>NC_134713.1:114326663-115576663 GCF_049634645.1 Pelodiscus sinensis
CAAGTGTGTCCGATATTTTTCTTGAAACCATCTGGCAACCCTAGCCATGGGCTAACTTTGAGAAAACTGCTAACAGGCTGCTCTGGTTTGTTTATCTTAAGTCTCTGGAGTCACAGAGCCTTCCGGCTCCCTTTGGCTTTGGTTCATCACTTCCAATCAAGGGGAGCCACAGGGAGCTGTGTTAGAACAATGCTATTCACAAAACGATGCTGTCTTACATTTCTGTGTGGTCCCTTCCATAGTAATTTTATATGCTGCAGGTAACTCCATAAATGATCTCATCCCATGACTTACTATAGAAATGTAAGTCTGATCTTTTTGGTGATACGAGCAATGTTTTTCATAACTTATTAGATGACTGATGAGATGTAAAATCAATGATATCACAGAAGAACATCCCGTTGATTGTTTTATCAGAATAAATATGCCTTCCCTGACACAAATGCATTATATAACTTAAACCTCTCTAATCCGACACTATTTGGTCCAGCAATATCCGTGGTGTAGCATGATTTTAGTGAGCTGGGTATCTACTTATCATGGGTATGGCCAAGTTTCCTGTGGGCCCATAAAGTTTGTTTACAGCCACCAGTCCTGGCTCTCAGTGTTCTGTGCAGTTATTTAGCTCTAATTCACCCCTAAATGTCTTCTAATAGCCTACTAGGCAGGGGAAGTGTTGGTAATGCTGCTAGATAATATTGACCTCCCATGGTTCAGCAAATTCTCTGCTTTGGCACTGGTCAGGTCCCAATGGTGCTGGAGTAGAGAAGTTCAATTTGTACTTCCTTGTCATGGCATAGCATTAGCAATAAAAATGCACATCAGTTTAAATAAAAGAATGGCTGGTGACATAGTTTCATTCATTTTAACTTCCAGATAAGAGAAAAAGATTTGGAAATGAAACATGTCAAAAAGTACCTCCAGTAAACCTGAATATTATGGCTTCTTTAATAATAATAATTATAGGATTTATTTTGTCTCAGGAAAGAAAAAGAATGTAAATTGTTAATTAGGATTTAGCACTTTTGCATAATCATTTTACTAATAAGTGTTTACAATTATTATGTGGCATAATTGCTAATTGAAATAATACTTTTCCTTTTTAAAAAAGAAACTATTTAATGTGCTAAGTAGTTACTGGCCAAGTAACTGATAAGTAGTTATTGGCCAAGAAGTTACTATTTTTAGTGTATTATTTGGCACCCACATGAAAGATACTAATCTTGGGAAAAAAACAAACCAGACCAAAACAAACCAAAACAAACAAACAAACAAAAAGGATAAATCCTAAAAAGTCTCAAATTTATCCTTCAAGGTACATGAACAAAATGAAGACTAAAGGGAACATTTTCAGAAGCAAGTAAGGGCTTTAGACACACATATCTAATTGAAAACCAGTAAGAGTTGCGTGTGTCTAAATCTGTTTAGGTGCATCTGAAAATTCTCTCCAAATCATAAAGAACTAGGAGGTTGTATCTGAAAGAAATATACATGAAACATCTCCAAATAATTGAAGATGGGTCTCAGCAAAAATCCTAGAGCCAAATAACCTCAAACTAAAGAGGTGTTGAAAACTTGAACCTTGATCCAGATACAATTGTAGAAAAAATTCTTATCTTTATAACTGGTCAAACCAAAAGTGCACATCTAAACATGTCCACACACTGTCGTTCAAAATCTGGGAGTGCCTTTTGATCCCATCTCTAAAAATAATATTAGAAAAAATTAAGATGCTGGGGGCAAATTTCACTTTTAGTTATATACTTAGCCCATTGTGTATAAAAAACCAAAAACTTTAAACTTTTCAGGTAAATTCAGTTATAAAATATTAGTTCTTAAATACTAAAGTGATGGATACTTTAGAAACACAGTTTTGCTACTTCTCCATGATACTTTGAAGTTCTACCTTCTCCTGGCCCAGGCACACAAAATTCTCAGCTCTCTTCCTGCCTACTTCAACTTCTTCTCCTTGATCTCCATAACACTGATATTGTTCCACATGGTCTTTACAAAATACAACTATTACATCATGTTTTTGAACAATAAAGGAATGTATAATTCTCATTCCTTACATAGTAACCTGTAGGAAATTGTGCCCTCAGCCCAAGAAATTGGGTAAGAGTGGGCATTGAAATTAACAGGGTTACACCTTGAGCCCTAGGGACTGGGTAAAGTGCGTGCCCCTAGAGCATGGAAATGACAGAGAATTTTGTGCAGGTAACACTACTCCACACACTTCCATCTTTGTGTTTTCTTCTCCCATGCTGCCTCTTACACACAGAGCACTTCCCTTTATTGAATTGGTAAGACCCATCATATCTTTCAAATTTCTCTGTTAGATTCACCTCTGCAGTGATGCTATTAAGACATAACACAAGTGCGAGCATGGGTGGTGGGCGAAGGTAGGGCTGGGGAAGGCAAGCTCCCTGGCCTCTCCCTTCTGCCCAGGTCACCCCCCAGGAGCCAAGCTGTCCCCTGCACCACAGGGAGGTGGGGCAGTGTGCTGCCTCTCCACCCTAGAGCACGAGGAGGGTGGGTGGCCCACTCACAACCCAGCCTCCCCACCCCCAGAGTATGGGGAGGGCAGGCGCTCGGGGGCAGTAACACTCTGCCCCCAGTTTGTCTACAGTAGGCCTTCTGATGGCGAAATCTGGGTGGGGCCAGGCTAGTGGTTTGGGAAGGCAATGCCTTCCCCTGCCTATAATACCTGCCACCCATGAGTGGGAGGGGAGAAAGGATGAGGTTAACTGGTTCTTTCATTAAAAAAATGGAAGTGGTTAAAGGAAACACGTATAAGAACCATATTTATTTGATTGCATCTGTCTTCTTCAATGCTTACTGTTGGAGAATGCTATAAATAATAATAAAAAGCTACTACTACACATAAAAATGTGTTTCCTACAAATTATAGTTTTACTAGTAAAGACTTCCACATGCACTACCTTTTGTATGCTTGTATCATCAGACACACACTTTATGGATATTCATGGATATCAATGTAAACGGCTGTATGAAGAGGTAAAATCATCCTCCTACTCAATACTCCACTTACACAGCCCCTTTTTGTGTAAAACCCCCCTCTTGTGCAAGAGCTGTTCTTTCGCATTTTTTCAGAAAGAACGGCTCTTGTGAAAAAGCCTCCTGTGCAAAAATGGAGCCTCATTAATTATGCAAATGAGGCTTGGCAATATTTCATGCTTAGCCTCATTTGCATAATTCTTGTGCCAAATGGGCGCAGTGTAGACATTGCCCTGGAGTATTGTAGCCAAGAAGGCTAATGGTATATTGGGGTGTATTAGGAGGAGCATTTCCAGCAGATCTAGAGAAGTGATTATTCCCCTTTATTCGGCATTGGTGAAACCACATCTCGAGTAATGTGTCTAGTTCTGGGCCCCCCACTATAGAAAGGATGTGGACGCATTGGAGGGGGTCTAGCAGGGGGCGACCAAAATGATTAGGGGGCTGGAGCACATGACCTCCGAGGAGAGGCTGAGGGTATGTCTACACTACAAAGTTAGTTCGAACTAACGGACGTTAGTTCGAACTAACTTTCATAGGCGCTAGTTCGAATTTAATTCGAACTAACGGAGCGCTTAGTTCGAACTAGGTAATCCTCATTCCACGAGGATTAAGCCTAGTTCGAACTTACTAGTTCGAATTAAGGGCTGTGTAGATCCTTAATTCGAACTAGTGGGAGGCTAGCCCTTCCCAGGTTCCCCCTGGTGGCCTCTCTGGGTACAACCAGGAAAACTCTTCTCCTCTCCCCCAGCCCCGGGCCCTTAAAGGGGTAGACTCTGGCCAGACGGCACTGGAGACAAACAGCCCTGCCAGCAGTGTCTGCCTCTGACCGAGTGGCCCCACCATGAGCCAGGCAGCCAGCCGTCCCCTGCCCAGTCCCCGAGCACCCAGGGGCCAGCCAGGGGCCGTAGAAGGTGCGCGGCCCCCTGGACTAGTGCGGAGGTCATGGACCTCATTGAGATTTGGGGTCAGGCCCCCAATCTCCAAGATCTCCGCACTAGGAGGAGGAACGCGGCCGTCTACGGCCGCATAGCGACTGCCATGGCCCGCAAGGGACACAGGCGCTCCCAGGAGCAGGTGCGCATTAAAGTTAAGCAGCTGCGGCAGGAGTACGCCAGGGCCACCAGGGGCGGCGCCGCTGCAGGGGATGACACCTGCCCCTACTTCCCTGCTTTCCACCAACTCTTGGGGGGCATGGCGGTCTGCACCAGCCCAGGCGGCAGCGAGCTGGGACCAGAGGGCCCTGACCCGGGCACACCGGAGGGGCCACGGCAGGATGTCCCAGCGTCCAGGGAGACCATACCGGGTAAGTAGTTCGAATTAAGTAGTTCTGGGGGGGAAGGCGGGAGGGAGACCAGAGACCACACGCGTGGGCCATGCCTTCCACAGATCACGCAGACACCTGTGCACATGCGAGCACGTGCCATGCCACCCTTGGGCAGGTGGCTCTAGCTGCGTGACACCCAGGGGCACATGCTTGTGCAAAGAGACCTGACATGCTCCCGACCCCGGGGCGGGACCCAGCAGGATGCTTTCCCTTCACATGTCCCCTCTACATGGAGGTGGGGAGATGTCCCCCTACCCCCCGCCACCCTGGCCACACTATACATGGCACAGGGACATGGGTGTGGTCTTGGGGCAGCTCCCAGGGAGAACTGACCACTTCTCTTCTTTCTCTACAGCTGCACCAGCTGCTCGTGCAGGGCGCACCACCCCGTCCGGGACATGCTCCTGCACCCGTGGCCTGTTCTGGACCACCACCACGGAGCAGGAGTATTGGGACTAGCACCTGGGGGCCCTGCGAGCCGTGCACCGCACACTGCAGGCCTGGATACGGGAATACCTGCACCTCCGCCACGAGCTGCTGGCTGAGGTCCGAGGGCTGAGCACAAACCTGCAGCTCCTGCTGCAGAGCATGGTGCCCTGTGCTGGTCCTGGGCCTGCTGCCCCCCCAACTGCTGTCCCTCCTCCCACTCCTGCCCCCCCTCCCACCTCTTCCTCCTCAACCCCCACACCCTCTTCCTCAATGTCCACACCCCCCACCTCAACCTCCGCACCCTCCACCCCATCCTCCCGGGGACGCTGAGGCCCCCTCCCTCGCCGTGCTGGGAGGCAGTTGGCCCGGCGAGACCCCCACCCCTGATCCTTGAGTTTCCCCACCCCCTCCTTTCCCTTGCTTCCCCCTTCCAGCTCCCTCCTCCCAGTTTTCCCCCTCCCCTCTCCCAGCCTCTCTCTTCCCCTCTCCCACCTCCTTTTCCCAGTTTCCCCCAGTTTTGTTCAGTAAAGAGAGTTTCTATTTTTGACCACACGTGTCCTTTTTTTGTACATCAGGAAGGGGAGCTAGGGAAGGGTAAGTGGAAGGAGGTGAGGGTGGAATGGGGTACGAGCCCCCGAAGGGGAGGACTGGGCTGGCTCTGCAGGCTCCTTGGGGTGGAAGCTCTCCTGCAGCCCCCCGATTGTCCCCTCTCCCCAGATGGCAGCCTGTGGCAAGTGCAGCCGGGCTGATGTCCGAGTGCTGTGATGTGCCGAGTGTGGGCACTCCAGGCACTCCAAGCCAGGACTGCTTTGCGAGTGGGGCACCCCTAAGAACTGTCTGTCCGGGGTGGGGGTCGGGTCCCTTTAAGCACAGCCCTTGGCTAGCCTGAGACAGCATCTCCATGCTCTAAGTCCTCCTCTGATGCCCTGCCGGCACTGCTTCCGGCCATCCTTAAGCCCGGTTCAGGGTCCACTTAATGTTGAAGTGTCATTAGAGGAGGTTTTGGAACAAATAGAAAAACTTAATGTTAACAAATCTCCGGGACCGGATGGCATTCATCCAAGGGTTCTAAAAGAACTCAAATGGGAAATTGCTGAGCTATTATCTGTGGTTTGTAACCTATCCCTTAAATCGGCTTCCGTACCTAATGACTGGAAGGTAGCCAACGTGACACCAATATTTAAAAAGGGCTCTAGAGGCGATCCTGGCAATTACAGACCGGTAAGTCTAACTTCAGTACCAGGCAAATTAGTCGAAACAATAGTAAAGAATAAAATTGTGAGGCATGCAGAAGAACATAATTTGTTGGACAAAAGTCAACATGGTTTCTGTAAAGGGAAATCCTGTCTTACTAGTCTATTAGGGTATGTCTACACTACCACCCTAGTTCGATCTAGGGTGGTTAATGTAGGCAACTGGAGTTGCAAATGAAGCCCGGGATTTGAATTTCCCAGGCTTCATTTGCATATTGCCGGGCGCCGCCATTTTTAAATGTCCGCTAGTTCGGACTCCGTGCCCGCGGCTACACGTGGCATGAACTAGGTAGTTCGGATTAGGCTTCCTATTCTGAACTACCGGTACATCTCGTTCCAGATGATACCAAACTGTTTAGGATAGTCAAGACAGAAGCAGATTGTGAGGGACTCCAAGAAGATCTCACCAAACTGAGTGATTGGGCAACAAAATGGCAAATGAAATTTAATGTGGATAAATGTAAAGTAATGCACATTGGGAAAAATAACCCCAACTATACGTACAGTATGATGGGGGCTAATTTGGCTACGACAAATCAGGAAAGAGATCTTGACTGCTCATGACAAGCTTCCGTCTGCGGCGCCGGGGCAAGCCCAACACCCATAGTGGAGCACCCGCGGGGACATCCCCAAAGAAGAACTTGGAGTTATCGTGGACAGTTCTCTGAAAACTTCCACACAGTGTGCAGCGGCAGTCAAAAAGGCAAATAGGATGCTAGGAATTATTAAGAAAGGGATAGAAAATAAGACCCAGAATATCTGCTCCTGTATAAAACTATGGTATGTCCACATCTTGAATACTGTGTACAGATGTGGTCTCCTCACCTCAAAAAAGATATTTTGGCCTTGGAAAGGGTTCAGAAAAGGGCAACTAAAATGATTAGGGGTTTGGAACGGGTCCCATATGAGGAGAGGTTAAAGCGACTGGGACTTTTCAGTTTAGAAAAGAGGAGACTGAGAGGGGATATGATAGAAGTATATAAAATCATGAGTGGTGTGGAGAGGGCCGATAAAGAAAAGTTATTTATTAGTTCCCTAAATAGGAGAACTAGAGGACACCAAATGAAATTAATGGGTAACAGGTTTAAAACTAATAAACGAAAGCTCTTCTTCACACAGCATGTAGTCAACTTGTGGAACTCCTTGCCAGAGGAGGCTGTGAAGGCTAGGACTATAACAGAGTTTAAAGAGAAGCTAGATAATTTCATGGAGGTTAGGTCCATAAAAGGCTATTAGCCAGGGGATAAAACTGTGTCCTTGGCTCTGTTTGTCAGAGGCTGGAGAGGGATGGCAGGAGACAAATCACTTGATCGTTGTCTTCGGTCCACCCTCTCTGGGACACCTGGTGCTGGCCACTGTTGGCAGACAGTCTACTGGGCTAGATGGACCTTTGGTCTGACCCAGTACGGCCGTTCTTATGTTATGTTCTAAGCCATTTAAAAAGGCATTTGCCAACCCTAGGTATATGCTATCAGTTTCTGAATTTACTTTGTCAGTTTATAGAACCGTAGTTAAAATTTGCTGTAAAAATATTTCATTAGCGTGTTGTTGAAGAATGTAAAATCACATCTCAAAAAATCATTCATCATGTATAGGGGCTCCAGTTTAATAGTACTGCACAGGGCCCCATAAATCCTAAGGATGGCCCTGACAATGGACCTTCCTGAGTAAAGCTCATCTGTGCAAGAAATAGAGCTTTCTTGGGGGCCAGTCCAAAACTGTGGAATGATTTTCCATGGGAAGTAAAGGCAATAAAACCTCACCACCTGCCACTCCAAAAGTTTAAACACTGAGGCACATACATTACAAAAAAAAACCCTACCAAACAAAACAGCACCGTATTGTATGCACCATTCACAGTTGGGAAAAGGATGACAGAAGGGAGAGAATGAAGCACATGTGGCAGATCTTAGTTATGTTGCTTACTATATTCAGGGAATATGCTCAAATACCAAAGTAATGAGGACAGCAGAAGAACCTATAGGGAACAGAATAGAAAAGTATCCAATTATGGTCTAATACAAAGAGGACGAAAGGGTCTGTTGAATTCCAAACCGATTGTCTGTCTAGTATACTTCAATTAAATACATCAAGAGTTAATGGTTCATTCTAAGGTACTTATATAGAACCTTCTTCACCACGGTACCTGATTACCTCACAATCTATAACATATTTATCCATGCAACATCCAAGTAAAGCATGAAAATATTAGCTCCATTTTATGGGTAGGAACTTTGGGCACAGAAAGACTCTGATTTTTACAAGGTTACCCAGGAAGTCTGTAGTGGAGCAGGGTACTGAACAGATTTTAGGCTTAAGCACTGGACAATCCTTCCACTTTCTCCCATTAAAATAATTAATTACATAGTACACACATTTGTGTGTATGTAGTCATATATAGCAAAAATTCCCAAACACAATGAACTGGCAACATTTATTTTCTTTTTTAAACTGGATGATGAATGAATTTAAGTCACAGTTGGTTTTGTAATGGGAATAAAAGGGTTTCCAAAGCTTAATGTAAGTACAAAGAATTTCACAAATTGTTTTTCAAGTCAATAAAAACATGTTATTTGTGTGTGTGTGAGAGGAGGTAGAGAGGAAGGCTATTTAAAGATATCCCACAGCTGATAAACACCTGAACACAATTACCTGCTAGTGCATTAGAGTCATGGGATGAAACTTAGAAGTCTATCTCACTGTACATGCTGACTAAACAAATCACAAGTATGTTGGAAAACCTGTAGGAGTTCTAAATTCAATTTCTCTAATGTATAGTGGTTTTTGTCAGACCAGTGAGGATTTTTTAAGTATAGTTTTTATCTGAAGAGTGGCCCTTTAAATAATGCCACAAATAAAGCACCAAATAGGCAAAGGTCTGTTATGTTAGTTTTTGTATTTTGCTTCTTTATAAAATGAACAACTGGTCAAAAAAAGTGTTATGTCTTGAAAATGTATAAACATAAAATAAGACACCAAGTTTTAACACAAAGTGAGATTTTATAATCAAGTAATAAACTGTGGCCTGAAGCAGGGATTTACAATAAAACACAGACAAGACCTGAAGAAAATCCGAGCTGCTAGGCAGTGTTGTTATATACAAAACTACCACACATAGTGTACAGCATAACCTAGTTATAGTGCATTTCCGTTTAGTAAAATAAAAGTAACAGCTTTTTTTCTAGTGCATTGCAAATTGTATACTGCATTGTTGATTACAGAGAAATACATTTACACTGAAGCTGTTCTATAAAAAAAAACAACACACAACCTCCCCAAACCACAACATCCACCCATCCTCCACCAAATTTCTTTCATTATAAAAGATTCCTTAATGCCTTATCCTTCAGAAATGTGCAGGAGTGCAAGAGCAGTATGATTGCTTAATTAGAGTTCAATCTGCATAATTTTGAAGCAACCACCTCACTATGCACCTTATTACTTATTTCCACTCAAAGCCAATGTAACTGAATGGTCACAGAGGCTATGTCTAGACTGCAGCACTTTTCCAAGATACCAGAAATATCTCAGAAAAGCAACACCCATGTCCAAGGAACGCGTCCGCTTTTTCAGAATATTTTTCAAGAAAGTGGACATGCTCTTTCACCATCCCTGTAAACCTCATTTTACAAAGAAGAAGGAATGTGTCAAAAGAGGACTTTTTTCTGAAATCTGGTGCCATGTAGATGCGTCAAATTTCGGAAAAGCCTCTTTTGACTGTAAAGCAGAAAAAGATACGCAATTTGCGTACCACAAATTGTTTTTCTTTTTCCGATTTACCTTTGCAGTGTAGACATAGCCTTACTGAATAGCTTCTGTTCAATAAGAGACCACTTTGCAGGCACAAAGGGATCACAAAGGGATCACTTTACAGGCACCTTGCTTGGTAGTCTCCTCATGCAGGCCCCTTAAATGCTCCACAGTCTCTGTTGTGATTTCCAGCACTCCCATCTGAGCCTGGTTTAATTGCAAATAAAGATCACATGGTCCTCAGCATCCTTCATCACAAAATAATCCAAAAAATCTTAAGTGAGTACCAACCAATTTAACTCTGGTTCTTCTGCCACATCCAGAGGTCTTCCTCTGTCAATCTGCTTCACCCAAAGCTACCACTCTGACCTCTTTCTTGCCGGAGCTTGGGCCCTCTCTCTCCTTTTCCTTCAGCATCTCCTATGGTCTGAGGGAGAAAGCAGTCCATATATTTCCCTCATCCAGAGAGCTCCTTTTGATGGGCTGTAAGTGAAGGGATCCCCATCCCACTCTATGCTATAGAGTTCTTGATTACGGGCTTTTTTCATTCTAATACCTAGAACAGGGTCTTCAGCCCCTCTTTATTCTTAAAGGGCCAGTATACACCACTGCAGCCAGTTATACCTTTTAAAAAAATAGGACATCACATTCCTTTGCTATTCTGCTGTTGTGAATCATACTTCTAGATTATCTGATAGACTTTGCTTTTGGCACCATGTTTCATCATGAACCAAAATGTCAGGTTTGCAAACACATGCCCTGTTTTGTGGCATTTATGTTTACAATGCACAGACAACTTGTGAAAATCGTTTACACAGCATGTTGTCAAGGCCAAAAATATCAACGGGGTAAAAAAATTAGATACTTTCATGAAGGATAGGTCCATCAATGGCTGTTAGCCAAGACAATCAAGAATGCAACTCCAAGCTCGGAATACACCTAAACCTAGAAATGCCAGAAGCATCAGGCACTGACTACAGTCAGAAACAGGATACTGGGCTAGATGGAACATTAGTATGACCCAGGATGGCCATTCTTACAAGTATCTTCAAAAACTGTTTAGTCACATCTCCTATACCCACATTTACTGTAATATTTGTGTCAGGGTCCATTCTCGGTATAAGGAATGCTGCATATACCCCAACAAAGATTACCACATTAAAGTAACTCATCTTTTTAATGAGCCCAGTGCTTAAAAAAATCACAAGAATATGAGTACTTGTAGAATCATTTTATCCTTTTCCCTTCAAATACAGCATGCATACTTACTACTCATACATCAGCTAAAATCTAACTTTTGTGAAGAATATGACAATCTGTCAAAACAGTGTCAAAAATATAGTAGCACTCTCTGTGCAGCTCCTGCAATCTAAGGGCAATTTGCCATCGATATTATAAGTGGCAATTTTCTATAAACATTAAAAGCTTTAAGCGTATGACAGCATCAAATGTCTTTGAGAGTTCTCTGTTATCCTATAAAACCTACAAATGAAAGTCTCCCTCCTGAGTTACACACATTAAAATGTACGTATGCTCTTCCCAAAGGCCAAGATCTTGGCATTTATACCATAGTTCTCTGCAGAGGACACTGGGGAGCATTGAGAAGATTATGCCTGAGGCAGATAATATCTTTCCGAGCTTCTGCTATTGCTTGAGGGATGGATACAGTCTGCTCCTGATGTGTTTCCTAGTCTCTGTGTGTGGTCAAGTCATGCCTTCCCATTCAATCCCCTTTTTTCCACTGGCTTTCTACCCACCCCCAAATGCATACCACCCATGCTTTGCCTCTTCCTCTCACCAGTTTCCCTCTCCCTCTAGTGCCTCCTGTCTGCTGCTGGATGATGACTGGCAGGCAAGAGGTGCTGGGAGAAGGAACTGATTGGCAGGGTCCACCTATGCATGGACCATCCATTTTTTCTGTGGTTATTGGAACATCCACAGAGTTGGCACCTATGGTGGTGGGAGAGTTGCATGGCTTGCCCTATGTGACTCAAACCCAGTGTCACAAAGGGCAAGCACCACTGGAGAAAAGAACTATTGTATAATAACATGATCCCAACCCCTTTGAAGTCAATGGCAACTAAAGCCATTGCTGCAGGATATGAGGTTCCAGAAGTACAGTCACAATTTATCTAGTATGTAATTTTGAGCAATTTTATGCTTGGATAACTAGAAAAATGTAAGAGGCTGCAGGTAAACTTCAGATTCCTGCAAATAATTTGCATAATAAATGGCATGCCATTTTTTGGGAAAGCTTTGAACAAAAATTGTTATCCTCTTCCTATCATTACTGGATTATTTT
This sequence comes from Pelodiscus sinensis, assembly GCF_049634645.1. Lineage (NCBI taxonomy): Eukaryota > Metazoa > Chordata > Testudines > Trionychidae > Pelodiscus > Pelodiscus sinensis. The sequence continues at coordinate 114,338,743 of NC_134713.1, forward strand.
AGTCACTCAATATGAGCAATAACGGATTAGAAGGAAAACATGATTTAGGACAGTAAGAAATATTTTGAAGGAAATCTAAGTTTTAGAGTGTGTCTAAATTCTGATGTTCTTTAAAACTGTTGAAAAATATGCATTAGATTTGAAATACTTAGTTCAATTAGCAGTTTGCTTCTTAGTGAATAAACCAACCAACCAACCAATCCTACCTAAAAACACAGCTAGTCTGAGAACTTATAGTGTGTTTGTTCTGACATAGCAAGAAGTAAGCACAACTTAAATAATACCCCACAAGCCAGACTATTCTCACAGTTACACTGTTATAAATCCAGTTTAACCCCACTGAAGTGATGATGGATTTACACTGGAATAGCTGAGATGAGAAACTGGCTGGATGTCTCTAAAGCAGAGCTGCCATTGTAAGTGATGGTGTAGATGAACTGGGATGTATGCCAAACAGAACCATGGCTGGAGTTCTGTGTAAAAACAAGACACATTAATAAAATAAAAGTTCTTAATAATCTAGAAACGTATTTTAAAAGACATTTTAAGAGCACATAACAGCATAACTTTTAGATAAATGTCAACTTAACCTAGTTTCTGGGGTTGAGTTTTGATACCTGGGGCACAGCTGAGCAGAGCTGCTAGGAGCCGCTAAAGATGCTCTTTAATTTATGACGTCTCCCAACTTAAAAAAAAGGCAATTGTTAAATGCATGCAACTAGTAATAAAATATGTTGCTAAGGATGAATTTGCCTCTGTCGTCTGCTCTATCTCTAGCACCTTCCTAGGGGCTATGGCTACAGGGGTTACAATTTCAAATGACTTCAAACAATATACCCAACAAATTATTGTGACAGCTGAATGGGCATGTAAAACCACCCCTACCTATGCATCTGAACATCCAGATGTACATTTACATGTAATTAGACCTGGAAATCTGGTGGGTACAATAACATGGTTGTGTGAAAACATAGTTTGAAACATTCACATTCAGTATGGTATTTTCAAAGGAACATAAGGGAATTAGGTGCCCACCGAATTGCAGCAAAAACTGGGCACCTAAGTTCCATGCACTCCTTTGAAAAATCTCTATCACGACCAAAACCTCTCTTAGGTATGAGCCTTTACTCTCTGCTGTTCAGATTCCTGTTGTAATCCTCTAAAATAAGTATGTTTCTTCTTATTCTACGTGACTGCCAAATTCAATCTTGACAAAGAAAACAACATACAAAGCCATTCCCAGAAGATGGCAGCAGTGACACAGGAATCAACACAGGGAGAGCTCTGCTAAAGATTTTGCAACTGAATAAATTCTTTAAAAAAATCATATTGAACATCCAGGACCCACTCTAGGGTTACTAACAGCTGATACATGCAAAACTAGTCCTGACAAGACAGTCTTATAAAGAAGAAATGGTATTCCAATGCACGGAAACACATAAAGAGGAGGAAAGGGTATTCTTTATTTCAAGGATATTGCATCTGAAGACTCCTTAATATGGCAAGTTCAGTCATCATAAAAAAAAACAACCCTTTCAAATTTTCTAAGTATCTTCATCCAGCAATTAAAACAACATAAATAATGTATTACAGAAAATTAGAGACTGTAGTACTTTCTTAGGAGTTTTGTTTTGTTCACATTATCTCTTAAGTGCAGTTCATGCTATAAGACGGTGTATGTGTTTGTCTATGTGCACATGCAAGTGATGATTAGCTTCAAGATGAACTCTGTGGGAATGCATGTTCTTTTAATACTATCAGACTGGACAAAGCACTAAAATATACTATATGAAAAAACTGCTCCGGATTGCAGGAATGGAATGAGAAACAATTTAAAAATAAAGAATAATAATGATCTAGTAATCAAATCAGATCAGAGTGCTCTTCATATCCTTGAATCATCCTATGCTACAGCTGAGCATGAGCATGAAAGTCTTGCGGTGCAATTCCAGATGTGGGATAATCGTTTAATTGGGGCAAGTAGTCACATTAGATGGTTCTGACTAGAGGTAGTGCTGAACCAAAACACTAAAATTCTGTACAACACTGGCTTTGGGGGATTTAGGAACCAGATCAGAACTTTGAACTGGCCCATTCTATAACAACAGACTGACAAAAGCATGGATCTGAATGTTCCTGTACTCTGTAAAGGTATGAATCCAGATTAAACCTTTGGAGATTTAGTTCCTCTCTACTTCTGAAAGGATGATACAGTTAAATATGAGATATTTTATTGGACAACTTCTGTTGGTAAAAGAGACAAGCTTTCAAGCTACACAGAGCTATTCTTCATGCCTAGGAAAGATACTCAGCTAAATAGAAGATTGTTCAATTGTATACCCTATCTTTCCCAGACCTGAAGAAGAGCTCTGCATGGCTCAAAAGCTTGTCTCTTTCACCAACAAATGCAAGTCCAATAAAATATATTATCTCACCCACCTTGTCTAATATACTTGGGATTGAAAGACTACAACAACATTCCATAAAGTCATATATGGATGATCTGTGAGAGAGTGGGAAATAAATTCTGAGACTAATAGGCTGGGCATTATATTAGGTAAACATTTCTTAAACTCCGTAAGAGGAAGTGTTTTGCTGAAAGCTGAAAACATCTAATTTTATTTTTTAAGAAGTTAGCTAGATTCTGCTTCCTGAATGAGCAGAAACTTTTTTGATTGTGATGTAAAGAAGTAAAGGTCTGATTCCAAAGTCTACTGAAGGCAATGAAAATCTTTCCTTGACTTTGATAGGCTTTTGGATCAGGCTCCAATTTTCTCTGATATCCCATGGCTCCTACAAGAAAAAAACGCCTCTCACATTCTTGTTCTTCTCACTTTTGCAGCAATTTGTATGGTTTTAAAATTATTTTGTTCTAAGAGCGGGTCATATTTTTAAACTGTAAGCAGATTGTTCCAACAGTTTTCAAACAGTACATATTTAATGAATAATAACATGACTTCTTACCCATCCTTTACACTGATCTTGATGTAGTTTATTTTCCTAAAAGATCATTTTAAAATATATAAGCCATATTGTAAGAACAATTACCCATACATTATAAGTTTATGACATTAGCTGATTTACAAGAAATTCAAATATTTTGGCAGATCTCCAAATCTCATCTTTGTCAATACAACCCCACGAAGCATCATGCTAATGATCATCACAATATCCATTTTAGCAATGGTAAAACTATATCCAGAATTCAAATATATCAGAATATAGAATCAACAATTATCAACAACAACCAAAATATATCGACAAGTCGCAAAGTTTTCCCTCACTGGTAAGAAACCTTAGAAATTGTGCATATCTGTCAAAAATAATTTTACAACTCAGCACTTTTAGATTTACGTTGTTGTCTGCAGTGTAGCCAAACCACTATTACTGTACAGTCCTATATTGCTATTCATTAGCAAAACCAAAGAGATTTTTCACCAGGCTTTAATTTTGTTGAAACATTTTTGTTTGCTAGTTTAAGACCTGACTTTGCATGGTGCTCAGAACCCAGAAGGCCCAGCAATTCACAGACTTTAAAGTCAGAAAGGACTATTAGATCATATAATTTGACATTCTATATAGCACAGGCCATAGGCCTCATCCTTTTACTCCTGCAGTAATTTGTGTTTGGCTAAAGCCCATCTTCTAGAAAGGCAGCCAAAAGTCTTGAATTCAAGAGACAGAAAATCTACCACTGTGGATTTAACCACTGGAGTCACATGGGGGTTTCCCATGTGCATTACCCATCACAGGATTAGGTTCTTGGCCCCTATTCCTGCCAAGACGTGAGCTATCACATACCCCTGTGCCCACAGAGAGTCACATTGATTTCAGCAGGATTCTGAGCTAGTATATCCCCTTTGGGATTTAAGGGATCACTGATAATAGTGAAAAATGATCTGTTCCTTTGGAACAAATACATATGCCTGACAAACAGCTGTCTTATTAACTATTGTTTGTAAGAAGTTAACTTAAGATGGGGCTTATTGTTTGGCAAGTTTTAATAAGAAGGGGAGTTTAAGAGTTCATACAATATGAAAATTAGGCCTTTTTCTGATTATCTGATTCTATGCCAAGCTGGAAGCTTTCCTGCCAGATTCTCAGCTGGTGGAAACTGGCATCACTCCAATATTTTTCAGAGATCTGGGTTTACATATTTGCTTCTGTCTTCTATTGGATGAATTCATTCAAAGTTTGGCATCAGCAATTACTATAACATATAACAACTAAACATTCAGCATTCAAGACATTCGATCGCTCTCTCTTTTTGCTCTTCCTATGCGGGCCATCCAAAATAGTGACTCCAAAGTAATTTTTTTCCGCACTTGTGTGACAGCATCTAGTTCCTGACTCTCTATACTGGCTCCCTCTCCGCTTAAAGCTTCTCTTCTTATAAAGAGCTTCCAAACTTGTATAGAATGCTTTCATTTTCTATACTTTCTCTCTGTTCACAAACTGCCCAAACTTCTCTCTGGAAATTTTGATCATTCTGCACCTAAGATTGACTTTTCCCTTTACTCATTCCTGATATGCTTTTCTTTCATGTTGCTTGTGACACTTTGAACATACTTCTAGTTTCTGTATTGTTGCTTCCCCCCTCAAAAGACTCAGGAACACACAATTATACTGTGAGGCATCACATTTATAAAGATCCATGATGCCAGATTGTCATTTGGGCAGGAATTTTGTTATTTGTTTGGTGCCATTTACCTACCATACGTCAACCATGGTACTATATGTAAATGAATCAGTAATGAACAGGTTAGACATAATCCAAGTTCCGTAATCAGGACTACTGAAATTGTGTAATAATAGATAAAAAATCAGAAAAAAAAGGCACACAGCCTCTAGCTAGTGTTATTCAGACAAAAGCCTGTTGGAGGAAACTACCAGTGCTGTCTAATCCTTATCACATGAGCACGAATACCTGTGGTTCTAGTCTGTTGTCAATTGTGTTCACAATATCTGGGTCTTTTATGCAAAAAACTTAAAGAAGAAAGATGTATATAAAAGGTTTACTGATAAATAGTTTAGGCCAGCACTTCATCTACCCTGAAATAATTATAATCTAGTGGTAAAAGTTATTTTTTTCTTTCTTTTATTTTTTCTTATTCAAAATTCTGCTTTCTCTGCTAGTAGGAAATTTAAAGCAAAGATAAACAAAAAATAATCACTGTTAGTGTATGGAATATTTTTGCTGCTTTAAAGGCAACCTGTCAGCTAATACAGAAAATACAGAAATATTACTCTTACAAAATACATTAAAAGTATTCAACAGTAATGGTCAAAACTATTATGGCTCACAATTGTGTTATTGCAATATTTGGAACTCTTGCTATGTAATAGTGTAGCATTTTATTAAAAAAAGATAACTAGCAAACCCTGTTATGAGACCCGCATTGGACCACTTACATACAGTTTATTTATTTTATTAATGGTTCACTGATTGGCCCAAAGTCCCTCTGACTTCAATGTGAATTTTGGGTGAACATGAAGGCAGTATGATTCTATAAGTAGCAAAAATAAGTAGAGTCATGCTTATTTCTGTTATATTGGTAAAAATGAGTATTTGCCAAACAGAAATTGACTTTACTATTCCCCAATAAATTACAGTATGCTACTACTTTCCCACTGGAAAACCATATGTGCATCAATTTTCACTGCTGCTACATGAGAAAGTTGTAGCTAATGGAAAACTGGTAGAGCTTCAAGGATGAAGGGTACAAGTTGTTGTACTGTGTAAGTTATAATCATTTTCCTCACATAGAATGTTTTTAAGATGGTCCCAAGCTACAATATTTTGATCTGTATTTAGGTTTTGAGCCCTTTCAAATTTAAGGGAAAGAGTTTGGGATGAATCCCAGGATTAGGATCAGCCCATTTAACAAATTCAAATAACAGCCCTCCTCCCTACAGCTTCCAAAGTTGAGGTGTACTCAGATCCAGGATTTTTTAGGGGTGGTGGTGGTGGTTCACCACTAGTTAATTTAGGTTAGAAAGTTAGAACCAACCCTTGTACACTGATCTTGGGTTTTTGATTTAGCTACCTCTTCATATTTACCAAAATATGTAAAATATAGATACATACACATTTTCTGTTGACAAGCACACACACAAACACACACTCAACGAGTACTGACAATTTGACATTTTCATGACAAATGACTTTTTTCCTTATAGTGCGAATGAATAAATAAATTAGTGTGATTTTACTATATTGATTACTCATAAAATTACATTCCCTCTTTTTGCACACAATATGACAGCACATTTTCATTTGAAAAGAAGTTTCTTTGATTTTTGACAGGTATTACTGACTTTACAAAATCAGTTAGAGGCTTTTTCTTGCACCATGATTCCTAAGGATGTATCTGCATTGCAACATATGGGAAAATCAAGACATATAACTCCTAAATTCCAGTGGGTTGACTTGAGGGATTAGATCCCAAACAAGCAAACTGTTTAAAAACATGTGTTTACTTGGAACAATGTGAGTAGTCTCATAGAAGTAAAGCTTCAATTGAAGCATCTCTGTAAGTGCTTTGCTGGACCCCTGCATTAGTTCCTAGCCTATATTTATTCTTGTTGCATAAAACATGGAGGTACAGGTTCATCTTCAAAGGTCTGTATTAGAGACACACAGAGTCGTGCAACTAAAACACAAGCATTGTGTTGCCTGTAGGAGGGCCTGTCCAAGATCTGATATTTTAAGCCTGAAGACTGATGAACTGAACTAAAATCAGTCTCTGTAATTTTGTCTCTTCCATTGGAAGCTATTTTTCAGCAGATTAACAGTATGAAATATTGGTAGTGTTCTGAACGTGGTTAATGGACACCAAGCCCTTGAACTAGCCCCTTTGGCAGCTATATTTAAACTGCTTCTGTTCTTGTCTTTCCAATTCCTTAAAGAAACAGAGCTCTTGTATACCTCACCCTTTCATTACACTGGTCTAACATTTACCAGTATATCTATTTGATATTTGAAGGATGTGCATTTTAGCAGTGAACTGTAGACAATGGGTAAGCTATAAACATTTAAAGTAGCATTCTGTTGAGACCCTGACTGCAAGCTCGTCCATCAAACACAGAAACATTAAGAATTGACAAGATGTGTGTTATTCTGAGATAACACATGCCTTGCGGGTGTTGTGAAATATGAGGGAAAACCAAATGCCTTCAGTGACCTTCAAGTGTTATCTTGCAGTAACACACACACCTTGGAGTATCTTACCAAATTAAAAAATAGCCCCAAACTTGCAAAAAATGAACTCTTTTTAAAATTTAACAACTAAACAAAAGAAATAAAGTGCATAATAATGACATGGCTAGTAAAGAGCAAATAGTTTATTAAATGTTTCATTTCTGGATTGCTGAGAAAAATAATAGGTAGGTTACAGGTGAGTGAAATGAAATGTCATGTGCATTCTTCACACTATTCTAGCATAACAGTTTCCCCACAAGGTTCTTCATATAACTCTTTTTTTTTTAAATGGCAGGAGGAAAGATTAGAAGAATTCATTTTTTTCCTTTTTCAGGCAGCTCATTATCCTGAAAAGTGGAGTCAAATATATATCTATATATTTTTTACTTAGATTCTGATTGGCATTTGGAATGCAAGAGTTACCATGCTGCATCCAATCCTAGTTCTATCTAGGCTGGTATTCTGCAGTCAAATTGTTTCTGAGGAAAGTAATAACTGTGGCTGTGCAAAAGTTCTGCTAAGCTCTAGCATACCTGACGTATAATAGGGTTAGGTTTTAAAATTCAGATCAATTTCTCAAAAGAGTCCTTACAAATTGAAGATCACCATGGCTCAGATGTGCTCATTTTTAAAATTAACGGTATCTAATTTGTGATCGTTCACCAAAATCTTGTGAACTGTGCAGTTTCTATGTAGAATCAGGTATACTTTAGCAGTTTTGAATATGTAGTTTAGCTTTTTGGTTACTCAAACAAACCTAATGCTCATATGCCCAAAATTCTATTCTGTGTAACAATGGGATAGAATTGGAGCAACTCTCTTGACTTTGAAGGAGTATTTTCTAGATGTACAACAGAATAGTTGAGAGCAGAATTTGGCCTTGTGCATTTATGCACACAAAAGCATGCTCACTGGTACAAAAGAAAATAATAAGATGAAAGCAAAACCAGTAAATAACATACAATTTTATCAGTAATCCTTGCATAATGCAGTTAGCAAGTGTTCTCAATTTAGTTCATGGTACAAAAAAAATCCCTTCATGATTCTTTTAGGCAATCAACTGATGCCCTAAATAATGAGATTTGAACCTTTTATCCAGACCATCCAACTGCAAAACCAAAAGCTGGCCTTCCTGACCTATCTGTAAGTAAATATTATCTTCAGTTGGCAGAGCTGCAAGAGTTATTGATCGTTACTCAGACATTTTAAATTATCTTTCCAGACTACTTGTCTTAATGTCCTCTTGCAGCCAGCTCCATAGCTGCATAGAAGTCTGCATAAAGAAATGTTTTCTTCTCATTTTATTTGGAGTATGCTGCTTGTACCAAACTCTAAAATAAACTAGCACACATGACTATGGCACTAGTAAATACCTCGACATTCAAACACTACAAAGAACACATATTTCATGAGAATTAAATTGATTTTACACAGAACAAAACTCACAGATGAATGAGTTTTGATTTGTTAGACTTTCCCAGGAGTTAAACAATAAAAAAGTGACGCTCGTACTAAAGAAGGTCTGATAGAACAAACCTGCTGATGGAAAAACAACAAGGAATCCTGTGGCACCTTAAAGACTAACAGATTCATTTGCACATATGCTTTCATGAGTAAAAAACACTTTGTTAGATGCACGACTCTTTAAGGTGCCAAAGGACTTCTCATTTTTGCAGGTACAGACTAACAGCTACCTTTCTGAGATGTGCTGATGGAGTGAGAGGACAAGCAGCATGTGGAACTAATTTGCCCATAGTTATACTTGTTCCTTACTTTGCTCTTTCAATCATTTGCTTTTGTGCTCCCACAGGTCTCTAACCTCTTCAGTTTTTTGTTCTGAACAGCAGAAAGATACCTTTAATCTCACTATTGCTTCCTCAACTTTTTTTTTTTTTTTGAGATCCTGTTCTGTGAGGGTATGTCTACACTTGCTCCTTAGTTCGGACTAGGGAGGCAAATGAAGCATACCGAAGTTGCAAATGAAGTGCGGGATTTATATATCCCACACTTGATTAGCATAATCGCGACTGGTCGCCTTTTAAAATGCCGATCGCTCGATTTAACTTGCCGCATGTAGACGCGGTAGTTCGATCGGAAACCCTTCCCTCAAATTAACTGTTACTCCTCATTGCATAAGGAGTAACCGTTAATTAGAGGGAAGAGTTTTAAATTGGACTACCGCATCTACACGCTGCAAGTTACATCGGATGACCAGCATTTTAAAATGGCGACCAGTCGCGATTATGCTAATCAAGTGTGGGATATTTAAATCCCACGCTTGATTTGCAACTTCGGTATGCTTCATTTGCCTCCCTAGTTCGAACTAGGGGGCAAGTGTAAACATACCCTGAGGTTGTTACCATTCAGATTATTCCACAAATTTATATATGTTCCAGTTTTCTAATTCTGTTATTATTTAACTCCATGTTCTGGTCTTTGCGAATGTGAAGAAAAGAACACTTAGATTCAGTTTAGCTGTTTTCTATCAAGTCTAAACACTTTACAGAGATTACTGTAAAAGCCTCTTTTTTCAGAAAGAAGAAAGCCCCATATTTACCAATCATGTTAATACTTATAGTTGAAGATTTTTATCATATTAGCTGCTCTAGTCTGCTCCTTTCCAATAGCAACTTTACCCTAAGGTATAGTCCACAATACTGGTATAGCATTTTTGGTGCAATGTAACAGGTGCCTTATATAACAGTAACACCTCCTCCCAGGCTTACCATCATAATACAATCAAGCATCTAATTTTCTTGCAGTTGTATTTTAGTCCAATGGTCCTACAGACTTTCTATAATCAACTCCCAAATCTCCCCCTCCCTATTTAATCGTCTCTATTATGTTCAGGAAAAGATCTTTTTTCCATGTCTGCTGATAAGCAAGGTTTCTAAGTATCAATACTAGCATATTCCTTTCAATCTCCTCTCCTACTAATTCATTCACAATAAAGTCACAATACAGCATTAGCACGCTCACAAGTACTTCCAAGAGAGTGAATTATGAAGTCACAGACAACTGCAATCTCTCCGGGTACGTCTACACTACCCTGCTAGTTCGAATTAGCGGGGTAATGTAGGCATACCGCACTTGCAAATGAAGCCCGGGATTTGAATTTCCCGGGCTTCATTTGCATAAGCTGGGCGCCACCATTTTTAAATCCCGGCTGGTTCGAACCCCGTGCCGCGCGGCTACACGCGGCACGAACTAGGTAGTTCGGACTAGGCTTCCTAGTTCGAACTACCGTTACTCCTCGTGGAAAATGGCGGCGCCCAGCTTATGCAAATGAAGCCCAGGAAATTCAAATCCCGGGCTTCATTTGCAAGTGCGGTATGCCTACATTACCCCGCTAGTTCGAACTAGCGGGGTAGTGTAGACATACCCTCTGAGACAAGCAACCAACAGGAAATCAATTATATGGAAGAAAGCTACAATGAGTATGGCTGTTTTGTACCTATTCACATAATCAACAATGACAGGTTGAACGTCTCTGGTCCAGCACCTTAGGGACTCGAACAAGGGAATTTGCCAGACCATGGGAGGTCAGGAATCCGGGATCTCCTGGGAGAACCCAGAAGCCTGACCTCTTCTGGCTCACCTGCCTGGCTCTGTTGCCCCCCAGGCTTTGCTCCCTGCCTTCCATCCAATGGCGGCTTTTCCCAGCATTCCCTGGCCCCATGCATGTGGTGGTAGCTGCTCCTGGGGGCTCCCTGGCCTTGCGTGCATGGTGGCAGCTTCTCCTGGCGGTTCCTTGGCCCCCTCCCATGCATGGCACCAGCTGCTCCCCCCAGGTCACTGGCCCCAGACTGGCTCTGCTCCCATCCACTCTGAACTTCTGGGGTCAGGGCTCTCAGATCTAGTAACATCTGTAGTCCTACTGGACCACGGATGTTGCCAGACCAGAAAGTCCTGGACGAGAGAGGTTCAATGGTAAGCCATGAACCATTTTCCTCACATAGTAATATTACAGCTTATAACCGACATATCTTGCAAGCACTAGATGACAAAATAATCAAACATTAGAAGTGTCATCAATGTGGGTTTATGTATTTAGCCATATGAGGGCAAAAAGATCAAATACTCTTGAACAGGTGAGAGTAGTATTACCTGTAAATACTGCAGGAGGACAAACAGGCACTCAAATGTAGCTTATTAATTTGTACATACACTGTCTTTATACAATAACTACACATCAAAGTCTAAAATAATTGAACTGAAGATAACCGCTTATTGTACATTCCTATTACATGTTTTAATGGCTCACCAATGTACTGTTATGATGTTTGTTGTCATAGAACACAGGGGCTCAAGAGACCATGTCAATTAGGAAACACTTTTTGTAATTACCATTTTATAATGATTATGACACTGACAGACTCTGTCTTTAAATGGCCTTGTGGGGGGGTCATCAATTAGTAAATAAATGACTGAAATTGAAACCAGTCCAATCTTTGGGGGATAGTTCCTTCTAAAATGCACAATACGAGCCCCCTGAGTTCTATAGCAAAACAGAACTAACCACCAGGACAATTCAATCTCTTTTGGGTTGCATTGGGGAAAGGCTCTGTGAACAGAATCCTGCAGTCTGAGGATGGAGGCAAAGCAAACTTTGCAAGCTCAAGTGCAATTCAAACCTCAAAGAAAAATACCCTGAAGCTGATTCCACTCTCTCTGTCATATGCATTTCCATCTTCTCTCTCACAAGAACCCATGGATTTTTCCTCTTAATATCTACAGACAGGTTACTGGTGGGAGGGAAATAAGACTGGCCAGCGATGCAAACATCTTCCATCTATGCAAACAACCTCAGCTCATGTTTGACAATCTTTTGTGGGTGGGTCTAAGTGAAGTTCCTCAATAAAGGATAGTGATAGAGATGTAGCCGTGTTAGTCTGGGGTAGCTGAAGCAAAATGCAGGACAATGTAGCACTTTAAAGACTGACAAGATGGTTTATTAGATGATGAGCTTTCGTGGGCCAGACCCACTTGGCCCACGAAAGCTCATCATCTAATAAACCATCTTGTTAGTCTTTAAAGTGCTACATTGTCCTGCATTTTGCTTCAATAAAGGATGAATCAAAACAAAGGAAGATCCTTCAAGTGCTTTATATGAGCCTAACATTCTCACAGACCAATCTCTATTAAAACAGAAATGGTTTGATTGGTGTGTACTTAAGCAATGAGATCATTACATGTACGGAGTGACACTGCCCACAAACCTGGTTGCCTATACAGCTGGTAAACAGTCCTCAAAGGGGGTGGGGTAGAATTCCCTGGGGGCAGGCTATATTTTGGCCCAACATGGGCACTCTATGTAACCCCCCATTACAAGCAATAGGTAATGGAAACCGGCTCCTACAACTTAGATCAATCTCGGGGGCTGCTGAAGTTATGCAGAATGCCATTTCAACTCCTGGAGGACGCTAGAACTGAGAGGATGGACAATTGGGTTACTGTTACCTCCCCCCACTCACTCTTGGGCTCCATCTTTTGAAGAGCATCACAGAATCTGACCCGATATGTAAGCCATTGTCTATTTAAGAAAAACGAGACTGGCAGTAAGTAGAAATATTTGACACAGGAATTTAAAACCAGATTTAAAACCAATTCTCTTCCCCAGTCAGTTGCAAATTATACAACCTTCAGTATATGTTTAAAGAAACAGCAGTTTTTGACAGCAGTTTGCCTCTTTTTTTCATTACCAGGGCTCTTACAGTTCCCTCAGATCAATAGAACTGCTATGTATGTTTATAAATCTGAGTAGCAGATCCATTCTCATAACGTTGACCCCATCTTGCCTTTCAGCTGAAGAATTGAAGTGAAAAGTATTTTAGGGAATATCTGAAACCGGGAGATTAAATTCTTTCTTAGTTATACCAGAAACAAAGGCCAAAAGAGTGATACATATTTTGGTACAGCTTTTCCCTTGACCCCACTAAGCCCCAGGCAGCATTTTGTTGGTTTTTCGTTTCTCACTTTGCCATCATAAAAATTCATTAAAGTGAAATGCTCGAGTTAAAATGTGTGTGTGTCCACGCCATATACACGTTTCCTAATTTATGTCACAAAGATCACCCTAGATTACAAAACTGAAACATTTAAAAATCAACATTATTTTTATTAGTTATCCAGTTCTCTTTTAAAACTCAGCTTCAGTGGAGAATGCCATAGATTCTGAGATGTAAAGTCTACAGTGGAATATTTTTCTGTTTTGTTTTTAACCAAAGAAACATTACACTGCAAATTTATTTAAAAAAAAAAAGCAAGCCAATGGAATGTTTCTGTTGCTTTTACATTTCTTTTAAGAATAATTTTACAAAACCTACATTTGGAGCAAATTTGACCCAATAATGCCCTGTTAACATGCAGCTAATATTATTATTGTTATTCTCTTATTTGGATATTTATTTCTCAAATGGATGAATTGATGCCATGTATCTAAATATGGTCTTTTGTAAGAGGGTTAGAGATAATTTTATTTAATAGAATGAAATGAAAAAAACCCCTGCCTGGGCATTTAGGTCCCAATTCTGCAAACAGTAATGCTTGTGTTTAAGTATGCGAGAAGTCCCATTGAATTAAATAGGATTGCTCACTTGAGCAAAGCAAACCATGTGTGTGTTTGCAGGGTCAGGACCTTATATATCAACTGAGCAAAATAATAACTTCTTCCCCTGACTAGAAACAAACCAAATTCCCCCAAACTGACTGGAAAGTAAACAAGTTTTGTGATACAACTTTGGGAGAACTAGAAGGCTGGAGTAACTGGAATAAAAAGAGGGATGAGCAGTGATGGTTATAGCAGTAATGAACTGGGAGTCAAGAGACAGTCAGCTACTACAATGATGGATGATACAGGTATCATAAAATCCTAAAATAGACAGGATTAATGAATAATTTACTAAACAACTGTGTGCAGAAATTAATGCCTCTTGTATTTTTAAAATATATTGCATTCTAGCAATTTTGGCATATGCAATAGTTAAGCATTGCTTGTTTTTTCTGTTAGCAGATTTGAATACAATCCATGCACAGAGAATCCAAAGTTATACATGCTACTACTGTTTGGATGCACATCTTTGGGAAGCATGGCCAGACACCCAAGGAAATCTATGATAGAGGGGAATGAGCAAATTAATGGTTAACCATTACTTGGTGGCATCACCTATTAAGTCTTTCACTGATGCATTTAGCCACTTCAGTGTGGATGACACCTGATTCTTATTGTGGCATATAGCTATACGTATCTTACTTGACCCCACCATTAGTATGCATTGTAGATATAGTCTTATTAACCTAAGCTATTTTTATTTGGATCATATAAAGCAAATAACACGTCTTCACACTGACTTTAGCATTTTCTAAAGCAAAGTTGAAAGAGTCAGGTAACATTTATCAAAATGCAAGAAGGTCTCACATTTTACTAAGCTGGAACTTCCCACATAAAAGTCTGTATTGTAGTGAAGTTAAACTTGATTTTATTTATCAGTGAAGTAAGGGTAAAAACTTCCACAAGAACACTGGCAAAAACAAACAAAAAACAAAACAAAACAAACAAAAATCCAGTAGGAATTTCAAAGTTAAACTTACATTACAACAAACCTAACATTTTGAAAGCATGGAAATTCATTGTTAAGATACTAAATTACCTTAAGTCCAACCCTTCAGTGATGCTCTGGCAAATAGAATAAATTAGGGCAATCATTCCTCATTCCTTTTTAAAGACCCAAAACCTACACATTGTTAAGAATGCTCCACAAGTTACAGCAAGTATTGTGCAGCTGGCAGGAATTGGCCCTATGTGGCAATCAGTGACCCAAGTGTCTTTTGAGACACAGCTAGTGGGATCCCAATGGAGACACGAAATCAATTATAAACCAGTGTTCTGTGCTGCACATTTTATGCTCCACCTGTGAGGTTTATAAGTGCAGTCAGTGTTCAAAATTTCAGACACCGCCTATGGACTTTTTAAAACCATAGAAAAAGTCTTTGATCCCAAAAGAACACACATTAAAAAGTAGCTATAAGAAAGTCAAAGAAGGTAAAATGGCAGGGTTGGATCTCTAAAGGAAAACAGTTAATGCATTTTACATAGATGAAAGGGATTGCCATACTGTCAGATGTTTGAATTACCATAGTTGCAAAGCCACTATCTGGAAAGAATCTCATGTCATTGATTACTTTGCATAACTTGGGATTTGGCTATATGAGGCAATGTCAGGATGTAGCAGGTCCCAAAAATATATAAAGATCACATCAAGAAAAGAGTTGCAGGTTTGCAGGTGGTTTCATGTGGCATGTCTCTGTAGCCATGCAAAACATTGTTCGTTTTCTACTTCGGAAGAAAACAGATTTGTTTGTTTTAAGGCATTTGTTTGTACAGTGAACTACTAGACCATTGGTAACAGGATGGTATAGAGCAGAACTTATGTGCTGAATTCCATCTGAAGCTAGAAACCTCTGAAATTCTAAAGAATAGAAGTCCATTGTCCATCACCAACTATAACAGTGGTCTAAATTGGCTAAATGACAGAGATATCCTATGGTTTTAGAAGCTGTAGTAGAAGTCATTCTAAATACATTCTGGCTGTTTTGAATGAGCACCAGCTATGACCAAAAACATATAGCCAAGGAGTCCAAAACCATGACCAAGACTGTTGAGTTAAACCAGGACAGTACTGTATATGCTGATATATACAGTAAAACTCCGATGGTCCGGCATCTGACGGTCCGGCACTCCTGATGGTCCAGCACCATCAGGAACCCGGAAGTGCGCCGGGCAGCCAGACCATTGGAGCTGCTCTGCCCCCAGCTTCCCCGATTCAGCCGCTGCTAAAACTGACCAGCGCTGAATCCGGGAAGCAGGGGGCAGAACAGCTGGAGTGCTGCCGGGTAGGTCCAGTAGCGCTGCTCCTCGGGGCTGCGGGACCAACCCAGCAGCACCCCAGCTGTCCCGGATTCAGCCGCTGCTGAAATTGACCAGCGGCTGACTCGAGGAAGCCCTAGACAGAGCTGCTCTGCCCCAGCTTCCTGGAATCAGCTGCTGGTCAGTTTCAGCAGCAGCTGACTTGGGTACACCTGGGACAGAGCAGCTGGAAGGCTGCTGGGTTGGTCCCCGCAGCGCCGAGGTTTGGCGCTACCAGACCAACCCAGCAGCACCCCAGCTGCTCTGTCCCATGCGTCCCGATTCAGCCGCTGCTGAAACTGACCAGGGCTGACTCCAGGAAGCCCGGGGCAGAGCAGCTCTGCCTCTGGCTTTCTGGAGTCAGCCGCTGATAAGTTTCAGCAGCAGCTGACTTGGGGACACCTGGGGCAGAGCAGCTGGGGTGCTGCTGGGTTGGTCCAGTAGCGCCGCTCCTCGGCGCTGTGGGACCAACCCAGCAGCCTTCCAGCTGCTCTGCCCCAGGCGTCCTGATTCAGCCGCTGCTGAAACTGACATGGGCTGACTCCAGAAAGCCCGGGGCAGAGCAGCTCTGCCTCTGGCTTTCTGGAGTCAGCCCCTGATCAGCATCAGCAGCGGCTGACTTGGGGACACCTGGGACAGAGCACCTGGGGTGCTGCTGGGTTGGTCCAGTAGCGCCGAGGAGCGGCGCTGCGGGACCAACCCATCAGCACCACAGCTGCTCTGCCCCAGGCGTCCCCAAGAGCAGCTGGGGTGCTGACGGGTTGGTCTTGCGGCGCCAAGGGTTGGCGCTACCGGACCAACCCAGCAGCACCCCAGCTGCTCTGCTGCAGGCGTCCCGATTCAGTCGCTGCTGAAACTGACCAGAAGCGGCTGAATCGGGGACTCCTGGGGCAGAGCCGGACTATCAGAAGGGAGGGCTATGAGGGGGTTTGGGGTAGCATCCCTCCACCCCACCCCAGACCCGTCATAGCTTCCCCTTCTGATAGTCCAGTATATCTGATAATCCGGCACCCCCTGGGTCCTAAAGGTGCCAGATTATCGGAAGTTTACTGTAGTACAGCATTTCACTTTGGCTGTGTCTACACTGGCATCCCTTTGCGGAAAAGGGATGCTAATGAGACACTTCGGAATAGCAAATCTGCAGGGGATTTAAATATCCCCCGCGGTATTTGCATTTACATGGTTGCCGCTTTTTTCCAGCTCGGGGTTTTTGCCAGAGAAAAGCGCCAGTGTAGACGTGATTCTCTGGAAAATAAGCCTTTTTTCCGGCTCGGGGTTTCCTTCCACTAGGAATAGGGGAATAAGGGAATAAGGGATCCTCCGGAAAAGGGCTTATTTTCTGGAGAATCGCGTCTACACTGGCGCTTTTCTCCGGCAAAAACCCCGAGCCGGAAAAAAGCGGCAACCATGTAAATGCAAATGCCGCGGGGATATTTAAATCCCCCGCGGATTTGCAATTCCGAAGTGTCTCATTAGCATCCCTTTTCCGCAAAGGGATGCCAATGTAGACACAGCCTTTTATGTTTTTGTTGATGCCTGGCCATCAAACATGAGTCCAGGCTTATAGCCTTAATTTGTATAATGCCAAAGTGATCTTCAAGGAAAGTTTCCAAAATATAACATTGAAGTGATTTCAGAATGATCACTTACATTTTCTTCAAAATGCAACCTGGGTTCATAGATAATTCAGATTGACATGGCACGAACTGTGTAAATTGGGAATTCTTATGCTCCAACACTGTATCCTATAGTACCAGTTCTTTCAAAAGAGAAAGTGTTTCACCTTTAGCAGTTTATTTGTTGATGTCTGTGCTAGTGATGGGTACCGTAAACACCAAACTGAGATAAGAACATAAGAATGGCCATACTGGGTCAGATCAAATGTCCATCTAGCCCAATATCCTGTACTCTGATAGTGGCCAATGCCAAGTGCCCCAGAGGCAATGAACAGAACAGGTAATCAAGTGATCCATCCCTAGTTGCCCATTCCCAGCTTTTGACAAACAGAGGCTAGGGACACCATTTCTGCCCAACCGGGCTAATAGCCATTGATGGAACTCTCTTCCAAGAATTTATCTAGCTCTTTTTTGAACTCTGTTAAAAACCTGACCTTCACAATATCATCTGTTAAGGAGTTCCAAAGGTTGACAGGTTACTGTGCTGAGTCAATTCATGGAAATGAATACTATACCACCTAGCTCAAAGTAGCAATTTGTATAATTGCTTACCACCAGCAGCTAATGATGGAATTCCATGTTTTAGTCTAAAAGAAATTAAATAGGATGTGATCTGTCAGCAAGATAAAATGTTCACCATACTGACAGGAATGGAATTTCCAAATTCTGAACATAATGCTGAGATATGTTTACTCTACTAGTGCTTAGTTCTTCTGAAAGATGGTGAGCAGGAGGGGGGGACAGAATTTCCTGACTTCTTCATAAAATGTATGGACTGGAAGGGGCGGGGTTTCAGGCATAAGGGACAGAGATGAGACAGCCAGCCATCATCGCCATCTGGAGTGTGCCACACCCTTCTGACACTCTTTAAAGCCATCTGGAGTATGTCATACTGTAGGGCTACTCAACTTTGGAAGTCCCGGAGGCCATAATGGTACTCCCAGCAAACGCTGAGGGCTGCAACTTAAGTGTGGTTACATATACATGCAAATATATATGCAAATAGCTTCTTTCACACAATGCTCCAGTGCTCCCAGCACCTCCTTCCTTGGGGCTAGAAACGCCGACACCCTGTACCCATCTGTTCCAGCCAGCCCCAAACTACTTGTGTCTTTCAATGCTCAACCTGCCTGGGAGTCATCTCACCACTGTGGAGCATGTTTCCAGTGGAGTCCATGTTCAAAGTATCCCACCCATGGGCCGCATGTTGAGCCCTGCATAAACCCAAACTGCCCCATGGGCTGCAAACAAATGGGCTGCGGGACACATGTTGAGTAGCCCTGCTGTATAGGTTTCAGGGATGATTTGAAGGGTCTAGGGTTCCAGATGCCACTGCAGCTGTAATAACGGCAGCAGGGACTGGGAGCCCCAGACTCTTTTGGATTGCCAGGGCCAAGGGCAACTGCCTGCTTTGCCCCCACCATCAGCAGGCTTGGTGGTGAGTGTTTGTGAGGTGAAGAAAATGCCTGTATAGCAGAAAATAACATGGGAAAGAACTGCACCCACTCCATATGAAGAAGCATCATAAGGCAATTTCAATGGTGGTTGATCGAAGTACATAAGTATTTTAGCTTATGTCAACTGTTTTAGTTTAGTTTTGTTTTCTTAAATGTGCACCCACATTCTTTTGTCCTGTTCCTTTTATCCCCCATTTTGTAACAGTTCATGTAATGGTGCCAACACTATCACTAAGGTTTAGGAAGAAATTTACTGTAATAGTTAAGTAGTCCTAAGAATGAATGCAACTCTGACACATTTTTTGAATAACCTTCTCAATGAAATTATTTTCATAAGTGCCTGGCATCAACTCCATGCCCACCATATTCAACTGAAAATTTTGAAAATTTGTCTTAATGTGTTATCAGTCCAAGGTTTCCCAAATGTTGCATGTCGGTGTCCAAATTTCAAAGATGATTCTCCCGATCTTTTCCAGTAACAAGGATGTCATCCAAACACCACTGAATTCTATTCAGTCCTTAAAGTATCCCATAAATGGCTTCTTGGAATAGGACAGGTGCCAATGTACTCCCAACAGGTAGAACTTGTTTGTGAGATATACATGAGAAGCCAGATTAGTTTCTATTTGTAGCTGTGTACTGAGTAAATCCAAACATGGAAACACTTCCTCTACTGACAGGAGCAATCTTCAATATGAAGTAGTGAATACTAGTTTGTATATAAAGCTAAATTCATGGACACCCATGCCACACAGTCAGATGAAATCATCCTTCTTGATCACTGGTATGACTGGTGTAGCTCACTCAATTAAACTAGTCCAAGACTCTAATGTTCACTAAAGGGTCTATATTAGCCTCTGGCAGAGGCTTTTGACTCTGGGCTTGCCATATTTTGGCTTCCTGTCATACATAACAGTGTGTTTCACCCACACACAAAACTTGGAAAGATGAGTATTTTCAAAAACTTCGGAGTGCTTAGCCAATATTTCTTAAGGGGGTTGAGGTGCTTTTCTGATTGCTTTGATCTTGAACCAATTTGTCTTGAGCGTCTCAAGCCAAGTTCTGCCAAATAAAGGCTGATACTTTCCTTAAACCCATACAAGGGTAAAACAACTGATTGTTCATCTAAATAAACATTCACCTGGAATATCCCTTTTGAGACTAACTTTTATCCAGTATAAATCTTCAGAACTTTGGTGAAGGTGTCTTCTAGAGAAAACTGTGACAAAGTCTGGTGCTAAGCAGATGCAGAAATCAGTGCGATGGCAGCTCCATAATTAAGCTCCATTACTGCAGGAGTTACTTTGATCAGGAGTTTGACCCAAATGCCACCGCTGACTCTACCTCCTGATAACAAGTGCACTGCTGTATTTTGGTCAGTGTGGCTAAAACACTTGTCATTTTCTACATTATGAGATTCCAACTTGTGGTTTTTTATGCTCAGTCTTCACAGGTATCTTCTTGGATGGTAGGCTATTCTGTGTTTCTGGTCATTGAATGGTTGACAAGTCATAGCTATGTGTCCTTTTTTTTCCTGGTATTTCTTGTAAGTGACCTGGCATTCCCAGAAATCCTCCTCAACATGTGTAGTTTATGCACAACGGCTATGCAGAAATTCTTTATATTCCCATTGTCCTCTGTTGTGCTGATTCAGGACTTCCATTGCTTGGCTCACTAAATTCCAGAGAATCCTTCTCTGTGGTTTACATGGCAATGAATGTAAACGCTGATATAGTCAGTATTGTTTTCTGGATCTGATCATAGCATAATCCAGAGACAAACTGGTCATGAAAGGCATCACTTGATTTTTGTCCAAAGTGACTGTGCTCTGACAACTTCCTTAGAGCAGCAATAAAATGTGCTATAGATTCTCTACTTCCCTGCTGTCACTGATGAAACCAATTGTTCTGCTATCCTCACAGAGATAGGAAGGAAAAGTTCTTGCATTGCCATAGTGATTGTAGTATATGTGGTGTTTCCCAAGCACAGCTGAAAAAAGAGATCATGCAGCAGTCCATATGCCTTCAAACCCATCGTTGTCAGCAACACTGAAACTTGCAGTCTGGCTGGAATGGAACTGCAGGCTATAAATAGCTCAAGATGTTTGAGGTGCAGTGCCCAGGATTTGCATTTTTTCTTTAACTTGAAATTCACTAAAGTTATGATTTCATTTCTCTAGTGTTCAATTTTGAACTATCCCAGATATCTTTCTCTTGTATAGATATCCCCCTCCACCCACTGCCTTTCTCCCTAGTCTTGCAGCTTCTCTCTGCCGGCCTATTGACTATTCTGGAGTGGGAATGTTTTTCTGTCCAGAAATTCTATCTTGGACCTGAGAAACCTTCCCAATGAAAGTTGTCTCTACACAGAGGTGTGTCCATGGAAAGGATGTGTTTTGACAAATCAGCACTTTCTGATGAAAAACAATCAGCTGGAAAAATTCCTGATCAAATTTAGATTCCCAGTAGAGTTAATTACATTGACCTTTCAACTTTTTAGAAGAATACAGATCAAATAAAAAACCAAATGTGCTAGTCTGTTTAAGATAATACCTTTCCTTAAACAACAACCACTCAGCCTTGCAGAAGTGCCATATGTTGTTTGAATAGAGTTTTTTTTTAATATATATCAAGGTAATATTTTTTTATATGAAGCTCAAGGCTGAGAAAGCATGAAAGGCAAATTACTCTCTCATCCACCAGAGGATGGTCTCTGTAGATCAGAATATCAGCAGAACACTGTAGTGCAATTCTTTAGTTGCCAAAAACTACATTATGCATAGACTGTAAATTGATGGATTTTAGTTTTAAATATTAACTCTCTTACCATTCACAGAAAATTAAACTGACTGAGTTTATCTAAGGAGATATAAAAAGGGATTCACTTCCTTTTGTCTAAAAATATCAGACAGCTTCGGTAATTTAATGACACAGCTTGTCATTCCACGTAACAACGGTAAATGCTACAGCTGCCATGTAATCTGCATCTCATATAATTCACTGTTCACATAATTAATAAAACATTATGAACAGACCAGGCTTTAAGTGCAGGAACACCACCATATAAAAAGATTTGTATCCCATTCTCTTAAGACACTGTCACCGATTGTGACCAAGAAATCAAGCACTTACATTAGTCATAACTAGGCATATGAATTAGGGCTCTGTTAGCAATTTCAAATAACTTTTTCTTTACTTTGCTTAACTATAATGTTGTTTTAGCATAGCTTTTATATCGAGAAAAATGAATTTGTATAATTTTTAAAGATTTCAAAAGATTGTTACAGATTGTATTTTTTTACTCCTTAAAATAATAATATATGGAGACATACCATCTCACAGAACTGGAAGGGACCTCGGGTCATCTAGTCCAGTCCCCTGCCTCACAGCAGGACCAAGTACCATCCCTGACAGATTTGCCCCAGATCCCTAAATGGCCCCCTCAAGGATTGAGCTCACAAACATGGGTTTAGCAGCCCAATGCTCAAACCACTGAGCTATCCTTCCTTGTGTGGGCTTAAAAATTGAAATTTAGTACTAAGAGAGATTGGCTATAAAAGCAAAGGAACACCAAAAGCTATATTAAAAACCTTCTTTAAAATAGACTTTTCAAGCAACACATGGCATGGAATATACAATTTCATATATTTGAGATTGTATAATTCACAGGTTCACCATTCATAGGTAAGGTGCTGGTCCTCAAATCTTTATTCCACACTGTACCTATCATGTCTCTTCCTTCACTGATTAAAGAAAATCTGTTAAAAACACAGGCATCACAGTTTGAAGATGCCTCAAAATTTCCAAACTCCGAAGGTACAGATTCTGATCAGCTATACGCAGTTGGTTTTGTACTGTCAGATTTTCCTTTGTGGTCAGCAGCGTACTCTTCATCTCAAACTAAAATGTTAGATACTTACACATTCAAGAAATAGGACAATGTATCTGTGCTTATTTGACAATTTTTTTGGAGGGGAGAGTGATAAGGTCTACAGATGCATTCACTGGTTGGTTACTTCAGGCTGCTTACAGCTTGGAGGAAGACCCAGACCTGTCAGTTGCAGGTATGACTACACTACAGATGGGAGGTATAATTCTCTACAAGAGATATGTTCAAGGTCTATTCCAATCCTTTCCTGAGCAGAGGAAGGGGGCTGATGTAACACTATCCAGCCTGACTTGTTGGGAGGCAAATGCACTCTGTTTACCAGGCCAACCATGCTCCTCAATGAGACAATCAATAAGGGACGGGGGAAGTAGGAGGTATGAACACTTTCACTTCCAGCTTTTCTCACTCAGCATAGATCTCTCCTTGGAAGCCTGCAGGGGGCTCCAACTGACATAAATGCCTCAGAAGGGGAAACAGAGCTATAGGACAATATCCTGAATGACAATCAGAGCCCAGGGATAAGGCTGGAAAATACACATGTTAGTCAGCATAAATGTTAGTCAACAATTTGAAGTAAAAGGATTGAAATTTTCCTCAGAAAAGCTCTGGGTCTGGGAGGTGAGGGGAGCGGGGCTGCTGAACCATAGGCCTCTGGGAAGATAGAAAAAATGGAAGGAACTTCAGTGGACAGGGGATTCCCCAGCCGCCAGTGAGTAGTAACAGGTCCGGTTGTGCCCCACGCTGCAAGCTCACTGAAGTACCTATTGTAGCAGAAATGTGGGTCTTAGCACAATGATGAAAAGGTTAATCTCTGGGTGAACGTCACTGATTTGCACCTGTTTTTTGTTCCAGCTACACCAGACTAACACGGCTACATTTCTATCTCTTGACTTGCACAGTTCTCTCAAGGATGAGTTTGGACCACCAGATGAAAATATTTTAATTAAGTAAGGGAAAAAGATAATAGATATCATTGCTTTTTAATGTAGGATTCAGTTCTACAAGGTTTTCCTATATTCCCGTGAAGAACCAAAGGTTCTAACCTAAAACATAGCTTATTAAATACACAGGCAAAAGTTGATGACTAAGATTTGACATTGAGTCCAGCAAGTGCTTTGAAGGTAAAGAAAAGAGGCAGTTCAGTTAGCTTCAGCTGGCAGCAGTTTTTGAAAGAACTGCCACATTAGATGCTTTGGTTAAATTTTCAGCATACCCTTAACAAAACCTTCCTACACAGGAAAAATCCCTAACCAATACAACAACATATATTCCCTCCAAAATAGAAGAAGAAATCAGAAAAATGAATTCTGAGAAGGCTGTGTTGGCTTACAGGATCTCTGCTGAGGCACTGTGCAATCTGTGTCTCTTTTTATAATTTTGACACCAGAGAAGAGGAGAATGAGGGAAATTACATCTGAAATAGAAAATGTAGGGGTCTTGAGTTACCACCCAGAAGCAACTTTTTATAGATGAAAACTGCAATTGTTCTGACACACAAAGCATAGTTTGGATTTTTGTGTATAATTTTACTTTTCTGTAATTTTTCTATAATTTGCTTTTTATACATCCTTTTCCTGCCTAAAAGAGCAACTTCAAGTCGTCTTTCTCCAGCTAAGACTTCTTGTATGTTTCCATTTGCAATCAAGATACATGAAAAAATTGCAGCATTTTTTCAATCCCAGGAACTGAATGATGTTATGGTCTCTACCAGTAGGTGATGTTTTTCAGTTGTAGTATATAATAATAGAGGGGGGAGAGAAGGAATAACTATTAACTGATATATAACTACAAACATGTCTGCTGGAACTAAAATAACCATTAAGCAGTGGTAAATAATGAATTTTGTATTTAGAATGGAATGTGGAACAGTTATGCCTACTAAAGTTTTCTACAGTAATTAGTAATTCCCAACAGATTTATCTGAAGAATTTAACATTAAGGAATATCTACGAGTAGACCAGATGTATTCATTATTCAAGATTAATTTATAATTTTGCAATTTTTTTAACTTGTTAAAGTTAGAGCAAACAGCTCCTCTCAAAGATTCTTGGTGTAAAACTAGAAGATTTACCTTGTGTTGCCTGGGTCCTTCAGGGCAGGGGGCTGACAGTGTGGGCGTGGGGGTGCAAGAGTGAGGGTTTGAGGATGAGGAGAGGCTCAGGGCATGGGGGGGGTCTCACCCCATAGCCATCAGGGGCCTTCTCTCTCCCTCCAGCTCCCCCATGGCCAAAGGAGCCTTCTCTCTCTCCCCAACCCCCCCTGACTGCCAGGGGCCTTCTCTCTCTCTGATAGCGCTATGGCCAATGACTGGGGGCTGGGAAATGGTTTGGGGCAGGGAGCTACTTACCTGGTCTGATGGCCAGCAAGATGGTGGAGCTCCAGTCCGACTGGTCACTCTCTTGGCGGTGAGCTGCCTCCAGTGGCCACTCTCAGTATCATGTCCCTCCACTCTGTGCCCCTCCCTTCCCATGTTATTGAAAACAGTCTCGTTCCCAGCACTTCCCATTTTCTTGGCATAACCAAGACCTGACCTTGCTTTAAGTTAGGATAAGAGGAAACTGCATATCAAATGTTGTGGTCCTACCTCTTACTATTTAGGAGGAGTTCTTGAATAAACTCACAGATAGACAGACATACAGATGCAGATTTCTAAAATATATAGATAGATTTATTTTTCATTCTGTTTTGATTATTTGTGACTTACTGACTAATCACATGGCATTGGTTCTGTTGCCTGACTACGTGAACAAGCAAGCATTTCTAGTAAAGAATGCCCTCTCACTTTTCTGTGTTTAAAATTCAGGTTTATAAAATACTCAGGCACAAGACTGAAAATTCATTTTCCATGAGCATCTGTGTAAGTAAAACTGTGAACACAACCATAGAAGATTCTTTTCAAAATTCAGCAAAAGTTTTGTGCAAAATATTTTGCAGAATTAGAATCAGCTCTAATTAGAAATACCCTTCAAAATTAGCTGACAATTAAGAAACCATTTGTTGGAGCTTTACTATACTTATAAACATACAAATGTGATATGGATTTCTCTTTTTACTTTGATATAGCCCTCAGCATCCAATACCATTTATTATTACTGTCAACATGGAATAATATGCATTTTACAGGCTCATTCCCTTCCTATGATGTACAATCATCAACTATCTACAGAAGCATAATCATACCCACACAACTTGAGGGTTAGTATCAGTGCATATTGCCCTTAGAGTGATAAGCCTTATGTATTCAGATAGTGTGGGATTTTCATATTTACTGACACATAACCACTTGCTTCCATTTTACAGAATTCACAAGACAACCACCTCTGCCAATAGCTTCTACTGATCTTTAACTACCATAGGTCCTCCCATCTGCCCTCTGACTTCAGTGTTGGTTGGATTGCTGTGAAGGATTAAAAGCCTGCTATTGTAGGAGCGGGTGTGATAATTGTACAATAAGTCTGAGTGATACTCTATGCCCATCTTACTAGTAATTTGTGTGTATAATTTACCAGTGAGTGAGTATATGAAGGATAAATTCTTTGTTGAGGAATCCAGTCATATTCACCATTAGCAAATGTTTTTGTACATCTCCATTCTCCCCTGCCAACTCCACACTATTTACGTGGATTTTATGTTGAAATTCCACTTTATATATTAATGTTAAAATAATGCTTGCAATATCTCTTATCATTTTCCTTCAATTTCTCCATAGTCTTCATTATTCTCTGGTCCTTCTCTTGCTCACATTTCATGACAAACCCTCTCTCTCCCCTCCTCCTTCTCCAAACCTCTTTGGTCTCTCCCCGGTATTTAAACCATTTATTAACCTCTGACCGCCCAACTTCTGATTCAACCTGTAATCTCTGCCACTTTTCCTCCTCTCCTTCTTTCTCTCTGTAGCGGGTACTTGTCTCTTCTCGCCTGATCCTTTCTTTGTTCATAATTCTGGATCCCCCATTCAGTTCCATCTCCATCACTTGCCCCCTCTCACTATTTCTGGCTCTTTTTCTCCAGATTTATCAACCCTTTTTAGTCTTAGAAACATCAAAAAATATCCACCATCCTTTTCCTTTCTCATAGGGGAGTCTTGTAGTTTAAATCTCAATGTGATGGATGTGCTTGCTTTCATCTGCATAGTGGAAGTTCAGAAACACTGGAGAAAGATAGTCTTAGGTCTGGTTCAGCATGGAGTCCACTCCTGTATTTGGTTTTCAGATGTGCATATGAGGAAAATGCTTTCTTGCAAAATATATTGTTGAAAACAATAAGAAAACTGTAGTAGTTTTTTCCTGTCAGAAGGGGATACTCATTTCTTAAGCCCAGGCAAAAATTGATCATTGGCACACTTCTGAAACTCCTTTTCAGTTCAGAATTACAGAACTCAATCAATTTTTCCCCCTCCGTATCAATATCTGTACTGAGAAAGTGGAATCATCAAAGAATTGCAAATCCAGACATTATCACCAGAGATAGCTGGAAAATATTCCTTAAATGTTGTATAAAGTCCTTTTAAGTGTGCAATTATATTAGTTTTAATGCACGGATTCAGCCACAGTTTATGTTCTGACAGCAAGCCATGAAGGAGTACCAAAATACTCAGTTGCATTGTTTTCCAAACACCTTTCCAGAACTGCAACTTCTTTATCATGCATTCAGCTTGGTCTTGCATGTTTATAACTGTTACATTCAGAACTGGAACAGATATATTTAGATCATTAATCCTTGAGAAAATGTCTAAATAAGCTAGGCTCTGAAGCCAGACATGATTTTCTATAAAGCTGCTGAGGTGGAAATTTTTCCATTTAATTGGAAAGGAGGAAAGCTGGAAAGGTGGCTGTTGAAAAAACTAAAATGTCCATTCTAAGCTCAAATAAGCACACAAGGATTTTGCCCTGTGAGAGCCACCTAACTTCAGTATGGGTCAACAGGGGATTGTGTACACTATCAATTTCTTCACAAAATACATGAAATAACTCTTGAAATTGTTGGCCATGATTTTATGAGATTCACCATTTCTACTGCATTGTCCAGCCCTTCGTTCAGTTCCTCAGGCAAGTGTTTTGTTGCAAGGGCTTTTCTATGGATGCTGCAATGAGACATTTGATGCAAACTTTTTTGTTTGAGCTATAAATCCACTGTACTTCCCCATCATTAATGTGACCACATCGGTGCAAATTCGTAGGCAGAGAGATCAATCTATTCCCTTTTCTTGAAAATATGCATTAGTCAGATTGAAGATATCGTCTTCCATTGTACATTCTTTCAATGGTCAGCAAAACAACAAGTTTTCTTAAACGATTCCTTCATTCAGATGATGTAAAAACAGTAGCAAAATCGACAGATAAGCAACATCAGTTGATTCATCTAGCTGTATGGCATAATACGGACTATTGTGGTCTCTACATTACTTAACATGTCATTAATTCTTCATATTATTGGACAAAGGTATTATATGAATCCTTTTTGCAGCCTTTTCTCCAAATGTGCAATGAACTACATATTTTACACAAGGCCAATCAAGCTCTCTGCTATGGTACGGGCTTGGTAGCTCACTCAGTACGATGCTCCAAGTGCATTTTTATTATCAGTATTGCTCTGGATACAACACTGGCAATGTCATTTTTCCACTTGGCTAATTTTCACTTGAAAAAAAATCAATAAGCTTGTCAAGTTATGTGGAGTGCCTATTTTCTAAGTGGTACCAAACTAAAGAAGGTTTGAGGTTGCTGTTTGCTAGAACATCACCACAAATAATGAACTATGGTTTTGGACACTCTTGATCACCAATGTACATAAATCTGCAATTTATATAATCATCATATTTTCTTTTCTTCATAAACAACATTCCAGGACAATCACAATCATTTGACTTAGATTTCCCACACTTTGGACTTCATGAAACAATAGGGCTATGTCTACACAGGATCTCTCTTGCACAAAAGCTTATGCAAAGAAGCCCAGATTAGCATATTGCCGTGATTCATTTGCATAATTAATTAGGGGCCGTCTTTGTGCAAGAAGCTTTTATGCAAAAAGGAGCCATCTACACAGCTCCTTTTTGTGCAAAAAAACCCCTCTTGCGCAAGAGCTGTTCTTCCTGAAAAAATGAGGAATAACAGCTCTTGCGCAAGAGGGTGTTTTTGCGCAAAAACGCCCCCTAATTATGCGAATGAAGTGCAGCAATATACTAATCCGCGCTTCATTTACATAGGCTTTTGTGCAAGAGGGATGCAGTGTAGACATAGCCTAGTTGAAGCTGAATGTTCATTTCGTCGTGTTTTCATACTTTGCATTTTCAGCCACTTGTCCACTACTGGGTATACAACAGTTCAAAGGAAAAAAACACACTAAGAATGCTAACAAATGAACAAACTAGTAAATGAGAAGATTCACTCAGACCTCACTGGAGCAAAACAGTATTCCACAGAAAATAACTGATTATTGACTAACTGAGGGACATTACTGCTGCTACACTGGATACAATGACCTTGTTTCTGGCTGGTTTGGTGCGCACTTTTTCTTCCTCCATCAGGGCTATCCCTGCGCGGGAGGAGATGCAGGGAGGGAGGGGGAGGGAGAAGGAAGCACTGCAGAGCCAGGGACAAGTTAGCTGGGAAGGCTCCAGGGACAGTATTATTCCCCCTCCCAATCTGACCTTCATGCTGTCCAACTTCCTCTGTATGCCAAGGTCCCAGCTGCTGGCTGTGTGCCCAGGATCCCTGCTGCCAGCCCCATGCTCTGTTGGGTCCTGGGTTGCCAGCCACTCGCTCCATGGGGTGCTGGGCTCCCAGCAACAATGGCCCTGCTGGACATGTGGCTCCAGCTGCCACCCATATGACTGAATCACTAGGGACGGATCTGTCCACCATTACAGTATTTTTTTCCCGAGACCCACCCATAACATTTTGCAACCCCCCACCCCGCCAGGGTTCAAGAACCACAGATTGGAAACAACTGCCCTGAGGGATAGGTATATATGCCAAATATTCAAACCACAAGAAGAAAGCCTCAAAATCTGAAGGTTTCACATTTCACTTCAATTTTCAAAAAGTGTTCCTACTACATGAAAAGACGTTTTACTGGAAAGCAGATCAATTTTTAAACAACAATATCCCCCTTTCAGGCTCTATTGGGTCCTAGGTTGCTAGCCCCTCACTCCACGGGGTGCTGGGCTCCAGCCACAATTTTCAAAAAAATATTTTTCAGAAATTTAAAGGTTGAATTTTGTTTGAACAGGAATCAAATTTCACAACAAAATACAAAAACTTTACAAGGGTTCTTTCCATATGACTTATGGGTAAAAAAAAATCCCTCCTATATTATATACAATCTCTCTGTAATCTGTGACCAGCATGAATATTAGGACAAAACACACATTCAATTAGACTTGTAATCATTATCCATTTTTTTCTAATCAGGTATCAAAATCTAGTAGTCACATCATTGATTAATCTTCCCCAGCTATTTAAATTATATAATTCTGCCTATCAATTTATTCAAATTTTGCTCTTATTAAGTTAGGTATCTGAGATGCACTGACAGCTGGAAAGTCCTTGATACATCAAGAATAACAGTATGCTCAGAAAGGAGTTGACAGTATTCATGGTCATGGGGAATTTGAGCATCTTTAATTTAGAGCCACCTCGCATGAATTTGGTTTTATGCACTCAGCTGAGAAAATGTACCCCCCACAATTGGAGCACTGAGTTATTAAATTCACTGTTTTCCTTGCTCAGTGTCAGGCTGAGATCTTTTAAGACTCCTGAATACCTGTCTAAGAATATTATCTTGTTCTTGCTATGCTTTCCGATATACTAAGATGTCAGGATTAAAACTGATAGCATTTGGGATATGATGGGTAAGCCTCTGCTTACATATGCAATAAAGGTAATACTTTGCACAGCATCATGAAGTGTGTGCAAAATTCAGATTGGAAAAAACCCCACTGCTGATCCATTTATGACATGTGCCCAATTGTCTTTGGTATGATGCTACAAAGCTACAAAAACTTCACTAAGGTTTTAGGATGAGGTTTGGTATTTCAGAACTTTTTAAAATTATTTTATGGTGAAGTACTAACAATAGTTAAAGTATACGTGTTAGACCTCTGATGCCTTCTATCCCATATCCAACATAGTACATGCTATTGCAATTTGAATCTTGGCTTCCACCAATTTCCTTTCATGAAAAACATGGCCTGTTGTGAAACTTACTGGTTGATTTTATAGTTTCCATCAGTTACTGAGGCCACTTCCTGTGTCCCAATCTTTAGAAAGGAAAGAGAATCCAGAGTTTACTTTTTCTTTCATTTTAATTTGTTTGAAAGATTATATACATTTATCACATGGAGTTTCATCTTCCTTATCAACATTTTAGAATTCTGAAAGAGTATCTGGCAACATAAGGATGAAATGTAACACCAAAGTCATGTTTTCCATTAAGAGGTGATAAGGTTTCACAAAGAACTATGACTAAAGGCCTTTATGATTTAGATACTTTATCAGCAAGGTGTATAGCCTTCATATATAATGACAAATGAATACTATAATTATCATAAGAGGTATTGTTGAGGCTGGCAGGAGGATTTATGTGGTAAAAATGGGCAATCAGAAAAACGTACAGCCAAGATGACCAAATTTTCGATTATATATATTTATATTATGCACATAAACAATGTGTCAGACTGAGGAATTTTGATATGGGGCCTTTTTCTGAGAAAGGACTCATTATCTCTGGCCAGTGTTAGCAGTTACTTAAAGCTGATACCATCTGGTAAATGGAGGACCATGTTAAATTAAATTAGTTACTGCTGCGTTACAATGCATTGTCCATTCATATAATGGACACTAACACAATTGGCATCCTTGATGGGATACACAGAGGACACACATTCCTCAAGGCATATCCTTTTAGGCCAGGGTTGAGACTAAGGATGTTAACAACTAGTTGATTAGTTGACTAGTTGCAGCAAGGAGGTAACCTGGGCTCTGCGCTGTGCTGCCCCTTTGAAATGCCACCGCGGCATTTCAAAGGGGCAGCACAGCACAGAGCCTGGGATCAGCTGTGCAGCACTGCCCTTTTGAAACACCACAATGGCATTTCAAAGGGGCAGTGCCGCACAGCTGATCCAGGGGTAGGGAGTTCGGAGTCAACTGGGGACTCTCCAGCTGACCCTGGGGCTCTGTGGCGCTGCCCGTTTGAAACTCTGCCATGGTGTTTCAAAGGAGCAGCACCGCAGGGAGCCCGGGGTAAGATGGAGTCCCCAGCTGACCTCAGGCTCTGTGCAGTGCTAAGCCTGGGATCAGCTGTGCAGTGCTGCCCTTTTGCAATGCTGTGGTGGCATTTCAAAGGGGCAGAGCTACCCTATTGACTGATCGAATAGTGGATGCAAAAATGCATCGACTACTCAATTAATCAATTACACGATATTTAACATCCTTAGCTCAGATTCATTGGCAGGGAAAGCTTCCTTTGCTATTAGAATCACATAGTTTAGTGGAAACAGAAGCTTAATTTCCAGGGTTCTCAGCTTTGTACCTTTATTATTACTAGACGAATTCATACAAAAATGGAAAAACTAATTGATAAAGAGAATTGAAGGAGATCTTTGTCCTCTCCTGCATACGTCTAATGTGTTATATGTGGACTAGTCACACCATAGCATCCCAAGTTATGGAGGTTATGTCCCATCCATGTGGTAATTAGCATTTTTCTATTACTTGCATTGTCCTCAGAAGCATTATACGTGTTTAGAAGAGCAGATAAGCAGAACCCTGTTCCTAGGTGCTTACAGTTTAGCCCAGCTGTAGGCAAGAGGCTGCCAGCGGGCCAGATCTGGCCCATGGCTGCTTTGCTGAGTCCCTTAAACACATCATGGCAGCAGCAGCTTTGAATGGGGCTGCTCTATTCTGGGAGCAAGGAGGGTGGCTTTGTGCTCTGTCCCTCAGCAAAATCTCTCAGCGTCCATTGCCAGTTTATGATCAATAGCAGCTGAAATCCTTCGCTGGCAGCAGGAGCAGCTAATGAAACCTCCTTCTTCCCTCCCCTCCTTCACCCTACATGGAGCAGAGCCACGTGGAGCATCTTGCAACTGCAGCCTTCAGGTTCCTGCAGGGCTGCTAAGTGGCAGCTGCCTAGGTAAGTGCCTCCTAGCCAGAGCTTGCCTCTGGCACCTTCCCACCTGCCCCCAACTACCTACCTGCTCCAGGCCACCACCCAAAACCTCTGTCTGAGACCCCAAGACCGCTGGGTAGAAATGTGGTCCTTAACCACTTGCCAAAATCTTAGAGTGGTCCTCCATTAAAAATTATTGCCCACCCCTGGTCTAGCCTTTAGAAATGTAACAAGTAAGTGTGATCACAAACAGGGAGTATACAGGTTAGTGTAGGAGCAGTTTACATAAATAAGATCATCATGGAACCTCAGTTTCTGTGCAATTCTCAATGAATATATTTTTCCCCCTCTAAGTTTTAGTTTTTTATTTTAGGATCTGACATTGCAAAGGATTCTGCTAATGAAGACCTCTGTAAAGGTACGTCTAGACTGTGAGGATCTACTGGAAAAAGCATGAAAAATG
This sequence comes from Pelodiscus sinensis, assembly GCF_049634645.1. NCBI lineage: Eukaryota > Metazoa > Chordata > Testudines > Trionychidae > Pelodiscus > Pelodiscus sinensis. Next base: position 114,372,443 of record NC_134713.1, read on the forward strand.
TGCTCTGCATTTTGCAAATCTTTTTCCAATACTTTTGTCGAAAGAGGCTTTTCTGAAATTTGGCCTGTCTAGATAGGGCCAAATTTCAGAACCCCCCCTTCCTTTTGGAAAGCCCCCTTCTTCCTCGTGGAAAGAGGAATACAAGGACTTCCGAAAGAGAGTGTTTGCTCTTCCACAAAAAAAAGCAGAAGAGTAATCACATTCCTTGGACGCTGCCGAGTTTTTTTGGGATACCAGAGGTATCCTGACCCCCACCCCCCTGCAGTCTAGCCATACCCTAAGACTGAAGGCTGACTTATCTTCTTTCTTTTAGATTTTGTGAAAGAGATGAATCAGAGATGAATTTAGGAGGAATCAGAAAGTGAGAAAAATGGTAGATTGAGAAAGAGATTTTGGGAGAGGGTTCAAGGTGTGAGTCACCAAGAGATAAAGCACAATTATCTGTATGAAGAGGTGCAGAAGCAAGTTTCACTGGGAGAGTCATGAAGTGGAGAAGGAAACAAGACAGAGCTGCAGGCTGAGTGAGGCCAAGCTTTGAAGATGAGTTCAAGTAGTTTGCACTTTGTATGTACAGAGTTAACCATTTAAAAGCTTATTTATTATCGTGTGCTCCTATACAGTCATGCTATTGGTGGTATTTGTTAAATACATACAAATAGCTAAATAAAAATGAAAAACAATAGCATTGGTGAAAAGTTGATCAATAACCTACATCTTCTAGCAAAATGGTTCCACTTGCCACTTTTTCTGAAATTACATTTTTTTGTGTGGATTGCTATGGTTTGCTGGTGACATTACTTTCCATACTGATATTAAAGAGCTACTGGACTGGAGATGGTTGTTAGGTATTTTATCTCCACTTCTTTTCATTCTCATTTTGCAGGTTTGCATTTAGTGTGGTTCAGAGATTTCTGCTTGACATTTCTGTTATGATTTTGGGATGCATATAGTTTGGGATGGGTGCTTTTATCATTATATGTTCTTTGCCAGTCTAAATAATTAATTGTGACAGAATTATTTGAATGTAAAGACTTTGTCATCAATGTTTATCTTTGCTTAGAAGTGCAAATGATTATAAATTGAGTTTGGGATTGCAGATATTAGGACAGACAATTTGCTTGGGCTTCACACCTACCAGTGAGGGGCAAAAACATCCGTCTTTCCAAAGTGTAGCTTCTTGGCACCTCTGACTTCATCTCTATCAAATTCCATGTTTGGACATAAGTTAAAATCATGACTGATGTTTTGCAATCATTGCAGTCTTGCACGGATGATTCGGCCAGTGTTTCTTAAATGTCATAAACGTTGATCCCAGCACCATACAGCATGAACACTTTCTTTTTCTCCTGTTTTTTGAATCGCATATGAAAAGCAGCTAACCCCTTCTCAAAGTGATCTAGCTATTTCTTCCCAAAGCATGTACTGAGTTGTTAGCATCCGATGTGTCAAAAGGTGAAAAACTCATAAAAGCCTCACAATTTCACTTGTGTGCCTGTGAGAGAGACAATGAATAGCTGCAAGTGCTGGATAAAGCAGAAAGAGCCTTTGTGAGTGTGACCCACTTTAACACAGAAGAGATGGGGCTCTGGATCAGTAGATATTCCTATTGTTCAATGGTGATTCTGAATGAATGCATTCTGTAATGCAAGCTTGAAAGTCTTTAATCTGCCATATGCGTCTGTGTTGAACTGTAGCTAGATTATATTGTTTAGATTTTTTTCTATTTGTCCGAAGACAATCTCTTCCTTGCAATGGTTGTTTTCCTAGCAAAAAAGCCAACAATGGCACCAAATAATAAAAATACTTCCTGAAAATACATTGGAACAGCTGAATCCCTCTCAAAATCCTAAAAAACCAAAATCTACCCCTCACTTTACACTTCAACCGTCACAGCCGCATGCCATAGATCAGTGGTCCCCAACCGTTTGGGGTTGCTGGGCGCCAGGGGTCGTGGCTGTTCGCCGGGCGGGGCCCCCCCATAGCCGCATTCCGGGGCCGGCGCTCTCCCCTCAAGCGCCGCGCGCCCGAGGCCGGCGCTCTCCCCTCCCTCCCCCAAGCGCCGCGCGCCCGGGGCCGGCACTGGTGCTCCCCCCCTCCTCTCCCCCAAGCGCCGAGCGCCCGGGGCCGGCGCTCTCCCCCAAGCACCGCGCGCCCGGGGCCGGCGCTAGCGCTTTCTCCCCCCCCCATGCACCGCGGGGGGCGAATCCGCGGCGCCCCCGGGGCCGGCGCTCACAGTGCGCCACGCACCCGGGGCCAGCTCCAGCACCGCGCATGTGCCACGTGCCCGGGGCCAGGTCAGCCTTGAGCACTTGGCGGGCGCCGAGAAATGCCCCCGCGGGCGCCATGGCGCCCACGGGCACCGTGTTGGGGACCACGGCCATAGATAGTGCCCTTCTAACTAAAGAAAATAAGAAGAGACTTGGGGGGGAGGGGCATAAGTTCTGCTCTTTAAAGGCCCATAAAGGCCACTTTCCAGCAATGCAAACATTTTCTCCCCCGTCTGAAGGGGATGTGCTGACTGCATAACACTTCCAGGCCTGAGGAGCATCTGTCAGGAGTCAAATTCACTGGCTGAACATAAGTTTTGGCTGTATTCTGATATAAAGAATGCAAGGAAAAGAGTGTACCAGACTTTCATCTCTGATAGCATGTGGTTTCAGAACATAATATTGACAGGAAAAACTTAAAAAACAATACATGGTCTGGTAGCACTTTAAAGACTAACAAAACATGTAGATGGTATCATCAGCTTCCGTGGGCACAACTCACTTCTTCAGATGACAGGTGTGTTGGATGTCCAGAACCAAGAATAAATGGGGAAAGGAGGGAGGAGGAGGAGAAGGAAAAAAAATTGGAGCGAGAAAAAGAGGCAGTGAGTAGATAAGTTTCAAAAGGAAAGCAAAGCCAGTCTGTAACAGGAAAAACTGAAAAATAACAGCTTCAGGGGGTAGCTGAGTTAGTCTGTTACAGAAAAAAAATGGTCTGGTAGCACTTTATAGACTAACGAAACATGTAGAGGGTATCATGAACTTTCGTGGGCATAGCCCACTTCTTCAAATGACCGAAGAAGTGGGCTGTGCCCACGAAAGCTCATGACACCATCTACATGTTTCGTTAGTCTATAAAGTGCTGAAAAACAACAGATAGTCTATGAGCACCTTAAAGACTAGATAGTTAAAAGAGGCTGATAAGAACCATTAGTTTGCACTTGGAGAGGAAGAGTACTAACAACAGATTCTATACAGACATCAAGAACCATTTGCGCCTTCATTGTTTGGTTGGTTGATAATGCCCCAGCCATCCAATATCATGATTTAAGACATCTGCATGATAATTAAACTTGTGAATGAAGTTGAGTTCCAATCCTTCTCTGTGTATTTGGCTTGTGGAATTGGTCTGTAACAAAACAGAAACTTGGAGATCCCTTGACAATCACGCACTCCTCAAATCTTCATATAACATTATTGTGTGTAGAAAGCTGCTGAAGCTGACCCACAGTATGTTAATGAATGTGTTATCAGTGGATTGGATTGCCAGGTGTATGGTATTGACCTGGACAGTCCGGTATTTTTGCCTCCTGTCCAGTAAAAAAAATTCAGAAAATACAAGTCACCTAAAATTTCTGGTATTTTCTATTTTTTTCCCTGCCAGGAGGCGAAAATACCAGACACCAGGTAACCCTACAACACACTCAGCAACTGGGCCCAGCCCCCACCCTGCACCCCTAGAGCCCCTGATTATCTGGTTCCTCAGGGAAACTGCCTTCTGGCTCGACCAAGAAAACAAGATGGCCGCCAGCAAAAAGCCTAAATACCTGAAGCAAGGGGAAGCAATGCCTTCCCTGGGTCTCAGTGCTCAGCCTCTCCCCTCTTCCTATCCCTATTCTGACTCTACAAGCACTTAAAGGGGCCATGCTGTTTTAATGTTTTTTTGTGGGGGCGGGGGGGGGGGGTTGGCTTAACTCTTGGGGTCTTAACTCTTTTTTTTTTGCTCAACAACTTTGGTCTCCCCCTTTTTTTCTCCTCAACAGAATTCCCCCACTTGTGTTTTTTTGGGAGGTAGAAAGAGGGGTGGTTTTTCGTATTTTTGGTTAAACCATCTGGCAACCCTATCAGTGGATCAGCCACTGGCAGTGTTCTCTCTAAGCTGCAAGGCAGCACAGCTTCACAGCTGATTAATCAATCCCACCCAGTCAGTCAGCTCCGTGAAGGGAGTCCTGAGCCTCTGACTGGCCACTAGTTTGGACAGCAGTGCTCAGATGTACCCTCCAGTCCTCACAAGACTAGGCAGTACTGAAACCACCACCTGACAAAGTTCTGGCACAGCATTTTGGAGAGGGAAAAGTAATGGACTGGTAATTGCTATCACAGAGTGGCAGCAATGTCCCGGAAGACATGCTTCAGGGAAAAGGGAACAAGCCAAGCACCTGCATTTTGGCTCAGGCAAAGTAACTGAGGCTAGACTGGTGGAACTGATGACAATACTTTTCTACTTCCCCATTACAAGTGATCAGGTCTGGAATTTTCTGATGGAAAATGAAGTTTCCACAAAATCAAATTTTCCACAGGAAAAACCACAGTTTTGTCGAACAATTCTCATTTTACATGTGGAAAAGTGAAAAGTAGTATTTTGTTTCAGGACAGTCTGACTCAGATTGGAATACTCCATTTTGTTGAATTGACCCAAACTGTTTTAACTGAGAATCAGTACAATAAAACTTCATTTTCCTATCAATGCATTGCTGTCTGGGAATTGTCGTTCAGGCCTCTATTCTCTCATAGGGCTGAACTCCCTGGAGGACAGATCTTTAATGACGTAATGTGGATTTCTTTGACCAAGTTCTCCATGGCACATCAGGGGTCACATAGCTCAGGGTACTCTACAGGAAATGTAAGAAGCCTACCTAAAAGAGAAGAAAGAGAATATGAAGGTCCTGAACTACAGCTTCCTTAAGTCAATATGCCACAAAGGAAGAAAGGAATTTAATGTTGAAACAATTCAAAACCAAATGATTTCAACAAAATGAAGTATTTCAATTTCAGGAATGATGAAATGCTTCATTTCAATCAATAATGTCAAAACATTTTGACATTTCTGAAATTGAAATGTTTGAGAATTTCCTTTTGTCAAAGACATCGAAGTTTAAACTTTTCATTCCAATCTGGGACAAAACAAACGTTAAAATGTTGTATTTTTCCTGATGATGAAAATTCTGGATTTTGATTAGCTCTACATCTTAACAATAGACGTGCATGCTCTCAACCATTGCCCACGGCTGACCAAAGCTCTCCTCCACCAAAACCGTGCTGCTTCTCATTTACATTTTTTCTGAGCACAGGCATCTCTGTAGTGTACTTAATGCTATTTCTCAGAGAGGAAGCACTGCCCAGCTACTTAAAGTCATTTTTCTAATAAACTTACATGATTTCAACCTGTGATATTTGCCAGTTGGTGTTCTCTTAACTGCTACTGGGAATCTCCACAATCCATAACTGATCCCCTTCAGCTCTCTAATGGACAGAAGAGGATATTAACATTCTCTTCTCTGACCCTAACAACTGTACAATAAATAAAGCTCTTCCTCTCTTTCTACTAGTACCATTTTGCCCAACAGCACTCATGAAGATGACCCTCTTTCTCCTGAGGTATAGTTGACAATGTAATAATACTAATAGTATCATAAAAATTGCTCTCTCAGAAGAATTATCCACACATCTGTCAGCCATGGATTAATTTTATTTTCTAGATATGCTGACACAAAAATGTTCACTACATCCTTCATACTCGAAAGCCACCCAAGCCAAGTTGCTGTCTGCCTTTGGAAAATGGACGGATATTTCTTTGGTGGATCAGTGTGCACAGCTTCAAGAAGAAGAGACAGTTTAAAATAATGACACTAACAACTTTCATTTCAGAAATGTATTGACCCTGGATCAATGTCTAGCAAATGGCAAGACGCTGATCAAAGTACCTTTTGTGATGCACTAACCTGAATTTATAAATTTCTGTGATATGCAATGGTCACCCTTTTGGGGCGTTATGATTTATGCAGTGTATAAAAATGTCTGGAACACAAATATACCTCTCTTTAATTTCTAGACCAGTCATCATTGTGAAACTGGAACACTGAGGTATATGGAATAACAGTAAAATCATATTCATACACCCACTACATGAACAAACTAAGAAGAAAAAACAGATAGGAACCTTGAAATTAGTCCTGAAGGTCAATGATATAGGCTCTGTCATATTAAATGAATTAGTGAAATTTTGCGGTTCTAATATAAGCTAATGAAAGCTACGCATGGAAATTCAATCTGGGCTGAAATAACTCCATAGAATTTTTTTCATAAACCATCTTTTTTGACCCAGCTAGCTATATCATTTGTATCCTGAATATTTAATCTAACCTCATTGTGGCACTGTGAACCAAATATGAAAATATCCACAATAATTTTGTGTTGTGTGGCACACGTAAGTACAAAGCTCTTTTTCTTCATCTCCCTTTATCACAAAAACATCTTTAAAAGAGATGATGACATCTCAAAATAAGAGAAGTACATTTTTGGGAGACTTCAATTTTTATTTGCAGCTAATGCCTGCTCCTGATACAATCATGGGAAATAAATGATATTTTATCCAGTATGACTATGGTACACACTATATTATACTAGCGAAATCAAACTTTTTTCCTCCATAGGGATTTAAAAAGATATAATCTGATTTGTCTGAGTACTACATGGAGAAATAAAATATTAAGTATTGTACCACAGCCCATTATGAGATAAAATGATGCAATCCAGATAAGGGTATACAAAAGAAAAGGAAATATTATTTCATTATGAGAATATTTTCTGGATAACAATTGACAAAGCAACATTTATGTTGTATTCTGATAATTAATGAATGGATAGGCCACAGCTTCCTATTTTTACCACTACATTCACTGTAGCTGTCATCACCTAGCCAGACAAATAGTTTGCTCTGTAAAACTTTCTTTCCTTTGGATAAAGTTTTGTTTAAAGTGTTATTATCTTTAATTTTGATTGTGAGGAACAAGGACCTATACTATGTTCAGCCAAAATGCTATTCATACCAGTTTTCTGAAGTTTGTTTTGAAGACAGAAATACTTTGCAGATTTGTGTTGACTACAGCTTCAAGTCTGATTTAGGAGTAATATTAAAAAATGTTTTTTTCTGAAAGATTTTCTACAGGACATAATAAACAGATGTGTGTTTGTCTTTACACTCCTCCTCACTCCAGTTGTGTTTCATTTGAGTCTTGACTGTTGTAAGCACTAGCTTCTTTAGTGAAATAAATTAGTATTCCCATGCCTTCCAGAGTGCTGCGAGGACAAACCATTGGGCTACGTCTACACTGGCCCCTTTTCCGGAAGGGGCATGTTAATTTCAGCTATCGTAGTAGGGAAATCCGCGGGGGATTTAAATATCCCCCGCAGCATTTAAATAAAAATGTCCGCCGCTTTTTTCCGGCTTTTAGAAAAGCCGGAAAAGAGCGTCTACACTGGCCCCGATCCTCCGGAAAAAGCGCCCTTTTCCAGAGGCTCTTATTCCTACTTTGAAAAAGCCTCTGGAAAAGGGCGCTTTTTCCGGAGGATCGGGGCCAGTGTAGACGCTCTTTTCCGGCTTTTCTAAAAGCCGGAAAAAAGCGGCGGACATTTTTATTTAAATGCCGCGGGGGATATTTAAATCCCCCGCGGATTTCCCTACTACGATAGCTGAAATTAACATGCCCCTTCCGGAAAAGGGGCCAGTGTAGACGAGCCCTTACTGTGTATGAGATACTATGATGGTGGGGCCATATAAATACCCTGATAAATCAAAACAAGAGGATTTATTAAATTTTTTTGTTCCATGTTTAGTTGATGTCATTTGTCTTTTTGTGAAATAAATACACAAGTGCTGGAATTTTCAGAGGAATCTCTGGGAGGGTCGGCCTACGTTTTTATTTTGTATTTCTCCTCAGCGAGATTTGTGTTTTAGCCTTATTGAACAGATATTGGCCAACATCCTTGTGACTCAACTGGATCTTGAAAGTGATGGAATCTCAAAGACTTCCATTACTGGTTAGATATGCACTGGTTTAAGTAAAGACTAGATATAATACAGGGCCTTGGAATTATTTTCTTGAGACCGAATTCTGCTCTCAGATGTGTATATGTAATTTCCATTAGCTTCACTAACAGCTGTGCATGTATGTATGCAAGGGCAGAATTAGCCCTTGGATTGCTCAGGAAAGATGGGCGGTGATGGGGAAACTGTTGCTTCCCTTATGAAAAAGTAGTACTGTATTGGAATATAGAAATAATTGTAAAAATGTGTTAAATAATTTCGTTGTTAAGCCTTAGCTCTAATATTGCTTGGCAGATAACTTATAATTCGCGTTTATACAGTCTTCTACACAGAAAATATCACTAAACTCTCTGCAGCTGTCACAGGTGCTGACTTTTGTTTTTGCTGGGTGAGTGCTTCTGAAGAGGGTAGGTGTTTGAGGGCAAGTTACTTTCAGCATATTTACACACTTCTTTCATATTCTACTTATTAAATGTATGTCTGTCATCGATATCTTAACAATGTAATCATAATTCAAATAGTAATTACAAACTACATAATTATGTTATCATGAATTACAGTATATTAAAATCATTTCACTCACCTACAAGCTGTCTTCACTACAGGCTCACCAATGCAGGAGGGAGAGGGCGATTTATAAGGACCTGGGGCTCCGAGTTGCCACCGTCAGTGCAGCAGCAGGAGGCCCCTTTAAATTGCTACCTGACCAATTAATAGCACACTCTAGGCAGCTCTGAGGGATGCCGGAAAGGTGGAGTGCAGCGCACTCCAGGTCTGCACTGAGGGCTGTCTGTTCAGCCCCACCCATTTTTCCCAGGGCCCTACCCCATCTGTGAGCGGGCAGCCAGCCCTCCCACCATGCCCATGGGCATGGCAATTTCTTCGGCCCCCCTGCTTCACTAACATCCCAGTTTAAAGATACTACGTCTCTAACTTTCTGGATGAAACTGTCATCAACACTGGTTTGTTGCCACTGGGCTTACAATGAAGTTTGGCCCACACGCAGAAGCTCCCCCCAACAGTGTTCCCTGTAAGCTGAATGCCTGGGCCGCCACCCAAGAGAGATTCAAATGCCACCCTGCTGGTTAGCAGAGTGCCTACAGCACTGCAGCTGGCAGCTTGTTTCTCCATTGGTGGTGCACATTCACACATGCTGGTACACATAACAAAATGTGTTCTGCACATGGATGAAAAAAATTAGAGGGCACATTGCCCCTGACCATCCATGCTCCACCATGACTCCCTACCCCTGCTCAGCCTCTTCCTCCATGGTTCTGCCCCGTTGTGTTCTCTCCTCTCTGTCCCTCTGCTGTGTGAGTGGCAGGTAGAGTCAGGGGAGGGGCAGAAAAGGCGGGTCTTTGGATGGGAGTAGGGGGTAGGGCTATGATCCATTGTTTGGGGTCCATAAAATATTAATCCAACTCTGACTGCGCTGAGCACCCTATTTTTTCCAGTGGGTGCTTGAGCATCGATGGAGTCAATGTTCATTTTTAATAATTTCAAAGGATATTTATTAAGAGTTCACGGTGTTATTGGTTATTCTTTGTAACCATTTCTCTGAATGACGGGTGTGCTTAGCTTCGTATGTTTTATCATCTAATGCTTAAAGAAATATTACAAGCAACAAAGTCAGGACAGACACATCAATTTAGCCACTCTCAACTTGGAATCGCATTCTCAATACATTCAGACTCGTTTTCTTATCAGTGTTCATTCATACTCACACCTGCTCATTCTCCATCTTCAAGCACAGTTACCTTTATCCAGAAGCAGTGCAACCAAGCAGCATGTGAGGTGGGAGGGCAGAAATAGCACCCTTGCAATGGAAATATTGTGGAAGCTAATTTGTGTCTGTGTCCATTCACATCGTTCTTGAGGTGAGTTGTTTCACTACACATTCTGGGAACCAATGTTCCCTGTAAACTGAGTGCGTGCATGGCAAACTTCCATATACAATGTATGCTCAGGCCATTCAGGCCTGCCAGACTCTCTGAATGCTGGGAGTGCAGGTAAGTAGGGCAAGTGGGATCTAAAGGGATTGGAGTGCCTGCTGTGGTGCCCAACACCAGGCCAGGAAATAGGCAGGAACCTGGGTGATCAAGCAGAAGGAGCTATTCCTAACCAGAGAGGCACAAACCACTGGGATCAATTCTCCCAGCTTGGAGGTGGGTGCTCACCATAGTTCCTGCTAAGGTGCATGCCTGCGTGGCTGCGCACAAAAAATTCTTCCCCTGCCCATCGCCTCTGCAGAGCTGCACTAGCAGCACTCATGTGGCAGGTGGCTGCTCCAGTGGCTGAAATGGCATGATGAAGGAGCCGCTAGGGTGGGGGTGCTGTGGCCATGTGGCGGAGAGGAGGCCTGCCCTGATAGCTGGGGCTGCCATGGGGTGGAGGGGCCACAGCCAGGACCTGTTGCATGGCAGGGTGAGGGGGTTGTTTCTGCTCTGGCAGCCAGGAACATGTATGTGTTAATAAATTGGGTGCCACTGTGGCACACATTCAAACCAGTGCACATGACCTCAATATTAGTGCACAAATCAAAACTCACTCCGCTTATGGTTGGAAAAATCTCAGAGGGAACACTGATGCTCACCCCTTCCTGCTAGCTGACACTCAGCAGTTCCTTTTACTCCTCATGCAGAACACTAACCACGACTTCCCTTGACACCCTGACTTCCCCCTTTTGTCATGATTCTTCCCATTACTCATGCTTAGTATGGTACTTAGTACATTTAGGTTTCAGTATGCACCTTCATACTCCCACTCGAAGTGTGTTTCCATATCTCTACCTTGATCAATGCCATCTGCATTGGGAAACAAGGCAGCTAGGTCCAAGACAATAATGAATTATTAGACTGACTTTTCTGGTATAATTACTGCCTAAACACACGTGAACGTTAGATAATTTTCATGTAAAAACACATGTTGTATGGCACTTGAGTGGAAAATAAAAAAGAAAGGGAGCCTGTTCTGAAGGACTCATATCTTTAGTGTTGTCCTCTTGGTTTTTTGTATTTTTTCTACCAAGCAAACAAGAGAACACAATACAGGACTATGTAGCACTTTAAAGACTAACAAGATGGTTTATTAGATGATGAGCTTTCGTGGGCCAGACCCACTTCCTCAGATCAAATAGTGGAAGAAAATAGTCACAGCCATATATACCAAAGGATACAATTTAAAAAAAGAACACATATGAAAAGGAAAAATCAAATTTCAGAACAGAAGGGGGATGCGGCGGGGGAGGGGGGAGAAGGTAAATGTCTGTGAGCTAATGGTATTAGAGGTGATAATTGGGGAAGCTATCTTTGTAATGGGTAAGATAACTGGGGTCTTTGTTGAGACCCACGCTTAGACTGTCGAATTTTAGCATGAATGACAGTTCAGAGGATTCCCTTTCAAGTGCAGATTTAAAAGGCTTCTGAAGCAGGATGCAGGTAATTAAGTCGTTGAGACAGTGTCCTTTCTGGTTGAAATGGCAAGAAACTGTTTTTTTTTTGTGATCCTGTCTAATATCTGTTTTGTGGGCACTGATCCTTTGCTGAAGAGAGGGTTAAAGTATGAAAAATATTAAACTCTTTCTGCTGGACAGTTTTCAAGATTCAAAGGCATGATTATCTATACTTTAAATGTTTCAACAGTATGTATTTCTAATCTATCACTAAAACAAAATCTTTTTGGATACAAATTCTCAACTTCCTCTCTTTTCTACTTGCTGCTCAGTTTAAAGTTCTAGTACCAGGTTTCTGTAATGCCCACTTGGATTGTAATCTGAATTTTCAACATATCACTTTCCATCACTCTTAGTCACCTCAAAGTTTAATGCAATATGTCAATTTTTCCCACTCACACTAAAGGTCACAATTTTGGTCTATCAATAATATCAGAGCTGTTTCTGACAGAACCTTGACACATATCCTAAGCATATTTAAAGATTGTTCATTGATATCCTTCCCAGACCACACTGTGCTGAAACCAATCTCTCTGTTACTTGCTTTGCACAATGCCTTTTGCAAACTTTACTTTTTCCAAGTCTTCATTACTGAACACTTGCGATGAGCAAACCTTAAAGGCTTTGATTAAACATCTAACAATTTGAAGGTTAACCAAAAGCTTATCTCAGCATGAATTTCTTGAGGCTGCTTTTTCACCACTTTCCTACAGCTCCACAACTCTTTCTAATAACACAAGTCCTGCAAACAGACCCTAGGTCTCTCACTGTGACTGACAGTAGAAAGACTATGCTGAAGGGGACCATAAGGGTGCATCTACACTCACCTTACCTCAAAATAAACTATGCAATTTGCGCTATGCAAATTGCATAGCTTATTTCAAGGTAATTTTGAAATAGCTTATTTTGAAATTTGGCAAATTTCATAGTGACAAATTTTGAAATAAAGTGCTTCTCCAAAACATCCCTCAACCCTCGGGGAATGAGGTTTACAGAGATGTTGTAATAGCGAGCCCATTATATAATGGGTGCACTCAAAAGATGCAGAATAGCTATTTTGGAATACTTACGGTGCAGAATAGCTATTTTGGAATCCTGAAATAGCGCTGCTGTTTAGACGTAGCCTAAGTGATCTTCAAGAGGCTTACAAGAAAGTTTTGATAATTTGTAGAAGGCAAGAAGAAGCTGAGAAAGATGAATAGACAACACTGGAGGAAAAGGGAAGCAGTGATTCCTCATACTACTCTAAAGTGTCATCTTTGAAAAATTAATGAGTGGCACTGATACTGTTCCATCCTGGAATAAGTATTTGCTGAGTGATCAGACCAGTATTAACATAGGTGATCACTAACACAAGCTGAAAGTGAAACTGGGCCCCTTCTTGCTTACGTGTTTACATTAATAATAAAGCTTCTGCAATGGAAATCTAGTTCCCAATTCAGTCTATATAAATATATCACTGAAATCAATGATTTAACATTACGCATGGCATGCCCAAACGCCACTTGTGTTCAGGAACTCTGAGGCTAAACCCAGACCCTATAAAAAAACTGTCCAGCTACATAACCAAGGCTGGGAACATAACTCGATGGCAGAACACACCTCCTCCCCGCAAAAAAATCCCCTTTTAAAATTCTGTTTACTAAAAAGTGCAAAGGAGATTACATTCAGCCCTATGTAGGGTGGTCAGCACAAAGTTTGATTTAAATCCTCAAAATAAAGCATAAGTGCTTGCTCCTCTACACAGATGTTAATTTCATCCAAGGTGAATTACAAGGAATATGTGAATAAAATACTATCCTACAAATTAACCTGGAGACCCAACATCACATTATTTCTGTAGCAAGTGTAATTAATTTACTTTTATTTGTAATAATGAAGTGCCTAGAAGCTCTAGTCATGGACTATTGTGCGAGCTGCTGTACAAACACTGAACAAAGGATGTCCTTGGCCCAAGAGATGGATAGAGACAGAGGAAAACAAAGAAACAGTGTAACAATATCAGTATGCTAGTCAATGGTCGCAGCATACAAGCAGCCAATCAACGTTTTAAGGAGGGATCCGAAGGAAGATCAGTTAGTTTTGCAGGTGCTAATCATAGAATCATAGAGCACTAGAACTGGAAGGGACCTTGAGAGGTCATCAAGTCCAGTCCCCTGTCCTCCCAGCAGGACCAAGCACTGTCTAGATCATCCCTGATAGATGTCTATCCAACCTGCTCTTAAATATCTCCAGAGATGGAGATTCCACAACTTCCCTAGGCAACTTATTGCAGTGCTTAACCCACCCTGACAGTTAGGAAGTTTTTCCTCATGTCCAACCTAAACCTCCTTTGATGCAGTTTAAGCCCATTGCTTCTTGTCCTATCATCAGAGGCAAGGAGAACAATTTTTCTCCCTCCTCGTGACACCCTTTCAGATACTCGAAAACTGCTATCATGTCCCCCCTCAGTCTTCTCCTTTCCAAACCAGATGTAAGCAGGGGCTGAACTGCTGCTTGCTATCAGCCAGCTAAAAGGAGAGAGCTGCCCTGGGAGTGGATGTGCCCACTACAATTGTTTAGCTCTGCAAGATAATTAACTGTTAACTGTTATATGTAAATACAGCTCATGCCAGGAGGGGGAGGGAATACGAGGTGTGACTATGTAAATCCCATTCAGCCAGGGCTAATGGAGGATCAGTGGTGTATTGTAAATAATTTGGGGCTGTTGTGGGGGTCACAAATCATACTACCCCTAAATGTGGGAACTGTAAAACATGACTCCAGTGCTTGCAGGAGAGACACCATAATTCTAAGAGGTCTCCAAGGAACAAGCCTCCCCCGTTCCAGAGTTGAGTGAACTGAGCTGTGAGGAAGGGTAAAGGACTTGAGTCAACCTGCTTTACACCTGCCAGGTGTGAGCTGTAAGACTGGCCCTACCTGCCCCTTTCCCCCTTTGTTTTAAGGACAGACCTAAAGCCGACTCCATGAGGAGTCTTTTTGCTAATCCAGGGGAAGTTGAAATCCTTTGCCAGTCTAGGTGGTGGCTAAAGAGTTGAAAGCACGAACACTACGTCTACACTCCAGGCTTCTTGCGCAATTATGACCTTTCTTGCACAAGAATACGCTGAGCGTCCACACTGTCCGCGTGCTCTTGCGCAAGAAAATTTACAGTACAGCGTGGTAAGAGAGGGCTTCTTGCGCAAGAGCTATGCTCTTTCTTAATAGGTGTAAGCCCTCTTGCGGAGGAGCTCTTGCGCAGGAGGGCAGTGTGGACGCTCGGCCGGGGTTTTTTGCGCAAGAAAGCCCTATGGCTAAAATGGCCATCAGAGCTTTCTTGTGCAAGAGAGCGCCAACACTGCCATGGATGCTCTTGCACTAAAGCACAGCTGGCACATGGCAGTGTGGACGTTTTCCTGCTCAAGAGTTCTTGCACAAGAACCCTTGTACAAGGTGTTCTTGCGCAAGAAGCCGCTAGTGTAGACATAGCCTAAGAGCTGAAATCACTGGTTTGGTTGGGAGCCAGACTCATTGCAGCCAGCGAAGTGGCGGCGGACAGCAGAGTGGCTGGTGGGAGCGGCAGCAGGTGACCAGAGGCATGGCGTGGTCGGTAGGAGCGGCGGCAGGTGAGGAGCGGCAACCAGCGGCGTGGCACGGCTGGTAGGAGCGGCAGCAGGCGAGGAGCAGCAGCAGGCGAAAAGTGGCGACCAGCGGCGTGGCGCAGCTGGTAGGAGCGGCAGCAGGTGAGGAGCAGTGGCAGGCGACCAGCAGCACGGAGTGGCTGGTAGGAGCGGCAGCAGGTGACCAGCGGAGCATCCGGTGGAGTGGGACGAGACAGCTGGTGGAGCGTGGTGGAGTGGCTCGTGTTAAAGACTGCAGCAGAACCCTACGGAGAGGTGGGGCTGTCAGCCCCGGACCACGTAAGGTGCCCCTATCTATCCCTGCGCCCCCATTTCTACTCAGGTTGGGAGGTAAAACCCTGCAGGTGAACTTCTGGACTCTGGGCGGCACTGACCAGGGACAGAGACTTTTGGGGTGTTGTACCTTGGGACTTCTGGTGATTCTTGGCTGGGGAGCAGAGGGCTTAGCTCATGTTTGGGCTATGAACTCTGTGGTATTTTCCCAAGTTAATGCCGTATGACTTCTCTCTCTGTTTCATTAAATGTTTCTTTCCTACACTTAGACTCCATGCCTGCGAGTGAGGAAACATTGCCTCTCAGAGGCACCCAGGGGTGTGTGGGGGTTCGAGCCGGTTCTGTGTGAGATGGACCCCTAGATATTGAACCCGGCCCTCGTTGCTGCCAGGCCTACCCGGCAAAAGGGTTACACAAACAAGCCTAAATTTCAGTCTTCCTTCATGGCTCGTGTTCTCTAGAGTTTTAATCATTCTTGTTTCTCTCCTCTGGACCATCTCCTATTTCTCCACATCTTTCTTGAAATGTGGTGCCCAGAACTGGACACAATACTCAAGTTGAGGCCTAATCTGCACAGAGTAGAGCGGAAGAATGTCTTCTCCTGCCTGTCTCACAACACTCCTGATAATGCATACAAAAAATATATTTGCTTTTTTTGCAACAGTGGCACACTGTTGACTCAAATTTAGCTTATGGTCCACTATGACCCCTAGATCACTTTCTGCAGTACTACTTCCTGGACAGTCGCTTCCCATTCTATATGTGTGAAACTGATTATTCCTTCCTAAGTAGAGTACTTTGCATTTGTGCTTATTAAACTTCATCCTATTTATCTCATTCCATTTCTCCAGTTTGTCCAGATAATTTTGAATTATGACCCTACCCTCCAAAGTAGTTGCAACTCCGCCCAGCTTGGTATCATCTGCAAACTTAATAAGCGTACTCTCTATGCCAATATCTAAATTGTTGATGAAGATATTCAACAGAACTGGTCCCAAAACAGACCCCTGTGGAACCTCACTTGTTATGCCCTTCCAGCAGGATTGTGGACCATTAATAAATACTCTCTGAGAACGGTTATCCAGAATTATTGGAATTATCTCATGGGAAGCGCCTCCTAAGCATGTGGGTCAGCATGACAGAAAGCACAAGGGTGTTTGTTTGAAAATTGAACAAGTGACCAATAGAAGATGGGCTCATTGGCTGATTGGAGATAAACACCTTGAGAGTAAGTTAGAGATAGGGTGGGGACTGGCTGTAAAGAACCTTGAGAGCAAATACAAGAGTTTATATTTGATGCAATAAAGAAAAGGGAGCCAGTGGAGGGATACAAAGAGAGGAGTGACACTGTAAAAGTGATAATCTAGAAAAATTACCTTTGCAGGAGCATTCTGAATGGATATGAGCAAGGCAAGATTGCAACTGACAAAGCCAAAGAGGCAAATGTTGGAGTAATTGTGATATGAGGTGATAAGAGCCGGCACAAGAGTTTGCCTGTGTGAATGAATAGGAAAAGCCATATTTTAGAATCTACGGAACACAGGTATAGACCTCTCATTAGGTCCTCACATTCAGGCTGAGTCAAAGATGATGACAAGATTACCTGTATGAGTAACTGGCAGGATGGTGCTGTTGTCCACAATGATTGAGAAAGCAAGTGGAGGCAGGCTTTGGGAAAGAAGATTAAAATTTCTGTTTTAACTCTGCTCAGCTTGAACTGACAGCTAGACATCCATGAAGAGATGTCAGAAAGACAGGCAGAAATTTTTCATATAGACTGAAGGAGGCAGGTCTGGAGTAGAGAGGTAGATCTGTGAGTGCTCTTGATGCAGAGGGTAGTTGAATTTGGTTTGCAGATGGGATTTCACAGAGATAAGTTCTAAAGGAAAATGAGCAGGGGGCAAAGGACAGAAAGTCATAGAAGCAATGAGGATAGTCCCCTGAAGCAGTGGTTCCCAATCTTTTTTATACTGCGAATCGGCAAACCCATTCACAATTTTTTGGTGGACTGGTAACATTTTATTTGCATATTCATCATGGTAATTAATTTTAAGAAGTTACGTGTTATTTTACATCACCCCTGTGATACATGCAATACATGTCATAACGGATCAGAGTTTGCAGATATCTACAACACTAAAAATTCACAGAAAGAATTCCCCTCTGGCTGCTGGGTGGGTCAGCCCATCCCTCAAAGGTGCCCGGTGCCTGCAGAGGGAGGGATGGAGAGAGGGGCACCCACAGGGCACTGGGCATGAGAGGCACCCTATTTAGCAACTGAAATTTTGTCAGGGGCATAGGAGCTGGTGCCCCCAAGTGCTACTATCAGTCACCCCCACCCTCTCCCCTCCGGTGGAGGAGCTGCCATTGTATCTCCCCCGTCTCCTTCTGTACAGCCTCTGCTCTGTGTGTCTCCCTTCTCCAGCCAGGTTGCTCTTGCTCCCACAGTCCCTCCCCCCAATCTCATCTCCTTGCATCCGCTCTTTCCCTCACTGTGATCCCCACCTCAGAGTTTCTCTCCATTGCACCCCTACTCCCATCTGCCCCACAAGTCTCCCCCGAATCCCCCAAACCTCACTTCAACACCTCCTGCATCCCCTTCCTGCCCCCGCCTCAGACATCCCTATTCCCCCTGGGTATGTCTACACTACAGCGCTAATTCGAACTAACTTAGTTCGAATTAGTTAATTCGAACTAAGCTAATTCGAACTAACGCATCTAGAACTAAAAACTAGGGGAAGCAGAAGTGGGTGAAAACCTGGGAAGCAGTGATCATGAGATGGCATATTTCAGGATCCTGACCAAAGGAAGAAAAGAGGGTAGTAAAATACACACCTTGGACTTCAGAAAAGCAGGTTTTGACTCCCTCAGAGACCTGACGGGGAAGATTCCCCTGGGATGTTAACATGAAGGGGAAAAGAGTCCAGGACAGTTGGCAGTATTTTAAAGAAGCCTTATTGAAAGCACAGAAAGAAACCATCCCGATGCGTAGCAAGAGAGGCAAACATGGTAGGAGACCGGATTTGCTTACGGAGGAAATCCTTGGTGAACTTAAGCAGCAAAAGGAAGCTTACAAAAAGTGGAAACATGGACAAATGACCAGGGAGGGGTTTAAATGTATAGCTCGAGAATGCTGGGGGGTTATCGGGAAGGCAAAAGCACAATTGGAATTGCGACTGGCAAAGAAGGTGAAGGATAACAAGGAAGGTTTCTACAGGCATGTTAACAAGAAGAGGTGTTCAAAGAGGGTATGGGGCCCCTACTGGATGAAGGAGGTAACCTAGTGACAGATGATGTGGGGAAAGCTGAAGTACTCAATGCTTTCTTTGCCTCTGTATTCACGGACAAGGTCGGCTCCCAGACTAATGTGCTAAGTGACGCAAGATGGGATGAAGATGGACAGCCCTTGATGGGTAAAGAACAGGTTAGGAACTATTTAGAAAAGCTAAACGTACACAAATCCATGGGTCCGGATGTAATGCATCCAAGGGTACTGAGGGAGTTGGCAAATGTCATTGAGGAGTCTTTGGCCATTATCTTTGAGAAATCGTGGAGATCGGGAGAGATCCCGGATGATTGGAAAAAGGCAAATGTAGTGCCCATCTTCAAAAAAGGGAAGAAGGACGATCCAGGGAACTATAGGCCGGTTAGTCTTACTTCAGTTCCTGGAAAAATCATGGGAGGGATCCTTAAGGACTCTATTTTGAGGCACTTGGAAGAGAGGAAAGTGATTAGGAACAGTCAGCATGGATTCACAAAGGGCAAGTCGTGCCTGACCAATCTGATTAGCTTCTATGATGAAGTAACTGGCTCTGCGGACATGGGAAAGTCAGTGGATGTGATATACCTTGGCTTTAGCAAGGCTTTTAATACGGTCTCTCACAAGTTAAGGGAATATGGATTGGATAAATGGACGGTAAGATGGATAAAAAGCTGGCTAGAAGGCCGGGCCCAGTGGGTAGTGATCAATGGCTCAATGTCAGGATGGTGGTCAGTTTCTAGCAGAGTGCCCCAAGGTTTGGTTCTAGGACCGGTTTTGTTCAATATCTTTATTAATGACCTGGATAAGGGGATGGATTTCACTGTCAGCAAGTTTGCAGATGACACTAAGCTAGGGTGAGGGGTAGATGAGCTTGAGGGCAGAGATAGGGTCCAGCGTGACTTAGACAAATTGGAGGATTAGGCCACAAGAAACCTGATGAGGTTCAACAAGGACACGTGCAGAGTCCTGCACTTGGGATGGAAGAATCCCAAGCATTGTTACAGGCTGGGGACCAACCAGCTAAGTAGTAGTTCTGCAGAAAAGGACCTGGGGGTTACAGTGGATGAGAAGCTAGATATGAGTCAACAGTGTGCCCTTGTAGCCAAGAAGGCTAATGGCATATTAGGTTGCATTAAGAGGAGCATTGCCAGCAGATCCAGAGATGTCATTATTCCCCTTTATTCGGCTCTGGTGAGGCCACATCTGGAATATTGTGTCCAGTTCTGGACCCCTCCACTACAAAAAGGATGTGGACGCATTGGAGAGTGTCCAGTAGAGGGCAGTCAAAATGATTAGTGGGCTGGAGCACATGACCTATGAGGAGAAGCTGGGGGAGTTGGGTCTGTTTAGTCTGCAGAAGCGAAGAGTGAAGGGGAATTTGAAAGCAGCCTTCAACTTCCTGAAGGGAGGTTCCAAAGAGGATGGAGAAAGGCTGTTTTCAGTAGTGACAGATGGCAGAACAAGGAGCAATGATCTCAAGTTGTGGTGGGAAAGGTCCAGGTTGGATATTGGGAAAAACTATTTCACTAGGAGAGTGGTGAAGCAATGGAATGGGTTACCTAGGGAAGTAGTGGAGTCTCCATCCCTAGCGGTATTTAAGTCTTGGCTTGACAAAGCCCTGGCTGGGTTGATTTAGTTGGGATTGGTCCTGCCTATAGCAGGGGACTGGACTTGATGACCTTCTGAGGTCTTTTCCAGCTCTATGGTTCTATGATAGGGAGACAGGGAGAAGGGAGACAAGACAGTGGTTAGAGAGGTAAGTAGGTCAAGGGTAAGTTTCTTAAGATACAAGAGACTAAAGCCTTCTTTTACTGTGAGGGGAAAAGCTAGAGGAGAGTGAGAGGTTAAGGGGAAGAGAAGGAGGGCATGAGAATGGGCTGCAGGGATATCAAGAAAAGGGACAGGATGGGATGACAAGGGCATTTAGAAGAGCTGGAGAAAAAGAACAGATGAGAACCATCTGTATCAGTAAGAGAGGAAGAGAAGAGAGTTGTTCAGTGAGGTAGGTGGAAGGGAACGTTAACTGAGAAGAAGGGAGAGTCACATTGTATTTAGCATGTTTTGAATGATGAGAAGAGGCTGGCTGCATGAGTAGCTTTTCTAAGGGAATACTCCTTTATTAATAGATTGACATTTCAGTCAATCTAAGGGTACATCTACACTGCATGACTATTTCGGGATACTGGCGGTATCCCAAAATAGCTACCTCGTGTCTACACGAGCCACCCATTATTTTGAAATATTTTTCAAAATAACATCCCATCCCATTAAACCTCGTTGCACAAAAGACAAGGAATGGTTCAAAATAGCATGTATTTCAAAGTTTGGCGCTGTGTAGATGCACCAAATTTCAAAATAAGCTATTTCAAAATAGGTTCGAAATAAGATATGCAATTTGCATATTGCAAATTGTGTATCTTATTTTAAGTTTAGGGTGCTGTGTAGACGCATCCTGAAAGAAGAGACCCTAATAGCTAAGTACATATTCTCACCCAACAGGGAAAGCAGGATTAAGGTATGATATTCTGTTTCAAGAGATAAAGTATACGGATCTTTACTATATCGTACAATAAGATGGTGTCACCCTCTTTGAACTGCCAGACATATATTGCTGTTAATCAACAGTACATGTATTTTGACTTAGTATGATATACGGATGATGCATTCATTTTATATTAATGATGTTTATTGAACATAATAAAAAATCAACAGGTAGTCACAGTTACTATAACTCAAATGAGACCGAATACAATTCCAAAACAGTAAACATACATTCTATTAACTAGTTAGGTACCTGTAGAAATAGAAAGCAAACAACATATGAGAAAGAAAAAGGGCATATAGAAAGGCAATATGAAAATAAATATCTGAGAACAGCAGTAAATGATTCTTAACATAGGGTGTGTCTAGACTACACCCCTCTTTCAACAGAGGGATGTAAATTAGACACTTTGAAATTGCAAATGAAGCCAGGTTTTGAATTTCCGGTGCTTCATTTGCATAATCATGTCATGGCACTCTTTCAAAAAAGCACTATTTCGAAAGCGAAACCACAGTCTAGACGTGGTTCTTTCGAAAATACAAGCCTTTTTCGAAAGATCCAGTGAATCTCATTTTTAGAGGAGTACAGGATCTTTCGAAAAAGGCTTTTCTTTTCAAAAGAACTATGTCTAGACCGTGGTTTTACTTTCGAAATAGCATTTTTTGGGAAAAAAAAAAAAAAAAAAAAAAGGCTGTGATGCAATTATTCAAATGAAGCACGGGAAATTCAAATCCCGGCTTCATTTGCAATTTTGATACTTCTAATTTACATCCATCTGTCAAAAGAGGGATGTAGTCTAGACATAGTCATAGTGATATTGACTGGACAGATCTTATGCAGGCTAGTTCATGGGACCTGTTTTTTTGTAATATGAATTAATTAGGCAAAGAAAGGGGAACAAGGAAAATAAAAATTCATGGCTGAGTGCAGGCAACTAAGGGAATGGCGTGTCTTAAATACACAAAAATAATCTCACAGTTCATTACATATACACATTTTGTGTGACACAGACAAAGTTTGTGGACATACATGCACATTATACACTCATGGTATGTCTAGACTGCATCCCTCTGTTGGCAGAGGGATGCAGATTAGGCAGGTCGACATTGCAAATGAGGCAGGGATTTAAATATCCAAACACCTAATTTGCATAAAAATGGTTGCAGCATTTTGCAGACTCAGCACTTTGTCGGCAAAAACCAGCAGTCTAGAAGGGGATCTGTTGAGAAAGAAAGCTTTTTTTGACAGATCCCTTATGCCTCCTGCAAGGAGGTTTACAGGATCTGTCGAAAAAGGCTTTCTTTCTCCACAGATCCCCCTCTAGATGGCCACTTTTTGCCAACAAAGTACTGAGTCGGCAAAATGCTGCGGCCATTTTTATGCAAATTAGGCATAGGATATTTAAATCCCTGCAATGTCGACTTGCCTAATCTACATCCCTCTGCCGACAGAGGGATGCAGTCTAGACATACCCTCAGACACATGCCACGAGCATCTCCATAGTTAAAGCAGAGACAGAATATAAATACATCAATGGAGTATTGGTAGAGACTCAAGACCTCTCTGTGCATATGTCAGCAGGGTCTTTTCATTTAATAGCAGTCTGGTTCACTGCAGCAAGACTTTTATTGCATTTAATACATGGGCTAAAACAAACCACTGCAGGACATGTTTAATTTATTATGGACTGTGTGGGATCAAGCTTCCTATATTAATAGCAGCTCCATTCTACATGTTAGAAGTTTATGACTTTAGAGAGACACCCCTTTTGGGAATTTGAGAAAGGAAAAAAAATCCTGCCAAAAATACCAGGGAATATCTACATCCATCCACTATGGATCATTCCAATAGTGTCCTCTTAACAATTGTCAAATCCCTAGGAGACCTGCTTAGACATTTGTAAATGGATACTTACAAAGTAAAAAATGTTGAAGTAGTAAATTATTTTACTTGAAAGCCAAAGATGAGATTCCTAAGATCTCAACTGGTCAGAGCAGCAAAACCAGGAGGCTCACACCACTCTATGATTAGATGCAAACCCTTTTCTGCATGGAAGGTTATTATTGCTACTGAAAACAGAGTTTGGAAATCCTGAGCTCTAGATGTACAATATTATACTATTATAACCAAGAGCATTGGGAGATCTATTATTCAGAAACCAGCAGCACACGTTCACAAAACAAAAGAAGTGTGCTCATCTTGTCTTTCCTCTGTAAAGCTGTTTTGGAAGAATGATAAAAATGCATACAGTAATACTGAATCAAGATTTCAATGCCTGTAGAATCATTATTTGACATAAGCTGAACTCTTACATGGCAAATGATATTTTCTGCATTACCAGGAAAGCTTGGAATGCATTATAGAAAAATAGAAAGCATTTTATTCTTATTAGTAAGCTTTCAAAAGACATTTTTATAAATATAATATCACCCTACTGGAGAGAGCAGCAGCATACTCTTTGGTATGCCAGGGGTGAGATACCATAGTGATAAGCATGTGTAAAAACAGATACACAAACAGACAACATGAAATCACTGTGACTCTAAAGTCTGTCAGAAACCTTTGCCAACATTTGCAGAGTTTAGAAAAGTGTGCTTTTTAAAAAAATAATATTTTATAGTAAGACTGAAATTTTAATTGTTAATATTGTTAGAAGGAAATGCAAGACAGTCTTCACGTTCAAAAGCACTGCATGGTGTGATATAATATCATTGCACTTTAATACCATCTTTGAAATGCTGGGAAGTTATCAGGGCACTATGATCCTTATCTACCAAGAAAGAGTAACCTACCTGTTACCAGAGCTGTTTTCTTAAAATGACAGCATATGCCTGAGCAGCAAATTTGCTATTGTGTTTCATGAGACCGAAATCAAACACACTCTGCATGGAAAGAGTTTTTCCCCTTCTTTTACATTCAATACATTTAATGGAAAGGGAATCTAATGCAAATGATTGTTTTGTATAGAGCATTTTTAATTATTTTGTTTTTCCCATCATAACCAAGCTCTGGATTCTTATAAAAAATCCTGCCAAATTGCCATTGTTAACACTTTGTAACTCATGATGGGTACAGTATCATTTTGCAATTTGGTTCACAGCTGTTGAATTTTTGAGGTACATTCTATACTGCTGATCATACTATACTGATCATGAAGTCTGATCTATAGAGCACATGCACAGGCACGCATACAAACACATGCACAATCTTGTTGCACCTGTCACTGCTCCTCAAGGACCTAGTTATTAGGTTTTACTCTTACAGGGAGAAAATGTCTATATGACACTAAGAGTTCTTTAAGTCTTCTTTTGTTTTAATTTAATAATTTTTGGAATTTGACTTACAGCCCAAATTTGTAGTAGATGATGTACTGTAGAACAGGAATACCAAACTGTAAGCAGATTGCTAATTACATGTTAAATACATCATAGGCTGGGCTTCAAACTCAGGATCACATACTACAGGTTTAACCTCTCTAGTCTGGAATCCTTGGGGCCTGTCCACTTCTGAACGAGACAATTTTCTGGACCATGGGACCCTTTGGGTACATCTACACTACAATGTTATTTTAGGATGTCAGAGTATTCCAAAATAGCTATCCCACATCTTCACAGCAAGCCCGTTATTTCAGGCTCACTATTCCGACATCCCTGTAAATCTCATTCTATGAGGAGTAAGGGACTTTTCAGAATAGCGCTTTATTTCTAAATTTGGCGCTGTAGACAGCGCCAAATGATGAAATAGGCTATTTTGAAATAACATCAAAATAAGATGATGTGAAGCCCAAATTGCGCATCTTATTTCAAGTTACAGTGCTATGTAGATGCACTCTTAGGGCACATCTATACTTAAGGGCAAAAGTCAAATTAGAATACACAACTTCAGCTATGTCAACTGCATAGCTGAAGCTGAAATAGCTTAATTCGGCTTTTGGTGCTGTCTACACAGCAGGAAGTCAAAGGAAGAACACTCTTCCTTTGACTTCCCTCACTCCTTGTGAAAGCAGGGTTACCGTCATTGACTGGTGGCAGCCATCTTGAAATTATTTCAAAATAATGGCTTGCTGTGTAGATGCACACTTTGTTCTTTCGAAATAATGTCAGTTATTCCAAAATAACGCTGCTGTGTAAATGTGCCCTTAGCAGTAAATTAGAGCTAAATAACACCATGGAACACTGAGTGCTAGGGCTGGTGGCTATAAATATACTTAATGGAACTGCGGTAAACTTGGCCACACCCATGATAAGTGGACATCCAGTTAACTAAAATCATTTGTACAGAAGCATCCATCGTCCAGAGAGAGTTCTGGATTAGCGAGGTTCAACCTGTATTTGTGATCCACAGCACACCTTCCAATGATGACAGTAGGAGGGGTAAAGGAATAACAAGGCTCTTACTATAATTACTAAACTTCTAGGAAAGTTATTGCATTTTGCATTCAGATTTATTAAATGGGAAAAATTATACAAGGTTATTCCCCTCTCTTGTTTATTTGTCCACTCATGCATACAGTTATAATAACTGCACATGCAAATCAGTCATGAAACTATACCTACATTGTGCATGAGCAGTTGTCTAACTAAATTTTTGGAAAATCTGGCCCATAAAATGTCATTATTAAAACTGAGTGTAGCACAACACTGTAGTAAAAGGGGTCAATTCAGAGCTTGAAGCAAATGCTCTTGTCTGTGTAAGACAGCTGTTTTTTGTACATATGGAAAATCACTTCCACAACTGTAGGGGAAATAAATATACTTTGTATTTTTATTTTAACATTAACTGGAACTGCGTGTTGAATTTGAATCTGTCATGGAAGCCAGATCAACGAGTGGCAATTTGACACCTTGGTTTTAAATGTTTCACTAAATATGCTGCCTGTCAAACCGGCTCCCAAATCAACTTGTTCCCGTATAGGAAGAATCAATCACTCAAAGAAACTACTAAGAAAATAATAGCAGAATCTTTATGTCAAATCACTGAATAACATTTACCCACTAGCGTGCTTTCTGCACCTGACACTCAAGAATTCATAGAATCAACTCACATAACACTGATCCCTAAAGCTACTAATACTGAAAAAACTTACAAATGCAAAAACATGTAAAGAAGTTTGCCCTCTTTACTTCCATGGTCCACAGGCTAGTTGACAGACTCACTGAGCAAGATGAGGGAAGGCCTACCTCTGTACTCCTGGAAGAGGTGGGTCATTGGGTGGAAGAGGCATGCTGGGACAGCCAGCCCTCAACGCCACCTGGACCCCAGTCTCAGTATGGTCTGGAGCATGCTGCAGGGGTATCACCAGTGTGCCAAACAGGACTCTAGTGGCAATTTAAAGGCTCAGACTCTGGGCATTGCCATTGCCACAGTAGTGGTGGAAGTAGTCGGGAGCCTTGGGCCCCTTGGACTCACCAGGCTCTAGGGCAGTTGCCCCATTTGCCCTCCTATTGGTGGGATTGTTGGTTCAGATGGTCCTGAATGTAGCAGATTTCATGGATCGCTACTCAGTGGAGTTTGTGCTCAACAATGTCTCCCTCTGCCTGCAAACATGCTGGATAGTAAAGCTGGTGAATGTGCATCAATCTAAATACCCCTACCTAAGTGTGGGAAGTAGAGAATACAACAGCCATGGGAAGCTGCTTGAGGGTGAATGATTAAGTGGAATTATAATGCATGTACCAGATAGAGACAATATTTCATCCCCCAAACCCTGGGAAATGTTCTGTCCATTTTCTTGATCTACTTCATGGGTAGTCAATTATTTTTGTCAAGGTTCAAATTTCTTGGTCAAGGTCCAGGTTACAGAGAAAATATAAACAAACAAACAAATGTCTACAAAAAGATTTCAGGGTCTGTTCAAAGCATCTGACCCATGGCCCACCCATTGAATACCCCGGTCTGCTTTCTATTATCATCATTTCCATCATTGTACGACATGTGGATGGAATACCAGTTCTTCCTGTGAAGCCTCTGCATGTCAGGAGATTTTTGCACACAGACCAGCCATACATGGGGACAATGCTGGATTACTCATGACTTTTAAAGAGATGTCATTCATAACAAGGTAAAAGATTTAGTGAACTCTGAACCAGTTCAAATTTCAGCAGCATTCACTACAAGATAAATGACTTCCAGGCACCTGTGTATATGGGTCTTTCAGTGAAGAGTTTAGAAATCAAGGCCTTGTCCAGGGATTCGGGTAGTTTTTTTTAAAAAGTAAAATGTCCTTTGTTAGCAGGCTACAACTCTGCTGAAAAGGTCTCAGTGCTGACCTATGCATGTAGATCCAGATCTGCTGATGTAAACTGGTGTAACTCTGTTGACTTCAATGTAATTACATCAATTTAGATCAGCTGAGGATCACAGCCACAGCTTGTAAAGCATTCTGGGGCCCAAGTTGAATAATACAAATTAATAAATATAGAGGGCTACCTGCAAATAGCTATTGCAGGTCAAACCCTAAAGCCTATCCTGGATTTTCACAAGCCAAACTGAGGAAAATCAATTTAAATTCATTCTTAATTTGGAACCTGTGTTGGACAACAAATTCCACTTGTTTTGGACAGTACAGTCTTGGAAAGAGATCCTCCAAAATGGATATATGAATGTGTAGTACCAGATTATTGTCTTAAAATTATGAATAGGTGAATCAACGTTTTGTAAACTTTGTGATATGTTCTTACAATTTGCAAAACTAGTTCCAGTTCACAAAAAATTACTGTGATTTAAACATATCTGTTATTTCCAGGATAATTCAATTTTACTTTTGGTGAAAATTTGTCCAAAAATACTCTGCTAAGCAAGTTCTAAGGGGGCAAGTTAAAGCTTCCTATGTGGCTTCTTATTCACCCATTTCCCCAAGATTATGAATGCCTATAAAAGAAAGTGCAATGTGATTATCGTTTTACTTTGTTCCTCCCACTTTGGTCACCCTGAACCCATTTCCATTCATGTAGCTGGGGGAATTTCCCAAGATATATGATTAATTCTATCAGGGAATATGCAGACTTACAAAACTTATAAATAAGATCACATAGCATCATTTCTCATTCAAATCATATGAAAATCCTAGTCACACAGCATGGAAAGACAAAGTTAGAGCTCCATTTACAAACAGGTTTTTTAAATACCAGGTAAAGAGTCTAGTGTATTAATTAGATATTAATTAGACATGGGCCAGGTTGCAACAATACACAGCATTGTTCCACATCTTTCAGTTTATAGTGAAAGTAAGAAACCACGAGAAGTATAGCGAGGTTCTTTGATATATTAGAATATGTCTGGTGCAGTGAAAGTGTTTGCTAAAATGAACAAATTATCCGAAAACCTGAACTTTTCACATTCAAATTAAATATATGAACCAAACAGATATGGTTGTAATCTTAATCTTTATCACAGATACTATATTAAGACGTGAGACTTCATTTGCCTCCTTTTTAGATTTACAAGCAGAATTGGACTTTTTTGCAGTTTATTTTTATAGTAGAAGCTTTAACCTGATTTTATAATAAGTGGATAATGTAATGCATACTCTTCCAGTTCTGAGTGGTTAATGACTTTTAAAAATAGTTAGCAGGCCCAAGGCAAAGATAGGGTGATCTATATGTCTGACCACTAAGAGTATCTCTTGCTGGATAAAAAGCCTCTTAAACAAAGTGACACTGTGGTTTTACATTAGCAGTATAGCTAACCCCTGTCAAAGGGATTCTTTGGTTGGTGGTGGGTTTGTGTGTGTGTGTAATGACTACCTCTGTGGTAATCCTATAAAAAAGTGGAGGCGGGGGGGGGGAGGGAAGGGAGGAGGACACAGATATCTGACTTTATTGTCTTTATACATTGTCACCAGAATGAGATACTGGAATCCAAGTTGTGTTCTTGGTTATTTTAGTAATGGTATTTGTAGTTAAAGAAATACTTTAATTTTCTTTAAAGATACACTGCTACACTTGAAAATAAAAGTTAAAATGCACTTATTATTCTAAATTAGTAATAAGTTTAACAT
Organism: Pelodiscus sinensis; assembly: GCF_049634645.1. Taxonomy (NCBI): domain Eukaryota; kingdom Metazoa; phylum Chordata; order Testudines; family Trionychidae; genus Pelodiscus; species Pelodiscus sinensis. The sequence goes on from NC_134713.1 coordinate 114,401,684, forward strand.
CTATAACTATAAAACAACTTAAAAAATGAGTGGTCCTGTAGTACCTTAAAGACTAACAAAAATATAGATAGCATCATGAGCTTTGGTGGGCACAACCCACTTGTTCAGATGAAACCCAAAGCTCATAATAGTCTCTAGAATGCTACAAGATCACTTGTTTTTTAAGTTTTTTTTTAAGTTACAGACTAATATGGCTACCCCCTTCCCCAAATCTGTAAGGATTGTTACTTTCCTGTGAAGGTCTAAAAGCAAGATTCCGCATTTCACTCGCATTGTGATGAAACCCAGCTATTTAGAGCTTCACTTCATTTCTCCCAAGTAGTGCAGGTTTTGTACTGAAAATGTTGAAACTGTACTATAGGCAATATTTAATTAATTTGCTCCACATAGCAATTTTCATTTTAAGAAAGTGGCGAGGAGTCCTGTGGCACCTTAAGTCCTCACCGCTTTTGCAGATTCAGACTAACACGGCTACCCTTCTTATACTTCATTTTAAGAGACATCTTTTTTCTTCCATGAAACATCACTACTCTGTTTGTGAGGACTTTTGATTTTGCCAAGTCCTTAATAAAGAGAAAAAAGGCTTCTAGAGAGAACCTATCAAAACACAATGTTTTTGGCAGTTTTCACAGCAACTTGAATTTTTCTGGACAGCTCTGTTTCAAATCCTTTCAACCTACTACAAGAGTTATGTAAAAAAAGGATACAGATGTATGGTTCCTCACCATAATAAGAGAGACAACACAGAACTCACAGCACTGGAAGAGTAGGGACTGAAGCAGCTATCAGCTATCTTTACACTGTCCCAGACCTGGGATGCTCTGGGAATTGGCACAGCTTTTGGCATTTAAAAAAAAGGCACTCCAAAAGGCCTCAATTACAGTGTTGTGTCCCTGTCTTCCTATGGACTACAGGGCTGACCAGAATCTCTGCCATGCTCTGTCTCACTGCCTCTGATATGCCTATATCAGACATGGACTAACTGTAGAGCTTCCTTCTTAGTGAGGTACACACCAGATGTGTCCATCATAAAATCATTTGATGCCCTGCCAGATATAGCTATGGTTAGCTTAAATATGGCATTTCTCACATAGTGCAGCCCAGTGCCTGAACAATATAACACAGTTTAGCATTTCATCATATCTCCCCCTTTTAATTCTACATTCCAACAATTTCAAAATTTACACTATCATGCTATATTTCACATTCAGTATGCCTCAGTCTGTGAACTGTCTCTGAATCATACTAGTTTCCTAATTACATCACCCAAACATAACAAAGTATTCATAACAACATATTCAGCTGACTGTCCACTAATTGCAACGGCTGCCTGTTATTGGTCTGGAATTCTTGATTATCCCAATTCTTTTTCTGCCATTTGTAGAACTTGCTTTGTTGATCGTTGAATGAGCTGTAGGTGTTGACAGTTTTTATTGAACTCTGCTCACTTGGTCTCGATCATATACCATCTGGATGCCGAATTCTTTTTGATTGTGACAACTGGATTTGTCTATCCTTTTTATTCATCCAATTTGACATGAACACAAACACCACGTTCTATTCTGGCAGTTTGCGGAGTACCAGTCTTTGTAAAAATACTTGTAAGTGACTTTTGCCTTTTTTATCTGATTTGGCAACTCTCTTCATGTCTGGCCACTTCAGAAACAGATTCTTTTTGAAAGTTGGAGCAGTAGTTTTAAGTTGTTTCCCCATTAAGAGCTGTGTTTGACTATATGCAGTAGCTACTAGTGTTTATTTTTAACTCAAAAAAGCAAGGAATGGATCTTCCTGCTATAGGATTTTCATGGCTCAGTCTCTCCATTCAATTGTGGGTAATGTGGGTTGCTAGTAATATGATCAAAATAACATTTAGCTTGGAATGACTGAAATTCTGTTGCAGTGAATTGTGGTCCATGGTCTATTTCTAGTTGTTCAGAATACCAAAGTGGACAAAAGTACATTTGTTTCTCAACAACTGTGCATAAAGTACATTATTTTACTATACCTGCAAAAACGGTCCATGACAACCATGTAAAGATGCCCTCTGATTTTGCATAAAATCTATAACTAGTCTCTTCTAAGGTGTGTCTGGTAGGGGTGTTTGTATGGGCTAGCATTATCTCTTAAAATGGATTTGTACTGCATCTCCTCACAAAAAGCCAGTATTAGCAAATCCTCTGTCAAGTTCTTCCATGCTTCTAACTAGGCCCATCATGACTGCCACACTATGGCTGAGAACATTGTTGATCTTTGATCACATGTACTCTGAATTATTAGATTTTGTTTTTATAAGTTGTTTCCATGGGGAACTGGCCCATACAGTTCAGAATACTTCCATGGTTAGTCAGAGTTGTCAGGTAGAGTGTTTGAAGTTGATTGCAAGTCCCTTGTGAGATGACTGTGATGACTGTTCAGAGAGTCGATTTTAAATTAATTAGTCTTCCATGAATATTCAATTTTACTTTCCAGGAAGGCTGTGTGTCATCACAAGGCATAGATCCCAGAAATGATGATACATGGTTGTCTGTGACATAAACCAGCTGCTGCTCCAAAGCAGTCCCACCCTTGGCATGACCCCACACCACAGCTTACATGAGAATCCTTGGAAGGACATTTTACATTGTGATTGATGACAAATTAGACTCTCTCAGCTCTATAGGGTGGGATTCCACCTAACCACTCGATTTCATGGGGTGGGATTCCGTTTCACTGGCACTGGGGTAGGTGATATTTTTTCTACAGCTCTTTGAAAGTGCGATAGGCTACACATTGCATATGAAATAGGTTGCACAGGAGTATGGCTTTGTTCCATCTATTCCAGTATTGTATCTCCAATGGTAGCCAAGACAAGGGGCTTCAGAAGCTGGAAACACCCAACAATGCACCTTAATATGGGCACTACCTACTCTCTCCTCCTAATGTCACTATAACCTCTCAGTTGGGTCAATTGTTTTCAGCCCTTATTGATTCTTTGTATGTTATGTTTTCAACATTCATTTCAATTCAGTTTCCTTTCCCCAAACATGTGTCCTTTCAGCTTGTTCACCTTTTCTTTGCTTACTATCCCAGGATATTAAAAAGAGGAGCTACAGGAAGGAACCTTATATTTTGCACTTGGCGAATTTCACTCAACATCCCGCACCTAATCTCATTTTCTAATAGATACATTTCATCTTTCCAGAGCCACTAGTTTTGCTGGTAGTGGCTCTCACTTCTCTTCTTGCTTTGATGCAAATAGAATGATTTAGCAATAAAGAGGTTTATCTTTCTGAAATGGTAAGAGTTGCAGATCCTCCCTTCTATTGCTTTGAAGTGATGATGATCTTGGTAGCACAACAACATAGGCATATTGCTCCAGTTCCCATCTTTTGATATTTCTTTCAGCCTTTTATGTTACTATAGAGAAGACTTCGGATACTGACTGTAGTGAGTCAGCGTGGCCTCCCGCTGACCCAGAGGAGGATGCTTCCCTTAAAATCCCTTGATGGGCAGTGCCAGAATCACCCAGCCCCACCCACAGGAAACAGGAAGCCAGGGCTGGGCGTATAAGAAGGGAAGCTCCCAGCTCAGTTAGAGTCCAGCTGCCGAGCAGGGCAGAGACTCTCCCCTGGTCCCAGCAGAGGATGGCCCGGCCAAGCCATGCTCTTCAGGATGCCTGGGTCAGACTGCGAGGGCCGCTATCGGGCCCTGAGCCCAGGTCTAGACCGCCCCGGCTGCAGCTGGACCTGGATCTCTGGACACCTCTGCAAAGGCTGCCGCCTGGACCCACAGAGCTACCCAGACACTCTGGACCCGTGCAAGGCCCAGCTGAGTGGGCCAGACCACTGGGACCCGTACCTGTCCCGGATCCCAAGCCTATGGACACGCTGCCGGCACCTCCATCCACAACTGATACCACAGAACTACACCCAAGCCAGGTAGACCTCCGGGGGAATGAGGAAGTGGCCCAGGGGCAGCCAACCCCGGGCAGCTGAGGACATGGAGGTTGGCTGGACAGCGCATTATGGCTTGGAGCCCCATTGATAGAATCTATAGTATTGTTAAGTTCAAGAGACATCCTACTTTATTTCCTAATTTACCGCTCTTTTGGGATTTTTAGGGAAAAATCGCCTCCTGTAAATTGGCATAGTTTCTCTGAAGCTCGTGGAGCTTCAGTGATTTCCATCATCTGCAGAAAATCCCTCCCTCAGCACAGCATACAGAGGATGAACTTTGTATTCCACAGCAAAATAATCCACAGTATCCTAAGATGACTGCTCAAAAGTTAGATGGAGTGTCCCATGGCAACCATTTTCCTTACTCTTATGCATGTAGTGTTTTACAAGGCACCAGACATGATTGACAAAATCATTAACTCTTGGTACTCTATATACAAGATAATGAAAATAATGGTGAGGCTATTTTTCAGAAGAAATCTTGCATGTCACTTAGGCTAGAAAGTGAGTAGCAGGATAGCCATTCTGATCCCTCCTTTTTGAAAGCGAAAATACAAAGATTAGAAGATTTTCCTCCATGCCCCCAAAATACTAAGATCTGTCTTATAGAACTAAGGAATCTACTTATGTGGAGCTATTTTTATAGTAAAATTTCATCCAGGGAAAAGCAGGATGTGCAATCACATACCATTTCAACCATAGGTACACGACATAGAGAAGGGCAGCTGTTTGGATGCTTTCCTTGGCTTGAAACCCTACTGTCTGCAGTTATATTTGATGCTCACATACGATCTTTTGGCTGCCTCTCATCATGATTTGCAGTGGAGCTGTGCCATCTGAACATATGTGCCTTCTAAATTACTTGGCTTGCATCACCACAGGCATTAGGTGCCAAGTGACCACAGAAGTTTAGACAGAGAGCATTCACAAAATTACAAATGCTGGCTCCTCTGTAGAAAGCCTGTCCTTGCTGACAATGCTGAAAAATTGTTTTCACATGCCTTCCAACATGTAAATGCACTTGCTGGCACATATATGGTAAAACAAACCATCTCCCAAATCCTTAACATTGACAGCAATAAATGCCTGCTGACAGATTAGGAAGCAGTTCCACAGGTACCTTGGAAACTGAAAGAAAACTTGGGTGTGGTATTGCAATACTTCTGAGGCAATACAACTATAGTGGAAGAGTTCTCCATTGAGTGTATGTAGTGCAGTGGGTTGGGTCTGATGTAAAAAAATCATGCAGGTCTCCAAATCACAACACGGTGTCTGTGGGGCCATCCCCACTGGCAGTATAACCCAGCGTGTGACATCTGGCCAAGTGGCAACATACATGCCTTTCCTCCATGCCCCCAAACATAGGGGCTACGTCTACATTGGCCCCTATTACGGAATAGGCATGCAAATGTAGCACTTTGGAAGAGGCAAATCCGCGGGGGATTTAAATATCCCCCGCGGCATTTGCATTTTCATGGCCGCCGCTTTTTTCCGGCTTGGAGATAAGCCGGAGAAAAGCGTCCAGACTGGCGCGATCCTCCGGAATAAAGCCCTATTCCGGAGGATCTCTTATTCCTACTTGCAAGTAGGAATAAGAGATCCTCTGGAATAGGGCTTTATTCCGGAGGATCGCGCCAGTCTGGACGCTTTTCTCCGGCTTATCTCCAAGCCGGAAAAAAGCGGCGGCCATGAAAATGCAAATGCCGCGGGGGATATTTAAATCCCCCGCGGATTTGCCTCTTCCAAAGTGCTACATTTGCATGCCTATTCCGTAATAGGGGCCAATGTAGACACAGCCAGGGAGCTCAGCAGTATTTTTCAAGACACATCTATATGCTGTCAGCATTGTTTGTGATTTATTACTTTATGATAATATTCAAACAATCACTATCCAATATAGCATCACTAAGGGCCAGACTGTCCAGAAGCGATGCAGAAATATTAACATGTAAGGCAACAGCCACTGGTATGTTCTACTGTACAGAAAGTTGATGGAAAGAACTTCTGGTCAAATTGTTTATGCAAACACATGTATAGGTTTTTTTTTCCTGCTTTGCACAATACCAGTAAGCTAAACCACCTATAGAAAGTCATCAAATGCCAGTCCCAGGGCTTTCAGCTAGAGGGAAACTTAGTTAGATGCTGTAGTCACTATCATGGTATGTGGACACACTCATGTGTAGCAACAATCTAGCTACTAACATGTTGCACACAGGGTAACAAGTCAGACCTGACAGTTCTGGAAGGGTGTTTCAAGGCAAGTGTATCAGTCATAGAATGGCTAAATCCCTTTTTCCCTGTGAACAGAAAGGGTATAGAATCATAGAAATGTAGGGCAGGAAGAGACACCAAGAAGTGATCAAGTCCAGCCATCTGCACTAAGGGCAGGACCAAGTAAACCGAGACCATCCCTGACAGGTGTTTGCCCGACCTGTTCTTAAAAATCTTCAGCAATGGGGATTCCACAACCTCTCTTGGAAGGCAACTCCACCAAAACTTAACTAACATTTTCCCTCATATCTAACGTAAATCTTTCTTGCTCCAGATTAAGCTTAATGTCTTACCTTCAGTGGACACGGAGAACAATTTATTACCATCCTCTTTATAACAGTCCTTAACTCAGGGCTGGGCAAAATACGATCCACGGGCTGGATCCAGTCCACCAACCTGTCTACACCGCCTCTGCATGCTGCTGAGAGCAGCCCTGTTTGGCTGTGAACAGCTGTGAGCTTGGGGGGAGGAGGCAAAGAAACTTCAAGCACTGTCCTTGCCCCCAGTAAAAACTTGCAGCTCCCATTGGTTTCCTGTAGTGAATACTGTACTTTTTCTGGCTCTTGATGGGACATTTTGTAATAATTAAATGAAATCATGCCTCACTGTTTCATATAATCTGTTTAGAGATTATTTAGCAAAAGAAATAATAATTAATGATAATATAATAACAACAACCATCATGATGATGAACAAGACGACCAAAATCAAGAGTCAGCTTAAAGGAGCTACTAAAAGAAAAACTCTTGGGTTAACTGAGGTGAACTGACTTTAATACAAACCTGCCCATGAAACTCTAATTAAACAGTAAGACATACATGGAAGCAAGCATTAGGTGTGGTAATTAACTTGGATGATGCTCGATAGCGAAGAATCCTGAGGAAAAGCCAAGGGCACTCAATATACCGCTGCAGTTAATGAGCAGAGTGCAACTGTACTTTAGTGTCTTTTAGCTAGTACTGAGTACAATGATTAGCTTCAGAGAAAGAGGGAAGTTTTGTTTTTTATGGAAGGTTTTAAATCACACTTGTTCACTATATTGATTATATCAGGAGGCAACAACGTTATTTTAGGAGCTATCCATCATAAGACACAATTTATCAGGCATTGAACATCTATTATCCAATTATCCACTTAAAGTTTTAACTGGGTTTATTTTCCACATGTTGGCAAAATTTTAATATTAATCCACTTACAGGTATTTTTTTCAAAGCACAAGACTACCATTTTAGGCATTGCTAGTAAAGTTAATGAGAACTCAAACACAGTGCATTTAATTCCCATACTTATTAAACATAAGAGTATAGAGTGTATTATTTGTTTGAATATTTAGCCTAATAGAACCACTTATATTTGGAACATTTTTCTGTATATGAAGTTACTACAGAATCATCTGTTTGCAACAAAATCCAGTGTACAATTGCAGCAGAAAATAGGAGCTTTGCCAATGCCAAAGAGTTAAATCTAGTTTGGCTTCAGAGAGAGGGGCATGCCATGAACATAAGAACGGCCATACTGGGTCAGACCAAAGGTCTATCTAGCCAAGTATGCTGTCTGCCGACAGTGGCCAATACCAAATGCCCCAGAGGGAGGGATCACAACAGGTAATCCTCATGTTCTCCCCTCCCCTGTCACCCACTTCCAGAGAAACAGAGGCTAGGGATACCATTCCTACCCATCCTAGCTAACAGCCATTGATGGACCTAACCTCCATGAATCTATCTAGCTCATTTTTAAACCCTGTTAAAGTTCTAGCCTTTACCACATCCTCTGGGAAGGAGTTCCACAGGTTGACTGTGCGCTGAGTGAAGAAAAACTTCCTTTTATTTGTTTTAAGCTGCCTATTAATTTCATTTGGTGACCCCTAGTTCTTATGTTGTGGAAATAAGTACATAACCTTTTCTTATTCACTATTTCCAGACCAATCATGACTTTATAGATCTCTATCATATCCCCCCTTAGGGTGTATCTAGACTACAGAGTTTTGTCGACAAAAGTGGACTTTTGTTGACAAAACTATACCTGTGTCTACACTACCGCTGAGTTCTGTCGACATAACGTCGACAGAACTCAGCAGTTTTGTCGACGCTGGTAAAGCAGAGTTCTGTCGACAGAAGGTGTTATTGAATGTAAACTGTCCTTGCGTCTACACTGCCATGTTGACAAAGCAGCTTGCTTTGTCGACAGAACTGAATGTAGTGTAGACACAGTATTCAAGATGTGGCCATACCATGGTTTTATATAGAGGCAATAAGATATTTTCTGTCTTTTCGCTATCTCTTTTTAATGACTCCTAACATTCTATTTGCTTTTTTGACTACTGCTGCACATTGAGTGGATGTTTTCAGAGAACTATCCACAATGACTCTAAGATCTCTCTTGAGTAGTTGTAGCCAAATTAGTACCCATCATATTGTATGTATAGTTGGGATTATGTTTTCCAATGTGCCTTACTTTACATTTATCAACATTAAATTTCATTTGTCATTTTGTTGCCAATCACTTAGTTTGCTGAGATCTTTTTGAAGCTCTTCACAGTCTGTTTTGGTCTTAATTATCTTGAGCAGTTTGGTATCATCTGCAAATTTTGCCACCTCACTGTTTACCCCTTTCTCCAGATCATTTATAAATAATTTGAATAGGATGGGTCCCAGGACAGATCCTTGGGGGACCCCACTAGTTAACCCTCTCCACTCAGAAAACTAACCATTTATTTCTTCCCTTTGTTTCCTATATTTTAACCAGTTATCAGTCCACGAAAGGACCTTCCCTATTATCCTATGACAACTTACTTTACTTAAGAGCCTTTAGTGAGGGATCTTGTCAAAGGCTTTCTGGAATCTAAGTACACTATATCCACTGGATCCCCCTTGTCCACATGTTTGTTGTCCCCCTCAAAGTACTCTAGCAGATTAGTAAGGCATGATTTCCCTTTACAGAAACCATGTTGATTTCCCCCCAACAAATTATATTCATCCATGTGTCTGGCAATTTTATTCTTTACTATAGTTCCAATTAATTTGCTGGGTACTGACGTTAGACTTACCAGTCTGCAATTGCCAGGATCACCTCTAGAGCCCTATTAAAATATTGGCGTCACATTAGCTATCTTCCAATCACTAGGTACAGAAGCTGATTTAAAGGATAGGTTACAAACCACAGTTAATAGTTATGCAATTTCCCATTTGAGTTCTTTGAGAACTCTTGGGTGAATGCCATCTGGTCCCAGTGACTTGTTACTGTTAAGTTTATTAATTTGTTCCAAACCTCTTCTAATGACAGCTCAATCTGGGACAATTCCTAAGATTTGTCACCTAAAAAAATGGCTCAGGTTTGGGAATCTCCCCAATATCCTCAGTCATGAAGACTGAAGCAAATAATTCATTTAGATTCTCTGCTATGATTTTATTATCTTTGAGGGCTCCTTTAGCATCTCAATAATCCAAGGGCCCCACTGGTTGTTTAGCCAGCTTCCTACTTCTGATGTACTTAAAAAACATTTTACTATTACTTTTTGAGTTTTTGGCTAGCTGTTCTTCAAACTCCTTTTTGGCTTTTCTTACTATATTTTTACACTTAATTTGACAAAGTTTATGGTCCTTTCTATTTTCCTCACTAGTAGTAATGCCATCACTACAAAGTATTTCAAAGTTTTTCCAGTACTTGGTGGGACAGATGTAGCAATATTCTACAATATCCTTTAAAACTGTTACTGAATTAAGTTTAAGTATCTTTGGGGTCCATTGTATTAAATGCAAAGGGTATGTGTTATCATAGGCTTGGATGATCAACTGGCTATATTGAACAATCTGGCAGATTAGAGTTGTCTTGAAGGACAATATCTGTGAAATGGACTTCCTGGGAAATATATAGAAGGAGCTGAATTCCTCTCCCACTAGTTATACAAAAAAATAGCCATTTGAAGCTATGCCCTGAGAAAAAGACAGTTCTGTACTGATTACCTGGATTTCCTGGCATCTGAAAACATATAATGGTGAGACTAATTTATGCATGGGGGTGCTTGTTCTGAGCTGAGGCACTGATGAACTCATAGAATCACAGAATACTAGAACTGGAAGGGATCTTGAGAGATCATCAAGTCCAGGCTCCTGTCCTCATGGCAGCACCAAGCACAATCTAGATCATCTCCGATGATGATAGAGATTCCACAACCTCCCTAGGCAGTTTATTCCAGTGTTTAGCCACCCTGACAATTAGAAAGTTTTTCCTAACGTCCAACCTAAACCTCCCTTGATGCAGGTTAAGCCCATTGCTTCTTGTCCTATCATCAGAGGCCAAGGAGAACAATTTTCTCCCTCCTCCTTGTGACACCCTTTTAGATATAAAACAGCTATCTTGTCCCTTCTCAGTCTTCTCTTTTCTAAACTAAACAAGTCCAATTCTTTCAGTCTTCCCTCATAGCTCATGTTTTCTAGACTTTTAATTGTTTTTGTTGCTCTTCTCTGGACCTGCTCCAATTTCTCCACATCTTTCTTGAAATGTGGTGCATAGAACTGGACACAATATTCCAACTGAGGCTTACTCATCACAGAGTAGAGCAGAATTACTTCTCATGTCTTGCTCACAACACTCCTCTTAATGCATTCTAGAATCATGTTTGCCTTTTTGCACCAGTGTCACACTTGACTCTCATTTAGCTTGTGGTCCCTTTCTGCAGTACTCCTCCCTAGACAGTCACTTCCCATTCTGTATGTGTGAAATTGATTGTTCCTTCCTAAAAGGAGTGCTTTGCATTTGTCCTTATTAAACTTCATCTTATTTATCTCAGTTCATTTCTCCAATTTGTCCAGATCATTTTGAATTATGATCCTATCCTCCAAAGCACTTGCAACCCCTCCCAGTTTGGTATCATCTGAAAATCATAATAGAGAATCCCAATGGTGGCATTTGAAAGATTGCGACTTTCCAGAGTCCTTGTTGGAGTTTGGGTTGATCTCTGATAAAGTTGTTAGCATACAGCTTTTTAAAATTTTTCCTTGCATGCTTTCATCTTAAGAATAAATGCACTTGTTTATAAAGGGCTGTGTGGTAACATGTAATGGTTGGCAAGTACCTGGTCATTGCCTTTGAAGAAGAAGCAAAACACAGATGGTAATTTTTAGGTAGTCTGGTTTGCTGGGAATCTCTTGTGCAACCATTGTATCATACATCCTGAGGGGAAAAAGAGATGGATCTCTCCCCTAAAAGACGTAACAGCTAAGGACTCAGGAATGGAGAGTGGGTGCCCTAGAGGGACCACACAGAGGTAATACAGGTGCTGAATAGTGACAACTGGAACACTTGGCAAGTAATTCTTGTTACCAATGAATGTATGGAGCATGTTTGCAGCCACACAATTCTCTTCTCTTGTCAGCTTTCCTCTGGAGAGCAAGAGAACTTGAAAATACACATCTCAGTTGTTCATAAACTTTTCAGAGCTTCCTACCAGCTGGCGACAGAAGAGGGAGGAAATCTTGAGATTACAGTTGCCTTGAAAATCTTCTACTCCTGGGATTAGTATTATAAAAATAGAAGAATGTTCAATATTTAGTTACAAAGCAGTTAAGTGGGAGCAGAAATGCCAGCATGAACTCTTTCCAGCACCAGAAGAAGCTGTTTTTCTTTGGAAGCTCTTTCAGCACATTCTGCAAGTCTACAACCATCAACAGATCAGTGAATCACCATTATGCACTCTATTTAAACTCTTTGTTGTCCCAAAATCCTATTAAGGGTCTCTCTTTCATTTTGAATCTATCAGGTTTAATTTCAGAACACTTTAATGATAATAGTGCCAAGAAGTCAATATTAAACTGGAGATGCAGCAAATGAGGTAATCCTTGAAATCAAGCAGAGTTCAATGTAATAACCTACCATACACTTTAGCTGAACACCATTTGTAATATTTTCCCTAGAGTATTGCAGTATAGCAGTACCTGAATCAACTGAACAGAAAGTAATATAATATAGCTTTGAACTGTAGCTGTAACTGATATATCAGAGTGGCTTTAATTAATGGCAATTATTTGCAGTCGGGGTAGGTACCTGTGAAAGTCACAGCATGCAGATATTTTGTTTGCAGTAAGATTTCCATGAACGTGCGTGCCTAACTCAGAGTATAGTGGGAGGGCGGGGGAAAAGAGGATTTCAATTTTTTAACTCCCCAGTAAAAATACAAACAAAATCATGCTACTATGGTAGTGCATAAATGAATCTATGGTTAGCACCATGGCAATGGAGTAATTCAGAAATACAGACAATTGGTGATGGTAGTCAGGAGGAGAAGGATGGATCATTTGTTGACTTGCTAGCCTGTGTGCTCTTGGGAAAGTTATTTAGAACCAGAATTTCAAAGGTATTTAGATGCCAAGAGATGCAGAGAGTCACCTACCAAAATTTGCAAAATCACCTCAATGCTTAACTCCCATTGATTTGAATAGGAATTAGGTTCCTGTGTTTCTGAAAATCCCAGTATGCACCGATCTACGTTGGAAGGTAACTGAATAGCATGAAAAATCTGGGCCTCTGTGTCTCAATTCTCCACCTGTAAAATGGATAACATGTAGGTTAATACACTGAACCCTTCTTGATTTCAAGGATTACCTCATTTGCTGCATCTCCAGTTAAAAGCAATCCTTCCCTCAAGGGATTATTGATAAACACACTAACAACCAGGAGGTGCTCAGAGATTACAGCACAATGGGCTGTATGAGAGGAAATAAAACAGTCTTTATTCACATGGGTGTAGGCTTTGAGGAATTTAATAAAGTTTATATTAGTTTAAAACCTGCAAAGGAGAGAGGAGAATCAGATCCACAGTATGTAATGTTTGTTAAAACAGCTGCCTACATATCTGCTGGCAGAAAAGGGCAACAGCTTATTGGTTCTGTACTGATGATAAGATCTGGATTTCAAGGAATGTGATTCTAAGAAAGAAAAAAACAGACTGTTCTTTTAAAACCATGGACATCGGAGGGCAGTTGTCTTCATTTCCCCCCTTACCCTCACTTTGTAAAAGAGTGAGGATCAAGGTTCCCTCTAAGCGAGTGTTCGTCAAAGTGGTCTGCAAACCCATTATGAGAAATCTGCTACAGGTTGCACCTCTCAAAACCAGAATTCCTAGGAGGGCTGAAGCAGCGGGATGGGGCAGAGCCCACAGGCTGCCATAGGGCTGGGACCAGAACCCGAACTTCTGGCAGCCTGACTAGAGCCAGCCCCTGGCAGCCCATGGTATTGTGGAGCTGGAGTCTATGAGAATACGGGCTGCTGGAGCCTAGCAGGCCGTCCAGCTGGGGCAGCAGCAGCAGCAGGATCAGTGACTGGGTTGCTGCTTCCCATGGCTCCCTTTGGCTGTAAATGGCGAACCACAGCCAATGGGAGCCATGAAACTCTGTGGCTGCAGAGCTGATAAGTAAACAAACTGGAGTGGCCTGGTAGCAGCTCTCTCAGACTGGGTCTTTGAGAAACACTGCTCTAAGCTGTGTGGCAGCACAGCCCTGCAGCTGCCCCTCCCAGCCAGGCAGCCCCATGCACTGAGCCCTGAGCCTCTGGCTGGCCAGGACTCATTAAGCTACTGTGAGGTCTTGCTACTGCACAGCTTAGGAGGAACTTTGGTAAGGATAGTGTTACATAATTGTCTATTTTTGGTATAATTTTTAAAAACAATTTTTAAGGGGAGGGGACGCAGTATGCATACCCCACACTGGCCCAGGAGGGCTTAATGCCCTGTGGGCGGAGGAAGTCCCACTCCTCCAATCACACCAACCATGTTCCAATGGCTGGAGCAGTATACAAGGGAGCAATTCTGCTCAATCTGGGCCGGACCTCAGAAGAGAAGGGCCTGTTGCGAGAGCTCCAGAGACACCCCGGTCGGAGACTCAGAATTGAGGAGCCAGAGACCTGGGAGCCTGCTTTGAGCCACCAGTGCTGGAAGAGCCCCAGGGAGAGGCTGTTGGTGCGGAACCAGAGAACCTGGAGACCACATGGAGTGTCTCCATGCCAACTCGGGTAGGAAGTGACCCAGGGAGGCTGCGGGAGTGGTATCTCTCACCCGAGTGAGCTCAGGGTGTTGAGGTTGGGTTCTTTGCTAAGCGAATAGTGGAGCACTCTACCACTTACAAGGCCCTGTGTCGGGGCCCAGTAGAGTAGGGTGGGACCAGGTCCCCCTACCGGGGCTGTTGCCCCAAACTACTGACTCTAGTCATTAGGCTGTGCTGCCCTGAATCCAGGTCTATCTCTACTGACTTTAGCCATTATGCTGTGGTGCCCTGAATCCTAGGGCAGTGTTATAGACTGTGGTCATTGGGCTGCACCACCTCAGGATGAGGTGTGCTTGCAATGCAATGGGGGGTGCAGGGGAATTGATTAGAGATCCTGAAGACACCCTTCCCCCCTTCCAAAACAACAATTCTCCCTTCTGGATAGCGGATGGATAGCAAAACACAAACCAGCAACTCCTCCTTCCAAGACACATTCAGCAAGGTCAGAGGAAATAGTTACAAATCTAGAGAAGAAATGCTTAAGGATGGTGCTCTGGGGAGACATACTACCCCCAACAGCATACACTAGCGGCCCCGAGTTGGGGTACATGGAGAGCTGGGAAAGCCATAGCCTTACTGGTTACCATCTGGCCATCTCTCTCATTGCCTCCCAGCTATAGAAAGGATTGCCTACAGCTTTACTACTCACTGTAGCTTGGTGGTCCTCTCAGGCTACATCTACACTACAGAGGTTTTGTGCAAAAACTGACATTTTTGTGCAAAAAACCGTGGAGCATCCACACCTCAAGCACGATTTTGTACAAGTAAATTTACAGTGAATCGACAGAGTAGAGGGCTTTTTGCAGTATAGGTATTCCTATTTCTGTGAGGAATAACTCCTTTTTGCGCAAGAGCTCTTGCGCAAAAAGGTGTGTGTAGATGGGAAACGGGGGGTTTTGCGCAAAAACAGCCTACTGAAAGAAGCACAGGTGCCCTGGTGGCCATTCTGATAATAGCAATTGGAGCTTTCTTGCGAAAGAGAGTCCATGCAGTCTGGATGCTCTCTTGCGCAAAAGCACATCACTTTTCTGATGCACTTTTGCAGTGTGGACACGCTCTTGTGCAAGAAGTTTTTGCAGAAGATCTCTTCTGCAAAAAGCTTCTTGTGCAAGAAGCCTGCAGTCTATATGTAGCCTTAAGTACCACAGGAAAGAGAAAAGAGACTCAGTCTGTATCTGACCGCCCCTTACCTCTTCTCAGCCCTGTAGAAGGAAGAGTTTCCTTCCCCAACCCCACAAACGGGGGAAATGCAGAGGAGGAGGAGACCTGGGAAGACACTGCCATGGTATTGACTTCCCCCTGAGTTCAAAAATCACAACTCAGAATCTCAAATGTCATGACTCTGAAAAAATCCGGGGTTTTGGTCTGTTTTTTGAACTCCCCTGAATTAACCTGGTAGGATGGTAGGTTCCTGATCCTCAACTCTGCAGATCAACTGCCATTCTGCTGATCCATAACCTATGTACCCAAGTACAAACTTTGCATGGGCTAGTATGTGTGTTTTACTCACCGGAAGCAAAGTGGAGCTGCACTACACCAAGGGGCAGTGTGCCCTAGACTGGTGCTTTCTTTCAAGGGGGTTGTGCACACTGCATTAGCTTTTAGGATGGAACAGACTGCTCCATCAAGTGCCTTCATTCTGGTCCATGGGCGAGGGACTTGGTCCCTTCTCCCACCCCCTCCAGCTGATCTGCTCCCTGGATTGCTATCACGATGTGTCCTTGCACTTGGGAGGGAAAGGCTCTCATGGCACCACAGAAGGGCAAATCAGAAGCTAGCCCTATGTCTGTGATTTGGGTAGCACAACATTCAGTTAAGGGAACCTGCACATTGTGTATTGACAATTGCATTTTGAGATTTGTCTGATTTTCTTATTACTATGTGTTTCAAATAAGGATAGAAGGTTTCTATTTATCTGGAGCATAAAAGGAATCAAGCCTTATCTTGGTTAACACAGATAGAATAAACAGGAACCAGTATGTTCTATAGGTAAGGGTGTGAACATTTCCCCCCATACTCAGACTAATAGAAACACTGAGCTTGAGGGGACCTTGAGAAATCATGAAGGTCCTACTTTGTGCTGAGGTAGGACCACGTTATCTTACACAGACAGGTGTTTGTCCAACCTGTTCTTAAAAACCTCCCGTGATGGGGATTCCACAGCTTCCCTTGGGAACTTATTTCAGAAGCCTAAAACTACCCTTATAGTTGGAAAGTTTTTCCTAATAGCTCATCTAAATCTCCTTTGCTGCAGATTACGCCCATTACTTCCTGCCTGCTTTCAGTGAACACTGAGAACAATCAATCGCCATCTTTTTTTAGAAATCCTTTAACATATCTGAGGACTAACCAGGTTTCCCCTTTTATTTCCCACAGAATAATCATGCACAGTTTTTTGTAATTTTTTTTTCCACAGGAACAGATTTTCTACATCTTTTGTCATTTTTGTTGTTCTCCTCTGGACTTTCTTCAGTTTGTTCACATCCTTCTTAAACTGCAGCTCCAAGAATTGGACACAGTACTCCAGGTGATGCCTTACCAACATCAGGTAGAGCAAGATGATTACATTCTATGTCTTACATATGACAATTAACATCTTATGTCTTACATATAACAGTCCAGTTAATACACCTCAAAGTCATGTTAGCCTGTGTTTGCAGCTGCATCATATTGATGAGTCATATTCAATGTGATCCACTATAATCCACGAATCGTTTTTGGCACTACTACCACCTAGCCAGTTATTCCCCATTTCATAATTGGGCATTTGATTTTTCCTACCTAAGTGAAGCACTTTGCATTTGTTTACTGTATTTCATCATGTACATTTCACCCCCACTTTCTTCAATTTTTTATGACTGTTTTGATTTCTAATCCTCTCCTCCAAGATGCTTGTAACTTCTTGCAGCATGGTGTCATCTACATATTTTCTAAGCATATTTTCCACTCCATTATCTAAGTCATTAATGAGAATATTGATTAGTACTGGACCCAATACTGACTCTCTGACACTCCACTAGATATACCTTCCAAGCTTGGCAGCAAACCATTGCTAACTACTATTTAAACTAGTCATGCACCCACCTTATAATAATTTAATCTAGATCACATTTCCCCAGTCTGCTTATGAGAATGTCACCTGAGACTTTGTCAAAAGCCTTAATAAAGTTCAGATGTATCACATCTACTGCATCCCTACTATCTAGAAGGATAATTATCCTAACAAAGAAGGTAATTATTTTGGTTTGACATGATTTGTTTTTGACAAATCTATGCTGGCTATTCCTTATAACCCCATTTTTCTCTAGGTATTTACAAACTATTTGTTGAATAAATTTGTTCCAGGCACCGAAGTTATGTTGACTACTCTATAATTCCCCATATTCTCTTTGCTCCAATTTTTAAAGAACATTTTGATGCAGCCAAGAATAAAGTTAAACTGGAGATATATATATATATATATATATATATATATATATATATATATATATATATATATATATATATACACACACACACACACACACACACACACACACACACAGAGAGAGAGAGACAGAGACAGACCAACTGCTGGCATTTCCTCTTTAGGTGTCTGCTGGTGAAATTAGATGCTTTCGAGAGGTCATGTTTAGTTTCTTCAAATTTCCTAAAGAAGATATTGCTAATTCAGATGTTCACTATATTCTGATATCTGTTTTGTGGCACTGGAATGAAATTATAGATGAGCTCCTATGTAATATATAAGATAAACAGTAAACATGGAAGAAAATTTCACACAACATCAACACTTCGGTAGCACTAAAAGGGACATAGGAGAATTCAAATGTAAAACAAAGATGAGCCTTAAATAAATGTGTTTGAACAATAAATAATATACACAGAATGAGATGACATGGATGTTTAATGTTGAAGGAAAATGTATGTGTCTGATACACTGAAGACATTTTTCAAGAACATTTCATCCTTGTGAAATTATTAGCTCAGTAAGGCTGCCAAAGTCAGACTGCTTTGACTTGTGCAGCCAACTTCTCAGAAAAAAATATCTAGTTTGCATTTATGAATCTGCATATTTTAGTCATTCAAGATGAAGCCCCATCATTATCATCAAAGTCCACATGCTTTGCAGTGGATATTTCTTAAGTACAGTGCTTGCTGAATGCCTTATTGCATGCTGAGAATTCTTGTGCTGAAGGATGCTCGTTTTGCATAAGTCAAACCACAGAGAAGTATAGTGTACGTATGTCCAGTAACTTACAAACACAATCTTATAAAAGGCCCAAATCATTCATGGCTGGTACGTATAATGTTTGTGTTATATTTACAGGTCAACACCCCCTGTTATGAGTGTTCTCCACAGAGCAGAAAACACCCTAATCTCAACAGCTTTAGTATAAGCTACTATATGACTATGAACAAACAGATGTGGGAAAGGATTTATATACTGAACTTGTCAAGCTATGGTGCAAATAATGCCATAGACAATCTAAGACTTTAGAAAGAACAGAGAAAAGAAAACAGAGAAGGGTATCCTATCAGCTCACTGGCAGAGTTCTACATTTTACTCTTGTTGACATGGGAATAGAGCCATAAAATTGAATCCATAAACTAGTTCAGCTCCACCAATGGGCACCACTAGTGGAACTGCAGGTCTGAATTCCATGCTAACACGGAAGAGACTTGTTGCAGTAAGGGTACATCTACACTGCACCCATAGGTCTAAATAAGACATGCAATTTGAGCTATGCAAATTGAATGTCTTATTTCAATCTAATTTCAAAATAAAGTGCTATTCTGACAAGTCCCTTAACCCTCATAGAATGAGGGTTAGAGGATACCGGAATAGTGTGCCCATTATTTTGAAATATATTTCAAAATAATGGGTGTGTTTAAAGATGTGGAATTGCTATTTTGGGATACTTCCAGTATCTTGAAATAGCGCCACTATCTAGACACAGCCTAAGAGCTTTAGGCTTGGTGCAAATGAAGCTTATCCCAGGTAGCTAAACCTTTTGAGTTAGCAGAAATGGTCTAGAAATCTCAAGAGAAAACCTTTGCCTGCAAATTTCCAATATTTTCATCTCCACCAGGAAATACCATGAGAATAGCCCTGCTTAGAGTATTTTTCATGGAATCAGAGGTAAATTGTGCTTGTATTACACTTTGCAATTTGAATCTGAACAGCCTGAACTTTAGGAAAAATTGAATTTAGAATCTGTAAAATCGGAAGAGTTGAGACCTAAGGTCATGGTTCTGACCATAAGGTAAGTTTGGATCCAGATTTAAATCTTGGATCTTTGGATTTCATTTGGGCCCATCTCTACTTCTGTTACTACTGGAAATGAGGGGTGAAATCTTGAACCCAATGAAGTCAATAATGGATGTTTTGATATTTTAGACTTTTTACAAATTGCCTGGGAGAATTCAAGTGTCATAGTAGTGAAAATTATACACACAATTATTTAAGAATAAACTAAACATTAATCATAGGAAATTTGATTCAACCCTAAACTAGTCAAACAATTAAAGATGAGCTAGTGAGGTTCCAAATGTTTGCACTGACAAAGAAGAGTGAGGAACCCAATTATAAGATTGGATGGCTAGGCCTAATATAATTGTGTTTGTAATATCTAATCTGATGAGAATGTGCCCGCTAATGATTTAGTTGGCATTAAAAATGTCCTGAGATCACAACATACAAATCCTAAACTGGAGGCAGGCTACTTCATGAAGGAGAATCTAATTTATTTCCTGATTTTCAAACATATAAACAAAGACTTACAAAGTTATGCTATTTTCAAAGTACAGTACAAATATGCTTTCCCACAGTCTTCAGACAGTCAATCCCTAGTGGTTTGAAGCTGAACTATGCAAAAATCACAACTTTATTCAGACATTCACCCCTATGTATTTCATTTTGAGTTTCTGATTTTTGTGTTCCTGGAGGATCTGTATGAACAGGTTTTCTTCTCTCTATGGGTGATTAGAAACAGATGGGCCAATAAGAAAATTCCTACCAATCAGCTGCAGCATGTCACAAACAAATCAACTTCTTCTGCTGGAAGAAAAACAACTAGGTCTTTTCTGCACTCAGCTGGATCAGTATTTATCACAAAATTGTCAGTTACTATTTTCAGCAATTAAGTCTGTTTGTGTTAAATTGAATTAGTACCTAGAGCACATCATTGGTTGGGTAGCCTTTCCTAAAGAGAACCAACTCAAAATTAAATGGAGAAAATCTGCTGCATCTGACAAGTTTTTCATGTTTATGTCACAATCACCAACTTTCAAATGATTCAGCCCAAAGTTGTAAATTAACCATGGCTTTTTTGACCCCTGACAAACATCTACATTTAGGTAAGTTTCACATAGATCTGCTTTTGATAGCAGTCCAGGCCTGAAGGATTTTGGGATGAGGACAAGACCCAAACAGAAATGGCTGATTTCTGAATTAATGAAAACTCCATTCATTACAAACAAAATGTTTCTTTCCAATGGCAAAAGACGTAATTAGGAATGTATTTCCTTGTCTAAAGTATCTGCATCAGCAGCTGCTGGAGAGTGTCAGTAAAAGTGTTCAGGAACTACTTCTAATTTCCATGTTACCATTAATTAGCATTTTAAGAATAATCTTCTTAAACTGAGAGATAAGAATGTCCTGGTAAATAGAAACACAAAGACAATGGATCATTCAAAAAGGAAGCAAAAACTGATCTGGTGCCACAAAAGTTAAGTATCCCAACTACTTTATATCCCTATTAGATTCATCCACTTGTTGCAATTTGTCTTAACTTAGCTCTTTGGGGCTAGGGCTGTCCCTTATTGTGTGTGTTCATATAGCAAATAGCAAACAATGGGCCTTAATTTGATTTGATATTTTCTGATATATAAATAATAGTTTAAAGAAACTTTAAGGTTTTGGTTACTGTATACAGAATCCAACTCCTACTTATTAGGTGATGGTGATGTAGAGGAGGAGGGAAAGTGTACAAACACTAACAGAGCCCTAGCCATTTCTGAATTGCAATAGTTACTCCTGTGTAGTTAGATTTGCTATCATACTCCATTAATTCCAACATTCTCTTGGATGTTTACAAGCATCTTTTGTGGTTATTTTTTCTTTTGACAAAAATTTTTCCTGTGTTTTTAATGGTAAAGGATATGCCTTTTTTCCCTTTGCCTCACTTGAGCATCATCTATCTATCTTTACATGTACAATATATATAATTATATACAGTATATATATATATATATAGAGAGAGAGAGAGAGAGAGAGAATTAGAGAGAAGTCTCTGTAAATGGCTTTTGCCCTTTTATAAATAAACCATTATAAACATCAGTAAGCTACAGTATATACATCCAGGAGCCAGATGGCTCAGGGAATTGATACTGCTACCCTAAGAATTGATGACTTATTACCCTAAGTCAATGGTTCAAATCCAGCCTAATGATTACCATATCATGGCAGCTAAATAGACTATGTGAAATAAATTGGTGGTCTCAGTTTAGCTCTTAGAGGATAAAAGTTCACATCACATCTTTAGTACTCAGTAGAGATAAAAATCATAAGCTTGGAAATTGAACTACACTCTCGCCCTACAAAATGGCGCTTAAGATCAGAGAAGATGCACCTTAGCAAAGTATAGTGGGGGAATCTTGCTGGTCCCTTAGAAAACAGCAGAAAGCACTGTTTTCCACATCTATCATCTGGAAATCTCTCGCTGCCATGCATATACAGGGAAATAAATTGTAAGAGGAGATAACTCATTACTTTTGAACAAGGTGCTCAAAGGGGTATTAGAACTCCCGAGGAACCAAAGAACATGATTTTAAAAGCAACACAGTTTCCAGAGATATTGCAATATATTCTCTGCTATGAAAAAATGCCATTATTTTATAAGTGCACCTTCTTTCTAATACAGAAAAAAAATGCTATCAGTCCTAGTTAAATTCCTTGTGGACTCTGCTCTCTATTACAAAATTGCTTTTAAGTCTGGTGCAAAAGGGACCAAATATCCAATTTTGTTCACCGCCAACTAACATCACAGAATAACGAAGCTCTCTCCTTGCTATTTAGATCCTTACTTCTACAGTTCAAGGTTATAGTTCTCTGATTTAGCACTAAGTAGAACAAAGATTATCTAATGACTTCAGTTTCTTGCCTGTATTTTCTTCCTCCTCCAAAACATCAAGATTCATGAAGAAAGGTTTAAAATTAGACTAATAAAGTTTGGAAAGTGTTCTATTTTACTTACAAAACTAACAAATACAGTAGAGTGCAGAATTATACTTTGAACATCTGAGTCAAAGGACAGTTCCATTAAGTTTATGGAGCTAAGTCTCTGAATTTGCCAGTTTATTTTTTTTAATACAAGAATTTCAATACAACACTATATGGACATGCTGCTTCATTTCTGTGCTCACAAGAGGTCTGGGGTTGGAAAAATGTATTGTTAGTTTATGTTTCTGTACCCCACATCTCAAACTTTTCTAGAGTATAGCTCAAATATTTTTGCCTGTAACACAAGCACACATATAAGCCATTCAGTTTCTTAATTTACTGGATAACTACAGTATCTAACAGAGATTTGTTTTCCTGGCAAAAGGAAAGTAAAGAACATCAAATGCAAATGAGAATCACACCCTCTGACAACATAGGCTTAATGTCTCATAGAAATTCCAGCAGTTATTGTCAATCAGTTAACATAAGCAGTTGGGATAATTTAAATCAACCACATATATTAGTGGAGGGGATATGTGACTAAAAATTATTCTCAAGAAGAAATGGTACTACAGCATGCTCTTATTCCTAGGTTCCAGAGACAAGGCTCATCAGGGAAACAGAAGTCCAGTTAAGCTGTCAATAATAACAGACCAAATTCAGAATCTAATGAAAGTGGGAACAAGAAGCTGCACCTGCTCTTTCCATGATAAAAATTGTTCCCATAGGATTCAAGTTTTAATACTTTAATAAGAGGTAAAACCTCCTCCTTTGTGAGTTCTTGTGGTACTGTACCAAACATTCCGAGCTAGTTTTCAGCAATGTGTCGTCAGTATAATCCTCTTTTATTTTACATGTTCTCTATTATGTTTTATATTTTCACTTTGTACATTATATAAATAAATCCTTTAACTCTAATCCTCTGATTGTACAATTTAAAGTGATTTTTTTACTCTGAATAGTGATGCTGTAAAAACAGAACTGTCTTATTCAATAGACCTGTTCCTTGTGTGTATTCAGTCCTATCTGCTGACTTTAGTGGAAAAAATATATTTTAACTGCTTTTTACTGCTTTTAAAACTGCAGGGGCCAACACAGCTAAACAAGAGTGATCTCAATTTTATTTCTTCTTGTGCCTCATAAGCAGAATTGTTCACGGCATTCTGATTAGTTACAACTGTGCATTCACATTTAAGGCAATAGGGTTCCACAAGTATCACTAGGGCCCCTTCTGAAGACACTGGGGTTGCTCTGATTTAAATCAAGGTCTGATTTGTCCTTGCAGAACCTTCATTACTGGGAATGATGTGTGAGGAAAGAGCTCAGCTTGACACTAACCAGGCTCAGTTTGCAGAGCAAAAATATCTTTTATTTGTAAAGGAAGCATACCAGATATGGGAACCATTTCCATTGCAGTAGTTTTCAGGGGCAACAAATAAGGGTTAGAAGCAAATTGTGGTAGGCACTGTACAGACATTCAGTAAAAACACAATCCTTTTCTTCAACAAGCTCAGAGCAACACTAATCAAGAAATCTTCAAGTGCCATTCAGAACAGAGCTGCACTGTAGGTGAGTTCATTGTTAGTGCTTCTACTGAAGGATCAGTACCTTAGTGTATCTGCTACATGTGGACCTGCAAGTCTTTAATAGCTTATTAGACAAACAGGAGAGCACTTGAATCAGTAAATCAATGCCTAAAGGGTCCCCATGATTTATATTTGCAACAATCCAAGATTTTTGAATTTGGGCATCCCTGTAATAGTTGAGATTGTTTCATAAGGACAAGCCCTTAATGGATGTTGAGTTGATGAGACAGAGGGGGAAAAAGGATATGATGTTTAACATAGCAGATAACGTTCTGCTTGAGAAGTACTCAGATACATCTAGGTGTATAAAAATATAAAAATCTAGGTGACTTTACACAGTGTGGTTAAGTCTTATGATTTTATTGCGAATCTTATGATACTTATGACACAGCTCCTGGACTCAGGTAATTACAGCCCTCATTTTGATATAAAGTAGCTCTCATGGCTGATGACAGAATCTTGAAAATGTGAACTGAGGGTTTAGAGGATGTTGTGAAAGTCAAGACTATATCAGAGTTCAAAAAAGAACTAGATAAATTCATGGAAGGTAGGTCCATCAATAGCTATTAGCCAGGATGGGCAGGAATGATGTCCCTAGCCTCTGTTTGTCAGAAACTGGGAATGGGTGACGGGGGATGGATCACTTGATGATTGCTGGTTCTGTTTATTTCCTCTGGGGCACCTGGAATTGGTTAGACAGGATACTGGGTTAGATGGACAGGATACTGGGTTAGATGGACCATTAGTCTGATCCACTATGACTGTTTTTATGTTCTTACCCTAAAAGCTCAAAAACCAATTAAAATACCTGAAAAGTATTTTTAACCTAATATTTTAAGCCAAATTCATTATTTTTTAATCTTAGGGTTGGTAATATTGTTGATTAAAGATATTGACTTGAATTCTTTGGCGAATAAAAATCCCCTATTTGCCCTTTAGAGATATAACAGGTCAAGTGAACCACAAGTAAGACACAACAAATCCTGCATCATGAGAGGGAGTTAGACTAGCTGAGCTTTGTGGTCCCATCTAACTCTATGGTTCTATGATTCTAACTCTGTTAAGCAACAGAAGAAGTAATAGGTTTTTTAAATTCTCTTGAATCAGCTACTAGAGGATAATGTCACCCACACATATACACAAAGATAGCACATTAAAAAAATGTGCAAGGGCAGAGTTTCCAGAGAATGGGGGGGGGGGGGGGGGAGGGCAACAGCCTTACACTCTGGGAAGCAGCTTGCTTTTCATCCCATTCCCCGGACTATCAGGAAGAGAGGGGAAAATACTTGCATTCTGTGCATGCCTCTCACACCTGACAGGTGAGCTCCCTTCTTTACTTGGAATGGATTAGTATGGGAACCACATATGGAAAGAAATCCAACCATGTTAATGCTGGCTCAGTACATAGTACATTGTAGACATAACATTATTTTGTGATTTGACTATACTAGCTGTATTTTTAACTAACTAACTCACCCATTACACAGTGGTTTGAATACAGAGTGAGATGCACCTCTAAGAGGTGCAACACAGAATTTGCAGCCCTGGAGGAATGGTTGGTGAGGACCCCCACATAAGTACAGGCAGTCCCCGGGTTACGCAGATCCGACTTATGTCGGATCTGTACTTACGAACGGGGCTTTTCTTGCCCCGGAGGACGCGGGCGGCGAGAAAAATGAGAAAAGCTGCTCCGCGTCTCCCTGGTCTGCTAGGGGGTTCCCCAGCAGACCAGGGAGACGCGGAGTAAAGCCGCGGAGGACCCGGGTGGCGGGACCGCGGTGCGTCTGGGCGGTCCCGCCGCCCGGGTCCTCCGCGTCTTTGCTCTGCGTCTCCCTGGTCTGCTGGGGAGGACCCGGGTGGTAGTCAGCCGCTGGTCAGTTTCAGCAGCGGCTGAATCTGCACGCCAGTTCCGACTTACATACAGATTCAACTTAAGAACAAACCTACAGTCCCTATCTTGTACATAACCCGGGGACTGCCTGTAATTCAGACAGACTAAGGGACTGATCTAACTTACAGCAGTGTCCCAGAGCTGCCCTATGGGTTGCAGTACTGCTTGGAATCTCTGCAATCTTGTGTCCATGGCTCCACCCCTCCCACATACTTCACCCAACCCTGCACACACCCTATTATACCAAGGTTGAGAGGGATCCTATGAGGCAGACTTGAAGCTCTCTGTTATATTAGCTGCACCAGAGGAATTTTCCCTCAGCCAGAGACAAGGGTTTTAGTTGGATTCCTTTTATGCCATTCTGACATAGAGGGACTGAAGCAGGAGAGAGCAATTTGCTCTGAAAGTGCCACATAAATGCTAAATATTATTTTAATGTAGGGGAAATAGTCTGTTCAGTGGTCATATGCAGAAAAGCTTTCCCTAAAATTGCAAGATCTTGGGGATATTGAAAACAAAATTTGCCTGCACACTCTTGATAAAATATTTCGATTGTTAGTGTGAAGAATATTGCTTTGTTGGTAGACTCACAGGGGAGTCATCTCAGCAAAAGCAAAATAGCCCATGGCTGCTCTCCACAAGCTCCTGTCAGACTCAGTCTGTACTTAGGTCAAGGTAGCTGGTAAAAGCAATCAGCATCTGGAGTTTCATTAATCTTCTTCACCTTACAAACAACAAGTGATTCCCATGGAATGCAGTAACACTAACAGCCTCCTACTCATTTACCCTGACTTAAGTGCTTTGGCTTTGAGAACTACTCTCTTGTGGATTGGTGTCTGAATGATACTACAATAACAGCTCACATACATTACTCCACATCGTTACACATCTACCCCACAACAGGAGAGAAATCTTACTGGGATTATTGGTTCCTGAACAAACACAAACTTTCGATATACAGTGAAACCACTTCTATCCAAGCCTCTATTATCTGGAGCTCCACCTTAACTGAACCAGGCAGCAAGTGCAACTTCCCCCAGGGCCAACAGCCCAAGTTCCTGATTATCCAAATTTCTGATTATCTGATTTGGCTCTGGTACCAATTAGATCCAATGTGCTTTCAAACTCACAGATTACAGATTTTGCCATGAGATTTTGAACTGGTTTTCTGTTCCCAAGTAAAATGCATAGTTCAGACATTCAGAAATAAGTTGTGTGTTTGTGTATGCGCAAAAAGCTACAATGTTACGATTGCACAATGAAAACAATAGAAAGTTTGGAAATTCAAAATTAAGGTTCCAACAGCACTGTAAGCTCAGCTACACTGTACAGCTTGTATGTGCGATGGTACGTACTACATTGCCCCATTAATAAGCACGCTTGGAAAGCCTCAATTGAAAGAACTGCCATAATTAAGCACAGAATATTTTATTATCCTGAGAAACTGTTGATATTAATGTAAACAAATATTACTCACCTGTAATTGGAGGTTTTTCTAAGATGTGTTTCCATATGTAGGGGGCCATATGCATGCCACGCACCTGCATCTGAAAGTATTTCTTACCAGATTCTATTGATCCATACATGCACATTGCATTCCCTTGCACTCGCAGCAGAGAGTATAATAGGTTGTGAGAGTCTTCACCTCTCCAGTATTCCTCTTACTGTTGTTCAGTCAAGTCCAAAGCAGAGGGGATAGAGAACAAGTATGGGAATACAAATAGGGACCACAGGTCTCAAAGAACCTTCAGTTAAAGGTAAGTAACCCCCTCCTTTCTAGTGATAGATGGTCCCTATCTGTATTCCAAATATAGGAGAGTAATAAGCAGTGATCAGCATGAAGGTAGGTGCAAGGATGTGATAAGAAGCACATGGCTTAGCCCTTAACAGCATCTGTAGTCCTGCTTGTGCTGTGCCAAAGTGGGACGCAAACCCACAGATGGAGTACCAGGTTCTTGCAGGATAGATGCCTTGCCATGAGACCTCCATGAAGCTGGCAGATGTGGCTGCTTCCACCTGTGTAGAGTGCTTTGTGATGGTATATAGCATTCATGGATGCACCCAGAGACCTATTTGGAGATTCGTTGGGAAGAGAGGGCTTGGCCCTTGGATCGGTAAGCAAAGACTATGAACTATTCTGGCAATGTGCAAGGCATAATGCCAGTACATGATAGACATTCAAGGAGGTCAAGATCCTGTCCACATAGGAGGCATGTGGTTTGGGGCAGAAAACACATTGGTATGTTCACCAATTTAGGTGGAACTCCAATGATACTTTTTGGAGAAATAAGGTTGTAGCTATAAGGAAATTTTGTTCTTGTGAAACATGGTATAAGGGGCCGGAGTCTGACATCATAACTACTAGTTCACTGATCAGTCTATGTAAGGTGAAGGCTACAATATCATGTTCATGGAGAAGTGGGAGGGAAAAAATTGTTGCCAGCATCTCAAAGTGTGGCTTTGTGAGGGTAGAGAGAACAAGAGGAAGGTGTCATGGGTACATCTACACTGCATTCTAAATTTGAAATAAGATACACAATTTGTGCCACACAAATTGCATATCTTATTTCAATTGAATTTCAAAATAGCGTATTTTGAAATTTGGCATGTCTACACAGTGCCAAATTTTGAAATAATGTACTATTTTGACAAATCCCTTAACCCTGGTTCCACGTTACAGGGATGCCAAAGGTTGAGAATGGAGCAGTTGGGATTCGTTGGAGTGCCCAAGGAAATGTTAGCAGGCCCCCGTGGTATCTGTGGGACTGGCTTGTCTGAGCAGCATGGAGATGGTGGGAGGATAGGTGGTATATGTACTGATGAATGCTCTGTAAGCACAATTACCAGGGTTACTATCCGTACCACTGAATCATGTTTGTGCCAAGCTTTGCCCTCCACCCAGGAAAGCTTGGTTGCTGGTCCAGCCTGATCCATGCATGACATCTCACCCTGACCTGGCTCAGCTCGGAGAGGAAACACTAAGCTTGAGGAAACACTAAGGTTGCTATGGGGATCTGCTCCTGTGCCTGTGAGAGTGTTTCCTACTCCCAGGTCAAGGCTTGTTTGTCCTTCACTGTAGGTACCACTGGATCTGGGACATGAGATGTGTTCATATGAGTGCTCACCATTGGTGTCAACCACTGTACTGGAGTGGAGGGGTCCAATGGTCTAAGTATGGATATGGTCTCAGTATGGATATGGTCTAATTGCTTCCTCCATTAGAAATTTACAGAGACAGAGCTCCTGAACTTTCAAGGTTCGGGATAGGAAGTACTTGAAGGTGTGAGCCTCGCCAAGGCAGTAAAGACACATCTGGTGCTTGATGCTCCCGGAGGATGATTGTGGGCAGGAAACACAACTTTAAAACTCCAGAATATAGTCTCAGAAGAGTGGTGAAAAATAGTCCCCAAATAGAGAGAAAACGAACACTAACTGAAATATCTACTCTACAACTACTATATACAATTATATACAACTATCTACAAGAATAGACAGTCATTCTCTTAGCCAAAACTAAGCACATGAAGGAACAATTGATTCTGATGCAGGCCATGTAGCAGTAAGAGGCATGACCCTATTATAACCTCAGCTGCGTGTACTTGGGGATGCATCACACAACAGTGGGTCAACATACAATGCTAAGAAACACTTCTGGACTCAGGCACATGGCACATGTGCCCCCTCCCGCCCAGTGTATAGAATACATATGGGGCCATCGCTCAAAGAAGAATGATCCATTATCCTTTTCAAAACTGTGTTAACGGTCTCATGATACCACATTTTGTTTGCTGTTGTCAGAAATGAAGTAGGAAATAAAAATACATTTTGAGAAGTAATAGTTCAATTCTGGGTTTTTTTTCTGAAGCTCTGCACTTACCACAAAACAGTTTTAACAGTTTTAAGACTAAAAATTCTTATGTCTCCCTGACTGTGGAGTGTTTTCTATATAATACAACTACCAGATTTTTTTATATACTATTTGTCGAGCACTGTCCATTTCTATAACTCTTGCCCTACATGGTTCTAGCTGCTGATGTTCCGTGTTCTTGCTCTTTCTATTTACAGCTCACCCCATTCACCCTATTTCATTTGAGATAGCAGTTACATCAAATGCAAAGGATGGGAGGGAGAAGGATTTTGTTGGTGAGATGGGAGGGAAGGAATATAGCAGCAACAAGAATTTATTCACACTGCCATTATTTCTTCTTCCTTTCCCAAGGTTACATTTTTTAAGGTCCCATAAGCAACTTTGAACAAAATCTGAAATTGAGGGCAGGTTTATGTTTATTCACAGCAACTTCTAATTAGTCTCACTTAAAAGAAATTGTTAACACATTGGCATTGAATAGTTGTAATTGTTTATCTCATTCAGATAAAGGAACAAAATAAAGAAAACATTTGTTTATATTGGACTAATCCTTTGTTCAATGAATGTACATAATGCAGGTGGAGATCTGATATCATCAGTAGAGTCAGACTATTTTCTTTCATTATTGGGGAGGCAAGAGACAAATTCTGGTTAAAAAGTTTAATTTAACCTGGATAACATTTACATGGGTAAAGAAGAATGTTTTCCTGTAGGATTAAAGTTTGGTTGCACATCATTGCACCTGTATTGAGTTTGCAGAGTGATGAAAAAACAGTAGGAAACAGCTTTCATAGCTCAAGTATTATTCATAGTAATAACTAGAATCCTGCAAATTTGTGAATATTCACTTTATATCTACAGGTGTCTGCATCTGCAGATATGGATGCAGATATCCGCAGATCATTTTTGGATCTATACAGGGCTTTAGTAATAACTACTTTAAAGGGCACATCTGTAAACTTATTATGTTTTCACCAATGGTCCCTCTAATCTTTTCCATCCCTGTGTGGAATAAATTGTCACGTGCACAGAGGCATGTGCAAATGTTCACCACTAGTAGAAACAAAGAACCTAGCTGTGGGTGCACTTCTAATCAGCAGAAACATTTGAATCTCTCCTGAGTGGCCGCATAAGTGCACAGTTTACAGGGAACACTGTTTATCACTATAATTTAATTTACATCAAAAGTGGAGTAGGCACTTTTGCACAAAAGAAAGTGCAACAGAGATCTTCCAAGTTATATTTTGGATCTAATATAACGAATAAGAGGGTGCTGAACAGAAGAGAATTGGAAGGGAAAAGTTAAGGGGTTACAAAAATAAGTATTTTCAGTCACCTAGTAGTGGTTCAGTTATTTCTTCCCCTTACTGGTGGTTTTTTTAATATTGCATGTGGCTTTTGATACGCATATTGGAAAACTTTTAAACTATCTTATCATAAACATGTGTTATGAGATAATTTTTAAATAGATAGAGGCCAGATCCTCAGCTTCTGACTGCTTTGCACTTGCCAGGCAATGTAAAATATTTCAGAAACTTCCTGAAGTTGGAATTTCCCTACACTTTGACTGATCCTCCCTGGCGTAATTACCCACTGTAAGTTAGTACTTTAACTCGCAGTGCAGACCAGTTTGGCCAGAACAGCCCTAGGATCAGAGAATGCAAAAACCATAGCTCAGGGCCACCTTTTCCTCTCTATCTCAGTACATTTAAGCATTGAGCTGTAGAAAATTAAATTAAAATAAAATAATAATAATAATAATAATAATAATAATAATAATAATAACAACAATTAATAATAATAAACTGAATACACCATTGAGCCCACTTAATTAAAAATACAAAAAGAGGGGAAAATCAAAATGGACATAACAGACAAAGGCCATATTGTACATATGTAGTATAATCTTGCTTGAATGCGTAGGGTTAAATTTATCGCCCAAAATATACTTTGGTGAGGGAAAAAGAAGTCCATGGATCTCGTGGTTTCTGATTGTGTCTTCTGGATTGCTGGCTTGGAATTATCCACTGCAATCAATGTCTGTCCCCTCTACAATCAACATTTCAGTGATTGTAGGAAGTCTCAGGCATTGATGGCACTCAGGTCATACTACATTTATATTTTACCCAGAAAAAAATAGGAACACTTTCAATGTTGAGCTTTCAGAATGGAGGGTGCTCTCACACCGGAACTGGGCACTTGATCAATCTAGCCACTGGAGGGTAGGTGTGACACATGCTACTAGACAAAGGGTCTCCTGCTCCTTGAAAATGACCCGTTCCTCAGACCTGACAAACTCACTAATCCAAATGCATGTCATGTAGGATATTTACCTATGAAGACAATACAAGCTGTCTACAGAAAGCTGTGACTTGTCAAGATTCATAATCATTGGGAGATGCCTGTATACAGGAATAAAGTAAATTATCCTTCATGGACTTGGAGTAAAAATTAATCACCAGGGAATAATATGTACTAATGATAGTCCTTTCAAGCAGGAACAGTCAATGTTTATAACACAAAGCTCAATTGTTTAGTTTTGCTCCATCCCAAGACTTTCAAGAAAAAAACCTATCAAGTGGAAACAATCAAAATAACATAGAGGCAGGCCTACTGATGGGACGGACATGGGGGGGACAAAGGTGGCCTCTGCCCTGGGGCCTGGTAATTTAAAAGGCTTGAGGCTCCCGGCACCACTACTGTTGTGGTGCATTCCACATGTTACTGAGGGGCCCAGTGGGAGAGGTTAGCCCTTCTCTATCTCTACGATGACCATATGTTCCAAACCAAAAATCAGGACACGTGATCTGACAAAGGATTTCTTTTTCTGATTTGTGAATTTATTTATATGAAAAGTCTTACAAAAGTATAAAAATTAAATCATTGGGTGGTGAGTGAGCAGCTTGGGAGTGTGGAGACAGTGAGAGAGCAGGCTGAGGGTGCGGGGTGTCAAAAGGGTGGTGAGTGAGGGGGCTGGTGGTGTAGGATCTGATCATGAGGGGAAGAAGGGGCCACTTATTTGCTTTTGTGCAGCACCCAACACCATGCCCCAGGCACCACCTCCCGCTGCTTCTATTGGCCAGATTACGTAGCAGCAGGAAAACCCTCCAGGAAGTGTGTCCCTATGCTGTTGTTCACCCCAGTGAGGGCAAGGGAGGAGCAGCAGCACATGCAGCCACTTCAAGCTGCTCTTCTTTCCCACAGGCTGGATGTGGCAGGGAGCTTCCTCCCCCCGCCAAAATATTTACCAAAATATTGGAATTTCTGGGACATTTTGAAGGTTTATGGGGATAACCGGACAGAATATTTGAAATCAGGACTGTCCTGGAAAATTCGGGACATATGGTCGGCGTACCTATCCCTTCTGCCCAAGGGGATGCAGAGCCAGGATCCCCACACCTTGCCCACAGCCCTGGCAAGTCTGTCAGCAGCCTTGTGTGGAGATAAAAAAAGAGCACTACAATAAACAATCACCGAGCCTATGAATAAAGGCAAAAGACTATTTCAGCATAGCATGACTATGCAGGGAAAGGCACACTATTTCTTTTTATCGAGGATAAAGAATGGTTCCCCATGAGATCCCTACAGTCTATGCTTGTCAAGTCAATTCCTGGACTCCCTATCATGCCAGTATGGTGTGTAGGCGGTAGCGTGAGATGCATGGGCAGGAGTCATCTCTCTGTTATGCTCTGAAGGGGAAGGATATAAATATTCCGACTGCAGGGAAGGCACTTCTTTTAGGTGTCCTATGGTCCTCTTTAAACCCAGTCTCAGATTTAATAGAAGAGTTCATCAGTACTGTGGCAACACTAGTAATCTCATGGCGGATGTGGACCGAAGGGGTGACTGTGGTTGCATGGTTATTGTGAGATCACTGGGTACTGAGAATGCCTTTGATACTGAAACCACCACCACGGAGGTCCATTTTGGAGTAATGGACACTGTAGTTACTTTTGCAAAATCTACAGATGCTGAAGTCAATATGGAGGAGTCAACAGAATGGACAGTGAAGATTGCAATTTCAGATAAAGTTGCAAATACTTGGTGAGCAGCTAGTTCCAATGCATCAAAGGGACCTGATCGGGGCCAAGCACTGCCTTTTGACAGAGGTACAGGAGCTGATGCAAAGACCCGATGAGGCTTCTGTCATTCTTTCACTATCCATCATCTTCATTAATGCTCTTTATTTTTCCTCTCTCAGATTTTCATTTAATACCAATGAATAGAGACCATTTTATTATCACCTTGACCCATAAATCTGTTAATGATTAGGTAGATTATCAGACACACCACTCCATATGCTTCATAAATGTGGGTGATTAACATTAGTGCCAAATTACTCCAAAATATTTGAGAGTAGCTCCCAAGCAGCTGGTTAATGTGAACCAAATGGGCTTTATTTCTGGACAGATTTCATCCAGTAACATATACCCTCTGTTAAATGCAATGATCTTCTCGTTCAAACAAAAAATGGAAGGCAAAATATTGATTGATGCAGTGAGGGACTCTGGATAACATAAGTGGCATTTTTGGTATGTAACTCTGTGCCAAATTGGCTTTGTTGATAGGTTCCTAGTTATCTTAAAATTATATTATTTCTTCTCATTCTGTCCTTTCAATGGAGACACTTGCAGAAAACATTACTGTTCACTGAGAGAATAAGATCTTTCCCTGTTGATGTCATCTGTGTGGATGCAACAAATGTGTGTTCTCTCTTGTTTGAGCCTCCTCCTTTGAGTTTCTTACACACCTTTGGGATATTCATTAGACATGAGATCTAGGCCTGACAAGTCAATTTGTTATGCTTGGTGGAGCTGCAAAAGGGGTAGTTATATTGCTGTGTTTTACTTTTTGAAGTTATATATGGCTGGGGGAGAGAGTCCAACCTTTCTGTTGTGTGCAATCAAAATAAGAGAGGAGAGAGCACTAATGTCCTTCTCCACTCTCAAAACACATTTTAGAAATGGAGTCAATCATAGGCAATTGGAGGAAGTGAAAGAGATTTCAAGATAATTTGATCTAATTTCTCACACACACTCTGACTACCCTGATGCAAAGTGTGTGTGTGTGTGGGGGGGGGCTTTCAAAAGAGGAAAAAGTAAGAAGAATACAAGGAATATATGGACTGTTCACTTGCATCATTAAAACAGCATTAAAATCTTTTGCAAGCAAACAAAAAAGTGTTCTCTTATTAGAAACATACTTGGTCTTCGGAGTCCAGACAAATTATTCATAGCTCCAAATAAAACGGCACTACAGTGTTCACAAAGTACAACAAATATCAGAAAAGGAGAATGAACCCAGCTCCTTAGCTTCATCAACTTATTCTTTCATCACTAATGTGTTTCCCTTTCTAACTATTATTGCTTTTTAAAATTTTACAGCAATAGTCTAAATAGCAGTTACACTAAGAAAAAAGACAAAGTTATCAATATATGGGTGAAATGCTAACAGAGCAAATTCCTCAAGGATGGGTTAATTTCTGAACCACAAAGTTATCTGAGAATTACTAGAGATGCATCAGCAGTTGGCATCCATGAGGTTTCATCTTGCTCCAAAAGAAGTTGCCTATTGTGGCTGGCTAGAGAAATCTTTACATACAGCTTATACACTAAACAAACTAACAAACATTGATTGGCCTGTGTTTGCTGTGATTTTGCTGTGCTTAGGGACAATGTGATTGAATCACAGTATCCTTTGGTCACAGATCAAGATTCAAAACATCAGCACAAGCAGTGAGTTGTGAAGTAGCTATGTGGTTCAAATGGCAAATGGATCGTTCTCTTGAAAAAAAATTGCCAACTGCGAGAGGATTGCTCAGTGAGAGAAAAATATCTGTTTGGTGGAGATATCCCTTGCAGCTATATTCATTACTGTCACTACAAGGACTTACACTTCCGAGAGCTCCCCACTGCAGCACCAAGCTGACTTTTCATCTCTCTCGCTCTCACACACACACACATACACACACACACACACGCGCGCACACACTTTAAATGACATTGTATTAATTTTCTAATACTCATTAGTGCTACAAAGTAGGACAGAAGAGGTCAGAAAGAAGACAGGAAGAAATTACAAAAGAATATTCAATATACATTTTTTAAACAAATAAAAGTCACATGATAGTGACAACAGTGGTCACTTATTTCTAAAAGTGCTAAAACTTGGAGCTATGCAAGGGCTGAGTGTAAAATCTTCAGTGAGCTTCACAATAGACAGCCATTGGGTCCATTGTTAAACAACATGGCTACATCTACATTGACCAATCTTGCACAAGAACATACGAAGATGAATATCACTGTGCCTCATATGAATACTTAATGAGCCGCCATTTTTGCACAAGGAGCAGTGTAGACTGCTCCTTCTTGTGCAAAAACCCCCCTCTTGCACAAAAGCCATTCTGCCGCTTATTTTCTACACTGCTCCTTCTTGTACAAAAGCCCCTTGCACAAAAATTGGGGGCTCATTAAGTATGCAAATGAGGCACGGTGATATTCATCGCCACATCTCATTTGCATATGTTCTTGTGCAAGACTGGCCAGTGTAGATGTAGCCTATGTGACTTAGTAGAAAGAATCCTAACAAGCTCATTATTAAAAAAAGAGAAACAAACCTCATGAAAGAAAATAAGCATAGTCACCCTTGCCTAAAAGGTGACTTTCTATTCATCTTCTGGCATTAATGAAGGCATGTGTCATAATATTTGATGAACTGACCCAACCATTTCACCATAAAAAACAGCTAAATAATCCAAGACTTGGCATTATCTGACAAATTATTATGAGACATTTCTTTTTCCTCACACACAAATGGAATTTAGAGGCACAGAAGATGTTGTCTTGAGACAGAGCCCACTAGGCGTCCTACTTTCATCATTTTCTATTTGTCATGGTATTATGTGAAATCTCTAAAATAAAACCTTAAACTTACTCTGCTTCACAAAGAATAAGAATTTGTCCCCTGTCCTAAATCATTGTCATTTTAAGAATTTCCACTGAAGATAACAGTAAGAGACTCCCATGGGATCAGACCCTTAGGCAAAACAGGTGCACAAACTACAATGTTTTCTTTATGGCTCAGATCCTGACGTGCACAGTAGGTGAAAAGGTGAATTCTTCTTCCCCTAGTCCTAGGGCCGTTCATCTCCCAACCAGTCCTGGGTGTAAATCTGAGCAGCAACAGCAGAGTTTTAATATCCACTGCCTCTCAATAGCCACCACACTGATTAAATGAACTTTACTCCTGTTTGGTGCTGAAGTGGTATAAACATGTTTATCTGGCCTATTATATTTGGGATGCTTTTCTTTCTGTTCTTTGCACTATTTTATATGGCCTAATACTACATCAGGAGTGATTTCTCTAAAGCCAGTACAGTTATACCAGTCCAACACCACTGTGAAATCAGAATGGAAATCACCATGGAAAATAGACCTGTCAAAATAACCTACATTTTTAAAAATATGATTACAAGTTTAGTTGTTAAAGGCAATGGGTATTGATGTAATATACTTAAAACTTTTGTAAGGCATTTGACTTGGTGCTGCACAATACTTTGATTAAAAAGCTAGGACAACAAATTAATATGGCTCACATTAAATGGATTAAAAGTCTGGCTAACTGATCAGTCTCAAAATGTCATTGTAAGTGGGGTATCATCATCAATTGGAGTCCCACAGAGGTTTGATCCATTTTTATCTATGACTTGGGAGAAAACAAAATCATCATTGATAAAGTCTGCAGGTGACACAAAAATCAGATCACTTGGTGAGCTAGACTCATGCAAACAATCTTCCTTTTAAACAGCCAAAGGTAAATGTATCTATCTAGGAACAAAGAAAGTAGAACATTCGTCAATGGAGGTGAGCTCTATCCTGGGAAGCAGTGACTCTGAAAAATATTTGTAGGTCATGGTGGACAATCAACTGAGCATGAGCTTCCAGAGTGACTCTGTGATCAAAAGGGCTAATGCAATCCTTGGATGTATAAACTCTACTCAGACAAGCACTAAGGGTATGTCTACACTACCCCGCTAGTTCGAACTAGCGGGGTAATGTAGGCATACCACAATTGCAAATGAAGCCAGGGATTTGAATTTCCCGGGCTTCATTTGCATAAGCGGGGCGCCGCCATTTTTAAATCCCCGCTAGTTCGAACCCCGTGCCGCGCGGCTACACGCGGCACGAACTAGGTAGTTCGAACTAGGCTTCCTAGTTCGAACTACTGTTACTCCTCGTGGTACTACCTAGTTCGTGCCGCATGTAGCCGCGTGGCACGGGGTTCGAACGAGCGGGGATTTAAAAATGGCGGTGCCCCGCTTATGCAAATGAAGCCTGGGAAATTCAAATCCCGGGCTTCATTTGCAATTGCGGTATGCCTACATTACCCCGCTAGTTCGAACTAGCGGGGTAGTGTAGACATACCCAGAGGTTATTTTACCTCTTTATTTAGTGCTGGGTAAGACTGCTTCTCAAATACTGTGTCCATTTCTAGAGTCCACAATTCAAGCAGGACTGGAGACGGTTCAGAGAAGAATCACAGGAAAGATTAAAGGATTTAAAAACATGTTATAGAGTGATAGACTCAAGTAGCCATGTGGCTTCACAAAGAGAAGGTCAAGAGATGACTTGATTAAAGTCTCCAAGTATCTACACAGGGAACAAATATTTGATAATGGACTCTATCCAACAGAAAAAGTATAACATGACTGACTGGCTGTAAACTGAAGCTAGACAAATTCAGACAGGAAATAAGGTAAAATTTTAACTGAGATTCATTAGTTCCTGGAATAATTTACCAAGAGTGGTAGTGGATTCTCCATCCCTGGTAAACTTTAATGAAAATTGAACCTTTTCTAAAAGATCTGCTCTAAGAATAGTTTTGGGGAAGTTCTATGGACAAATTAGATGATCACAAACGTTCTATTCATCATCTTGGGAAATCATCTCCCAGAGAGCTTGTGTAACCCCAGAACTTGACCTTCTGCAGTCAGCCATTTTGTGTGTCCAGCTCTTAGTTACTGAAAACCAAATACCACATAACTAGAGATAATCTTAGACTATGACAGATAAAGACAAATAGCTGTATATTTGTAGTTCACTAATGAAAATGGGAGAATGGGACAAAAATGAATGTAAACGAGAATAAATTGAATGTTAGGACAGTCAACCATGGATTTAAATGCCTGGATATGTAAGTGTTATTATTATTATGCAAAAAAAAAAAAAAAAAAAAAGGAATCCTGTGGCACTTATGGACTAAGATTTATTTGGGCATAAGCTTTCGTGGCTAAAAACACTTCATCAGATGCATTGACACCATTGTTATTATGACTACAAAAATATGTAGTTTGCTAAAATTAAATAAATTGGTGATCCATTAAGGGCTTGCTATAGTAACCCACTAGGAGTCACTACATGTTATGTGCTTTGTTCAAATTAGCTATAAAATATTTGGCAAAAGAATACACCTTGGAGAAGTCCAAGGAAGCATTTCTTTGTGCAAGGAGCTGGCACCTAAACTCCCCAGCAACTGGATGGAGGAAGTGCTACATAGTCCTACATAGTCCTGCATTTTGCTTCAGCTACACCAGACTAACACGGCTACATTTCTATTACTATTCTTGATGGAAGAAGGGATACCTGAAGGCTGGTTGTTAATTATTTGACTCCACTCCCAAAACACCTCAGGCCGGGCAAGGCCGCAAAGCTTCCATTCGTGCTCTCTAGAGAAATGTATACTAAGGGATCCTGCCAGTGTGATATAAACTCCATTCAGAATTCTGAGCTGTATTCTATTCCCTGGGCATTAATGCACCCACAGTGAAGGGCAAGTTAGCAAACCACAGTTCAGGCAGAGGTCAGTCTTACTAATATTTTGCCATCTGCAACAATATGAGCCAGCTTGAAAATGTCATGCAGCTTTTCTTCATCCCCATTGTCCGTCATCATTTGGGGATCTCTCATATGAAGCTGGAGACAGAGCTTAATTTGTAGAGATATATTCTGCTTACAAAGCATTTCCATGCCAAATTGCAAGAAACTGTTCAGTCCCTGCTTGTTGATATAAAAGATTACTGTCATATTGTCTGAAATCACCTGGCCATGATACCTGAGGGTGTGTCTAGACTGCATCCCTCTGTCGACAGAGGGATGCAGATTAGGCACATCAAAATTGTTAATGAAGCAGGGATTTAAATATCCTGCACTTCATTAGCATAAACATGGCTGCTGCTTTTTTTCGAAATGGAGTTTTGTTGACAAAAAGCGGCAGTCTAGACGTGGATCTGTCGACAATAAACCCTTTCTTGACAGATCCAGTAAACCTCATTTTTTGAGG
Organism: Pelodiscus sinensis; assembly: GCF_049634645.1. Lineage (NCBI taxonomy): Eukaryota > Metazoa > Chordata > Testudines > Trionychidae > Pelodiscus > Pelodiscus sinensis. Next base: position 114,441,830 of record NC_134713.1, read on the forward strand.
AATACATGATCTGTCGAAAAAGGGTTTATTGTCGACAGATCCGCGTCTAGACTGCCGCTTTTTGTCGACAAAACTCCATGTTGAAAAAAAGCAGCGGCCATGTTTATGCTAATGAAGCATGGGATATTTAAATCCCTGCTTCATTAGAATTTATGATGTGTTTCATTTGCATCCCTCTGTCGACAGAGGGATGCAGTCTAGACATAGCCTGACTGTGAATGAGAGAGAAGAAATGCTCTCAGATAAGCCGGACAATCCTTATGTCTAGCATGTTGAGGTGGGGTCTTATCTTCTGAGGGGACTGTGTCCCTTAAGCTATCTGTCTCCCCAGATGGGCCCCTCCAACCTATCAGGGATGTGTCCATGATCAGAGAGGTCACCGGAAATGAGAAATGGAATGGGGCATTCCTGTACATCTTTCCCCTGTCCTCCCACCAGCCAAGGGAATTCAAGACCCTTTAGAGAACTGTGTCTAGCCAGGGCATACATGCTCCATAACTTTGGCTTCTGAGCAGATTCGGCAAGAGTGGGGCCTGCATACAGTGTCATGTAAGTAAATAAAGCCATGTGACCCAACAGGGCTAGGAGCATGGATGTCCTGGGGCTCATCTGAATTTGCAGTACCAGGCCTTAGGTGAGAAAGCTTCCATCACTGCCTCACCTAAGAAGATGAGGACAAAGCCACCCCATTGAGATCTCCAGCCCCAAAGCATAGGTACACTGGGTAATAGGATCAGAGATTTTCTGGGTCCAAGGCTGCCACTGGGGACCTTAGACCCCACATGTTCAGCTTCTCAAGATGGTGGGTATGAGCACCTACAAAGAGGGTACTTCCTCAGAAGGAATGACTACAATAGCCTGAAGCTCTGTCTGGACTCAATCCCTGTGAGAGACCCCCAGAAATAGTTCAAGGACAGGTCTTCTTGACCCTGGTATTCGCTTCCATTTTCAGCAATTCTAAACTCAAGTCCAGTGGGTAAGCTGCTGAAGTCAGGGGAGACCTTGACCTGCCTCTGATTGACAATAATACCATTTAAGCCTGGCTTGACCCGATTGATAAGGGGGTTGGCGAAGGATACCGCAGCAGTTTTGGTATCAACTGGCATTCTGGTGATGTGTGCAGGATGTCAGCCAGCATCAGTGACTCTGGTTGCAGCAGATCATCAGGTGCTTAGGAGCAAGCTAGAGTTGATGGAGCTGCTTTCTCCTCTGGAGCACGGGCAGTCAGTGCTAAGGAAACTGGTCCAGATATAGCCAATCAAGGTGCCAAGGTGTTATGGTCTCCTTCTTAGATGAAGACCCAGGCCTGTCCTTCATGGCTAAGTCAGAGCACAAGGCCTTCCCCCAACTTGAAACAAGAAGGGAGAATTCTGCTTTTTCTCGACAGACTTGGGTGGGAAATTTTTCTCTTCTCCTTATGGAAGTCCCTGAAGCTCCATTCCTCCTTTCTTTCCCAGCTCTGCTCACTTGAGTTTCTCAGAGCTGAAGAGGGGGAAGAGGCTCTAGAATTGGCTGAAGTTACACTCCAATAGATGCTCCTACCTTGTTCAGGTCAAGATGTGAAGATGAGGGACTCTGGGGTCAGAGTCCAGATCTGCTCTCACAGACGTCTCCACAAAGAATCTTCTGAGCCCAAACTCACTTGATTACCTCATCCTCACTGGAAACAAACCAGCAGGAAGGGACATTGGTTTTACCCAGACAGTACAAACAGGCACTGTGATCATCCATTACCAGGAAGACAGTCCATGTAGCTCTTGAAGCTAGGAATACTTAGCATTCTCTCCCACCAGCAAGAACAAACATTTTGAAGGGGAAAGAACCAAATAAACTATACTACACTAACTACTAAATGTTGACTATTTCTATTTATACACAAACTATTTACAAATAAGGTGAAGAAGCACAATGAACACTAAGCCTCACTGATCCTGAGTGGTAAGAAGGAACTGAAATGCTGGTGTTCTAGCAGCAGTGTTTAATCTGTACAAGGCTGAGTCTTGGCACCTTTGTGATTGACAGTTCATCGCACAAGCACCCCTGGGCTCCCAACCAACAGCTGTCGCTCTCTGGCCACCTAGCTCTAAAGGCAGCACACTGTCATCAGCAGTGCAGAACTAAGGGTGACAATGTCATACTCTTATTCTGCACTGCTGCTAGCAATGTCGTTGCCTTCAAAGCTGACACCACTCTCTGGCCACCCAATCTGAACCCCAGAAGCACATGTCCTTGCAGTGAAGCAAGTAATGAGCAGGGGCACTGGTGTGTATTGAACAGACACTGGTAGGAAGAATTCTCTGGTCCTAGAAGCATAGCACACAAGCTCAACCTGAAGCACACTACACAAAGGGCTAAGAACCTGGACAAGAACAAGGCATTTAAATACAGATTTCTAACTTGAAATTCATGTTTGTCATGATAATTTATGCATGTTCTGCATTTTGGAGTTTTTATTCTGAATATAAAAATGAATAAAAAAGCTCATGCACACAGTCAGTGCCTGAAACCCTTCTGCATCCAGCCTGGCATCTGATTTGCCACCTCTCCTGACTTTCTGATTGGGTCGGAGTCACCTCGAGAGGCCGTGAAATAGTTCCACAGGCATGCCCCACAACAGACGTTATACTGTGTTGTAAGCAAAACAACCCTCCAATTTTAATTATTAAGGTAAAATGGACACACTATTACCTTTAAAAAGAAAGAGCTACATTTTGCGTAGAATGTAATATTTGAATTGATGATAATATGCCTTCTATCCATATACCTCTCTGGATCTCATGCTACAAAAGCTCAGTGGGTTGTGATTTATTCCTAACTTGTAAAGAACTTAATAAATTGTATGTGAGTTAAAAGGTTATTTTAAGGCAGCTGGTTATTATAGTATTTTTTATCACTATGCCCCCATGTCTATTACATGAATAATCCCTTAAAAACAGAATATAATAAAACTGCCATTGTGAAAATAAAAACACAAAATGTGAGGCTTGGCTGTGCTGAAGTCTGTGCAAACACATTCATTATGTAATATGGTGGATGTCATCTGTGACGGAGCTGTAAGCTGGAAAATTGTATCGGACAGATATTTCTCATGTTTTCCTTTTCTCATGAATGTACTACCTCTGCAGCTGAGCTCCACAACTAGAGATTCAATACTACAAAATCTACTTTTGGCAGGGAAAATGTTTAAAAATTAGCAATATTTGGACTAAGACATATTAGACTAAACTAAGCTATTTTGTCTGCTTCTTTTTGATATTCAGCTGGGTTTTAAATGAACACCATCTGTGTTTTATCAAATTAAGATCAAGAATCTCCAAAGATTATGTCACAAAATGAATGTTCTTTTTTTCTATAAAATGTATGAACATTTATTATTTATGGCCTTTGTGTGTGTGTGTGTGTGTGTGTGTGTGTGTGTAAATATATATATATTTACACACACACACACATATTTACATACATACAACTGTTATTTTGATAGTTACATTTCTATGGGATAAGGTCCCTAATGTGTTTAAGCACTCAGTAAAAACAAAGACAAATCAATCACATTTATGGTGTTTATAGTTTAAGATTATGACAAGATACATCAGATGGACAAACAGACAGGACGGGGGCGGGGGGTCCTCAATGAACGTGTGTATTGAGAGAGGAAAAAATAATCTGCCTATGTTTGGAGTAATCTCTGTTGAACATGTATAAATAATGATTTTCAGAGGTTTGTAACTCAGCCAATGTGGATAGATCTTCATGTGCAAAGCACCTCTGAGGGTTGCCAGGAGTCCAGTTTTTGAGCAGAATGCCAGAGCAAAAAAGGAACATGGTGGCTTCTGTCAGCTACTGAAAGTCCAGTTGGTTGCAGTCACTGGCTCCATGTGGCTCTTGTAGGTGGCTGCCATGTCTAGCTCCTAGGCAAAGGCGCAGACAGTGATGCTGCACACTGCCCTCAACCTGAGCATCATCTCCACAGTTCCCATTGGCTGGTAACCATCGTCAATGGGGCCTAAAGGGGTAGCACATATGGACTAGGGCAACACGCAGAGCCACCTGGCCATGCATCCACCTAGAGACATGCTGGCTGCTTCCCAAGATCCACATGAGGTAAGCACCACTCAGACCCTGCACTGCAACCTCCCGCCCCAGCCCTGAGCCCCCTCCCAGACCCAAACCTCAGCCCCACCCTTGAGCTGCCTCCCACACTCAAATTCCCTCCCAGAGCCCGCATCTCACACCTCCTAGCATGCCCCGATGCCCTGCTCCAGCCCAGAGACTGCTCCTACACTCTGACTGTCTTGGCCCCAACCTGGATTCCCCTTCTATATCCCATATCCCTTATCCCTGACCCCACCCTAGAGCCCACACACCTCCAGCTGGAGCCCTCATCTCTCACGCCCAACCCCTGCATCAGCCTGGAGCTCCCTCCCACACTGTGAACACGTTGGCCCCACTTCCCAGATCAAAGCCTCTTTCTGTATCCCAAACCCCTGATCTCTGGCCCCACCCCAGAGCCCATATCCCCAGCCAGAACCATCTCTCCTTCCTGCACCCCAACTCACTGCCCCAGCCCAGTGAAAATCAGTGACTGAGGGAGGGGAAGAGTGAGTAACTGAGGGAGGGGTGAGGGAGTGAGCAGAGGGGCAGGGCCTCAGAGAAGGGTTGGGGTGGGACAGGGTGGAGTGGCAGTGAAGGGGCAGTAGAAGGCAGGGCAAGGGTAATATATTTTCTGCAATCAGAAGGTTGGGATCCCTACTCTAACTCGAGGACCATCCATTTTTAGTCCCTGGTCCAAAGCATCTAGGTGCCATGGCTCTTAAAAGAAATAATGCAGGGGGAAAGCCTAACATTGGCAAAATTACTTATTTTTCTTAATCTCATTCTCAGAAAATGCTAAACTGTTATGACTGAATCAAAAAACAAAACAAAATACCACTCAAGGCCAAGAAAGCATGGAAACTTTCAATCTGAGTGGTGTAAGTTTGACAAAATTATAAGTAACTAAAAACAGGGGCTTATAATGGGAAGTGGCAGGCAACCTTATCTATGGGCATTGCTACAAGTGCTGCCTATAAAAATAAGCTACATTAAATGAGTGTTAACATTGCCTGGCTAAGCTTTTAGAAGTCAAGAAATGTCAGAGTTAAGGCTGCACTGCTGTGCAAATGAATTTTGAAAGTCTAACTGTATATTATTTAAAATCATACAATATAATTGTTTTTCTGCAACCTTAGCTACACATGTAGAACATCATGTGTATGTCACACATACAAACAAAGTAATTTAGACAGAATGTGTCCTGTGGAGTACTTGTGTGATTCACTGTGTAACTTTGGAGACACGCAAGAATGTAGAAAAGGTGATATATTAGATTTGAGTAACTGAAGGTGATTATGTAAAAGAAGACTACCATCATGCATTCACATGACGGGGCAGAAAGTTCACAATGAACTGCTCTAAAGGCTTGGGCAAGACAAAGAACTTGTTCACTCAGAAAAAAATGCAATATAAAAAACAATCATGAAGAAAGCTTATTAGTCAGGACAATATTGATTTCAAGATCACACACTGAGGAAGATATCTTTTTAACAGTAAAACAGAATGAAGGATTGTCGTAAAATGCATGTATGATTAGATATTCCTCCTTAAGAGAGTCAACCCACTAAATCGAGTATAAATTCTAAGTCACACTTTCCTCTCTACCTTAGCAAAATTCAGTTTCTGCTGTTTGCTATCTTAGCTGCTGCCCACTCAACCAGAATGCTATGTCATGCACTGAAGATTTCTGACACTTCCAGAGTTCAAGTTTGATCTAAGTGAAGTTAATCAAAGTTTTGTCAATGACTGTATGTGGAGAAAGGCCAGAGCTTAGGTGCACAATGCAATACTTTCAATAAAGTATGACAGATACACAATTTACAAGTGCCTCTGGCAACTATAACTTAAGCAATCTGTTACAAAACAGAACATTGTTCCAATGCGAACATTAAAAATAGAACTACCAGGGACATATTCAGCTATGACAAATGGTAAGACAGTCATAAAACAGGGCAGTGTAACATGCACAAATATGGCAGTCAGGAGGTGAGCCAAAAAAAAGTAACTTATACTAGATCAATAGTCTGTAAGGATTAAGTTCAACTGTGACGTGATTGTCAAAATTCCCGTTGGGCTACATTCAGACCTGATGAAGGAAAGTAAAAACTTCAGTGAAAGTTGCTCCAAATGCTCAACCCTGATTTTAGTCTAGAGAACACGATACTAAAATATGATTCACTTAATATATATGTAAATAACACTTAAATAATATTAAAATAATATGAAAAATCAGATTTAAATCTATTAAAATGGAGATTCAAAATTGAGTCTGGAGCTCCATTTTACAGTTGTACTTTATCCCTCTGCACTTAGCTTGTGGACGATAATGCAACTTTTAGAGACCCAACAAAATACTTAAGAGCAATGAACTGAGTTAAGGCTAAATCCTGAAAGTTGAAGGGAGTGGTTTTTTATACATTATACAAAAGAATGAATTTGGCTCTCAATGGAAGTTTGTGAACTGGGAATGTAAATCATTGTCAGGAAAATGCTAAATTAGCTACTGTTTAACCTATGTATTAGTATGACAGTCTGTTACTGCAAATCTGGAGCCCTCAGACTCATAAATACAGTTATAATTAGAAACACTTCAATATATATATGCTTGGTTCCTTAACTAATAGATTATAGTGATACCACCATAGCCATAAAAGTCTGTATCAAAACCTACTTGTGCATTGCTTACTTTCCAAACATCTAACAACCTCTGCTACATGCTCGTACTAACTCGGTTATGAAGGTTTCCACTGATAATTCTATTGAAAAGTAGGCAATGGACACCTTAACACTAGCACATCACCAAACCAAACTCAATAACTGCATCTCCACCCTTCAACAAACAGTGTACAATGAAATAGGATTTAGATAGGAAATGTTATCTGATAGCTTTTTCTAGCAGTGTGCTCCACAAGTTACACAAGGAGTTAAAAGTATTTACTTGTGTGTGTGTGTGTGTGTGTGTGTGTGTGTGTGTGTGTGTGTGTGTATGAGAATAAACTTTGGCTCAGAGATCAGGATATTTTTTTAAAAATGGATATTTAACAAAAATGTTCCAAAACTGTGCTGTCTTCCTAGGGCATTTTTTTCTTTAAAAAAATCCATTAATAACATGTTTGTCATTGTTGGAGTGTCTATTATGAGGCTCAGACTGTGTGAGAGCCTGTTTCGCCATAAGAGAGAGATGACAGGCCTGTTGAGATGGAGAGGAGGTGGCTGATGATGGATATGTGTTCCCTTGTTGACAAGTGGGTGGGTAGAGGCAAGCAAGGAGATAGATCAGTAAAAAATTTCATTAAATCAAGAAAATACACAACTTGCCCCTAACATCACCTCTGATGTCTTCTTAGACCAGCTGCTTCTCTGGCACCCAACTGAGGAACAAATTGCTTTCCTAGCAGGACATTTGGACACTCCTGAATTACTAGATATGGATCTCAGCATGCCAAGCCAAGCAAGAAGGAAATTTAATATGAGCAACACTGTCATCTCAATTTAGGACAACAGCTAGGATGCCCCACAGGGCATTGCAACAGCTTCTAGAAGTACACAACATAAGACAGTCTCGCTGTCCTAAGGCTATGGAAAGCTGGTATTTCTAGTAAATAGCCAGACCAAGGAGAAAGGAAAATGTAAATGTATATATGACAACAGGATTGTACTGTCTGTGAGCATCAGTTTCAATTCAAAGGGCTTTCATTTCCACAAAGAAATGCAGCAAAGTTTACAGAAAAAAATAAAGTGAAGAGACATGAATAACACTAGGTGGCAGGCATTTTATTTTGGGGGGAGGGAAACTTAAAAGAGGAGAACCTAGGTAACTCTGATAGTGACAGCTTTAACATAACTAAGTAGTGCTACACATTACAAGGAACCCAGAAACTTTAGGTATGCATGTTATGATAGGGAGCCACATGCATGTTCAACGTTTTATCCCAGAAGAATTCATTATTTATTAATTATGTAACAAACCTCTCTACTAATTAATTCTAACCTAAAAACACACTTAAGATGACTTATTTTAGAAAGCTAGGGCTGGTTCAAAACTGGGATAATTTAACAGAATCCTTTGAACTATGGTGGTATGGACAAGCTGGAACATGGATTGTTACCAGCTAATTCTTACTTGAATGCTTCAGTCCACAACCAAGTATTGTACAACAGTGGCGCTCAACCTTTCCAGAAGACTGTTCTGCTTTTCAGAAGTCTGTTTTGTCTTCTGGACCCCCAAGTTACACCTCACTTAAAAACTACTTGCTTACAAAATCAGACATAAAAATACAAATGTCACAGCACACTATTACTGAAAAACCACTTACCATATAATTACAAAATTACCATATAATTACCATATAATTACCAAATAAACCCACTGGAATATAAATATTATACTTGCATTCTGGTATGTACATACATTATCTATATATATACATTATCTGTATGAAATATTAGTTTGCACTGACTATACTAGTGTTTTTTATGTAGGCCGTTATAAGACCAGGTAAATATCAAGGTGCGTCAATGTACCCCCTTTGCTCCTGGAAGACGTCTGCATAGCCCCAGAGGTACACATACTCCTGCTTAAGAACCACTGCTGTTCAGTGTGTAAGAAGCCCTGACATTACTGCCACAACAATTGCAGGTATCAGTTGGACATACTGCATGGGGATACAACGGTTTGGGTATGTCTAGACTACATGGCTCCGTTAACGGAGCCATGTAGATGAGTTTACTAGACATAGGAAAATGAAGCAGCGATTTAAATAATCGCCGTTTCATTTACATCAAAATGGCCACCATGCTGTGCCGATCAGCTGTTTGGTGGCCCAGCGCGATAGTCCGGATGCTCCGCGGTTGACAAGGGAAGCCCTTGTCGACTGCCCCGGTAAACCTCATTTCACGAGGCATAATGGGGCAGTCAACAAGGGCTTCCCTTGTCGTCCGCAGAGCATCTACACTACCGTGCTGTGCCGCCAAACAGCTGATCGGCACAGCGCAGCGGCCATTTTGATGTAAATGAAATGGCGATTATTTAAATCGCTGCTTCATTTCCCTACGTCTAGAAACCTCATCTACATGGCTCTGTCAACGGAGCCATGTAGTCTAGACATACCCTTTGTGTCTCCTCCTAATCTGTCCATTTCTACCACACATGAAACCACAAGAATATATTATTTTTTTCTAAAAAAGGGTGCTTCTAGAAATAAAATAATCACTCTTTTAAATATTTCTGTTCTATCTTTTCTTCAGTATGTGAACTGTTTGCAAAACTGAAACAGTATATAGAGGGAAAACATTCTGAGACTTATTACTAAAAATTAGATCTAAAAAGGGCCTGTTCGCACCAGAGTAAAGAATTTCTAAGAATGGTCTCTCCCCTGTATTAGCAAAAAGAACAGGACATGCAAGAAAGTTCTGTTACTAGTATAAATTTCAGCTTGCCATGTGTGTACTAGGAAACCATCACAGATAACCAAAACTATGTTAATGAAACAGGAAAGTCCTAATCAAAGTAGCCCTTCCTCTCAGCATGGACAGCATAAAGTAAAGTAAGGACTGCAGTTATGTGATCAAACACAATGAAAGAAATATTTAATATGCTAACATCTCATACTGATTGCTTTTTAAAGGGCACGCTCATCCGCTACTGTGTGTACCCTCCTTAAATCAGGACCCTCTGGTCTGGTAATAGATCATGGGTGTTCCTGGACCAGAGTGCCCAGGTGCAGAGAGACTAGCATTGGAGCCAGGAGCCCCTGGGGTAGGGGGATCTGGTGACTTGTCTAGGAGTCGGTCGGTAGGGGTTCCAGCCAAGGTTGGCAGCACAGTTGGCTGGAGGCAAGGGGAGGCCAAAATCAAAGCCAGAAGTAGGCTGAGAGGCTGGCAGCTGGGGATCTTCCCAGGTCTGGCAAATTCCCTTGTTCAGGAATGGTCAATTTCCCATGGTGCTAGGCCAGGGAGGTCCCACCTATAGTAGTTAAAATGAAATATATTCATAGAGCACACTGGAAAAGACATTTCCTAGTCTACATTCATTAAATATAGGTATGGCGCCATACTAAGGACTAAGACTCCTAATTCCAGGTACTTAAATGCATTCCTAAATTTAAGCATGTGATTAATCCCACAGAAGTTGGTGAGTCAGTGCCTCAAGGATCAACTCTCCCCTTGATGTCCTGGTACAATTGTCATCACATAGTTATAACCAAACGTTGTCCTCTTTGTATTATGTACATGTAGCAACACAAGAATGTTCCTTAGCTTAGTGCAAACATTTCTTAGAATAAAGTCTTATCTTACCATCTACATATCTTAGGTATTTCTGAAACTTCCATTACTGACACTATCTTTGGCAATACCAGATTGCTCATCACTGCAGTATCTAAGGACAGGTAAAAAGTATGACTGCAATCACTCCCCATTTATTTTGTAACTAACCTATACAAAACTGTGTTGAGTCACTGCTTTATACTAGCAATGTCCCAGGCCTGCCAACGGGAGATACAAAGGGGGTGCTTGCCCAGCAATTTAAAGGGGCCCAGGGTCCTCTTGCTGCTGCTGTAGCACTGGGGCCGGAGGGACCTTGCATGGCCAGAGGGTGAGCTGGGACAGCAGCCCCCAGCTGAGAAGGCAGAGCCAGGGGGAGGAGCCAGCTTGGCTGTGGCAGCAATCACTGAAACTGTATAACCATGTGGGTAAGCTGGGAAGGGAGAGCCCAGCTGGGAACAGAGGGTGAGGGGGACCAAGGTGGGAAGAAAAGGAGGGACCCAGAGCTCTGGGCATATAGCCAAGCATGAGAAGTGGGAAGTAAGAGTCAAGGGGGGTCAGAGGAACCCGGGCAGGGAAAGGAAAAGAGCAGAGGGGTGAGAGCAGAGGTAGGCAGGGATGACGAGGAGAAAGGAGATAACCAGGAGGGTGGCACAAGACCACTGGGGGCAGAACTGTGCAGCGGAATGCTGGGGGGCAGAGAGGGTAAGGGGGGCACAAGACTGCTGGTGGGGACAGAGAAGAGAAGGAAGGGAACCTCCTGTCATGTGGGGGATGGGAGTATGACCAACCAGGGGGTCCTCTGTTTGAGAGGTGGTGCTTGGGGTTTTTCTTGGTGGCGAGAACTGTGGCTCCATCTGAGGGAGGTGGATGTGTTTTCCTGGGGCTTGGAATTCCTGTCAGCTGGCCTGCATGGCCTTGAACCAGAATCTTGAAAGAAAATTTGGATTTGGATCAGCTCATACCTCTCTCTACTTTAATATTCCCCTCCCCTCACACACATCTTTTCAAGCCATTCCAAATTAAATGCCCGAATTTGGGGATCAGAAGAACTGGGTTTGTAAAATGGATTACAGAGCCTCAGTTGTAATAATACTAGTGGGTGCTGATAAAATAAAATGGAACCTTTTGAAAGGAATAATTCTGTGTAGACAATAAAAACTTGTAGGGCATTACAAGTAAAAATGCAATAGAAAACAAAATAGTATTAAGAGAGACCAATTAAATGAATTTGGGTTCTGTACACTATGAATTGTTCTCAGTGCCATTGTTCGCTGCCTTGTATATAACCACACATTGTTTTCTATGTAAAATCACTTGAGATTCTCAATGAAAAGATAAAATAGAGAAGCAGCGAACACATCTTCAAAGAACACATGCACCAGAAATAGTTCTATTTAAAACAGAATAATAATAGTGTTGTGGGTGAATGCTGCATTTCAGAGTTTTCTGTAAGTGGAGAAAAGAAACCATATGAAAAGAAAGGCAAAAGACTACATACACACACAAAAGATAGAAATACCATGTGAATGAATAGCTAACTGTTACAGATTCAATATAGCAAAAAGATGGAAAGACATCAGTGAATCAAACTGCGGGAGCACACACACACACACACACATATATATGTGAAATCCTATACCAAAAAAGTAATTTTAAAGACAAAATTAGTAGAAAGCATTTCACAAAAGAAAGGCTGTCACTCTTCTATATTTACCTGGCGACAGTTGTATGACTGTTTTGCTCCAAAGTTCTGTTCCACAGAGTGTGGAACAGAGCAAGAATGTGAAAATCCCAGAGCAAATCATCAGAACCCTACTGAAGGTGCTCAGCGCACTGGAAAATTCCCCATCTAGGAGCTTTGCGGAAACATGCTCTACCAGAGTGGGGAACAGTGCAGCAGAGTAGCTGCTCGATACTGCAGGGACAACCTGACAGATTTCAGGGTAGAAATACAAATAAATATATAGATGAAAACTGCAATTGAGTATTAAATCAATTTTGGGGATTTTTGCATGGCTGCCCCCTTCTTCCAAAGTGCAGCTCATGGGGGAGAAAGCCAGCATCAGCATGAAGCCAAAGTTAGAGTGACTGGTTGTCGGAAGAGCAGTAGTATGGAAGGATCAGTATGCTGTATAGACGCTTATAAATCTAAACAAGCCCGGGGTCTTATGGCCACATCTGACCTGCCTTCTCTATCTGATTACAAAACTTTCTCCTCAGGGTAGAAGACAATGGAATGTTCTGAGTTTAAAAATGTATTGTGACATAGCATCTCCAACTCTCTGGGAATTTCTGAGACAAAACTGATGTCATTTCTGATTTTTTTTTTGTTACTAGTTGTAGCTAGGGATGTGAATGGCTAACCTTAATGGGTGAGGCTTACCGGTTACGGTTAACTGGCGGGGGCCGAAGCAACTCTTGTCTATAGCAGGCCCAGCCTGGGTGCACTGTGGGCAGGGTCACGCAAGCCTGTGGCGGTTGCCCCAGCCTGCCCTTATGCAGCATCGGTTAACCTGTTAATCTTAAACATTTAACAGGTTAACTAATTAAACAGGATTTTACTTCCTCTTAATGCATTCTAGAATCATGTTTGCCTTTTTGCACCAGTGTCACGCTTGACTCTCATTTAGTTGTGGTCCCTTTCTGCAGTACTCCTCCCTAGACAGTCGCTTCCCATTCTGTATGTGTGAAACTGATTGTTCCTTCACAAGTCTTGACTTGTTTGGAAGTAACTTGCATCTCTAGGTCAAAAAGATAGTTCTTGATTGTTGGCAAATGGATGCTCTGTCAAGTGAGGTAGAGGAAGTGGGTCAGTAGAGGTGGATAGTTATTGGATGGTTGAAAAGAAGTGAGGTTGTGGTCATTCCAAGTATGCTGCAAAGGAAGAACATTTCACACAGTTGGGCTGTGTCTACACTGGGCCACTTATTCCGGAAAATCAGCCGCTTTTCTGGAATAAGCTGCGAGCTGTCTACACTGGCCCTTGAATTTCCGGAAAAGCAACGATGCTCTACTGTACAAAATCAGCCGCTATTCCGGAAAAACTATTCTGCTCCCACTCGGGCATAAGTCCTTATTCCGGAACACTGTTCCGGAAAAGGGCCAGTGTAGACAGCCCAGTAGTCTTTTCCGGAAAAAAGCCCCGATCGTGAAAATGGCGATCGGGGCTCTTTTCCGGAAAAGCGTGTCTACATTGGCCACAGACGCTTTTCCGGAAAAAGGGCTTTTCCGGAAAAGGAGCGTCTACATTGGCAGGCTCCTTTTCCGGAAAAACTGAAAACGGAATAGTATTCCGTTTTAAGCATTTCCGGAAATTTATGCCAGTGCAGACACATCCTTGTAGGGTACACTATACCCAGCAGATTTGAGAGTGCAGTGAGAAAAATACAGGACACTTCTTGAAGAAAACTATTGATTGTATTGATATGAACAAAACTAATACTGGTGCAGAGGTCTCCTACATCAACTTCTTTGGCTTCATGAAAGTCCATGAATGTGACTACCTAGTTTTCTGCTAACACTATATAGAATTGTTAATGTACAGGTTATTGGTGTAGGAGATTCTTGCCTTAGCAAAGCATTGATCTTGGCACACAAAATCTCTGACATCCTCATTCATATCTGTCTTTGGAAAAGGCTATAGAATTCAAAATAAAAGGTTCCCAAATTCATTGGGAAAAAAAATTATCCTCTCAGTCTGTAGAGGCTTGATTTTTTTCAACTTCGGAGCCAACATTGGTCACCCATATGGAGGAATCTAGTTAATATTTTTTCTGAAGCATAGTGAATTAGAACATGTTGATTTTACAAAGATAAGAATTCTGTAATCAAGGAACATTTGTAAATGGTATTAGAGCAATTTATATCTGCCATGTGCCATCTCTTCTCCAGAAATGCTCTCTATGGATTAAATGTCCTTTAATGCAATTTTGAATAGTTATATGTCACACTGAAATGGAGATTGAAATGTTTAGCTTTCTATAGACTGAAATCATGTAAGAGATTGTTTGCTAATACTTAATGTCATATCCCACTGGGACAAACATCACTTGGCTTGTACTAAAAAAATACAAAACCGTTAACGTGTTTCCCTGAACAGTGAATGTTTGTGGTATATATTATGAAAAGACCATTGGCAGGAACCAAAAGAGCATAAAAAGCTATTTTTCCAATGTACAATTATTGCTAAGTTTCTTTCCCCTCTGTTTTATTTAACAAACCAGTTACCAACCTCTTCCATGCTTCTGACATTCCTATAATTGCAAAATATGGCCAGTTACTGGTTCAGATTAATGGCACTCCATAAGCAGCTTAACAAAGTTACTCTCTTCTCCATATAAAAATGTAAGTAATTATTTCATTACATTATGCCCGGATAAAACTTGTTTTTCATAGTGTTAGATAAAAATTTCATACCTGTAAACATCTGAAAACAAAAGATCCTAATTACCATACATTTCAATAATGAATATTAATATATACACTGATTGGCATAAAGTGGTCTAGACATGTCCCCTTTATACACTGCCCTCACATTTAATAATTATGTATCAGGTCTCATTAATTTGCACCAAGTCATTCAACACTAGTCCTATTCTTTCCATGCTCTCTCTCTCTCTCTCTCTCACGCGCCCTGTAGATATAATACACAGCACAACTATCCCAATTTATTCTACATTACCCATTGATTCCACTTGCACACAATGCCCCCTTCCAATTACACATAGCCTATTATTCTGTGCATCCATCTCTGCACTACATATCTAACCATTCTGTATGCATCTATCGTGACTCTCAGACTTGACCACTCTATGAATTTTCCCTACAGGTTTACAGACTCTTCCACGCATCTGTGAAGAAAACCAGACCTGACTAGCTGTTTTTCTCCATTCTCCTGTTTGTTAGGGAATGTCAGTCAATCAGAGCTACTACATGCATTCATGGAAAGTCTAGACAGTTAGCACAGGTAGCAGGCAGAAATCCAACCTACAAATTTCCAGATGTAAGCTGCTTTTCCCAGCACAATGGAGAAACAGCTCCCTGTTACTTAGGGTAGTGAAGGAGCGAAGATGCTCTCTGACCTCACCGGAGAGTTCTCAGTAGCCAATGAGGTCCAAGTCAGGGAGTGAAGCTTCTGGAACCCCCAGCTGTCCCCAGAGGATGGCTTCCTCCTTTGCACTTTCCAATGTGATGCACCCATCCACTCACATAGCCCTGGTCTACACTAGGACCTTATTCTGAAATAACCCCCCAAGTGCGAATTTATAAGCGGTGCATCCACACTACCAACCCCATTATTTTGAAATAATAGGCTATGGAATTTGAACCCTGTATTCCTACTTTTCATGAGGAGTAACACTAATACTGAAATAGTAATTTTGAAATAACGTTAATGTGGATGCTCTGGTGCCGTTAATTTTGAACTAATTGGTCTCCCAGGAGGCCTCCCACAGCTCTCCAGAGGGGTTCCTGAGGCTCTAAGTATGAGGAAGTACATCCACATTAATGGATCCTGTCTCAGACTAATTTTAGTGCTTCCTTGTAGTGAGGACATGCTAATTTGAATTTGTTAAATGGGAGTTCTTAAGTCAAATTTAGTTTCCTAGTATAGGCATGGCCATATGGACCCTATCTCGCTGTATAATTCCACCCCACTGTGCTGCTGCCCCAATTCCTCCATAGGATGCTGCCTGTCCCAGTCTTCCTTATGAAGCCTACTCCCCCCTCATTTTGCTTCTGCTGTCTCAAGCCTCTAAGCTAACACCAGGTCCACAACCTTACCAATGGTGTCTTCAGAAGGGCCTTATGCCTTTTCTCCTCCCATCGCACTGACTTCAGAGGTGTCTGTCTCTCCCTCCCCAACTTGTAGCCTAAGAGGGAGCACCAAAAGAGGATGCTGTATCTCTAAGATAAAATAGAAGAGATGGGGACTTCAGAGGAAGGGACTTATACCTAGATGCACAAAGGGAGTTAGTCTGAGCTTCACAATGCCTAACTTTTACAGACCTAGGAAATCATTGGAATTTACAAAGCCTAACTAGGTCTTTAGGTTCCTTTGCAACACATGGGCCAACACATGGGCCTTTGAATGTGACCCACAGAAATCTGCACACTAACAGGGAGTTGTAGCGAATGGGAGATGCCAACCTGAGAAGTGTGAGCTAAGCTCTACCACTCTCATGGGAAGAGGCTCCAAAGTCCAGGCTCCACGTAGGCACTTATTTCTGCTAGCAATTCATAGCGAGAGAGCCTCTCTTGGAGTGAGGTGCCTATACTGATTTTGCAAAAAGCCAGAAGGGAGCAGCTCCTTCATGAATTTTAGCTTAGTGTACTCATTTGGGATGTAGGAGACCCGTGGTTCAAGTCCCCCTACACCTGGGAGAAAAAGGATTTGAGTAAGGAACTGCTACGTCTTAGGTGAGGTATCCAGCCACCAGATTATGAGATATTCTAATGGGAGACTCCTTCAATCTCTCCTGTATGAGAGAGAATGAAGGATGGGTATTCTTTCCATGCAACTACCGGGGAAGTACTCGACTATGTCTACTTTACTTTTGCCTTGAGCACCAACTCAGCTCTCTAAGGGTAAGTGGAGACAGAGTTTCACCCACTCCCCACTGATTTGCTTGAGGAATAATACCAGTGGCATAGAATCTGGTCTCCCTATTCATGTCCAAAGTGAAAGGGAGAGTCAATTCTGGCCATATCAGGGGGTCTTTCTTGTTATTACTGCATTGCATGGCTGCACTATGGCAAGGCATGCTTTGTTCTTACAAGCTTAAAAATTCAGAATTGCGGTTACAGTTCCTTCTCAGGTTCCACCTGAGGCTGTGAAGCTATGCCCTACCCCTTACTCTGGGCAACTGAGCCTTATTTAATATTATTAGTTTTCATTAATTCTAATAATTGCAGAGAAAGCATTTTCAATGTTTTATTTAACTGTATATTTTCCGTTAAAATAATTCAACTATGAAGACAAAAGAACATTGGTTTGTGCATTTTGCTTCTTAAGGATGTATAGAAATGGCCTGGAAGTGGATTTGAGATTATTTTGCTTGTTTGTTTTCTAACATTAGAAATTCATGCCTATCTCCTAAATTAAGGACTCAGAAAGTTCAAAAGATACAAAAAGCCCTCCAGCAAAAAAACAGAAAAGACTTTATATACTTTTTAGTTGAAAGAGAAAACAAACACATCCCAGTACTGTAAAAAAACCCACCACACACCCAGCTGGCCTTCTTTAAATATGATAGTGAAGCAGAACAAGACAAGACCTATTATTTTCTCTTTTGTAGGTAATCTTTAACATTGCACATTTTTGTTAGGATTGTGTATTCCCAGGATCAATTATGTTTAATGTATCTTCTGTGGATATTATAAGGTGCTCATCGCTGGCATATCTTGCTCTTGGATATCTGATTTTTTTATTTGAGTGGCAGGGATGAGGCCTAGGCCAGAAGGGGTTAATGCTACATTGTAGGCAGAGGAAGTTCCACCCCTTTCGCTGTAGCGAGCATGCTCAAGGAGCTGGGTCAGTATAAAAGAAGCAACTCAGTTCAGTCAGGAGGGATGCTGGAGAGGAAGGATGTGTGGTGGAAGTTCCTGCTGAGAACCAGCCGCAGACCTGAGGACCCAGAGGATGTGAATAAGCTTCAACAGCCAGTAGAGCACCAGGGAGCAGCCTGAGAAACCTGGAGATCCTGATGCTTCATGGACTGACAAAACACCAACTACAGTAGGAAGTGACCAAGGGTGGGTGGGCAAGTGGTATCTCTCATCTGGGTGAACTCACTGTATTCTGCTGGGATTCCCTGCTAAACCACTGGCAGATAGCTCCACCATTACCAAGACCTAAAGCCAGGGCTCCACCTGGACTGCCAGCCTCTTCATTGATGGTGCTATACTGACTCTGGCTATTGGGCCACACTGCCCTGAGGTACAGGAGTAAGTGCCTTCACTTTAAGCCTTAGATTGTGAGGATTATGAGGCCTAGAGGCCAATGGAGAGTATGTCTACACTACCACCCTAGTTCGAACTAGGGTGGTTAATGTAGGCAAGCGGAGTTGCAAATGAAGCCCGGGATTAGGCTTCCTATTCCAAACTACCTAGTTCGTGCCGCGTGCAGCCGCGGGCACGGAGTCTGAACTAGTGGACATTTAAAAATGTCGGCGCCCGACAATATGCAAATGAAGCCCGGGAAATTCAAATCCCGGGCTTCATTTGCAACTCTGGTTGCCTACATTAACCACCCTAGTTTGAACTAGGGTGGTAGTGTAGACATACCCCAGAGAGTTAACCAGGGCTGGCCCACAACATTTTGGCACTTGAGGAGGGGAGCTCAAATGATGCCCCCATGCCTCCTCGCTTGGACCAAAACTTTGAAAGGTTTCAATTCTGCCTTCTTCCTGTTCTACTCCTCTCATGGCACTCCACCATCTCTGTGCATCTAGAGCAGAGAGAATACATATGCACCAGCAGCAGACACAATTTTCTAAACTCTGGGTCCCAGTGGCGCCCCCCCGGCCATATTCTGACACCTGAGGTGGCTGCCTCAGTTCGCCTCATGGTAACGCCAGCCCTGGAGTTAACTGTGGTGTCTACACATCCCTCCTACCCACATTCATACAGGATGGGGTGTGTATATATATCACAACAACTGGTTTCAAATAAAAGTATTTAAAAGGTTAAGGTTAGAACAAAATATATTACTGTGGTGTGCTCAGTGTGGGCGTGGAGAAATCATGGCAGGTTAACCAAGCAATTTTGCCAGCTGATTTCATTTGAACAAGTGAGCCACCAGTGTCTTAACACTTTCTACTTTATCTCTTAGTTCATGTCTTGTAAGTGTCAACAGAATAGATTTTCTATCATGGCAATGCATGTCACCCAATTTAACATAAGAGCTCTTGGAAGGGGGAGGATGGTAAGCCAGTGGTATCAATTATTTAATTTCTGAGAAATGTATGGCTATAATGGAGTTAACAGAGATGTGGTTATCCAGCCACGACACTCTGCCCTTGGTGAAGGCTTCTATTCATATTATCCACAACAGAATTTTTCCTTTTCTTTCCTTCTTTATTGTGTTCTTTTAAGCACACACTGTATTTTAGCTATTATTGCTTAGAACTCTCACTGACATACAAATGTTCTTTCTTCTCCAAATTCAGAGTATTTTTTAAATATAGAAGGGATGTCTCTTGTATAGATGGAATACATTATTTTCAATTTATTTTCATTTCTGATTTTAGGACATTTTCTTTACTCCCTGCATTATTGCTTAGCTTCAACTTTTGCCCTAAACCTAATTTCACTCACTTATAGCTTTCCCCTAAAGTTCCCTTTTGGACTGAAACTTTAAATACTTGGTCCATTATTCCAAAGTAAATTTTTATTTGAAATGTCATAAGCATCATCTATTTGTCTAATTTTGAGTTTTCCATGAAGTTTTGAGTTTTCCATTAAATGGATGTTTTTTCAGCAATTAAGACATTTACAGATGTTTCTTTTGGACTCTGATAATTGAAAAACAGTTTTAACACTTCAGAATGATGCATACAGAGCTCTGATTACAGAATAATACCTTTGCCATTTATTGTAAATAGTTTTAAAATAAAGTTCTGCATGTTAGAGGCATTGTTAAACAATTTATTGAAAGAGAAGTGATGAGAAGCTGTGCACAGTGAAATTGCTCCTTACAAAATTGAAACAGATGATTTGTTTTCTGTAATTACATTTAATTACAGTTTTTAAATAAATAAAATTATGTGTAAATCTTTTAACGCTATTTTTGCTGTTCAGAGAGTGCACACCTGCCTCATTTATTACACACCATCCAGTCTATCTTAATTTTATACAGATTACCTAGAAGTATTGTATTGAGTATTATAACCAGCATGCTGAGGATCAATTTTTCTTTTTACCCCCATGTAAATGATGTATTGGAGCATAAACTTACGTGGGCAAAGACCTACTTCGTCAGATGCATGTCTGACAAAGTGGGTCTTTGCCTACGAAAGCTTATGCTCTAATACATCTGTTAGTCTATAAGGTGCCACGGACTCCTTGTCGCTTTTGCAGATCCAGACTAACACGGCTACCCCTCTGATACTTGACCCCGTGTAAATGTAAATTCATTGTCTTCAGTTGATTTACTCTGACTGTACACAATTTTAGTTGCAAACTGAGAGTAGAATGATGACCATTTGCTCCAAGACCTTACGAAATTGCACGTAGCTACTATACTCTGGGAAGGAAGTTCAGAAAGTTACAGTCACAGGGTATGTCTACACTACAGCACTAATTCGAACTAACTTAGTTAGTTCGAACTAAGCTAATTCGAACTAGTGCATCTAGACTAAAAAATTAGTTCGAATTAGCGTTTTGCTAATTCGAACTAGCATGTCTACACTGAGTGGACCCTGAATTGATGTTAAGGATGGCCGGAAGCAGTGCCGGCAGGGCATCAGATTAGGACTTAGATTGTGGAGCTGCTGCCTCAGGCTAGCCGAGGGCTGTGCTTAAAGGGACCTGACCCCCACCCCAGATAGACAGTCCTCAGGGGTTCCCCGCTTGCAAAGCGGTCCTGGCTTGGAGTGCCCTGAGTGCCCACACTCGGCACATCACAGCACTCGGCCATCATCCCGGCTGCATTTGCCGCAGGCTGCCATCCAGAGGGGGGGTCAATCAAGGGGCTTCAGGAGAGCTTCCACCCCGAGAAGCCCACAGAGCTACTCCAGTCCTCCCCATCGGGGGCTCGTACCCCATTCCTCCCTCACCTCCTTCCACTTACCCCTCCCTAGCCCCCCTTCCTGATGTACAAAATAAAGGACATGTGTGTTCAAAAATAGAAACTCTCTTTATTGAACAAAACTCGGGGAGACTGGGAAAAGGAGGTGGGAGAGGGGAAGAGAGAGAGTGGGAGAGGGGAAGGTAACTAAAATGATCAGGGGTTTGGAACAGGTCCCATATGAAGAGAGGCTAAAGAGACTGGGACTTCTCAGCTTAGAAAAGAAGAGACTGAGGGGGGATATGATAGAGGTCTATAAAAGCATGAGTGGGGTGGAGAGGGTGCATAAAGAAAAGTTCTTCATTAGTTCCCATAATAGAAGGACTAGAGGACACCAAAGGAAATGAATGGATAGCAGGCTTCAAACTAATAACAGAAAGTTCTTCTTCACAAAGCAAATAGTCAACCTGTGGAACTCCTTGCTGCAGGAGGCTGTGAAGGCTAGAACTATAACAGAGTTTAAAGAGAAGTTAGATAAAGTCATAGAGGTTGGGTCCATGGAGTGCTATTAGCCAGGGGGTAGAAATGGTGTCCCTGGCCTCTGTTTGTGGAAGGATGGAGATGGATGGCATGAGACAAATGGCTTGGTCATTGTCTTCGGTCCATCCCCTCCAGGGTCCCTGGGGTTGGCCGCTGTTGACAGACGGGCTACTGGGCTAGATGGACCTTTGGTCTGACCCAGTACGGACATTATAAACTCAGGGCTCAGGGTCGGGGGTCTCAGTGGACCACTTTGATTTTCATGCAAACCTGCTCCCAGGTGGCCAGGCTGGCAGCTACCCTGCCCTAGATGGCCACTTTCCTGTGCCTAGTGCGGAGGTCGTGGATGAGGTCCACGATCTCCGCACTAGACCAGGCGGGCGCCCGTCTCTTGCGGACCCGGGCAGGCTCCTGGGAGCAGCCAGCCTGGTCCCGGGAAGAGGTGGAGGGCTGGGTGGCAGCGGGTGGCTGGCTCGAGCCGTGCCAGGTGCAGGGTCTGCTGGCTGGGTGCTGGCAGGCTTGCACCTGGCACGGGCACCGTAGCCAGCCCGTGCCCCTTGAAGGGCTCCGGGGCTGGGAGGGGGGCAATAGAGTTTCCCTGGTGGTGCCCAGAGTGGTCACCAGGGAAAGCTGGGGAGGGCTAGCCTCCCACTAGTTCGAATTAAGTGGCTACACAGCACTTAATTCGAACTAGCTAATTCGAACTAGGCGTTAGTCCTCGTAAAATGAGGTTTACCTAGTTCGAATTAAGCGCTCCGCTAGTTCTAATTAAGTTCGAACTAGCGGAGCGCTAGTGTAGCGCCTATCAAAGTTAATTCGAACTAACGTCTGTTAGTTCGAATTAACTTTGTAGTGTAGACATACCCACAGTTCCTTCCTTCTAGGGAAACATTTACTACAGTCTTTTACAAGGTGTAAGTTACTTCTCCATCATGCTAAGCCAGCTTTGTTCCAGCCAAAGCACTGTATCTGTCCCTCACTGCCTGCTTGCTCGAAAGTAGGAATAACCATCCCATTAAGCCTACTTTCCAGCCAATGCCTGGACTTGCAATCCAAGCAGATAACACAGGAAGTGAGGGGACTCTCATACATGACCCAGGGTGAAGCATAGATCATTTTTAATTCACTGTGCTCTATCCAAGCTGGACAGTAAATGTGAAACAACAGTATGGGACCATATAATTAACTATATTGCAACACATGCGCATGGTTGCAGAAAAGAGAGATACTCATCCTGTGCAGTAACCAGGATTCTTTGATACGCATGTCTCTGTGGGTGCTCTACTCTGGGTGGTGGTGAATCTTCGCACTGGTGCCCGGAGATTTTTCTAGCAGTGCTCTGTCATGCTGCGCATGCACCATGGTGCCTCCTCATGCCACTGGTGTCTGTTAGGCACACGTGTGGCGCAGCTCCCTCCATTCCTTCTCTACCCTGAGTACAGTCCAAGAAGAGGCTCCAAAGCAGGGGAAGGAGGGAGGGTAATGGAATACACATGGGGGGACACATCTCAAAGAACTCCCGTTACTGCACAGGGTGAGTAACTCTCTTTTCTTCTTCAAGTGATGTCCCTGTGCGTGCTCCATCCTGGGTGACTACAAAGCAGTAGTTGTGTCATGGAGGCAGGTTTGGAGCCCTGCTAGTTCAATTGATAACACCACCTGTCCAACCGCTATGGAGGGAGCAATGGTGAAGGTAAGAGCATACCGTTTTGCAAATGTGTGGTTGGAAGACCAAGTGGCTGCCTTGCAAATGTCCTCCAGAGGTACGTTCTTGAGGAAAACTGTTGTGGAAGCAATGACTCTGGTAGAATGAGCAGTGATGATATCTGGTGGCTGCTATTGTGAACGGTGAAGCAAGTGTGAATACAAAATGACATCCATTTGGATATCCTTTGTGAGGAGATGGCTTGACATCTGGATCATTCTGAGAACAATAAGAAGAGTGTGGTTCATTTTCTCCCTGATTTTGTCTGATCCAGGTAGAAAGCAAGTGCTTTTAGAATGTCCAAGGTACGTAATGCCCCTTGAAATGGATCGGCATGTGGCTTAGGGAAGAATGCAGGTAAGCATATGGGTTCATTAATGTGGAACGGAGATGGGACCTTGGGTAGGAATTTGGGGTGTGGCTGAAGGGTTACCCTGTCTTTGGAAAACACTGTGCACAGCGGGTCTGCCATTAGTGTTGCTAGCTCATCGACTCTTCCGCATGAGGTGATGGCTACCAAAAAGGCTACTTTCATGGAGAGCTGTAGCCAAGAGCAAGTTGCTAAGGGGCTCAAAGGGCAGTTTAGTTAAACTTTTGAGGACATGATTCAGATCCCAGGCGGGAATTGGAGGCTGTACTAAAGGGAAAGTATTCTGGAGACCCGGAAGGGTGTGAAAAGAATGAAGTGCCATCATTGGGTCTATGGAAGGCTGCTTTTGTTGCTGCATGAACCTTAACAGTACTGAAAGAGAGGCCTGTTTTTTCTTTTTGTTCGAATAGGTAGTCTAATACGGTGGGGATGGGCACAGTGTGGGATGGTTGCCTTTGATCCATTCCGAGAACCTCAGAGTTTTTCATGTGGAAAGTTTTTCATTTGGACTCTCTTGTACTGTTAATTAGTATGTGTTTTACTTTTTCTGAATAGGTGTTTTGGGCATTCTGGAGCCATGAAGGAGCCATGCGTAGAGGTGAACTCTGTGTGAATTGGAATGGAGAACCTTGCTGTGATGTTGTGTGAGGAGGTTGCATTGTGGGGGAAAGATGTGAGGACCCACTATCGCTAATCGGTGCAGGTAAGGGAATCAAGTTTGCCTCAACCATGCTGGTGCAATCAAGACCACATGAGTGTGTTCTTGCCTCATTTTTGTGATAATCCGACGCATTACAGGAATTGATGGGAATGCGTCTAGGAGGGTCCCATTTTAGAGAGAAAGCGTCTCCTAGAGATCCTTTTCCCAGGGCTGCTCTTGAGCAGAACAGATGGCATTTTCAATTGGCTCTGGTTGAGAATAGATCAATATCTGGCTGTCCCCATTTGAGGAAAACTTCCTTGAGGGCTTGAGAGTCTATTTCCCATTCATGATGATCTGGGAAGATACGGCTGAAGGTGTCTTCTGTCACACTGAATATCCCCAGGAGGTAGGTCAGGGATGGATGTGGTGTGTAATACACCAGTTCCATAGTCTCAGGGCTTCTATAAACAGGGAAGTAGACCGGGCCCCACCCTGCAGGTTGACATAGTACAGGGGTGGCCAACCCATTCTGGGCAAAAAGCCAAGATATCAGTGGATCCAGCACGAAGAGCCGGGACAAAGTTGTCAAACCAAAACAAAAAACTAAAGGACTGCCCCTTTTGCCCCTCTAAAAGGAGCCCCTGATCACATTTGGTCAAAAAAAGCTCTACCCCTTTAAAAAAAATGCTTTTAACTGCATTTAGAGAATTTTTAGACACATCAGGCTCCCGCCGGCTGATGCCATATTTAATTCTACATCTTTAATGGCCGCGCCGGATGGCTCCCCTGCTCACATCCGCACAGGGAGCCGGGAGGAGAGGGCCATTTTGGAGGGTGTGGGGGTAGCTTACAAGCCACGGCGGGGGAGGGAGAGCGAGCTTTGCGAGCTGCACCCTGGGTGGGGGTAAGTGGTGAGTCAAGGGACTAGTCGACTTACATCCCTAGTTAGGTACACAGGTACCAGTCACATGAATGATAACCATAAGCAAGAATTTGAGACCTGCATATCTCAGGACAGGAGTCCCCTCTGCATGTATGCAGACCCACAAAGGTCACAAAGCAGACACCCGAACTAAAAGTCCTAGGCTGCACTTACTCAGTTTGACCCATCCTGGTAGCACAGGCTATCACTGATACTATTCTTTACATTTTAATTTGCGCAGAGTGGACTTAGGCTCTGATTCCTCACTCTGACTTGTGTGGTCATTTATAAGACAATAAGAACAGCTTTACTGGGTCAGACCAAATGTCCATCTAGCCCAGTAACCTGTCTTCCGATGGTGGCCAATGCCAGATGCCCCATAGAGGGAGTAAAAAGAACTGATAATCATCAAGTGATCCTTCCCCTGTCACACATTCTCATTTACCTGAGAATAAACTGGATGCAGAACAATGCCAGATCTGAATTTGTATAAAAGCTGCAGAAAACAATGTCCACACTGGGACCTGTTATATATGTATTTATGGAAGCTGTTGCCTCTATCAGTGTTCTGATTTTTCTTAAGTTCTTCTCAAACTCGTCTACTGGTTATTCCAAAAAATTAAGCCAGAGAAATAAGGAAGCATTCTTGTAATTCCTATGAATTCAGAACTTTGAATTTATCCCGGCTAAACCATGATGTTAGATCAATAGGCTCACTCTAATCTAAAATCTTATTATTCTAATCCTGCCTTTTTCCTTCATCCTTTCTTATTGATTAAGCAGCTCCTGCATTTTATTCTAATGCAATAATACAGTAATGTGAATCCAAAGTTTCTGGGGATGCCTTATTACGAAAGGCTCTATATAAGCCTACTTTGATGTTATTTATTTATTTTGCATGTATAAATACTCTTCTTCATTCAGCAGGTGTTCCTCACTTCTGGTCAAATGTGAAGTGTTTAGATGATTGCTCAAATAAGCCTGTTACATAATTGGGATCTTGTCTTTGATCTCCACCAATCCCAGAAAACACATTCTTAGTTGATTGCATTATTGTCTCATCTCCTATGCCTTGGTGATGTATTATTCACAGCAAAATCTTACTACTTTATTGCCTATTATGTTAATTTACAAATTCCTTTTTATTTGCCTTATATATTTTTAAAATGTAATCATTTTACAAGGAGATAAGTGGAGAGAGTTTCAGATGTTCCCTATGGTCCTAAAGGAGTCCTTTAGGACTGGAGTTTTTCCCCTTTTCTCCTTCCTCTCCTGATTGTAGAAATGGCAGGCTGAACCAGGGATACATACTCATCAGGCAGACATAGCTTGGTTTCATGTACCTCAAAAAGAATCCTCTAGAGCTTCCTGCAAACAGATTTTACCTCCTCTTATTTGCTAATATTGCCCCCACCATCTTTCTTGACTGGCCGTATGATGACATCTCTCTCCATCAGAGGTGGTCTGCAGTGTTACCGCATCCACCCACTAAGTGGAGTTTCTCTTCATTAAAGAGACAGCCTGCAAATGCAGACAGCTTTATGTGTAGCTTATGTGAAGACTGCAGACTTCATTAATGTCATGTAATCTAATGGTTCAGCTATAAAAGACCCCTTAGATTCAGTCTCCCTTCCTCCAGACATCTCTCTAGACATCCTCTTCCTTCCACTGGCTTGGAGTGGGGAGACAAGATGGGATTCAGAGTTCTCTCTGCTCACTAGATCACTGTATTTATGAGGTAAGTCACTTCTCCTTTCTAAGTCTCTTTTCCAAATCTGTAAGATAAATTCTTGAGGCAACCTATTAGAAGCTACAAATATCATATATCATATTCACTTTCACCTTTCATCTATAGTAATTGTTATTCCTCCATTTTACAGGTGGAGATACTGAGGCAGGCGGGTTGAGCATCCAGAACTCATAATTAAGACAGTGGAAAATCTGGGTGTTAAGCACCTCCAAAAATTAGATCCCAAATGACTTTCTGGGGAGCAGTCTGGCTTAGGTAAAGGACTGAGATTCAAGAAACAGGTCCTGAATGAAAGGTGATTTAACTTTCATTTTATTTCAACTTTCCAACTTAAAAACAAATTAACATAATTGGTGTGAATTTTAACACATTTCTGTTTCATACCCAAATGGATAAAATTGATCCATTTTTCTTTTGCAAATGGGGTGGATTCAGAAAAAGGCCCAATTTTGTTCTCTGCCATCCCTGCACCTCCACATTAACAATCACATCACTGGATAGCTGGTTCCAGTTTTGACTCATTGCTTGTAGCAACCATTAGACTTAATCATAGTCTATCCCCCAACACAATGTTCCTGACCAGTGTGAATATAGTGTTACCCCCTGAGATCCATGTCAGAACTTTGTTGTAAAAGCATGCTACAGGTCAGGAAGGCCAGTGGCCAGTACCCATTTGGCTAGTACAATTATCAGTCAAACCTCATCTGTGCTTCCCTATCATCTCCACAAAAATGCCTTTCCACACTGTTTAGGGAAGCAATACAAGACTACCATTTCAACCATCGTACAAAAAGGGTCACAGACACACACATATGTTTTCCATTGCCAGTCTATCATATAGTTCTATAAGCAGCTGGGAAGTAAAGGAAAAAAAAGCAGGTGTTCTTATACATATTGAACTGAATATAAGTAATTGATTTGTTCTCTTTATATAAACTATTTGTTTTGCTGTTTCCAGCATTGTGAACGAATAAGGTCCCTGTTGTTAATAATGGAAACATTCTCCAGATTGCTTTATCCAGTCACTGCTGACATCTGAATTTCATATCTGTCACAAGATCAATGAATTGCAATACTGCAAGGCAAAGCCACTAGAAATTAGGTTCTTTGGCAGCAGTATGGCATGCTAATTGCAGTCTGTTATTATAGGATAAGGGCGTTATTTAAACTCATCAGTATTCTACCACATTAAAGACTCCTATGTTTTTACAGATCATTACAAACCATGTTAGACATTACCAGGAAAAAAACAGAATTTCAGTCATTCTATGAAAGCCTGTCATATTTTTGCAATGAAACAACTTGCTTAGCTACTGAAGCATAATGTGTCAACAAGATGGAATTCCACTTTCTAGAGGCTAGAGTACCCACTCAATAGAAGAAAGCAATACATGATTACTGCCTAGAGCTTGTGGCATAATGCTAGCGACTCAGCATTTAGCAATAATGGAAAATGTCTGTCTCATTTTCATTCCCCTTGAAAAAAATCACAGTAAGATGTCCGGAAACACTTCTGGTAGGAGTCAGCTCCTTAATCTCAACAATATCCTCAAACATTACCTTGTCCATAATAATATATTTATGGCGGATTTTCTTAAAAGCACAAATGTAATAAAATGCAGAAAAAGAACAGAAATATAAACTATAGTAATGAAGAGTGGCCATTCAATTTTAGTAGTAGTTATTGACTGTCTCCCTGATTTCCACTTTAAAGCTTCACAAATGACATACAAAAAGCCTTGATATCTTTTTGCTGTGTTTTATATTTTTTCTTTTGTTTTTTACAATCTCAGTGCTACTATGAGATCATATCTAAGGTAACAAGCTCTATCCTCACTTTTTCCCACATCTTAAAACAAAGGCAAAGTTTCAGATTGTTGCATGTAACGCTCTTTGGGTACATCTACACAGCAGGGCAAAAGTCACATTAAGCTACGCAACTTCAGCTACGTCAACTGTGTAGTTTAAGTTGAAATAGCTTAATTTGGCTTTGGGTGCTGTCTACACAGCAGGAAGTAGAAGGAAGAACTCTTCCTTCGACTTCCCTTATTCCTTGTGAAATGAGGGTTACCATGAGTCGGAGTAACATGTCCTCCAGCTGGATATTATTTTGAAATAAAGGCTTGTAGTATAGACATGCACTATGTTATTTTGGAATAATGTCAGTTATTCCAAAATAACCCTGCTGTGTAGGCGTACCCTTTGTTACTCATTATCTGGTTATAGAGCTTAGTGATTTGGAAAAATCCATTTAATGGGGCTTGCCAATAATTTTCTGAAATACAAAAATAGGTATGACTGTCTTTTGTATTTTTAAATATCTTTAAAATATCTAATTTTACATGTTCACTAGTGAAGTATAAAAGCAAACAATTTAACTGAACACTTATCCTTACGCAGATTTAAAATCATTCCTGATAAGGTACCACATATGAAAATCGCCCTAAAATAAGATGGCTTAAGCATAAACGCTGCCTCTCAAATAAGGAGCATACTAACCAGCAAAATGTACTGAACTTTGTCTCAGTGAATGTTTATAAGTGACAGATATGTAAACTCAAATCTGTTTTCTATTACCTGCATTTATATTTTGGGTGGGTTTTTTTGATGCTGTATTTTGATGCTATTATTCTTAAGATTAGAGCTGGTTGAAAATTTTTCAGTGGAACAGTTTTCTAAAAGAAAATGCTGAGAAGCTGTAGACCCACTGAAAGCTTTCTAAAGAAACCGGATAGGTAGCAAAGAAGGCTGCCCAGCGGCCGATCAGCAGGGAGCCAAGTATCCTGGTTCACTGAGCTCCCAGACTCCCCAGCTGCCTTCCTGACAGGCTCCCAGGCTTCCTGGGCTCCAACGGACCCCACAGAATACACTGCAGATGATGTGTAGACTATTTTGATTGCTTTTGGAATATGCTTCCTTAACTATGGAAAAATAATGAAGAACTTCTTCAAAGAATGTAACCGATGCATGCAATACCTAGCTTTAATTATTTTGGTTTGCGGAAGATAAATACAACTACTAAGGAAGATATTGCACTTGAATACAATTTATTTTCCAGTAAATACTTGCAGTCCTGCAGTCTTAAAATTCCACCTGCCCCGCAAGAAGGGCATGTATCTTTTGCAAGAATTCTGTTAATTCAGTGGGAGTTTCTCAACAGAAGAGAAAATCTGCTGAAGAACGGGGGAATTTTAGGACTCAATTTCTGTATTCTTGTTTCAAGTGTATGGCATTTCTCATGTTACTAGGAATACATGTCACATAGTAAGGTTGAGATTCTCACTCAGGTATTCTGTAATCAGCTGAGGAGGACAGGAGGAAGGGCTACAAAGATAGCCCTTATGATTACCTTATCCTATAGCCATTTACACTGCCAGCCTAGTCCTCATAGTTTACAGCAGCTTTACAGCTGGCTGGCTTTGGCCAGAAACAGAAAGGTCAACAACCAAAGATCCCTAGAGCATAGTAGTACTCAGGCTAGCCATGCTCCAAACATGCATGTTACGCCAAGGTGAAGGCGAAGAGAGAGTCTTACATTATAGCTATGTTAGTTCTATACTATCTAGGGATTTCCTTCCCATTCTAAGGGAATCCCTGTCTGGCTGGATGTGATGACTTAAAATACTTTACTTTACTGCTGAAGTGATGCACAAAGGTCCTTCTCTTATGAGAGAATCTGAATCTAAAATATCACTTCTACTTCTCACTATAATAAATTAAGATTAATGATATGAATTCGTTAGGAGTGTAGAATGTATGTGTAAACAAAAGCATCCATTCCCTAGGATCTCAGTTCTAACCTTATCAGGTTATCCGTTTTTAACTCCAATCTTTTCTTTGATATATAGAAAGGAAGCAATATCCTAGGATAGTAGAAGAAAAGACAAACATGTTTTATTTATAGAGATTTCTTGGGCCTTGATTAACACAGCTTTTTCTGTACCCAGGCCCGTTGGTACAATCTGTAATGTCTTTCATATTTTGTTGCTGTTTTCTTGTATTAAACATGTCAACATTTTACATCTGAGCAATAAAAGAGAGAGAGATAGGTCTGTTGAATAGCAATGCAAGCAGAATAACAGTGCATAATGCTAATACCTTGGAAAATTAATTAATATTTTATGAGTAATAAAAAAGTGGGAAGGATTAGCCAAGACTGAAGGTCAGCCAGTGGCACCACTACATTTCTCATTGTTCGTAACTGAGAAAAAGATTTCTCCATAACATTTCTTCAGTTAAAGATAAACATCTTCAGATTCACATTTGGTTTAAAAAGATCATAGTCTAATTGCAACGGATACTGAACAGAAGCATATAAAAAGACAGTTAATGCCTTCAGTCCCAAATGCACAATGCATTTGTCTTATGATGCTTTTTGGAACTTGGAAATTGTATATATGGCATACTACTACATGCAAAAGAGACTTGTGCCAAATTTTTCTCCTTTTCTTCGACTGTGGTAAAGAAAACTTATCTGTGACCCTGACTCTGAAATCACGTAGCTTACATACACGAAGACTACACTTTCTGTTTCAGAAGGTTGAAAAAGCTACCAGAGGAGAAGCTGTTCTGGATTTGGTTTTAACAAATAGGGAGGAACTAGTTGAGAACTTGAAAGTGGAAGACAGTATAGGGGACAGTGATCACGAAAT
The DNA here is from genome assembly GCF_049634645.1 of Pelodiscus sinensis. NCBI lineage: Eukaryota > Metazoa > Chordata > Testudines > Trionychidae > Pelodiscus > Pelodiscus sinensis. The sequence goes on from NC_134713.1 coordinate 114,473,497, forward strand.
AATAGAGTTCATGATCTTAAGGAAAGGTAGAAGGGAGACCAGCACAATTGAGGTAATGGATTTCAGGAAGGCAGATTTTGATAAGCTCAGAGAACTTGTAGGTAAAGTCCCATGGGAAGCAAGACTGAAGGGAAAAACAACTGAGGAGAGTTGGAAGTATTTCAAAGGGACGTTGTTAAGGGCCCAAAAGCAAACAATTCCGCTGTGTAGGAAAGATAGAAAATATGGCAAAAGACCAGCTTGGCTTAACAAGGAGATCTTGCACGATCTCAAAATAAAAAAGGAGTCATATAAAAAATGGAAACTAGGACAACTAACAAAGGATGAATATAGGCAAGCAACACGGGAATGCAGGGGCAAGATTAGAAAGGCAAAGGCACAAAATGAGATCAAACTAGCTACAGGCATAAAGGGAAACAAGAAGACCTTTTATAAATACATTAAAAGCAAGAGGAAGACCAAGGACAGGGTAGGCCCACTGCTTAGTGAGGAGGGAGAAGCAGTAACAGGAAACTTGGAAATGGCGGAGATGCTCAATGACTTCTTTGTTTCGGTCTTCACCGAGAAGTCTGGAGGTGTGCCTAACGTAGTGAATACAAGCAGAGAGAGGGTAAGTTTAGAAGATAGGATACACAAAGAACAAGTTAAAAATCACTTAGGAAAGTTAGATGTCAGCAAGTCACCAGGTCCTGATGAAATGCATCCCAGGATACTCAAGGAGCTGATAGAGGAGGTATCTGAGCCTTTAGCTATGATCTTTGAAAAATCATGGCAGACAGGGGAGATTCCAGAAGACTGGAAAAGGGCAAATATTGTGCCCATCTATAAAAAGGGGAATAAGAACAACCCAGGAAACTATAGACCGGTCAGTTTAACATCTGTCCCAGGGAAGATAATGGAGCAGGTAATTAAGGAAATCATATGCAAACACTTGGAAGGTAATAAAGTGATAGGGAATAGCCAGCATAGGTTTGTGAAGAACAAGTCATGCCAAACTAATCTGATAGCTTTCTTTGATAAGATAATGAGCCTTGTGGATAAGGGAGAAGCGGTGGATGTCGTATACCTAGACTTTAGTAAGGCATTTGATACGGTCTCGCATGATATTCTTATTGATAAACTAGGCAAATATAACTTAGATAGGGCCACGATAAGGTGGGTGCATAATTGGCTGGATAACCGTAGTCAGAGAGTTGTTGTTAACGGTTCTAAATCCTGCTGGAAAGGGATAACAAGTGGAGTTCCTCAAGGGTCTGTTTTGGGACCCGTACTGTTCAATATCTTCATCAATGATGTAGATATTGGGATAGAGAGTACGCTTATTAAGTTTGCAGATGATACCAAACTGGGTGGGGTTGCGACTTCTTTGGAGGATAGGGACATAATTCAAAATGACCTTAGCAAGTTAGAGAAATGGTCAGAGGTAAACAGGATGAGGTTTAATAAAGAGAAATGCAAAGTGCTCCACTTAGGAAGGAACAATCAGTTCCATACATACAAGATGGGAAGCGACTGTCTAGGAAGGAGCATGGCGGAAAGGGATCTAGGGGTCATAGTGGACCACAAGTTGAATATGAGTCAACAGTGTGATGCTGTTGCAAAAAAAGCAAATATGATTCTAGGTTGTATCAACAGGTGTGTTGTAAGCAAAACTCGTGAAGTCATTCTGCCGCTCTACTCTGCACTAGTTAGGCCTCCGCTGGAGTACTGTGTCCAGTTCTGGGCGCCACATTTCAAGAAAGATGTGGAGAAATTGGAAAGGGTACAGAGAAGAGCGACAAGAATGATTAAAGGCCTAGAGAACATGACCTATGAAGCCAGGCTTCATGAACTGGGCTTGTTTAGTTTGGAAAAAAGAAGATTAAGGGGGGACATGATAGCGGTTTTCAAATATCTAAAAGGGTGTCACAAGGAGGAAGGAGAAAATTTGTTCCTCTTGGTTTCTGAGGACAGGACAAGGAGTAATGGGCTTAAAGTGCAGCAGGGGAGGTTTAGATTGGACATTAGGAAAAAATTCCTAACTGTCAGGGTGGTCAAATATTGGAATAAATTGCCAAGGGAGGTGGTGGAATCTCCCTCTCTGGAGATATTTAAGAACAGGTTAGATAGACATCTGTCAGGTATGGTGTAGACGGAGCTTGGTCCTGCCTTGAGGGTGGGGGGCTGGACTCGATGACCTCTTGAGGTCCCTTCCAGTCCTATTATTCTATGATTCTATGATACACACTAAGATCCCTAGGTCATGGCACAGACTGCATCGCATGACTCTTGCCATGTGAGTTTGCAGAAAACATAATCTTCTCTAAGGATTTTGTTTCCTGAATGGTGATTGAGAGAAAATATCAGAGCCCTGATTTTTGCCCTTGTCTGTCACATGTTGGTGTAGATTTTTGGGGAGTGCTGAGAATGTGGCTCATAGACTGGGTTAACATTTCCAGTCTTTGCCTTGGTGAAGTGTGTCCCTTCACAATATCAAGTCACATAATCTGGTCAGTAGCTACTAAAGCAGAGAATCCTTAAAAGAAATCATAACAGCTTTCTGAACTGGTTGTTATACTAAGCCTTTAAATTAGGTACATTTTATTTACAGAGCAACTGCAGATTCAAAATAATGAAGAATGAAGCTACAGCCTGCAGCTTGATTTTTATCACTTTACGATAGAGAGTAGAACAAAAATTATTTGTGATTTTAGTCTTCTTAACCAATCCCAAAATTTAATCTGAGGCATTACTTTTCATTTAGTCATTCTTGTTTCACATCACTTTTCCAACTCCACCCTTTATTTTGTAGTTTCGTTCAGAGAATCTGGGGAACTCAGTGTTTTACATGCACCACTGCACAGATGGATAGGAAGCTGTACCAAGGTCGACAGATGCTAACCTACTCACAGAAGACAAGTTACTGTAACTTCCTAGTTCAGCAAACAATTATTCTTCTATGCTATCAATTTGTGCAACATCAAAACCGCAGTAAAAAGTACATTTTCTACTACAACAAGGTAACAGCATGTTACAGTTTTATAAATATATATATTTTCCCTCCATCCAGCACCTGCATGGATTTAGTAATAATACCAGGCACAGGTGGATTCCCTTGGTACCTACGTCAGTTAGTCACTTCAACCTATCATTTAGTAGGGCCTTTTGTGTATAGAACTTTTTCCCCTCAGCCCTTTTTTTTTATACAGTGATAATTTTATTTTAAAAAATGACTGATACAGCTAGTTCAACCTCTTAGCACAACATATTTTCCAATGCTGCTTATTTTATTTTCATAAAAGTACCATTCATTCTGCACATCCCTAGTTAAAAACAGTTTTTATGAAACAATAAAGCACTAAGGTTTCTGCATTAATCTTCATTATGTTTCTTAAAATACTCACAGAAACAGTGTCACTGAGGTATCATTGACTGGCCACTCTTTCTCTCCCCCTGTCTAATTAAGAAGGGTGGTATTCATACAATAATAAATAGTTTGTGCTAGATCTTATTCATATTTGCTGAGTGCTGGGAGAAAAAAAGTCAAAGCTCTTGGCATGTCATTTGCACAGTTCAACTGCTCACTGTAACTACTTAAATCAGCAACTTCTCAAACCAATTAAGGCAAAGGATTCTGGGACGGACATACTCTACATGACAAAGTAGTGATTTCTAGGCTCTGGCACTGTATTAAAATTGTTTATTGAAAGCTGCTGAATTTCACAGTGGTATGAAGGGCAACTCAGAGTCATCAATGTGAAAGGAAAAAAAATTAGTTTCTTTTTCAATCCTTCAATCTCAACTGATTCCCGATGAGTTATAGCAAAAGTGTGCAGTCTTACCCCACAGCCCAGTCCATTGCTTGGCTCACATACTATTTTCCTCATTTCTGGTTCAGGAAGAAGGCCAGCTCCACAACCTGGAGCTGAACACAGCACTCCACCCATCTGCAGCACACATTCTTCTGCACCATAGCGCTGGTAGCGGTTGTACTGCAAGGCAAAACACATGTATGGCTGTTCAGAGAGACTGGGCCCTGGGGGAAATATCCCCAACTTTTCTGCTCCAGTTTATCTTGCTAAATGAGTCTAGCACTTCCAAAATTTTACCCAGTAACTTCAGGTTATTTGTCAGATGTTTGGAACATAAGAGTACTGCACATTGATTCAATAAAGTAAATGCCACAATGTTTCATTCTACATTAAATACAAATTGGGAGAGGAAATCCAAGAGCTGTAGCCAGAAATTAACAGCATAATGTGTCAGAGCCACACTGTCCCACAATTACACAACATTCTTGTGAAAAGCATACTCCAGGTAGATAAACTGAGCCAAAAAAATCTTTCTCTGGGTAGCAATTTATTTTAATATCATGAGCAGGTATTTCTGTGGCTCTTATGGAGTGTCAGTGTTTCACAGACACTCTTTTAGTAGCCTCACAACACCCTGGAGGAAACATCTTCATTTTTCAGATGGGGATATCAGAAAGTTAAGTGACCTCTCCAAGTTTGCACAGGAAGTCCATGCCAGGGTCAGAAATAATACTCGAATACTTCAAATCCTAGCCAAATATTAAACTTTGGAAAATGTTGATAATTATTATTAGCTTCAACATGTTTTAAACAGTGCATGCCAATTAACACATTTTTAAACCGCTATTTCAAAGTGTAAACAGACCTTAAGACAGTTCAGTGGAATGACGGTATTAAAATACAGCCAACAGATCAGCCTACCCTAATATTTGCTTGTGTCCATTAGCCATTCTGACACATTCAGATTTCATAAAAGTTTAGCTTTAGTTTTTTAACAATAAGATTCTAGCGCTTATGGCTGTGAAGAAAAGCTTAAAAAGTTACATGAGGGTAAACCAATGCTGAGTTTTCTTCTCAAGTCTGCAGAGAGTCTGAAACAATAAAAGACACTTTAATGTCATCATTATTGCACTGTCAATCACTGCAAAGGGTGATATGGTTTTCAAAGAAAAGTCCAGAGAGAGGTGAGAATTGGGAATTTGCAACTGTGGAGAAGGAAGTGCAAAGTGAAGAACAGAGAGGAAAGACAGGGAAGAAGGACAGAAACAGACAAAGGAAGGTGGGGAAAAGGAAAAGAAACAAAGGGTAGAAATAACAATGGTCCAAATGGTGGGTATATTTTTCCACTGAGTGGCAGTTGATTAAGTATGTAACAAATAATAGTAACTAGAAGTTTCATTATTATGTAAAGGCCAATTTCTATCCTTGAACTATGTATGGCATACTTTTCCGTGTTGCCAACAGGCGTTCTGCTGAGGATGGAGTGTACACAGTGCAAAATTAATGCCTCGACCCATAGACCACAAGCAAAACTGGCATTTGGCTCTCTCCCCAGAATGAGTTTGCCACGGTCTGGTCTCGATGCAATCTACACTGGTATAACATGCACACTGCAGGCACAGGAAGAAGTATAAGTTACATCAACTCAAACTTCCTGGTCCACATACCGGACTTTTAGTCTCTGGTGTAGCTGCAAAAATATAAACCACTAAAGTAGTCATGATTTATGCCACTGCCATAACTAGTTTACCCTGGTTTTAAATTTGGATAAGCTAAATGGATACAAATCAGGTTGCACCAGTTTAAGTCATGTCTATGCTAGGGTTTTGTATTGATGCAGCTCTACCAATGGTAAGTAAAAGTAGAGAGTAAAGCACGTCTCAGTGAATGTGGCCATTGTACAGTGAATACATAAAAGGAAAAAAAATAAAAGACAAGAGAGAAATTAGTTGGGTGACTTTTCTCAGAAGATGGGGAAATGAGTTTAGTGTATGCAAATAATACAGAATTTAGTGTTAAATCACAGCTTGAATAAAAACATTCAGTGCTTCTTAAAATTTTACCTAATTATAACTCATGAAAATGTTGTATTACCAAAACCACAACCACAACTATTGAAAAATGAAGCAATCCGTCCAAATCCCTACGCAAGGAGGATGCAAATAACCACTTCAATATAAACACAGAGGCTCCCATGCACATTTTGCAGATACAGTTAAGGAGGCCTTTCATCATTTTGTAGAAGTTACATGCTGCAGTAATACATTCTTTTTCACGGTATTTTAAAAACAAGTATGAGAGTTTTGAAAGCCACAGCCAAGTGACATAGTATCCATGTTCAAATAATAATCCTGTTTATTAAATCTTTTCCAAACAGTTTGGAAAATCTATAAAAATACACCACTCTATATTAAACAAAACAAAGTAGAAAACCTAAAGGGAGAAATGCCCTTTTATAGAAGAATCACTCAGTGTATGAGAGGCATGGGGATTAACATCTTACATGCTTTATAGCCTTTTTGTTAGAAAGGAATTTGAAGACATCAGCAATTAGAGGGTTCCTTTGAATGTGGGGACTCACTGAGTCAAATAATATTTAACATTATTATGCATGAACCCATTTATCCCAGCATTATGGGATAAATATTTAATGTTGGAATCTATCAGTTTTCAACCGAGTGTGCAGTAAATATGTTGAATGCTCGGAGTCATTCTGCTGGCCTTGAACGGAAGTGCTGGTAATCGCAGCTGCAAAGCTCTCCGAGGACCTCATTTTAGTTCAGAGCACAGAATGGACCTGAAGGTGAAGACGGATATTGTCTTACCCTATCTTAAAAGGTAACATTCAAATGTGCTGAATGTTGGATTGTTAATAGCTTCCTATTATAGACACAAACACCAGCAGCAATACTAAATTTGAGGGTCTGTCACCATTTCCATTAGAAATCCTGAGCTGAAAAGAGAAAATGATTTCCAATCTCAAACTGGGCATAAAGAAGTCAGCAAGATTCCCCCTTTAATAAAGGAATTTTCATGACAAAAACCAATGTTGTCCCTATAAGATATAGGCAAGAAAATTAATTTACAGGGTTCATGGGGAGAAAGAGTCAAATTTCATCCAGAAAATTTGACATTTTATACTGGTTCAGCACAGAAATTGTGTCAAATCATTATACAATTATAGCACTGGCAAGTGTGATTTTCGTATCATAAAAACCAAACACACGGATCAACTGGAAAACAGAGAAAAACCTACTAAATGCTTTGTACGTTCTGTTATCTAGTTATAAACCTGTCTCCTACTTCTAATGCTCATTAAATTTACAAAGGTGTTATTTTCCAATATTTTTCTTTTCTGTCTTTACTGTAAATCAATTAAAATGAAGAAGCAGAATCTGTATAAGTTCATTGTCTTTACAAAAATCAGTTATATTCTAATACATATTATGTTATGGTTAAAGAACAAAATACCTTTCTTTATATTAAGGGTTCATTTATAAATAGCTTACAAAGGGTTAATATACAACACATAATTTTTTGAATAATTGTCAGTAAAATCCAAGAGGGGAACAGACTGCTATCAGAGGGCAGCCTCAACTGCAATCCCCTCTTGCAATATGCCATGGCATGATTAGTACAGTGATTACTCCACTGAGGTAACCCAAAGACTCTACTTTGGGCTGTCTTGCTTCACATTAGAACCTCTCCATGGGGCTGGGTATATTACAAGAACACTGTGCAAACAATCCAAAATTTCAAGTCCCAAAACAATACTTTGCACAAATAACCTTTAAAATCACATACCCTCAGGGCCACTAATATAACACAGACCACATTCTAGTGTCTTCCATCACACCTGGGTTCTTTATTAGTCCTCTTCTGTCCCTTTTTCAGGACAGCCCCTGCAGCCCTTCCAGCTAGAGTGCAACCTACTCTTTCTAGCAGGAACCTCTACAGCACCTCTGATGGGTGATCATCCTCCCAAAATGAGTAATCCTCACTCTTCCTTACCCTCTCTTTTTGTTCTTCTGGGTCCAGCTCTTCAGTACAAAGATGTTAGTTTATAAACCTCACCAATGCTCCCCCTTCCTTCACTCCTTTCCAGCCCTTCACTCCTTTTGCTGGTATTCCAGCCTTCAGTCCTTTCCAGCACTCTGTCTTGGGGAAACCAGCCAGCAGACCCTTCCTGCTGCTCTCCTTTCCTTCAGCCTTCTCCCAAGAAACACATTCTGTATCGGGCAGCTCTCATTTGTCTCTTTTCCTAACTCACACTCAGGCAGCTCTGGTTCACTGGGTCTCAAACTTCTAAGGTGTTGCCCTACCTCCTAATTGACCTAATGGAAGCACCTGTTCTAGCAAAGGAAAACTAGATCCACTTCCCATTCTGGAACCAGCCACTCTGACACAATTGCATACAACCATGGGTTATAACTCTCTAATCTTCTATTTAGCATAATGTGTATCTCATAGAACTCCTGTCTATGACATGTTTATAACAGGTGACATTTTCATAAGCACCCAAGTGACTTAGGAGCTTAACTCATTTTTAGAAACGATGGGCAAAATTCACTTTTGAAATAGGCCTTCGATTCCTAAATCACATAGGCACCTTTCAAAAATATTAACCATCTATTTATCATTTATTGGCACCTTATTAAGGATACATCCATAAATGATATCAAGTGGTACTGAACAAACTATATAAGTATATTCCATCTTTTCAGATAAACTTCTGAATGATCCAACTAATGGGGCACTGGACTAGACAGCTACTCAAGAGATTTTGGTTCAATTTTTGAGTCAGCCACACAGTTTGTGGGTAGCTTTAGGTACAACACTTGGATCTACTCTGTAACTCCTTTTCCCATCTGCAAAATGGGGGGTGATACTTCCCTACATCATAGGGACGTTGCAAGGATAAAAATCCATTAATAGATGAGAGATCATCCGGTCCTAGGGTTATAAGGGCCATATAAACCAAAAGAAATTAAAGTTTCTCCAAACAACCATTTAATCATGACAGCAGGCATGAAAGGAATTAAGCACAACTCTTCTACTATCATTAGAAACTAGCTTTAATAGTAATCTGATATGAGTTTGTGAGGCATTTGGAAACTGCTGTGATGAAGAAATAACTATAAGTAAAAAACTGAAGATTGGTGATTTTCAAACATGCAAAAAGAAAAAAAAAGAAAAAAACTTGTCCAGGTTGGAACTTCCTGGTCAATTCCAGCTCCTCTGCTTCTGATCCCTCTGCTGAAAGCCCTGGCCCTGGCCACCAAGCTCCTTATCCTTGTCCCAGCTCCGCTGCCAGCCCCAGCCGCTAGGCTCCCGCTGCCTCCCCTTGACCATGGGAGTCCCAGCTCCCGGGGCTCTCTGGTCCAGTGACATCCACAGTCCGGCCAGACCAAAGAGTCACAGACCAGGGAGGTTTAACCTGTATTGTGTAAATTTTCCAATTAACTGTATTTAAAAATGTTTAAAATACACTTAAAATTGTGATTAATTTTTGGTGACAAGCACTCCATCAACTAAGTCTTTTGGATGAAACATGTCAATGGTAAAGCAGAACAACTCGACAAGGAGTTCTGGAAGGAATGGAAAAAGGGCAGGTAGCCTATTACTTTTATGACTCAAATTTGAATGCAGCAATGTTGCTAATAGTAAAAAATCATAACTTCTGAGGGTATTGCCAGAATTTGGACAGTTAGCATATCTGGAACTTCAAAGGGTCAATGTACCAAAGTTTAAAGCAATGGTTAACATAACTGACTAGCAAACCCAAATTTAGAAGGTGGGTGTTTACATCATCCAACTTGATGACCAAAAAGCCACATTCCACAGACATAAAAAAGGTATGCCAGCCAAAAAGGTTAAAAGAAGATTTGGAAGTGTTGCTAAAACACAAAATCTACTATATATTTGAGAGAGTTTCTCTCTCTGTGTGTGTGTGTGTTTGTCTGTTCAAGAACTTGTACTAAGCAGTAAGAACTAGGACCACCAACTTTGGTATACAGTTTTCTCTTATCATAACTTAAAGCAAGGTAAGAGTTTTGTTGTGCTAGGAAAATGGGATGTGCCTGGAATGGGACTGCTTCTCAGAAAACCATAGATAAAGGAAATAGAATCACCCAGCAAGTGAAAGGAGCTGGTTGGGGTCATGCCCCCCATTTCAGGACCTTCCCCAGCCCTGAGCTTCTCACCCCACAGTTGACCTTTAGGGGAGACGGGCAGGGCTGAAGTTTCCCCCTCAATTCATACAGGAACATTGCTGGCCGTTCCTCTTCATCAATGAGTGAGGGGAAGTGCACAGTTTGCTGCATATCTCACTCTGGCTGGGTGATGAAGGAGGCAGATGAACCTGGACCTGCATTCCTTCCCTGGCTATGCCTGCTGGAACTGTAGCAGCCATGGAGAGGCTCTTGTCAGGTGTCCCCAAGCTACTGCAGTGAGAGAGGGCTGGAATAGTCTTCTCTCCTTGTGGTAGCCTGCATTCTGAATTCTTTATCCCCATTCCCACCCCAGAGCAATGATTTAAATGAAGCATGTACCTTTTCATTTTATTTTCCAACAAATAAAAATGAATTGAGTTAAGGTCTTGAACAATGCTGGGTAAATTTTCTAGCATCAATATATAAAAGGACAGAAAAACAGAGGAAACAGGTAATAAATATAAGCTCAAGTTAAAAAATGTAGGTGTCAAGGAAAGCTAAAGGAATCAATGAAATCTCAATGGCCACTAAGGTTAAACACAATATGATAGCATTTAAAAGCATATTAGGAACACAAACCAACAAAAATCTCCAAGTTGGGTATAAGTTTATTACTAGATGTGGATGATAACAATATAAATAATGCTGTAAAAAAGGAAGAAATGTTCAAAAGGTATTTTTCTGCATTTGGAATGAAACAGGAGAAAGCATCTATTCCATGTGATGCTGTGGATGGAATAGAAAATTTACCATCTGTGATAAAGGAGGATGTGAATCGACATCTGCTCAAATTAAACATTTTCACATCCACCGACCTGGACAACTTCCATTTCAGAGTCTTGAAAGAACTAGCTGAAGTACTCTCTGAATTACTGTTATTTTTTTAAAAAATATTGAAAGCCTGGGCCAAATCCAAAGGACTGGAGGCCTACCAATTTAGTTCTAATATTTAAAAAGTGTTAAAAGGATTAACCTGATGTTGGTTCTGAATAAAATATTGGAAGGGTTAATTTGGGACTCTACGCATAAAGAATTAGAGGCAAAAATAGAATTAACATCAGTCAGCATAATTTCATGGAAGATTGCGTCTTGTCAAATCAACCCATTGTCTTTAAAAAAACCAAACCAATCCTAGAATAATAGGTCTGCTTAAGAAAGACAACTGTGGTAATATAGTATACCTGGATTTCCCTGTCTCCACTATAGGAAAACTTGGTGCGGCTATGATTAATGCAGCAGCATTAATTCAGTGGGTCTGGTGACAATGGAATAAGTTGATAAAGAGAGCACTCTCCCATCAACTTCAGTATTCTACCACAGTGAGAAACAGAAATTATATAAATGGAAGCACATCTCCCGATGCTGTAGAATGGTGTAAAAACCGCATTAAGTCGAGATAAATTTAAGTTACATAACTTACAATGACTTAATCCTCTAGTATAAACAGGACCTTAGTTCCACATGACATTTTGAACAAAAGCTTACATTATGTGGATTTAAGAGGGCACATGTTAGATAGTTTAAAAATTGCTATACTAACAAACATCAAAATATAGCATTAACAAGTGGGAGAATTTCTAGCAGAGTTCCAAAGGGACTGGTTCTTAGTCTTACTTTATTCAATATTTTTATCAATAATCTAGATCACTGGTTTTCAAACTTGGGTCATGGCCCCACAACACTTTGTTTATTCAAGTGTCTGTAGTCATAAAGCCTTTGCGCTCCCATTGGCTGTTTCCAGCCAAGGGGAGTTGACGCCAGCCATTCAGCTATTATTTTTCTGACCGTGACTTGTAAATCCACCTCTCAGCACCTGTTCTCAACTCATTTATGGAGCATCTGATCTCCATCCAATTCTCAACTCAATCATTGCATATGCCAGCTCACACCCAAACTCTCACTCTCTGAAACTGAGATGTGTGCCTGAACTCCTGATCCCTCCCTACCCCTTAAGTACTGGAACAAGTTACCTAGAGCACTTGTGAAATCTTTCCTTATTTGGAGAAGAACAGGTAAAATAAACACCTGTCAGGGATGGTCTAGTTCTTGGGTTCTCAACCATTTTCTTTCTGAGGTTCCTCCCCAACAGGCTATATAAACTCCATAGTCTATCTGTGCAACCACTGTTTTTCTACATATAAAAGCCAGGAGCTACCCTGTCTAGTGGGTAGGAAGCAGGGCAATTGCCCAAAGCCCTATGCAATAGGGGGGCCTGCAAAGCTAAGTTGCTCAAGCTTCAGCTTTCTGCCCCGGATCCTAGCAAGTCTAATACTGACCCTGCTTCAAGGACCCCCTAAAATCTGCTTGCAGGACCCCAGATCCCTTACTGATAACTACTGGTCTAGATAATAGTCTTGCTTCAGTGCAGGGGACTGGCCTAGATGACCTAACAAGGTCCCTTCCAATCCTGCACTTCCTCGATTATTTTTACCCCCAGCATTCTCTCAGCACTATTGTCACATCTCATATAACATAAACAGGGTTCTAGTAAAGCAATCACTCATATAAAAGGTGGTGCAGTTACATAGTATCCTGGGGCAGTGCTTCCTCAAAGTTCCAACACTGAGGGAGATCCTCCACATAAAATCTCCTACTACACAAAAGAGTTTTGCTGAAGAATGCAATGCCTCCCTGAAGGCTAACTCTGATTCAGGGGGGATCCAAAATGTTCCCGAAGAAAAGACGGTGAAGAGTTGTAGTAGCAGTAGCTGATAAGCAATCTGTTAACATGGATCATTCCCCTGTCAAAATATCAAGAAATTGGCCAGTACATTCTGCAACACTTTTAAACTGACAATACAGCAGGGAGGACTAGCTATATATTGTTGAGCAGCTTCTTTTCTTCCAACTAGTCTGTAATTTGCTTTTTCTATAGTCTGTCCTGTTGGGGGCACTCAGGTACAGCAGCAGATTTCTCCTGCATTATTTGTTTTCCCTTTTACCCCACACATACAGCTATTTTATTCATGAATCACAATATTCCATTTAAACAATTAAACGTGATTTTTTTATCACTTTCAGGGGGGGAAAAGAGAAAAGTTTGTCAAAGTCATTAGGAAGAATACGTAACAGTTCCATAAAGTTTACCAATAATCTTGCTGTGTTTGTATATTGTAGCGTTTAGGTCTGAATCAAAGCAAACTCTCTCTTCTTTCTTGCTTATTGTTGAATTGTTTGTCTTACACAGTATTTGGACATAGCCAAATCTTGTTACGCTTGTTGCATCTTTAGCATATTTTTGTAGTCAGTTTGTAATATCATTACTCATTAACTCATTTCTGTTTAATCAGAGATAGCCAGCCTGACAGGAGAAATAGCTGCTCTGAAGGAGACTTTCTAACATTGTTTCATTTTTCAGTGGTTCCTTAGGCAATAATCTTTCCTTCCAGTCCTCATCATCTGTCTTGCACCTATGAAGTCAAGTGGTTAGATAGAGGGTTGGACCTTATCCAAGGGAAAATGAGAGAATGAAAGAATGATGACATCCAACTGCACAGGGAAAGAAATCCCACACTGCTAAAATCTCAACCTTTACATGCAGAAGTTTAGATTTTAGTTCTGCTGATGCAGACGGTCCTGGAGATTCTCTTTATGTTCACTGGCTCGTACAGAAAAAGAGCTTTGTACACTGGGGGTACGTCTAGACTATAGGCTTCTGTCGACAAAGAGCATCTAGACTACATCCAGTTCTGTCAACAAAGCAAGCCGCTTTGTTGACATGAGAGTGTAGACACAAAGGACAGTGTAGATGCAATAACGCCTTCTGTCCACAGAACTCTGTCAACAAAAGGCATTATTCCTCATAGAATGAGGTTTACCGCCGTCGACAAAACTGCCAAGTTCTATAGATGTTATGTCGACAGAACTTGGCGGTAGTGTAGACGCAGGTATAGTTTTGTCGACAAAAGTGGACTTTTGTCAACAAAACCCTGTAGTCTGGACATACCCTGGGAGAACTTGTACAACAGAGCCCCAAACCAACCAGAACTATTCTTGATGCATTTCCTTCATGTTATAGTACAACAGGAAACCACAAGTCAGATAATGAAAAACTAAAGCACTAGGATGTCATCTCTCCTGCAATTGTTTCTGAGCAAGTTTGCCTTTGGAGACTAGAGCTGTATGAATAATCAATTTTTTGATTCACCAGAAAAACTGAAAAAAAAAAGAAAATATTTCTTTTAGATACAAAAGACAATATTTTCAGTTGCCTCAGACATTATAACTCCTTTTTAAAGAAATTTTTGAACCAGAGAAGATGGCATCCCCCTGATACCTATGTGAGAAAACATTAGTCCCTACTTCACTCAATCAGAGCAGATATTTGAATGTTGGTCTCCAACATCCTGACATCCATAACCTCTGGGCTGTAATGAAGTGTGGCAATACCATCTCTGCCTCCTTCATTTTATTAATGGTGTACATGTTCCCCTTGCAAATCTAGCTCAAACACATATTTCCTTACAGAAATGTCAATACAGTTCATTTTGACATTTACAAAATATCTGATAGGGATGTCAACATGTAGTTGACTACATGATTAACCAATAAGCCTGGACTTATTGTTTAATCCTATAGACTACACATATCCCTTCCCTTGTTGTCTCTGTATCAGAGACAGCAAGGGGGAGGGGAGGGAGAGAGGCAGGAGCTGATGTCTGTGTGGAGAAGGTTTTTAAACTGGCTTTCTATGCATGCTAGCTCTGCAGAGCCGCCTCCCCTCCTTGCTGCCTCCCATAGAGGCAGCAGTGTGGGGGAGAGGGGTAGGGGAGGCTGCCACAGAGCAGCCTGTGTTCAAGGTGGGCCCAGACTCACTGTGGTCAGAGGCTGCTCCATGGTAGGCCAGCGCAGCTTCTGTGCACCAGGAGCTTGGGCCACCAGTGGACAGGGGCAGCAGGTGGGAGCCGGTCTGCGAGGGGCGCCAATTTTAAACTGGCTCTCCTCACAGACCAGATCCTGCTTTCCACTCCACACTGCTGCATCTGATAGACAGGCAGCAGTTTGGGGTGACAGGGGGCTCCTCAGGAGTGGAGCCATAAGCACACTGCCTGCCAGCGCCGTCCCCAGCGAATATCGAAATCGTATAATCACTAAGTTTTGATGCGGTTACATGATTATTCAATTACTCTATATCTAACTTCCCTAATACCTGACCAATTAACCAAAACAGACACGAATCTGTGAAATGTTTTGGCTGACTCACCCAAAACTGCATTTTTCAGCAATAAAAAACTTCAGATATAAAAGCTTCACTCAGCTCTACTAAGAATTTTACCACTAAGGACAAAAAGCAGAACACAGACGAGGAAGAGCAATAATCTTTTGCCATCCATTTGTGTTGCTTTACCAATATACTGTATAAAAACTGTTTACTACTATTAACTGATTTATGAAAACTAAAAAGTCCACAAAAAATGTTTGGAGACTTCTAACAAGTTATTTTTATTTAAACAAATCCAGGTTATGCCAGTTTCTCTTATTTTTGCTTAATTGTATGAAGTTTTACAAGAGTCAAGCTAAACTTTTTACCTTTTACCTACTTGAGGTAATGAAGGATATAGGCTTCTCACAAAACTCTAGGGTTCATTTAACTGAGGTTACCTTCTGTACCACCAATCTAAATACTCTTGTGGGTGGCCCATTAGCCATTGCTATGGAACTCCTTTCCACCAGATACCAGAATGACCATGAAACTTACCATCCTATAAATAAAATGTAAAAAAAAATATCTTTCCACTAGTTTCCTCCTCCCTGTTCATGTTTGGATCAAGTACCCATGCACATACATTCAGCATGTTCTCCAACAGTTTGCCCTGCAAGGTGCCAAGCGTCCTCATTTCCCATTGGCTTCAATAAGAGGTCAGCGTGTTCAGCACCTCGCAGGGCCAAGACCCAGATGGAGGAGATGACAACACTGTATGTGGGTGTGTATATGTGTGGAGGAAGGGCAAGAGAGAATTTCATATTTGCTTTATCTGAATTTGCAGGAGCTCTGATATCACAATGACTGACACTTCAAAAATGGAACTAGACTAGACATAAGGTAAGGTGCATCTAGTCTCCTCAGGCTGTTGAGAAGAGGATGGGTTAAGTGGGTGTAAGGGGTTAAGATGAGTAGAAACTGTTAGTCCCAACTGGCAAGTTGACATTCTATTGTATACATGAATAGAGTGTATGGCAGACACATTTTTAAAAATTGAAAAAAGTAAAATAAGCATTGTATAGTCATATAAGTGAGGAAATGTCTGGGTTTTTCCTTTCTTGACCTTGACTGTTGTAGAAACTGTTTCCTAATTAAGATGTATGTTAGTTTTCTTCATTTTTTCAGACTAAAGACTGACTAAAGACTTTCTCTTATTATTTGCTTCTCAACTGTTAATAGTAGAAATATGTATATTAATTCCAAGCAGTGTAACAAGAGTCATCAGGAGACTTGTTACAATTTTGCTTTCGTAAGTAGATAACATAACTACAGTAATCTCTGTACTTAAGTGTGTCACAGTTTCAGTGTTAGCTGCACCCTTCACACACACACACACACACACACACACACACACACACACACACAGATTTCCTGTAGGGTGCCATCATAAGGTTTCCAGCTCCCAGCTGTCACCTTTCTCAAGTGCAGACCCATGTCTCTCACCATCCAGTCTATGGGTTTAGGCTTACAGTCCCTCTGCACTTCATGTGGCTTCCTGAGCAGGGCAGACTGGGATCCAGCCAGGGGCATTAATAGTGAAGAGGTTAGAGAGCCATGTCCCCCACATTTCTAAAAGTGGGAGGGTCATGCCTGCCCACTTTTTAATATGAATGTAGTTTGAGGGCAAGGGGCCACATTGCCCCTCCCCACAACTGCAAACCTCAGGCAGGCATGGAACAGTGTCAACATGGGCTGTGCTATGCAGCGGGGAAGCTGATACGGTAATCAGCTCTCCCACCGTGAAGTGCAGCCCACTAGGCATTGTGAGGCTTAGATTGTTTAATATTTATGAGGTGCTCTCATAGAAAATGCTACATTAATTCAAAGTATTGTTATAGTTTTGAATAATAAATAGGCCTGTTAAAAACACAGAAAAGTTCTGGACCACAAAAAGATATAGATTATATCAAAGACATCTTTAACTATCAGTCCACTAGGCAGACTTCATCCTTGTATTTTCTTGTTTGCCTATCTGCCACTTTACAGTGCCTGTTTACTGCTGGAGTCCTGAGTTGAAAAGCTGTGGCAGATAGCAGATGTACCAATTAATAACCTGTCAAGGCTGATGGATAGAATAAAAAAAATATTCTCACACACATCTCCTGTGAGTTTTTCTTCCCCATTTCAAGACACTGGGGGTCATGAGACACACTCTGCTTCCCCGGAGAGAGAAGAAACTGTCTCATTAGTGTCTATCTTTCATGACACTATGACGTTTCCTTTGAGATGTTAACTCACCTGTTCTTCTCCTAGAATTCGGAAGTGATGAAGCTCTTTAATCAAGGAATCTGGACATCCAGCTGTTGGAAAAAAACAAAGAAATGAATTTCAGAATTCACTGTTCATGTTTTTGGGCTGCAATGTACCGTGCACAGATGCAGAGAGGACAGGATATACAGATCACATTAGACAAAAAAAGATTACATGAAACAGATTAGAAAGATAAGCTACAGTTCTATGAGCATCTGAGCACTGAAAGCCATCTATCAAAACAAATCCTACCACATTTGTGAACGCACTTCCAGAAATGCTTTGAAAGGTTATTTTCTGTATATTTTAGACCTTACCCCAAAGGACTACAAACAAGAAAGAGAGAGAGAAAAGAAAAGGGCAGTAACTTCTGCCAGATACTGCTAGCCCCTAAGTGTAGGAGTCAACATATTGTAATTAGAGGGATTCACATCAAAACCCTGGAACTGAACATAGCTGAATTTGGATCCAAATAATGGCGTAGGTCCATTTCTAAGCTTTCCTCAATTCTATGCAGGATTGCACAGATTCTGTGGGACCCAAATGCCATTATACTTTCTGGCCATCTCCAGTATAATCCACTTAGCACATGTAATTGTCACTTCTTTATGTAAAACATAAACCAAATATGTATCAGAGGGGAGAGGCTTTTGCTACTGGATTAGAGCTAGATTTTTATAGCTCTTGCACCTCAGCATAGGGGAAAAGAAATAAGCTCTCCACTACCACTCCTACGTTTACGCCCTTGCTCACATCGTGATTCCATCCACAGTGGGGAGAATCACAGAATAGAATCATAGAATCATAGAATAATAGGACTGGAAGGGACCTCAAGAGGTCATCGAGTCCAGCCCCCCGCCCTCAAGGCAGGACCAAGCTCCGTCTACACCATCCCTGACAGATGTCTATCTAACCTGTTCTTAAATATCTCTATAGAGGGAGATTCCACCACCTCCCTTGGCAATTTATTCCAATATTTGACCACCCTGACAGTTAGGAATTTTTTCCTAATGTCCAATCTAAACCTCCCCTGCTGCACTTTAAGCCCATTACTCCTTGTCCTAACCTCAGAAACCAAGAGGAACAAATTTTCTCCTTCCTCTTTGTGACACCCTTTTAGATATTTGAAAACTGCTATCGTGTCCCCCCTTAATCTTCTTTTTTCCAAACTAAACAAGCCCAGTTCATGAAGCCTGGCTTCATAGGTCATGTTCTCTAAACCTTTAATCATTCTTGTCGCTCTTCTCTGTACCCTTTCCAATTTATCCACATCTTTCTGGAAATGTGGCGCCCAGAACTGGACACAGTACTCCAGCTGAGGCCTAACTAGTGCAGAGTAGAGCGGCAGAATGACTTCACGAGTTTTGCTTACAACACACCTGTTGATACAACCTAGAATCATATTTGCTTTTTTTGCAACAGCATCACACTGTTGACTCATATTCAACTTGTGGTCCACTATGACCCCTAGATCCCTTTCCGCCATGCTCCTTCCTAGACAGTCGCTTCCCATCTTGTATGTATGGAACTGATTGTTCCTTCCTAAGTGGAGCACTTTGCATTTCTCTTTATTAAACCTCATCCTGTTTACCTCTGACCATTTCTCTAACTTGCTAAGGTCATTTTGAATTATGTCCCTATCCTCCAAAGAAGTTGCAACCCCACCCAGTTTGGTATCATCGGCAAACTTAATAAGCGTACTCTCTATCCCAATATCTACATCATTGATGAAGATATTGAACAGTACGGGTCCCAAAACAGACCCTTGCGGAACTCCGCTTCTTATCCCTTTCCAGCAGGATTTAGCACCGTTAACAACAACTCTCTGACTACGGTTATCCAGCCAATTATGCACCCACCTTATCGTGGCCCTATCTAAGTTATATTTGCCTAGTTTATCAATAAGAATATCATGCGAGACCGTATCAAATGCCTTACTAAAGTCTAGGTATATGACATCCACTGCTTCTCCCTTATCCACAAGGCTCGTTATCCCATCAAAGAAAGCTATCAGATTAGTTTGGCATGACTTGTTCTTCACAAACCCATGCTGGCTATTCCCTATCATTTTATTACCTTCCAAGTATTTGCATATGATTTCCTTAATTACCTGCTCCATTATCTTCCCTGGGACAGACGTTAAACTGACCGGTCTATAGTTTCCTGGGTTGTTCTTATTCCCCTTTTTATAGATGGGCACAATATTTGCCCTTTTCCAGTCTTCTGGAATCTCCCCTGTCTGCCAAGAGAGGTTACTTCCTGGTAACCCTGTTGTAAAATTCTGGACAAGGACGATCAGAGAGCAGCAGTGTGAGGAAACACCCTTATCTTAGCTCCCTTGCTCACAAACCAGGGTATCTGACTGCGCACATAAGTAAGAGGCGTTGAGTGACAAGGAGGTGGGCAGCCAGGCCTCATGGGTGCATTGACTGCATTCAAAAGGGGGGAGGTATCAGAAACCAAGGGTTAGGGTGAGAGCCAGAGGTAGGGTGATCAGATAGAAATGTGAAAATATTGGCACTGTCCCTATGAAACTGACACACCTGATCACCCTCACCAGAGGCAATAGAAGCCAGAGGTAAGAGTCAAGCTGGAGATTAGAAACTAGGTCCCAGAGCCAAAGCTGGAGGCAGGAACTAGAACATAGAGCTAAGGGTCAGAGCCAGAATCATCTGGAGCAAGCAGAGTAACAGGCAAGAATCAGTCTCAGGTTGGGAAAGGGCTCAGGCAAGGAAGAAGCATTAGGAATAAAGCAACCATGGAGTAGTCATAGTGGTTGATATGAGTGTTGAAACGTCAGAAAGCTACTACTCCTGCTGGCTTAAGAGCCAGTCTCCTGATCTCTCCAGCCAATCAGGTGGAATAGCAAATCAGGCAGACTGCTGCAGCCCAGCTCTGCTTATTAGGTTGCTTGGGAACTAGCTTGCTGATGGCCCCGATTGATGAGGCCAGGAGAGAAATGGGGAAACTGCTCCATGAAAAAGGGGTTAAGAAATGTTTTCCTCTTCCATGGCAAGGGAGGAACTGCAATTCTCTGGGTCTGCCCAGTGCCAATACAGCTACCAAAAGTTACCATCTCATCCTCACTAGAGCAGTACAGATGACTCTGAAGATGGTTTTCTGGATCTCTCAGTAGTAGAGCTTCACAACAACAGATATTCAGCAGCACTCAGAACAATAATAATAATTGCTTCATTAGTACCTCATTTCTTGTTAAGTTCCATTGTTTCTTCCCTTTTATTTAAAATGATTCCTATCTTAAACTCTCTTCCTTGTCCATCTCCTTTGTGCACATACAACTAGAGCTGGGCAAAAATGATCCACTCATTTTTTTCAGTAGAAAATGCAGATTTGGACCAAAATATGTTGTTAATTCATGTCAATTTTGCTAAATTGTTTCAGTTAAAAAAGGCATTTAGAAATCTTCACAGTGTTTTGTTTTGACAGTTTCTGGACAAAATGTTTAAATGTTATATTTTGAAAAAAGAAGTATAAAATCAATAACAAACATTTAAGGATGAACAATGTTTCATTCAATCCAAAATGAATTTTTCTTCACAACTTTCAGAGCCACCAAAATTAAAAAAAAAATGAGTTGGGGTTGACTCAAAACTATCTGTTTGCCAATTTTTCAAAAAGACAGCAGACTGGAAAATCAGTTAATCCCATAGCTCTGCATGTAACCTTGACTGCATTTAAAAGGGAATTTTAAGTCATCCATATTTAACCTTTTCCTACTCATTTTATCCTTCCCATTTCCTGGGCTTGCAACACCAGCATTGCTATCTTTCTTCTTATTTTCCCCACACTCAGTTTCTATCTACTTCATTTCTCTTCTTACTCCTTCATATATGTATTAGCCAGCCCTTAATTACTATTACCAATGCAGAAACACATATCCTGGCCTTGTTCACCTCTCACCTTGACAATCATAGCTTTCTTCATTCTAGTCTCACTGGATTTTAACTCTGGACCCTCCAATTTAATCACAAACAAACGACTCCAACCACAACACTACCTTCTTAAACCAGGACCTGACTGACAGCCCATTAACATGAATGTAGACTCGCATTGACTTCACTGGCTTAGGATAAAACCTTGCTGCATAAAAAATAAAGCTCCTCTTTCTCATCTTCAAGGCTCCACATAAACTTTCCCTAATTTAAATCTGTTATTTTTTTCCTAACATGATCCTGCCCCCAAAAATATGCATTTACCACACGGTGCTGTTCGATAACCAAAATAGTATACTATTATATGATAATTCCTGGCAAATGTTAACTTGTCTAATAATCACTAAAATATTTCTCACATCTCATTTGCTCTCGGTCTTCCTCCCAATCCTCTCTCAATGCACTCATCTCTCTTGCTCAGCTCCACACAGTGTTTCTGTCTTCCTGTTCACCTAAGACCTCTGTTTTTATCCTTCAATTACCTTCCTAAAACCCACTTCTTCCAGAAATCTTCCCTACTTTTTTCGTATCTGTAATTTCCACTTGTGTTCTTTTGTCTCACCTTTGTCTTGTCTCTATGGGTATGTCTACACAGCAAAGTT
Source organism: Pelodiscus sinensis (assembly GCF_049634645.1). NCBI lineage: Eukaryota > Metazoa > Chordata > Testudines > Trionychidae > Pelodiscus > Pelodiscus sinensis. The sequence goes on from NC_134713.1 coordinate 114,495,508, forward strand.
ATTTCAAAAGAACAGCCGTTATTTCAAAATAACTTTCCTAGCATCTACACAGCCAAACCGCTATTTTGAAATTAAATCAAAACTGCGGAGTGCTTATTTCAAATTTGGTAAACCTCATTCCATGAGGAATAATGCCAAATTTGAAATAGCTAAATCGAAATAAGCGCAGTATAGATGCTTATTTCGAAATAGGGGGCCTCCAGCCCTTCCCAGGGTGCCCTGGTGGCCACTCTGGGCAAAACCAGGAAAACTCCTCTCCCTCCCCCCTTCCCCGGAGTCCTTAAAGGCAGTTTGAGGCAGCTCCCACTCCCGGGGATAGCAGGACATTCCGAACATGGCCTGTGTGCAAGCACATTGGCTCTGATGGTGCAGGGAATGGTCACCCTCACCTTCCAGAAGGGAACTGGGCTTCAACCACTGTGTCCCCAGGGATAACTGACGACTTCTCTTGTTTCTCCACAGCCGCACCAGCAGAGCATGCAGGGCTCACCACCCCGCCTGGGTCATGCTCCTGCACCCGAGGGCTCCGCAGGCCTACCTGTGCAGTGGAGGGGTACCAACAGCAGTACCTGGGGACACTGCGAGCCCTGCACTGCATCCTCCAGCACTGAGTGCAAGAAGACTTGCAGCTCTGGCGGGAGCAGCTTGCCCAGGGCCGTGCCATTTGCCAGCACCTGCAGACCCAGCGCCTACTGCCTCCCCAGCTACCGCTCCTCCTCCATCTCCTCTACACCCTCCATCCCCTCCCTAACCCCCCAGGGAAGCCAGGGCCCCCGCACTCATGGAGCTGGGAGACAGTTGGCCCCACGCGACCCCCCAACTATGAGCCCTGAGCTTCCCCTCCCACTTCTTACTCTTGCTTCCCCCTTCCAGCTCCCTCCTCCCAGGTTTCTACCTCCCCTCTGCCACCCTCTCTCTCCCTTCTCCCACCTCCTTTCCCCAGTCTCACCAGAGTTTCATTACCCCCCCTCATTTTGTTAAATAAAGAGAGTTTGTATATATGAAATATGTGTATTTTATTTTACGCCAGGAAGGGGGTTAGGGAGGGGTAAGTGGAAGGACATGAGGGAGGAATGAGGCACAAGCCCCCAGTGGGGCAGACCAGGGAGACTGTTAGTGCTCCTCAGCATGGAAGCTCTCCTGCAGGGCCTCCTGGATACTGACAGCCCCCCGATGGACCTCCCGGATGGCAGCCTGCAGAAAGTGCAGTCAGCCTCACAGCAACGTGTCCAAGAGAAGCACCAGAGCACCCAGGAACAGCTCTGGCTCCATGTTGCAGAGTTCTGTGATGTCTTGAGTGAGGGCAACCAGAGCACGCCGAGACAAAAATGTTTTGCTGTCCCTCATCGAGGCAGACAAGCAAGCAGGGAAACCTGAGAACTGGCTCTCCGGGGGCAGGAGGGGAGGGGGCTTTAAGCACAGACCTCTGTTAGCGTCAGGCAGCAGCCCCACACAGTAAGTCCTGACCTGGTACCCTGCTGGAACTGGTTCCAGCCAGCCTTAAATGTGATTCAGAGTCCACTCAGTATGGACGTGCTATTTCAAAATAGCAAAATGCTATTTCGAAATGCATTTTGTGTGTGGATGCGTTATTTCGAAATATCTTATTTCGAATTAACTATTTTGAAATAAGATATTTCAAAATAATGCTGTAGTGTAAATGAGATTGTAACCACATTAGTGTCAGGGAGCATTTTTTAGTCTATGTTTCTCAAGATCCAAATAAGTTATAAAGTTATTTTTTATCAATATTAACATTCATCAAGCGCATCCATCTAGAAGAACTTTTCCATATTCTGTATTTTCTAGTGCTCTTGCCAAACCAATTGGTACATGTCTCCAGGGACCAGTCTTTCATTAGATTTTTGGAAGGTGATTCTACATAAAATGGACCTCAGTATCAGTAAGACCAAAAGGAAGATGTCATTGATTAGCAAGATAGTAGACAGCTGCTCAGAATTGACAACTGTATTGAAAATCTTTATATTCAAATACAGTTTCTTCTTGATTAAAAGTCCTTTTAATGTATCAGATCTTTATGTTGCTGGAGTGAACAAATCAAATGGAGTTTTATTTTAGAAAAAAAAATGGAAGTAAGGAGATAACACGGCATACAATAAAAAGACCAAGTTCAAAAATAGCTATTTTGTGCTTTTTGGATATTTCTGTATGCCTTTATTTTATTTCAAATGTCTGCTTCAATTGCTTGTTTTCTTGAAGTGGGTGTTAGTAAAACATGTTCCAATACTATGTCTTCTTTCTATATAATGTCCAATAGATCTGAAAAAACTATTGGAGATGGTTAGTTTTTGCACTATGACTCCTAAAGAACACTATAAACCAAAAGGAAAGGGTTTTTGAAAAATATATTCTACTGAAGAGCATTAAACCCAAAAGAGTCTTCAAACATTTTCCTTTTAATTTCTCATCAATTATCTCAGGGCAAGTGCAGTGCGCATGAGGTTCACTGGCAAACTGGGAACACCAAAGCTTAGGGGGAACATCAATATAATTTCTAGCTCTCTCATGTGTTACTGGAAGTAGCACATGATATAAATAATCTGCTCTTTGCAGATTTCTACTGTTTTGTGTGGAATGCTTTGAGAGGATTACTTTTTTCTGCCCTCCATAGTACAGAATCCCTAATGCAGTGTAGCCTCATCAATTACAGTAACTTTCTATTCTTCGGCTCTTCCAACTCACTTAACTGACTTGAAAAATGAACCATAGACAGATGAAATGACCAAACATGTATACAAAAAGCCATAAAAACCTAGTATGATCAAAGGAAATAAGGCAAAAGCACTCAGCAAATGCCTTTCATCAGAAGCCAAAACACTGGAGTGAGTTCACTTGAAGGCTGGTAAAACAACAGTGAAAAGGTTTCCTACTTCCTTTTTCTAATTAAATTCAGGCCTATATGATGTAGGCCTTAGTATACTTTGGTTTTTGCCTATTGCTGAAGTGGAATAGGAGCCAATTAGTACGCACTTGGCCTAACACTCTATTCTGCTATGTCACTTTTACTTGGTGGTGACTTGGTTGACATCAAAGGTGTTACACTCGCATAAGCCTGGTGGGATAGCATGGAGGATCAGGGCCAATATCTGAGCAAGCAAAAAAGCCAGCATCTGCACAGATGACCTTTTAAAAAATGCTCTAAAATTAACTAAAAATACACAATTGATTGTATTTTTAATGTTCTATCGCATCTCAACTTATGTGTTTCAGTAATTTCCCATGTTACTTTGTTCCCACTTCATGTCATTATTTCATTCAAACTAATATGTGGGTAATTGAATTTGTGAGTGAAAGGTACATTTTAAGATACAAGAATTTATACTGTCAGAACTGCCATTTCCCTTCATTGTAGGATTCTCATTATAAGAATACTTTCAATTAGATCATATAAGAGCAGATATCTTCAAGAGAAGAGCAAACAAGCAAAATAAAAAAATCCAATTTAAATGACAAGCACCATGAATCCTCTGGTTTGCATTGCTACGAACAATACATAGTTTCAATTGCATTTGTTATTAAATAATGATCCCAGCTATTACCAATTTAATTCCCCCAATCTTTACCTTTACTCTGACAGGTTGACAAAATTAGCCTCTGCTTTTTATTCTTATTTAAAATCATTGCTTCATAGAAGCCCCCTGTAAACAGCAGTGGAAAATTCAAATACACTCTTTTAACTTCGATATTACTTAAACTGGAAAAATATAAATTGAATTAGTTTTTAAATTATTATCCACCAAGTAAAGCAAATAAACACTCACAGGCATTGGTCCTTAAAGAGTATCCGAGTATCCACAAATATATATATTTTTAAATATTTAATAGCAAAGCAACATATGAATGTACTGCAAATCATTTAAGCATACATGTAACTTTAATCAGATGAATATTCAAAGAGCACTTGGTATCTTGCAGGATCGAACCCTTATGCGCAACAAATACTATTTTCACTTGCTCACAGTTTATTTCTGAACCAACATTTTTTTAACAGTAGAAAGCACATGCTGTTCATTGAGGGCTAAAGTCCTGGAGCCTTACAATTCCAACTTCCCCGCCGGAAGGAAATATGGGAAATCAATGTTATTCAAAGGAATTTTTCCCACAGAGCAGGTAAAAAATTTTAAGTTGCCAGGTCTTTACCTACTAAGCTTGCAAATACACAATTTTCTAATGCTATTAAAATTGCCAAAAATAACTCTATGCTTGGTAAACAAATAGTGGAATTGGCTGTTTTCTAATGTTCTAAATAAACAGATAGCATATGTGGGCTGAGTACAAACATGAAACATGTTACATATTTTTTGAGAAAAAAACTATAAATGCCTGGAAATGAAGCATAGAATCCACAAAGCTATAATAAATGTCCATTCATTTGTCATGTAATTTTTCCTAGTTCTCTTCCAAACTATTCAACTATTTAGAATAGTGATGTAATAATAAGACCTTTATCCTGCACATGTCATTTCCAGTGAAGAAGCCAGAGTCTGTGACACTGTAATCACTTTTATGGAGCAGACAGTGATGTCAAAGGATTTAGCAACTTCACTGTACTGGTGTTAATTAAATGTTTGATGTTTCAAACGAGCTTCTCATATTCACCATGTTTATATTTATCTGAATAAAGTGGAAGTTAGGGAGAAGGGTATTTGGAAAGCCCATCTTATGGCATAAGTAGTTTTATGAAAATAGAAATAGGAGGTATGAAGACTATAAAGTCACAGGTAATTGACATATAATATGTAGTCATGAAGTACAAAAGCCTATCTTTAAAAATACTGCCTATGTTGAGAGGTCATTTGCCGAAAGCCCAAACAAAGAACGTAATTAGAATATTTTCAAATCTTAATTACAGTCTGCATTTGAAAAATCTTTAAAATCACTTTCAAATTCTGTTTACATCACACAACATCATAACACAGCCAAACTTCAAACTGTTTGAATTCAAAGATTCATCATGCATTTACACAGAATATTTATATAACATGCCTTTTAAAGGCAAGTAAACTGACCAAAATTCCAGACACTAACAGTTTACAGTCTAAGGCCTCAAGCCTGCAATCTGTGTAAGTTTTTGAAGTCAGCAGATTTCCAGATAGGCACAAGGAACATCCAGGAGAACCCAGAATTAACCAAAATTTTTCAAAAATCATGATTAAAACCATCATAAGATTGGCTTAAATATCTTAAGATTCTTTTGATTTGTTTTCTGGTTTTTGAGTCATTAGAGTGAACTTGCTTCACATTTTCATATTTTTATCAGGCACCATGAGGGTTAGAAATTGACTTTATTTCAAATGAAAGCTAATATGTTCATGCAGTCTACTAAATCTAGCAGCTGAGGCTGTAACAAAACCACTACATATCATGACTCAAGAGAGCTGGCAACACTGATAATTTGTCTGCAAGACTGGGTCCTAATCATGCAATATGTCAGCAGAGATGCAACAAAAAGCAGAATGACCAAGAAGTATGTTAGGGCCATGACATTATTTATAGCCCAAATCATAGGGTCCATTTGTGGCCCATGGATCCCTTAACTGAAACCCTGGACAGAGACCATTGTAAGAGGAAAATGTGCATGTGATTACAAATTGAAAAAAATAGTTCCCTGACACTTTCTTTTGAAGAGGAGTGAAGACAAAGTACCCTCTCAAATGGAGTGGGTAGTGAGGACTGAAGCCATAGTCTTTACAGGAGGAGTGAGTGAGCTGGATCTTCCAGGGCACAGAGCACTAGGAAAAGGAACATTTTAAGCTAAAGTCTCACAGAAAGAAAGAGGGGGCACCAGGGAGATGATCTGAAGAGGCCAAGAGGCCTCACTATTTGACATAGGGCTCAGGCCACATTAGCGAAAGTAGGGCATCAAGGAAAGAATCTTTGAGGGGAAGCAAAGACACTAAGGAGTTAGAAGTGAAGAAGGGAAATATTTGGTGGTTGGCCTAAGTCTAGAGATCTGTGGAGGGGGAGTTGGGCTGAGTACATGGGGGCTGACTAGAGGAAGAGCAGGCTGGGAGTTATCAAGAGAAGAGAACAGATGTTTCTTTCCATCAGTGGGGTTGAGGAGGGGAGTTTTCCTTAGCGGATACACTGGAGAAGAAGGCAGAGATGGATATGTTGCTGAGGGATGGGGCCACTAAAGGCAGGACTCAAAAAAAGGAAGTCACCACTCACCTGCTGCAGACCCAGATGATTCTCTGAAAATATAGCAGAGGAGCTGTGACCTGCGTGTTTGGTGTGAGTGCTGATTCGGGAGCCAGTTTTAGATCCTCAATTCAGCTTCTTTACAACGTGGAACTGAAGAGAGGGCAAGAAAGGTAAAATGGCCACTTTAAACTGTCCCTCCCTCGTAACGGAAGATCTTGACATGAAAAGCTGGGCAACAGTGCTTTAGAGATATTTTCTGTGGAGGAAAGGAAATAATATACCTATATTTCTGTTAATTACTTCTTGAAGGAAAGACAAGGGTTGAGAAATAAGTGGATTTGGGGCAGGAATGTGAAGAACAAGATGTAGGAGACAAGGGTGACCAGACAGGGAGCTATTTCCAGAACATTCAGTTACCTTTAAAGTAAGTATGTGTCACAGTTGAGACATGGGCAGCCTAATCTAGTGGTCAGAGCAGGAATCAAGCTGGTCAGATACCAGGATGTCAGAATCTGAGACAGGCCAGAGGGCAAACCAAAAGTTAGGAAAGAGACAGGGTCAGGATACCAGGAGATCAGTGTCAGGCAGTAGAAGTGGTCCTGAGAAGGGAGAATCCAGTTACATGGACAACTTCCTGTTCCTGTGCTTGGGTTAAATAGAGGCTGGGGATCAATCAGGACCTTCAGAGTTCCACTGATCAGATCTCAGGTCTGGAGAACACCGTAAGCTGCTGTTAGCAGGCTGGCAGGTTGGGCCTGCCTCATGCTTAAGAGCCCTGTGGACCTGAATTTAAGATCCCCAGTCCCTGACAGGGTACTAAGACAATCCAGTTGATGTGGAACTCAGCAGAAGTATACGACAGACATTCATCTTGTACACAACCTAAATACTCCTCTATTTAAGTTGCATATCCCAATGGAATTAGAAATGTTCTAATTAAATAACTATTCTGATTATCAGAGGCTTATTAAAATACACATGTATCCCCTACAAGTCACTATGCAGATAACACTCTGTGTGCCATTCAATTAGTCTAGCTATGCTATTTATTTATTATGGAGAAAAATCAATATTACACTGGGTCAATTCCTATGCAATTGTCTCAAATTGTATCTGAGGAAGTGGGTCTGGCCCACGAAAGCTCATCACATAATAAACCATCTTGTTAGTCGTTAAAGTGCTGCATAGTCCTGTCTTTTGTCTCAAATAAAAAGTATTCATGAACACCATTTATGAGGGTGTTCATTATAAAGATATTGTGTCTCTGAGAAAGTATACTAGGGGCTGGTTTAATTTTTAACTGAACAGCATTTAGCGATAACCCCCCCCCCCACACACACAAAAAAAAAACAACAACAGAAAACAGCAACATTGAGGGAGTCTTCTCTCCTATTGCAACAGAAACACAGAAAAGACATATGAAGAACAGAAAAGGAAACAAAACAGACTTTTAAGGTATGTTGTGAACTTGGTTTCTCTTTCAATAATCCTCTTACTGCTCTGCTTTATTATTTAATACCTGTCATGTGCTGAGTTCAGTACAAAGACCAGTAGTGGCACAGCTATGAAACTGTCATGCTATTACAGGCACTCCCCGGGTTACATGGATCTGACTTACATCAGATCCCTACTTACAAACGGGGTGAGGCAACCCCGCACTAGCTGCTTCCCCCCAGCAGACCAGGGACACGCCAAGCTAGCGCTCCCACAGCAGACCAGGGAGACGAGGAGCGGCTTTTCTCAGCAGACACTTCAGCTTGAGAATAAAGGACTGAGGGAAGTGAGGTGTGGGAGACTAAAACTGAGCTCTGGAGAAATGTTTCCCCTACAATATGTACCAGTTCCGACTTACATACAAATTCAACTTAAGAACAAACCTACAGTCCCTATCTTGTACGTAACCCGGGGACTGCCTGTACTTCAGATGCATAGAGTCTATATTGGTTAGCTAGCGAACAGCAGCTATATTTCAAGAAGAGGAAAAAGTGTGTACGTTTCAAGCCATTAGCACAATCTCTTTTGATAACAGATTCATTGAATGAAAGGAAGCCTCTCTCCACCTTCCCCAAGTTCAGTGTCAATAACATTGTCTACCTTTCTCCAACATTTGTGTAGAAGATTGTTTTGGCTGATTGCATGCCACAAAGACGGTCACATAGCAGAAAGTAAGGCTTCTGATGTAAATGGCAAGATTTTAAGAAGATCCCCACATGATTTTGTCTTTCTCAGAATCCTTTTCGAGCCAAAGACATGTGAGGGCTACTTTCAGAATTAGAAGTAGCAAAACATAGTGGCAGATGAGTAACACTTTAGTCAAATGAACCCTTGGAAAGCCAAGAAAGAGAATAAATAAATTAAAATTCCCTTTAGGGTTTCTGCTCTCTAATCCCAATGTAAGGGGACTGTTACCCCTTACTAAAACTCTGTGGGAGTTTTTGGTTTGCCAGCTTGCAGTATCTAAAGGGGAAGAGTTCATGAGACTGACTGACCCCAGAGACAATGAAAAGCAGCCAACACTCCGGCTCAGCCTGATTGACAGGTTGGACAGGCCAGTGAGGACAGTGAGAGGCCAGGCCCCGTCCTCCCTGTGAGCAGGGATTGTTCTGGGTCTCTCTGAGCAAGGAGAGAGCTGAGAGAGCAGAGTAAGCTGTGTGCAGAAGTTGTCCTGCCAAAGGAACAGAGAGCTGAGAGACTGCTAAGAAGAGCAAGCTGTGCTGAGGGGCAGTTTTTGCTGCAGCAGAGCCAGGCATACACAACTCAAGGAGAGCAGACCCTGTGTTGAGCAGCAGACTGGCAGTGCTCAGAGAGCCAAAAGGAACAGAGAAGCAACACAAGGAGCTGGAACTGGCCAAGCAGCACAGCCTGCAGCTGGATGTGGTGAGCACCTGGGACCAGCAAAGTGTGGGGAAAGGATCTGGACTGGGAGAGGGGTCTGGCCACTTCGAGCTTGAGACTGTGTGGTCACTACCAGAGCTAGCGTGTCCAGCCTGTAGTCCCCTGCAGCATATCCAGGGCCTCTAAGAAAGAGACTGTGGACTGTCCTTACACTCTGCAGACTGCTGTTTTGATGTCCCTGTGCTACAGAGCAGGGCTGTATGTTCTCATTTAACCATTCTCATTTTGTCTTATTCTTTTCTCTTTAATCAGTTGTTGTTTAATAAATTGTATTTGCTTTGAACCTTATGAAGTGATCACTCGGCCAAGTAGGCCTGCAGTGTGAAGAGAGCATCTCGGAGTGGGGACACCCTAACTCCTGCCCCTAGTGACTACAAGGTCAGGGATTAAGCCCCAGGAAACCTGGGCCCAGCCTTGTTGGGGTTTCAAGGGCTCTGCTACTCAGGAGAGTGGAGGGGGAGCCCTCAGGATCAGGGAGCCGTGGGGTAAAGGAAGTGGGAGCGGGGACTCAGATCCTTTCGCTGGTTCATTTCACCGGGGTGGTATAGAAGCCAGGAAAGTTCCCCACAATAGCGGGATTATTCCCCCGCTTACACCAAGTTATCTTTATCCTACATTCAAGTCAAGCAACACTCTAAAACCCTTTTGCTGTGTCTAGACTGTCCAGTTTTTCCGGAAAATCAGCCACTTTTGGGGAAAAACTTGCCAGCTGTCTACACTGGCCGCTTGAATTTCCGCAAGAACACTGACGATCTCATGTAAGAAATCAGTGCTTCTTGCGGAAATACTATGCTGCTCCCGTTCAGGCAAAAGTCCCTTTTGCGAAAAAGTTTTGCACAAAAGGGCCAGTGTAGACAGCTCAGATTTGTTTTGCGCAAAGAAAGCACCAATCGCGAAAATGGCGATTGGGGCTTTTTTTGCACAAAAGTGCGTCTCGATTGGCCTGGACGCTTTTCCGCAAAAAGTGCTTTTGTGGAAAAGAGTCCGTGCCAATCAAGACGCTCTTTTCCGAAAATGCTTTTAACGGAAAAGTTTTCCGTTAAAAGCATTTCCGGAAAATCATGCCAGTCTAGACATAGCCTTTGTCTCAGGAAGGAACTACCAAATGTTGTTGATTCCTCCTTTTCTTCATGAAAGAGAAAAATCATAAACCTAGTTTTTTTCCCCATGCTGAAGCAAAACAAAGTCTTAGTTCCTTTTTTGGTCTGGGGAAGTAGAAAAATCCTAAGATGTTTTAAACAGACTCACAATTGCTTTAGGAGTATCCACTCTCTGCAATTTCCCTCATCTTGGCTGTCCAGCCCTTTGAGCACCCAGCAACTAATTTCCTCTTCCTTTATCTGCTTACGATAGTTTTCTGAAAGCATAGCAGGCTCCAGCTGCTCCTCCTGTTGTCATAGGTAGCATCTACGCTACAGTTGCCAATTTTATAATATTTAAAAAATGGACACTCCAGCAGGAGTGACAGAACCTCCGCTGCTTGGCCTTTTCCCCCTGAGGACCTCTCCCTGACCCACCCCTTTTCCCTCAGACCTCATCCCTTCTTCACCTCTTCCCAGAGGCTCTGCTCCTGCCCTGTCCCCGTCCCTCATTTACTCCTCTTTACCCTCCCTATGTTGCTTACTGCGTTCCCCCTCCCCCGCCTGCATGGGTCAAGAGGGACTCACTTCAAGAGTAGAAGCTGGGACCTGCAGCTAGCTGACCCAGGTAGGTGATGGCCCTGGTTGATTAGGCGCTGGGCATGTGATGACTCTGCATCTCTCCATATCCCCCGCCCACTGTAAATGGAGTGTGGACATCTGGTCAGACCTATTGACACCATCAAGTCTCATTTTTGACTGAACTTTCTGTGCTGGGGTGGGTACCCCAGGCTGCTCCAAATCCACCGTAATGGGCTGGAAGGACCGTGACCCTGGCTAACGGTTAACCAGTTAAATGTTAGAATTTTAGTTATTTAACCCATTAACTATTTAAATGGTTATTTATATCCCTAATTCCTGATGTTTTGGGTCGTGTTCTCCAATGGAAAGGTCAGGCAACACTCTTCCCACAAAAAAGCTTTCAGAGAAGCAGGGTGAACAACTTGGTTCAATGGAAGCAGGTAGGTTATTCCCACGTCATAAAATACTTATCTAAGCACAGAGTTCCTGACTTTTTCCTAGAAGGTCTGACCCATGTTTCTTATGAATCTATGTAGCAATGTTGGATACAACTTGTTACTATTAGCATTCAATTTGAGACATACTAAAATCTCTGAGGATTTATATTTTGTAATTATTATACTGCTGACTTGGGTGATTAATCCACTGTTGTCAACCATCTAGGTCCCAAAAGAACAACACTGGCCTACGTTCAGTGAGTCTAAAAATAGCAAAAAATAAAAAGAGAAGCACGCAATTATGTGAATTCTTCTCTTTGTATTTATCACTTTTTTATAACTTTAGTTTCAAGACTTTCATTTTTCATGTCAATAATATAATAGAGTGAACAGTGAGATACAACAAATGTGTGCAGGAAGGAGATATATTTAGGTGTCTAAATAGTGGTATTTTCAAAAACATTCATGCTTGGCTTTGATCCTGTTAAAGTCACTGGGATTATGACCTTCTAAAAATCCCAACCTTCATCTTTACAGTCATCCAACTTCATTGCAATTCAACTAGTATGAGTAGGTGTGCACAAACTGGGAATTCATACCTGTAGCCCATAGTATAGATGTAGTTGAATAGAGTCTTTCATATGCAAAGGTCACCATTACGAGTGTCATTCTTGTACACTGTTAACAATCCCTCAGCATTACAAATTATGGGTCAGATCTGGTGTACATTGGAATACATACATTGAAGTCCATGGTTGTATACAAAGTTGACACCAGCTGAAGATCTAGCACTAAAATTTTATCGCAGTTCTTTGTTCAAAAACTTTTTAGCAAGCCACTTTCCAGCAAAACATTCTCTTTACTTAATGACAAGAGCCCTTTACTTGTATAATATTATATACACCAAGCAATCAACCCAATATTTAAACTGGTATTACTCAGTTTTCAACAATGGTTTAAGGTGAGAAATCACTTTTTGCAATGGTTCACAAGCAAAGTCCATTTCTTAGTCTATAGGGGTATGTCTACACTAGCCCCCTAGTTCGAAGTAGGGAGGCTAATGTAGGCATTCGAAGTTGCAAATCAAGCCCGGGATTTAAATATCTACATGCGTCTACATGCGGTCGGGACCTGGTAGTTCGAATTAAAGCCCCTAAATCAAACTACCTGTTAAACCTCCTTGCAGGAGGAATAACAGGTAGTTTGATTTAGGGCTTTAATTCAAAATACCAGGTCCCTGCTGCGTGTAGACTTGGGCAGTTAGTCCGGACTTGTAAATTTTAAAAATGGCGACCAGCCGGGAAGATGCAAGTCAAGCGCAGGATATTTAAATCCCAGGCTTGATTTGCAACTTCGAATGCCTACATTAGCCTCCCTAATTCGAACTAGGGGGTTAGTGTAGACATACCCTTGGAGATGAAGTTTATATGTAATTTACTCCAGAGGTAAATATTCACCCAATCTACTTTTAAACTTCAGAGTTAAAATATTATTGTCTCCTCATTTATATTGTTGTCAAAGTGTTTTGAGGTCATTTTCATTTATTTTAATCAAGTCCACTGAAGTCAACAGAAAGACTCCTATTCACCAGCTGTGATCAAACCTTTGAAGAGGCTAACAAAGTAAGTTATCGAGAGAGGTTTGAAAAGTCTTGCTCCTTTGGAGAGAAAATCTGTCCTGCCCTGAGATTTCCTAAAGATCAACAGAATGGGAAAAGGTGAATATTTTGCTTGTATGTGCTGTATTTCTGTATTTCATAATAAATTAGGAACAGAAAAGGCACACTGTCTAATGTGCTTGCGCAATAACTCTGCCAAGGGAGTTGTGTCAGAGTATGGAAAAGAGGAAACTCACTGGACTGGTTTTTCCATACTGTATATAGCTTTGGATTCCACTAAAGCACTGTGTAACCCACACACCATCTGGGTGTGGTCCACTGTCCCACATAGTGACACTTAGACCACTTACACAGAGTGAAAGAATTAGTTTAGTCCACAACTTTAGCTGAAAGCCAGCTGGCTTTATAGCTCAGGCTGTAGAGGCTCATGCACAAAGCTCCAGAGGTCTCAGTTTTGGTTCCACCTATCAGTGTTAGAATTGCAAGTTCCTGTTTTTATTCTTCTGATGCTTTAAAGCCAAATTACTAAAATTAACGAATCACTGTAATCATTTCAGTACTAAGTTTCTTCTTTTTTAATCTTTATGATCCTGTATGAACAGGATCGTTTTTTGTATTTTATGTTGTAGGTTGTTTTTAGGTTTTCTTTCTTTCTTTTTTTTGGCTTAGGAAATAAAAAGGAAATGTTTAGAACAGATTTAGACGAACACTATTTATTTAATGTCACTTAAATTACTAAACTATAGAATGCCAGTCTGTCAATGCTTGCTATTTTTGGAAGTCAATATGCTCTGCACTGCTATCTGATGAACTGTCCAAATAGTTCCTCAAAATGTACTGTTTTCTAAAAATTAACAAACTCAATATTGCCTGGTAAAGTGAGACCACTTAATGCAAACTTAGCAGACTACACCATGTGGTGCTGCATTCTCACCTTCCAATTCTACCCTGAAACACACTCATGCAGTTCCTGGTAAAGTCAATGAGCACAGTGCTTACATATCAGTGGTCAAAACAGTGTCAATGCCTTCTATCCACAATGGAAGACTGTAACCAGGACCTTCAACAGCTCTACAAAGTTAATAAACTTGTGTCTACTCCAAGTCATATTTTACTGAGATACTTTGCAGACATGATCCCCTCACAATTGGTTCTGATTTTTACAGTCATCTATTCTTACAGGTACACACATCTTGGCACTAGCAATACAAAAAAAGTAAAAGTAAAACTCAGCACAATATTAACTTTTAACTGGACTATAATGGAGGGGTTCTAACTTCCTTCCCCTGGAACACACAATATCTCTACTGGCTTCACTTGCATAAACTTGTTAGAGTGGAAATCGCATCACAGGAATCTGGGCTGAAAAGAGTTTTGCACTGTTGGTATACTAGGTTTTTAGCTCAATCAGCTCAATTCATGAAAGGTTTTTTCATCTTTTATTCAAAAAGTAGTCAAAATCTCCAAAGCAAACTCTGTTCTTTTGAATTCCCACCTTCATGCTGGCACTGGCCTTTGATGATGATCAGTCCTTTTCAGAAAGCAAGAAAGAGGTCAGGAGCTTTCAGCATGTGGTGAAGACGTTATAGGAGTGGAAATTGTCTTCTCAGAAAAACCCAACTATTGCTGAATAAAAGTCTACACAGGGCAAAAATAACCATCTAAGAATTTCATTTCCAGTTATTGAAGGCCATCTCTTGAAAAGGCTGTCATTTCTGAGTGCCAGAATGAAACAAGGGCAATGTAGAAGGCACTAAAAGGATTTTTAAACAGAAATTAAGCCAACATTCACATAGTAGTTTTTCTACTGTTGTCTTGCTAATAGAAGTATATTATAACACCAGAGATCCAGTGAATCAGATTTTGAATGAATTTTTTTTGTTGCACTTAAAACTTGAATTAAAAAACAGCCCTTCTAGATTGAGAGAGCAAGAGAGCACCGTCTCAGCAATTCATGTAACAATGAAATCCCTCATCACATAAGCACTTTATATTACACCAAATAAGGCTACAGTGCAGACTATGTAATATGAAATAACCCATTTTGCCATCAACAAAATTGTGACCAGGTGCCAAAGAACACACAGATTTCCACCTCTTCTAATTACAAAGCTTGTTGTAAAGGAAATTAATGTGGAATATGAAAAAGGTCATTTACTGTAACAAGTGGAGAAAAGGTCAATGTTTACCAAAAATCTGAAAGTAGAAACCAGATACACATCAATATACATGTCATGCAAAATATTACTTTAAAGAATTACTGTTGGAGACTAGAAAGACATGTAAAATTCAGTGACCCTGAAATAGCAAAGCTTTCTACTGTTGTTACATTTGGATTTTTTTCCCCTGATATGATGTCACTCCATATAAAGCAGTGCATAAAACACATGTAATTCCTTTCTGTCTCAACAACATTGAGTCTTTCACTGAGAGCTTAGGCAAATATTTAGACTACTATATTAGTGGTTCAGTCTAAGTGAAACCAGCCTATGCTACTCTAAACACAAATGCTCATGGACAAAAAGCCCATCCAGCCAAGAGAGAATTGTAATAAGCCACAAATAAGTAATGTCTCACAAAAAAGCTCAAAAATATTTGGACAAAAGACTATGGCTTACTCCTTTCTAAAGAGATCTTATGGCAGATGTACACATCCAGAATATTCCAGGGTGAAGGATTTCTTTGCAAGTGACCTACATTCTTTTTGTGCTGCTGAATTCTTACTTTGTTAGCTATTTATAATATATCCCTTCCTCCTCCCCACCAGCAATATATATATTCACATTAAATTGCTCTCTATGATGGAATCTGGCAATGTTCCACTCTTTGTGAAATGAGGACAGTTTTGCATTTCACCTTAATCAGATCAAATTAGGACAGGTGGTAACCCTGCAGGCAACATAATTATGAAAAATGTCTGTGTTCAATGCAAACTGTCCTTCCAGCCTCCTAGACTAATAGGACATCATAGTCCAATCTTTTTATATTTTACTGGAAGCTCAGAACACAAATGCCAACAAAGGATCAGATTCTTTTCTCATTAATGGCAGTGCAAATCCAGAAAAACTCCACTGAAGACTCCCTGTACTTCTACTGGCATGAGAAGCAGAATTTGTCCCTGAGTGCATAAGCTGATGTGGGTAAAAAATCTAAAATACATATAGTTCAAAAGATATCAAGTCTCTCTTTACTCAGGAATAATTCTAACAACAGTGTGTAAGACATGCTGAGCCTATATTACAGTGAGTCTTGTTTCTGCTATAAAAAACCTGATTAGGCAGCACAGGTTATACCTCTCTAAATTGGGACTCTCTAGTCCGGCAATATCCATGGGTCTGGCAGGACCACAGATTTTCCTGGACCAGAGAGCTCCAGGGCAGGGAGGCCAGGGGTGGCCCGGGACTCTTGGGAAAAGGGAGCTCAGGCAGAGGGCTAAGGTGGCGCAGGGAGTCCTGTGGCCTGGCCGGAAGCCCCATGAGAGGGGGCTCTGACAGCAGGGGGAGCCTTGCAGCAGGGAGCTCAGGCAGCGCCAAGAGCTCTAGTGGTGCAGCCAGGAGTAGAGCAGGTGCTCAGATGGCACAAGGAGTGCCCCAGCAAGGGGATCCAGCAATGCAGCTAGGAGTCCCAGGCCTGAGGGGTCCAGCCAAAGGTACCAGACCACAGAGGTCCAACCTTTAATTAATACTGGAGATAGTGTGGCCGATTTGACAAAGAAAAAGCTTGGAAAGGGATCAGTTCTCCCAAAGGCAGAGAATTAGGGTTTAGGGAACAGTTAGAGTGAGTAGCTGGCTAGGCAGAATTGATATAAGCTGAAAATTGGATGCAAAACTGCATCTACATTAAGGGGAATAATACACCCAGTTTCATTTACAATATTACTCCTCAGAAGACACCCCAAGCATCGCAATAGCAAATGTTATATCAAAGATGCATTCAACAACAAATGCAATATGAGTCTCTGAGAGGCAATTTTTCAGTGTGTCAGAATTATAATATCACTCCACAGAAACAAATTAAGCAGCACAAGCTTGGCTGTTGGGATCACTTTATTAGCAATGCAATGTTATTTCATAAAGAATTCATTGCTTCAGATTTGTCAATAAACATCAAAGATGGCCTATCCATTTTTATGGAGCATGACTTATTATTTGCATATGAAATAAACAAAACGCTAATATCCGGCTCTCATTCTGCAACATGCTTAAAATATTACTGAAAACCTGATCATCTTTACTGCTCACCTAGAGTTGTTCCAGTTTCAGGGGGGGAGAGAGGTTGTTCATGAAGGTGTAACGTTTAACAGGCTTCCCAAAAACATCAGTTAAGGAATACTGAATGTTATCTACCAGATGGATGCATATGTGTTTTGAACACTGGCTGATGTATCCTGGAAAAATTCTGCAAAATATTCTCTTTGCAAACAATTCTGCTTCAGTATCTCATACCATGCACATGCATAACCTTAACTCTCTGTTCATTGTGCACAATCATTACAATCCTGGGCCAAGTTCTTGCTATCAAGTACCTATGGAATAGTGATATATAAAGTGGACTCACCTGCCTACTTCACAGATTCTCAAATTGTTCCTGAAAGGCTGTATCTCTTGCACTGTTACAGCACTCTGATGGCTGCTATAACTTAAGCTGGAATGCAATGACCTCAAGGGGACAAAGAGAGCTAAGGATTGGCATGGTGTTACATGTGGCAATGGCTAAGAACACCTACATCAGCATTATGCCATCAGAGAATCACCCTTGTACTGAGATGGCCAGATTCATGCACTTTTATGGCCAAATTACTCTAGGGCTGCGTCTAGATTGGCATGATTTTCCGCAAATGCTTTTAACGGAAAAGTTTTCCATTAAAAGCATTTTCAGAACAGAGCGTCTAGATTGGCACGGACGCTTTTCCACAAAAGCACTTTTTGCGGAAAAGCGTCTGTGCCAATCTAGACGCGCTTTTCCGCAAAAAAGCCCTGATCGCCATTTTTGCGATTGGTGCTTTTTTGCGGAAAACAAATCTGAGCAAAAGCTTTGCGCAAAAGGGACTTTTGTCTGAATGGGAGCAGAATAGTATTTCCCCAAGAAGCACTGATTTCTTACAGTAGGAAGTCAGTGCTTTTGCAGAAATTCAAGCAGCCATTGTAGACAGCTGGCAAGTTTTTCCAGAAAAGCAGCTGATTTTCCGGAAAAACTGGCCAGTCTAGACACAGCCTAGTAGTGAATCTGAAAGCAGCTGTTCTATCATATTAGAGGACATCACTTCTCAGTCTTTAATTATATAACATACAATTTCTCAGTTAATCCAATATAGTATCATGCAACTTGTATCCCTTTCATAAATACACACGGGGAATATCTTTTAACAGTTTTTGTTTTCCTTCTTTTACTTACAATAAATTCTTTGTCACAGTGGTCCACAGTGGTTGACTATGGTTAGATTTTTAATGGATGTTACCCATCTAATACCCTTAAAATCTAGCCCTCATACTTAAAAAAAAATATTTTGTATACTCCCATTCGTGCATGCTTTTTAAAACCATTTATTTAAAAACTGGAAGTCAGTTCTACTCAGGAATATAGAAAGCACCACACATTCTTGCAATCAAGTATAAAAGTATAATTAGTCAGAAAAAAATTGAAAAGCAATTAGTAAAAGGCACAAAAACTAACAGGAAAACAATTAAGTACATCAGAAGCAGGAAACCTGCCAAACAGTCAGTGGGGCCACTGAATGACTGCGATGCTAATGGAGCTCTCAAGGAAGATAAGGTCATGGAGAAATTAAATCAACTCTTTGCATTGGTCTTCAATGGATGTAGAATAGATTGCCACACCCAAGTCATTCTGTCTTAGGAACTGTCCCAAAATGAGATGTCCATAGAAGAGTTTGGAACAAATTGATAATGAGCCACCGAGACCTGAGGGTATTCACCTAGCAGTCCTGAAGGAACTTAATATGAAACTGCAGAACTATTGACTTTGATTTGTAAACAACCACTTAAGTCAGCCTCTCTACCAGATGACTGGAGGATAGCTAATGTAACACTGATTTTGAAAGGGAAAAAAAAAAGGCTCCAGAGGTGATCCTGGCAATTACAGTCCGATAATCATAACTTCAGTTCCAGGCAAATTGGGTAAAATTATATTAAAGAACAGAATTATCAAACACACAGATGAACATGTGTTGGAAAATAGTTAACATAGTTTTTGAAAAGGGAAATCATGCCTCACCAACCTATTAGCATTCTTTGAGATCAACAAGCATATGAGCAAGGGTGATCCAGCTGACATAAAGTGCTTGGACTTTCAGAAATCTTTTGACCAAGTGTAACTTACACATCTGCTGGGTGTGGGTGTACTGTTCCATGTACTGGCATTGACACTACTTTAAGAGAGAATTATGAGGCTGCTTTACAGCCTTAGCTAACAGCTAAGCTCTAGGCTCTACGCTCTAGGTTCATTTCTGCCTGCAGATGACCAGTGCCTGTTGGAGTTACACATGTCCCCCAACAAAAGCTCTTAAGTAAGCTGTAATAGGCTAAGAGGGTAAGTCCTTTCATGAATCAGTAGCTACTTAAAAGACAAGAAACAAAGAACAGGAATAAATGATCAGTTTTCACAGTGGAGTAATATAAAATAGCAGGGTCCCCTAAGGAACTGTACTGGGACCAGTACTATTCAACATATTCACAAATTATCTGGAAAAGGGGTGAACAGAGAGGTGGCAAAGTTTACAGATCATACAAAATTACTCATGATAGTTAAGCTGACTTTGAAGAGTTACAAAGGGATCTGACAAAACTGGGTGATGGGGTATCAAAGCTACAGACAAAACACAATGTTGAAAAGTATAAAGTAATACACATTGGTAAACATAAACCCAACTATAAATATAACATGATGGGTCTAAATTAGTTATTACCACTCAAAAACAGATTTTAAAATAACCTACTCAATGAGCAGCGTCAGTCAAAAAAAGCTAATAGAATGTTAGTTACTATTAAGAAAAGGACAGATAATAAAAGAGAGACTACCATAATGCCACAATATAAATTCATGGTACACTTGCACCTGAAATAGTGTGAGTAGTTGAAATGTAAGGTCAGTTGGAAATTCTTCACATTACTCTCCTGCCTTATCTATAGGATTTACTTTCTATTGTAGGTCA
The DNA here is from genome assembly GCF_049634645.1 of Pelodiscus sinensis. NCBI lineage: Eukaryota > Metazoa > Chordata > Testudines > Trionychidae > Pelodiscus > Pelodiscus sinensis. The sequence continues at coordinate 114,515,455 of NC_134713.1, forward strand.
GCTCCCTTGCTCTTCTTAACTAAGATTGCCAATTATGATATACTATCCTATATCACAGGAGCTTTGATTCAGACTACAGTAAACTATGTAACAAGATTACAGGACTCCTTTTTAAAGACCAATAATTTAATTTCTAGACAGGAGGCTTAACAGTTAATTTCTAATTCTTTAGTCACTAAGTCATCCAGCATTCAAGAGACTTGCAGGTGACATACAATCATAACTAGCTAATCCAAATCAGTTTGTTAAAAAAAAATCCTCAGATTAAGAAATCAATGATACTTACACACTACAAATTGGTTTCCACTTAACAGGCTCTATTCTGACTAGATTTACACACTTTACATGCAGCATAAATCCTGTTTTGATGTGATTTAGTTTGGATTCAGGGAGAAGTGACTCTCCTGTCTCTTGTCAATGTACTAGACATAGACTGGGCAGCAGAAATCCTATTTTAGTCTGACTGATGCCCTTTGAGGAAAATGAGGGATAAAAGCAGGAACAACTCACGTTTTCTTTATGGCCGTGCTGACAGAATGCTCTGCATGGCCATTTTCATTCTTCTGCTGCCATGGCTAATCATCATTTCCATGAATAAAGCCTGCATATTCCCACCTGTTAATGGTTGCTCCAATGAGAATCATGTGCCATGTTGTCACACATCTGATTGGCTGCTCTCTTGGGGGCTACCTACTGGCCTGCTGTCAAGGGAATACAAATCTCTGGAGTCCATGGTGATTTAAACCCCCCAAAGTCAGAACCAATTCCAGTCATGACCCCAATCTCAGAGATCCTAGGCACACTCTCAAGGCATGGTCCTGCTGTCTTGCACACAATCTCGAGAGCTGGAACCTGCTTTCCAGCTGCCTATTCCCTCTGGGCACTAAATCATATAAAGCACAAGAGTACTGAATATGCAAAACAATAAAAACCTACTTTTATTTCCTTTTTTCAGTTCACCCTGCCCTGTAGAATCCTTGCGTGTAATATGTGTCCATGAAGGCTGACAGGTTGCCCTGCCTCAAGCAAGATGGTGTCTCACCTCTCTGGAAAAACAACGAGGAGTCCTGTGACACCTTAGGCCACATCTCCACATACCATGTCAGGGATCGATCTTCTAGTGTTTGATTTAGCGGGTGTAGGCAGGACCTGAGGGTGACCCTGGTAGGTGCTGGTATGCCTATTACTCACAAAAAGTAAGGGAAGTGGATGGGAGTGTTTGCTCTTGTCAACCTTCTGCTGTAGAGATGGTTCCAAGCTCGGGTTAAGGCATTTTGACTCCAGCTACATTATTTACATAGCTGGAGTTGCATACCTTAACCAACTTGCCAGGTCTAGTATAAACATGGCCTTAGAGTCTAACAGATTTATTATGGTGTAAGCTTTTGTGGGTAAAACCCACTTTATCAGATGAGTTAGTGTGGAAATTACAGAGGCAGGGGTAAATATAAGAACAACAAAAGATGTTACTTGTCAAGTAAAGAATCAGTGTTAATGGAGCTAATCAAGTCACAGTGGATGTGTATCATTCACAGTATTTGATGTGGAGATGTGACTATCAAGAGACTGGAAACTGCCTTTATATTATGTATTGATTTTGCAAATGAACTCCAATTCAGCTGTCCCCCTTTGTAATCGGGTTTTAAAGTTATTGATAAACAGACACAAATCAAACATCAGGTAAGGTAACACAAATAAACCTGCAGGGAAACACTAACCTCCCTGGACTTTTAGTAATGGATTTAAAAGTAACAAAAGACAGGACTATGCAGCACGTTAAAGACTAACAAGATGGTTTATTAGGTGATGAGCTTTCATGGGCCAAACCCACTTCCTCAGATCAATTTGTGGAAGAAAATTGACACAACCATATATACCAAAGTGATACAATAAAAAAAAAGTGAATATGGTTGTGTCAATTTTCTTCCACTATTTGATCTGAGGAAGTGGGTCTGGCCCACGAAAGCTCATCACCTAATAAACCATCTTGTTAGTCTTTAAAGTGCTGCATAGTCCTGTATTTGTTTCAACTAGACCGGACTAACACGGATGCATCTCTATCAGGATTTAAAAGTAGCCATCCTTCAACAACAAAAATGTAAAATGTAACGTTAATGCATATTTTAAAGCAAGGAAAACATATTTTCTCAAGTTGTTATTTAAATTGTTCCTTCAAATACAGAAAAGTCAAGGAAAAAAATTACTGTTCCAGTTTGAAGGGTGTAGAGGATTATCTTCTAATCTTTGGTTGTGGAGGATTATCTCCTAGCCCAGCGTTTCCCAAACTATGGGCCGCGGCCCGGTACCAGACCGTGGGAAAAAAAATACCAGGCCTCAGCATGGCTGCCAGGGTATTCCGGGCTCCCAGAGTGCCCGTGCAGCACCAGGTCCCCCAAACCCTGGGATGGGCTTGGCGGAGGATGCAGCTGGATGTTCCGGGCTCCTGGCAGAGGTGTAGCAAGGGGAGAGCGGAGGGCAGTTTCCCCTGGGCGCCACGCTAGGGGGGCGCCAGGCTGGGCTCTGGGGGTGGGGGTGAGGTGCGGGGCGGTGGGCTCACCTGGGCTGCAGGAGGAGGGAAGTGCCGGGAACCCGGCGTTGGACTCAAGGGGAGGGAGGGGCAGAGAATCAGCTCGGGGGGCTCAGCATGTCTGCACGGTTTGGGGGAAGTTGCAGGGAAACGGAGTTCAGCTGGGCTGCGAGAGTGAAGAGGTGTAGGGTGCTGGGCTGAGCTGGCCTGGGCTGCAGGGGCGGAGGGAAGGTGTGAAGTTCAGAGCTCAGTTTGGCTGCAGGAGGAGAGAGGTGCTGGGAACCGGGGCTAAACTCAAGGAGAGGGAGAGAGCGAGGGACAGGAAATCAGAGCTGGGCTCAGCAGTTCTGTGGAGCTTGGGGGGGAGGTGCAGGGAAACGGGGCTCAGCTGTGCTGTGGGGGAGGCATGCAGGGAACCACTGCGGGGCTCAACTGGGCAGGCTTAGAGAGTAGACGGGCAGCTCAGCTGGGCTGTGAGTGGCTGCAGGGAACTGGTGCTGCACTCCCTTGGATTGTGGGGGATGGTTTGGGGGAGGTGCAGGGAATCAGCGGGGATGGGCAGCTTAGCTGGGCTGCAGGGGATGGAGGTGCAAAGAAGCCTAGAGGGGATGGGGGGGAACCAGGAGCCCTGAAATGACCTCCACTGGTCCAAAACATCCCTCATCTGGGACCAGTCAGGTTCAGAGGGTGCCAGACCAGGGAGGTCCAACTCCTACACAAGTCCCCTGCTTGTACCCTCCAACCCAGCCAGATATCCTACCCCCAATCTGTTCCTGCCTCTCGGAGTCCCAGTGTGGCGCCAGGTCCCCCAAGCCCTTGCCCAGGCTGGGCAGATGATGCAGCCGGATGTTCCGGGCTCCCAGAGTGCCCATGCGGCACCTGGTCCCCCAAGCCCTGGCCCAGGCTGGGCGGAGGATGCAGCCGGGTGAAACAGTGAACATTTATTCATTTTTCATTCTTTTTTTTTATATGCGTTTATATTTTTGGGCTACAAAAAACAGTACTGAAAAAAAACGGGTTCCAACTAAAGTAAAAAGTTTGGGAAACTCTGATCTAGCCAGTTTCTTATCCATCTTACAGTCCATTTATCCAATCCATATTCCCTTAACTTGCTGGCAAGAATATTGTGGGTGACCATATCAAAACCTTTGCTAAAGCTGGCACTGGGGGCTTTGGGAGGACCAGAAACAGCTTATTTGCATATTCATCATTTTCTTAATGAATATTCAAATGAACGTTACTGCTCTTCCTAAAGCCTGTGAATGGATTTACTGGTCCCCATGTCAAAAAGTTTGGGAACCCCTGTCCTAGCCTTTTACCTTCAGACATTGATATTCAAGTGGGCTGCCAGAACACAAACTACTAGGTATCATTTGGACTATCAAATTATATTAAATCAAGTTTCCAAATATCTAAAAGGTAGAATATTATTCTGCATGATCGCCATTGATTCAAAAGAGCTGTGGTTACCATCAATTTAAAAGAGATGTGGTACAAAACTGAGGTGTTATACATTTAATCAACCAAACATCCAACAATTCTAGCAATAATACATCTTTATCGTTTCCATAACTAAAAAAATGTTCTAAGGGCAAACAAAAATATTTTAAATAAAAGAAGAGGTAACAGATTCAATATACGTTTTTTCAGTCTTGTGCGAATACATGCATTTGAACTGAATGTTGTAAGGCAAAGAAGGTTAATGGTAACATTTAAAGACAACAGACATAATCTAAAAAGAAATGTGACACTTTTATGTTTCAAGTTAATACTTTGTTACTCTGATATACAAGAGGGAAAACATAAAAATGGTTAAAATAAGTAGCAAGTATATTGTGCTGTACCTGGATCTGAGAGGTACCCATCTAATTTAGTCCAGTCTAGTACAATCAGTTATATCTTCCACAAGAATCTCTTAGCCTGCATTTCCCAAATGAGCTAGCCTCTATCTTACTATGTATTTTAGAAATGTGCATCTTTCTGACTCTGTCCGTCTGTGAGCCCATTTATTCAAGAACTCCTCCTAAACGGAAAGAGCTAGGGCCACCAAATTTGGTATGCAGCTTACTCTTATCATAACTTAATGCAAGGTAAGGGAATAGTTGTGCCAGAACAATGGGATGTGCCTGGAATTCAATTGATTCTCATTAAATGGAAAGGGGGGAGCCTGGTAGGAGGGAGTTATACTACAGAATATCCACAGGGGGGGCTGCAAGGGGCCAGAGATGGAGACCAGGAAGGCTAGAATCCCATTGGATTAGCAAGGAGCATGAGTGGAGAAAGGGACAGCTATCTACTATATATTTCAGAAAGTTTATCTGTTTGTGTGTCTATCACCTAGCTGGGGGACATGCACTCCAGCCCTGGCTGTGTCCACTTACAGCAGCCATGAATAGCCACTTTTTACCTGGCCCCAAGCCACTGTAGCAAGAGAGGGCTGTGGCTTGTCCTCTTTCCCCAGGGCCACCTGAGTACTGAACCGATCAGCGCCAGTCCCACCCCATAACAACGATTTAAATAAGGAAAAACAAAACTTATTTGAGTTAAAGGCTCAAGCAATACTGGGTAAATCTTCTAGTTACTAGATAATAGGCACAGCAATATTTCAACAAACTGCGCATTAGAATGAGTTTCTTTACTGTGTTAGATATTAATTTCTATGCCTGTATTAATTTTTTTTATACACACAGCCAATCGTCCAACCAAATAGGTGAAAAGCTAAATAACTTCACAGCTATGTCTCAGTATTCAGTTTATAGTAGCTGCAAAAATAATAGCTATGACAATGTTGTAGACCTGCTGCTATTAACCTCATTGTTTGTTAGAAAATGGTGGGAAAATAATCTTTCAAAAGTCAGCAAGATCAAATAAAACTTAGGTTGCAGCCTAAACAGTACAGACTTCATGTAGCACACTGGTCTTTTGGCACAATTTGGGATGTGCTGTGAGTTCCAGATCTCCAGGATGACTAAAATAAGTAAACCCTTCCCCACTACATTGCTCACAGAAATATGCAAAGGAAACTTGTCTCTGGTGAAAACAGAGAAAGCAGGAGGTCATTGTACTGAGTGGTACATCAAATATCAGTTCTAGCTTGTTTGCTCTGTGCTCCTGGCATTAGGTACCTCCCATGCCTTGAAATAATCTTTTCTCCATGGGAGGTTGTGCAGGAGGAAGTACTTGAGAGGATAGTTTGTAGAACCATGCTGAATGGGAGCTGGAACTGAACAAACTGGTTACTCATACTTGCATCCAGTCACAACCATAGTGAAAGATGGAGTAATGTGACTTGTTGGGAAGAGTTAGGGAGGAACAAGTGAAGGTGTGGGTGGGAGTATATAATGGTAAAAACCCTGAAGGCCTAGAGAAACAAGAGGGACCATATCTGATGATCCAAAACAACCAAATGAAAATGACTTAATAAAAGGTGTTTATATGCAAGATGAAATAGAGGGGGGAAAGGTCAGTATACCCAACAAATGGGAAAAAAAAGAAAAATACTTTCAGCACCCCCCTTTTCGTCCTCCTTGAAAATAAATAGTCCTCAAATGATGTTATATTTATCCTGCAGCAAGTGTCCTTATTATTCTTATTTTAAGTGTCACGTGAGGACTAGTAAATTACATGGCTCATCTATATTTTGCAGATCTCATGTCATCCTGCCTATCAGAATAAACATTAAACAGTGACGGAATTTTATTAAAGTAGATAATATGGAAGAATATGTCATGTACTTACCATTTAATTGTATAAAATTTGCCAAAGAACAGACAGCAGCCATGGAATCACTACATAGTGCCAAATAGGATGACTGCTCAAGATATTTAAGAATAAATCAGACTGTGAAGAGCTTCAAAAAGATCACACCAAACTAAGCAACGGAGCAACAAAATGGCAAATGAAATTTAATGTTCATAAATGTACAGTCATGCACATTGGAAAAAAATAATCACAACTATACATACAATATGATGGGAACAAATTTAGCTACAGATACTCAAGAGAGATCTTGGATTCATTGTTGATAGTTCTCTGAAAAAATCTACGTAGTATGCAGCAGCAGTCAAAAAAGGAAATAGAATGTTAGGAATCATTTAAAAAGGGATACAGAATAACACTGAAAATATTGCATTTCCTCTATATAAAATCATAGCATGCCCATACTGCATACAGATGTGGTCACCTCATCTCAAAAAAGACCTATTGGCATTGGAAAAGGTTCAGAAAGGGGCAACAAAAATTATTAGGGGCTCGGAATGGGTCCCATATGAACAGTGATTAAAAACTTTTCAGCTTAGAAAAGTGGAGACTAAGGGGGGATATGACAGAGGTCTATAAAATCATGACTGGTGTGGAAAAAGTGACTAAGGAAAAGTTATTTACTTATTCCTACAATATAAAGAACTAGGGATCACCAAATGAAATTTATAGGCAGCAAGTTTAAAACTAACAAAAGGACCTTTTTTCTTTACTCAGCACATAGTCATCCTGTGGAACTGATTGCCAGAGGATGTGGTGAAGGCTAGGACTTTACCAGGGTTCAAAAAAAAGCTAGATAGATTCATGGAGGTTAGGTCCATCAATGGCTATTAGCTAGGAAGGGTAGGAATGGTATCCCTAGCTTCTGTTTGTCTGGAAATGGGTGACAGGAGAGGAATCACATGAGGATTACCTGTTGTGTTCTCTCCCTCTGGGGCATCTGGTGTTGGCCACTATTGGCAGACAGGATTACTGGGCTAGATGGACCTTTGGTCTGACCCACTATGGCCGTTCTTATGACTTGCACTTCTTGTTCCTTTCATCGAAGCAAAAAGGTAATATTACTAAAATATGTATATAAACACAAAGCACATTTTCTGTGTGCACCTTGAACACATACTTAAGAAAATTACACCTTATTGATACAGATCTAAAATTCTGTAAAGCTTTATATGAATACTGGGAAATTCATAGTTTTTTAATATGAGATTTTGGATCAAGGTTACTACACGTTGGACCTCGCTGGTCTGGCACCCTCAGGACCTGACTAGTCCCGAACAAGGGGATTTGCTGGACCAGGAAATGTTCCTTCCCTCATGACCATGCTGTCACTGGGCTAGGGCTCCAGTCTGCCACTGCTGCTGTCTCAACCCCACTGGGGCTCTCTCCTGCCCCGCTACTGCCAGGGCCAGAGTGCTACAGCCAGAGCTGAGCAGCCAAAGCAGAGCTCCACAGCCACCTGGCTCCGCAGCTGGGGCGGAGGAATAGGGCCAGAGCTCTGTGGCCTGAGCCAGAGCTTCCTGGCTCCCACTAAGGCTGGAGTTCCCCGGCCTCTGGAGTCAGAACAGGGCCAGAGCTCCACAGCCAGGGACAGAGCCAGAGCTCCCTGGCTGCTGCTGGGGTCAGAGCTCCATGGCCAGGGCCCAAGGTCCATGGCCGCGGCCAGATTAGAGCTCCTCGGCCGCTGGGGCCAGGGAGCTTTGCTGGGTCCAGAACTTGCCACAGTGCCGTCTGTTCTCCCCTTACTCCTCCCCACCCAAACTCACTGACCTCCTAGCTGAATTGCTGGTGCCCCTTACCACACTCCTGCCTCGCCACCAGACCTCTCTACACCTGGGCTTTGTGGTCCAGGAACTTCCATGGTCTGTGCTGGGATCAGGGAATCCCAGTTAAGAGAGGTACAACCTGTATACTAAAGCATACTTTGTTAATGTACAGTCTGTTTTGCTGTTTGTCTTTCATAAAAACTCCTGGGGATGAGACAATTTCCCTGATGTCCTCAGTTTTCTAAACTTTGCCACAGCTAGGAGAAACCAGGACCTCAACTTAGTAACACAGTAGCGGTTATCAAATGACTCACAATAAATGGAAAATGAAACCTCCAGTAGTAGCTTAATCTTGCATCTGCAGGTTTTTTCAAGTGCCTCTTTTTAACTCTGGTAGTTGTCACAGGAAACAGAGGCACTCTCTTTATGATTGAAAATTCTAGTTATACAAAGTATGTCCCATCTAGCTGTTTGAGTGCAATGTAAGATTTATTATTCCATTATTATTTGTATTACAAAAAGTCCTACAATCCCCAACGAAGAGCAGCACCTCCATAGTACTAAGTATTGTACAAATATATAACCTCAGACTGTCTCTGCCCCACAGAGCTTATACATTAAACAGACAAGACAGACACAGAATGGGAAGAGAAACAGATCTTGAGAACTCATGCCATGTTTCTCAGGTATCCTGGAAATGTTGGAATTTTTCAGTTGTATAAAGTGTTGTGTGCAAAACATTTGCAAATCAGATAACCATATCTGAATATCTAAACCATGCTTATAAAGATATTCATTGTGGTTGGCATCATGTCAACATTTTAATGAAGCACTCTGGCACGAAAAATGCTGTTGGACTCAGGCTGTAAAAACGAAAATCTTTTTTCCTGTAATTATCTTAATGTGTGAATCAATCAGCAGTCTTGAATTTACATGATAAAAAGCAACAAAAGCTAAGAGTCTCAAATCTATGTTTGGCACTAAAGATCCAATGGTATAAAGAATTTACTCCTACTGAAGCCCACAGCAGTAGACAGAATAACTAGAGCTGGTGTTTTAGTTTTGTTTTGTTTTTGTGTTTTTTTGACAAATCAGTTTCTGGACATGGAAACTGTTCATGGGAAACATACTGGCTACGTCTACACTGGCATGAATTTCCAAAAATGCTTTTGTCTGAAAAGTTTTCCGTTAAAAGCATTTTCGGAAAAGCACGTCTAGATTGGCAGGATGCTTTTCCGCAAAAACACTTTTTGCGGAAAAGCGTCTGTGGCCAATCTAGACGCGGTTTTCCGGAAAAAAAAGCCCCGATCGCCTTTTTCACGATCGGGGCTTTTTTGCGGAAAACAGTAATATGCTGTCTACACTGGCCCTTTTGCGCAAAAGTCTTTCGGAAAAAGACTTTTGCCCAAACGGGAGGGCAGCATAGTTTTTCTGGAAAAGCACTGATGATTTTACATGAGATCGTCAGTGTTCTTCCGGAAATTCAAGCGGCCAGTGTAAACAGCTGGCAAGTTTTTCCGGAAAAGCAGATGATTTTCCGGAAAAACTTGCCAGTCTAGACATAGCCACTGGGTTCAACAAAAGTTCTCTCAGAAAGGTTTCTCAGTTCTCTAATGAAATTACTGGTAAAAACTACAAAAGACCTACCTCTAACTAACTGAACACCTGGTAGTTAGGGCATTCACATGAATATGGGAGACACATATTCAGGTCCATGTTCCAAATCAGGAAGAAAGGGATTTGAATCCAGGTCTACCACATCCAAAATGAGTGCAAGTCTACCTCGCTCTCAAAAACTCCTAAAGATCTCAGGTTTGTCCCAGTGCAGAAAGGGACACATTTCCAAATTCTTTGAAAATGTTTGCAAGATGGAAAAATTGTTATCCACCCGGCTCCAGGATCACATGCATTGAGGCTCACATTGTGGATACAGAAGAGCAAAGACAAAACAGCAAAACAAAATTTCAATTCTGAGTTTTGTGTGTGGGTTTTTTCTTTCCAAAGCCTTAAGGCTAAGTAAATGTAGCTTTTTGCACAGTAATGCCTGTGCCATATAAAAGACAAAGGGAAAAAAGATCCTGGATTCCACAAAGCCTTTCATGGAATAATATATAAAGTCACTATTTACTCAAGAGACTGGAATAGAGTCCTCCCTTCAGAGCCTCTCTAGTCTGCTGGTAAACATGGGATGGAACAGGGTTTTTTAAAAAGTGCATTAACTACCCACAGAACCAGAAGTGTGGAAACAAGCAATTCCATTGCATTAGATAAATTTATACTTTTACAAAAAATAGTATGCTTGTTTACGTGATATTATCTGGGTTGCTTTCTTAGTTTCTTCTTTGAAGGGTGCCCATAAGTAAGGACTTTGAGGTGACTGTTCTACTGTCGGCACTGTTTTCATTTTTTCAGTGGCTAGTTTAGTCAACTTTCTGGAAGCAAATACAAATGACAAAATACTTCAGTGACAGATCCCAACCTCCAGTTTACCAATTCCATGACCAGCAGGAGAAAATCAGTACTATGTACTCTTCACTTAATATAAACTCAAGTGGGACATGGCACAATGTGTGAAACCCTGGTTCTACTGAAGTCCATAGGAGTTTTGCCATTAGATTCCATAGAGTCGAGACTTAACTCTCTGTAGTATCATTATTTATTTAGAGTTGACATTATGCTCAGTGCTAAGACAGTTGGTGTTCAGAGGAATTTATAATCTAAATAAAACTACAATACAAGATGTACCAGGCTTTGTTAGCAACAAGAGAGATATATGTTGGCTATTAGGATACATTTTCTAACTATAAGGATAGTTAAGCACTGGAGCCTCTGCTTATCTCTAAGCACTGACTTCAGTGGGACTTCAGCACATACTTAAGTATCATTCCTGAACAAGGATATCAAAGTTTGAAAATAAAAATCTCTGGCAGAAAAAGTGGATCCTCACTCAAGCAGACATAATGAGTATTTTCTGTAACAACATAAAAATATGAGATTCTTGTAAAGAAAAAGCTGAAAAGACCTGAATGTGTAGGAATGATCATTCCTCTGTAAGTGAAATGCTCTCAATCTCTAAATCCTAGGGCCAACCAGGGACCAGTTTGACTCCCATTGCACTGAGAACAGTCTCAAAGCTTTTATAATTTGTGCCAGCTGCAGTGCCTTCAAGAGGCAGTCTAGCAGCCAAGGATAGCTAAAATGCAGCAATGCTCTGGCTATGTCACTTGTTTCCTTGCCACACCTCAACTGAGTCCCTATGCAGGAGAGCTGCAAGGGGGAGTAATATATGGCTGGCTACCCCAGCTCCATGTCAATAAAGCATGCAAGGGAATTCTCAACTGACCACTCAGAATACGTGTATAATAGATACCAGCAGCTGGGTTGTGCCAACTGATTGGGATCCCAAGTCTCAGCCTAAAGGGCTTTCTCCAGTGTAGATATTGGGGCTTGGGCTACAACTCATCTCTGGAACCCTCTCACCTTGCAGGGTCCTAAATTCCAGGTTTCCAGCCCAAACCCATCATCTACATTGCAAATATGTGCCCCTTATGCTGAGCACCCTGAGCCCCAGTCAGCTGGCATGGGCCAGCCACAAGTGTCTAATTACAGTACAGACATTCCCTAAAAGCAGCTTTAAGTCTGCTTTGCACTTCTGGAATTCAAGCAGATTTAGCTGTGTCAAGATTCGGCCCCAAAGAGGCATATTGCTATGTTAAGAAAAAAAACATTTCTTCATTTTTACTAAGGGTTAAGGGAAGTTGAAATGTAAACTCTTCTTTACTAGACCAAATTCTGTGGTTGCTAGCAGTGTACGAACCATCCGCAGCTCCTCCAGAAGCCAAGTGGAGTCAACTGTGTATATCAAAGAAGAACTGGGTTATTAAAATTTTAGTTGATGTCTACATGAAGAAGCAACACAATGCAGGGGGGAAAACATTAGCTTCATGGTTAAGAGAAATGGATCATGTGTCAGAAAAATTACACGGTAGTACTGCTGCGTGTGGGGATGGGTTTTTTGTTTAATTTGTGATTAAATCTTATTTTTATTGTTGTAAAGCAACACTTCAATAAAAGACCATCTTAAAACATCTTAAAACAAAGATTATGTGAATGCCACCAGGGAAAGACTATAAAACTAGTTGAATGGTCTGTTAATAAAATCATTGATTTAGACATTGGAGCAATGCCCTAATAGTAACAATTCCCTTAACAGAGTGGTTTACATTAATTCAAAATTTCAAACACTGACCTATTGAAAATCTTTATACACAGTGAAAATAAAAGTCCCTTGCACTGGCCTGCTTAACTTGAGACTAGTGAAAGAGACACAAAAATATGAACACCTTTAATTAACAACTGACTATATCCACAATTCAGATAATGTACTTGGGATTCAAATGGTGCTAGTAAAAGAAAATGCAAAAATAGAACAGATGCTACAGAGTCATCAGTAATTGTTCCTAGGTCTTTTTTTCTTAAAGGAAATGAAAAACTTAATAAGGAACAACAAAAATGAGTTGTGAAATTCCTTTCTTTTACTCCAAAGGGACAAGAAGGGGGGATGGGAGGAGAGGAGCTATTTCTCATAAGCGATTTATGGTTTAAATACAGATGAATGAGCTGCCTGTCAAAACAAACTGAAGAAACAACGAACAGTTTCAACAGAAAAAAAATTACTAAAGCGCAAGAAAGTCCTGGTGTAACTCAGACAGACCCTAGTAATTAGCAGGTGAGAGCGAACCTAGGGCCTTCAGAGCTAAATGTGTGAGTCTCTACTGCGTGAGCTAAAAGTCCCTTAGCAAAAGCTATAGTGCAGACCCATTAATCATTCTCCAAGTGATCTTAGTGCCAGTAGACGGACAACACCACACCCAAGAGCTGTGTCTACACTGGCGTGAATTTCCGGAAATGCTTAAAACGGAATACTATTCCGTTTTCAGTTTTTCCGGAAAAGGAGCGTCTACTTTGGCAGGCTGCTTTTCCGGAAAAGCCCTTTTTCCGGAAAAGTGTCTGTGGCCAATGTAGACGCGCTTTTCCAGAAAAGAGCCCCGATTGCCATTTTCGCGATCGGGGCTTTTTTCCGGAAAAGACTACTGGGCTGTCTACACAGGTCCTTTTCCGGAACAGTGTTCCGGAATAAGGACTTATGCCCGAGTGGGAGCAGAATAGTTTTTCCGGAATAGCGGCTGATTTTGTACAGTAGAGCGTCATTGCTTTTCCAGAAATTCAAGGGCCAGTGTAGACAGCTCGCAGTTTATTCTGGAAAAGCGGCTGATTTTCCGGAATAAGTGGCCCAGTGTAGACACAGCCAAGAAGTGTGTGGGTTACATATGCACCCCAATACATTCTGTAACACATACTACTCAGATCCAGACTTTTACCTAATGTCTGTTTTAGGGATATAAATGACTAGTTAAAGGCAGCAAGATGAGGGGGAGTAGAGCAGCAGCCAGTGCTGAGGGGAGCTGGTTTAAATGTTGGTTCCTCCCCAGCATCGTCTCCGCAGGGGGAAAGGGCATAATGGGGACCAGGCAAGAGCCAGGAATCAGCTGATTCCCAGCTCGCACCCGGTCTCAGATGCTGCGCCTGTGCTTTTTAAAAGTATTAAGAGCCTGCTGGCTCTTTGTACATTTAAAAAACAGAAGAGCAGTTGGGGGAGGGGGAAGACACATTGTGAGCCAGGAATCAGCTGGCCTGGCTCGCGCCGGGTCCCCTCCGCTGCGCTTCAGCCTTTTAAATGTAGGCTCTTAATACATTTAGAAGGCTGGTGCGCAGCAGGGGGGACCCGGCGTGGGCCGGACCAGCCTGATTCACAGCTCGTGCCAGGTCCCCACTGACCCAGTTCACGCTGGTTCCGTCCCCCCCCCCCCCCCAGTGTGCTTCAGCCTTTTAAATGTATTAGGAGCCGTCAGGTTCTTAATACACTTAAAGGACAGAGCTGCAGTGGGGTTAGCTCCTGGAGCCAGGAGCCAACCCAGCTGTGGCTCCCCTGCTTATCGACTAGTTGATGGAAAATCCATTGACTAGTTGATTAAACGAAATGTAACATCTCTAGTCTGTTTGAAACCAATATTCCTTAGTGAATATATGTAGAGAACTCCAGGTGGCTCCTGTAAACCTGCATGAAAATAAAACAGAAGTTTGCCTTACATGAACTGGGACTTGTTATGACCTTCATGCTGCCAGCCTGTCAAGCTGTAGCAATGATGAACACAAACAGACAGCCATTAGACACAGCAAAATCTATGTTGCAGCAGGTTTATATACTGATTCCAGCATCTATGTCAAATGAAAGAAAAAGCTGGACTGGACTATGAAAGTGCTTTAGTACCCTTCAAATAAAATCCAAAGGGCACTGTAATATCAAGCTTTTGGTTAAAGCCCTTTCTAGAATAGGTATATAAACCTGGGAAATAATCAGCAGGGATTACTGACTGCACCCTCAAAGCAGAGCTCTGTCAGCACCCTCTGAGGAAATTTAAGATCATCTGCAACATTGGCTTGTCTTTGAACTGCTTAGTCTAAGGCAGATCAGTCATATTGGAAGTTCATGCCCTCTTTGTGAGAATGCCACTGGCACACACAAAAATTACCTTTAAAATAAGACACATTAGTTTACACATGCCACGTGGCTCAGGATCATAATCATATCCAATGACAGACGGAGCACTTTAATGGGAATTTCACATGCAACAAGGTGTATGCAAGTCTGATGATATGGAACTGCAAAAAAAGCTTCATTATTTTTAGCATTTTAAGGAAGGCTGAAAAAGCTTCCCAATAACCTTTGAAAGAAACTACTGGTAATCAAAACTCTGATAGCTACACAAGGCTGCAAGTGTGCATGTGAAGCATGTAAAATGTTTCACCAGACTTATGAATCTGTTATACTTAAACTGCCATTTTAGCCCTTATGCATGTAAAATCAAAGTCATTTTACAGCTAGCTATTTCCATTGGAGCTACCCCTCTGAGTTACTTGTGGCAGAACAAGAACAACCATTAATCAGTTCTTTCACCAAAACATACCCCAGGTGTGGTAGGACTCTGTAAGTTGCAGGGAGGGAGGCTGGGCCATGGAATATATATGGACAACTTATCTTGAGGAATCAGTTATTATAGTAAAATAACCACTCTCTATTCTTTGAGTATTTATCCATATGAAATTCTAGTTCTGAAGGCTTGCAAGCAATGACCAGATGGGAAGAGATGGGTGCTCAGCGTCTAACTAAAGAATACCCGTGACTCAGCTTTGCCAAAACTGGAATGAGAAATGCATCCTCAAGGGAGTAATGCTTCACAAATGTATGTAATGACCCCCTACTCATTTCAGAGTGAGGAATACTTCTCAGGAAATACAGAACCTGTCTTAGTTCTGCCTGAACAAGCTCTCACCTGTGTAGGCAAGGAAAGTAGGAGGCATCCTGGTCACCTGCCCTTGCTGGTCAGGTTCCCAGCCACCAGACCCAAGTCCCTGCCCAAAGTTCCGGACACCAACTTCGCTGTTCACCACCCGAGGTCTTCACTTCTAGCCCCAGGTCCCGCTCGGCAGCTGTGCCTGCACACAGAGGCTTGGCCGTTGTCCCTAGGTTCCCTTTGGCTGCTATCCCCAAGCACAAGTGCTCAGCCACTGGCCCCAGATCCCCACTTGGATGTCATCCCCACACAAAGGGTCTTGGGTGCTGGCCCTGGGGCCACCAGCCTCAGGGTCCTGGCCACCAGCCCCACAAGAGAGGGCATGACTGCTAGCCCCAGCTTTGAGGGGCAGTGTAGGGCATGGACAGGAGTAGGGTGGTACAGCTCAGCACCCCCTCTCCAAAAATTGTTCCTGCACCACAGCTGACCTGCGAGAGACAATCTACATTTCTCATAATGCAATTTAATACAGAGACCAATGTCAATGGTATGTGGGAAGATACAGCCAGACCTTCTACAAAAGCAGTACACAGCCTTGGCGAGACCATGAACAATCCAGTTCTGTCAAGACAGAAGAAGGCAGCTCTGAGCACAGCTGAAACATGAAATCCAGCTATCTCTACGTTAGCGTGTGGCTTAGGGAACGAGGAAGGTAAAAAGGCTCATGGATGTCAGAGATCACCTTGGTTAGATATTTTGAGTACAGCCTGGGATTGTGCAGAATAAAGTGTATGATAGACTGGAGTGCCTGCATCTCCCCTACCCTGTAGGCTGATGTGATTGCCATTGAGGTCAAGAGTTCAAAACGGGGAACCATCAATCTATCAAGAACCACAGTGAGTTTCTATGATGTAGGGAAGGAAATACATGAACTGGAGGAAACACTGAGGCTGTGTCTACACTGGTGCGATCTTGCACAAAAGCGGTCACTTTTGCGTCAAAACTTGCTGCTTGTCTACACTGGCCGTGAGTTCTTGCGCAAGAACACTGACGTTCTAATGTATGAAATCAGTGCTTCTTGCGCAAGAACTATGATGCTCCCGCTCAGGAATAAGCCCTCTTGCGCAAGAGGCCAGTGTAGACTGGCAACATGAATTTCTTGCTCAAGAAAGCCCGATGATTAAAATGGCCATCAGAGCTTTCTTGCGCAAGAGAGCGTCTACACTGGCAAGGATGCTCTTACACAAAAGCACATCTCTTGCGCAAAGGCACATGCCAGCGTAGACGCTCTCTTCTGGAAGAGTTTTTGCACAAGAACTCTTCTGTAAAAGAGTTCTTGCGCAAAATCATGCCAGTGTAGACATAGCCCTATATCAGCCTTTGGGGAACTCAGCAACTGTCAGGTACAAGAATAATGTGTGACCCTGTATTCAGGTAGGAGAGGAGGTAAATTAATATAGCCTTTAAGTGCACTCTGAGGGTATGTCTACACTACAAAGTTAATTCGAACTAACAGACGTTAGTTCGAATTAACTTTGATAGGCGCTACACATACAAACCGCTAGTTCGAACTTAATTCGAACTAGCAGAGCGCTTAATTCAAACTAGGTAAACCTCATTCTATGAGGACTAACACCTAGTTCGAATTAAGTAGTTCGAATTAAGGGCTGTGTAGCCACTTAATTCGAACTAGTGGGAGGCTAGCACTTCCCAGCTTTCCCTGGTGGCCACTCTGGGCACCACCAGGGAAACTCTTCTGCTCCCCTCCCGGCCCCGGAGCCCTTAAAGGGGCATGGACTGGCTACGGTGCCCGTGCCAGGTGCAAGCCTCCCAGCACCCAGCCAGCAGATGCTGCACCTGGCACGGCACGAGCCAGCCACCCGCTGCCACCCAGCCCTCCGCCTCTTTCCGGGACCAGGCTGGCGGCTCCCAGGAGCCTGCCCGGGGCTGCAAGAGGCAGGCGCTCACCTGGTCTAGTGCAGACATCGTGGACCTCATCCACAACCTCCGCACTAGGCACAGGAAAGTGGCCGTCTAGGGCAGGATAGTTGCCAGCCTGGCCACCCAGGAGCAGGTCTGCATGAAAATCAAGTTGGTCCTGTGAGACCTCCGACCCTGAGCCCTGAGCTTAGAACGTAAGAACATAAGAACGGCCGTACTGGGTCAGACCAAAGGTCCATCTAGCCCAGTAGCCTGTCTGCTGACAGTGGCCAGCACCAGCTACCCCAGAGGGGATGGACCGAAGACAATGACCAAGCCATTTGTCTCGTGCCATCCATTTCCAGCCTTCCACAAACAGAGGCCAGGGACACCATTTCTACCCCCTGGCTAATAGCACTCCATAGACCCAACCTCCATGAATTTATCTAACTTCTCTTTAAACTCTGTTATAGTTCTAGCCTTCACATCCTCCTGTGGCAAGGAGTTCCACAGGTTGACTATTTGCTTGGTGAAGAAGAACTTTCTGTTATTAGTTTGAAGCCTGCTACCCATTCATTTCATTTGGTGTCCTCTAGTCCTTCTATTATGGGAACTAATGAAGACCTTTTCTTTATGCACCATCTCCACACCACTCATGCTTTTATAGACCTCTATCATATCCCCCCTCAGTGTCCTCTTTTCTAAGCTGAAAAGTCCCAGTCTCTGTAGCCTCTCTTCATATGGGACCTGTTCCAAACCCCTGATCATTTTAGTTGCCCTCCCCTCTCCCACCCTTTCTCTTCCCCTCTCCCACCTCCTTTTCCCAGTCTCCCCGAGTTTTGTTCAATAAAGAGAGATTCTAATTTTGAACACAATTGTCCTTTATTTTGTACATCAGGAAGAGGGGCTAGGGAGGGGTAAGAGGAAGGAGGTGAGGGAGGAATGGGGTACGAGCCCCCGATAGGGAGGACTGGGGTGGCTCTGCGGGCTCCTCGGGGTGGAAGCTCTCCTGCAGCTCCCCAATTGACCCCCCCCCGGATGGCAACCTGCGGCAAGTGCAGCCAGGCTGATGGCCAAGTGCTGTGATGTGCCTAGTGTGAGCATTCAGGGCACTCCAAGCCAGGACTGCTTTGCTGTCCCTCATCGGGTTAGACAAGCGAGCGGGGAACCCCTGAGAACTGCCTGTCCGGGGTGGAGGTCGGGACCCTTTAAGCACAGCCCTCGGCTAGCCTGAGACAGCAGCTCCATACTCTAAGTCCTAATTTGATGTCCTGCCGGCACTGCTTCCGGCCAGCCTTATCCTCGGTTCAGGGTCCACTCAGTGTGGACGCGCTAGTTCGAATTAGCAAAATGCTAATTCGAACTAGTTTTTAGGTCTAGATGCACTAGTTCGAATTAGCTTAGTTCGAATTAACTAATTCAAATTAAGTTCGTTCGAATTAGTGCTATAGTGTAGACATACCCTTACATTGTTAACAGAACATCCTGAGCTTTGTGATGATAACAGGATGTCTAAAATGGGAGGAATTTGAATCTCTGTGGGAGAGAGATGATATTGCTCTGCTCAAATGGAGACACTTGGCCACATGGGTCACAGAGTCTTTTCTGCTTTAGACTAGAATACCGTAAATACCCCTTTTTTAATTCTAAAAACAGCTTCTCTTAAAGTTCACCAACCTGATCGGCACAAGTTCAGAACGTGTGTATGCAAATGAAGCCCGGGATATTTCAATCCCGGGCTCATTTGCACTTCCGAAGTGCTTGATTTGCATCCCTCGGTCGGCACAGGGATGCAGTCTAGATACAGCCTTAAAGTTCACCAACCAGCCATGTCTAGGTTTGAGATGAAAAGGGGTCAGTCTGCCTGAAAAGTTTTCCTGTTGCTCTAGAAAATTATGTCCATAGCAGAGGTAATGTTACTGGAGGACGAACAGAAAGCTACATCAGATCTAAGTACTAGAATTGTGAGAGCCAACGCGATGCTACCAAGATCATTACTGAAACTTCTTAACTGGCTTCTTCAAAACTTGTGGTATCAGAGGGCTTGGTAGATAAAGTAAGCTGGTCTTTTTCACTTGGAACAGAAACAGAACTCATCTATTTGTAAAGAAGAAAAATCTTCAGGTGAGCCTCTCTTGCCTTCTGTTTATGTTTATTAAATGAACAACAAATTGTTCACCGAACCAGAGTAAAAAACAGGCTGGTGCACAAGTGTGCAGGAGACCATGAACACACCTTTCTCCTTTATCTCATAGCCATGAAGGGAAGTAAGGATTGAGGGCCAAAATATTCTGAGCTTAAGCACATATACACCAGAAATGGAATACAAGCCCTTGATGAAAAGATTCAACTTTAGGATTTCCAAAGATCGTCACTGACAGAGGCTACCCAGGAGACATGCTGCATAATCCCTCTGTCCCAAAAGGCATTCTGTTCACTTTCTGGCTGGCTCTAGATAGAGTTGGGGTCAAGGTTGCATATGCTGTTTCCCAACCTAAATCTCCGTTTTGGTACTGAGAGCCTGTAATAGCCAGGGATCCAATATGACAGGCTTTAACTAAGACTGAGAGGCGGGATTTTCAAAAGTGGTCAGAATTGGCTTAGTGCTTCCATTGAGGTGATGAGGAAATGTCTAATTGGTTTCCAGGAAGTTGAATTAGGCAAAGGCTGACTGTTTTTGAAAATCCCACCCTAAATTTGTTTTTTTTCCTGACAAATGGGTAATTTCCATTAAATAAAACTGGGGCCCATGTGAACACGGGCAAAATCACTTGCTGTCTACCACTTACTGACAGAATGCTAGGACCCAAACCATAGCATTTTTTCTGGAGTAAGATCTCCTTTCTGAATAAAAGAATCCCAAAGTTGAGGTTTGACTCTACAGTATGCCCTGAAGATTAAAACACTATTTAAAATGTACAACAGTTGCTAGGGCTACAGGAAGGAGAATAACATAAATCATTTGATATAATAAAATTTCATGTGTACAAGCTGCCATACTAATTTATCATCCAATTATTTCAACATTCTATCTCTAAGTCTCCTATCAAAGAAATTACATGTCCTAATAAGAGTGTGAGTCATTGGTAATTTACAGATTATTCATTTCAATGGACACAAGTTCCCTTTCCTTTGAGACTTTATGAACTTTCATGGCTATTGATTTATAGGGATACTTTGAAAATCATTGCTTAGATGCACTTAGAACTTATTATCTTCCTTTACAAATTGTTAACATTAAATTGTCCACTGTGAAAGAGTTTTATTACAGAGGATAAATTTACAAGTTTCAGATTTAATAAGGGCTTCATATCCTCTGGACTTCTGGACAGCAAATATTCATCAATATCCCATCTCATAAGTAGTTTAAATTATAGTTAATTTCATAAAACCACCTATAATGAAACATCTATTTCTCTTTCTAAAGCTCTTATGTTTCAGAGTGCTTAAAATTATATTTAGGTGAGATTTACCTGTTGTGTCACATAAATCGCATAGACACATCAGTATACAAACCGAAAGAATGTCTATTCCAGAGATATTGAGAGCAGAAAAAGCTCAAATACAAAGCTTAATCCTCTATCACAGGACTGAACAGAAGGCTAACATTATATGAACACTGAAATGGTTTAGCTATTGTTCCCTAACTAAAAAGAATGAAAGATTAAGAAGAACTTATAATGAAGGGAAGAATTACAGATAAGAACGTGCATGATCGGAAATCAGCAAGAGAAAGCAAATGAAGGCTGCTATATACCTATTTAAAGATAAATAAATATATGGTGGTTTGAGCTTATGTGTTTTTAAGCAATACTGCAGATGTGGCCACTACTGAAACAGGCTGAGCAGCATTTGGTGCTACCTTTTTATTTTCCCAGCAGATGTTCTCATGTAAATTCCCCAAAAAGATGAAGATCTGGCTGTTGTTTAATTTCCTATTTAGTAAATGTGCAATTTAAGCCTTTTTATAAGCAAATTAGGGGGTTCAGGTATAATCTTTTGCACCCTATAAGTTTACCATTAAAAAATTCTAAAGAGCTATTTATATAGTCTACCTTTTAACAACTTTATGCTACATGCACACTTCCACAGTGACATGATTCATCCATGACCTTTATCTTGCTATTAAAAATGACCTTGATGTTATCCTATTTTCCTTTTCTTTTTTCAAACCAATACTATAATTGTTTAATTGAAAATGCAGTTATAGTTGGACTTATAAATTTGTTTCTTAAATATAATAGAAGTGCCATTCATAACTCCATAGTCAAGACTGAATTCCATTTTGCACTCAAACCAGAGATTCAACCTTTATGTTTTATATAAAAAACACAGCATGTATCCCCTCCAAAATTACAGCACTTACTCTTTGAATGTAGAATGAATTCCTCAAGAAGTTACAAATAAAACTCTTATAATTCATTTATGAATTAAAATTAAATTTTAAAGGGGCCCTTTAGACAGTTAGCTCATGTGTCAATCTTTTCTTTATTCTAAATGATCTTAATAACAGAGTAACACAAACACTTCAAATGTTTAACCCAATGAATAAAAAAAAAAATTACTGACATTTTGCATAGGCTCTACTTGAAGTTACTGTAATTAAGCTTAGTTATTTTGATTGTTGTGTCTAATTTTTATGATTATCTAAGCTTCAGACAATGGTGAGGTCAACAGCTTATGTAATGAACATGAGGTCGTTGTGACACCAAAAGTAATTTGACTATTCGGCATCTTTCTTCTACAGCAAATTTGCTTGCAACAATTTATTGGTTATAATGAGTCACTGGTATGAAAGAAAATGGGGATGTATCAAGAGCTTTCAGATAACTTAGCTCAACTGTCAATGACTACACAGCACACTGAATACACTCTTAGGCAGCACACCATGGCAACTGAGGCAGAAGCAGAGAAGGAGTCTTTAAAGAACAAAATATCTCAAGACTCAGAGGCTACCCTCTTCTCTTTTCCCACAGCTCTCTTAACAGTTCCAAATTGTGAGCTAAATTTGTTGTTCTGACAGTGCAAAGCAGATATAAGCCACTGCATTATGGATGCTTTCCAATGCTCTTGTGTGCTAGTGAACATACCCTTAAAATTCTTTAAAAAAAAAGTATTTTAAGACAGATACTAAAAATCTGCAAATAATTAGAAATAATACACGATAGCATTCTCTTGGGATTTTTAAATCAGTGTTCATGCATGACAATTTTAGTAATTAAAAACAAAGAAATGTCAAAATAAAAAAAAACTATGTGCAAATGGAGTTAAGGTTAAGAGGACTCCTCAGTAATTTGCATTTAAAAACAATATAAGGATGCAATAATTATCCCCAAATCAAGCATTTTGAACCCAGGAAGTACTAAGGCATGGGAATACATAGTCATGGCACCTATGTAACCCTACCTATGGCCTTTAACAACACCACGAAGGATAAACTATAAAACTTCCCTGAAAAAACAGTGTAATTTAATTTTAGACTATAAACACTAAAATTCTTTATGACTAACATATGGCATCACCACAGGAAAGAGTCAAAGTGTTGTAAATATACATTTCTACATCTCATTTTAGAGTGCAACCTTAGCTCTGTATTTTCCTGCATTTTGAATACTTGTATTTAATATAAATATAACCTCTCTGTAAATTATTTAGCCATTAACTTACGGAAATGTATTCTCAACCATCACTCGATAGTTTTTCTTTAGTAGCATGAATTAAAGCTAGGCATACGCTCCAAATAATAATTCATTGATACTATTTTACAAGTTTAATGAGTTTTCTAAAGTTCGATTCTTGCCCACCTTTTATTCCCTTTATATAACTATGCTAGCAAATGCACTTCTAGACAGGAAAATTTGCAGAAACTGTTAATTTAAGCATTTGAGATAATTTACATATTGTGAAGTTTGTTATTTTGTAAAGGTATCTATTTGAACTGGAAACCTCATAACAAAAATATATACATTCCAATTGGGTAAAAAATACCATGTGACCTACAGGAACAATCAAAACACTCAGTTCTTGAGTACTGAATTCCTGTAATGAATTGTTTACAAATCAATTAGAACTAAGAATTTGTTGCATATTTTATTTGGCAAATAGATTCAAACAAAAAATCTCAAATTTGTTCACACACAATTCACAGATATAAAAGAAATACAAAATGTGTTAAATAAAACACTGATGAAAATGTATATGAATCTATAATTCTGACTTTCTCCTGTAGACGAAGATCTATGAATATTTTGTTATTCCACAGAAGCCATGTAATCAACATCACAATTTATTAGACTCTGAAATAATTAGAATATTACGATGGTTTAGAAATGCCAAAGAAACCATAAATGCATAATCAGCAGTAAGAGTAATATGTGTTATATAAAATAGTTACTAAAGCATGAACATTTACAAAATCTGCAAAGTCATGCAATATAAAAAGAGAAAATTACTGACCAGGGAATTATAGACCAGTCATCTTAACTTTAGTTCCCAGAAAAATAATCAAGCAAATAATCAAGTAATCAATTTGCAAACACCTAGAATCATAAAACCATAGAGCTGGAAGAGACCTCAAAAGGTCATCAAGTCCAGCCCCCTGCTCAAGGCAGGACCAATCCCAACTAAATCAACCTGGCCAGGGCTTTGTCAAGCTGAGACTTAAATACCGCTAGGGATGGAGACTCCACTACTTCCCTAGGTAACTCATTCCAGGGCTTCACTCCCCTCCTAGTGAAATAGTTTTTCCTAATATCCAACCTGGACCTCTCCCACCACAACTTGAGACCATTGCTCCTTGTTCAGCCTCTCTCCATCCTCTTTGGAACCTCCCTTCAGGAAGTTGAAGGCTGCTATCAAATCCCCCCTAACTCTTCACTTCTGCAGACTAAACAGACCCAACTCCCTCAGCCTCTCCTCATAAGTCATATGCTCCCGCCCCCTAATAATTTTGGTTGCCCGCCGCTGGACCCTCTCCAATGCGTCCACATCCTTTTTGTAGTGGGGGGCCCAGAACTGGACATAATACTCCAGATGTGGCCTCACCAAAGCCGAATAAAGGGGAATAATGACATCTCTGGATCTGCGGGCAATGCTCCTCTTAATGCAACCTAATATGCCATTAGCCTTCCTGGCTACAAGGGAACACTGTTGACTCATATCCAGCTTCTCATCCACTGTAATCCCCAGGTCCTTTTTTGCAGAACTACTACTTAACTGGTTGGTCCCCAGCTTGTAACTATGCTTGGGATTCTTCCGTCCCTAGTGCAGGACTCTGCACTTGTCCTTGTTGAACCTCATCAGATTTCTTGTGGCCCAAACCTCCAATTTGTCTAAGTCACTCTGGACCCTATCTCTGTCCTCAAGCGTATCTACCTCTCCTCCTAGCTTAGTGTCATCCACAAACTTGCTGAGGGTGCAATCCATCCCCTCATCCAGGTCATTAATAAAGATATTGAACAAAACCGGTCCTAGAACTGAACCTTGGGGCACTCCGCTAGAAACCGACCACCATCCTGACATCGAGCCATTGATCACTACCCGCTGGGCCCGGCCTTCTAGCCATGACTTTTCAAAGATAATGGCCAAAGGCTCCTCAATGACATTTGCCAACTCCCTCAGTACCCTCGGATGCATTAAGTCCGGACCCATGGATTTGTGTACATTTAGCTTTTCTAAATCGTTCCTAACCTGTTCTTTACCCACCAAGGGCTGTCCATCTTGCGTCACTTAGCGCATTAGTCTGGGAGCCCACCTTGTCTGTGAATACAGAGGCAAAGAAAGCATTGAGTACTTCAGCTTTCCCCACATCATCTGTCACTAGGTTACCTCCTTCATCCACACCCTTTCTGATCAACTTCTTCTTGTTAACATGCCTGTAGAAACCTTTCTTGTTATCCTTCACATCCTTAGCCAGTCACAATTCCATTTGTGCTTTCATCTTACCGATAACCCCATGGCATTCTCGAGCTATACATTTAAACCCCTCCCTGGTCAATTGTACAAGTTTCCACTTTTTGTAAGCTTCCTTTTTGTGCTTAAGTTCACCAGGGATTTCCCCTGTAAGCCAATCCGGTCTCCTACCAAGTTTGCCTCTCTTGCTACGCATCGGGATGGTTTCTTTCTGTGCTTTCAATAAGGCTTCTTTAAAATACTGCCAGCTGTCCTGGACTCCTTCCCCTTTATGTTAGCATCGCAGGGGATTCTGGCCATCAGGTCTCTGAGGGAGTCAAAATCTGCTTTTCTGAAGTCCAAGGTGTGTATTTTACTACTCTCTTTTCTTCCTTTGGTCAGGATCCTGAAATCTACCATCTCATGATCACTGCTTCCCAGGTTGTCACCCACCTCTACTTTCCCTATTAGTTTCTCCTTGTTTGTGAGCAGAAGGTCAAGCTGCGCAAGGCCCCTGGTTGGATCCTTCAGCACTTGTGTCAAGAAGTTATCCCCAACATTCTCCAAAAACTTCCTGGATTGCCTGTGTACTGCCGTATTGGTTTCCCAACAGATGTCAGGGTGATTAAAGTCCCACATGAGAACCAGGGCCTGCGATCTGGAAGCTTCTCTCAGTTGTCCGAAGAAAGCCTCATATACCTCATCCACCTGATTCGGTGGCCTGTAGCAGACACCGACACCAACAACAACATCACTGATGTTGTTTGCTCCTTTAAACTTAACCCATAGATTCTCAACAGGTTTTTCTCCCTCTTTATACTGGAGATCAGAGCAATCATAGTGCTCTCTTACATACAGTGCAACTCCTCCTCCTTTTCTCCCCTGCCTGTTCTTCCTGAACAGTCTATACCCTCCCATGACAGCACTCCAGTTATGCGAGTCATCCCACCAAGTCTCTGTTATCCCAATTAAATCATATTTCTTCGTTATTAGAAGATAATAACATCCTAAGTAACAGTCATAGAGCAAACCAACATGATAGCTGTCTTTGATAGGGTAACAAGCCTTGTGGATACAGGGGAAATGGTAGAGGTGATCTATCATGACTAAGCTTTTGATAATGTCCCGAATGACTTTCTCAAATAAACTAGGGAGACACAACATAGATGGAACTATCACAAGGAAAGTGCTTAACTGGTTGGAAAACCATTCCCAAAAAGAGTAATTATCAGTGGTTCACAGTCAAGATGGAAGCACAGATCAAATGGGGTCTCACAGGAATTGGACAAAGGGGGGGATCTAAAGAACACTGATATCAATGGAAGCCCCTTCACTGATTTCTATGGGTTTTTTATCAGGAGTTCTGTGTATGGCATATTCTGATTGTCTAGTGTCTGAAATCAGTTTTACATTGCACAGATGTAAATGACACAAAAGGGGCAAGACACTTGAGAATCAGGCCCAGTATTTCAAGGTTAGCTACTGGACATGCAAGGTTTATTTATAATAAATATTGCATCATCACAAAAATAATAATATGCAGTATAATAGAATAATATAGTACTGTAGTACATATGATGATATGGCCAAATGAATTTATAGTAGAAGACATCATTTCTTGAAAATACGTATACTATATGTACCTCCTAACTCTAATGTTAACATATTTTAGGGAATGAGGAGAGAGACAGTCTGCATGGTTACTAAGACCCGACCTCTTTCCCCTCCACAGTCTTTAAAATATCAAAACCAATGCTGAATTCCTCCCAGGAACCCTTAGACAGAGGGCTTTAAAAAACCTAGCAGTTTGTTGTTGAAAAAGGTCCACCAGCAAGGGAAGGGGGCAAAGGGGCCAGCTGCTCTGGGGCCTGAGGCCCGGGGTTCCTGTCAGCCCCACTAAGTTCAAATCCCAGTAATATATGGTGTTGACACTGGAAACAATAAAACTTTAAAAATAGACACACAATGTATTTCCATGTAAGCCAGGAATGTAGGTGAATGTCATTTTGGGTCATTATTGTGGCAAAAGATTTTGCAGACAATAGAGTAATCCTGTGAATTTTACAGCAATATTGGACAAGGTCTTCCTAGGTTTCTCCCTTGACTCCAATCTATGATCCACAAATGGTCTCTACATTTTTTCCACAACTGCAATGAAAGAGACCCTACTCCCACACGTTAAGGCTTCTGAAATCACCCTTCCACCCCCCCAAAAAAAGAAAAACATAAAATGATGTTTGAACTTTTCCTTTTTGCACAAAAAGCACTTAAAGGAATGCTATACTTCTAGGACTTAATACCCACTGCCTCCACCCTCTCGCTCCTAGAATACTAGATGCCAGTCTGTTCTCAAGCTTCTCACCGCTTCAAAACATTCTCAAAATGAGATCCTGATCCATGCAGACACTTGGATTCAACAAAAATATTGATTTTGAAGTGTGTAAAGATGTAGATTTCCTTGTGGCTGCAATTAGTTTGTGCTTAGGCCTTACTCTTCACTGCAAATCTAATATACCCCAAAGACCTTTTTTTGGCTCACCTTAAAGAGCAAAGGTACTATGAAAGTGTATCATTTATGGGACCTGAGTTTTAGCTTTTCTGAAAGGTTTTTACCTCACATAACTTCCACTGGCAGACAAAAAGTGTGTTCCCCAATCCGCTTTTCATGGGAGGCCCTGAAGTAAATATATCCAAGCTAGCAAAACAAAACAACTACTTCAAATCCAGTAATGTCGGCACATTTCCAAGATGGTCAGTCAAAAAAATAGAACTGGAAATGATGTAAAACTATATCATGGAAAGCACCCCTGATTGAATGAAACTTCTCAACATATGCTGTGCTGAAAAAATGCCCCAAAGAACATCATTAATGTAGAACTCTTCAAAGGGAAGGGAGTTCTCCAAAGAGGGAGGAAAACACAAGTATGACAGATTTGGAGCTGCCTATAATTTATGAATACTATACCTTCACTGGGTCACTGTGTTGCTGACTGCGTGCATACATTGTAGAAATTCTCTAGCTGGCTTGTCAATGAAGGTGGTAATTCCTGAAACTCAAATATCACTCAACAAACACTTCAGGGAATAAGAGAAAATGCAGATCCATTAGCTTTGAAACCTATCTCAGATACCTTGTTGAGCTGCCAACAATCAGGCTCAGCATACAACACGACAAAACAAAGCCCTTTGGCTATATTTAAAAAGGTGTGCTTGAATGAAAGGTGACAATGATTCTAACAGAGGGTGAGCAGACTGACACTTATACTACAGGGCTACGTCTAGACTGGCATGATTTTCCACAAATGCTTTTAACAGAAAAGTTTTCTGTTAAAAGCATTTGTAGAAAAGAGCGTCTAGATTGGCACGGACGCTTTTCCGCAAAAGCACTTTTTGCGGAAAAGCGTCCATGCCAATCTAGACGCGCTTTTCTGCAAAAAAGCCCCGATCACAATTTTTGCGATGGGGGCTTTTTTGCACAAAACAAATCTTAGCTGTCTACACTGGCCCTTTTGCGCAAAAGCTTTGCTCAAAAGGACTTTTACCCGAACGGGAGCAGCATAGTATTTCCGCAAGAAGCACTGATTTCAGACAGTAGGAAGTCAGTGTTCTTGTGGAAATTCAAGCGGCCAGTGTAGACAGCTGGCAAGTTTTTCCGCAAAAGCAACTTGCCAGTCTAGACGCAGAAGTTTGGGGTGTGAGTTAACTATATTTATCTAAGCCAGGAGGCAAGAAACATCATGCACATAAACTATTATTCTTAAAATCTCTTTTTTTGAGTTTCACTTGTTCCTGTTAAGATTATGCAATACTTTGTTTTACAAAGGCTCGTTGGGGCCACTATATCCACCACTTGTCATATCTTCCTAAAGGACGAACCACAAGTACCATGTTGAGTAGGTCCTTCTCAATACCACAATTGATACACAGGGCACTGTCGCTTTAGGCTTGGTCTAACAGTGAAAAAAATAACAAACGGTCTGGTAGCATTTTATAGATTAACAAAACATGTAGGAATCATGAGCTTTCGTCGGCACAGCCCACTTCTTCAGTTGACCGGAGTTATGAGTAGGGGAAATGAAAACTCGAAATAAATAGGAGAAGGGGGTGGGGGAGAGAAAGATGCTCTGTCTCCCACCTCCCTTCCCCCCTCCTTTTTTTTTTTAAGTATCTAGAGAAAGGATGCTAAACCTGACAGATAAAAATCTTGCTAAGGTAGGAAGAATACCATTCAGAAAGCTGTTAGCACCTTCAGTTTTAAAGACTCCACCATGGGATTCTTCCCCAGAGAGGTGAAAGAATCACCGCTTAACAGCTGGAGGGGGTGTGACAGAAAAGACCAGAAGAGAGGTTTGTTGGGCAGGTAGCCCTCATCTATGACAAATGTTTCAATATCTGACACTATCCCCCTCTCTTACTTCTCTCCTCAACAGAGGAAAAGACAGGCATTCTGAAGTCTCCTAGAATCATATGTTCATTTGTTTTGGTTTGAGTGATCACTGCTTACTTTACCCAGCTCCTATAAAAGAAAAAAAGAAACTGAATAATTAAGAAAGTTAATTCTGTGGAAAACATCAGTGTGTCATACTTAATCACGTCACTCTGTCGTCAGGTCGGCCATGCAGAAGTGTTACTAAACACCAAAAGATGTCAGCAGAAAGTGCACTGAAATGGAAGCATTCTATTCCTGCCACTTGGTAGGTGTGATTTGCAGGCATTAATGGATAAATCTGTGTTAATTATTTTCTAAATTAAAAATATTACTAATATTGCTCCACATATTCAAGCAAATGTTTATACAAGGTTTGATTATTAAATCACAATGAGTAATGCTGGCATGATATTTTATGCTCTCAGCTAATAAATGCCTCAGTTCCAGCTCCTTTCTCAAATACTACTGTGTTTATAGGCAAGTGATGGGGAAAAATTAAAATTTAAGAGAGGCCATTAGCATTGTCACAAGAGACAGCAATCCCCTACTTTGCATTGCTTTTGTGTGTGAAAAACGGGAGAAGAACTACTGAATATCGGTGCTTCAGGCAACTTGATGGAAACTACTGAAATCCTTTTAATATCATTGGATCCTATTAGAAATCTGACTGTCTTCATCATCTCAATTTTACCTACTATGTTTCCTTTCCTCCCACCAAACAAAAAGCTACACTAGAGACTTGCACTCAGTTTTATTGCCTAAACCTACCTACAAACTATACATCAATACAAGGCTAATTGTGCATAAAATTTAAATCCTATTGCACTACTACATAAAAATGCAAAATGCTTCAGTGGTATAATGTCTAGTGCTGAGCTCAATCCAATAAGGGCTGCCCCAAGGCAACTCATACAAATCCAATTATCTCCTACAAACTCAAACTGCTTTCTTTCACAACATTACTTGTATTATGCAAATGTATAAATCTAATTTTAATCCGCAAGACCATCTAGAAGATTAAAACAGTGCTCATGTCTTACCTTCACTAAGTGTAATTAAAGGTATTTTATAATTTACTGTTCAGGAATGATTCTATGGAAATCAGGAAAGCAAGAGCTTGATATTATCCTCAAATCTTAGGAGGTAATAAAAACAATGGGAAGAGGCAGCTGTTTCCATTCAGTAGAATTTCCTATTTTTTAAGCAAGGGGTAATTGTTGCCCAGGTAAAGAGAAAGAGACAGCTGAAGGGACTACTGAATTTCAATAAAGAAAGCAGAGATGCTGAATATTCAGTGCTTGATTCACTATTGCCTTGCCACTTGTGTAGTCACTTATACTAGTGCAAAGTGGGAGCATTTGAGTTAAGTAGCATTTACACTCACTTTTCACGGATGAAAATAACTACACTAGGTGAGGAATAATGAGTCAGAGTCTCGTTTTTAGGCATGAAACTATAAAGAGTGAGAAGGTGTGCACCACCGCTAAGAGAGACAACACAACTCATATCCAAGTGGGCTGGGACTTAAAGGTGGCTTTAAGCTATCTTTGCTTATCTTCCTGATTCTATGTTTCACTTGAGGCTGAAGTGAGCCTAAGCTTAGGTCAGACAGCCCTGAGATTCTGTAGCTTAAACCATTTTTGCTATATCTTCTTATACTCCCCTCCTGACTCCAGCCTCTTCCCAGCACACCCCTACTTCAAGGATTGCAAGGGGACCAGTTCCAGCGGCATCAGGAATTTTCCCAGAGCTGGAACTGATGGATTTTAGAGTCCCTTTTATTCAGCATAAAGGGTGCAGAACAGAGAATCTCAGTCGGAGTGCAATCCTGTGGGATACAGATGCCAAAAATTCTTTTAAAAATATAAAACATGTGCTCAGGCTTCACCATTTGGATTCTAAACGTTCTTGACATTTGTGGGTCACTGGACTGAGGCGACATCATAGCTTTGTCCTGGTCCTCTCTCCCCCCCCCCCCAACTCACCACCTGGAAACACGTCTGGAGAAAAAAAGAATTGTAGGGGTGATCCTAGGTTGAAGGGATTTCTAGCCTTTATCTGGAAGATGTGTTGCTTGCCTATATTGTCTATCTGCATGATTCAAATTCTGCCTAGTCTCTATAACTCAGATTGCATTTTTTATTTTCATTTCTTAGGTAATCAACTTTGATCTGTATACTCTCTAAAAATCTATCTTACTGTGGTTAATAAATGTATTTAATATTTTTTACATAAACATTACGTTGCTTGAAGCGTATAAGAAATCTGCTCAGTCTGGTGAATGTCCACTTCACAATGAGGAAGGGGTAGATTGGGTAATAAACTTACACTGGTCAGGACTCTGGCTAGTGCAAGATGGTAGAACTCTAGAGTCCTAGGCTAGGGAATTGGGGGAAGGTGGCAGGAATCTCTATTATTTGTTCACAAGTGGCTAATGAAAGCATTCATGTAACACAGCTGGGTGTTTTCCTGACCATGTGAGTGTAGGACCTGGAGGGATTTGCAGCTTGAGTCAGCATAAAAGAGTGAGAAGAAGCCCAGGTTAGTAAAATAAAGTGTTCAGAGATACCCCAATTCCACGATGAACCCCAGGGAACTCCTCAAAATGGTGCATTTTTAAAATCCTGTTTAAGTAGGTTCAAGTCAAATCTTAAACTACATTTTATACCTCTTTTTTAATTTTATTAAAATGTAAGGTGGTTTTGCTCTTTACATTAAAAAAAGATGTCCCAATAAAATCTAATGTCCAAAACTGCATGCTGTGCTTTTGAATGTGAGTGTATAGAAATTAGCAATACTATGCGTGAGAGAAACACAAAGCTACTGATTCTATTCAAGATCATCTGGATAGGTTTGGCTAGAAGCATCTTTAGTAACCCTCCTGAATGTGCAAAACCATCCCTGGCAATCCAGGGCTGTGTTTATTTTTCTCCACCTTCAAATCTACAGCAATTTCTCCCTTGTTTGCATCTTACTGTAATTGCCAACCTTCTGGCTTCTCCTCGGTTGTAGGGTATGTTGCAAAGATATGCAGCAATGTGTCTCTGTAAATATTTAAAAATTAATGGAAAATTGGTGGAAATCAAAGTTTTTATATTATAGAGACTATTACAATTTGTCTCCACATAGGGGTTACAAAAACTGGGGTATGTGAACCATACCTGATAAAAGTGTTATTTAATGCATCCTGTGAGACCTAAGCAAATTACTCTCAATATTACCTCTCAACATAATCAGAGGTGGAGAAATGCTGTAAATGAGAAAGAGAAAAGAAAAACACAAGCTAAATTAAATCTGGTTGGAGAAAAACAAATCCAAATCAAACAGTTGCCATGTTTGCTGCAATTTCTAGAATGCTCTGGTGTATGATGCTACATTATTCCACTGCTATATGTGCTGGAAAGCCACATTCTTTCCTTATCTATTACTGTAGTGCTAGCATATACATTCTGAACTGATCGTAGCATATCCATCCATTATTGCCCTAATGCTTCCATGAGCCTGTTTTGCTTTTGTGGAGTAGCCAAAAAGCCACAACAAAGAAGAAAAAGGCAATTTGTTACAAAACAAAGAAATGGTATCTTGCCTTAACCCAGCTATTCTGAATTACCCTACTACCTCCCTGGGTAAAATCCAGATCATGATAATCATTGGCTGCTGAGCCCATCAGCCAACAGAAAAAGTTATCATTTCAAAGAAAACTCATTTCTATTGTACTTTATCAAAATTCAGTTGCACAGAACAGCTATTTTAACAATGAGGGAAATTTGTATGTAAGGGAAATCTTGTCAAAACCTCCCACTACTACTGGCACATTAAATCACTTAGGCTTAATGCTGAATCCTATAGACATTAGCATGATTTTCTTTCACTTGATATTTAATAGGATATAAAAGTGTTAATATTTTTACTTGATGGGTTTGCTTTTTGCTTGCACTAGCAGTCACAAAAAATTACAGTGGTACATTAGTTACAGTCACTTGGTTTTGGGACACCCACAGAAACAAATAAAATCCATTAACAGAGCCGACAGCTATAGCCAATGCTAATAAAAAAGGCTAAAAGCAATTTATAAGGTAAGTCTTAAGATGTCCCTGAAAAAGAATATTTAAATTGATCTAGCAAACATAACTAAAACAATATTGCTATTCCAATATTTTAGTCAACATTTTTCACTTTAACATTATGCAAAATGCATAAACAATTTAATGCACATGCCCAGTTTGTTCCTTCTAATTCCATAAATGTATTTGCTGAAAATGTTTAAGATTCCCATAGCTAGACACGTAAACACTAAAACTGAAGCACAATATTAAACTTAAAATGAAGAAACCACTGGCCTAAACATTTAGCCATAGTGAATCAAGAAACTGAAACAATGGTGAATATGTATAATGCTAAAAGAACTGTACAAGAATTCACTAATCACTCCTCACACCACATCTGGAAGGCATTGGGGCACCATTATGCTCATTTTACAGATGGGGAAAATGATGGAAATTTGATACAGGTTCAGATGCTACGATTTGTTGTATTTCCCTTTACAGTCTTGAAAGGGAACTCTCTCCTGGCTCATCAGCCATCACTTGTCTAGGATGTAGACCCATCTTTCTCTCCCACCTGACCAGTGTTTTTCCAACGGGCATAGCTCCTTACTTAAACTGTAACTTCCCTTGCACAGTCAGGATACCTAGACTTGCAATCTTTACCTTTACTTCAGACAGTATGCAGTGTAATTGCCATGATTAAACTACCTCACAGCTCTTTCTAAGCAAGCACATTTATTCTTAAAGTAAAGGCATTACTGGGAAAGTGCATTAGAAACAATAAGAGCATCGACATCAGTGCTGTAAGTTTATTAGATATCAAGCTCTAACTCCAACAAGAGCTCTGCCTGATGAACAGTCCTTCAAACCACACACAGGGATTTTTCTATGATTACCAGTTTATTATTCCTTTTGCACCAAATAACCACCATCATGAGTAAGTCCGTTACTCCTTTATAAATTCTGTCTTTGAACTTTGATAACAAGTGATCAACAACAAAAGGTCCCCTCCTTAAGGTATAGCTTCAAAGGCTAAGTCCACAGATGGGAGCTTGCAATTCCTTTCTCCCAAGTCCTAAGAATTCCACTTCACACAATCCCATGTCTTTCTCCTATGCTGTTCCGCACAGCCTTTTGGAGCTCACAGTACCTCTCAGAGTGCATTAATCATGTCTTCCTCCTAAAGACGTTTCATCCAATCTCAAGATTGTAGAAACATTTGCATTTTTAATTCAATGGACTCCTAAAATACTTATTTTGTTAAGATTTAATTTAAGTCAGCAAGGTTTGCCAAGGATATTGCCATCTCTGTCACAAAAATTATTTTCCCAGTGCCAAATAGTAAGTCAATGGCATAGCCAAGATTAGTGCTCAGGAAGCCCTGACTTCCAACACCATGAAAATTATTCCAAACTGCATTGCATTCATAAGCACAAAGATGAAACCCCATAGCTCTCAGCACCCAAGTCATATATGAGTATGTCAATTCATTTTTTGATTTATCAGTTTCAGCTAGGGTTTGCATGTTCTTCTAATTTCTGTTGAGAACTTTTACAGCATATGCTTATAATCTCTCTTGCAAAGCAGGCTTTATTCATTCTTATTGTGCAATGATGCAGAACCTCCAGGGGAGTTATGACGTGTGTTATATTGCTATGGGCAAAACCCATTTCCATTACTACCTCTGCAAAGATCACAATAGCAGTGCAATCACTGAGACTACATCTACACTGCATGCTTATTTGGAAATAACTAATTTTTAAAATAAAGTGCATGTCTACACAGCCCGTTTTTTCAAAATAATTTCAAAATAAAGGGCTTCTTATTCTGACTTCTGTAACCCTCATTTCAGAAGGAGTAAGGGAAGTTAAAGGAAGAGTGTTCTTTCTTTGATTTCCTACTGTGTAGACAGTGCCAAAAGCTGAGTTAAGTTACTTAGACTTCAATGACGCAATTAACATAGCTGAAGTTGGGTATCTTAACTCGACTTTAGCTTGCAGTGAAAAAAGGTAGTTTTAATACATAAAAGCTACATTGTTCACCTGTTAACAGAAAATCTAGTGCAATACGAGCCTTACAGATCAAAGTCTAAAGGGGTAATACTAACACTCATCTGTCAAAAGCATTATAACCTTCTGTGAGAGCTGTTACTTCCTAGCTTTTTAAAGAAAAATCTAATTAATAGGTTGGCAACTTGTGTGATTTTCTGGGTCATCCTTGTACTTTGCTTATCGGCAACTGACAAGAGTTGTAAACTGAGCCAAGTAACAGCCTTAAACTCTGCTGGAAAGAGGTATTTTTGAAAGATAGTAGCCACTTAATAGGACCTAAGGGAAGTGAATACAGGAGGCTAAAGTGAAGTAATGAGAGAATCTGCAGGGCTCCATGGTGATAGCCAAAGAATCCTATATGAGAACATGGTATTTATGAAAGCATGATATGTACCTGATTACTTTCCTGGACTAGATAAGCAATATACAGAGACAAGTTTTATTAGATCTTATTTTCTGAAAAAGTAGTCCAGGATAGGTGACTGGGAAAAAGGACTCAGGGACATTGGATTCATATCATTAGTCATATGAAATATGGCTTTGCATAACACACATTACCTGGAATTGATTCAAGACATTTCAGGTTACAGAAAGCACTCTGATTCTCTAATGACATAATGTGTGTAGCCAACAGAACCAAGCCCATTAGCAAAACCAGTCATCACACGCAAATTTATGTGCCACTTAATACTATTGCTACTTGGCTTTTGGAGGATTACAGTGAAGGATTTGCTCTCCTAAGGGAAATAAAACACAGTTCCATTTTGTTGCTCTAGGAAGCTGGATCCTGTGGTCTAGAAATTAGAAATGGGTACAGACGTACCAGGCTGCTTATATGGATTACCATTAACAATGATAAGGTAGTTTGGTTTACTACCTACTTTTGCCACCAAAATTCAGAAATGTCTGTGCCTGTGTGTTACATTCCTAGCTACTTCAGTTATTAAAAGTAGAAATCCAGACCTTGCCAAGTAAAGATTCCATTTGGAAGTAAAGTTTTATTTTGTGTTTTTAAGGATAACACTGTGATGGTTCTTCCATGCTTTATGAATGTGACTTATGAATGTAAATATAAATAACTCAAAGATGCTTAGACAAAATATTTTATATAACCTATCAATCTGAATGTTACAATCTGCTGGATCTGTATATCCTATTTTGGTGAATGTATCACTCTTGTATGTAAAGTTTAGAATTATGAAGTATGAGACTTAATGACTTGTAACTTAATGACTTTAGTCAACTTAATGACTTGTAAACAGCTTTGTTTGTCCTATAAGTCTAAGAAGTGGTTGGTCTTATGAAGACGTGACCATGCCACCTGGTACTGATTTCCATTTTGACCCTTGTATTCTTCCATGGAAGAGGGGATGTAGAACAAAGGGTTCCCACCCTGGGGGAAAACGTCTATTTAAGCAATGGGAAACTATCAGCCTTCTGTGTTTGGCTGGCCTGACACACTCCAAAAAGATACCAAGAGGGCGGGAGACCCAAGTCACAGTAAAAGAGTTAATCTCTGACTTGAAGACTATATCTGAAATAAGAATAGCTCTTTAGGATATGAATCTGCTTGCTGTATGTTTTTTAGTAAATCAGAAATAGCTGTGTGTTTTCTTTTCATTTTAATGTACTAACTTACTTTTATCTGCCTGTGTTCACTTGCAACAACCTATATCCTACTGTTTGTAATTAATAAAAACATTTTTATTTTCTATCAGGCCCAGTGTGCATATCTCTTTTTCATTGATAAAGACGACAAACATCATCATAAGCTTTCCCTGTGAGAAAGATGAATTTATTTGGGGTATTTTGGTCCCATTTGAGGGTTGGTTTCCTGGGTGCTATGCCCTAGACCTGCATCTTCCTGAAGTGAAGTAGTTCAGTGTCTTTGAATTCTTTGAAGGGAAGGATCAGACCAGACCAGAGGATCTGACCTAGTAGGACAATGTGATGGGGAGGAACCCCAGGGAGCAAGAAGGCAGGTGTCGGTGGCATGATCAACACACCAATCCTGACGAGACTTCTGTGACCGCACCCTGTCATGATCACCTTTAACTTAGCTCAGGTATAAGCTGTTCTGAAATATCCTTCCTGATATATAACTGATGTTTATTAATTTATTTGTTTCATGTCTATGAAAGCATCTCATTCAGAATAGTGACCTCTGCCTAGGGAAAGAGGTAATTACAGGAATGGAAAAAATCTGATACAAAAAGAGACTGAAAAGACTGGGACTTTCTATAATGGAAGATGAATAAGAGAAGATATGATAAAAATTATACAGAATGGCTGTGTCTACATTGGCATGATCTTGAGCAAATACTTTTAACGCAAGAGTTTTTGCGTTAAAGTATTTGCGCAAGAGAGCGTCTACACTGGCACGTGCCTTTGTGCAAGAGATGTGCTTTTGCTCAAAAGCATCCGTGCCAGTGTAGACGCTCTCTTGCGCAAGAAAGCTCCGATGGCCATTTTAGCCATCTGGCTTTCTTGCGCAAGAAATTCATGTTGCCTGTCTACACTGGCCTCTTGCGCAAGAACACTTGCATAAGAGAGCTTATTCCTGAGTGGGGGCATCATAGTTCTTGCGCAAGAAGCACTGATTTCTTACATTAGAACGACAGTGTTCTTGCGCAAGAACTCGCGGCCAGTGTAGACAGGCGGCAAGTTTTTGCGCAAAAGCACTTGCTTTTGCACAAAATCTTGCCAATGTAGACACAGCCACTGAGTAATATAGAGAATGCCCGTTGAGAGCATCTTTTCACTTCAAAAAATGAGAACTAAGATATGTTCATTTAAATTGAGAGGTGACAAAATTGAAAACGGATAAAAAGGAAATACTTTTTCACATCAAGCATAATTAGACACCTCTGAAAAGTTTCAGAAATAGCCATGTTAGTCTGTAACTGAAAAAACTTAAACAGTGAGTAGTCCTGTGGCACCTCCGAGACTAACAAAAAATGTAGATGGCATCATGAGCTTTTGTGAGCACAACCCACTTCTTTCATTGTGCCCAAAAAGCTCACAATGCCATCTACATTTTTTGCTAGTCTCGACGGTGTCACGGGACTGTTTGCTGTTTTTAAAGGTTTTTTTCATATATTCTAAGAGGTGAGCAAGATTTAATAAATAGATTAGACATTTGTATGGATCATTAAGATATCAAGAATGATAGTAATACATATTATTATTATTAATAAAATAATAATAATAATAATAATTTAGGAAAGGATATACATCCTCATGTATCTGGGCATAAATCCATCTCTAACAAATGCAATTCAGGACAAATTTCCCTTGGAGGGTGGGTTATTGGAATATATGGCAACATCCAGCATTATAGCTGAAAGACCTTATGACATGACAATTATAAAATAACTAGAAGATTTACCTGGCATTGCTCATGACCTCAGCTCAATTAATTTTTGTTTTTTGGAATATAAAATGAAAAAGCACATGCTTCATTTAAATCATTACTCTGGAGTGGGGTTGGGGATAAGGGGTTCAGTATGCAAGCTACATCGGGAAGAGAGAACTACCCCAGCCCTCTCTCACCATGTCAGCTTTGGGGCAGGTTGGCTGCTGCAAATCCATTTTCCTGGCACAACCAAACCTTGACCTTGCTTTAAGTTATATAACATGCAGCTGTCTACCAAATTTGGTTGTCCAAGTTCTTACAGTTTAGGAGTTCTTTAACAGAGACAGACACAGAGACAAACTCTCAACTATATAGCAGATTATGGATTGAGATTGTATGTATTCTTTGTGGAGGAGATGTGAAAAATATTGCAACCCCATACAGTATCTTGGGGGGCCCACTGTTTCAATGAATGTTTTATGTAGGATTATCTTCTAATCCATGGGGGAGACCTACCACCACTCCTACAGGAATCAAAAGCATGTAGGTAGTGGTGAAGGCAAATCAGCCATGCTGAAAACACTTCTCTCTTGATCCTGCAAGATGTGCCACAACCTGGGGAGGCGCTCATACTAGTTTATACTTGATTTTCCAGAGACCAAAGATGAAGAAAGGACTTATGGATAAATAGCCCAGTGTAATCTAATCCAGGTCTTTTTTTCTCATCCGGAAAAGAGGAAGGACCGTCTGTTCAAGTAGGAGGACAGCAAGTATTAGGGAAGGATTAGAAGGACTGATACCGGCCAGAGCCTAAGGTTGTAGTTATTTCTAGTAAGCTTTTGGGTTATAAAATATATTCTGTCTCTAATGCTTTCATGTTAAGAATAAATTTGCTTGCTTCTCAACTGCATAGTAACATGATGGTAGGCATTTCTGTCATTCAGAGCCTTCAAAGAGAAAAGCAAAGCCCAAATATCATAGAATCATAGAACACCAGAATTCTCCAGGAAGCCAGAGTGGCTAAATAGGCCAATATGGTATTGGGTCCTGCCATGAGGGCAGGGGACTGGACTAGATGACCTCTCGAGATCCCTTCCAGTTCTGGTGTATGATTCTATGATATTTGGGCTTTGCTTTTCTCTTTGAAGGCTCTGAACAACAGAAATGCCTACCATCTTGTTACTATGCAGTTTTATTCCTAGAGATTCCCAAGGCTCACCATTGAATGAATACAGAGGCCAGCCACTAGTTTTAAAATCCATTTGGAGTAAGGGACGGTAGCAGACAGGTGAAAGAGGATTCTTTCCTATTCAACATCACTTCAAAATTTCTCTCAATATCAACAACTTCAGGTGCCCAGGGACACAGGTGAGTGTTGCCTGCTCTCAGGTAATCAAGGGCAGGAGTTACATATTTTTTATCAAAAGATGAACTATCTGTATTCCAACTTTTAGAGAAAAATTCTCGGAAGATGCCTACAATATCACAAACTACCCATCTCCATAATTTCTCTAGTATAAAATCTACTATTCTCTTTTAGCAACAGAGACTATTCTGAGAGAAGAGAGTAAGCATGACAGTATCCTTATCTGGTTAGAACTGACTGAAGACTAAATCATGACTCCTTACATATGTTACAGTGAGTGAGGAGTGAATATCAGGGTATGTCTACACTACAAAGTTAATTCGAACTAACAGCCATTAGTTCGAATTAACTTTAATAGCGGCTATACATACAAACCGCTAGTTTGAATTTAAATCGAACTAGTGGAGCACTTAATTCGAACTAGGTAAACCTCATTCTACGAGGACTAACGCCTAGTTCGAATTAAGTAGTTCGAATTAAGGGCTGTGTAGGCTAGCCCTTCCCAGGTTGCCCTGGTGGCCACTCTGGGCCAAACCAGGGAAACTTTTCTGCCCCCCTCCCAACTCCAGAGCCCTTAAAGGGGCAAAGTCTGGCTACAGTGCTTGTGACAGTTGCAAGCCTGCCAGCACCCAGCCAGCAGACCCTGCACCTGGCACCGCATGAGCCAGCCACCCGCTGCCACCCAGCCTTCCGCCTCGTCCCACGACTAGGCTGGCAGCTCCGAGGAGCCTGCCCAAGGCTGCAAGAGGCGGGCGCCCGCCTGGTCTAGTGCGGAGATCGTGGACCTGATCAAGGTTTGGGGGGAGGCCTCCAACGTCCATGACCTCCGCACTAGGAACAGGAATGAGGCCACCAAAAGCCACATGCGAACCCAGGAGCTGGTTTGCATGAAAATCAAGTTGGTCCAGTGAGACCCCCGACCCTGAGCCCTGAGTTTATAACTTAAGAACATAAGAATGGCCGTTCTGGGTCAGACCAAAGGTTCATCTACCCCAGTAGCCTGTCTGCCGACAGTGGCCAATACCAGGTACTCCAGAGGGGATGGACCGAAGACAATGGCCAAGTGATTTGTCTCATGCATCCATCTCCAGCCTTCCACAAACAGAGGCCAGGGACATCATTCCTACCCCTTGGCTAATAGCACTCCATGGACCCAACCTCCGTGAATTTATCTAACTTCTCTTTAAACTCTGTTATAGTCCTAGCCTTCACAGCCTCCTGAAGAAGAACTTTTGCTTATTAGTTTTAAACCTGCTGTCCTTTCATTTAATTTGGTGTCCTCTAGTCCTTATATAATGGGAACTAATGAACTTTTCTTTATTCACCCTCTCCACACCACTCATGATTTTATAGACCTCTATCATATCCCCCCTCAGTCTCCTCTTTTCTAAGCTGAAAAGTCCCAGTCCCTTTAGCCTCTCTTCATATGGGACCTGTTCCAAACCCCTAATCATTGTAGTTGCCCTTTTCTGAACCCTTTCCAAGAGCAAAATATCTTTTTTGACGTGAGGAGACCACATCTGTACACAGTCCTGAAGATATGGTGTACCATAGTTTTATACTTCCCCTCCTCCTTCTTCCCCTGACATCCCCCTTCCAGCTTCCTCCTCCCAGGTTTCCGCCTCCCCTCTCCCACCTCCTTTTCCCTGTCTACCCAGAGGTTAATCCTCCCCCCCCCCCGCCCGTTTTGTTAAATAAAGAGAGTTTCTATTTTTGAACACACGTCTCCTTTATTTTTTACATCAGGAAGGGGGGCTAGAGAAGGCTAAGTGGAAGGAAGTGAGGGAGGAATGGGGCACGAGCCCCCGATGGGGAGGACTGGGTTGGCTCTGTGGGCTCCTTGGGGTGGAAGCTCTCCTGCAGGGCCTCCTGGATCCTGACAGCCCCCGATTGACACCCCCCCCCCCGGATGGCAGCCTGCGGCAAGTGCAGCCGGGCTGATGGCCGAGTACTGTGATGTGCCAAGTGTGGGCACTCAGGGCACTCCAAGACAGGACTGCTTTGCTGTCCCGCATCGAGGTAGACAAGCAAGTGGGGAACCTTGAGAACTGTCTGTCCGGGTGGGGGTTGGGTCCCTTTAAGCACAGCCCTCGGCTGGCCTGAGGCAGCAGCTCCACACCCTAGGTCCTAACCTGATGCCCTGCCGGCACTGGTTCCGGCCAGCCTTAACTTCGGTTCAGGGTCCACTCAATGTGGACATGCTATTTCAAATTAGCAAAACGGTAATTCGAATTAGTTTTTAGGTCTAGATGCACTAATTCAAATTAGCTTAGTTCTAATTAACTAATTCGAATTAAGTTAGTTCGAATTAGTGCTGCAGTATAGACATACCCTCATTTATTCATTTAAGAGACTAGTCCTTTCCAACATGATGTTCCTCCTCCCCATTACTATATGCAGGATGAAGCAAAGGAGCGAACAGAAGTCTGCTGACTCATTAGTTAATAGATCTCCATGCTCATTTTAAAAAGGCTACATTTTCAAAGACAGTTTTCACTGAAGCAGTGGCACCTGAAATAGAAATTGAGGCTTCATCTGAATCCATTACTGTATGGCTCCGCATACTAGAGTGCATAGGTTTAAGTATCCAAACCATCTCCTATGCACACATGATTTATTTGTTCATGCTCTGATTTTCATCCACAAAAGTCCAAATGACTATCTGAAAAGCCTGGAATGTTCTTATGGAATTTGTATTTCTGATTTCAGCTTTAAAGTTCAGTTAACTTTCAAAAATAAAACATAACTTCCATATTCAAAGTGACTCTCCTTTATTTTCTAACCTGTGAGAACCACAGAGATAGAAGAGATAGAAAGCAAGTAGGTTTCTCTGTGTGTGTTTTTCTCTCAAGAGATTTTAGTAGACCAATCTAACCAATATCTTCATTAACACAGCACCACATAAACAACAGCATACTATTTTAGTAATTCTTCAGGTTACTGAACCATTCCAAGTGCCTACTGCCTTCTCCGGGGTAGAATTAAGGTTACATTTTAGGGAGAAATTGTAGCATAACACTTAATTTCCTGGATTTCAGAGATTTGAGCATTACTGATCTCTTCCCCACTGGAAGGACACAAGGCACCACTGGGTAACCATAACTTTGTGCTACTAAAGTGTGTGAGTACTTAATATTTATAAAATATTAAAACATACTCTCTCTGGTCCTTGTTCATGTCTTATTTCACATCCTGCTCATTAATGTGAGTAACAACTAATCCAACAATCCCCTAAGTAGTAACTATTCTTTTACGAAAGTCTGTATCTTTACCTTGAGAAACAAAAATATTCTCAGACTGTCAGCATGAACATTCGATGAATGATAAAATAAAGCAAACCAAGTCTGCATTCAAAGGTATAGAAATGTTTTACCTATTATAGATAATACATCCTCTGCTACAAGCTATGACTTAATAGTGCTCCTGAATAAGTGACCTGATTTTTCAACATTTACCACAAGTGTTGGGATCCTTTGAGACTCTCTTCCACTCATTTCTCAAAAACTCAGTTCATATATGGAATTTGCCACTAAGGTACCTTTATTTGGCATATAGGAAAACAAAACAGCGCC
Source organism: Pelodiscus sinensis (assembly GCF_049634645.1). Lineage (NCBI taxonomy): Eukaryota > Metazoa > Chordata > Testudines > Trionychidae > Pelodiscus > Pelodiscus sinensis. Next base: position 114,559,491 of record NC_134713.1, read on the forward strand.
CAAACTTGCCAGGTTGAAACATAAGGGGTGGATACATCATAAACCCAAAGTTACACAGTGAATCTTTTCCTTATGTAACCTTTCTGTCAGGTGGAGCTGGTAGCAACGGCCAGGGTCACTATCTAGGGTTTCCTTTTTATCAATACAACACAAACCCAGCTCAAGCCCCACCCAGTAACCTGAGAAAATTACACACCACTCCTGCCTCTACTTGTTAAGTTTAACTGGTTAACTGATTAAACAGAGATTGGGGGGAGGGGACGCATTCCAGCCCACCGGGATGGTGCGTCCCTCTCCACCTGCCAGGCCAGGGCTGCCAGATCCCAGCCTGGGCAGACTCCTGTTCACATCCCTAATAAAGATTATCCATAGCCACTCTAATGCTTAGATCTGGTTTTCAGTGATGTTAGCTCTACGTATCTGCAACCAAAGACTCACAACTGAGTCTTAAATAGCTCTGTCATTACATAATGGAGAGGGGGAGGATCAAATGGTACACGGGATTCTTAGGAAGAGCCCTCCACATTAGACACAAATACCTGTTGCCATCTTCTCTTATGTCTGCTAGGTTTTGGCATCCCTACCTCCTGCTTCTCAAACACAGTTCAGCTAAGGATGAACCTCTCAGTCACAGTATGACAAGTGCAATTCTCCTGCCCCAATTCACACAATGGTAACAATCTTTTATTACCCCTGCACCTAATAAACAATGTGATTCACAACCCAAGGCCCTCCAAAAGTAATCATCTGACCAAGCAGCTCATGCCGCTCGCCTAGATAAAGTGATGCACCATGCAAACAAGTTTGGATTCAGAAGTCTTCTTCATCATCTGATCAACAGATGTTGGGGAGGGCACACTGAAATGCTGCTTATGCTTCTAGATACCTTTACTAAAACCTGCATATCAGACTTTACACTGCAGCACACACTTCATGATTGGCTTGGTTACTTTGCATGAACCGATACCTGTACAGCATGCCCATGTGCTGTTCATGTATAATCTGAAGTCTACATTGTAAACTATCTTGTCCATTGAACCTAGTACCAGGGAGTCCCTACTTACCTTCTCCAGACTAGAGATGTAAAAGAGTATTTGATTAGTTGACTAGTTGAGTCCATTACTTGCTTTTCCCAACCCTCTGCCCCCTTTGATATAGGAGACAGAGCTGGCTTAAAAGCTGGTCCCCCAGCACCATTTCCACGGTGCTTCCTGCTCCCCATCTGCACTGTTGCCTCTATCAGAGGCAGCAGTGTGTGTGGGGGGGGGGGGGAGGAAAGAGGAGGAGAGGGAGAGGAGTAGCCAGGGGAGGCTGCTACAGCAGCAGTCTCCGTTCACTCTGGCAGCCTTTGTTCCAGCAGCAGCCCCTGTCTGCAGCAGCCTGGGCTGTACACAGATAGAGACTACTCCGCAGTAGCACCTGTCCATGGGGAGTCCCAGCTCCCCGCTGGGGCCCCCGTCAGACAGGGGCTGCTGGATGCAGCGCGAGTTAGGACTGAGCAAGGCCTGCTTAGTCCCGGCTTGCACTGGGTCCAGGAGTTACCCCCACTGCAGCTCTGCAGTTTAAATGTAGCAGGAGCAGGCTGCCTGCGCACTTGGCTCTTACTACATTTAAACTGCAGAGCCACAGTGGGGGCAGCTCCTTCTGAGTGCCTTTCTTTATTGACTAATTTTGTAGTTGAAACAAATTGTATCGACTACACAATTACTCAATTACCCGACTCTTACATCCGTACTCCAGAATGATTCCAGACTAAAACTTACTATGCCCTTATTTACAACTTAATCTTCTATTCACATTTCCATTCACGTGCACTGGGAAATGATGTTTTATATTAAACTACTCAGATCATGGTAGGCCTACACCAAGTACTGACAATCCTGGGAAGGTTGGACCCTTCAAAGAACCACAGAAAACAAACTTTTTTAAAAAAAAGTCTACTTAGAGAAAAAATTGCATATATAGATCATACACTGGAAGAAAAATTCCTCTATTATTATTAGAGGGAAATCTACATGAAAACAAGACTCTGTTTAAAACAATCACTTGTTCCTGCTTCTTATTAACTACTTGAAACCACAATCATCCATTTGTGACATCATGAATATTTCTACAATAAGTTTGTATCATTTTTTTATCCATTGGGAATGAGCAGAAGATAGGTACTTAGCATTTAAAATCTCACATTCAATAAAATGCCCCTACCAGTAAAAATGGGGAAATGAAACTACAGAAAGCATGTACAATATGAAAAGTCTGTGCATTGAATCAATGTTTCCCATTATTTACCAGCATCCTTTAAGACTAGTACACTATAAAGTAAATATGCTTGTTGTAAAACACAAGAACGAAATCAGTGGTAAAAAGACTTCTTAAATTTCAATTCCATTATTCACCGATGAGTATTTTATCTTTTCAGAAAACTGAAATTAAAAATTGATACTCCAGCCTATTTTAATTTTAAAGCAAAAATGTGGGGGATGAGGAGGAGACAAAAATCATAAGGAAGAAATTAGCTGCCTCTTCCAACCACAAAGTTTCTATATATGAATATTCGCAAAGTTAGAATTTGCTGTGGTTTGAAGAATTCAGGTAACTGGTGGATACACTGTAGGTGTATTCCTGTCTATCCACTAATATGCTATGTTACATTGAAGTGTGTCACAATCTCGCTGTGTCTCAATTTATACTTACATGAATAGAGCCTTTCTCCTGTGAACTAAATGACTCTATATAAGGGATAATTTTATATTGATGGCCTATTCACTCCCTAACATGGAGCAAGGATTCCTGAATCCACCCTAAGATCACTTATAATCACTTCTTCCTGTCTAATCAAGTCTCCGGTTAACTTCAAGACAGTTCTGGTCTGGTCAAGCGTCTCCTATCCTCAGCAGATAGCCTCACAAAATATTTTCTAAAGGAGCCATCATCAATGCCTCTAACCTGGTATAGCACCAGTACCTTCTCTTTGAAGGACTCCAACCTCTTGCAGCACTTCATAAAAGATGGTTTCTTCTTTGGATAACGCATCCTCCACAATCACATACTCCAGCACAGATTATACAAAAAGTAACCTCTTTAAAATACTTTAATTAGAAACTAACAAAGTACTTTAACAAAGAGCAACTATTTTAATGCCTTGAGCTATAGCAAACATTCAGGGTGGAATTTTTGCAAGTGCCCAGTATTGGCTTAACTCTGCTCCCACTGAAGTCACTCCTATGAAAACCTGTCAGTTCAGTTGCTCACTTTTCCCTGTTGGTGGCATCAACAACATCTGTGGAAGCTCTTGGATGCCTTTTCATAAGGGATCTCCTTATAAAAATGGGCTTTTACCCTTTAGGAGACTGAAGCACTCAGTGAGTGATCTGTACTTGTTACACTTTTCTCTGAGGTGTGATGTGAGGCTTAATTACTTTATATCTGCTAAGAGACGAGATTTTTTTAGCCATTAGATAAGGAAAAACTATTATGACCCCTTCAGAACACTACTTTAGATAAGCTCCCAGTTTACCAGCTCTGTGTGACTGTACCTGTATAATAAAGCTTTCATATAATTAAAACTAGTATAACGAAAATTCAGCTTTTAAAAGGCTATTGCAATTCTTGTGATATTCCCTTTAGTAATATATTCTATTTAAAACATCTGTTAAAAATCAGTTGCATTAACTAAATGGGATAATCTGGCTGGGCTCTTTTGAAATTAATCAAACAAATCAGTCTTATGGACTATCAGCACAAACTGTAGAGAGCTGATGAGAATACTATCTATAGTATAGCAACAGACACATCTGTACGGTGCTGTAGAATAAATTGCAGATAACTCAGAGCATTGGTGAAAAAGCACATTTAGTGCCACACAGTGGCTGTGAGTTCTGGGACCAAAGGGAGGAATTTCTTATTCCAGCAAATAAGGTATGCCCCTTATAAAACAAGCAACAAAATAAAAGCGGTCCCTCTTTCCTCCTGACAGCTAGGAAGTGAGATAATAGTGTAAGGATAAATTACTAAGACACTGCTCTCAGATGCTTATAATGGTTAAGCACAGTCCCCTGATCACATAATATAATGTTGTGCCACTATATTCAATCAATGCAGCATGAAAGTCAGTGAATGTTAAGCAAACAACTGCTATTGTGTTAGGACAACATGAGACCCACTTGTAGGGAATATCTGCTTTCCACATACATCCTTTTAAAACAAAAATCAGTATGTTACGGTTGTGTGCAAATTACTATTCAATAACATAAGTACCAAAACCACAAAATTTAGAGTAATGTAGATAATTTTTTTATCTGACCATTTCTAGTGATGGAAAATCTTAAAGGGTACGTCTACACTGTACGGCTATTTTTGGATACCAGAGGTATTCCGAAATAACTATCCCGCATCTACACAAGCCTCCCTTTATTTTGAATTTTTCAAAATAACATGCGCACTATTTCACCATCCCAGTAAATCTCGTTGCACGAGGGATGAAGGATGGCTAGAAATAGCATGTTATTTCAAAATTTAGTGCTGTGCAGATGCGCCAAATTTCAAAATTGTAGCGCAAATAGCATGTCTTATTTCGAGTTTAGGGTGCTGTGCAGACATACTCAACATGTTAGGAGATTCAGTTTATATAAACATAAAAAGTGCTGAATATCTGAATTAACCATCTGCAACATGAGGCCAAAAATATCACAGACAAGCAAATTTTCTTGTGAGACCTCCAGATTAATAGTGGCTGGAAATGCAGCGAGAAAAGGATTCCTTTCCTGTTATTTTTTGCATCTTTTTGTCTGGGCACAGCCATAATCAGAAAGTACAAAGCACAAAAATGAAAACTAGGGAGAAAAGTATCTGCAATTATTTTTAATAGATAAAAAAAAGAACTGAATTTTGGCTAAATTTAACTTTTGCTTGTAACTATTTGATGCAGATTTTTTACTATTTCTGCTTGATGAAGAAGTTACTACAGTACCTGTGCTTGGTGAAGAAATTGCTCAGTGAGGTTCTGTGGTTTGTGTTACACAGGTCAGACAAAATTATCATAATGGTCTCTTTCTAGAAATAAAATCTATGAATCTAATTTATCCTAACTTTTTCAACCCATCTGTAGATGCTGCTTACTGGAACATTATTATGTCCCATACTCCACTGACTGCTATTACAAGCAGGATAGTTTTCTTTTATGAAGATAAATGAGGAGCAAGAAACAAAGGATGGAGGGAAGTGTTCATTTTTTCTGGTTGTATTGTTGTGCATTTTTTAAAGGTTTTACCACAGGAATCCCTTGAATCCTCTCTTGGCGAGGATGCTGTATGGCCACTATAAGAACCAACAGGAACAATCAAGCCCAGAGGAAAATAAAAACCCTGTTGGGGAAAAAAGTTCAAAACATGACTCAACCCCAATCTCGGTGGCTATATAAGCATTTAAGTGCCAGACAGCAATTCTTATGATAGCCTGTCAGGCTATCATTAGTGATGCTGTAAATCACCACGGTACCTGACAGCTACAACACATTCTAAAAATTTGATATGAACCTTAGTATGGTAATTTGGCTTCAAAACTCTGTTCTCTTGCTATAAATTTTTCCCTGGAAGATCAGGGCATTTTATGCTGTACTGATTTTATCAGAAGAGTTCTGGTAAAATTTAAGATATACACGTAGGAGTCAGTAAATGACGGAAAAGTATGCACAGCAGAGTGACATCTGTACAGTGTTCTGAGCTCTTAAAACATGCATGTTATGTATGCTCTCTCATTGTGCTTTTGGATTAGATTGTACAGAGAATTAACACCCTTTCATGAAAATGCCATGTCATCTCACTTAAATGTCTTATCTGAAGTAAACAGCAACTGGTGCAGCATGAGGCCTCCCAGGCGACTAAGAGCATGACCGACTACAGGATTTGAAGTGGGAGTCTAGCCTTGACCTCCATGAGCAAACACAGGAATGATTTTTACAATACATCAACTTGGAGATGCATTTTGCTGGTTAATATTTTCTATTCTTTTTTCAAACTTATACACATACAAATATATACCAAATGCTCTATTTATCCATCCAATATCATCCCCCCTCCTCACTCATCCACTTAAATTTACTAGGTATAAATGCAGAAAGCACATTACTGCCAAGAGCTTTGGGAGGTTACGTAATCTGAATCAATTTCATTACCATAAATAAATGTCAAATGGCTGAAATACATTTTCTCTGATTAAATTGTCAAGGGCAAGAACATGCAAGAACAGATTTTTTTGTTTTGTTTTATTCCTCATACAATATCAACAACAACAACAACAAAACTAATAAGAAACCAAGTATCTTGTTAGCTACCTTTACATAATAAGAAATATTAGATCATGCCTCCAGGGTAAAAAAAAGTCGCTGTCCATATCATAAGCACCGAAGAACAGCAATTCAGGACAAAAAAACAAAACAATGAAGATATTTCCAAATGGTAAGAAAGTGTTTTTCATTTTATAGTCTCACAGTGCTATTGTCAAACTTTTGCTCCATGAAGGTTTCCATTCATGGAGCAAAAGTTCCATAAAAATATACAGAATTCTAATGTAATTTCACCAGAGCATGCTCAGAAAATCCACTAACATCTACACAAAATTGGGGAAAACATCCTCTGAGGATGCTGTTGTTGCTAATTGTTTAATTCTACTGAAGTGATGCCTCCAAGTTCCAGTTAGGGATCAGGACTCTATTGTGCCAGGGACTGGACAAATATGAATAAGCCAAATGGAGAGAACCTTAAAAGAATGGCGTGTGAGGGACTGGATAGCTCAGAGGTTTGGTAACAGCACAGACTTTTCTCTGGATCATGGCATCATGTTCACTACAGGACTGTAGCTACTGAAAACTGACGTCATCTGAAGGAGGTTAGATGTCCTGTGCAAAATTAGGTTAGGCATTAAGGTTTACCTCACTGCCAGTCTCCAAGTGCGCCATGCAGTTCACGGGTACCACACCACAGCAGGACTGTGTAGCAAAATTCATGCTGTAATTGTGCTCATTACTGTTACTTATTTTTTACATTATTGTAGTACTTAAAAGCCCAGCCAAGGTTGGAACCTAATAGTGGTATGCATTGTACAAATATGTAGCAAGAGACAGTTTGGAGAACCTGTACTCTAATGGCCAGGCTATGAACCCTTTATGCATGTGAGCAAGCAATTACACACATTTGGAAGTCAAGGGGACTGTTCAGGCATGTAACTGCTCACTCATGTGTTCACAAGGCAGACAAAGCACAAGAGAAAGAGTTTTATGAATGGGGAACCAAGCCACAAAGAGATTAAGTGAGTTGCCCAAGGTCACACAGGAAGTCAATTACGAAAATGAAAGCTAAACCTAGTCCAAGTCCAGTGCCCTTTTTAAAAGCTCATCCTCTCTCTCTTTGTTTGTGAAAAGAGAGAGATTCAAACTTCTCTTTCTGCCAATATAACACCTCTTAAAAGCACCGATTTCAAAACAAAAAGCCATTTCACAAGTGAAGCCTTTTAAATGTTGCAAAGAAAAGAGAGTCCGTAAATCAATGTTACTTTGGAGAATTTTTGCTCACCGATATAAAGTACCCTACTACTACTACTACTTATTTGATATATAATGTACATGCTGGCAGAAACAGGATTTCTAGTCACATTTCAGCATGTATGAAGTTCGAACTTGGATTTTTTGTATTGTACATATCTTCCCAAGAATTATTCATTCTTGCAGGTTCAGCTTGTACATAAATTGTGTGTAGAATTTATTCTCAAGGCACAAGCATACATCATGCATGGTGCTTAGGCACTAGGCAAAAGTCAAAATAAGTAGTTGAAATCACAGAGCCTAGGAAGAAACGAGATTTGAAAATAAACATCTGTAAGATTATCTAAAGTAGAAAAGACACCTCAAAATGAAATTGACATCAACTAGTCAATTAAGCGAAAACTGCCTAAACATATATTAAGGGCAAATCCAACTTACATTAAATCAAATCATAAATATGGCCAGTCTATTAGAATTATTTACCAAGCACCAGTTCTAAGCTAAACCTAAGCCCAAACCACCTTGAATTAGTTTGCTCAGTGAAGAACATGGCTAACATTAATGGCTTACTTGAGCCAACTCAGAATTAGTAGCTGAAACCAAATAAAATAACTTCCAGCCAAGTCAGAACCAGCTAGGAAAAAGAACAAGGCTGGTGGTTTGGAGAGGTACTGACTTGGTCCTAGAAGATTAAAAATGGTCTGAGCTTTGTTTGGAGTAGTTATGATTAGGGCCCTGCCTGGATACATAAGAGATATTTGCATCCCCATCTGCAAAAATGATCTGCAGACATCCACATCCTCATCTACAGTTGAGGATACTCATGGATATAAAGCAGATAACCAAAATTTTGTAGGCTTCTAGATACAAAATTTATATCCACATTTGCGGAAATGAACCACAGATAGTTGCATCCACATTTGGAGATGCAGCTACCCACAGATATAAAGTGGATATCCAAGGATTTTCAGGGATCTGGTTAGGACTCAGATTTTGAAATTTAGAGACCAGATTTTGATCCATACTACTGCCTTTACATTCTAATCCAGCAGTGTAGAGGGAAAACCCGAGGAATTCCCTCAATGCAGACATATAGGGGGTGGTATAGCACAATGCTCTGGATGAAAAGGGGCATATGAGTATCATGTGGGGGAATGGACACAGTGCTCTGCATTCTGGCAAGTAGAGGTTTCCCAGCATCCCATTAACAGGTGAGGCAAAGCTACCACAAAGCAGAGCTGCATCCTCAACAACCTTCTTGGCTGCAACTTTTATAGCAAGTCTTCAAGGAGGCACAGTGCCGAATCTGGTCCCACATATAGTTCCTGCCTGATCATTACAAATCTGAATTGACCCCAGCTGGTTACAAGTTAATAGCTCTGCCTACGTTTGAGCACATAACAGATTGAGGTTTAGGCATTCTGTGTGATTTGGACCCATTTAAAACAAGTTAAATGTAACTGAAAGCTGTTTTGGTTTACTTATTAGGATAATGCAGGTTCTGGCTTATTTCAAAACCAGTATAGATTGGCTTTACGGATTTTGTAGGTGTTTATTTTGGGTCATTTCCCAGTTTGGGTTTCCAACTTCTGTTTTGTTTCAGTTTTCAGCTTTGCTCAGTCTCTTGCTAATTATTTGATGTTGCTTAACTCCCAGCACCTGCACGGCTAGCAAATGCACCCAATTAGGTGAGTAGCTAATTGGCTCCTGGTCAGAAGAGACAGCCCTAAAGCCAAAATAGGTAGACTGACAGATCTCAGTTAGCCCTGGTCTACACTTGGGAGTTATTTTGAAATAACCCCTTTATTTTGAAATAATAAGCCAAGTGTCCAAATTACCAAACCCTCTATTTCGAAATACTGGCTGGTTATTTCAAAATCTGTACTCCTGCTTTCCCCTGGGAATAAGCTTATTTGAAAATAGTTATTTTGGGAGTTATTACTTCGAATTCAGTTACTTCTAAATAATTTCCGTGTGTAGACATGCCCTCGGGACACATGTATACAGCAGGGCTAAACTCAAAATAAGCTATGCAACTTGAGCTACACTAATTGCATAGCTTAAGTTGAACCTGCTTATTTTGACTTTTGGCACTGTCTACACAGCAGTTATTTTGAAATAAAGTACTCTTTCCCTGACTTCCCTTACTTCTTGTACAATGAGGATTACAGGAGTTGGGGTAAGAAGCCTGTTATTTTGAATTTATTTCAAAATAATGGGCTTGCTATGTAGATGCACACTACGTTATTTTGGACTGACATCCATTCTGAAATAATGCTGGTGTGTAGACATAACCCTAGAAACAAACTACAGAGGACATAGGCTTCAGGTCTCTCACTGGCAGATAGGGGCTCAGAACTAGGGTTCAATGGGAAGATAAAACTAGCTTCTATAGGGAAAGCCCTGAGATAGGGTTTACAAGTAGAGAGTTAAGAGTTCAGCAGCACATACATTGAGAAGAATTATTCAGGTATATTTGAACTTGTCTGTGATACCCCTAAAAGCATTTGAAATTTCTGATCTGGCTACAGGGTTGAGCCATGGGCAGTTTGAATCCAGAGGGAGCCAGACAGCAGATACCAGTGATATTACCTTCTGACATAAGGGGGCATTCCAAGGGTGAGTGTACCCAGCTACAACGCATAGGAACCAAGATGGAGTACACTTTGAACACCAAAGAATTACCACATGAAACCTGATCAATTGTTTTCTTAACCCAGCATCTGTCACCCACAACAACTAGTATCTGATACATCAAAGAGCAAAAATAAAATAAAATAAAAAAATTAATTAACCTGGTTTCTTCATTAATACTATACCAGGGATGGCAGGGAAAGTTTCTCTTTTTACCTAGCTGACAGTGATGCCCAGAATCACGAGTAAACGCTCTGCAGAGTGATGCCAACCTTTTTTGGACAACTAGGCGCTATCTGAACAAATACAGACATGTAGTGAATGCAGAAAATCATACAAACAGGAGAATTCAAAACAGAAGAGGAAACAACAAGAAGAGCGAAAGTGAAATGGAAGTGAATTACTGGTGTCTAATCTAATTCACTTGTTTACAGAAGGCTTCTTCCATGAAATGTAATGAAAGCATTATTGGAAATTTAATCAGGGCATGTCTATGTAACATCAACAGGCAGAACCAAACCTGGAAATTCTGGAGCTTAGTGCAGAACTAAAAGCCTGCTTGAACTAAAAGCCAACCTCCTCTTTGCTAAGGCTGTAGAGCACATCCATTCGTTCTCTTTCTGTAAGTGGTCTAAGTGCCACTACCTGGGACAGTGAACCACACCCAACAGGTGTGTGGGTTACATCTATACTACAAACTTTTGCTGCTGCAAGTCACATTGGCATAAAGCTGCTAAAGTTATTATATCACTTGTGCATGTACATACTTGCTGCCTTGCGTCAGCTCTACCCATATTCAGTAGGGGCATGTCTATACAGCAGGGCTAAAGCTGAAATAAGTTACACAACTAGAGCTATCTCAGTTGCGTAGCTGAAGTCAAAATAGCTTGACTCGGCTTTTGGCACTGTCTACACAGTAGGAAGTTAAAGGAAAAACACTCTTCCTCCGACTTCCCTTACTCCTTGTAAAATGAGGGTTACAGGAGTTGGAGTAAGAAGTCCTCCAGCTCAATATTATTTCAACATTATGTTGAAATAATGACTTGCTGTGTAGACACAGACTGTGTTATTTCAGAATAACGTCCATCAGAGGGAGACCAATTTAAGTGTTGACAAGTTCACAATTAGGTATATATGTCAAAACCGCGTATGTCAACCTAACTTTAAAGCGTAGACCAAAGTTTACTCTTGGAGAGTAATGCTATTGGATTTATTTACTTCTTCCCCCAACTAAAGTATAGCCTAACTAACAAATTACACCAACTCTACATAGACTAGTCAGGAACAATTCAGGTACAATTTTGATTTTTTAATTATATAACTGATTTTAATTTATTTCCCAAAAAATAAAATGAAAACCAGGCTGCTAATACACTAGGCAATTATTCCACACTAAATACTTTTATGCAATCTAAAGCCATGTTCCGAAGTCCACATTTAGATATTTAAGTAAGCAGCCTGATTTTCAAACCATGCAGCTCTTATTGACCTTTGAAAATCAGGCCCCTTATTTAAGTGACTAAGTATGGAAATAAGAGTTTAAATTTAGACTACTGTTTCTGGAAATATCAGCCCTACATAAATGCCTGGTTCTGAATCTTTCTTGGCCACCGTTTTTCATTTTATGCAGCTTATTTTAAAAAAAACTAGGTAAAAGCTATTCCCTCCAGTAGTGTGCTATGAAAACAAAGAGCTTTGAAAGGGAAAACTATGACATCCTATGTTCAGATATCCTAGTGATGGGCTCAGTAGAAGAAAAAAGATGTAAATAAAAATGGGTTAAAACACACACAATCCCATGAACCACAAATACGCACACAGACGCATACTCACTCACTTTCTTCTGCTGACAATGAACCATGGAAAGGACAATAATTAAAATATCTCACCAGATGTTAGAAATCAGCAGTTCTCAACCAGGGGTATGTGAACCCATGGGGGTATGCAGAGGTCTTCTAGGGGTACATCAACTCATCAAGATATTTACCTGGTTTTACAACAGACTACATAAAAATCACAAGCAAAGACAGTAGAAACTAAAATTTCACACAGAAAATGACTTGTTTACACTGATCTATATACACTATATAATGAAATAAATGTAAGTACAATCTACCAATTGATTTTTAAAAAATAATAACATGGTAAATTGAGACAAGTCATTTTTGAGTAATACTGAATTGAGAGACACTTTTGTATTATGATGTCTTATTTTATAAGCAAGTAGATTTTAAGAGAGGTGAAACCTGGGGGTATGCAAGACAAATCAGACTCCTAAAAGGGGCTCACACTACTCTGGGAAGTTTGGGAGACATGGTTATAGATTATGGATGGCAATTTCCAAAATGAATGGGGAAAGATCATCCCCATTCTACAAATGAGGAAATAAGACGTCAGGTGGCATTTTCAAAGCACCTAAGTGATCTAGGAGCACCAATCCTATTGGCTTTTTCAAGACAGAATGTCTGGAATAATTAGAAACAGCGCCTAAATTTCTCAAGCTTTCAGTCAAAGCCTTGAACCCTTGACCACTAGTAGCTGTAGATGCTAGTGCAGCTCCCTGATTACTACTAGTGCTGAAGTCTATCTCAGGAGAGGCTACAATTTCTGATGATCCTGACAAAGATAAATGGTATTGAGCACTTTAAACTGAAAGTGGATTTTAAAATTAAAGCACAATTTTAAGGATGGGGAATTGCATAACTCTAATATGTGCCAACACTGAGGATATGCATTGAATTTATCTATCTGCCACATATAAGTGCTGAGAACACTTCTGTCTCATAAAGATTAGTTTAAATACCATCAGTATAAATCATAACATATTCCCTACTGGTGGCATTTATGACAAGTAAGAATAAGTAGAGAGCCTTGCTGATGATTACATCAGATGTCTTGACTCTACTGAAGCAAAATGCAGGACTATGTAGCACTTTAAAGACTAACAAGATGGTTTATTGACTCTACTGTTATTATCAAAATATTAAGCTTGCTAATATAACTGCATATGGTGAAACCTATTTAGTTCCTAAAAACTAGTTTCACAGGGCATGTCTATACTTAGCACAAGATCAATGTTCCGGAGATCAATCTAGTGGGTCTAATATAGATCCATAAATCGAACACTGATGGCAGCCCCGCTGGTGTCCAGTACTACTACTTCTGCAAGAAGTAAGGGAAGCTGACGGGAGTGTTTGCTTCTGTCACCTTCCTGCTGTGTGGACACTCCCATGGCTCGGCTTAGGTTAAGCCAACTCCAGCTAAGCATTTTGCGTAGCTGGAATTACATGCCGTAAACCAACCTGCCTGGTGTAGTATAGACCAGGTCATAATGTCATAGATTGCTGCATAAGCGATACATCAAAGACTTGCGGAAGGAAATGAAAGTAAGGGGAGGAGGAAATCTGGCTACAAGCTATAATGTACCTAAAAAAAGACTGATACGAGTAAAATAGAAATTAGTTTTTACAGTTGAGTATTCAGCTTACCCAAAATTAAGTACCCCTTATTTAACTGTGTGTGCAGTGGGAATGATGATTGAGATAGTAGGAGAAACCATTAAACTCTCCAACAAAACTTGCATCTGAATAGCTTTAAAAAAAGCAAACCAAAAATTGAGATACAAGTCTCACAGACTTTATGAAGCATTTTAATTGCATATGGCCATGAAGGCATATGAAGTCAATGTAGAAATCATTTTATACTCAGCAACACTGCACAAACAGATGTGATTATTAGTGCCAATTAGTCTATATTGGTTTGAAATGAAAAAGGGAATATTGGCCTGGGTAATGAGGCCACTTCATTGGTTGCTGAACAGAAACAAAAAGTAATTTCCACCTGAATAAAATCTAAATGTACAGAGGAACAGTGGGGAAAGTCTCAATTTAAATATAATCAGAAAACTCCACCCTTTAATAATACAACAATGTTTTCACGATAAACTCAGCAACTGGTAGATTATGGTTATCCAGCTTCTCAGCCTTGAAATAATAACTGTTTCAGAGAGATAAAGAAGAAACTAAATGCTGTGTACAATTATAATCTGAATTTCATGATGACAGCTGGGCTTCCTGATTAATAATTGATTTTTGTGTAGAGTTCTTTATTATAGGAATATAATATAGCAGAGCTGTGCATGGGCTATTATCTGTTTGTGACAAACTGCTGCATAAGCAAGAATCAGTGGCTTTCTCATTTGTAAAGAATAAAATGGATTCTCTCATACCTATTTTGTGTTATTGTTTTAAATATGTAAAATGTTTTTAATACTTAAGGAGATTTACTCCAATCATAAGTACATTTAGGCTTGTAAAATGAGAAAGTCCTGTAGTTTGTTGTAAATTACACAGGGTCCAGTGTTGTGAAACTCAAAAAAGATTCAAGTCTCTGCCAGCCACTGAGCTAGACTGACTATTTGATCTTGTTTTCCTGATTACTGGAAGTGACTTAAAATGGTATTATTTTCATGATTCTGGTTATTAATTATACTTCAAGCCAACTGCATCTTCTAGACACATGTCCATAATTATTAAAAAACATAATAATTTTTAATTTTATTATATACAGGTTGAACCTCTCTTAACCAGGACTTTCTGGTCTAGCAACATCCCTGGTCTGGCAGGGCCATGGATGTCCCAGGGCTAGAGAGTTCCAGTGGAGGGCTGGCGGCTGAGATCCCTGCAGTGGAGCTAGAGCCCAGTAGCAGGACTGCCCTGCGGCAGCAAAATGGGAGCCCAGCAGCAGCAGTAGGGCTGCCACCAGATGCTGACACTGTGGGAAGAGGAGGGGGGTGGAGGCAGCAGGACCGCAGCCCAGCAGCAAAACTACCTGGTGAGATCGGGAGGTAGTAGGGCCACCCGCAGCACAACCAGAAGCCGGGCAGTCCTACTACTGCCAAGTGGCTCAGCTGCCCTGTAGGATTGTGAGGCAGTGTGGCTGCCCCATGGGGCCGGGAGCTTGATTGTGGGGCTGCCTGGCAGCAGGGCCCGGAACCCAGGAGTGGGGTTGCCTGGAGGTGCAGCAAAAAGCCCAGCAGCCCTGCTGCCACCTACCGGAGCTGCCTGGAGAGGCTAGGAGCAGTGGGGCTGCCCAGTGAGTAGCTGAAACCCAATTGGGGCTTGTCACCTAGAGGCGCAACTGGACCCCAGCAAGGGGGCTGCCCCCGCCATGGACGGAGCCTGGCAGAGGGGCTGTCACGGTGGGGCCAGGAGCCCTGACTGTGGAGGGGCCAGCCGCAAGGTAAAGCCAGCTTGGAGACTGGCAGTGAGGCTATGGCTGTGGGGATCGGTGACAAGGGTGGGTCCAGAAATGACCTTCCTTGGTCCAGCAAAATCCCTTATGCGGGACTGGTCAGGTCCTGAAGGTGATAGACTAAGGAGGTCCAACCAGTACTTTAGAAATTTGCATCTGTCTGTCCATCCATCTGTGAGCCCATTTGATCAAGAACGCCTCCTAAATGGTAAGAGCTAGGACCACCAAGTTTGGTATGCAGCCTCCGATTTTCACAGCTTAAAGTAAGGTCAGGGTTTGGTTGTGCCAGGAGAATGGGATGTGCCTGGAATTCAATTATTTCTCATAACATGGAAAGGGAGGAGGTCTGGTTGGAGGAACAGTTATACTGTACAATGATTACAGGGAGTTGCAAGGGGCCAGAGATGGGGACCAGGGCAGCTATAACCCCATTGGGCCAACAAGGGGCAGGAGTGGAGAAAGGGTCGGCTATCTACTATATATTTCAGAGAATGAGTTTGTTTGTATGTTAGTCTGTCTCCTAGCCAGGGGACATGCACTCCTCCCCAGCTGTGGCAGCTTCAGCAGCCATGGACAGGCACTTCTCATCTGGCCCCAAGCTGCTGTAGAGAGAGGAGATTAAGGTTGTTCTCTCTCTCCAGGGCAGCCTGTGTACTGAGTCCTTCATCCCCAGACCCACTGCTGAACAATGATATGAATGAAGAAAAACAAACCTTAATTGAGTTAAGGACCTGAACAATAACAGGCACATCTTCTACTTTAGATATAACAAAGCCAACAAATTCAATTAAACTACACTCAGGGAGTTCGTCATCAGCAAAAACATATTCACTCACATGCTGTTCCCTCAGGGCACATCTACACAGCAGTATTATTTCGAAATAACTGATGTTATTCCAAAATAACACAGTTTCTCCTTTGACTTCCTGCTGTGTAGACAACACCAAAAGCAGAAGTAAGCTATTTCGACTTGAGCTATGCAATTGATGTAGCTGAACTTGCCTAGTTAATTTGATTTTTGCCCTGCTGTGTACACATGCCCTCAGGGATTATGTTGCTAATTAATATTTACCCCATACAGTTATTCTAATCTAGACTATTTTTTAAAGAGCCTGAAATCATGTTCCTAAATCCATACTTCAGTACGTACAAAAGTGGCCCAATTTTTCAAAGGTACTGAGTATTCAGTAGCTCTCACATAACTCTGACCTGATCTTCAAGAACAATGCAACTAAATGCCTATAACTGGTCCTGGTCAGCTAACTCAGGCTTGGGCTAAGGGGCTAACAGCCTTGTGGGGCCCCAAAACTCTGACCCAACCCAAACATTTTTCCTACAATTAAACAGTCCCTTAGCCCGAATCAGCTGTTATGGGCTGGTAGTGGGTGTTTAATTCAATATAGATAAACTCAGAGGCTGTGTCTACACTGGCCACATAACCCATAATAGCTATGGAAATGAGAGAAGTCAGAATAGGGAAATGCGCGGGGGATTTAAATATCCCCCGCGGGATTTAAATAAACATGGCCGCCGCTTTTTTCCGGCTTGGGGAAAAGTAGGAATAAGAGATCCTCCGGAATAGGGCTTTATTCCGGAGGATCGCGCCAGTCTGGACGCTCTTTTCCGGCTTTTCCCCAAGCCGGAAAAAAGCAGCGGCCATGTTTATTTAAATCCCGTGGGGGATATTTAAATCCCCTGCGCATTTCCCTATTCTGACTTCTCATAGCTATTACGGGTTATGTGGCCAGTGTAGACACAGCCAGAGGGTACTGTCCTATTGCAACCCAGATCCCTGCCAGCTTTTTAAATAACTGCCTGCTGGCTTTTTCTGAAGCTCAGCCAGCTCTTGCCAGAGCTGTGCACCTGTTTACTTTCACCTCTACTCTTCAGCTCTTGAGTCAGCTTTCAAGGAGAAGGATCTGCTCTCTTCTCCTGTCTATAAAGTGCCAAGCATGCTGTCCGTGCTATACAGATAACATAATAAAGTATTTATAATTCATGTTTTTTAGCATTCATTCCATTCCTGCTTTAACCTTTTATATACACCCTTCAGCCATAAGAAGCACATAAATGGAATAATAATAATTATTATAACATAATATAGTAATGATTATAACTAATAACCAACTTCTTACAACCCTAGATGTTCAGAGTGTTTTACAAAATGTAATTAATTAAATAATGGTTGCATCATTATTATTATCTTTATGTTTCATTTGGGGTAACTGAGGCACTAATGTTAAGGATTTCAGCAGAGCTGAAAATAGAATAGTAGGTTCCTGAGGTCCAGAAACAATCAGTAGGACTCTGTTTTAAGAGGGTGCATGGATAGCGGGGGAAACAGCTGGGGAAGTACAATCCCTTTGAAGTGTACGCTGCTCCAGCAGCCAGGGCTGGTGCTGCGTGGTGGCAGCAGCTTCTATGGCCCCCATCCCATCCACTGGAGGAGCAGCCACCCCTGGCCCTGATCCCTGGAGCAGCTGGCCACAGCCCTCGGGAGTAGAGGACAGCAAAGAGCTGCCTGACTGAGCCCTCACTCGCCTCCCCGTTCCCCACCAGCAGCAGCAGCTCACCTTCCACTGGCACACTGCCGTGTGGCTCTGCAAAGGAGGTGGGTGGGCAGAGAATTTTTTGTGCACGGCCGTGCAGGCATGCACATTAGAGGGAACTATGGTTGCATCTTGCCTGACCAAGCAGCCACAGGAGTGCCCTCCCCCGAGTGCTTCCAGGGGCTCTAAGTCCAAGGCTGGCTCCAATTAGTGTGGATGTGCTCCACTTAGTGTGAAATCATTCTGACTAATTTCAATACTGTCCCATAGTGGGGACATGCTCTTTTGATTTTGTTATTTCAGAAGTTATTATTTCAAATTTAGTTATTTTGAAATAATTTCCTAATGTAGACATGCCCCACAAGAGTTTCTGAATGTGGTCTCTGTACATCAGCTCCCAAGAGACTGTTCTGGAAATTAGACTTTGCTGGAGTACCCACGGCTCTGCATTGGGTATGGGTGGAGAGATTGCACAGAATCATGACACTGGTTCTACATAACTAAAGGATCATCTGATGCTCGGGGAATCCTCAGCTGGATACTTAAACAGACGGTACATTTGTTTTTGTGCAAAGCGAACTTAATGGGTTGAAGATGTGACCCCAAGCAGTCTACTTCTACATTAACTTATTAGCTATGAAGTTATCTTTTGTATTTGTTGTTAGACAACATAATTTCTGCAGATTCAGTATTTTCAAGTGATGTCAACACTTGGGGCGTGTCTAAACTACATGGCTCCATCGATGGAGCCATGTAGATTATGCTGATCAGCAGAGGGAAATGAAGCCACGATTTAAATAATTGTGGCTTCATTTAAATTTAAATGGCTGCCGCACTGAGCCGACAAACAGCTGATCAGGACGCTAGTCTGGACACTCCCGCGCCGACCTGAAAGCCCTTTATTGACCTCCCTGTTATACCTCGTAGGATGAGGTTTACTGGGGAGGTCGATAAAGGGCCTTCATGTCAACAGGGGAGCGTCCAGACTGCCCCGATCTGCCAACAAACAGCTGATCGGCAGAGCGGGGCAGCCATTTAGATTTAAATGAAGCCGCGATTATTTAAATCGCGGCTTCATTTCCCGTTGCTGAACAAACAAATCTACATGGCTCTGTCGATGGAGCCATGTAGTCTAGACGTACCCTTACTGTTCAACACATTCTATACAATGCTGAACAAAAACCAAATTCTTTGATTTGGAATTATTTTCTGAGTATTGCATAAGAACGTCTTTTTTATTTTCCTCCTGGGCCTGGTTTATCATCTATTTTATAACATCAAAAAGTGTGCACACAATTCTGTGCCTTTCCCACACAATGGTCTCTTACGTGTGGACAATGACCCATTAACATTTATATAGCTGTTCCTGTCTCAGACTGATAATCTGTCAGATGAGGCTAGTGTTTCCCAGGGCATCTCTGCATTTCCTTGGCTAATTGTTAGCGTAATCAAAGTATGACATTTCCACAAATTCCAATTTCCTCTTACTAGTTATTCATATCAAATACAATTTTCATTTTGACTTCAATTCTGTCTTTGCATGGAAAGACTTTTCATAATTGCTTTTTCCTGGTGCAAGTAAGAGAGACTGCTGCTAACATTATCTGAGAGTTAGTCTGGTCTGGCTCTAACTTAAACAAATGATTCAGAGGGGTAGCGGAGTTAGTCTGTAACAGGAAAAAAATTAAGAAACACCAAATAGTCTGGTAGCACTTTAAAGATTATCAAAACATGTAAACGGCATCATGAGCTTTCATGGGCACAGCCCACTTCTTCAGCTGACCGGGTATCTGAAGAAATGGGCTGTGCCCATGAAAGCTCATGATGCCATCTACATGTTTTGTTCGTCTTTAAAGTGCTATCAGACTATTTATTGTTTTTAAAGTTAAACAAGTGAATTCTGGGAAAAGGAGCAGGAACCAGGATGCAGAAAACAACTGAGAAGACAGCATTTTAAATCTGCAGCTTGAATTCATGGCCACACAACAGCTACTTTGTGTATCCGGGCAGTAAACGATTACTCTGCCTCTCTAACACCTCTGTCCCCATTTGCTTTGCTCTTAAATGGCTTCATTTTCTGGAGCTGACTGACTGGGCAAGGCTGCTTAATCACCTGTGAAACTGTGCAGTCACAACTTAGAGGGAACACTGATGGTAGGGCTAGCTATAACTGTCTTGATTCCAGATATATCTGAGACACAGTTGCCAATGCCTTTGCTTTATAAATATTTAGGTTCTTCTCCCTAGGTTCACTATGCATGGAAGTGCAGACATGTTTTTGGGATCCTGGCTTTTTTATTAATTATTATTGTATAGCTTGGTAAGGGGGAAAAGTAGATCATCGGAGTCCCGTGGACCTAGTGAATCACTGCACATGAGTCAGGCTGGAATTCCATCAAGTCAATAGTATTTAACTATTTAAAATAACCCCAACACCACCACAGCAATCAAATCAAACCATATTTGGAGAATAAAAAGGAATTACAACATAAGGCATATTAGTAGCTTTAGGTTCATGTTGTTGATCCATGTACAGGTTCACCATAGACCTGAGAATCACACAATGCCATGTTATTTTTTTCTAAGGATAGGCTTAAAACTTCCTTTTCAAGGTTTTATCTGGTTCTTGATTATAACTAAGCACTCTTTAGGCTCAAACATTTATAAACTTGAAGATTCATTAAAATTGGTCATCCCATAGGTTTATTCAGAATTTTCCATCTCTAATGTATGTGCTTTAAAAAATGTCCAACTCACCTACCATTACACTGGATTTAATTTTATTTTACACTTAACATAAATGTCATATACTATAAATATTCTGGCAAAAAGAAGTTCAATCAATAGAAGCAGTGATAAATGGCACTTTAGTCATGTTAGTAACAACAATAAAATTGTTATGTAAGTAAGTACCCATTAGTTACATTTGGGTAGGCAGACAGTAGCTATCCTTTTGTAGCTATTGACAGGAGCTTTTCTAAAGTGTAATCAGCACACAGAGAACCAAACCATTTTAATCCTCACTGGGATTTTGTGAATGCATACAAATGTTCTTTTGTTAGCTACATTCCGTATAATTTCTGAACACAACACTTGGACAAGTTTTGAACTAATTTATACCTGTGCTGCCCACAAATTGTTAATTGTGTTTGCATGGGGTATTGTTCACTGCAAAATCAGAACTCAGTATGTCTGGGTAGTAAGTGAATTCTGAGGTAGCACAAACGTAGGATCAGAGGTTCCTGTATGTTCAGAATTGTCGCAGATCACACATTGTGTGTGCTACATAGATACCAGTCAATGAAGGGATAACCTATTGCAAGTTTCATGGTAATGCATTTAGCTTCTAAATGTGTATTTACTGCAAAACAAGTTACTGATATTAGGTAGAGAATCTGGGTACATCTACACTACAAACTTAATTCGAACTAACAGCCGTTAGTTCGAATTAACTTTCATAGGCTCTACACATGCAAACTGCTAGTTCGAACTTAATTCGAACTAGTGGAGCACTTAATTCGAACTAGATAAACCTCATTCTACGAGGACTAATGCCTAGTTCGAATTAAGTAGTTCGAATTAAGGGCTGTGTAGCCACTTAATTCGAACTAGTTGGAGGCTAACCCTTCCCAGGTTGCCCTGCTTGCCACTCTTGGCCAAGCCAGGGAAACTCTTCTGCCCCCCTCCAGGCCCCAGAGCCCTTAAAGGGGCACAGTCTGGCTATGGTGCCCGTGCCAGGTGCAAGCCTCCCAGCACCCAGCCAGCAGACCCTGCACCTGGCACGGCATGAGCCAGCCACCCACTGCCACCCAGCCCTCCGCCTCTTCCCAGGACCAGGCTGGCGGCTCACAGGAGCCTGCCCAGGGCTGCAAGAGGCAGGTGCCTGCCTGGTCCAGTGCTGAGATCATGGACCTCATCCAGGTTTGGGGGGAGGCCTTCACCGTCCACAATCTATGCACTAGGCATAGGAATGCGGACGTCTAGGGCAGGATAGCTGCCATCCTGGCCACCAAAGGCCACATGCGAACCCAGGAGCTGGTTTGCATGAAAATCAAGTTGGTCCAGTGAGACCCCCGACCCTGAGCCCTGAGCTTAGAACATAAGAACGGCTGTACTGGGTCAGACCATCTAGCCCAGTAGCCTGTCTGCCGACAGCGGCCAACACCAGGTACCCAGGAGTATGGACCGAAGACAATGACCAAGCAATTTGTCTCATGCCATCCATCTCCAGCCTTCCACAAACAGAGGCCAGGGACACCGTTCCTACCCCCTGGCTAATAGCACTCCCTGGACCCAACCTCCATGAATTTATCTAACTTCTCTTTAAACTCTGTTATAGTCCTAGCCTTCACAGCCTCCTCTGGCAAGGAATTCCACAGGTTGACTGTGTGCTGTGCGAAGAAGAACTTTTGCTTATTAGTTTTAAACCTGCTGTCCTTTCATTTCATTTGGTGTCCTCTAGTCCTTCTATTATGGGAACTAATGAAGAACGTTTCTTTATTCACCCTCTCCACACCACTCATGATTTTATAGACCTCTATCATATCCCCCCTCAGTCTCCTCTTTTCTAAGCTGAAAAGTCCCAGTCTCTTTAGCCTCTCTTCATATGGGACCTGCTCCAAACCCCTAATCATTGTAGTTGCCCTTTTCTGAACCCTTTCCAAGGCCAAAATATCTTTTTTGAAGTGAGGAGACCACATCTGTACACTGTACTGAAAATTTGGCATACCATAGTTTGATACTTCCCCTCCTCCTTCTTCCCCTGGCTTCCCCCTTCCAGCTCTCTCCTCCCAGATTTCCACCTCCCCTCTCCCACCCTCTCTGTTTCTCTCTCCCACCTCCTTATCCCAGTCTCGCCAGGGGTTAATTCCCCCCCTCCCAGTTTTGTTAAATAAAGAGAGTTTCTATTTTTGAACACACGTCTCCTTTATTTTTTTCATCAGGAAGGGGGGCTAGGGAGGGCTAAGTGGAAGGAGGTAAGGGAGGAATGGGGCATGAGCCCCCGATGGGGAGCACTGGGTTGGCTCTGCAGGCTCCTTGGGGTGGAAGCTCTCCTGCAGGGCCTCTTGATCCTGACAGCCCTCCGATTGACCCCCCCACCCCACCCGGATAGCAGCCTGCGGCAAGTGCAGCCAGGCTGATGGTCAAGTGCTATGATGTGCCGAGTACGGGCATTCAGGGCACTTCAAGACAGGACTGCTTTGCTGTTCCTCATCAAGTTAAACAAGCAAGCGGGGAACCCGGAGAACTGTTTGTCCGGGGTGGGGGGTCGGGTCCCTTTATGCACAGCCCTCAGCAAGCCTGAGGCAGCAGCTCCACGCTGGAAGTCCTAACCTGATGCCCTGCTGGCACTGGTTCCGGCCAGCCTTAACTTTGGTTCAGGGTCCACTCAATGTGGACATGCTATTTCAAATTAGCAAAACACTAATTCGAATTAGTTTTAGGTCTAGATGCACTAATTCTAATTAGCTTAGTTCGAAATAACTAATTCAAACTAAGTTAGTTCAAATTAGTGCTGTAGTGTAGACATACCCTTCGTTATCATCCTTGCCAAGAAGAACAAAGAAATATAAAGAAGAAACATGAAGAGCTAGTCAGGGGCTATGTCTAGACTGCAGGCTTCTTTCAGAAGAAGCTTTTCTGGAAGAGATCTTCCAGAAAAACTTCTTCCAAAAGTGAGCATCCACACTGCAAAAGCACATCGGAAAAGTGATCTGCTTTTTTGAAAGATAGCGTCCACACTGAATGGACGCTATCTCACATTTAAGATGTGATTACTATGGATAGAGTGGCCACCAGGGCACTTGTGGTTTTTCCTCTTTCCTCTTCTTTCAAAAGAACTCTCTCTTCTCCGTCCACATACGCATTTTTCCGAAAGAGCTCTTTCAGAAAAAGGCTTCTTCCTCATAGAAAGAGGATTACCAATGTCGGAAAACCCCCTCTGTTCTTTCAATTTTCTTTCGAAAGAACATGATTGTAGCGTGGACGTAATTGAAGGTTTTTTCCATAAAAACGGCTGTTTTTCTGAAAAAAATCTGTAGTGTAAACATACCAAATATTTTATCATACATTGTGTTCATATAAATTAAAGTATTCATATAAAGTATTGAAAATTCTCTCAGTCATCTTTCTGATCACAGTCATCTAGCCTCTTGAAAGCCTTTTGGTTTCACAAAGAATCACTACCATCTAGTAGGGAGTGGTGAAAGTGAAATTGGTTTCCCTTTAAATAAACATACATTTTTATTTAGATGGGATATGAGGTCTTTGTCAATCATTTGTTAACAGTGAGCAAAATCAATGAACATTTAGAAACAAAAGAGAGTGAACACAGATTGACAGTAGGAGTCAAAATGACTATATAGTCACTAAATCCTCACCCAGGAACCTATCACATCAGTTTAAAAAGGACAAATAAAGGCGGTGGAATGATAAAACAAGTGCCAACAACAAATAGCTGTTTTTCAGTCGATATAAATATTAAAGGTTTTAAATGTTTGAACTACTGATGCAGGTGTCTTTTTATTGCTGTCAGGAACAAATATTAACTTCTAGATGAGGGACTTGCTTAATGCTTTTTAATCTTTCAGACTCAGCAAATAAGTCTGCTTTGTTTATTTATTGGAGTGTTTAGAACATTTTATCATTGAAATATCTCTTACAAATTTTGTATATTTTGATTCCATTTTCTGTTTTGCACTATTTGGCTTTTTCCTTTATATTTTTGAAAGCAGTTAGCATGCAAAAAGCATAATTTAATTGAGCAACAGACCCTAATATTTTCACGCATCTAAGAAATTTAAAATGCTTTGCAGCTCATTGAAATAAAATCTATTCAATAAGCCTTGCTTCCTATCTCTGCCCATATAGTTTACTTAAGCTTTTATCGCCAATGTGGTGCTCATGATGGGTAAAGAACTGACAGTACTGAAGCCTCAAATCTTCTTTCTAACTATCAACTGGGATCAGTTCAAGTGGAAACAATGCGAAGTTATTTCTCCAGTACAGATTAACTTCATATCTGACCTGTAACATCACCTCTACTCAGGCAAAGTGCCCATTCAAGCTTCAGGTTCACTCAATTTTTTACCCTCGTGTGAACTTCCAACTGTGCCAAACTGTGTGTGATGGCTCTGTAATGTGAACTACTAGCAACCAACCACCAATAAGTCTCAGTGGAATTTGGACATAGCTCTCCATATCTACTGAGAACAAGCAGAATGTGATGAATCAGTATCTCCAGCATAGCTCCCCACTGTGAGGCAGAGAAGGGATGACAAAACAGTCAATACACAATGAAGGTCTGGGCAAATGAACAAACACGTGTGTGCATGATGTTTTAAGGTAGCTAGAAACATAATACTTCACTTTTCAAGTTCTGATTCTGATATCTACACTAGTAACAAGGCACAATTCCACAAGTTTAATTACAAATTGTTGGCACAGACTTTCTCAGCGCAGGTGATGAGCAACACACAGTGTCCTAAAGAAAAAATCAGAGTTATCAAGTGAAATGTAACTTCTTTGACAAGTTACCTTGACTTTTAACTATTACAGCTATGGCTTACATTCTAGAAATGTGGAAATGCTCTCAAGGATTTGATTTTCTGTTTTACTTTTCCTGCAACAACATATCACCATATGATTTTGCTTAAAGCATTCATACAATTCATCTGTGATAGCCACATTGATAAAACTGTAGCCTCTAAATCTTCTTTTCACCTGACAGAAAAAGAGATCTTCACTATTCACTGTAATGCTATCCAATATTAATTTTAAGGCATTATTTTAAGGTAGGTATTTTTTCCCCTCTACATTTTATTTCTACCTATTCAATCACTCATTTTCTGTGACCTGGTACAACTTGTTTAAGAATTTGCTACCTAATGAGCTATTGTGAAGAGAGTAAAAGCAATAAAAAATTGGTGGTCTTTAAACTGCAGATGAAGAGGAGCTTCCCTCTGACCTATATATTGAAGGGATTTTTACTTTAACCACATAAAGACACATGTTGTACCCAATTTTTCAAGAAAATTACAAAGAGTTGGGTACTAAAATCTAACAAAAATATTAGCCTTAGGAACCTAACTTACTAGTAACTCTGTAAATAGTATAGTTCTAGAACAAAAATCTGCCCCCACCTTTCCTCAAGCAAAATGCAAATAAGAGAGTTATACATGAGGATATACACAAGTAGTTGGAAGAAGGAAATCTTTCTCCTTTCCAAGGCCAGGAAAGACATCCACTGTTTACAAAAATCTTCTGGCCAGAAGAGTGGATGGAATTCATTATGGACCCTACATTCTGTGATAGCAAGAACTCACTGGGCATGGGTCAATTGACCATATGCCTCTCTCTAAAGCCTTTTTCAACGTCTTCCAAAAAGATCCACTGCAAAGCGCAGCTTCAAAGCATGCAAGTAATTACACGATCCCCTTGCAAAATCTTAGTGTAGTCTGGATACCTCTGTATGGCAGAAACTGCGTCAACAGCATTTTGGCTGCAGGGTCCTTTTCAGTAAGCTATTACATTCCTGGCTCTCTCTGCTCAGCAAAACACAGTATTTCTGCTGTGTTTTAGCTTTTGCATGCAGAAACACTGCAATAAGTGTTTTATTCTCCTGTGATATTTCTCCCTAATGTTACCTCAGACTGTCTCTTTTTTTCCCCATTCGGAGAAACATCTTTTTGATTCACTAGAATATATCATACACCACAGTACATTATTGAAACATTTTTCATTTAGGGATTCTTTTTAGGATCTTTATTAATGAATAATCAAAAATATTATAGCGCAATTTTTCAGCTAATGAAAGAAGAAAGTTGCATTAAATGAACAAGCCATCCTGCTCTCCTCAGGTTTCTCAAAGAAAATAGTTTGCAACAAGACTGAAACTTGTTCTTAAAAAGATCCATTTAAAAATAGATTCTAGTTGCCTATATCCATCATTCCTTTCACTCACGTCTCAGAATTCTGCCTATTGTCTTTGGCTCTGATTTGGAAATGGTAAAATTCAGTCAGTCCTTTAAATTTTATTTACTACATTCCTAATAAGCAATATTTTCTGTTGTCATTTATACAACAAAATTAATAACTGTACAGGAGTTCATTTTGTTGCTTCTCTGAGCTAGAGAGAGCAGTGTGCAACATTATGATGCTTTTCACAAGCTAGTTTCTATTTTTTGGTACATAAAAATATACTATCAACAATATACATATTTTTTCAGAAAGGCATTTACTGATTCTGTAATCAACGCTACTAATTAGGACTGACTATTACTGTAATTCATGCTGGCACCCAGACAAGTGTATTTCACTGATGTGAGGCTCTGAAGCTGGACAACTTTAAGTGAGAGCCCTATTCTATTTCCCCCCTACCTTGTTATCATTCTTCTTACACTGCACAGAAGCAGGGAGGGATTAACCAGTCTACTATATAATTCTAGACCAAACTGGATGTCAAACTGCAGGTTAAAACAAATCAGTCTCAAAAGGCAAGTGGGAAGCTGTAATTTAATGCCCTGATAAAGGGATTTGCTATATTCATTAAACTAGTGAGGGTTTACCTCTACAGGTTAATCATTTAGGCTGCACTATTTACGTAACAAAAATTGGCTATCTATCAGACTTTGGTCTAGATGAATTTATGGCAGTCGTCAGTAATTGGAGTCAAATTGTGGTTTTTTGCTTTCAGTCATGATAAAGGGCATTGGAGTAATACTGCTACGATGGGGGCGTCTTGAAACAGAGATGTGGAATCTCTCATTTTTAAGTTCAAGGGTGTTCAGTTTTTCTAAACCATCTTAAATAAATTTAAACATCATAATATTTTAGTGCTACAAAACTTTAAAGAACTGTCAGGAACCACTTTAGGGAAATCAAATGGTAAGCCACACAGTAATTCACAGGTTTGAGCCTTGTTTTCCTTTTGGCTAAGTTTAAATATATATTACACACTATAACAAAATGACCCTACACTCAACTTGATAGCACTATAGAATAATTCAGTCAGGAGGCTTGTTTTCCTTTTGGCTAAAATCAATACAATATAATATGCCAAGCTTTTTGACCCAGGTTACAAGGCCTTACATAAATTTAATGATGTTTCTGTTTGCATGGGTGTAATGTGATAACTTTTAAACCTGTATCTCATTCATTCTAAAAATTCATGAATGTTCTAGGCATCAATGGGCAGCATCACACTGATTTTGATTAAAACCAGAAGGGGAAACATGGGGTCCTTTCCTCTGCTTAGCAGATCTAGAGCTTCAAGCATCTCTCCAATGTTGTATATAACAAAGAACCCATTAATGCTTTCAAGCATAACAATACCCCCATCTGTGCTGCGTTACATTTTTGGTCAAATTCCCACATTGGAACCTTGCACACTGCTGAATCCTGCTTACCCTTAGCATGCTGTGCCTGGGCAGATTTTAGATACTGTGCCTTGTGTAGGGCCTCTGCAAATGTACTCCGGGTGTAGACTTCATGTCTGACCAGCCCTCTTAGCAGTGACGCATCCAATGGGGACACCCTAAAATCAATGCTGTCTCCTCAAAGCCTTCCTAGCAGCTCTTACCCATTCCCCAGAAACCCACTGAAAACGTGGCTTTCTGGTGTACATTTTAGTCCTTCAAGGGCACATGATAATGAAAGAAAACAGACACACACGACTTTGAACAAGAAGTTAAAACACATTACACTTTACATAACAGCATAAGAGATACACAGATCCATAAAAAATAATAAATACATCTCCATGCATTTGCTTGTCTCAGAGTTCTCAACACTCTAAAATTTCACTTGGGCTTAGACTGTACCCTTTTGGGTACACCTTATCACTTTTCTAGAGAGACGTGGATTCTTTCCAGCTCATCTACCTTTCTGTGATCTTGTTTGGTCCTTCAGTTACAGTTGACACCACTCCACTTTTTATGAAAGCATGCTTATCTCTTTACCTATCCTGCTCCAAGCTTCCCGTCTCTCCAAAAGCCTTTCACACTTATTTCTTCTGAGGAATCCTTTTAAAGCTCCTGCTTTGACCAGTTTCAGAAGTTTCTACTCTTTAATGCACATATCCCTGCAGACTATTCAGGGTATTTGCTTCTCTCAGAGCTTGACTACACATAAAACATTACACCAACACAGCTGTGCTGCCATAACATTTCAGTGTAGACACTAATTATGCTGACACAGGAGGGGATCTCCTTGAGAGTGGCAGTGAAGTTAACAAGAATTTTTCCACTGATCGAGTGCTGTCTACACTGGGACTTTGGTTGGTTTAACAATACTGGTCGGGGTATGGATTTCACACATCCTGAACAACATAGTCATACTGACCTAATGATCTAGTGTAGCCCAAGCCACAACTTCAGCCATTCTTTGTTCATTAAAGTTAGCAACTCTCCATTGTCAGTCTTGTCAGCATTTGCTATAGCCCATGTCAGCAACTGGTAGATTCCATATCCAGATAAGAGACATTTTTTGCTACAACATCATCAACATATGAACATAAGAAAGGCCATACTGGGCCAGGGAATTGTAGGGAGCCCTTGAAATAGAAGAGAATGGCACTGGGGACTGGTTTTGGGGGGAGGAAATGAGGAATGCAAGTAGCCCTAATGTGCGCAACAAGCTCAGACGACAGAAATTATAAAGTGTGCAACCTCATAATTTAATATAATATCAGCTTTATATCTCGTGTTTTCTGTAAGATGACTGAATTGAAAGGGGATAGTTTAGATTCAGCAATCTAGAAAATCTTTTGCATCGTCTTTTATGTTTATGAACCTCTGATGTTATTATCAAGCCTTGCATCCATTAGTGAATTTGATTTCCCCCCTTACTCACACCTAACGGGGCTAGTTCCATTTGCCCTGTGTTATGTATATATGGTGATTTCAGTGCTGTTCCCTCTGCAGAAGTGCTAGCACTACAAAGAAAACATGACCAATAATTGCCAGTAACTAGAATCCTTATCTGCAGTCTTAGCAGGGGAGTCAATTCTGGAGTGGTCAAGGAGATTTAACTGTACTCCTATTCCTAAAGGATGGAACTGAAGAAAATTGACAGGATATTATGGGAAGATTTTTCTGCTATTGTCTGTGCTGTACCTCTTCTCAAGATAAACAGAAGACTTCCATCTCCACAGCTGTCAATCTGGCTCTTTTCACCAGCACTAAATTCACTTACAAACAATTTAAGAAAAGAGAAAGAGTTAAGTGAAAGGTCAGTTTTGCTGTCCATGAGCAATAGCAGAGTTTCTTTGTTTCTCTTTCAATGTTTGTTGAAGGCTAAACAGACACTGGTAGCTATGGTAGCAAAAGATATTAAGGATCTATATTGTTAAGAGCAGGGCAGAAGATGATGAAGTTAACCCTGAGGAAGGTAGAATAACTTGCAGGTGAATTAAGTCTCCTATTCTCTATTGCTCTACGAGATGTTCTATCTTATCAAACTTCTGCTTAAAAATTGTTTGCACATGGCAATGCCTTCAGTGTGGCTCCTCCTTTCTTCTTTGAGCTTGACTGTCAAGTTATTTGACTATAAGAACCAGGTAAGTGTGCAAAGTTTAGACATAAGAAATTATGCAAGATGCATTTTTCAAAAATATAACATGGAAAACAAATGACATCACTATTAATGACTGTCATTACATTAATTGGCAGCTTTGGCCAATTACTGTATATTATAGCTTCGCATCTCAAAAAAGGGAACATACTTCTCTTTGTCTTTGTTTTAACTAAAATTACTGAAAGCCCTGACAAGTGACTTTAAACAGTATAACAAAGTTAATCATTTAAAACTAGAAATTACCTTTGAAAAGATAATTTGTGGAAAACATGTCTGTAATAACAAAAACTGCTTGAGAGCCTGCCCTTCAGAGGAAATCTTAAGTGCGTGTGCAGCAGAATTTAGATAAAGGTCAGATTTTTAATTACAATAGTTATGAATTTGTACAAATCCCAGATTGCCTTTGTTGTTAGAGTTGTAAGAGATAACACAGAACAAGCCAAACTAATGTTCTGTTGTTCTAGAGCCCCAAGCATTATTAGTGTTTTGAGTTTGCCAAATTTTGGTAGAAGAGTAAAATTTGATTTAGCTGTACATAGTAAATTGCAATGCTCACCCATAAAGTTAATAATTTCTGCTATACCTTTTTCAGAGTCAAGCGTTTTGACAGAGAGAAGCTTAAGATTTTGCAGTCTCCTGTCATGTAGGAGAAACAATGAAAGTAGCACTTAGGGATAGTCTGAGTCTTCTAGTAGCCAAGCACCCCCTGAGAATAAAAAGTAATCCTTTTGAAGAGAGTATGCAAGAGAAAGATTCTGTCTTAGTATTATGAAGGACACAGAAGTGAAAGACCATCTAAACCAACTCAGTAAAACATAATCCTTGTTCATGATGAACACCAGCTCCTCAGAGAGAAATCATTACAGGTCTGGAAGGAGAGTAACTGGTCATGGAGAGGATTGAATCATGGAGAAAGACCTGCTTATTATACAGCAACAGACCTGAGATGATTTCCCCTGGAAGAAAATTAAAACATTCATATACAACATAGGAGGTGCACCCAATAACTAAAAATGTATGGCTACATCTAGACTGGCATGATTTTCCGGAAATGCTTTTAACGGAAAAGATTTCTGCTAAAAGCATTTTTGGAAAAGAGCATCTAGATTGGCACGGACGCTTTTCCGCAAAAGCACTTTTTGCGGAAAAGCGTCCGTGCCAATCTAGACGTGCTTTTCCACAAAAAAGCCCCGATGGCCATTTTCGCGATCGGGGCTTTTTTGAGGAAAACAAATCTGAGCTGTCTACACTGGCCCTTTTGTGCAAGTTTTGCGCAAAAGGACTTTTGCCTGGACAGGAGCAGCATAGTATTTCCGCAAGAAGCACTGATTTCTTACAGTAGGAAGTCAGTGCTTTTGCGGAAATTTAAGCGGCCAGTGTAGATAGCTGGCAAGTTTTTCCGGAAAAGCGGCTGATTTTCTGGAAAAATTGGCCAGTCTAGACACAGCCTATTTGTATTTAATAAGGCATTTGATACGGTCTCGCATGATCTAGTTATTTAAGCAGTGGCCTCAAGAAGCCACATGCCCTCCCCCCGATGGTGGGGGGGTCGAGCAATCAGCCTCGGCCCAGCCCAACCACACAGTGGGTCAGCTGCAGTCTCGGCTTGGCTTGGCCTAGCCAACCTCTGCAGTGGCTGTAGGAAGAGAGCCAGGTCAGCCGCAGCCACAGCCCAACCCCTCCCCATCTCACGCAGCGGCTGGAGGGAGAGAGCCCCCTGGCAGCTGGCGGGGGGTTGAGCCAAGGCTGGCTCAGCCAAGGCTGGCTCAGCCTTAGGAGGGCCCAACAGCCTGGACTTCCCCTGCTTCCGGAGGAGAGCCAGAGCTGTCTACATCCAGAGAGAGGGGTTGGTGCACATCGTGAGCAGGGAGCACGACCCCTACTATACATGGAAAGAGTTTTTATTACCACTTCCAATCATTCATAGACATCAGTGCAGTAAGACTGTATGTTAGTTTGATTTTTCAGGTTCAGATTCTTTTCTAAACTTTGTTGTTTCTGAAAGGCAACATTTGTCTGTCATTGGTTTGACTTTTCTAGATCTTTATGTTAACTCAGTGGAATAAAATTAAATCAGTTCTCTTAAACAGCACTTTTAAAAACCCACACACATTTCAACCATAACAATTTACATGTCAATTAGTCTTCAGTTTTCTAGGAAGCATAATGTCCTATGGGGAAATTCCCTATAATAAACTTGTCAGCACCATCTTCCTCAGACAAAAAAGATGGATGGGTCTCTCCAACATAAAATTAGCAGAAGGGCTCTTGCAGGTCAAAACTTAGGCCATCACTGTGAAGGGAAGTTAATGTGCCCAGTAAATTAAGCCGCCTGAAACGTACCAGCAGTATTAGTTTATTATTTTCATGACAAGAAAGGTCTAAATTTGTCCCCCATGTAAAAATTCCTTGAATTTGCAAAGGAGCTTAAAAGAATTAGGTATCTATTGATTCCTATAGTTGCCAAAGGGAGTTAGGTACCTACTGATTTTCAATAGGAGTTGAACATTTAGGGCCTCTCAGGTGCCCTGAAAATTCCAGCCAATAGTAACAAACCACTCCCTTACTGACACATCTGTCAAAATAAATAACATTTGACAAACTTGTAGGCTTTATTTAATATATAAAATAAGTTTATTATATTAAATGTGATCAGCTATGACTGTTGCTAGCATTTTAGGCATGAACATATTTTATATTTTAACCAATTACTAAATGTTTTCAACATCACTTATGAATAATTTTCCTATTGAAAATACTGAGGTAGCATATCTAAACTGGTAAATATGAAGAGGACTTATTAGTGGCACTTATACGATTAAAACAATTTAATCAAACTTAGCATGTGCATTAGTACTCCAACATATTCTGAATTTAAAAATGCCAGCCCTTCATGATTCACAAATGTTAATTATGCATTTAAAATTTGAGATTTTACACTGAACACTCGACACTAGCTTACTTTACCAGCATGACTGCCAATTTATAATAAAGTTGCTGCTTCTGTCTCTTGAGTGATGCTAGCTGATAAAATGGAAGCTAAGCCAGCTCACAAAACAGAGAACAAGGGGAATGGTAGGGATAATTCTGATCTGCAGTGTCGGTTTTATATATTTTCTGAAGAATTACAAGAATTTCAAAGAAAAAGACTAAGAAGCCAATTTCTTCAAATGGCTTCCTCCCATTAGAAGGAGTCTCTCTCATACTCATTTGGTATTAGCCACTTTAACTCCTATTTATTTTATTGCCATTTATCCCATCTCATCACTTTAGCCAGTAAGGTAATGGGGCACCATGTATATCTGCACTGCCTATATATTCGCAGTACAGTCTCGTCTTAAGTGGGTATAAAAATTCAGATCGATAGTTATGCAAAATAAGTAACTATTGCCGTTTTAAGGCACTCTCCTACAGTCTGTTAATACAATTGAATTTAAAACATAATCTTTTTTTTATTTCTCTTGCATTTTGCCTCCTACAAAATCTACAAAATGCAATTTAAGTCCTTAGACATGGAACACTTACCATGCAATGACCCACAGGCCACTAACACAATCTTTTGAATCTGACAAGGAACATGTTTCCCATGATGCATATAAATGCTGGCCAATATCGCTACACGAGGTGAAGGGCTAACACACATAATTCATACTTCATCTATTAATAATAGTTAAGTAGCAAATCTAAATCTCTCTCTATATATAAAGAGTGCATCTGTCTGTGAATCCAGCAGTTTTATCAAGAACTCCTCCTAAACAGTGAGAGCTAGGGCCACCAAATTTGGAATGCAGCTTCCTCTTATCCTAACTTAAAGAAAGATCAGAGCTTGATTATGCCAGGAAAACCGGAAGTCCCTGGGATGCGACTATTTTCCATAACACAGAAAGGGAGAGTGTGTGGGGGGGGGGGGGGGGGAGGCGGGTGAGAGGAGGGATGCAATACTCACAGTAGCCACCCGGAGCAATGAGCACAGGGGAGAGCTATACTGCAGAGTGACCACTGAGGGCTGGTGCACCACCAAGAGATTGGCAAGCTGGGGCTGAGATTTGTCATCTTGCCAGCCACCAGATCGGGTAAGTAGCCCCCCTGCAACAAACCCTTTCTCCCTCCAACTCCTGGCTGCAGCACCAGAGATGGGGGAGGGAGCAAGCCCTGCCAGACAGGAGGAAAGGACCCTGATGGCTAGGGAAGGAGGGCTAAAAGAGAAAAAGCCCCTGTCAGTGAAGGGGGTAGGGGGAGAAGGAAGAAAAGGCCCCAACAGCTAGGGAAAGGAAAGAAAAATCCCTGCCAGATGGGATCCCACCCTTAGCCCCTTTCTCATCCCCCTACTCTCACTCTTGCATCCCCCCCCACATCTCTAACACCTTACCCTGAGCCCCTACTAAACACCCCCACACATTCACCCTGATGCCCTGCTCCCTATCTCTGGCTGTGTCCAGACTCAGGGTTTTTTTCGGGAAAAGTAGCCTTTTCCCGAAAAAACTTCCCCTGCGTCCAGACTCAAGCCGCGTTCTTTCGAAATAATTTCGAAAGAACGCGGCTTTTCTTTCGATGGTGGTAAACCTCGTTTCACGAGGAAGAACGCCTTCTTTCAAAAGTTCCTCTTTCGAAAGAAGGCGTTCTTCAATGTAAATAGGGCTTCCTCGAAAGAGAGCATCCAGACTCGCTGGGTGCTCTCTTTCGAAAAAGCGGATTGCTCTTTCGAAAGATCCGCCTGCAGTCTAGACGCGATCTTTCGAAAGAGGCTCTTTCGAAAGATGCTTTCGAAAGAGCCTCTTTTGAAAGAAGCCTGCAGTCTAGACATAGCCCCTAAGACTCCGCCTCTCCTGCATCCCCCACACCACCAGCCCCCTGCTCTGTAGGATTCAGGAAACACTGGGTAAATCTTCTAGTACTATATATTTAGCGTACACAGACTATAAGCCCTTCAGGGCAGGGTCTGTGTCTTCATGTGATTACACAATGCTGAATACAATGAGGTCCCTAATTGTGGCCTTTGAGAGTAATAAATAAATACATAAATAAATACATAAATAAATTAATTAAATAATAATAATACTAATAATAATAATAATAATAATTCTGCTAGGAAAGGCTGTGGAAATGAAATGGAATTGTGGCAGCACTCTGGACAAAATTATCCCAAAGTAAGAGCCTTCCATAGCTTGCGTTTCAGTGGATAATGACTGGAAACATTGTTAGCCATGATACAGAAAACTAAATGCTATTTTTAATATTTAAATCCCTCCCTTATCGATATTTATACTGTAGTAGAACCCAGAGGCTCCTGCCTCAAACTACTTATGATCTAAGATGACGTCTCTGTCTGATGGAGACTTGATGTCTCAGGGGAACAGGAATAAAAGATACAAGTGGCTTTCTCCTCAAGGTCACTTGACTGAAAATAGGCCCAAGTGGGAGTGAATTAACTTTCCTCAAATCTGCATGACATGAGTCAGTACTCAGACTATGCAAAATGAATCAATGCTCAGGACAGCTGTTACTGGTTAGATGCCCACCATCATAACTGACATCCTTCTTGATAGTTTAAGGGGCAGGCCAAAGACTTCATAAACCTGGCAAATGTACTATTCACTTTTCACGGGTTAGGATTGAGGTGCGCTGGTAAGGCAGGGTGTGGGAACTTGCTCACCCCCTGCTCTACTGTAGACATTCAATGGATTAACAAGGTACAGGTGCCAACTCTGTGGGTGCTCTGGGGCTGGACCACACTTGGGGTGTGTCTAGACTACATGCCTCCTTCGACGGAGGCATGTAGATTAGCCAGATCGGAAGAGGGAAATGAAGCCGTGATTAAAATAATCGCGGCTTCATTTAAATTTAAATGGCTGCCCCGATCTGCCGATCAGCTGTTTGTCGGCAGATCGGGGCAGTCTGGACGCGACGCGCCGACAAAGAAGCCTTTCTTCATCGGCACAGGTAAGCCTCCTGAAACCAGGTTTACCTGTGCCGATGAAGAAAGGCTTCTTTGTCGGCGCGTCGTGTCCAGACTGCCCCGATCTGCCGACAAACAGCTGATCGGCAGATCGGGGCAGCCATTTAAATTTAAATGAAGCCGCGATTATTTTAATCGCGACTTCATTTCCCTCTTCCGATCTGGCTAATCTACATGCCTCCGTCGAAGGAGGCATGTAGTCTAGACACACCCATGGGGAAAAATGAATGGTGCCAAGCTCCCCTTGTGCTTCTTGCATGATGGCAGCCCTCCACTTAGCAACTCTTCCCGCTCCCTCTCCAGCACTTTCAGAACCCTGCAAACAGCTGATTCATGGTGTTCAAACTCCAGGAAGGAGGGAGAAGAGCAGGGATGGGGCATGCTCAGAAGAAGAGATGGTGAAGAGGAGGATTGGGAGAAGGAGTGGAGTGCGGCAGGCCTGGAGCAGAGTGTGGGGCCACGTATAACCTCTGGCAAAATCAGAAGATAGTGACTATGG
Source organism: Pelodiscus sinensis (assembly GCF_049634645.1). Classification (NCBI taxonomy): domain Eukaryota; kingdom Metazoa; phylum Chordata; order Testudines; family Trionychidae; genus Pelodiscus; species Pelodiscus sinensis. The sequence continues at coordinate 114,596,492 of NC_134713.1, forward strand.
AACAGGGTACTTGAATTTATAATGTAGCAATGTGTCACTCTTCAGGGACTCAACATTGACATTCACACATACCCAGACACCCCTGAATTTCATGGATGCACATTGTATCTACAGTGGACTGAACTAAAACACACAACTGGAACAATTAAATATCTGTTTCCTAATCCAAATTTGGTGCTCAAGCCACCTCTTCAAACAGACAGAAAACCTTCCATACCTTCCTTCATTTGTCTACTGCTAAGCTACTATATGTATAATAAAAGCTCTGTTATCCGGCACTCAGTTAACCAGAAATCACAATAAATCACCATTTCTGGTATCTCCTAACACAAATCTTCAGTCTAGTAACCAGTTCCTCATACTAGACTCTGCTTTTATGTCAGAGGCAGAAGTCAAGCAAGGAAGCTGAAACCAGGGATTTATTTTAAAAAAAGCAGCTTCTAGGGTGTGTCATAGTCATCACAGCTTCAGCTCAATTTCCTACACCTACATGTACAATGATATTTGATGTTGATAACAATGGCCCTGAGGCACTGCAAGACCCGGAAGTGCCTTCTGAATCTGCAAAGAAAGATTAAATTATGTTCAGTACAGTTGTAATGTTAAGTATCTTTTTAGTGATCTGGGTGTACACCATGCACTGCTCGTAGTGATATGTAGTGTCATAAGATTAACTACTGTATAGAAAACTATCTGTATACACTTAATTGCTTCAAGAAACCAACCACTCTTCAGTGCAGCACAACTACTGGATTGTAACCTTATAAACTATTTAATACTTTATTCATGTTACTGTACTCTAATTCTTTGAAAATTGGTATTACTTTGCTATTCTCAGCTAACTAGAATATTTGATTAACGGGCACCTCCCCCCCCCCCCCACTTCATTTCCCCCAACATGCTAGATGATAGAGCCTTTACTCTTCGACTGTAAGGAAACTAACAATTTTAACAGTTTTCCTTTGATTTCTGAAACCCTAGCTAGTATGTGGTTTTAATTTGTCCCATGGTACTACATGGCATTACATAATTTCATAATGTTCAATACTTCCTCTATGGAAAAACACACACTCATCTCCATTAGAATTTCCCCATGACAAACTTTCAATCTGAGACCATACTGCCTTTGTAGCCTGCAATATGCAGCCGGTCAAACTAGATGATCACAGTGGTTCCTTCTGAGCTTAAAAGTCCTTCCTAGGACCAAACTTTGGAGAGACAAGGTAGAGCGAGGGAGAAGGAAAGGATCTACCATATTAACCTCAGAGTTTCCTAAAGGAATGTGGAATACTGTAGGAGAAGACAGGAGGCTTCACAACTGCATGGATTGTGAGGATTCTCAGGGAAGACACCTTAGAACAGGGGTGGGGAACCTAAGGCCTAGGGGCCAGATGCAGCCCCTAGCTTTGCCTGGATCTGGCACCTAAGGCTCGGGGCTCCCCCTAGCAATGGTTATTTCACACTGGTGACGGGTGGGAGTTTTTTTGTTTCTTACTTGTGTGCAGCCCCTGACTGATTTTTCTGTGGGTCAGCCTCCTGCCCTAGAATCAAAGGCAGAAGTAATCCAAATGGAAAGCCATCCTTTTTGTGACTTCACTGCCCCCCCCCCCCCCACTTCCACCAGACAGCACGGCTTCTGAAGGAGCTATACTGCCACTGGCAGGATCTCCCTGAGATTGCTCAATGGGTTAGATGCAGAAGCAGTTAATACTTTACATAGCATAGACTCACCAAGTTCCGAAGTGGACATATCATGGGACAATGACAAGGAGTGTATCCAATCTCAGCAGAAGGGGCATTTGCAGGATTCCAGGGAGCACATTGGTGCCCCATATACAAGATTCTCCCTCTGTCAATTTAGGAAGGGAGAATCCCAGAGAAGAGGGAATGCTCAGGCTGTAGCCTTTCCCTTAATTTACTATCTGTCTTTTTTTCTTGTTAGCCTTAGAACTATGCTCAATAAAATGCATTTTACATATACTGGCTAAGTTGCTGACTCAAATCTCTCTTGATCAAGATGTACTATTCCATGTTTACTATATAATCAGTTAACTGTGAATCTCATGCAAAGTATTCACATCTATTATTAATCTTAGAGGTTCAAAAACTGATCTTTGGGCTATTAACTCAACTTCTTGCTAGGTCAGTGAATAGCAGCTGCATCATTTTTAAGGACATTTTCTAATTGTAACTTGACTTTTTCCATTGCCATTGATATTTTATATAGAACCTCATCAAGCATGTATAGCAGAAGACAATCTTTCATCTTCATGTCAAGATGACTACAATGCAGCCAAGCTTCTCAAATTTCAAATGGTGTTGAGTATAATTATTTGAGTTTGAGTCTCAACAGGATGCTGTTTTCTTTGTTTAATTGCACCTGAACTCAAACACTTGTAATAACAGAATATTAAGATCAAAACTTTAAATAGATCTGTTTACTCAGAAAATAAAATCTTACTGTGGAACCTTAAATAAGTATCATATAACATTCAAACATATAATAACATATAAAGCATTCCAACATGTAAGACATTAATAAGTGATACTTGTTGCAAGTAGCATTTTTACAGTGTATATCACTAGTAAAATCAGGATTAGTTACAGCTGTTCTAATCTTCCATGCCAATAGTTAATCCTCTTAGGATCATCAAGTCAAAAACTAATCTGTAAGTGCACAATACACTAAAAGAAATCCTTAGGAAATTCTTTACTCATTGAGCTGTTTTTAGATAGACCTTAAAGGCATGCATGACAATAGAAGTTCATTGTTAATTTAATTAAAGAAAACAAAAGGTTGGGTAGAAAATGTGAGTTAGCAGAGCAGAGTTTGCCTCTTGTCCCTATCCAGTTTAATACACTGTAATGCACTTTGGCAGTCAACATAGAAAAGTCTCTTTAAGTTACCCTGATTAAAATAAGTTCTTTACATCACATAGCGCTCTCACAAATCTACTATGCACTGGGGAGAGTTTGTTTATTTGTTCAAGAACTCCTCCTAAATGATAAGAGCTAGGACCATCCAAATTTGGCATACTGCTTCCTCTTAGCATAACATAAAAGAGTGTAAGGGTTTGGTTGTGCTATGAAAATGGGATGTACCTGGATTAGGATTGCTTCTCATAAAACCATACAGAAAAGAGAAAGAGCCACCTGGCAGTGAAAGGGGATGGCCGGGGGGTGCCCCCTTCTTTCTGGGACTGCCCTAACCCTGAGCCTCCCACCAGGCACCCCTTAGGAAGGGGGGAAGGAGGTTAAAGCTTCACCATTCATACAGGATAATTGGTGACTGCTCCTTTCCTCAGGGAGCAAAGGGAAAGTGCACAGTTTGTTGCAATCCCTACTCTGGCTAGGGAACAAAGGTGGCAGAAGAACCTGGATCTGCCCCCATGGGGGACATGTGCCCACTGGAGCTGCAGTGGCAATGGAGAGACATTTTTTGTCTGGCCTCAAGCTGCTGCAGTGAGAGGGAGCTGGTGTTGTCCTCTCTCCCAAGGGCAGCCTGCGTACTGAACCTCTCATTCCCAGCCCCGGCTCAGACCAATGCTTTAAGTGAAGCATGTACATTTTCATTTTATTTTCCAAACAACAAAAATTACTGGAGTTAATGACCTGAGCAATATTAGGTAAATCTTCTAGTACTTTTTATTTCTAATTTTGCTGTTATAAAGACACAACAATGCTTAATACGAACCCAAGTTAGCAGTATATCACCAGACTTCTGGTAATTTAGAAATATCAGAAATATTAGACACTGCATATTCAAGGTTCATGTATTCAAGGGGAAACCTTTCCCGAATGATCCCTTATGCCTCATGAAATGAGGTTTACAGGATCGGTCGGCAAAGGCTTCCCTAGCCGACAGATCCGCGTCTAGATTGCTGCACTTTGCCGGATCAGCTCATTGTCGGCACAGCACGGCGGCCGTGTTTATTTTAATGAAGCAGGGATTATTTAAATCTCCGCTTCTTTGCCTATGCTGGGTAAACTAGTTTACATGGCTCCGTCGATGAAGCCATGTAGTCTAGACATACCCTAGAAGAAAGAGAACTGTAAAGTTCACCGTTGTACTGGAATCACAAGGCATATGTGGCTGGATTTTTTGAAGTAACCCAAACTTCTAACTATTCATGCTAAGGAGAGGCTAAGGAAATCTCAGTCTGATTATTTGTGGGGGGTTAGGATTGGATTTTTCCCTACTGTCCCCATGCCATTGTTTTGGAAAATGATGCATGAACTACAAAACTAGTTAGGTGAGGTATGTGTATATAATGCAGTAGCATGATAGGGTTGAGTTCATCTGCCCTTGAAATGTCAGCAACTGCTGAAGTTAAAATACCAGACTAAATGGAGTAAGTCTGGTGTAAAAAATTCTGCATTTTTATAATTTTCAGATACCCAATAGTGAAATAATTGACATATTTCATTATTCATAGTTCTGTAATAGCTTAGACATGATTTATTTTACAATCCCCATTTTAGTTTAATTATACAATAACTCATGAAAGGAAGAAAGATATACTCGGGACCTACAGTGACAGGCTAATTTCAAGATATCCACAAACATATCTTAAAATCTACTAGCAAAATCATTTTAAATTTACCATAAGATTATAGTTATTCATAACAAGAATGGGTTAAGTCTGTACCATTTGCCATTCTCATTATAATAATTGTCATGAGAATAGATTCATGTTGCATCATTTTTGTTCTTTTTACAATCTATACCACAGGAATGAGCTATCAGAATTTTAATGCTTCATATATTCCATAAGTTAAGTACAGTTCTGTATGGCTTTGACCTTTTCAATATTCTATAATTTGATTGACTGGCTACTCCAGTTTTTCCCATTTACAGTCACAGTAACCTGTGGGTAAGAAGTAGAATAGCCAGCCAATCAAAATACAGAATATTGAAAAGATCAAAGTAGTAAAACATACTGCAGTCTTTCACAGAATATATTAGGCATTAAAATTTTGATATCTCACTATAAAAATAATGTTTCCCCCTGTAATTTGAAATATCATAAAGTGAGGTAAAGGGTGGTCTTACGTCACCAAATAATATATTCTATCACACTTAAGTATCTTCTTGGTTTAGACTACTACTTGTTTTCTCAGCTACACCGCTAGCTCCTTGCTCTTCTTTTTTAATTAAATCAGATTAAACTTCAGGCTGGTTAGTAATTGTTCTATAAACTCTCAATATTTTAAAATGCATCCCACAGTTTTGCAAACTGCAGCACCAAAGCAGTTTACAATGTTGCTGAACACATATCAGACAATGTCATCACTAGCAGTCCTCCAGTGTGGCACAATTTGGTAACTTTCATTTTCTTTGTGACTTTGAGGCACAGGGAGATTTTGCTAATAAATTATTCAAACACAGAGGGTAATTTTATATGATTAACAACAAACCAATCACATAAGTTGCACTTTTCTGTTATTGACTAAATATAAATAGGAGACATAGACAATACCTGGGATTCTGCTGGGGGAAATAATGGTCAGCCACTAGCCCACTTTAAAGATATCAATAGTACATTATAAACAAAAAAGATTAAACCTCAAATATAAACAAAACTGTGATTATACAATCTCACTAGGTTATGGCTTTATTTCTAAGTAATCACTGAAACTGAATTGTGTTATGGAAGTAGAACATATTACCCAGATACCACAAGGCATGTTGCCTTGTCAAATTGCTAATGAAAGACGTTAATGCAAATGAAGATTACTAATATGATTTGATTTATAATTCTTTCATTGAAAATTCACAAACAGTAGTTGCTATTATTATTGCTGTTGCTATTAACAAATTAGGTGTCCCATTAGCTACATACTAAATGCAGGTTGCTATTGTATATCATTAACAAGTTAACATTGAAGTATACAGTTAATTATGAAAGATGTCACTATAATGTAGATTAGTTTACAGAGGCTCTGTCACTTCTTTGGTAGTAGGCAGGTAACATTTAGCATATTCGCATCACACACCAGTTACTTATATTGCACACAAGTCTATTCTCTGGAGTGATCAAATAGCTGGGTCCTGTCACCAAGGAAACAAAGAGTGCAGCTATTGCACCATCAACCTTCACACTGGAATAACAAATACATCCCGTAGGATAATAAGAGTTACAATATTTGCAAATAGGCTAATAACTTATGTTATTAAGCCTATTATTTAATAACTCTAGCTGGTAAAGAGACAAAGACATGGGATCCCATATAATTTGTTGTACTGTGGTGGTGATCATGGTTCATAGGCAATGGTGCAGAGCAGCAAGAATGAATCTTCTTCATCTGTTAGTCACTCCGTTATATGATCTCATGCTGCTTACTATGCAGTTCTGTCTTTCTCCTTTCATACTTCATTATCCTGCTCATGCATCCTACAATATTATTTTTTATATTTTCTCTTACTATCATATGCCCTTCTGCATCCTGTATTCCCTTACAAAACTGTCCAAAAGAACTTTCAGAAGCATTTTGTAGAAAGGTATAAAATATATTTTATAATTTCTGCAGAACATATTTTTGTGAAAGTTGTACTTTATGTTCATTTAAAAAGAAATACATGTAAGAGGAGGTATGAAAACAAAAGTAAAGCAAAACATAAGTTCACAGAGGTCACATGGCACTCCTCAAGGGCTGAATAATATTTGAGGAGGCCTGCATTGTCTAATTTTTATCCCTCTCAGTCTACATCCCTATGCTCAGTGGGTCTTACATGTTGACAGTGAAATTACAGGTATCACCTTTTGAATCTATCACCTTATGACTCCAAGAATACCCTAAAAGAGACCTGATCTGCAGATAAAACTCTGAATAGTGCTAAATAAATCCAGCCTTGCCTGAAAAGAAATCTGTATCACAAGAGTTCATATAACCCACAATATCTTGGCATCCAAGGAAGATGTCTTAATAGCCCTTAACAGAAACAACAGACAGGTAGCGAAAAGGGATGTAACATATTGATATTTCAAGACACCTATAAATGATCGTAAGACAAAAGAGGCAGTATAATGTCTCCTGCCTCCGATACTAACTAGAAGAGATGGTAAACAGACCATATGTGATGTCTTTGACAATAAATGTTCAAAGAGTCCTAGATCTTGGTATCTTCTGAAATATTACCACTATATTTAGTTCCCTCATTTCCAAAAATGCTAGCAGAAGATTCAAAATTACTAAATTATAAGCACTGTATTCAAATGGAGAGATGAAGAAAGGAAGCTGCCAAACTTCAAGCATTACTATCTAGCAAACAGCCTAGCATTAACCAATTGGTTTCTAAAGGAGACAAAACCACTCCTCTAGATAAAGAGATATAGCAAGTAGAAAAAACGTATTCCAGGCAGAATTGCTAACACAGGAAGATGATATTCCTATTTTCCATCATCACCACCACTTGAAATTTGGTTGCCTGTTGCTATATATGATGAGTTGTCAATATAAAAATAGTGCAGGATTTGCTATCGAAAGGGGACCTTAACTCTTGTCCATAAAAGTAAGAAAATGTCCAGTTACTGCTGGTGAAGTCAGGCTAACTTCTGCTAACCCTATCTATGGACAAGCTTCTGTGCCCTTCACTGTTGGTGATACTCTCAGAGAGCTACAAACTCTCTCTCTTTCTTTCAGTCATTATTTCATTGGCTTAGTTTTGCCCATCTCATGACCAGGCTACAGGTGAATGTTATTTTCAAAGATCAAAAACAGGATGAAAAAAGATTGTTAATGAACATGTTAGGTAAGGGGCACAAAATGAAACCTCTACAGTTTAAGATGTTGTCCTGTTTGCCAGAAACTGGGAATGGACGAGATGGGATGAATCACTTGATAACTACTTATTCTGTTCATTCTCTCTGAGGCACCTTGCATTCACCACTGTTAGAAGATAGTATACTGGGCTAGATGGATCTTTAGTCTGACCCATTATGGCCATTCTTAAGGAATGTGAACCCATGCTGTTAGTAACAGCTCATGGAGGACAATCTATAATGAAGTAGGGCCTGAAATTTACTGGATTACACCAAGGATGGGAAAAGTTGTTAGAAATTTATAAGGAACATCCTCTCCTCTTCTTATCTCCTCCTTTCGAAGATCCAACCTCTTTTTATTTTAAGAACCAAACTTGAAGTGGACATTTTTGAGGTCTGGAAATAGAATCATAGAACTGCAGCATTGAAAGAGCTTTTGAGAGAGCCCTGCGTAGAGTCCAAGGGATAAGTAATAATTAGACCATTCCTGATAAATGTTTGTCTAACCTGTTCTTAAAAACCTTCAGTGATGGAGGTTCCACAACTTTCCTAGATAATTTGTTCCAGGGCTTAACTATCCTAATGACCAACGTAAAGCTGCTTTACCACAGTTTAAGACCACTGCTTCTTTCCTAGTCTCAGAGATTAACAATAACAACTTTTCACCTTTCTCCTTGTAACAACCTTTCATATACTTGAAAACTGTTACCACGCCTATGCTTAGTCTTTTCTTCTCCAGACTACACAAATACATTTTTTTTCAATTTTTCCTTAAAGATCATGTTTTCTAGACATACCTTTTTTTTTTTTACTTTTCTCTAGATTTTCTGCAGTTTTTCCACATATTTTCCTGAAAGATGGCACCCAGAACCAAACACAATATTCCAGTTGAGGCCTTATCAGCACAGAGCAGAGTGGAAGAATAACTTTGTGTGTCTTGCTTACAACACTGATACATGTTTAGCTTGTGATCCACTATAGTCCACAAATCTCTTTCTGTCATACTCACTCCTCAGGAGTCATATCCCATTTTCTACGTATGCAACTGATTGTTCCTTCCTAAGTGGAGTCCTTTGCACTTGTGCTTATTGAATTTCATCCTATTTACCTCAGACCATTTCTCAAGTTTGTCCAAGTTGTTTTGAATTTTAATTTTATCCTCCAAAGCACTTGTAATGCCTCCTCCCCCCACCATCAGAATTATTTGCAAATTTTATAAGTGTATTCTTCATGACACTATCTAAATCACTGATAAAAATATAGAATAGAACCTGACCCAGGAACAATCTCTGTGGAATCCCACTCAATAAGCCTTTTTCAGCTTAACTTATAACTACTGATAACTACTCTCTGAGAATGGTTTTCCAACTTGTTGTTCACCCACCTGAAAGTATTTCCATCTAGATTGTATTTCCCTGGTTTGTTTGAGAAGATCATGAAAGACAGTATAAAAAGTCTTACTAAAGTCAAGAAATACCACATATATCATCTCCCTCCTATCCACAAGACTCGTTACCCTGAGAAGAAAGGTATTAGATTGGTTTGACATGATTTATTATTGATAAATCCATACTGGCTATTACTTATCACCTTTTACGTGTTTGTAAAAGTTCAGAACCATTTTTCCACATCCACTTTTCTGCCAGGATCAGAATTGGAAGCAACAAAACAATATGAGAAATATTTAATCTCTCTAAATAGTCTCAAAGGGTTATATTCTCCATCTGTCCCTTTTAGAAAAGTGGATGACAACTATTTTTTTGTGTACAAAATAACTAATAGTATACATATGGAAGACACAAGTGATGGCAACTGCTGAGGAACGGAATGTCATAATTTCAGAAGTGAGAGCATTTGAAAGGGTTATGTATGTCACCTTATCAACAAATTTGAAACACACTACTTCATTTGGTCAGAGGTTTTTACAGTACTAAAGGGAAGATCCAACAAATCTCTGGGGAGTTTCACAGATGTTTCATCAAATAGGAGACCAAAGAGGAAGTGTGGCTGTGAAAGCTTGTACTAACACAAAACCATGAACCAGTTATGATGGATGGATTCAGCCTTGGGAATTTTGTTGTCAACATTACTATGCAACTAATGTATGCAGCTGGCAATCTGAATTCCTTACCAGTACACATCTCTTTCTGTTTTTAATTGTTCTTTGCCATAAGGTCTAGAGAACATGACCTATGAGGGAAGGCTGAAGGAATTAGGTTTGTTTAGTTTAGAAAAGAGAAGATTGAGTGGGGACATGGTAGCAGTTTTCAGATATCTAAAAGGGTGTCATAAGGAGGAGGAAGAAAACTTGTTCATCTTAGCCTCTGGGGATAGAACAAAAAGCCATGGGCTTAAACTGCAGCAAGGGAGGTTTAGGTTGGACATTAGGAAAAAGTTCCTAACTGTCAGGGTAGTCAAACACTGGAATAAATTGCCTAGGGAGGTTGTGGAATCTCCATCTGTGGAGATATTTAAGAGTAGGTTAGATAAATGTCTATCAGGGATGGTCTAGACCAGTGGTCCCCAACGCGGTGCCCGCAGGTGCCATGGCGCCCGCCAGGGCATTTATGTGTGCCCGCCGAAACATCTGGGCTAGCCCCGCCACCGGCGCACAGCACATGCATGGTGCCGCCCCCGGGCGCATGGGCGGCCTCTGCCCCAGGCGTGCAGCACATGCGCTGTGCTGGCCCTGGGCTCAGGGTGCATGGGTGGGCCCTACCCCCGGCGCACGGCACATGTATGGCCCCACTCCCGGAAGCGCGGTGCTCCGGAAGCCCAGCACATGAGCGGCCCCGCCCCGGGCACCCGGCAGCCACAAAAGGTTGGGGACCACTGGTCGAAACAGTATTTGGTCCTGCAATGAGGGCAGGGGACTGGATTCGATGACCTCTCGAGGTCCCTTCCAGTCCTAGTATTCTATGATCAACTGTCTGATTTCCTTTTGTCTATTATTCTAACTTTTCCTTTTCATTACTTTATCTTCATCCTTCCCTATACACATTTTTCTCTCTTTCAATGCACTTGTATTTTACAGTGCCATTCTTATATCTAATTGATCTTGAGGGGACAGCACAATGGAATTAGAAAGAGAGGGTTAACTTCATCTGAAATGATCCTAGAAAGACAGACTAATTAGCTTCAACAGTGTGGGAGATACTAAAGATTTCTATTATTTTCTATATACACAGTATTATTACACAGAGCTGTCCACAAAATAGTGTTGGTAGGTACCACAAATATACATAAGAAATAAGTCTCATAAATTCCAGATCAGCTATATTTTGCCTACATTAATTACCCCATGAGTTCTCACTGTACACTGTATTATTCATTTCTTAATCTCAGTGATTTCTGCTGTGGTTAAAACATGGTTAATTATCTTAATAATGATTAGCAAATCACATGACACTATACAATCAAATAGATCCTAATAGGAAATAAGAAAGCTCAGCAAGAATTTGACCCAAGACCTTTCCTGATCTCTTGTTTGGGGGCAACATATGCAGAAAAATACTTTTACGTTCAAGAAAACCAATTAAATTCCAACTGTTCGGTACTGTTGCTAGCAATCATTTTTGTACTGAATCCTAGAATATAAGCTATGAATATCTGATAGGGACATTATTAGAACTTCTGTGGTAATTTTTGTTACTCTGAACAAGTTATTATCATTACTTTATACCCCCATAACTGTCTTATGTGCTGCAAAAAAACCACTTAAAATATACCCCTCTACCCTAATGGAAATATGCAATAGAACAAATAAGCAAGCCTACAACATGCACTAGTAATAGAAAGGAGAAGGAAGACAAATTACTGAGATATGATTATGCAATTACTCAGCCTTACATCCATCTTAATCAGAGATGATCAAAATTCCCATTTCAGAATGTGTTTTAATTCTATGTCAAAGCATTAAACTGTTTCATTACAACACAAAGAGGTAGATATTTTGATCTAGAAAAGACAATGTTTCAGTCAGTACCACATTGTAGCTGTCCTTAATGATTCAAAAAATAAAACATTTCAATTATTATGTGATATTATGACAGGTCAGTAGCAGTAAGGTATAGGCAGTGTTATTAAGGAAGTGCATTTATACCACACTGTTGCAATGAAGTCCATGCTCTGGGCTACACATTAGCATGCATATTTCACTCCCAAAGTATTAAACACGCCAGATTTTAAAATTCTGAAAGCAAAGTGAAATATAAATGTAATAGTTTGGGTTGCCTTTTGGGGCTCTTGAAGAGAAAGTTAAATTCAGAGTGGAAACAGTTTTAGTACAGGGCTACTACACCTGCATTTCTCCCTCTAGACTTCTAGCCCCCTAGCTCCGGAACTATTTCTCCCTCTAGACTTCTAGCCCCCTAGCTCTCTGCCTATTGAGAGAGGTTTTTCCAGGCTGCACAATTCCATGCCTACACTGTGATATTCCTCAATAACACAGAATGACTCAACTGGCTAGCGCCTGTACTTTCTCTTCAAAGGCTATAAATAGTGTAATAGCTCACAGTTATACTTTACCACACAGCTCTTTATTCTTAAGGTAAAAGCCTTATAGAAAAAACATATTTTAATCAAAATTTCCTACACAGTCTTATGGGACCGCTGTAGGTCAAAATCTTTTCAACTCTTCTCAGGAAAGATTGGGCCTCCATTGGACAGAATGTCCTGTCCATTTGCAGGACTTAAAAAAAGGCCTTAAATCTATTTAAACTCATGCTATTCATATAAGTTGTTTTCCTGGTGGATTCCTGTGAATCTATTTTGAATTAGTATAGTTGAGCCTCTCTAAGAGGGGATACCTCTCTGGGGGTGTATTTCAATAGGGCTGATTTGCTTTAATCACCGACCGCTTTTTAATTCCTCTAGGAGCTGCAATAGCTCTCCCCAATGCAGTAGTGTACAACCATACAGATACCGTCATATAAAAACAGATCCCAAAGATACTTCAACTTAATCCAAAATGATCTCCCAAAGATAATAAAATTCCCCAATCTGTCACAGGAACATTGGAATTCCAGATTATTTATAACCCTGATATTTCTGAAAGCAATTTTGCAGCACAAGCCCTTGTAGGAAGATGATGTAATTTTCATCCTAAAGGCACAACAGAATTGTTATCTACACGAGTAAGGAAGAACCTAAAAAGGAAATGGATGGGGGAAAAAAGAATACGGAGAATACACACGCGCAAACCAAAAGGAAAATGGAGAAGAGGGTGCCAAATGATGAGCAGAAGTTGCACCACCAGCTTAATAGCAAATCATATATTAAATGGCACCAGAGTTGATCTCCCATTTCTCAGATTAAACATAGGCTGGAAACACTACAGATATGATTTTCAGAGGTGCTTGTCATTGATCTAACTATGCTTGCATTGAAGTCCAGATAACATACAGTTTGACTTCAATGGGAGCAGAGTTAAGCATAGGATAAGCAATTTTAATCTTAATTGTCTTTTTTACCTATGCTTTGTGGGGCTAGAAGGACTATGCTGTCCCTTATCTTCCCTCTTACCTGCTTACCCTTAGTATCCTGCCTTGTTTCTGCTCTTCCCTCCAGTGCAGGCCCAAGATTTAATGTTTTTTGGGAGGGGGAAGGGGGAAAAGGGAGGCAATGTCATGGGGGTAGAAACACACCATTCTGCACAAGAGGGAAAAGATTCCATGTGTTGTACCTGGGACGTTAAGCTCAGTAATTTGTTTCAAGTGAATCCCACTTGCAAAGCTGCACTCATTTAAAAGCATTATTTTCTATTTAATTCAGATGATTGGTTTTTATCATGGATTGGGTTGACACAGGAAACTACAGGAAATAAATCTGTTTTACTCTTCTATTGTAAAACTTCAGGAAAGGTTAACAAGTTTTATGAAATAGATAGTTCCATGTGTACCATTATATACATCTATTCCAGTTTCTCCAAGCACTGGACAAAAGCATGTATGTAGCATTTGTTAGTACAGCAAGCTAAGATGCTGCCTCAAGTGACTAACCCAGTAACTACCTAACTGAAGGGATGCCCTTCACTGATGGGAATAAGGTGACATTTTGATTAATGCAATGAACATGCTGCAGAACACAACAGTATTAAAATGACATGTACTAATTTAGAACCTCAGATGTCATTAGACTTGAGAGCAAAGGGGAGTCACTGTCTCTCAGGATATTCCATCTAGGGAAAACGAAGAGCTGCTACAGCTCTGTATATATCAGGAGGTTTACAAAGAACTGGATTACTATGATTTGTAGAGCTAATACAGAAAGGTATTAGAATGCCAAAATGTACTTAAATATTCTTTTTCCTCTTGTTGAAAAAAGATTGAAATACAGATCATATTAAGATATCTACAGATTGTGAATGTTCACAGATTAAAAAAAAATGGAAACATGTTTATAACAAGGAGTATGAAAATTGACATATTGGGACATTCAAAGATAAAGCTGATATTACCTAAAGAAAAAAACCACACAACATGTTTCAATTATACAACATCTTTTCTCATCGGATCTCAAAATTTTTAAGAACACTTCGAGAATGATATGATTTCTGCAGACTTCATTGGGCTTCAGGTCATGCCCCATGTGCTGCCTACATGTAAGCTAGTGTGGAAAGGGGAAGGGTAAATCGCTTGTAGGCCAGTGGCACCAGGGCAGGCCCGAGCCCTTTTGGCGCCCTGGGCCCAGGCATGCACGCGCCAGCCACGGCCGCTGTCGCGAAGCCCGGGGCCTGCCCCTGGGACGCTCGGCGCATGTGCGGGCTGGTCACGGCCGCTGGCACGCAGCATGGAGCCCGCTCACGGGGTGCATGGTGCATACGCTGCCCAGCCCGGCCCGGCCAGCTATGCTGGTGCACATGCCGGGCCGTGCAGAGCCCCACAGCTGTGGGGGCAAGGGCGCTGCTGTCCGGCGCCATGGGGCCGGCTCTGCGGGAGCCGGGCGCATGGCTCCTGATGGTAGCTTTAAGGGACGCCACACGCCCCTTACAGCTGCCATCAGGCGCCCCTCATGGGTTGGCACCCTGGGCAGCTGCCCGGCTTGCCCATGCCTCCGTCTGGCCCTGAGGGGCACATGTGCATTTGTTGCAGGCCACTCATTACCCTCAGAGACTGAGTTTGGCTCTTGAGACCAGAGGGCTGAATTGAAGGTGCTAGGGGAGAAAGGCAGGTACACAGAGGAGACTTTCAGAGGTATAACAGAGTGCTCCTACTCCAAGTATGGCAGTCTCTGTGCTGATAAGTAGGAGGAAAGCCTCAGGGAAGAATATCAAGCCATAACAGTAGGAAATCATCCAAGAATTGGGACTCTCCTTCAAGACGGCATTATAGTATCCTCTCTCACTGAATATACCCCTTCAGGGAGATATTAGAACCCTAGTTATTAGAAAAAGATAGGCAATAGAAATGGGAGATTCAATTATTAGAAATATAGATTCTTGGGTTTGTAATGACCAGGAGAACTGCCTGCTGGGTGCAAAGATTGAGGTTCATTCAAGACATTTAGATAGACTTAGGTGTAGAGCTGGTGAGAAACCAGTGCTTGTGATATGTATAGGTACAAGTGATACAGCAGAGAAGTTCAGGACTTCCATGGTAGCATTTCCTGAAATTCTTTCAGTTCCACACATATGGCTAGTTAGCCAGCAGAACTGCAAGGTCTCAATCTCTGCATGAGACAATGTGTTCTGGAGGAAGAATTTAGATTTATTAGTATCTGGGGAATTTTCCAGGAAATTAGGGACTTCTATAGCAAGGATGCATGCTAGCTATTACACAATGTAGCAAGATTGCTGGAATGTAAAATTAAAAGGATTATAGATATGTTTTTAAACTAAGAGATGGAGGGAAACTGATAGATGTAGAGGAGAGTTTATTAAAGTGGATATTCAATTTTTTGGTAAAGAGTAGAGCATAAAAGTTGGTAAAGTACAGATAAGAACAGAAGAGTAATAGTCTAAGTAAAGAGTCTCATTCAATTGCATCACATAAAGACAGACCATTAAAAACTGACAAATTTTATAAATGCTTGAATGAAAATGCTCAGTCTAAATACTAAGAGGGGTGAACTTCAGTGCCCATTATTAAATGAGACTATTGATGCAATACACACAAAGTTGGTGCAACAACAAAAATCAATGTTACATGGGAATACCAGAGTACAGAATATATATGAATGACACAGTACTTACCATTATGGTAGTTGGTCCCACTGCATCAATGGTATTATTGACATTGACCCTAAGGCCATGTCTACACTATGAGATAACGTCGAATGTATTAAAGTCCATTTTTTAGCACTCAAATTTGTAAAGTAGAAGGTGTATGTCTCCACAGATTTGTAAGTTGAAGGTGCATGTCGTGAGAGAATACAATGTAGTTCGAAGTAGCGCATCCCCAGTAGGGTGGCTACTGTTGATTTTGAGAATGATGCACTGTGGGTAGCTATCCCACAGTGCCTCAACTCATTTGCATTCTGGGTTGTGCTTCCAATGCATGCTGGGACCAAAACTGTGCAGCTGGTGGTTCTGGATACATATTGGCAGTGGCCCATAATGCACTTGTTTCCTCTCTATTCCCATCCCCCACTTGAGAGCAATGACAAGCAGTCTTTTCACACTTTTTTTCCCCTTCATTATCTGCACAGCTGCCATAGCAGCTTAAGCATGGAACCCACAGTGGATGCCACTGAGCACCAAAGCATTACGATAATGATATTAACCATGGTGTGCCTAATGCTGGAGTATATTTAGAGAGTATCCAGGGTCCCCTGGAATGAGTTTGAATCTCTGGAGGCCATGAACATACTGTTCTCTGAAGCTCCTGAGTTCAGCGACTGGAAAATACTGCCAGCATTCAATCCTCTGGACATAGTGAAACACCAGTTCTGGTGCCATCAGACAAGCACAGACTAGTGGGACTGCATTGTGAGGCAGGTATAGGACGATCAGCAGTGACTGCCTTACTTCTGTATACATAAGGCCACTTTAATGGAAGTGTTCAAATTGCTTTTCGCACATCATGAAGCACAAGAATACCAAAATGAGACCCGCTCTTACAGTGGAGAACCATGTGGCAATTACCCTGTGGAAGCTTACAACGCTAGGCAACTATGGATCAGTTGGGAATCAACTTGGAGTGGGGAATCTACAACAGGGGCTGTTGTGATCCAAGTAGCCAAGGCAATCAATACCCTTCTTCTATGGAGGGTAGTGACTCTAGGAAACATGGAGGACATAGTGGAGAGCTTTGCTACACTGGGGTTCCCTAATTGTGGTAAAATGAAAGAAGGAACACACATCCCCATCTTGGCACCCAACCATCTTGCCAAGGAGTATATGAACTGCAAGGGGTACTTCTTGATTGCACTGCAAGGGCTGGTGGAACACAAGGACAGTTTCACCGACATCAACGTGGGATGACTGGGATAGGTGCAGGATGTGGCATTTTTAGGAACTCCTGACTCTTTGGCAAGCAGCAACTTTTTTCCCAGACTGGAAAATTACCATCAGAGGTGTTGAAATGGCATCAGTGATCCTTTATGACCCAGCTTATCCCTTGCTCCAATGGCTCAGGAAGCTGTTCACTGGCAACCTGGACTGCAGTAAGGAGCAGTTCAGCTACAGGCTGAGCAAGTGCAGAATGGTGGTAAAATGTGCAGTCTACTGATTAGGTCAGATTTCAGTAAATGTGACATTCCCATTGTGGTGGTAGCCTGCTTGTGTGCTCCATAATATTTGTAAGATCAAGGTGGAAAGTTATCTGGCGGGGGGAGAGAGGGCGGAGGAAGAGGCAAAGTACAGAGCCTACCCAGGGATTCTGAGAAGCCAAATACCAGGGCAATAAGGAGAGCACAGCAAGGGACAATGCCAATCAGAGATGCCTGGAAATCCAGTTTTATGAATGGCCAGTATTGAGAGTCATACATGTTACTCTCATCAAGGTGCCCCGGCATTCAGTGTGATTTACCTGTAACCCTCACTCCTTCAAAAAAAAAAGCAATAAAGAGATTGTTGCTCAGAAATTGTCCATTTTTATTTAGAGAAGACAGTAGAGACAGAAAAGAAGTCCACGGTGGGAGCTTCAGCGGGGAGGGGTGATGACAATTGTGAAAGGAAAGACTTCTGCTTCATGACATCCCTCAGGGTTGAGTGTTAGGCTGCCCTTGACTCCGCTCCCCAACACGCATTCTAGGACCCCTGGGAGAGAAGACTATGGAACTCACTGAGGAGGGAAAGTTGGCCTGCAAGGGCTGGAGGTGGTGCCTGTGTGTGAAGGCATCCTGGAAAGCTGCCATGAGGTCTATCACATCTGCCATGGTCAACAAGACTCTCCTGGTTCCTCACTTCCAGTTCTCTGCACACTCTCCTGTCCTCACACTTGCGTGTATCTCCTCCAGCAGTGCATTCCTCTGTTCACTAAAGTGCTTTTAGCCAGACAAGAACCCCCTGCCACATCCATCTTGCTTGCCCCTCTAAGATGCCTCAAAAGCACACAGGGCACAGAGAACAATAAAATCAGCATAGTCTTTGATGTCTTGACAGAAGGCCCGGATATGCTGACTTATTGTGACCCTGGACAACTGTAAACATAGATAAGAGGGTCATCAAGCCAGTTGTCAACCAAGAGGCTGCAGAAACTGCCCTTGGCTAGCACCGATATTGATACGATCACACAACCATCCCGGGAGAGGAATCTCCCACTGAGTAAAGAATGTCCAGTACTCCCAATTTAGTTATCTCTCTTACAAGTGTAAATTATGTTCACAACTCCCTTGTAAAAACTGGCATCACAAAGACGAACCAGCACAATTTGGCACCTTAGATAAGAAAGAGAATTCATGACCCCACGGGTATAAAGATGGGCCCAGCAGCACACTCATTTTGAGTATCAATCCATCAGCTGCCTGCTGGTCGGGCTAGGTGATTGACTCACGAGGTCCACATGGAGACACCCAGCCTCGTATTTGTCTTTCTGAGGAATTGAGTGACTGATCCTGGCCTGACACGCTGGAATCGAGAGACACAGAAGTGGGTAAAAATTGTACTTGTATGTGTCCTTTTCTTTTGTCATTGTGCACGTATAGCATTAGAGCTCTATAAGGCTAAGTTGTCATTTTGGTACCATTATTTGGTGTGTTTTGTTTTCCCTCCTTCCTTTGTAACCACTTAAGACCTGTATTTGCTCGCAGGTCTTAAGTTAAGAAGTAGAGCAATAGCCATTGTAACCGTATGATTATAAGTTTCTCTAATAAACCTGTAACTGTTTAAGCTTTAACCTGACTCCTTCTGTTGCTGTAACAGAACCAGACACAATTAAAAGAATCATAGCTGGTCAGGGGTAAACGCAGTAAGAGCTAAGTGTCAAGTCGTGTTGCCTCCATGGGGCAGACTCTTGGGGCACCCATCAGCCTCCCTGGCTGCCCACTGAGAAGGGACCTTCGTCCTAGCAGTCAAAGACTCGGGTGTATTAAGGCTCACAGACCACTCGCTATCCCGGCCACTGGCTGACAGTGCTCCCTGCACAAGGGGGCGGATTGCATTTGCTCCTTGAATGTGTCTTCCCTAGTCAATTTTTGTCTGCAGCTTTGTGCCAACTGAACAGCTGGCAGGGGAAGGGAAATGTGCAGCAGGCTGACTGCTGTTCCCACTGTAATGAAAAGTGAAGAGCAGATTTTACAGGGGATACTCTGTAGAGTGTAAAACCTAATCTGTTAGAATAAAATGAAGGTCTGTCTAAAGACAACAGGGATGTGTTGTGTACAAGGCAACAGTTATGCTTTTAGGCAGACACTTTGCAGCGGGTACACTTCAGAATTCATAGGGGAGCAGCTGGACTCAGTCTGGTGAAAGGCATGATAAGGGAGAGGCTGGGGCATGAGTCTGCAGAAGGAGGAAGTCCAGGAACGACAGCAGAGCAGGGATTCATGTGGAGCCTGTGTGTCACCTCCCCCTCCCCCCCCCCCATTTGCCAAAGCGTGCATCTTCCCTTTCCTGCAGGAGCAGGCGAGATGGGAGAAGGGGTCTGGGTGTGGCAGCAGGTCAAAAGCTCAAGCCATGTTTCATTGGAGATGAGTAAATGAAGGTTTACTACAGAGGCATCTGCTAATAGCTTCCCCTGCTTCATCCATGTTGCCATGTACGATATCAGTCTTTCCTGACTCACACAGAGGGATAGGGAGTGGATGCTGACAAAATGTGGCCAGAAACCTGGACCTTACACTGCAATGCTTCATGCTGCAATGATGCCAGACCAGTTACTGCTAGCTTAGCATGGAAAGATGTCCTACAGCAGAGGACGGAATAAAGCAGGCCTCCCCAGAAACCTTGTGAGAAGGATTAAAGAGTTTCTCTGAGAGCTTTATGGAGATGTGCAGGAAAGAGTCCTGCTCTGTCTCCAGACATGTTAAAAAGCTATTCCAGGGACCCTCTGCTGTGTAAGCAGAGTGGCCACCAAAGATCACATGCAATTGCCTTAATCCACTTTTAGCAAGATAAAAAAAATGTGAATTCACCAGAAGTGCCCTCCCAAGATTAATACCCAACTATGAGACATGCTGGGAGGAAGGGATTGTTTCCAAAGTTCTAAAAAGTTCTTGGCTCTCAGTTACATCGGTTGCCCTACTCGCCTGCTGATCATCCTCTTCCTCCTTATTCATGCTATCCTCCATGCCACTGCCCAAAGGAGTGTCTTGGAAAGAATCCATGGACTGGCTAGGGAAGCTGATCAAATGACCCTCAAGGATCACATTCAGCTGCTTGTAGAAGCAGCATGTTTGCAGCGATACTCTAAAGTGTCCATTTGCCTTCTTTGTCTTTTGGTATGGCTGACTCAGCTCCTTTTTCACTCTGCACTACTGGGCATCCCTGGCATATCCTTTCTCCTCCATGCCCTTTGTGATCTTGGCATAGATATCTGCACTTCCTTTGCTAGTTTGTAGTTCTGCAAGAACAGATTCCTCTTCCCACATAGCAATGTCATGCACACTCCATGCTGGTGCTCGTCGGCATTCCTAGGAATTCATGGACCTCATGGGATTTGAATTCATGGAACTCATGGTAGGAAAAGTTCTACCTATAGTCCAAGTGTAGACCAGACTTAAGATACTAAAACTTTGGTCTAAAGAAGTTTCTGATTAGGAACCACTCCTTGTACCTCCGCACTCGCTTTAACTCTTATCTAAAATTACTTCCAATCTTACAGGATTTTATTCAAAGCCATGCAAAGTCAATGGGAGCATACCTTTGCATACTGTGTACCCCAGGGCTTGTTGGCAATTCATTTGGTTGAAGGAGATTGCTTTTTAAAAGGTTTGCTATTTTCTTTATATAGTATAATAAGATCCTGTGGAAACAAAAATTATAGACCATAAATTGCACATTTCCACTTCTTAAAAATGTGATAAAAATGTCACCATAAAAAATTATAGCTGGTTAAATAAAGATGCACTTGTAAAATTGTTTTGTAACAAGGTATTCTTTAGTAGCTGTGTTTAAAATGTTTAAAAAACAGTAGAGCTTTAGTAGTCTAAAGTGTCAAGGTGCTTGCTTTATTGCATTGCTGCTTGGTCAAGTCTTAAAGATTCAGTGGTGCACTGAAAAATACAGAGTCAGTGCAAAGACATAAAGCTGCATAATAGTTTAAAGAAAAAAAAATCAGTTAATTAGAAGTTCAATCAATCAAATACTGTTGTGTGGGTTGGTCAATGGGGCTAGTTTATGTTCTATAACTGGAGCAATGGAACAGTACAAAAATTTCTCATTCATTTTTCAAAATTCCTATTTTGGCAACATGGGAAATACATTTGTTTTCATGCAGCTACAAACACCATACCTGAATAAAGTTAAAATGAATGGGAAATGGTTATTTCAGGGGTTCTCAAACTTGTGATACTGCGACTCCCCTCTCAGTTGCTCGCGACCCCCTTCTCCATTGCTGCAACCACCCTCTCACTTGCTCATGACCTCCCTCTAAGCTGTTTGAGACCCCCCTCTAAGTTGCTCGCGATCTCCCGGGGGGTCAGGACCACACACACACTCCTCTGCTCACAACTCCTTCTTAACATCCACACTCCCAGTCTCCTACCCTGAGCCCCTCCTAAGGACCCAAGCAACACCGCATAAATGTGTTAGTCAATAAATATAACGTGAGCCATTACTGTATTCTGACAAACACAACAGACTTATCGCTATGGGTATGTCTAGACAACATGGCTCTGTCGACGGAGCCATGTAAACTAGTTTACCCAGCATAGCAAAGAACCAGGGATTTAAATGATCCCCGCTTCATTAAAATAAACATGGCCGCCGCACTGTGCTAATGATCAGCTGATCTGGCACAGTGCAGAAGTCTAGATACGGATTGGTTGGCTGGGGAAGCCTTTGCTGACCGATCCTGTAAGCCTTGTTTCACGAGGCATAAGGGATCGGTCAGCAAAGGCTTCCTCAGCTGATCGATCCTCGTCTAGACTACCACGCTGTGCCGGATCAGCTGATCGTCGGCACAGTGCGGCGGCCATGTTTATTTTAATGAAGCGGGGATTATTTAAATTCCCGCTTCTTTGCCTATGCCAGGTAAACTAGTTTATGTGGCTCCGTCGACGGAGCCATGTAGTATAGACATACCCTATGAGTCACTGGTAAACCCTTTGAGGGTAATAATGAGGGATAGAGAGAGATGTAAACCTGCCTTTGGAATTTCAAAACATTTCTTTGACATAATAATGATACAAAACTTAACCCAATACTCAATTTTCTGTGAAGAAAGTGAGTTCTTTAAAATGCAATTTGAAGTCCCCACAACTTTCCTTTTCACACAGTATAAAAACAATTTTTGAACATTTTTGAAATAGCTTATAACAGCAGTATTCTGGTTTTTGCCATCATTTGAAACATTCAAGAAGCTAAAGCACACTAAAATTCTGCCCCCTGTTTTTTTTCCTCAGCTTTTAATTTAACTAAGCTGCTGACTTAAGTATCTCGCAAACAAACATTTAATCATTCTGTAAAGCTATATTTTGGCTTATAAAAATACTGTTCTGAGAAATCTAAATTGCAGCTGTATAGCACATAACAAATCTCATACCCCCAAAAAACACCCCGCTATGTCAGCCTTTTACAATTAGCTAGTATAAAATGAATTCTTTTTCTGAGCAGAAGGGCCATCCATCACTTATGCAGTATCTGCATTCAGATGATTAGCAAGTGAGTTAGAAGCAATCACAAAGTAAAATTCATCACTGACTCTGGGAATTAGAAACATTCAGTGTTTCCTAAACTGGTGGTAACAGAGCCTGAAAAAGCTGACTGGCTGTTTCTTTTTGTTTTCAAAAGAAATTTGAAAAATTTATTAGGACAGACTGTTGCACAAAGGGTTTTGTTTTGTTGTTTGTGCAAATAAACTTCAATAACCAACATACACTTAAGAGGTTGATCTTCCTGTGCAGTTTTTCAGAAAGCAGTACTCAAAGATTTCTACTTTTCTCACCAGGACTCTCCATATTCCCAAGAAACATACCCATAGCTGAACTACTGCTATACTGGAGGAAGATAAACTATAATACTGCTCCTTATGAAGAATCTGCAGCGCTAAACAGAAAAAAACCCCAGACCTAGTGCAATTCAGTGTGGCTACATCTATACTTTGAAGTAGGAATAAGAGATCCTCCGGAATAGGGCTTTATTCCGGAGGATCGGAACAGTCTAGATGCTTTTTTTCCGGCTTTTCCCCAAGCCGGGAAAAAAGCGGCGGACATGTTTATTTAAATCCGCGGGGGATATTTAAATCCCCCACGGATTTCCCTATTCCCACTTTCAAAATTAGCATGCCCCTTCCGAAAAAGGGGCCAGTGTAGACGTAGCCTGTAGGTTCAATCAACTTTCATTCCCTACATTAAGAAATATTATATAATATTAAATTATTTAATGTTGCAAAACAAATGGTGCAAACCTCATCTCTGCATTGTCTCCTTTACAGAAGGCAACATAATAAGAGCAAACTAAAGGGGCCCTAAAAATCCCCTTATCTAACCAGGGACATATTGCACTGATGCAGGTACTGTGGAGGACAGTTGTAAGGCTGCCCTCCAACAATCTCCTTCTGAGCCCTGGCATAGCATGCACAATAGGAGCAGGTGTTGGGGTGAGGCTGGGTTGTCAACTTTTGAATTGCACAAAACTGAACAACCTTGCCACGCCCCCTGCCCTGCAACTCTGCCCCTTCTCTGTGGCCCCATCCCCATTGATTCTATCCCTCCCCTCCCTTTGTCGTTCACTCTCCCCATCCTCGCTCACTCACTCATTTTCACCAGCTGGAGCAGGGTGTGAGGGCTTTCAGGTGGGGCTAGAGATGAAGGCTTTAGGGTGCAGGAGTGGGCTCGGGGCTGGGGCAAAGTGTTTGGAGGGTGGGGAGGGCTTCAGGTGTGGTGAGGGCTGGAGGTAAAAGGAGGGATGAGGGAGCTCACCAGCCTGGTGTGAGAGGCATGCATGGAATGCAAGTACTTTCCCCTCACTCCCTGATAGCCTGGGGAATGGGATGAAAAGTAAGCTGCATCCATAAGCGCACGGCTGCTGCCCCCCTTCCAAAATGGTGCCCTGGTGCATGGGCTTACATCTCTTGGCCATTCTAAGCACACTCAGTATGCAAAACCAACATGGAGTCCAGTGGCACTTTAAAGACTAACAAATGTCTTAGGTCTTACCTTTTAGTGAGCTACAACACACTTCCTCAGATGCTTAAGAGAAAAGAAAAGGGAAGAGATACAAAGATGGCAGTGTGTAATCCGTGCTAATTAAATCAGAGTGATGACATACTCCCATCTCTGGATCCCCATTCTTTTTTCTTTTATTTTCAGCACCTGAGGGTGTGAGTGGTATCTCACTAAAGCTTATGCCCTAAGAAATGTTTAGTCTTTCAAGTGCCACCAGACTCCTTCCTTTTGCTGAAAGACTAACACAGCTAACCCTCTGTAATAAGTAGGTAAAGTCAGTTTTAAACCAGTAATAGACCACAAGCATGCACTTCTCAGATTAGCTACCTCCAGTCATGTCTCCAGCTCCAGCCATTGGAACATAACAGAGGACACGGGAAAAAAGGGGAGCAGGCAGCTAAGGACTCTTGGGAATTTAGCTGCCGGGCCCATTCTGCCTGCAGCTGTCCCAGCAAAGCAACACTGCATCATTCATAAGCAGAGGAAGGGGTCTGAACCCCATTTACAGAGAGTTGATCATTTAGCACCTCTGGTTTTCTGCCATTCCCCTCAAATACAGCAGGGCATAAGGAGTGGGCAGGAAGAGAGGGTTAGAGGTGTGTGCGTATCGTAATTCCTCCCGACTGCCCTCCTTACATGGCAGGAAGAGAAGGGGAGCAGGAGAGGCTGTGAGAAGAACAGCTCTCTCACCCCACTCTTACTGCTTTCTGAGCTTGTCAGGGTAGAGGAAAAAGAAATCTAGGAAATGCACTCCTGAGAGCCTTGCAGGCAGCTAACAACCCATGGAGGAGATGGTGGTGGTAGTGTATACAGAAAGAATTGCCCCTTCTGCCATGGGCTTCCCCACAGCCTACTGAGGTTCCACTCATTGTCTTCTTCATCCTCTTGAGGGGTTATGGGTGAATATTTCCTCTTAGAAATGCCCTCCATACAGATCATGTACAATCCTGTTATGTCCTTGAGGAGCATAGTAATTGTCAGGAGTGGTGGTGGGTGATTATAGTGGGGAGTCTTACTGAGTAGGGAGGGGGAATAAGTGGGGACATGAGAGGCCATGGATATCTTCCAGTTCCTGACAACATTAGTGTCTCCATTAGGTCCAGAAGGTATTTGGAAGAGCGTGAGCAGAGCATTTTAGATGGTTCCACTCTGTTCAGAAATAAGTCCCGCTGTAGAGCTGGGGGAAGGAGCCTGTAGGAGGCTGATTATCTCGGACGGAGAAAACAGGGTCACTTACCTGTAACTGTTGTTCTTCGAGATGTGTTGCTCATGTCCATTCGAACGAGGTGCATGCGCGCCGTGTACACGGTTCCAGGAGCATTTTTTCCCCAGCTGTACCCAACAGGCTGGCAGGTCGCCCCCTGGAGTGGTGCCGCTATAGCGGAGCATAAGTATCTCTGCCGGCCCTCCCCCTCCTCAGTTCCTTATCGCCAGAAAACTCCAACGCAGGGGAGGCAGGGGAGGAATTGAATGAACATGAGCAACACATCTCGAAGAACAACAGTTACAGGTAAGTAACCCTGTTTTCTTCTTTGAGTGATTGCTCATGTCCATTCGAATGAGGTGACTACCAAGTTAACCCCCCAGAGGTGGGGTTGGAGCCACCTTTTTAGCTAACAGAACAATCACACTGGTATTTAACGACAACAAGAATTTTAATCAAGAAATGCAACACAGAACGCAGAACAGGAAGGTACAGCAGGCACATAACACTACGACCCTCCCCCTTTTCTGTTTTGTTTTACAGAAAAGAACCCAACACCGCTGCACCCACGGCAGAATCCTCCCACACCTTTTGAGTGAGGGCATAATGCTCTGTAAACATATGGATAGAGGACCATGTAGCTGCCCTACAGATCTCAAGACTCGGGACTTGGGCCCCAAAGGCCACGGACAAAGCGTGCGTCCTAGTGGAATGCGCCAACACGTGAGGTGGCTCCCTGTGTGCCAGAGTGTAGCACTCCCTAATACAGGAGGATATCCACCTCGACAACCTTTGGGCCGAAACCGGCGTCCCTTTCACCCGTCCGGCATAGGCAATAAACAACTGAGATGACTTGTGAAATGGCTTCATTCTGCCTATATAAAACGCCAGCGCACTTTTTGCGTCAAGGGAGTGCAACGCCCACTCCTTAGGGGAGCGGTGGGGCTTAGGAAAGAAAACCGGGAGGTATATGTCCTGAGACATGTGAAAGGTCGACACCACCTTGGGGAGGAACGCGGGGTGGGGACGCAGACAAACCCTGTCTGCCAAAAACACTAGGGCTCCACTGTCAGAGCATGCAATTCCAATATTCGATGTGCTGACGTAATGGCCACTATAAATGCCACCTTGAGCGACAGGAACCTGAGAGGGCAGGACGCTAGGGGCTCAAAGGGGGGACCCAAGAGCTTGTTTAGCACTAAGTTGAGCTCCTACTGTGGCACCGGGGCCCTCACATGGGGAAATAATTTGTCAAGACCCTTTAGGAACCTCTTCACAAGGGGATCAGTAAACAGCGACCTACCCCCCGACCCCTCGTGAAACATCGTCAGGGACGCTAGGTGCACCCATACTGATGGTGCAGACAGGCCCGCTTGCCGCAGCTCAGACAAGCAGTCCAGGACCACTGGAACAGGGGCATGGGAGGGGCATACTCCCTTACTCTGAGCCCAGACCGAAAACCGCTTCCACTTGGCGGCGTACGACCGTCTGGTGTTTGGCTTCTGGCTTCCCAGGAGAACCTCCTGTACCCCTCTTGAACAAGCCCTCTCGGGGGGTTTCAGCCATGGATAAGCCACGCCATCAGGTGGAGGGACTTGACACCCAGGTGGTACAGGATGCCCCCGCCCCTGTTCTGAGTGACTAGGTCCGGGGTCAGCGGCAGACGACAAGGTCTGGCCACCACCATCTCCCACAGGATGGGGTACCAAAACTGCCTGGGCCAGTTCGGGGCTATCAGGATTACCCGGGACTTGAACAGCCTGATCATGGTAAGCACCTTGGGAACCAGTGGGAACGGGGGAAATGCATAAAGCATCCCTTGAGGTCACAGTGAGATCAGTGAGTCCCCTTTCGAACCCGCTCCCAGACCCAGGAGGGAGAAGCACTGGGGACATTTCCTGTTCCCCTCGGTAACGAATGGGTCCACCAGGGGATGACCCCACATCTGGAAAAGCTGTGCTAAAACCTCCTCCTTCAGGCACCACTCATGGACTCTGAAGGACCTGCTCAGTAAGTCTGCTAACGTATTTATGCATCCCGGCAGGTATGCCGCGTGCAGCTGGATGCAGTGGGCTATGCAGAACTCCCAAAGGAGAGCTGCCTCCTGACACAGGGGGATGAGCGAGCACCCCTTGCTTATGTAGAAAATAGCCGCCGTGTTGTCCAGCAGCACTGATACCAGTTTCCCCGAGAGCATGGTCAGGAAGACCTCGCAAGCCCTCTTAACCGCTCTCAGCTCCTGAACATTTATATGCAACCCCCTCTCTTGGGGAGTCCACACCCCTGCATCCTGTTACTCTGTAAGTGTGCCCCTCAGCTGTCGTCAGAGGCGTCTGTGATGAGTTGGACCGACGGCAGCTTTGTACGATAGGAAACGCCCGTGCACACCTCGCTTTCTAACGTCCACCAACTGAGTGAGGTGAGGATGCTTTGCGGCAGTCAGGACCAGGTCCCATCCGTCTCTGGCCTGGTTGAACGATCTTGCCAACCACACCTGCAGAGGCCTGAGCCTCAGTCTGGTGTGCCTGACAACATAGGTGCAGGCCGCCATATGACCTAGGAGCTTCATGCACAACCACGCCGTCGTCAACGGAGACTGCCGCAGGTTGGATACTAGGGTCCTGATCACCTGGAACCTGGATTGCTAGAGGTAAGCGTGCCCTGTCCTGGTGCACAGGGCTGCCTCCACGAACTCTATGTTCTGTGTTGGTGTCAATTTTGACTTTTCCTCGTTCGTGACGAGTCCGAGTCTGTTGAAGAGAGACCGCCCCAAACCTATGTGCGCGACTACCTGGTCTCTTGACTGACCCCTGATGAGCCAGTCGTCCAAGTATGGAAAGACCAGGATTCCCAGGCACCGTCGACAGCCTGAAGGGGAGAACAACAAACTGGAAGTGTTGGTGGGATACTACGAACCGGAGGAATCTCCTGTGGTTTGTCCGAATTGCGACATGAAAGTAGGCGTCCTTCAAATCGAGGGCCGCATACCAATCTCTCTTGTCTAGCACCGGAATGATTGAGGCCAGGGTTACCATCCGAAACCTCTCCTTTTTTATATGCTTGTTGAGAGCCCCGAGGTCTAGGATAGGTTGCAGGCCTCCTTTCGGCTTTGGAATAATAAAATAGTGGGAATAAAAACCCCTGCCCTCCCGGTAGGAAGGGACCCTTTCCATCGCTTCTTTCTCCAGGAGCGCGAGGACCTCCTGCCCGAGGAGGGACTCATGAGATGGGTCCCTGAAGAGGGACGGGGAGGGAGGAAGGAAGGGGTAGGAGCCCAGGAAGGGGATAGAGTACCCCTGTGATATTATGTCCAGCACCCATTTGTCTGAGGTGATGACCGACCAGGCCTGGGCAAAGTGGGACAGCCGGTCCCCAAACTGATGGGTGTCAGTATGTGGCCCCCGAGCGCACCTTCAAAATGACTGCTTGGGTAGAATGGGAGGGAGCTGAGTGGTCCCCCTGCCTGCATCCGGGTGGGGCCGACAGCGCCTACTGCGAGCCCCTGAGCCCTGCATACAGGCGAAACCCCCAGTAGGACCTCGGGGTCTACGCTGCCAATAGTCAGGCCATGCTGCCTGCGGCTGGGCCCTATGCGGCAGCCTACTCGGCAACTGTCTCTGCTGGGGAGCTGGCGTATGTATACCCAACAACCGCAGAGTCGACCTGGTATCTTTCAGGCTGAAAAGCCTGGAGTCGGTATTCTCTGCAAACAGGGCCTTCCCATCGAATGGCAGGTCCTGAATAGTGGCCTGCAAGACCAATGGAATCCCTGAAACCTGCAGCTAGGTTTTACGCCGCATTACCACACTGGACGCCATCGTCCTGGCTGACAAGTCTACTGCATTCAGGGATGCTTGCAGGCCAGTGCGCACTATTGTTCTGCCCTCCGTGGCCAGGGCAGAGAACTCTTGCCTGTCCTCCTGGGGCAACCTGTCCTGGAACCTGTCCATCGCTTGCCAGGTGTTATAGGCATAGTGACTGAGCATTGCCTGCTGATTGGCAATGCGCAATTGCACCCCCGCCCCCATTGCATAGACCTTACACCCCATTAGGTCCATATGCTTAGGGCCCTTTGCTTTTGGAGAAGGGCCAGGCTGCCCCTGCCACTCCTTCTGGGCTGCTGCCTGGGCCACCATAGAACCCGGCACCAGTTGCAAACAGAGGTGCTCATGTCACGACTGGGGCACATAATACCTTCTCTCGATACCCTTGAGCATCGGGGCTAGAGAGGCCGGCATCTGCCACAACGTATTCGTGATTTTTGCCACTGTTTTATTTAGTGGCAGGGCTAATTTTGTCAGGGAATCCCCTGTGAGGATGTCCACCATCGGGTCTGACTCCTCGGTCACCAGCTCTACCGGCACCCTGATATTTGCCACAAGTCAGCGGAGCAGCTCTTGATGCGACCTCACGTCCATGGCTGGCATAGCCGGGGCCAGATCTGCCAAAGCCTCATCCGGAGATGACAAGGATGTCGACTCACGTCTCAGGGCCAGCTGCTCCACCCTCACCGGAGCAAGGGCTGGCTGCTGTGGCACCCCCGGCTGCTGGAGATTAGCCGGTGGTTCCCCCAGGTCCGGGTGCCTCTACGGCTAACCGCTCTGGGCAATGGCGGGGCTTGGGACAATGAGGCTGAAGGCATGGACCTCCTTCATGACCCATTGACCGAACCAGAAGGCAGAAGCAGCCCCTGCCATTGGTGATAGGCCCAGGGTGTCCAAAACTGCCAGGGCTGCTGCACCTGTGGCGGCCACATCTGCTCGAACCCCTGCAGTGCCGTCCAGTGCTGAGAGCGAGATCGATACCACGACGATATACGAGAGGACACCGCGGAACGCAGACACTCTGCCTCAGATTCTGACAACTATAGCATTCCTCAAAGCCACCACCTTCCCAGCACTGCCTAAGGGAAGGAAGTGACTAGACTTTGACACATGACTATACCTTGCAATAAGATAGTTAAACCTTACTGAATTATGTGTGCGGCCCATTGTGTTAATAACACAACTGTTTATTTGTTATTATGAGATTATATGCAACTCCTGTAGGTCAAGGACATATGCTAATGTAATTCTTATGGTTATCAGCTGTTTCTAGCTTTGTTCTAAGGGGGAACCCAATATCTGGCTGATTACCTATTGATGGTTTCTTTAAAGGATCATTCTGGATTCTCTAGAGACCGGCATACAAAGAAGCGATTTTGAGATGAGTCACCTGAGTGGCTACTGACTCAGGGCCTTTGCTCTAATCCAGCAAACAGGCACAACCTGTTGCCTAACAGGAGGGCCCCAATCCCAGGGAAAGAGTTTGAAAGTAATGAGAATGGAGATGAGGGGAAAGAGGTCATCTCTGAGAAGCATATCAGCATGCATGTATTAGTGTTTTTAATATTTTTCTCTATAATGCTTTCACCTTAAAGATAAATAAGCTTCTACAGAAAGTGGAATGGGGTACTTAATTGTGGCCAGACTATTAGTCTCGGAAGAGAAGCAAAGCAAGCCTGCTTAGGCAAAGTGTCTTTTTCTGAATATAACTCAGTGGAAGCAGGGAACTTTTCAGGTTAGAAATAACCTAGTCAGAAGAGGGAGAGACATATGTCTCAGAGAGATGAAAGCCAAAGAACCCAGAAGCCTGACAGCAGATGTCCTGGCTGAACCAGCAGGGGGCACATAGGCACTGACATATGCAACCCAGGGTTTTACTGAAACTGGGACAAACACTTGGTTTCACAAAAACCAAGGTGGACACAGACACAGTCCTTGCGAAGCAGGACAGTCCTGGAAAACAGGATGCCTAAACATGCCACTTATGGCTACTGTACTCTAGTTCTACAATCCATTCAGGACAGAATTCATTACTAAGGATAAAAGAGAGATGCCAGGGCCTCACAAAATTCTGGGCGAGAGTCTGAATTTGGGAAATAAATATTTTTTCTTATAAAATCCATCAAATAAGCCCCCAATGTGCATGCATTTTCAATGCAGCCATAACTATGGAATGTTACCAGTACCTCCATAATATTTCTGGGAGGTAGTACACATCCTGTAGCATGATAAACGTTTACATATTAATGGCACCAGCTAGAATTTACAGACTGTAATATTGCACTGGCTTCATTGAATAAAGGAAAATTGTACCTAATTTGTTCAAACCTCAAAGTTAGAAAAGCTAAAAATCACTTTACAACAATTAATTGTGAAATGTATTTGAAAATAGAGATAATTACCGTGGGGATTTCTGAGTCACCCTCTGGTGACATTCATCTTCCTGAAATGATATGAGTTTTGACATTGGCTGCACAGTTGCAAAATATGAGCTACATTTAAAAGTCCCCATCCTGATTTATATTGCTTTATTGATCACAAAAAAATCCACTCTTTAAATATTTATAATATTGTTTAAATATTAAACATTAAATTTTTCTTCTGATTTTTAAACACGTATTATACAGGGTGGAAATTTGTTTATAGTCTCTTACAATGGGCTTGCTACCTGTCACTGTCATGTGATGTCATTTTCAAGCCTCTGGCTGGTGACAGCTTTCTTGCTGTGAAATGACAAGTGTAATTAAAACTTTGGTTTCAAATGCACTTTGAATTTTATTTATGGTAAGAAGAGCTACTTCTTTCATGAATTTTCATACTGCTGGGTTGAGCAAACATGCTGTAGATGAAACTTTCCCATAAATCTGGTGTTAAAAATCTTGCAGATTAGAATATGCAGCCCTTTCTAGTACCACAACACAACATAATAAACTTATATTTCCACAACAAGAAGTACTTTTTCTACTTCATTAGGTGGTCACTGTACACTGCAAATACTAGCAAATCTTCAGGAAATGTCTTAAAATGATGTTTACTGAACAACAATTAGATTGTGTGTCAAAAGCAGAATGTAACTAAGGGTGTGTCTAGACTACAGAGTTTTGTCGACAAAAGTGGACTTTTGTCGACAAAACTATACCTGCGTCTACACTACCGCTGAGTTCTGTCGACATAACATCGATAGAACTCAGCAGTTTTGTCGACGCTGGTAAACCTCATTTTACGAGGCATAACGCCTTTTGTCGACAGAGTTCTGTCGATAGAAGGTGTTATTGCATGTAGGGTTGTGTCTAGACTACAGGGTTTTGTCGACAAAGCAGCTTGCTTTGTCGACAGAACTGAATGTGTCTAGACACTCTTTGTCGACAAAACTTCTGTTGACAAAAGCCTGTAGTCTAGACGTACCCAAAGAAAGAGTGTTTAAGTCAGGAGAATGGAACAAATGCAGTACTATATTTTCATGCATGGCATGACTGATAGCACTAATGTCAAACTGAAATATATTTAAAAACAATCACAGACCCATACAACTAGAATTGGCCTAAACCAAAATGCTAGATCCAAAAAAACATCTAAATGTTCAAGGAATTTTGTACTCAAACTTCATGGTTGTCTTTATTTCTGTTGCGTACTGAACCAAATCATGCAGCTCTCAACATTCCTCAACAGTAAATTCTGATCTAGTTCTGGTAGTTCTATTGCTTAGTTTTTTTTAAGTAGTAGATGTTTCAGAGATGTTCTCATTAGGAAGGCACAATCAGAAAGTATATCAGAAAATGACACGTAATAGCAGATGAAGAAGAAGGCAAGTTTCAACCCCACCAGTGATTCCTGCAGACCTGTGGCTTTAACTTCTCTGAACACAGAAGCATGGAGAGAGTATTTTAAGTTTACTGTTCAGTAGAAGCCCAAATAATATTATTCAATAAAAAGTGGCATCCTATCTAAATGAAAGCCATACTTATCAGAAACAGGTATTATTTTATATACATACACAAATGCATATGTTAATTCTAGGCCATGTTCCAAGCCCTCCAATCATCTCGAAGTCACCAACTGCAAGAGCCCAGTAATAAAGTGGATATAACTGCTCAATAAATCAAAACCACACCCAGAGACACATTAACATCTTGTGGTCAGGATTTTGCATACTACAAAATTAAGCAGAGAAAGCAATGGTGTCAATTTAAAATGTCTAAGTAAGTGCTTAAAAATCTTAACTCAAGGCACCACTGCATTACAATATTCCTCATTAGACAGTCCTGAGCACGTGCATTCATTGTTATATAGCAACAAAGGACATGTATAAATGTTCACACTAGATACATATCCAACATATCGTTCCCATTCTGTACAGCTATGGCAAAGCTGAAGGACACTGTTAGAACAAAAAAGCTATAAACAGTTTCTATTAAAAACCATGTTATTTTTCTCTCACACTCTCAACTTCTTAGTAATGCTCTTTTCCACATACATCTGCCTCAGTTCATGGCAAATGCACCTTTATTGTCTTTTTCTGATCCACAAAAGACACCCACTCTAGGCTTCCAGTGCTTCAGCCCATCACCTCTTTTGGGTGGAGACCAGAGGCAGCAGTGCAAGGTGCTAGGTGGGAGCCCGTCTGTGAGGGGAGCCAGTTTAAAAATTAGCTCCCCATGCAGACCAGCTTTCCACAGCTATCCCGTGCTGCTGCCTCTGATATAGAGGCAACAGTGCAGGGAGGCAGAAGCCCCTGTCCACGGGGAGCAAAGGGGAAGAGAGGGGAGCAGAGCTTCCCAGCATAGACAAAGGTTGCTGTGGCATCCCATCTGCTCCCCCCCCCCCGCACTGTTGCCTCTAATACAGAGGTTCCTGCCTTCCCCCCACACCGTCGCTGCCTCAGTGGGAGACAGCAGGAGAGGGGATGCAACTACATAGGAACCGGCACACTGACATCAGCTCCCACCTCCTCCACTTTGCTGCCTCTGAGAGAGGCAGCAAGGGGAGAGAAGTGTGTGTAGTGATTTGGATCAATCAATGTGCCCAGGCTTACTGGTTAATCATTTAAATGGCTATATGCTAATTTCCTTCATTAAAAACAGTATCAGTTTCTCTATACATGCTAAAACCACCCTCCATGAGTCTTGTGGGGCCTCAGCAGGCCTAGCTCTTTTCATTCCTTCCTAGGAATGATGGGGTCCCTCTTTTGGACAGAAAATTCTTTGTCTGTTGAATAAGGAAGAAAATCCCAATTTAGTTTCAAATGAGGCTATTAATCCAAAAGTGCTCTCTGTCTGCTGGTCTCTGGAGAATTTGGTTTGACCCTGCATTTGTGAGCCTCTCCAGGTCGTGATAAATCTCTGAAGTATTGCAACATGAATTAACTTAATCACTGCCATCCTTCTGAGTTCCTGGAAGGCCGTCTTTACCTCTGCCATGGAATTACATACTATCCCTGGCTCATATAGGGATGCATAAAAACCTAATACACACTCTCCCAAAGATACTGCAGGAAAACGGCTCTATTGTTCACATTCTCATCTACTATCTTTGCCCAGAGGAACTTACATGTTTTTAATTAAGTGATTAAAACACGTTTGATAGAGACTTGAAACATTGGCGACTCCATTTCTTACACATATTTCTGACTTTCTGTCCTGCCCATAACTCAGAAATGCCTTGCTGTAAGACACCAAACGTGACTCATACATGAATCCTCAATGAGAATCACCTTGGCTGTGTCTACATTGGAACCCTTTTCCTGAAAAGGGATGCTAATGAGACACTTCGGAATTGCAAATGCTGCGGGGGATTTAAATATCCCCCGCGGCATTTGCATGAACATGGCTGCCGCTTTTTCCGGCTCGGGGCTTTGCCGGAGAAAAGCGCCAGTCTAGACGGGATCTTTTGGAAAATAAAGCCTTTTCCGGAAGATCCCTTATTCCTGATTTTAAGAGGAATAAGGGATCTTCCGGAAAACGCTTTATTTTCCGAAAGATCCCGTCTAGACTGGCGCTTTTCTCCGGCAAAGCCCTGATCCGGTAAAAGCGGCAGCCATGTTCATGCAAATGCCGCGGGGGATATTTAAATTACTTCATGTTTATTTTTATGAAGTGGAGTATAAAGTTTTAGCTCTTTGAGATCGTTTCCCAGTATGCTATTAATTCTATGCAAAAGAAAGAGAGCAATCAGCAGTTACCACAGTATCTTTTCATGTTTTTGTTAAAAATAAACATCTCTGCACTAGAGAGTACAAGCAAAGGGGGAATCCTTGAATTCAATCATACGTCTTTGCTTCCGGTTTCTGCAGCTTCACCAATAGCATGACTAGAAGAAACTAGCAATGATGAAAACCCATTTATTAAGGCACATCTTTTCCCCACCATTCCTGCCAAAGGAATTACAGACTCTGTGATGTATTTTGCAAGAATTGCAGGTTACTGAGGAAAAAGAGGTGTTCAAAGGCTGCCTGCAGAGAAAAAGTGAAGATATTGATCCTTCTCCATTTCTATACCCCTAAACTTGAGATCACATATGAGATTTCAGCAAAGTAGGTGGGGAGCAGATTATGCCGACTGCACACCACTTTTATGGCCTCCTGATTCTGGGATACGTTAGGGGCTGGAGTTCCACTTGGTGTAATGCAGAAACAGCTCACAAGGGCTCTGATTACCTTACAAAGATAGCTTCCCCACTTATCACCCCTGATTAGCCATTCATTGACTCATAAATAGCTATTCCCTCCCTCCCTTCCTCTCCCTCACCCCTCTTTCTGTACTAAATCTGATTTGTCAGTTTAATAATGTGTTTACTTTTTTCATTGTATTCCTTTGGTATATATGGTCATGACAATTTTCTTCCAGAATATGATCTGAGGAAGTGGGTCTGGACAACGAAAGCTCATCACCTCCTATTAAACCATCTTGTTAGTCTTTAAGTGCTACATAGTTTTTCTTTTTGTTTTAGCATGGGCTCTATAAGTTACTGCAACCCATCGTTTGCAATACTGCCTAGAATTTCTGAAATGAAGCAACTCTGGTCTCCTGTACATCCCTGCAATCCCAGCATGTACCCTATACCAAGACTTGCAAGGGTATCCTCAGAAGGCAAACATAGGGCTATCTCCCATAGTGCCTGCATTAGGGGAATCCTTTTCCCACCTAGGACAGCTTTTACAAATCCTTCACACCATTTCTATGATCCCTTCACACTACTCCTAGGCATAAAGACACCAAGCTAGAAGATCTCATCCCATTTCTCTGAATTTCTTTCTCCCATCACCAGAGATCAACAGTCTTCTCAGAGTCTTCCCTTAAGTCCACCAAATGGAATATTCACTCCAGCTGCAGGAGAAGGATGTGACAATAGAATCTCTCTGCATAAAAGGAGGCAACAGCAGAACATTCACACATGCAGATACACATGCCACCATAAAGTATGCATGCAATTAGAAAAAAAAATCAAGTGTGTAAGATGAACAAATTGGATTTGGGAAAAACCGAAAGAGAATAAACAGGCAACTCTACAATGCCATTTGTACAGAGTCACTTCTAAAAGTAGAAGTGCGCTTTTAAAAAATGTAAAGACTGTCTAGACAGTAAAGAATAATAAAATCAATTGGGGAAGAACAGATCACTCTGTCATACACTGTCCAAGTACTGTAATTACAAGTTAGCATTCAGTCTGCATAGAAGGCTAATGAAATAAAACAGCAAAATAATTAAGTTATTGTCTAACATCACTGTAAGTAATAAATAACACATGTCCTCCTTTGGGTAAGGGGTTTGAAAAGGGCAAGTATTTAAATTTGGTGTCATTGCAGCAGAGATAATTTTGCCCAACAAGCAGAAACAGAGCAAATGGCCGTATTTAAGATTGGTGCAGTCTAAAAGTCAATTGAGTTACATTCTGAAGACATTTGGCTCACAATATTTACAGCTTTGACAACCACAAACAAACCATACTAACTTTGACCCTAAAACTTCCATGAACCTCCACCAAGCCTTTCTGTTACCTATGTTCAGCGTTTACCACCATGCATTACTGTTTGGGTTTACACTTGAAAAACCCTCACTTCAAACTTTGGGCTAAATTCTGTCATCCATAACTGGAAAAAAGACCATTGAACTAGTCACTAAAGTATAAAATGTTGTTGTAGCCAGGATTTTAGAGAAACAAAGTGAGAAAGGTATTGTCTTTTACTTGATCATTTTCTAATGGTGAGAGAGACACTTGAAGGCTTGTCTTTTTCACCAACAGAAGTTGGTCAGTAAAAGATATTACATCACCCACCTTATTATTGAAATGGCAGTTTCATTCCATTCAGGACCATAGAATTTAGCCTTTTGAAACATGCAGCAAAACATCATTTTTCAAAGACCCATCATTGTCATTTTGAAAAAAACAAGCAGACAAAAAAAACAGTTACAGCGCACCAGCCTGGTTAATGGTCTTAAGGCAACAATCTTCCATTTTGTGAGATGACATTAGGATGGTCCAGCGGGGTGGAGCAGGTTCTTAATATGAACAAGGCCTTTAGATTGATGACAAAGTAGAATTTCTCTCAAGGGAGGCAGAGAAAAGGAAATACTGTTTATTGTTTTAACAGAGGAGCTATTTTGAAAAAAAAAGTACATATGGGAAATCATATGAGGTCTGGATCAAGAACTCTTTCAAGCCCAGTTAAAAAGGAGATGATCAAGTGCTCTGAAAAAAAATATATCAAATTGTTTTTTTTTTAAACTGGCTCAGGTAGAGAGTGGTGAATCTGATGTTCCCATCTCATTAACCTATGTGACAAAGAAACAAAATCTATTGACACAGGTTGCTTGGAAGCCACATCTCTAGAGTTCAAATGTCATTGAATGGATTAAAACAAGAAATCCTAGTTAAGTGTAATGCTCAGTGAGCCATATGCCTTTTAAAATTAATAAGAAGCATTATGAACAACTCCAGCTTTCCCAGATTTAATCACCATTAAACCATTTATGATGGGTCCTACACCAGAGACTTAATATTCGTTGATATTCTTATGTATAATTACTTCTTATAATCAGTGCATAGCTATTAAGTGATGTACTGCTAAATCTCCAGGTTTCAAATGGATAAATATTAGCCTAATGTGCTCAATCAATGCATAGAAATAGCTTTAAGCACTTTTCCTGCAAGGGAAAATATTTACCATATATCACAGTTAGATTAGCCTGAGGCACTAAGCAGCTGATAGGGGAGGATTGAAAGCCTGGAAATCACTTTAAAAGTCCTTGTGTTTCTGTGAAGGACACCCTCAATAGACAGGAGGGAGAAAGGGAACTGAATGGTGTTACCTTGAGCATCCTATTAAACACAGTACTTAGGATCAGAACCGTGTCAGAATATTTGCTGCTTGAGACACAAATTGTTTCTTTCTATAGAGGAAAAGCAATAAAGGATAGAAAAAGCTTCTAATCTGTTTAGTTTACCAAATTCTTCATTCTAAATGACAGTTAATAGCCCTGGAATAGGTTGTTAATATATAAAAGTCCTCTACAGTAGATTATGTAGTGTCCATAGTCATGCCTAAAAGGATGTGCAATAATAAATAAATTACACCTAATCATACAACTTTAAAACAAAACTGCATTTTAATAATAATCACACACACAACCCAATATTGAATCCGCAAGTCTTCCATGTATGCGACTCTTTGGAATTTAAGATGGGCTGTATAACTTCTATATAACTAATGAAATCTATAGTACCACACTCTGGCTAGGTCTACACTGCGGGGGTTTTTTGGCAGAAGATATGCAAATGACGTGCTCATTAGCATATCTCACGCACATTTGCATACCCTCGTCCGATCCTTTTTGCCGGAAAAAATCCGCAGTGTAGACATAGCCTCGGTCTGACTGGACTACTTGATTTTCTCTTCTTTCCCACAAAATAGGGGAAAGTAGAATTCTTAACTTTATGTCATGTTAGATTCTCTAGTATCAGGGAGATAGCTGTGTTACTCTGTACCTGCAAATACAACAAGGTGTCCTATGGTACCTTAAAGATTAAGGTTTATTTGGTCATAAGCTTTTATGTGTAAAGACTAGTGTTCCCTCTAAGATTTTCCATCCTTGTGCAGGTTGAATTTTCTTTTGGGTGGGTTGAAATTTCTTATATGCCACACCAATATTGAGGTAGTGAGAGGCTATGCACCCACCAGTACAAACAGAAACCACAGGTATAAATATGTATTTTAAATAGTCCACAGGTGTGGAAAAGATATATTAAAACAAAGGACAATTAACAGGGACCAATTATTATTATTATTTAATATAAAATCGAACAAAATCTCCCCCTGGTTGAAGAAGTGAGTTATGCCCATGGAAGTTCATGATACTATTTATATATTTTTGTTAGTCTAAGGTGCTACAGGACCATTGTTGTTTAAGTTTTTTTAGTTACAGACCACCACAGCTGAGACCTTGAAGTACATGTATCATCATTCTTTCTAACAAACAGACGAAAGTTATAAAGATCTTGCAAATAAGATTTCATCCAACAAAACAGCTAGCATCACAACTAGTACTTGCTGCTTATGACTTATAAGAGCCAGAACTCTACCAGGTAGCAAGGATCTGGCCTTAATGCAATACAGTTTACCATGTATTAATTAGTAATGCAGGATTATAAAAATACCATTAAGAACAGAGTTTTAGATATCTGCAACACTCAAAAAAATCTGTTAAAAGAATATTTTTCTTTCTTACCTTAAGACATTAACACGGGGTGGACAATAATTTTTGATGGGGGCCACTCAAAAGAATTTGGTAAATGGTCGAGGGCCGCACTCCTCCATTATATTAATAGAGAAGGTGCAAAGGTCTGGAATGGAGATTGGGTGTAAAAGGGAGCTTGGGATAAGAGAGTAGGGTGTGGGATCTGGGAGGGAGTTTGAGTGACCTGGGGCAATGGACTGGGGTGAGGAGGGGGTGCAAGGCTTGGGAGGAGGTTGTGACCTGGGGCAAGAATGCAGGAGGGGGTGCAGAGATTTGGGCTGTGACCAGGGATAGCAGATTAGGGTGCAAATCTGAGAGGGGTTGTGACCTGGGTTGTGACCTGAGGACGGATGTAGGAGGGGATGCAGTATCTGGGAAGTCATATGGGGCCTGGAGCAGGGGTGCAGAAGAGGGCAGAGGGTTGGGGGAGGAAGGGAGAGACTGGGGTGCCAGAGATAGGCTCTGGCTGGAATACCTTGCCTGGCTCCCAGCCAGCAGCCTCGCGGTTCCTTAGCCAGGGTCCCTACTTTCTAGCCCTGTACATGCTCAGGAGAGATGCAGGAGCCTTGTTTATTGCTCTAAACTGATTGCTGTGAGCCCAGGGAATGACGGAGGAGGGGCACTTCACCTGCTGTCTGTCCTGTAAACAGGGAGCTGCCATTGGTCGAAATTGTCCAATGGGAGCTACTGGGGGCAAGGGCAGCATGAGAAGCCTGTCTCCCCTCCCTCCAGGCCCTCAGCATTCACAAACACACATGTGGCCCTGCACCTGGCTTTCTTGAGTGTTGGAGTGCGAGGCAGGCAGGGAGCTGGCTGAGGCTCTCATGGTCAGATCCGACGTGCAGATCATCTTTTGCCCAGCTCTGGAGTAGAAGCTGGAACCAGCTTCTCCATTTACAGCAGGCAGCAGCTGCAGCTGCTTCTGTTCCTTCAAGAGTGCAAGTGCCCCCCCTTCTCCAGCTGATCAGCTGAGCTCCTTGCCTGTGTGGGGAGTTCTGAACCTCTGCGCCAGGCTCAGAAAAGGGCTGTGTGCCCACGCGGCTGCGCAGCTTAAAGGGAACCTTGGTAAAGACCCATTCCTCAGATGCACCTGACAAAGTGGATCCTTGCCCATGAAAGCTTATGCCCAAATAAAGCTATTAGTCTTTAAGGTGCCAAGAAAAACCAAACCAAAAGTCCACTTTTCTCTAGCCTACCCCATTACATCAAGATGAATTAGCCTTTGAGCCAGAGTTCAACATTTCAGTTATTATCCTGTTCAGACTTCCAGCTAAACTGTACACTGTAACAGGAAAAACACGTTATTGCAAATGTGGGAGCTGCTTTGAAGACATCAGTTTTATATGCAAAATTATTTTCTTTAAACTTTGTTATCAAATTTAAGTTACTAAAATTGGACAAAAATAAATTATACATTAGAGCTGACTGATTTTCCTAACTATGGGTTGTCTAAATGGCTTTGACTCCTCACTCTGCATACACAACTGGTAAGCTAAGTTGCATTGTATTGTTTCTTTATTTTAAACAAGAGCAAATGATTTACAACTGACTTCTGGTATGCATTTTTAAACAAATAAGTATTTGTAAAAATACCTGTGACGCTTTTTATATTTGCAAACATTTTTTCATAAATTTCAAATACTTGTGAATACACGGCATCCCCGCTATAAATAGCCCTGGTATACATCCGTTCTGCACTAAAGTAATTGACACTTGTAGGAACTGATGTGTTACAAGTCCTTCCATTCCCCACTCTTAAGTCACGTAAAAAGAAAAAACAACAACCCCAACTTGCACAAATGGAAGTCAGCTGCAGAAAAAAAAAATCCTTCTTTAAGTTGTTTTGCTGTAAGTCCAAGTTTTTTGGAACATATCTTGCACTTATAGCGAGGATGGCCTGTAATGAATAATATGAGCCCATAAATCATATTCAACTGACCTGCCTTTTTATCACTAACGTGTATTTAAAAGTCGCATGTTTAATTTTTCTACAGTCAATATACTCTGTGACTTTTAATCTGTAATTGCTGCACCAATTTTTATATTCTGTATGCTTTCATTTGTCTGTTCAGTATTTTCTATTTATAT
This sequence comes from Pelodiscus sinensis, assembly GCF_049634645.1. Taxonomy (NCBI): domain Eukaryota; kingdom Metazoa; phylum Chordata; order Testudines; family Trionychidae; genus Pelodiscus; species Pelodiscus sinensis. The sequence continues at coordinate 114,638,808 of NC_134713.1, forward strand.
ATTCTGCTGTTAAATTATTTATTTAAAAAAATCAATACAACAGAACTATATGAAATAGTATAAACACAAAAAATGTTATTTTCCATTTAAACTAGTTTATGTCTAAAATGTGAGAACATAAAAACGTCCATACTGGGTCAAACCAACGGTCCCATCTAGCCCAGTATCCTGTCTGCCAACAGTGGCCAATCCCAGATGCCCCAGAGGGAGGGAACACAATAGGTATTCCTCACGTGATCCCTTTCTTGTCACCCATTTCCAGACAAACAGAGTCTAGGGACACCATTCCTACCCATCTCGGCTAATAGCCATTGATGGACCTAACCTCCATTAATCTATCGAGCTCCTTTTTGAATCCTGGTAAAATCCTAGCCTTCACTACATCCTCTGGCAAGGAGTTCCACAGGCTGACTGTGCGCTGAGAGAAGAAACACATCCCTTTGTTTGTTTTAAACTTGCTGCCTATTAATTTTAGTTGATGACCCCTAGTTCTTGTATTGTGGGAATAAGTAAATAACTTTTCCTTATTCACTTTTTGAGCATTTCAACTGCATAAATTAATCTTTGAGGGCCTGCACTAGATGACCTCTTAAGATCCCTTTCAGTCTTATGAAAAGTCTCTTTCATTTCTGTGAAAGAGAATCATATACTTTTTGAAGGGGACATGATACAATCCTCTATGCAAAGCAAACAACGATTTCCACGGGGCCTGGCCCAACTGTACTGAAATCACTGGAAGGCTATCAATAGGAATCAATCATGGGGAACAGTTTTTGAGAGCAATAATTAGAAAATTGAGTTTTCTTCAAGTTCAAAAGGGTTAAGTCAAATTAATTCAATTTTGGCCTGGACTAGAAACATTTTTCACTCTGCTTCTAGGGCCTACATATGGAATTTTGAGACACAGAAGGCTATTCCTCTTCAATTCAAGCCCTTGTTTGATAAACAATTCTAGATTTATTACTTCTCTTATCATGGAATTATTATTGCCTTTAGTAGTGCATAATATTAATTTATTCTCGCTCTCATTAAAATTTATTTCAGTACTTTCTAAGCAAATTTGGTGCTGCTGAAAATTGCTAGATTCAAAATTATAAAGTGAAATTAACTTTATTTCCAGAGGTGCAGAATTTACAGTGACTGCGGGAAGCTCTCTCATATCACTGTGCTTCAAAATGTGAGGTTGTGGGAGAAGGAGCAAGTCAATATCCAGTGATTCAAACGAGCCACTGAATCTAAAAGTTACAACATACCCATTTTCCAACTCGGTTGCTGCAAAAATCTCATGAGAACAGGCACTCATGATATTTCAACCTGAAATGGCAGAGCCATTTAACACCAATATTTCTATCACAGATGACAATCCCTAGTTTGGTCCATTCTGGAGTCTGAATGCAACATCCTTGTACTGGTAGCCTGAACACTGCCTCTTTATTCAGTCTCTGCTTCCAGTGCCTAAACTAGCAATCACAGCAAAGAAGTCAACTATGAAATGAGCACAAACTGATCAATTCTCTCATCAAAAGAGGCATTTCCTCTTGTCCAGAGCTGAAATACATTGGGTATAGAGAGAGATTTCACTGGCCTTGCAATAATGTATCTGTTTTGTGGATAGATTAAGATCTCCAGTCACATATATTTATTCTAATCTGATTAATTTCCCTCTTTCAACCATCCTGGAGTGTTAGATGACCATGACTTAACTTGTGAACCCTCATCTTTGATATTAAGTGCGACTCAAAATGACATAAAATATTCTGTCATGATCATCTCACAATACTAGCAAGTAATGTTTAATTGGAAGACTATTTCTCTGTGGTTACGTCTAGACTGGCACGATTTTCCGCAAATGCTTTTAATGGAAAAGTTTTTCCGTTAAAAGCATTTGCGGAAAAGACCGTCTAGACTGGCATTGACGCTTTTGCTCAAAAGCACTTTTTGCGGAAAAGCATTCGTGCCAATCTAGACGCGGTTTTGCGCAAGAAAGCCCGGATCATCATTTTCGCCATCGGAGCTTTTTTGCGCAAAACAGTTTTTAGCTGTCTATACTGTCCCTCTTGCGCAAAACCATTTGCGCAAGAGGGCTTTTTCCCGAGCGGGAGCATCATAGTATTTGCGCAAGAACACTGACAATCTTGCATTAGATCGTCAGTATTCTTGCGCAAATTCAAGCGGCCAGTGTAGACAGCTGGCAAGTTTTTGCGCAAAAGTAGCTGCTTTTGCAGAAAAACTTGCCAGTCTAGACACAGCCTGTATGTTTAAACTCAAAAACAGTGGATCAGTGCAATTTCTCTGGATTCATATTATCTGGGATCAGTAATTTTTAACCCAGTTGTTTAGAATGATTGTCATTAATGATTATTACTCTCAATATTTTTAAAAAAATATGATTTTAACATTTTTAAATAAGAAACTTCAGCAGTTTTTTACTGCTGAAATATGCAGCCTGTGGGATTTAAATTTTACAATGTGCAATACTTATTGAACTAGTAACATACTCAATAGTTTCATCATTACCCCTTGATATGTTCTCATTGACTCACAGACTTTAAAGCCAGAAGGCACCATTCTAATCTCTACTATTCCAATTTCCTGCATATAGCAGGCCACAGAACTTTGCTCACCTGCTCCTATAATAGACCCCTAACCTCTGGCTGAGTTACTGAAGTCCTCAAATACTGACTTCAAGTTAAAGAGAACCTACCATTTACACTAATTTAATTTACCTACAAGTAACCCATGCTCTGTGCTGCAGAGAATGGCAACCACCTCCCCCCCCCCCACCTCCCCAATGAGACTTTGTCAATTTGGCCTGAGGGAAAATACCATCTAGACCCCAAACATGGGGATCAGTTAGACCAGTGATGAGCAACCTGCGGCCCATCAGGGTTCTATGTGTGGCCCACAAGACATTTTGTCTACTATTGCCCACAGGGTTGTCAGATTCTGCTGTTTTCTGTCTGCGTAGGTTTTTTTTCCTATTGCATTTACTGAAGTGTCACACATGTAAAGCAAGGATACATGAAGTGAGGTACATGCTGATTGCACACATTAACTATGAGAGCCATGTGCTCCTTATGCATCCAAAGCCCTGCTATAGTTCAATTGGCACACCCTGCAAATTCTAGGTACACAAGCATTTAACAAAACTACCATATTCTGGGAGACTGTCTTGGTTATGACAATCTTGTGGCCCACTGAGGTGAAGGAAGGCCACTAATGCAGCGCACTCACTAGCCTAGGTTGCCCATTGCTGAGTCAGACCTTGAGCATGTGGAAAAGTCCCACCAAGAAGACACCATGGAAAGAATCTTCAGTAGTAAGTCAGAGCCTTCCCCATCTAGTGCCCCATGACTAGCTATTGGATATATGTGGTAGTAGCAGTCACAGATCAGCTAGAGGCTATGTCTATATTACAATGATCTACCAGAAAATTGCGCTCCACACTGTCTACTTTGGCCTGTCTACACTGGCCAAATTCCAGAAAAGCCTCCTCTTTTGGAAGAGCCCTTCTTCCTTATGGGAAGAGGAAAACAGGGCTTCCCAAAAAGCACATTTGCTCTTCTGCAAAAGAAAGCGGTTCCCTGGACCTCCAGTATCCTGGAAAAACCCCATAGTGTAGACATAACCCCAGCCTCATCATACAAGCACCTTGATAAACCTACCAAGCTCAATCTTGAAGCCAGTTGGGTTTTTTTGCAGCAGTATTCTCCCCAGAATGTCATTTCTATTTGCATGATCACATGCACTGTGCAGATATGTAATAAAATCAATTAAAATTAACATGGGAAAGGAAATTCATACAATTACAATTTCATTTAAAAACAGATTTGGAGACACATCCACAAAAGATAAAGAGACAGGAAGCAGCATTTAAACATACTAGTACCCTTTGTCTATTTCACCATACTGCTTTTCATGTACTGGGGCTCATCAATTGCATTAGTTACCACCTCAATCAAAAAGAGAATTCTGGATTAATTTTTAAAACCGCAATGGGTGATTGTAGGGGTTAATTGCAGAAGAACTCTGTATGTTTGAAGTACAGGCAGTCCCCGAGTTACGCGGATCCGACTTATGTCGGATCCGCAGTTACGAACGGGGATTGCTGCCCGTCTCCCTGGTCTGCTGTAGATCAGCAGACCAGGGAGACAGGAAGCAAAGCCTCTGAGGACGCCGGCAATGGGACAGCCGCAGCGCGTCTGGGCTGTCTGCTGCCCGCGTGCTCCGCGGCTTTGCTCCTCGTCTCCCCAGACCAGGGAGATGGGGAGCAAAGCCGGGGAGCACGCGGGCAGCGGACAGCCCGGACGTGCCACGGCTGTCCCGCTGCCGGCGTGCTCCGCGGCTTTGCTCCCTGTCTCCCTGGTCTGCTGGTCTCCAGCAGACCAGCAGACCAGGGAGACGCGGAGCAAAGCTGCGGAGGACCCGGGTGGAGGGACCGCAGTGCGTTTCGGTCCCCCGCCCGCGTCTCCCTGGTCTGCTGGGGTGGGGGACGCAGCTAGTACATCCCCCCCCAGCAGTCCAGGCTTTTCTCTGGACGCCTGTGGTAGAGCAGCTGGGGCGCTGCCGGTTGGTCCCGCAGCGCCGCTCTGGTCAGTTTCAGCAGCGGCTGAATCAGGACTCCTGGGGCAGAGCTGCTGGGGTGCTGGTGTATTGGTCCAGTAGCGCTGAGGAGCGGCGCTACTGGAGCAACCCAGCAGCACCCCAGGTGCTCTGCCCCAGGCGTCCCCAAGTCAGCTGCTGCTGAAACTGACCAGCGCTGACTACAGGAAGCCCGAGGCAGAGTTGCTCTGCCCCGGGCTTCCTGGAATCAGCCGCTGATCAGTTTCAGCAGCAGCTGACTTGGGGATGCCTGGGGTTCTTAAGTTGAATCTGTATGTAAGAACTGGTGTCCAGATTCAGCCTGTTGAAACTGATCAGAGGCTGATTCCAGGAAGCCCGGGGCAGAGCAACTCTGCCTCGGGTTTTCTGTAGTCAGCCGCTGGTCAGTTTCAGCAGCAGCTGAATCTGGACGCCAGTTCCGACTTACATACAGATTCAACTTAAGAACAAACCTACGGTCCCTATCTTGTATGTAACCCGGGGACTGCCTGTATAGGGATGGTGAGGCCTGCATTCTCCACCCCTTTTCCTATATCTGATGAGACAGAAGCAAGCCTCTAGGAACATATGTCATTGTAGCAAGAACGAATTGTAAATAAGGGTGGGAGCATAACAATCTTGTTTACCTAAATGTACTGATCATGCAAACAAAGTCAAAGTCAAAGCTGAGCCGTACTGTAACAAACGATGAGTAACTCCTGGAAATTTCCAAACTGCTAAACAAGGTAGACACACTGTATTTAAAGCTGCACCAGAGCACAGCAATTTGGACCTCACCAATGGTCTTTGGTACCAGTGCCTCGGAAGCCTACATGATCTCCTGCTTCATCTGCGGCTGAAACAGGGTCCCGAGCTTGAAGAAGGGATGTAAGATGCAGCTTTTCCTATCATGTTGTTCTTTAGTGAAGGGGCACAGATAATAGCTGTCAGAAAATAAACTGCTCGGCTGTGTCTACACTGGCATGAATTTCTGGAAATGCTTAAAACGGAATACTATTCCGTTTTCAGTTTTTCCGGAATAGGAGCGTCTACATTGGCAGGCTGCTTTTCCGGAAAAGCCCTTTTTCCGGAAAAACGTCTGTGGCCAATGTAGACGCGCTTTTCCGGAAAAGACTACTGGGCTGTCTACACTGGCCCTTTTCCGGAACAGTGTTCCGGAATAAGGACTTATGCCCGAGCGGGAGCAGAATAGTTTTTCCGGAATAGTGGCTGATTTTGTACAGTAGAGCATCGTTGCTTTTCCGGAAATTCAAGGGCCAGTGTAGACAGCTCGCAGCTTATTCCGGAAAAGCGGCTGATTTTCCGGAATATGTGGCCCAGTGTAGACACAGCCCTCGTGTTTGACAGATACCTGTGCAGCATGTTTTTGTACTTTGAGAACCCAGTGTCAGACCTGAGACTTACTCTTGCCAGCAACAGTGGTATATTATACCAATAGAAAAAGAACATTTTCCATGAACTGTTGCATAGAAGTGTCTTGGTAATTATATGTGAAATAAAATAAACAACAAGAAGCAAGAGTTTCAAAAATTTGCTCACTGCCTATCAACTCTCAACTGGAACTGCTGGGAGCAGAGCACTTTTGAAAAATTGTTTTCTTATTTAGGTACCTGAATGGCAGTTATTGTATATGAAGCTATTTTAAAAATCTGGTCTAAGATTTTTAGTAGTGTATTGTAAAGTACTGTGGCACAATCCTTTGAATAATACATACAATATATTTTTACAATACTATAATGAATTATAGGAACATGCGGTAAAGATAAAACGTGCAGTTATGAATGCGGTTACTGTAACCAATTAACACTATGCATGTAAATATGCTCTTTGTTTGTTATTTCATTGTAAAAGAAAGAATATTTGCATGTTCAGTTTACCGCATACAAAACCATCTATTGGCTGATTCTCTAATATACTGTAGGTAGAAATGTACATGTGAAATCACTGGCTAAATTATATATGCAATCCTTCTACTGCTTTAATTGTAATAGTTCCTTTGCCTAGTAAAGTGCACAAATCCAATTTATTCATTCAATCTAATTTTAGCAGATGTCTATTAAACTAAATCTGGCATTGTCATGTTCACTCCAAGAGCATTTAAATAGGAATTTTTGAAGTGTAATCCTACTCTGGAAATGATTACAAACCTACCCCCCACCCCCCCCCGCACACACACACACACTTTTCTTTCTTCTTCAACAGACCTGTTCAGTCTATATCCAAAGTCCTATTTCTCTTACTTACATAAAAAGATTCTACTACATTTTTATTCTTGTTAGCACAAACAGACCTCAAAGAATTAATGAGCTGGATTCAATTTCTTCCTGTGCATTATAAACAGAATTGTTTACTATAATCCAGATTCAAGCCCATTCACTTACACCTGTACAAGTCAACTGAATGCCACATGGTCAAATAAGTGTCATTAAGGTCATAATTTGATGACAGTGGGGTTACACTGAGATAACTGAGAGTCTAATTTAGTCTCGAGAACTTGTTATTGTTGGGGCTGATTAATAAAGATGAAAGAGTCCTGCTTGACTTTCAGATTCCCAGGCTAAATGTGCCGAGTTGATGGGAAAAAACAACCCCCCAAAAAACTTATAAGCTGAACACATTTGATATATAATCATGAGATACAATAAACATGATGCTCCACAATGCTGTATTTTATCATAAGTTTTCAGAGTAGAAACATACTTTAAAGGATGCTGCTCGTGCTCCACACATTTTGTATGTGATCCTGTATCATATAGGATGCAACTCTTTAGTGTCTTAATATGAATGAATATTGATACGAACGTCAGAACTAGGCAACTATTCTGCACCTGGCACAACACATGACCTGCATAGTGAGGAAACTGAATGTTTTGGGTCTCCACAAGCTTACTTCATTATGTGGTTGTGAACTAACAGTCATGTTGAGTATAGTCTCCAGCTCCTTGCACAGATGGAAAGCCAGCAATATCACAAAAAATATATATTCAAATCCTTGCTGTTGCCAAAACTAAAAGTGGAAAATGCAATTTACTTTTCTGAAGACTATATCTGGGAAATCAATGAGGAAATAAAGGTGCTAAAAAGGCCCTGACATTGGTCTTCGCTAAGGTATCGAATAGTCTGTATTTTTTACTTCTACTTCTCCCCGCCCCTATCTCTCTATCCCTAATGTTTCTCTTTACTTTATGACCAGCAACAAAAATGGCAGAAAGAAACTCACTTTTAGAAATCAGGGAAATAATATATTTGCTATTTTAAGGGACTCTAAGCAAGTGTGGATCTCAAAAACTACTTTCTTTCCAGTAAGGATATGAATGACTAATCAACTATCTGATAAGCAAATGCTTATCAGTTAGTCAACATGCTATTCGACTAGTCGCTTCCCCACAGCCTTGCTGCCTCTATCAGAAAGAGGCAGCAAGGTGGAGGGGAAAGAAAAGGAGGAGCTTCAAAGTGGCAACGCCACATGGAGCTCAGGGCCAGACTCCAGGCTCCATGCAGCATTTCAAAGCAGCAGTGCTGCATGGAGCCCAGGGTCTGCTACATTAAAACTCCACGTTATTACTCAGATTAAGTTCAGTGAAACATCCCCTATGGTTTGCAAACCTTGCAACTGAACTTTGGCCAAATATGACTTTGAAAAGAAACCACTGAAAAATAATACATTTTTCAGAGTTCATATATTACAGCAAACAGAATTCAACAGTTCTGACTTTCATTCTTATGTTTTGGATTTGCTTAAAGCAAAAATACTTTGGGGCGATGCTTTTGTGTGTCTGAAAAATCAAAACATCTGTGTGACCAATTTAAGTAGCTTGAACTCCAGTCACTCCTCCTTAAATACACAGCTGTAATTACCCAATACAAATGCACTGGTTCCCCCAAAGGCAGAACCCAATATACTGAAGTGTCATCACGTCATTGTGAGGGGTTACAATGATGATTGTACCCATCTCTTCCCTCAGCCTCCACTGCCACTGTCATCCAAGAATGATTATGTGGCTTGAGGGATTTGAACCTCTGGGGTTAACTCTTGAGTTCCTTTTCCTAGGGAGACTGCTTTCCACGGTTGAAGAGATCCACTTGTCCTGAGAAGTCTAGGTTTTTTTTTTTTTTTTAAAAAAAGGTTCCAGACACCTGCCTTTCATACCTCCAATTTGAAGAGAAACACCTCTGCTGCATGCAGGCAAGGGAAGGGGAGTTTGGCTGTCAGAGGAAGTTGGTTTTGCTGTCCATTTGGGAGACTTTATCGAGGCTAGGCGCTCATCCCACCCCCAGCCCAGCCATAACCACCCGTGTGTGGTTGTAACAGTACCTTTTAAACTATAATTATATGTGGCCTAACCCTTCAGGCCAGAAGAACAAAAGGACACCTGGGAGAGAACTACCAACATTCATATTTATAAAATCTTAAAAACAAAAACTGGTCTGGTAGCACTTTATAGATTAACAAAATATGTAGATGGTATCATGAGCTTTCGTGGGCACAGCCCACTTCTTCAGATGACTAGAGTTTTGAATGTAGGATGTGCAGACCCTAAATAAATAGGGGAAAAGGGAGAAGGGGAAAGAAAAAAAAACCCAAACTGTACAGTACGCAACAAACTCAAAAGGTTCCTTTGAAGTATTACCATCTCGGTAAAAAGGAAATTGAAATATATGGGCTTTCAATTAATATTGGATACAACTTTACATTGGACCACAGAAACTAAGTTCACTCACAAGGTATTGAAATAGCAAAATAATATTGCCTTTATACAAACCAAAAGGTAACTTAACGGATAGAACGGTGATGAAGCGTATGCCCTTAAATTCCAAGACTATCAGGTGTACAAACCAAGACAGCAATACAAAAGAGAGATCTTAACTGACACACAGAAGTGTGACTCAAGCCCTGAGATGCTAACAGAAGGGGAAAATGGCTTTCACCGGGGCAGGGATAGTCACATATGAACTAGAAGAATGTTGAGATTTATCCTTTCGCTGAAATCAACTGTGGCTATGAGATTTTGCCTATATCATGAGGCTATTGCCCAGATCAGACAATTTAAGATTGTAAGTTGCTTACTTTTAGATGTAATTGATTTTCTCTCGACCTAACAAACATTGACCTAATTAAGTTTTACTGCACACTATCACGGGGGAAAGCACTGTGAACTGTTTTCAGAAATTACAAAACAAACGTCTGAACTGCGATGATAGGCAGAAAATACCTTTCCTGGAACATTCAGTTAAAAGGCACAGAGCATGAGACTGCTTATTTCAAAAACATCATGACTATGCCAAGAGCAACAGGAATGATGGCGCTCAGGGAACAAACTAAGCAAATATAACTGATATTCCTGAAAGGCAGATTTCCACCTGTCAACTGTTCTCAAGAATTTCTCTCTGGTGTTTTGCCTGGGAGGAGGCACAAATTAGGTTTCCTCAAGAGAATCCTCAAGCTAATTTGTATGCATCCAGTGTCAATGTAAAATATGTATCTGAGGAATTTAGAGATGAATACATTGATCAGATTGTATTTCTACTGCCACCAAATCAGAACTATTTCGAGAGCTTCTATTGCACAGATAAAATGCAGAAGAATTTACCATACAAGAGGAGAGCCAGTCCTATTAAAGAGGATTATAATCCTAAAGCAGAAAGAAAAAAAAACATTAAGGAGTGACACAATTCATACCTTCTGGTACTGCTTTCATGCAAATGCTGTTTTCTTAGTAATAAAGACTACGGAAAAGTGGTTAAAACATGCTATCCATTTTAGATTGTGTGACTCCTATTTGTACTGAAGATAGCAAGCAATATGTGAGATCTAATAAAGAATCCTTGGAATTTATATTATTTCCATAAATGCTGTAATTTTCTCTATAAAAGAGAATAAAGGAACCACAGGATATCCAGCATTTCCCTACAGTCCCACATGAAAAGTGTGAGGATATTTGAACAGTGCCATATAAACCTAATGCTCTGGCAATGACATGACAATCTCAAAATGGCTAGTAAAATGATGGGAGCAGAACTCATCAAACCAGAAACAAATATGACAATGTCTAAAAGTGGTAATGTAATAGATATAGTGACTTTCCAATTTTCCTTTTACACAGAAGGGAATTTATTCCCATACGTTAAATTACTTCACAATTCAATACCACGCAGAAATGAACATTTTGACAAATTCAGGAGCATTTGTTTGCATAGTTTCATCATTTGCATTCATTTCTTGATGCTCTTTGAGCTATCTATATTGTATCCATTTATATTTATTTTAATACAGAAAACTAAAAGGAAGAATGAAGCTCAAAGCTCTCTTGCTATATCCAAGCTGAGGTTTTCTGCCAAATAGCTCACCTTTTCTGAATTAAATCTGAAATGATCCTGTATATTACCTGTAATTATTTTCTTTGATGAAATACATCTATTTTTCTTAGTAGAATCATGACGAATGAAAAAAATACAAACATTTTGCTCCACTAGATGAGATAGCTTCCTAAAAAAAATCATAAATATTGTAACCTATGATTTTGAAAACATACTTGAGAGGCAGCATGTTCTAATGGTTAGGACACTTGGCTGGCATGAAAGATTGGAATCCTCTTTCTTGCTCTGACACTGAGCTAACATACAACCTTGTGCAGGTTCCTTCATCTCTGTGTGCCCCCCTTACCCCATCTGCAAAATAAGAATAGTGATATATACCATTTTTATATTGAGATCTACACTGAATGAGAGTATATATATTATTTCTTGTTAGTGACAACACAGGCCCAAATTCTGCTTATACATATGCACAAGCAACTCCCACTGGAGGCACGTGCATATCTGAGGGCAGAATCAAGGCAGTTGTCTTCCACTGTTATTGATTATCCCATACTTTGTAGAGATTAATGAAAATCATGCCCTTTTACCAAAGAATGGGATACTGGTCACAGTTTTAAAACTTCCTGGCATACAAAAAGTATCAAGACAATTTAAGAATAATACTAAAGAGTGTCTATTTCTGGACTCAGACTATTAGCAGATACTATTGCATAATATTTTACATGCATTAGCTCAATAGATCTGTGCAAGAGGCAATGAAAAAATTGATATATTCCTTCTAACTCAGTGAGTAGAAAGATGCTTGATGTAGAAAAATTTGAGATACACAAGGGAGCAATTACAATGCCACACAACACTAAAACCATGCAATAGGTAGGTAAAGGAGTAGAAAGGTGCTTCTGCCATTGTCCTACAGAATGGGGCTTCATGAAAGATGAAAAAATTACATTTGGAAATTAAGCAAAGCAAGAGTAGAAACACATTATAATATCCTTCTGAAATGGAGTTTCAAGGGATTACATAACAATAATTTGGGACTCTTAATAATATATTGTGGGGATCTCACAAATTTGCATTTTGCTCAAAACTTCCACCCCATAATTTGCACACAAAACTAACAGTGGTTCTTCATGCTTTTCAGTGTTTGACTGAGTGTTATTAACTCCTTTACTAAGATTTTGTTCATATTACTGCCAAATACTTAATAGGTTGCTATACTCCGAAGTACAATAAGTAATTAAAGTCCAACAATACTTGTCAAGTAAACAAAGAAAAAGTGTTTTATGATCCATTTTTCCTACTTGTTTTTTTTTCTTTTAAAATTGTATTTGTTTACTTGACATTTTACAAAATTCAGTCCTTTAGAAAGGGATTCCCAGACAATGGCTTAAATTAGTTAAGTTCTATTACATTATCTTCTTTGAGTAACGTAAAGTCATCGGCATCTACCTCTCATGAGCTCCCCCCGTGATTGGGTGTTTTACCCTAAATAGAACCTCACTCAATAAGCATGGGATAGTGATGCCAAATCCAAATAACAGTCAAAGGAGGAGAGGACAGATGCTTGTATCTGGTGGTCTGTGCTCTGTTAAAAGAGTCCTAGATATGATATGAGCATCCCTGACAAGTAGGCAAATACAGCACTTATGAGACTCAGTTTAGAGTCCTTGCCTCTTTTGACCAATCCCAAGGTAAGCTGCTCTATGGAATGGAACCTCAGACTTGGTGTAGGGATAGTGTTGTGGTGGAAGATATCAGAGGCCGCAGCAACAGAGGGGTTCCCCATTACCTGCTGAAATTGCAGAGAGCTGAAATCACCAAGAACTGGGTTAAATGGTGGAACTACAGAACACAGCATCACAGCAAGAAACAGAGGCAGCAACAATAAAGACAGCAGTGAGTAACAGCAAAGCCAGTATAGACAACAGCAGCTCCAGTGGGGTCATTGCTTGAAACCCTAACCATTTTCAGGATGGGAGGCAAACCCAGGTGGATACAGCCTTGAAATCTGACAGACAACCAACCATTCGTGGGGCATAGAAAAGGGAAAAGGGGAGTAGTGTGTTAAAGGGACTGTCAGCTGTCAGATTCTTGCATTGCAAAGGAGGAAACTGAGGTACAGGACGACTGCCCAAGATACCGTGAGATAGGGGATGATTATAGTTTGCATCTTTTTGAATCACTGACATGGCATTTTCCTAAATTAATGCTGAGTTACTTCTTCCTTTTAATAAAAGTGTGTCTATGTGCAGGGATGAGGAATATACACAGACTCAGTGCTAGCAAATGGAGAAGTATTTAATCTTAGAGGTGCCAGACATGGTGGCTAGTTTTCCCAGATTTCTGAGTAGGAGCTTAAGTTGGTTTTGTTTTCTAATGCTAAGAGAAACCCCTACATACTGAACGCATCCCAAGCTGCTACCAATACTACCTGGCAGAAGAGTTACAAATGAATTTCTTAAAGCATTAATACTAAATAGCTTTGCATTTGTCATGAGTTGTACCATTAGTTACAATGAAATTGGTTTACAAGGCTGTATAGGAATTGCTGGATTTCAGACATTTACAGTTTAATTTTCAGCATAGAGCATAGGAATTAACATTAATGGGATTTACGCAAGAAAGTCCCAGGGTACCACTTTAAATGTTTTTCCACTTTGCTTCAATTTTTGTAAATTTGCTTCAGTAGGGTTGAAGAATGTAAATAAAAGCAGAACTTGAAGTAAAATATATATATGGTTTCCTATTTGGGTAAATGGTCATAGCTTCATTGAAATCATTAATATGGGAGTCAAATTTTCTTATTTGGATTTTAAAGTTAAAATAACATATGTGTTTTATGTTATAACCTTTTAAAAATAGATGAGATACATACAGGGTAAGAGTGCATTTATCAGCATATCTCAATTAGTGTTTCACAGCTGCTATTTATTAATGGGCTCAAGCCACAAAGTTCAAATCCAAGGACAGTTTTCCAATATTAGGAATTTTCAAATCCAAAGTTTTGATTGTATGCCATCTTTACTATTGTCATTACAATAACAATAATACTAATTCAAATGGAGTCTGATTATGGAGAAGGTCTAAAATATGATTGTCAATTATTACACTGAGTTTGCCATCAATATTTGATTATTTTCAGCCGATTTCATGAATTTTGGTTGAAATGCACCAATGGGTCATGGTGATGATATCATTTTAGTTTAATGGAATAACCTGACTTTTATCAAAGAAAAGAAGCCTTCAAAATACTAAGGAGATACATGCCTGTTCCAAAGTCAAATAATAATGATCACATATTCACAATTATATTTAATCTTTTATCTTCATGTTCTAGTTCCCAAGAAGCAATATTTATAACAGTAGGAGAAAAAGAAAGGCACAAGTTAGTAAAAAATAATCCCTGAAAGATCCCACATATTTGTTTTATTGTCAGTCTAACGGAGATCAATTAATATATCATGTTTATTTAACCTCATTATTCCTCATCACATCTTACTACTCTGTACTGTGCCATATGCTTTGCTGCAGTGGGCAAAATCAACAGAAGTTGCTTAAATTTTAAATACCTTTTAGCATTAAGTGCTAATTCACAATGTATTGTCTTATGCTATAATACAGTCACTCAATATGTAGTTCATCAAAAGTTAGCAACTATCCTCAAGTTTTATTTTCAGTTGTAAAACTAAACACTTAATAGTTTCATAAATTGGGATGGTCATCATTAAAACTCTCACAATTTTAAATGACTCACTTCTGTTATAATTCATAGTATATAATAACATACTGAGAAAATGTCAGTTCCTCTAGGCTGGCTGAACAATGGTAACAAACTGAATGATGCTTTCGTAATAAATGAATTTTTTTTTAGCCAATCAGAAGGAAATGTGCTCTTAATTTATAATACCATATGGATATCCAGACATATGGATGGTTCATAAATGCTCTATATTAAATTGTTATTTTTACGTTTTCAGTGTAACACAAACACCAAACAGGTGTTTTTAAATGTCACATTTTGAACAGCAGCAGTTTCATTAACATAGAAAAATCATTATTCACAGTTGTATTACTGAAATATTAGTCCACAAGAGATATTTTATCTGTGATATGCTTTGGTGGTGATATAGCTATGAAAAACATTGTTAGTTTGTATTTTAAATCTTTTTCCCTTTCATATGTGCAAGTGCATACGCACTCTTTTTAGCCATAGTCTTACCCATCATATTTATTTTTAGTATTGAAATAATAATATCTTGTGAAGTCATTAATTTGTTCTTACCCCATTCTGATCACACAGTGATCTATGCTGTAGTTCTATTCCTTTTTGTTTTGCTACAATGGGGGTGGGACAGGTGTCTTCACAGTACACCCTATACACATAAATTATCCAGAAAGCAGTTTAACACTCATCCTTGCATTTGAAAAGCTAGATATAAAGGAAATAGGATTCTTTTTCAAATAATTTAATGTAGTGTAAATTAGAAAACATAATCAAGATACATGATAATGACTGCTACAATGCGGTTTGAATCTCTGCACATAAGAAGTATTACAAAAGAACAAAACATTAGAAATGCAGATTCCCACATACTGTGTTCATTACTACAGTAAATAAGTATTCACCATTACCAACATTTTTTTTCTAGGATGATCAAGAAGTTCCAAACAAAAAATGCGTCTGCAGTTTCATCTATTAGTGACAAACTGTGTAATACAGCACTATGTTTCTAATGATACAGTTAAAGACCTGTCAGCAGTTCCCTTTCTGAACTCTGCTTATTCAGAGTTTGTAATTCAGAAAGTTTAGTTACCATTGGTCTAATACTTGGTATATAAGCCATTAGCTAGAATACCTGTACCATCAACCTTCCCCACACGTATCCATTCCCCTCAACAACTGCCCTATCCCTGGCTAATCAAATCACTACTACCAAGGCACCTTCTAATACTAGTTGCCTTTCCCACCCTCCTATGACAAAAGCTCCCACACTGTGTGTTTTTGGGAAGTGTTGGGAAAGAGGGTGAAGCTCCTGCCTTCCTATTATTAGGGGGCAGGAGTGGAGGAGTTGTGCCTGAAAGAGAAATGAATGGCTTGCTGTTACCCATGAGCATGACACGCAACCACACTAAAATTGGCAGATGTGGGAGGGAACTTTCTGAAGGTTGCGCAGCGAATCATACCAGGACAGAAAACGCCTGTACTATTCTCTACTCTACAAAAAAGTTTTCTAGCATGAGCCCACAAGGAAAGCATGAACAGAATTTGGCCTCTGATTGGTCTGAACAACATAGCTAACATGGCACTACAAAACTATGACAATTCCATTTACATTGTAGGTTATCATACAAACAATGAATAAATAAAGCGAAAACCCTCAGAGCATGAATGATACAACTGAAGCATCTTTCTCTCATGGTTTATCTTATTACTGAGTCATAGGATTAGGGTATAAGCAATAAAATAGGATAATAGCCATGATCAATAAGGTTATTGAATCAATTCCCTTGGCTAAGGCAAGATTGGCACAACCAGTATTTAACTCATCTGGATCCACAGTCTTAATTTACTTTAGTATTTTAGAATATTAACCTCTTATTGATTATAGATCAAGCAATATTAGCAGCTTTATCAGACCCATTTAGTATATTTTCATTGTAATCACACCATATACATGGGATTCCTAAAGATTATAAAGGTTAGCAATATTATCCTTACATTAGGGATGCTGACTGAGGTGCCTGAATTTCAACACACCGAAGAAGCTTCCTTCGACAACTAAAAATTCATTCTGCAATTTTCTTTTTGCTCTCTTCTGACAAATGGAATCATGAGAAATGTATTTTAGTAAGAAATTCTGAACATAATGTGGCACAGAAATAAAGGAATGTGCCAAGAACTGCTGGAGTAAAAAAAGTTGAAAGCTTTATACCACTGAAAGGTCATCCTGGGCCCTAATATAGGCATGGATCCACCTTCTTCTTCCTGAATCTCTGCCGGGTCACTGTGAAGTGTAACACATGTACATTGTAGGAACTGCTTATCCCATTCTACAGAAATCATTATAAACTAATGTGCTAAAAGCTGATGGCAAAACATAGTAGAGTGATATAAATCATTATTGGTCAAGCAGAGTAAACAAGCACATATACAAAACTCCACATAACCCAGGCACTTAATAACTGGTAAAGAGAAAGTATTAGAACAATAAATACCGGGAATTCTTGTGAACAGAAACAAATGAACAAGTTTCCACAAAATGACTGACCAGCAGCAACAATATTGCTTCAAGATATTTTTCTGTTCAATCTGCTTCCCTGAACATCAAGGAAACAAAGGACAACTACACAAAAATACAGGAAAATGGACATCACCCCACAGTGTTTCAGTAGTAATAAAAATTATACATTTTCATCAGTGTATAATTCTCAAAAACAAACTTTTTATCAGATTAAATGATTTTAAATAGATCTAGGCAACATCACTTTAGCCATCAAATAAAGAACATACTCCCTATATCCACCATGAAATTATATCACTTTGAACCTATTTAGAAAAAAGTAATAATGGATTTCAAAACAGAATGACAGCTCTACGGAGGTAAGCAGGAATTCAAACAAGAATCTATAATAGTTTTTCATCTTTCCGGATACAATTCACATGATCAATAAGCCAGAATGAATGCTCAATGCTACCTGCACACTCAAAGACTTGGAGGGCCAGGCCAACTGTACATACTTGGTAAAGGATATCAAACTTTTCTTCCATTGCAGGAATTGGATGTACTGAACTTGAGAATTCCTACTCCCCTTAGGTCTGAGCTTCTTAATGCCAACACTGACACGTTAACTTTTTTAAAATACCTTTTCCTGTCTCCAGCACCAATTTCTCTTCCTTTTTGAAACCACCTAATAACTGAATCTAGTCAGATAGTCATACCGCTTTGGTGAGCAATTATACATCTGCTCACTTTATCACAAGGGTTCTATCATTAACACACAAAAATTAGACATTTTATGGCTTTTTATTAAGTTCCCATGATTCTGAATTTAAACTCCCTCTTAAATGAACTTAGATTTTGTGATGTTACAAGTGTCTGTGTAATGTAGTTACTATACCTAGATTATGTAACTGATTTCAACAGCAGGAACCACAGATGTTTTAACAATACTTGCAATTAGGCACGTTGGTAAAATACTACAATTCTGCTTCCTTGAATAAGTGCCACACAGCATTTATCTGTTGTTTGGATACCCTTAATCCAGATATTTGATAGATATTGAAAGAGCAGCCAAGGTGTCAAGCATTTAGCAATACAGACATGAAGTGCCAGCAGACCACAGTGCCAAAGCCAGTGGCATGGTCAATTTTGAAAGACAGACTTTATTCAGGAAAGCTGGGACAGACTAGCAACCATTCAAAACTTGGTGGTAATTTATTTTTTCCAAATACTTACTGCATCCAAAACTGAAATTGCAATTAACCACTAGATCCTATTTAAACTATTGGATTTAGTCTTGTGGCAAAAATTGCTGTGGAGTAGCTGAAGAGACCGGATGCCAGATAGCACCTCAGAGAGAAGCAAACAGTTTAACGATGACATCAGCCCACAGCTGAAATGTGAATTACATGTGAAGGACAGTTCCTATGTCTGGGAACAATGGAACCATTGAATGACGACAAAAAATACTGAAACGATCTAAAGTTATTCTGCCTACAGCATATATTGCTAGAGTGAGGACCACTGTAGTAATTACTGACAGCCCTGAAGAGAAAATACTGTATACTTAAGTAAAAAAGAAAGAAAGAAAAAAAGTCAATTTGATGCTCATTTAAGGCTCTGGACTGATAGTTCACCATATTTATTTATCTACAGTTACAGAATGAGCAGTCAGTGTACTAGCTTCTCCTTAAAGATGAACTCCTCTTGAGGGACCATTCTTAGATGTGAGACTACAATTTCTCCATTCCATCCTCAGCATACCTCCTTTTGAAAACAGCAGATTTCTGGAACAGTGACCCACTGTTATATTAGCTACTATATATTTCAAAGAGTTTCTGCGTTTCTCTTTCTGTTCATCTATGAGTCCATTTGTTCAAGAACTCCTAAAAAGTAAGAGCTAGGACCACCACATTTGGTATGCATTTTCTTCTTATCATATCATAAAGCAAGATAAGGGCTTGGCAGTGCCAGGACAATGGAATGTGCCTGGAATTCGATTGTTTCACATAAAACAGAAAGAGAAGGGTCTGATAGGAGGGACAGTTATACTGTAGAATGACCACAAGGGGGCAGAGATAGGGACTGGGATAGCTATAACCACATTGGGCCAGCAGGGGTGAGAAGAGGGACAACTCTCCTCTTTGTGTTCCAGACAGTTTGTCTTATGTGTGTGTCTGTCTGTCCCCCAATCAGGGGAACATGCACCACTCTCCCTGCAATGCCTGGTGCCCACTGAACCTACAGTGGTCATGAAGAGGTGCTTCTCACGGGGTCCCTCGCTGCTTTGGTGAAAGAGGGCTGGGGTTGTTCTTTCTCTCTCTCCGGGGGAAGCCTGTATACTGAACTCCTCACCCCCAGCCCCACCCCCACCTTCATCACAGAACAATGATTTAAACAAAGCATGTATATTTTTATTTTATTTTCCAAAGACCAAAAATGAGTTGAGTTAAGGACATGAGTAATGCTAGGTAAATCTTCTATATATTTTAGGAACTTTGTCTGTCTGTCTGTCTGTGACTGCATTTTTCATGAACTCCTCCTAAACAGTAAGAGCTAGGACCACCAAATTTACCCCTTCCTTGTGAAAATGGAAGAGTCTGAAGGGAATGAAAAATACCATCTTCTTCTTGGAGAATTGGCCAGTACCCTTTGATTAAGTCTAGAGTGGCAATTTACTCCACCTCTCCAAGCAGATGAAACAGCTCATCCACCCAGGGCATGGGTTAAGCAAAGAATTTTCACAATAAATTCACTTTACAGAAATTGATGCAAAAGCATATGCTCCCATCAGATTTGGGGACCAGGACTCTCTGGGCTTTTTCAGTCACTGAAGGACTCTTAGATTACCCCCAGTGCGAGCATCGACTGCAGTTCTTGTTTCAGTTTCCCTTAGCTTCTGGGAAAGAAGCTGGGGTTCTCTCAGACTCTAACCCCTGGCTCCATCTGGATGTGATTGACAGATAGGTAAGTTCAGCCTGGTTTAGCTGAAAAGACAGACGAGAAGGCAGCAATCAGTTGTTATGCCCGATGTTTCAGTTTGGGAGTAAAACTGGATCCCCTGGTTTTGATGCATCGGCTACGTGGGGGCCAAGTTCCAGTTCTAGCAAGCAGGGGATTATTAGCAAACCTTCCTGGCTCTCCAGGATTTTAAGAGGTTTACATGGCAGATCTGTTGAACTCAGGCTGGTGTACCTTGCAGTTTACAGGACCCACCACTTGACCACTTCATAAGGCCCTTGACAGCGAATGAGAAGTTTAGAGTCTGAAATGGGCAGCAGCAGTAGGACCCAATCCTCAGGCTGGAACTCATGGAACCTTGCCCATTAGTTATAGGTTGCCTCTTGGATATATAGGAGGTTCTCTCAAGCAAATGCATCTGATGCTTTGAGTCTCTTTTGGAGTTTTAGAACATACTGCACTATGTTGTTGGCTTGGGAGGGTTGTTCCTCCCACATTATTCCAACTAGATCCAACCCCCCCTGGAGTTGTCATCTGTACAATAGTTCAAAAGGTCATAAAACTTTAGGAGGTATGGGAGATCTTCTGGAATGCAAACATGAGGGACAGAGGAGCTGGTTCAAGTGACACAGATCAGTCAGGACAAACTTACAGAGCATGGCTTTAGGGTCCTGTTGAAGTGCTGTACTAGGCCATCTGTTTGGGGGTGGTACACAGATGTTTGGAGAGTTTTAATTTTCAGTAATAAGATGGACTGATGCACTGTGTGGGACATACATTTGTTCCCCGATATGTTAAGATTTCCTGAGGGGTCCCAACTCAGAAACAAATGTTCATAAGCTCAGTTACCACTCCCTTTGCACTTCTGGAGCATAAGGGCACAAATTCGGGATATCAGATAGTGTAGTTTACTCCAGCGAGGATGAACCAGTATCCAGAGGTGCTCTTCTCTAGGAGTCCAACTATGTTGACTCTGATCTGTTCAAAGGGTACATTCATGAGTGAGAGGGGAGTTAGTGGGGCTTTCTCCACTAGCCAGGGTGCAGTGAATTGAAACTCCAGGCAGGAGGCACAAAAATTTACCACTTCCTGGTAGATCCCTGGTCAGAAGAAGCAGGCAAGATCCGTGCCAGTGTCTTTTCTATCCCACACCCCCATGTCCTGTGGTGGGTATGGCATGGGCAAGTTGCATGACCTCCCTCCGGCACCAAGAGCTGGTGGTGAATCTCTTCTGTTTGTGGGTCCTTCTCTACCCTATGTAGATGGTCTACCTGAATCTCAGAAGAGGGGAACCATCCTGCTTGATGAGGTCAGTGGTCTCTCCATTCACTGCTATCACCTGTTCATATGCTCAGCTCAGGGTACTGTCTGCTCATTGTTCTCCCAAGAAATCTGAGAGGCGAGTCAGGATCGCTGGCTGAGACAGTGGGGCTGGGTGATGCTGTATAACCCATTCCCTCCCTCCAGAGGGTAGGATCTGAGTAAACAGTTCAAGCAGAATCTGCTCAGCAACTTGCACCTGTGTCTTTGTCTCTAGTTTCAGCCATCTTCAGCAGGTGTCACGCAGCTTTTGGATGACAAGGCAGAGTCGGGCTTTTTTTGGGTACCACTCCCCCTAGAAGCATTATTGGAATGTCTCTTCCAAGATGTCTAGGACTTCAAGGATTGCTGCCTTTACCTGGGCATAGTCCTGATCTGCAATGGGATCTAGCTCAAGGTATGAGGTTTGGGCTCCTGCAGTCACAAATGGGGTAGTACCCTCCATCACACACACTCAAACGTTTCCAAAAATGCCTCTGGATCATCATCTGGTCCCATTTTGGCAAATTTGATAGAAGCAGGCACAGGTGCAGGCTAGCTCTAACTAATGCTGAATTCCTCAACTTGATGAAGAAAACTTGCATATAAACACACAGTAATGGGAAGAAGTGTCCATCTGTCAGTGATGCAATCAATTAACAGATTGAACATAATTTGAAGCTTTTATTTATTTATTTTTCTTGGTTTATATTATGTCCCACCTGTGACACTGTATAAAACAGATGGAAACCATTAATATCACTGTTGTTACCACTGTTACATAGTTGCAATAGATCTTATACAAAGTATACCTTGTAAGGTATCAATGGGAATATTATTGTCTGCTAGATATTATTATCATGTTTATATGTCTGTCTTATCACTTCATAGGAAGTTATGAATCTTTGCTATGTGGTTGTATCTCAAATATGTTGTATTCCTGGGTAATACCCACAAGACAGATTTATATCACTACCAGCCAGCCATAGACGATGAGTCATTAAGAAGAATGAACTATACTAAGGGCCCCTCGTATGTATGCCTCAGAGATTACATAGACAATGGAGACCCAGTAACTTAGCAGGCCACATAGGACATGTGATCCCTAACTCCATATTGTAGACAATACACTTTCCATGCACATGGGTTGAGGGAATAAGTGGAGCCTGTGACATCACCTTCTTGCCTCTCCTGAAGCACATCTATGAACTTTCTAACAGAGAAATTTTGAACAATGGGCTGAAGACCCCCAATCTTTTTGGTGAGCCAGAGAGACTACAAACTAGCAGACTTGGCATCGTTGCAAATTTACAAACTCGGAAATCAACTGTAATGTATATGAATCATTTAATTTTTTAATAACACTTTTTTTAGATTAATAAACCTTTGATTTACTCAAGAATTGGCTATCAGCATGATTTTGTGTTAAGATGTGAAATATATTGTGACTCGGGATGTGTGTCTACTCCTTTGGAACTGGAAGAACCTAATATACGTTATTTCTGGTTTTAATAATCATTTAGCACAGATGTCTGATTTGTCCGTATGGTGCAAAGGAGCTAGTGGGCCTCAAGGGGACTATCTGTGGCTTCATAGAATCATAGAACAGTAGAACTGGAAGGGACCTTGAGAGGTCATCAAGGCCACTCCCAGAGGCATAGCAAGGGTATTATGTGCCTGGGGGCAAAGGAAAAATTTACGCCCTCCCCTGCCCCCACCGCCATGTGGCTCAGCCCCGAACCTGGTGCATAGCTGAGGGGAACTTGTACTGCATCTTCCCCCACCCTCTACAGTTTGGGGCCAGGCTCCCGCATGCACTAACCCGCCACTGGAGATGGAGGAGGGTCGGGCTTGGAGCAGAGACGTGGCTCCAGCTGCCGGTGACAGGCGGAGTAGGAGCACATGAGCTGAAGAGATAACAGGGGGAGCAGAATGGGATTAAATTGGAGCCTCCCTAGCATGGTGCCCAGGGGCAACTGACCTCTCTGGGCCCCTCACTACGCAACTGCCCCCCCCCCCCCCCCCGGCAGATCTATCATCTTATGCATGTACAAGATCTGTGAGAGCAGTCCCATGAATCTGCAGTTAGTGTCTGTGGCACCTGCTTCTGGGTGGTGTTTCAATGCTGCCACATTCACCTCCAAATAGGGGGCTTCCCAAAGCAGGCCCTTGCTGCTGACCCCCAAAGCATCCACAGGTCCAGTCTCCTTTCAATGGACCCACTTCCCAGGGCTCACTGATCTAGGATCTGGCTTCCATCCCCTCTCCAAAAACCTTTGCAACCTCCCCTCCTGCCCTTTCCCTCATTGTCGGAACTTAGCCCCCTGGCATTTGTATCTTCCCTTTCCCTTCCACCTCTGCACAAGCTCCTTCCCTGTTCTCCCCTCCACACAAGCCTCTTCCTCTCCCATCCCTTCCCCCTAGTTTTCCCCTGCCCTGCCTTGCCGTACCTTCTGCCTTCCACTTTGTGGAGCCGGAGTCTGCGCTCAGGCCCCAAAAGTCCCCGGACTCCAAACCGGAAGCTAGGTTGCACCACACGGCACTGAACACTTTTAAAGTCCCGTGCTGTGCCATCACGTCACGCCCGGGCATCTCCCCGGTCACCTGGAAATGCTGCGCAGCATGCGCGGGAAAGGGGGAGCCGACTGAACGCTGCGCACAGCAGGGGCGGCCTGGGGCCGGGGCGGGGCCGGCCATATAACTCACTGCCCATGCCAGGTGAGCCTGTGCAGTGTGCGCTCGATCTCACCCCCATCTGGTGCCCGGGGACAATTGCCTGCACCCCCTTCGCTACGCCTTTGTCCACTCCCCTGCCCTCACGGCAGGACCCAGTACTGCTTAGACCTCCTTGATAGATGTCTATCTAACCTGCTCTTAAATATCTCCAGTGATGGAGATTCTACAACCTCCCTAGGCAATTTATTCCAGTGTTTAACCACCTGACAGTTAGGAAGTTTTTCCTAATGTCTAGCCTAAATCTCTCTTGGTGCAATTTAAGACCATTGCTTCTTGTCCTACCCTTAGAGGCCAAGGAGAACAATTTTTCTCCTTCCTCCTTCCAACACGCTTTTAGATACTTGAAAACTGCCATCATGTCCCCTTCTCAGTCGTCTCTTTCCTAAACTAAACAAGCCCAGTTATTTCAGTCTCTCTCATAGGTCATGTTCTCTAGATCTTTAATCATTCTTCTCATTCTTCTCTGGACCCTCTCCAGTTTCTCCACATCTTTCTTGAAATGTGATGCCCAGAACGGGACACAATACTCCAACTGAGGCCTAATCAGAGCAGAGTAGAGGAGAAGAATGACTTCTCATGTTTTACTCACAACACTCCTGTTAATACATCCAAGAATCATGTTTGCTTTTTTTGCAACAGAGTCACACTGTTGACTCATATTTAGTTTGTGGTCCACTATGACCCCTAGATCCCTTTCTGCAGTACTCCTTCCTATACAGTCGCTTCCCATTCTGTATGTGTGAAGCGGATTGTTCCTTCCAAAGTGGAGTACTTCGCATTTGTCCATATTAAACTTCATCTTATTTACCTCAGATCATTTCTCCAGTTTGTCCAGATCATTTTGAATTATGATCCTATCCTCCAAAGCAGTTACAACCCCTCCCAGCTTTGTATCATCTGCAAAATTCATAAGTGTACTCTCTATGCCAATATCTAAATAGTTGATGAAGATATTGAACAGAACTGGTCCCAAAACAGACCCCTGTAGAACCCCGCTTGTTATAATAACTAGGATAGTATTTTGGAAGATTTGTTACTGGCTTGACAAAACCTTATGTTAAGACTATACCACTAGTCTGGGATATACACCCTTCATTCTGGCAGTCTGACTTGATATTGGTGCTCTTAGCTGCATCCTATTTTAGGCTGCATGACAACTACCATGAATCTCCATATCTTTAAGGCACATAGCAAAAATTGACTATACTAACAAAATATCAGCACCTCTAAAGAAATCTCCATTTCAGAAAAAACAACAAGACAACCTTAACACACAAAAGCCCCTCAAAAGTCTGTCATTGTCAGATCTCTAGAAAGCTGTGATGGCTTACTTCTAATGCAGAGCTTGCCACTGCAATTTCTACCTCTGACATCTCAGAATCAGGCTACTGTGATGCACTTTACTTGGGGGCTACACGTTAAATCAAGTCTGAGACAAAAGCTAATATAGAATTTACAGCCTACTTTTTGAACAGAGTATCTCATAGCAAACATATTAAACCAGTGCTTCTTGACTGCATTTGCTACTTGTGAGTCTCTGGACAGTCTCTGGTATTGGCAATAACCTGAAAACTTGTTTATGTAAAAGGATGCCTCTTGCCTCACAACCTACTGCCACATCTGTGATAGTGCTTCCAGTAAGCAGAAACTAGTGATATCAAATATTGCGTGGAAAACTGAAATAAAGTTGTGTTCCAAACCAATTTACAGCAATGATATGAATCTCATTCCAAACAGGGTTGGTAATGTCTGTTCTGAAGAGTTTCATACTACTTTACAGGAAAGATAAAGTATGACAGAAACTCACTGAGCAAAAAACTCTTCACCAGACAGGTTGGCATTCATTATTCTACTGCTACTGATGGCAGATGAACGTCTCTGGACCAGTACAACTCCCAAATCCATGGAAAAAGTTATTGAGGTTTGGTGATGAAGCATTCTCTGTCAAGGGATTTAGGTATGGAATGAGCTTCTTAAGCTCAGACCACTGCAATGTTTGACTGCTTTAAGTGTATGTTGCAAGATCTTCCTCTTTGAGGGAGTTCTCCCTTCATAACCAAAATGGAGTGGACATATATTGGCATATATGCACAAAGAAGAACTTCCTATGGGTAGAAAAGTGGGAAGGGGGCAGCAGTAGATCATGATGTCAATTTGTAATCCTGTCAAGAAAGTGAAAATCTAAATTGGTTGGTAAGTTCTTAAATACAGTAATAACAAATGGTACAAGGAAACACTAAGATAGATCCCAGGACACCATTGAAACATTCCAGTTATTACTATTGATTTGAAAATCTTTATTAATCAAGGTACAGGCAGTCCCTGAGTTACGCGAATCCGACTTATGTTGGATCCACAGTTACGAACAGAGTTTTTCTCGCATCGGAGGACAGGAGCGGCGAGACGCCCAGATGCGCCGCGGTCCTGCCGCCCGCGTCCTCCTGGGCGAGAAAAGCTGCTCCGCGTCTCCCTGGTCTGCTGGGGGGGAAGCCCCCCCCCCCAGCAGACCAGGGAGACGCTGAGCAAAGCCGTGGAGCACGCGGGCAGTGGGACAGCCCAGACGCGTCCAGGCTGTCCCGCTGCCCGCGTGCTCCGCGGCTTTGCTCCCCGTCTCCCTGGTCTGCTGGAGACCAGCAGACCAGGGAGACATGGAGCAAAGCCGCGGAGGACCCGGGCGGCGGGACCTCAGTGCATCTCGGTCCGCCTCCCGCGTCTCCCTGGTCTGCTGGGGGGGGGGGGGGGGGCGCAGCTAGTGCGCCCCCCCCCCCCCGGCAGACCAGGCTTTTCTCCGGACGCCTGTGGTAGAGCAGCTGGGGCGCTGCCGGTTGGTCTCGTAGCGCCGCGCTGGGCGCTACGGGACCAACCTGGCAGCACCCCAGCTGCTCTGCCCCAGGCGTCCTGATTCAGCCGCTGCTGGTCAGTTTCAGCAGCGGCTGAATCAGGACGCCTGGGGCAGAGCAGCTTGGGTGCTGCTGGATTGGGCCCGTAGCGCCAAGGAGCGGCGCTACTGGAGCAACCCAGCAGCACCCCAGCTGCTCTGCCCCAGGCGTCCCCAAGTCAGCCGCTGCTGAAACTGACCAGCGCTGACTACAGGAAGCCTGAGGCAGAGTTGCTCTGCCCCGGGCTTCCTGGAATCAGCCGCTGATCAGTTTCAGCAGCAGCTGACTTGGGGACGCCTGAGGTTCTTAAGTTGAATCTGTATGTAAGAACTGGCGTCCAGATTCAGCCTGTTGAAACTGATCAGCGGCTGATTCCAGGAAGCCCGGGGCAGAGCAACTCTGCCTCGGGCTTCCTGTAGTCAGCCGCTGGTCAGTTTCACATGCGGCTGAATCTGGATGCCAGTTCCGACTTACATACAGATTCAACTTAAGAACAAACCTACGGTCTCTATCTTGTACATAATCCGGGGACTGCCTGTATTGGTAAAATGTACTTGCCCAAGCCAATCACTTATTCACAACCTCTGGACTAGGAGAAGTGAGGAAAATCCTCAAGTTTGATGGATTTAAAATACATATATCAATTTTCCTACAAAATTACTAACTCAAGGACATTCAAAAATCAGATGAATCATTGAAAGAGAGCTATTCTTGTAATAGTCAACATACTTTAGCTTCAATATTGCTCTAAGAATACCAGAATGGAGTATATATAAAATAATAAATTATTTGCTGCAAGAATATCCCATTTTTAAAGTTCCACTTATATTCTTACAGGAAAGGAAGCAAAACAGACCCATAAGTTCTGATTCTCCATTATTCTGGCTCTTGTGTAATCATCTATATCAGTGTAAAGTGGATGCAAAGTGGATACAGAATGAAATCATTTACATTGGGTACTATTTTACAAATACTTTATGCTGGTGTAAATAACTGCACAAGCTATAGGGCAACGGGGAATCAGGCCAACAGAATTTATAACTGTCTCTTTATTAACAAAGATGCACCACTATTGCTTGCTGGATCATGATGGAACTGAGTAGAGTGCTTCTTGCCATTTATAACATATTAAACAACAGTCTGTATGTAAAGGCCATGGGCCTGAGCCAGCCCTTATCAGTTACCAGACTCAGGCTGGAAAGAGATCAGGTGTTTTCAATAAAGGGCTCAAAGAACTCAGCTGGAGGGAGCTGGAGGCAGCTGGCCTCCTGCAGCAGTGGGATTGAAGGTGAGGAGTGTCCTCCTTTCAGCTCTGGCAAATGGGAAAGCCTCTAGGAGTTTAGGCTCATAGTGGGAAGAGGACCTACTTTGTTTGGATGTTTTATCTTGAGTTTAGAGAAGAAAGTGTGACCCAGAGGAGGGTTCTGAATGACTCTGGTGTGACTCATTCATGGGCTGTGGAGATAGGTCAGCAACTTACATGTGCCCTGTAACAGGTTCCTTTTTGCAGGGGGATTCTGGCACATGCAAAACTTGGGGGAAAAAAAGAACTAAAATGTATTAATTTGAAAATATGTAACAGAAAACAAAACCACCCAGTCCCAATGGCTTCACAAGGATTGACCTGCACAATCTGGCCCAACAACATTAGAAGCTTTTTATAAAAAAAGTAAAATTTGCAGTACTTGCAGTTCTATGTCTGCAAGTCTGCCTCCCTCAACTAGACTTGTCATATAACAATCTCACCACAAAATTAATGGGACTGAGCCAGAGAAGAAAGCTCTACTTCATCAGTAAATGGAAATTAGGAATGGAAGAGAGGAAAGAGGATTAAAAAGGGGAGGAGAAAGGTCAGAGTTGTGAATGGCCATTCCAGACAGACTGCCAGTCAGTTTGAACGCAAACTTAAATTAAAAATTCAGCCTGCTATCACATCAGGAACATTTATTTTAAATATTAACAGTAAAGATCTTTCAACAATCAAGCTAGCATGAAAGTAATTTGAAAGCTGATTTACCAGCTAAAAGATGGAAAAGAACATGGCAATAACCAGCATCATGAAGACGGTCATTTTGCTGATGCAGTAGCAACAAGCAGAATGGGGTGGGTAGTCAGGAAGTTACAGCTTCCTGATGTGGTGGCCAGTTCTAGCCTGTCTGCAGAGTACAGCAATACCTGTCAGCTAATAATGTCCCCGAAGTAAGCGCCTTGCTCAGGCTGCAAGATAGGGGAGAGTGGTGAAGGCACCAGCCATGCTGATTCTATACTCTCTAGAGACTCGCTCTTAGCAGGGGAACCTTTAGTGTGGAAGATGTGGTCAGTTTCTGTCTCCTTTGTATGGCAGGGAACAGAACAGGCCAGAGAACCTGACTCTCAATATTTTTTTAAAAAACGATTTTAAATTACAGTTCAATGTACAAAATCCCCAAATGATTTTCACGATAGGCCTGACGTACGGGCTAGTGCTAAGCATTCAAACAGCACTGGGGACATCACTTGGCATTTTGCTGGAGACAGGCCATTATGTTTCAGAGGCAGCAAAGAGGGGGAGCAGGAGCTGGTACTGTGCTTAAGAGTCATTTCCCCCATCAACACCCTTCCTGTGCTGCTGCCTCTGTAACAGATAGGGGCTGCTGGACCAAGCACAAGCTGGGAGTGAGCAAACTGGGCTCAGTCCCGGCCTGCACTAGGTCCAGGAGCTACTCCCACTGCGGCTCTGCATTTTAAATGTAGTAAGAGCTGGGCTGCCTGTGCACCTGGCTCCTATTACATTTAAACTGCAGAGCCACAGTGCGGGTAGCTCTTGGACCCAGTGCAAGCCAGGACTGAGTGCCTTTCCTTAGCAGCTAATCGTAAAGTCAATACAAATTATATTGTCTACATGATTAGCCAATTATCCTCCTCTTAACATCCTTAGTTGCAACTTCCATGTTCTTACTGAAAATCTGCTGAGGTTTTAATATTCAATCTCTCAAGACATTAAAAAAATTAACTGCGGTAAAACTGGACATGTGGCTGAACTCAGTCTCCACTTTCTAATCAGCTTTGAAACCTAGAGGATGTTTAAATCCTGATTTGGACTTTGTGGCTGGCCTTTGTCTTGTAATTGTCCAAACCAAAATCCTGCATCTGAAAAACCCTAAACTCTGGGAAAGTTTGAAAGAACATATAAATATTATGGTTCAGGCCCATTTCTAAATACCCTCATTATTCATTTGTGTAGCACAAATATTGTGTTTGCTGTTTTACAAACAATAGAGATGCATTCCATAGTCCAAGTCACTTAGACCTTGATATACTGACATTGGAAAAGGTTCAGAAAAGGGTACCAAAAATTATTGGGGGTTTGGAACGGGTCCCATATGAAGAGAGATTTAAAAGACTTGGATTTTTCAGCTTAGGAAAGAGGAGACTAAGGGGGGGGTATGAAGAGGTGCATAAAATTATGACTGGTGTGGAAAAGTGAATAAGGAAAAGTTATTTACGTATTCCCACAGTATAAACAACTCGGGGTCACCAAATGAAATTTATAGGCAGCAGGTTTAAAACAAACAAAAGGAAGTTTTTCTTCATGCAGCGCATAGTCAGCCTGTGGAACTCCTTGCCAGAGGATGATGTGAAGAGTAGGATTTTAACAGGGATAAAAAAAGAGCTAGATAAATTCATGGACATTGGGTCCATCAATGGCTATTAGCCAGCCTGGATAGAAATGATGTCCCTAGCCTTGGTTTGTCTGGAAATGGATGACTGGAGAAGGATCATGGAATGATTACATGTCCTGATCACTTCTCCTGGGGCATCTGGCATTGGCCACTGCTGGTAGGCAGGATACTGCTAGATACTTGGTCTGACCCAGTATGGCCATTCTTATGTTGATCCCACTGAAGTCAATTCCCAAACTCCCAATGACTTCAGTGATACAGGTTGCACCCTTAGGAAAGAGATTGTTCAAAGAGATTCTTCCCTAACATTTTGGGTCCTGATATATTATGCATATTCTGACCCCTATAATTATGTGATACTGGGCAAAATAAGAGTGTGTGTTACAGGGAAGAGAGGGACTGAAAGAGGCAAGGTACGAACAAAAACACGAAGAGAAATAGTCTCCCTTGTCTCACTATACACTATAGCATTAGAAGCGGGTCTCACAAATCACAGTTCTAAATAGCCTTCATTTCTTTCCAGCATGAAAAAAGGCCAATATTGTGTTCTAAATAGCGCTTTACTATACTTGCTTTGTTCAGTCCTTCATAGAATACTGTGGTGTGTAAAAACCTGTCTAAAAATCAGTCTCTCTCTTTTTTTGTCCTGCTGCTACCATGGATATGACATCATTTTTGCCAACTGTTGCTAAGTTGTGAAGAGAGGGAACATTTCCTTTTTTCACACAGAGTGCAGGGAAGGAGCCAGCGCTTCCAAGAGACACAATGTTCTCTTTATGCAGCCAGGGAAAACAGTAAGAGAGATTTGTAGATGGTCTGGGAAATGGCCTATAGCCATGCAACAGACAAAGTGACAGTGCAGCCTGGCCAATCTTTGTTCTCACTAAATAGGTGGCCTATTTTCTCATCTAAAAGAAAAGAAGGGGATGGGGGAAAAAAGCCTCAAAGCCTATTGCTGCTGAGGCGACATGTTTGTCTCCAACCCTTCCCAACGAGGACTGCATTCTCTGCTGAAAAACAGAAGAGGGAGTGCTTATGATATATATGAGAGCTGCAGCTCCTGGCCTTTATCCTGTGAGCAGCATCTATTAAACTATTAAATATGATATAAATAACAGAGGGTCAGGACAGGGGTATACAGAATATAGGGACAGTAGGTTCAAAGGGGACAAAGAGATATTTAGGATTTAATTATGGACAACTTAATAACCAGTCCAATTCATCTGTCATCTAATGCCTATATGTTAAAAGGCAATTTTTAAAGACCTTACTTGGTATATCTCATTCTGAAAACAACTTCAATTGAGGTCAGTTGGAGTATTGAAAGAGGAAGGAGTTTCAGTTATTTTCAGGGATGGCTTACTGTGTGTATGCAGCAAGTAAAATACTCTGTACTATGGGCCAACATGTTAAACCATTTCAGCCCAATCTGAAACAAGATTATGGTTCAAGTCCATTTTTTCCTCTCATGTTTTTGCACTTAATGACGTGATTCAATTATATTAAAACGGGGGTCACTGAAGCCTCTAGATTTTCTCCACAGCCTGGACAAATTTGCCTATGATGTGCACATTTAAAACTGTGGACAATTTTCTGCCAGGACTTCAAACTTTTACAGCTTATTGTTTGCAAAGGAGTGAGGAGTGGCCCTTTACTATAGCGGGTGGGGGGTTAGCCACATTCACTTCACCGGGGTGTTAATGAGACAGTTATTTCTCAGCCAGGGACCTAGGAAGGAAGGGTCAGACAGTAACTCAGAAGACCCTTGAGCCTTATACGACAGCTGAGTGTATCCAGGAAACAGAGATGAGATGCTGTGACTGGCTGAAGAGCCAGATAGAACTTACTGGGGGCTAGAGGCCTCAGGGACACTTAGGCCAGGCACAACACTGCTTGATACCAGGATTAGGAAAACTCAGTAGACACTGAGGAAAGGGTTGAACACAGGGCCCAAAATATAGATTGGTTCTTTGGGATGGTTCCAGGGGATTTTGTTACCTCAGAAGGTTGGAGTAGGTACTGCTCTTGCTGGAAGGCTCGGTGCAGATACATGGTCTACCAGGGGAACTGGAGACAAAAGCCCAGCTCTCCCAGACTCAAACAGGTACACTGGTTGAAAGTGTGCTTTGTCGCAGGCACACATGCCAAATTCTCCTTCATCTCAAGAGAGGATTTTCTTGCCACAGCTATTCATCACATATTAATTTTATTTGCCCAAAACAAATTGCTCTTGCTTTTGCTTTCCTTTTTATAAAAAGCAAATCTAGTTCACTGCATTTCAGATAAGGACACCAAAGCAAAACATAACTTTCCCTTTGCTTTTTAAAATAATTGGAAGGGGATTGGGGAGAAAAGTTTTGTAGCTAATATGAGGTGCAGGCAAATTCTAGCCAACATACTTTGCTTTTGAACAACCTCACATCACCTTATTCATGGGTTCCAAAAACTATACTATTTTCTTGGGGCGACAAAGTCATTAAGGCTACATAGCAATGCATATCCTAAGTTGCCATAGGGATGGCTGACAATATTTACTATGTGCATTCATTCTGTGATAATACTTTAGGTGTGTTAGAAAATGAAATAACACAAACACATTGCCTAGTTTGCAAAGGACTGGATTTCCTCAAGGCAGCCAGAAGGGGTAGCTAAATGAGTGAAGGATTTTCTTGCTCACAATTTAGAAAAAAAAAAAAAAAAACACCACCCAACAACACTCATCATTTCAGTCTAACAAGTGATAATTGTAGAAAATGTGTATTTAAGATACTTTCCTTTTCAAACATCTCTACCCTCACAAAAGAGACTCACAGATTTTCATGTACACTGACATATCAAGTACCAGTTGACACATGAAACAGATGACAAAAGGACCCTTTTAAAAAAAGAAGAATTTTCATGTTTTGTGTGTGTGTGTTCGTGTGTATTTATATGTGTGTATATATAGTGAGGGAGAATACACGTGTAGAACATGTGAACTAAGACCATATTTATCAGTTTACTAAAAAAAGAACTAGAAGAGCAGTTCAACAAGAAGAGATTAGCATACAGTACATACCCCATGGCTCGGAAGAGACTACTGTTGACAGTAAGATAGAGCATTATGAATCAGCAGTGAGTTTCCATCCTGAGAGATCAACTAAGGGCTTGATCCTACTCTCAGATATGAAGGCAGGTGTCTTGTAAAATCAGCTACTTCACTTGCACTGCAGCTGATACTACAAGACATCAGGAGATCTGTGTTTGTTTACCAGAAAACAAATTCAAAGTGCATAAAATAACCGTGCTTTACGAAAACATAAAATTCATCCAGTCAGAATCTCTGTCAGCAAAGATAAATGAGAAGAGGATTGAAAAGGGGGATAAAATTTTAAAAAATCCTTCTGTATCCCCCCTTCTCACTTTATAAGACTAAAACATGGCTGATAGTTTTGGATAGAAATTTCAATAATTTAATTTAATCTTAGCATCAGAACCAAACATTTGAGAGGCTTTCCAAGCCACTGACAGCATTTGTTTTGGGTTCACTTGCACATGAATGCCTAGGAAGGAAATGAAGAGCTCACAGGATATGCAGCCTGATAGGGTGTTAGCATCAGCAGGGTTCATTCTCTCTTCAAAACCCCAGAGCTGTACAACTCTACTATTGTGTGCTTTTGTGCAGCACTAGGGAACCTGGAACAATTCCACGAACTATAGAGATGAAAAAAGACATATCGCATCAAAGGAAAAACACCCTTTTCTTCCAGGGAGGTTATTTAAGGGTTAGGGAAACATGATCTCTTTTGTAAAAGTTTTTCTCTCTCTCTCTCTCATCCTTTTAGCAAAGTTGCAAAGCCTTAAAGTTTGATTGAATTCAAGCAGTGTTGTAAATTCAGGAAATTGTTTTCTTGAGTTACTAGTTCTGCAAATCTATATCCTATTACACACACAAACTCCATCAAAAATGTGCTGCACCTCTCCTGAAGTTGATTAATTTAATCTTGTTTTACACTGTTTCATTGGCATTTATTCGTTTCTCAACTGTCAACACATTTAGAACCCCTCAGACTTATTGAATCTTTAACCCATTTAACAGACAAAGCCCTATAGATTTACATGAAACAAAACCACACCTTGTAGCTCAGAGGCACTCTGCTATCAAAAACTACTTACTTACAAAATCTGACATAAAAATACAAGTGTCGCTAGCAGACTATTACTGAAAAATTGCTCTCACTTTTACCATATAAAATAAATATTGTACTTACATTTCAGTGTACAGTATATAAACTATTGTAAACAAGTCATTGTCTGTATGAAATTTTAGTCTCTCCTGACTTTGCTAGAATTTTTTATGTATCATGTCATTAAACTAGGCAAATCTCTAGATGAGTTGATATAACACCTGGAAAGCCTCTGTGTACCCTGAGAGGTTTACATAACCTCTGGTTGAAAATCCTTGCTGTAGATGAAGTGAGAAAGTATTGGAAAACTTCACTAAGTTACATTTGAGAGTTTTATATGGTATTGTCTCATCAGACTTCACATTCCTGGAAACTTCCATGTGTTAATAATTTAGGACAATTCAGAAAAAAAGAATATGTATTGCATGACTTTATGTTTTTAAATAGAAGAAAATCTTGTTGTTAACTATACAGAGAATAAAGAGAATCTTGATAGCAGGGAGAATGATATAATGAAACATAAAAAGAAATAATGATTCCATTTTATACATAATAATTTATGTTTAGCCAAAAGAATTGGGGGGTTTTAAATATATTTAACAATGGAGAAGCTCATTGTCTTCCTAAGAAATTGCATAAAGCACTGAAGGAAATCTCTAAAATGCACAGATAAAATAATACTTTAGTTTGAGCAATTTGATTGGCTGTTCATTGTTTCAGCTGGTGAATACAGTGGCACAGTTATAAAAACTCAGCATTTGTTGCTCCTGCACCAACTGCAGTATCCCCCTTGAGGAGATGACATAGTACTATGATCAATGAGGAATTAGAAGTGCTGGATTTAAAGGAGACAATGGCATATACAATATTGATAACAGGTTAAAAGACAGGAAACAAAGGGTAGGAATAAATGGTCAGTTTTCAGAATGGAGAGAACTAACTAGTGGTGTCTCCAAAAGGTCCATACTAGAACCAATCCTATTCAACCTATTTATAAATGATCTGGAGAAAGGGGTAAACAGTGAGGTGGCAAAATTTGCAGACGATAGTAAACTGTTCAAGATATTTAAGAACAAAACAAACTGCGAAGAGCATCAAAAGAATTTCAAAAAACTAAGTGATTGGGCAACAAAATGGCAAATAAATTTAATACTGATAATGCACATTGGAAAAAATAAACCCAATTATACATACAAAAAGATGGAAACTAATTTAGCTATAACCACTCAAGACAGAGATCTTGGAGTCATTGTAGATAGTTCTCTGAAAACATCCACTCAATGTGCAGCAGCAGTCATTCAAAAAAGCAAACAGAATATTAGGAATCATTTTAAAAGGGGCAGAGAATAAGACAAAGAATATCTTATTGCCTCTATATAAATCCATACTCCCTCCCCCTCATCTTGAATGCTGCATACAGATGCGGTTGCCTCATCTCAAAAAAGTTATATTGACATTGGAAAAGGTTCAGAAAAGGGCAACAAAAATGATTAGGGGTTTAGAATGGGTGCCATATGAAGAGAGATTAAAAAGACTGGACTTTTCATCTTAGAAAAAAGGAGACTAAACGGGGATATGATAGAGGTCTAAAAAAATCATGACAGTATGGAGAAAGAACTAGGGGTCACCAAATGAAATTAATAGGTAGCAGGTTTAAAACAAACAAAAGGAAGTTTTTCTTCATACAGCACAGAGTCAACCTGTGGAACTCCTTGACAAAGGATGTTGTGAAGACCAAGACTTTAACAGAGTTCAAAAAAGAACTAGATAAATTCAAGGAGGCTGTTAGCCAGGATGGGTAGGAATGGTGTCCCTTCCCTCTGTTTGTCATGGACTGGAAATGCTTGATAGGGGATGGATCTTGATGATTATCTGTTCTGTTCATTCCCTCTGGGACATCTGGCATTGGCCACGATCAGAAGACAGGATACTGGGCTAGATAGACCTTTGGTCTGATCCAGTATGGCTGCTCTTATGTTTGTATGCTACAAACTACAGCATGGTAAATAGTGATAGGCAAAGTAAGAAAACTGAGCCAATTCAATTCCCATTTTGGATGCCTTTAGACCAGCATTATGAAGAACCACTACCCTTGGTATAACATTTTGGATAATTCGTAGAACCAAAAACTGTAATCTGCATATGAAATATGGAGGAACCTTTGAGCCTTTTTCTTTCAGAGGGGGGAGCAATTTCTAGAAGTTTAACTTTCAGTATGGAAGAATATGTTTAGGGCTTTATCTAGGTGTTTCAAAAGTTGTGTTAGAGTCCTTTAATATACAGTATGTAATACAAGACAAATGTCATATGATTTATTTTATGTTTATTCTGTTACGATAAATTCAGAGAAAATCTCCTTCCTAAATTTTCATTGAAATATTTACTGTATAGTAAATGATACAGTGTGTATGTGTATGTATATATATATAGAAAGAGAGAGCATTTCACACACTAATTTTAAAAGACTTTCAAGAAATTTACCAATTTACCAACTGTTATCAAGAAGTTTTACTTCTGGGGTCTCCTTTTATAGATTACAGAAAAAAAACCTCTTTTTGCTAAGGAATTTTTATTAATAAATCTTTAATTGATAGCACAAATAGTGAAAATTATGTAAAGGTCTGCTATTTTCCGGGGGCTCAGCCACCAGCCCTGGGCAGAGGGGCTCGGCCACTGACTCTGGGTCCTGCTTGGCTACCATCTCTGCTCAAAGGGGCTAAGTGGCTGGCCCTGCTACCAAATCCCACATTTAGGAACCACATGCGGGGGGACTGGATACCAGCCCCAGCTGTGAGGGGTGCAGAGAGGGAGATAAGGAGGGGTGCAGATCAACCCAACATGCAACTAATTTCAGGCATGTATGCAGGGCTGGCCCGAGCCATTTCTGCGCTCCAGGCTCCGGGAGCGCGGCCCTGCCCCGGCGCATGCACGGCCCCGCCCCCGGGCACCTTGCACAAGCATGGTTCTGCTCTGGGCACGCAGAGCATGCACAGTGCCGCCCCTGCCCGGCCGCTCCACGCGGCACCCCCTACAATGGGGCGCCCCGGGCGATAGCCCGGTTGGCCCATACTTTGGGCCGGCTCTGCATGTATGTCCATTTCTAGTAGCAGGGACTGCTGTGTCTTAAACAGCCTATCTAGGAATCTAGTTGAAGAGGGATGGAAACAGCATAAAGAGCAAGTAGAGAACTTTAATATGGATAGGGTATTTGACAAGACTTAGTCTAAGTCTACACTGACACTTTACAGTGCTGTAACTTTCTGGCTATGGGGTGTGAAAAAAACCACACTGCAAGTAGCAGCACTGTAAGGAGCCAGTGTGAACCACCTACAGAGCTGGGAGCCACGCTGCCACTGCTGTTAGCTATTCCACTCATGGAGATGGTTTACATAGAGCAGTGTTTCTCAAAGTGGTCCACAAAACCACTTTAAGAAACATAACTGGCCGTGCTGGTTTGTTTACTTACAAGCACCGTGGCCACAGAGCCTTGCAGCTCCCATTGGCTCCACTTTGCCGTTTACAGCCAAGGGGAGTTGTGGGAAGCAGCTGCTGCACTTGAAACTTTTATGTGTAAACAAAGCCTAAATATAATGAGAGATCTCCTGAGTCTAATCAGAAATGGTGAAGTCATATTAACCTGAAATCCTTTTGGGAGTGATCTGTTATAGTCTCATACAGAAGTTAGTGCTTCTCCACTATAAATTCATGTAACCTTTTGTGTTACACCATGAGGTCTTGATTGCCAGCATTTATGAATTATGGTGGCACATATTTACAACTATGACCACAGCTAACAGTTTCCGGTTTGCCCTCAGGCACTGACAGGTTCACCTCTAAGATAGCCAATAAATTTATTACCTCACAACTGTAATGGATAAAATCACTGTCAGGGGAGCCAACAGACTCTGTGGGCCTCTAGGCAAGGTGCAAAGAGCCCAGCTCCATGTTCCCGGAAGGAGGGGGGCCTCGGGCGGAAGGGGCAGGCCTGGGGCAATGAGTTCTCCATGCAGCACAGAATGCAGTGTGACCCCTGCCCCAACCCTCAGAGCTGCACAGAGCATGCGGCACAGTGCTATGGCAGTGATTTAAAGGGCCCTTTGAATCACTGGGCCCTGGAGCGACTTCCCCCTTTCCTCTTCCCACGGCAGGCCTGGTCACTGTTGTTTTGTATCCAAAGTAAAGAGGGTGGGGGAAGAGTGGCCCCTCATACACTGCTAGAAGGCAACTCCTCTCAAGTGTTAATGTTTTTAATGCTAAGTGTGCTCAAGAATGTGCAGTACCTGGAATCTCATTGCTTATATTAACAAAGTTGAATTCCAAAGACAGAAACTTCCAGTGTTATTATAGCATGAATTGCTGGCATAACTACTCAGGGTTGCTTGTACTTTGCTAAGTCTCTATTCATTAGTCTTTATAACTTGGCATTAAAAAACAGCTCCATGATATAAATGGGAATAGAAGCTCTCAGTCTGGGAGAAATGGTTGTCTGGTATTTGAACTAATATCCTTTTTCATCAGAAAGGAGAAAAAATGAATGCCTTCTTTGCTTTCTCCTAGTAAAGACAATCCCAATAAGAAATACAAATGATAAAATATGAAGGACATGAAACAACATATTTCATAAACTAATTTTAGAGCAATTTTCCATTATTATATTAATACTACCCCTTGAAATTAAATCAAATGTACAGGCCAAATTCATTCTTGATATAATACTATTGGGGTTGGTATAACATATAGAATAGTGTCAAGTATTAGAGCTGCAGCCGTGTTAGTCTGATCTAGCTGAAACAAAAAACAGGACTATGCAGCACTTTAAAGACTAACAAGATGGTTTATTAGGTGATGAGCTTTCGTGGGCCAGACCTGTAGAGCAGAATAGCGAAATAATGTAACAACTTCACAGATGTGTAACAAATATGTAACCATCCAACTGATAAATATTGTAACCCAATGGAAGCAGATGCAACATCCAATGTATCACCATGTATTATGTATGTAAGATACAGGACTGATGTTATTCTAAGCCTGTATATGTCAATTCACCCATTCATAATGCATGTCAACTTGAATATGGAAAATTCTGCAATATCTCAAAATGGAGTCTGAAACTCCATTTTGAAAACCACAGAACTTTCTTTGGGCATCCATTTGAGGTTTGAATTCTATCACGTCCACAGGTAGCAGTTAGAGTTTAAAAATACCAACTCACCTACCTGTTGTAATTTGAATGAGCCATGAATATTCATTAGCATCTTACAACAGCCAATCAATTCAAACCACACTATGAGAGCATTTCTATTGACCAATCATTTTAAAATCAGAATGGTCATACATATGCATGAGCCCTGAGTATAAAAGCTTCTGCTACGCAGCAGTTACATGTTAAGTTGGGGCGTCGGGCTTAGGGATAGGTCTTAGGCTAAGAGAAAGAGAGAGAGAGAGAGCAAGGTTCTAGATACTCTTGTCCTAGGTCTAGTATGAGTGAGGTCCTGTAAAGGTTATTTTTGGAGAAGCTGACGGAAGGTTATGCTTCCTCCAATTCAGTAAATTTAAGTCTTAGAGTTAGGCTGACGGAAGGTCAGACCTTTCTCCATTAGGTTAGTTTAGATAGTTTAGTATTTTAGTTAGATTAGTTCCCGTCATCGTATCTGTTCGTCAGACTGCGCCGGTCCATGCATGTCGGCCGTCGTCGTGTCTGTTCGTCGGGTGCGTCGGGATTAGTTTAAGGTTTTATTTTTAGGATAGGGTTAGAGTAGATAGAACAAAGTCATCAATCGCCTGATCCGGCTGCACCGAAGCGCAGAGAAGAGGCAGCGAGGACCAGAGGCCTTCACGGAAGGTGAACTGACCATCTTCATCCTCCATCCGTGCTTCAAGGGATCTCCTGGGCTGTTCCTCTCCCGCGCCTTTAATTAGCCAACGGATTGTAGGTCGCCTAGCGTCGAGATCAGCCGACGAGGGACGCCTAGCTGTCCTCCCTAAAGGCTTTCAATTAGCCCGAGGGTTGTAGGTCGCTAGCAACTCATCAATCATCTCCGTCGCCGCAGACTCTGTGTAGGTATAGGGACCTTGAGGGACTTCCCCTCCTGGTCCATGTAGTGTAAAGGGGACTGCCCCCTTCTATGTTGTTTTGAGGTATTGTGTTGACAAATTTACTATCTGTTCATAATATAGTCTTGTGGTTTTCAGTTTTAAAACCAGACTCACGTTTTTATTTTACGCGCCTTATTAAGCTAAGATCTGACATTCTCCGGTGATCAGATACGGAGTAGAGGGTCGCTACCTTAAGTACCATCCCTTGCGGATTGGTCGGGTTATTAAATTAACCCTCGGGAGGCTGTCCTTAAGATATCCTTCCTAATTCTGTCGACATATAGCTAACAGACCCACTTCCTCAGATCAATTTATGGAAGAAAATTGTCACGACCACATATACCAAAGTGATACAATAAAAAAAAAGTGAACATATAAAATTGACAAATCAGATTTTAGAACGGGGGGGGGGGAGGGATTGAAGGGGGAAGGTTAGTGTCTGTGAAGAAAAGCCTCAGAACTGTCATTCATGCTTAAATTTGACACTTTATGTATGGACCTTAACAAATATGCTAATTATGTAACCCATTACAAAGATAGCTTCCCCAATTATCACCCCAATATCATTTCCTCACAGACACTAACCTTCCCGCCTCACCCCCACTCTGTTCTAAAATCACATTTGTCAATTTTATATGTGTTCACTTTTTTTTGATTGTATCACTTCGGTATATATGGTCGTGCCAATTTTCTTCCACAAATTGAATTGAGGAAATGGTTTTGGCCCACGAAAGCTCATCACCTAGTAAACCATCTTGTTAGTCTTTAAAGTGCTGCACAGTCCTGTATAACATGTAGACACCTCACACTCACTTTTGTTTAAATTACAGTAGCAAATAATAGTAACTCCCTTCTTTTGATATGGTATCTCAAAGAGAGAGAGAAAGATCTCCCTACCTCTTATTTCTATTCCATGCATCTTACAAAGTAGTTTTTATCCATGAAAGCTTATGCCCAAATAAATGTGTTAGTCTTTAATGTGCCACAGACAAGACTCTTCGTTGTTTCTGCAGACAAAGACGGCTATCCCTCAGAGACTTAACAAAATCATAGTAACTAAACTACCGAAGGGAAGTTAAAAATGAAATGAAGTTGTTTTTATGTGCTGATATTTGTGTTCAACTTCTTGTGACTGTTGATGATAAAGTACTACCACCACCAAACCAGAGCAGGCATCTACAGTCATTACAATGTTAAAGGTGTCAATTACAGGGCCTCATGAACAGGAGCAGGGGAAGCAGACTCCTGACCTTAGGACTTTACTCATAATTAAATGAAAACATTATCTGTGACTATTTCCTCTAATATTTCTAACTCTACACATATATCCTCTTCTGTCTATGGGGCTAGAAACAGCTGTTGAATGCATTTATGTTAGTAATTACACATTGCAGAGTGATTTCAAAGGTCTGACTTATGGCCAATAGATTAGTTTTTGTAGCACACTGTATAGTATATAATTCAACATCTAAACATGGATGGAGAATTTAGAATGGAGTTCCATCTCTTGCTTTTTAAAGTTTATTCATGGCATATTCTCAACATTACCTTTAACTTGAATCCTTTCCTGTGATAGAATATATGATATAACGACTGAACCTGTGTGCAGTTACACAGGCATTGTGTTTTGCCCTTGTGCCCTGACAACCGTGAGACTCTCAGCAGGCTGGAGAACTCTTATCTGGAGACCTAATAAGGAATCTAATCCTGCAGATAAGGACAATCGGGAGTGAGGATATGTGGAAGAAATAGGTGCTGCAAAATCATTTAATCGCTTGACTGATGCTGTAAGCTTCCCAGTTTATTAAATTTATCTACTTCCTACGGCCAGTTTACATGACTGGATAAACATCTTGTTTTGCCATTTTGATGGCATCATAAAAGGGGAGGAACTCTGAAAAAAATGTTCCCTAAAGCTGCAGTAGTGTTGTACTGAGATTTCCAATTTCCTTCCCCTTCTAGTAAAACACATAAATAAAGAGCTGCATTGTGGTGTGGATTTATATACAACAGTCCCCATTGATTTCAGTGGGGAATATTGTGAAAAATCAATGGCATGACATACCACAAAGATTGGGTTTAAAATGTTTTCCACTATAAAACAAAGAAATACAATTACTGGGGCACATTACAAATGGTTCTTTAACATTCATTTCATGCATTAATTTAGCACATGGCATGTACTATTTAGAAGTCAAATGAAAACATAAAAAATCCCTAATCTTATTTCTCATTTTGCAGCACCAGATCAACACATAAAACAGGTAGCAGAAGAACTGGGAGATAACAGAGTGTGTGAAGTCCCTAGGATGAACCTTCTGTAAAATTCAATGGAATAGATGCTTCAAGTCATGTTACTATACACCAATGATATGTACAATAGGCAAAGGCTCAATGTGACCTTCATGGGACCATGTGATACAATACAAAAAGTACTGCAATGAGCTTTACAAAGTTATTTGTGTGCTTTCTGTTAATCTGGTACACTGCCTTGGATATCAGCACATTAGGGCTATCCTTTTCAAAAGCACCATCAATTAGATCTCTAACTTCTGTTTGGACAGTCACCGGAGGGACAGAGCTGAGGCTTCATTATAATATTTCATATATAGCATCTCTTTAGTACAGCATTGCAACATCAGCATTATTATGAGAATGGATGTAAATCCTTTGACTTAAATGCCATAGCCAAGACTAATAAGTGCAAATGGTGATGATTAAACCAGTGCTCCAGTGGAACCTCAGCTGCAGATACCTGGTGCAGAGAGCCCACATGGAGAGCACAGCAATGTGAGAACTAACCAGCACTGCCCACAAAGTGAGGAATAAGCATCATGGGAGGCCCAGAAGATGTACTGATTCAACTGCAATGCCTCTCGCACACAACTGTTTGGGGCAGCGCAAACATGAATTTCTCCCACCCAGCAAAGGGTGAACCAAACGTTTTGTTGTCAAGTTTGCATAGAATATAATCGTTTTCGTCCACTGTGTCATACTTGCTAATTTATAATGGTTTGAATGCCAATTTCCACACCTTCCAATATTCATCATTTAGATGTGCACCCAACCTGAAATCAAAATAACCATTGTATTGAGGCTTTAATTGTGCAAAATCCAGAACTGTTTTTCCTGTATAATTTAAGCAGTTTATCTTCTGAAATGTCTTCCTCCCCTACGGAAGTGTGACTTGAGATGTCAGGAAAGTGCTAAATTAACAGCCATGGATACAGTTGTTCTTTGTATGTCCACATAACAGACATGGCACTGGTACCAGCCATGCATTCCTCCTGACACTATTCCTTCTCTATCCTGCAAAATGAACTAACACCACCAGGACAAACACATTTCTGGCTATACCCAGCAAAATACCACCAACTTGAATGGATTTTATACCCACATACCTTAATGAGTCTTGGCCTATTTGTTGAGTCTATTAGAAAAAGAGCTACTTAATGTGTTTTGTTATTATGTTGTCACTTGTTCATTGGAAAAGAAACTGAGACCGGCTCCCATAATTGGTGAATTACTATGTGATCAGCAAAGCATAACATGGGGACATTTTAAATATCTACAAAAAAGATATTTTTTCTTTAAGGTTTCGGGTATTATTCTTCCATTTGATATA
Organism: Pelodiscus sinensis; assembly: GCF_049634645.1. Taxonomy (NCBI): domain Eukaryota; kingdom Metazoa; phylum Chordata; order Testudines; family Trionychidae; genus Pelodiscus; species Pelodiscus sinensis. Next base: position 114,683,373 of record NC_134713.1, read on the forward strand.
CTTTCATTTTATGCACTTCTTCAAGGAAAATAAGATATCAGACTCTCTTTTAAAGCAAAATAAATGAGGACAAATTATTGCTGTCCACAAAATTATGTTTAGTATCTAGGCAACTGATGTTCTAAAATTGATGTTTTAGCTTCAGCAAAGCTTTTGACATGGTCTTCCACTATATTCTCGCCAGCAAGTTAAAGAAGTATGTGTTGGATGAATGGACTATAAGATGGACAGAAAGCTGGTTAGCTCATTGGGTTCAATGGGTGATTAGTAATTCACTGTCTAGTGGGCACTGAAGCAGTGAAACAGCTCACCTTGGGAGGTGGCAGATTCTCTATTCTTAGAGGTTTTTAAGGCCAGGCTTCACCAGCACTGGCTGGAATGATTTCATTGGTGTATGTCTTGCTCTGAGCAGGAGATTGGACTAGATGACCTCCCGAGGTCTCTTTGAACCCTAATCTTCTATGATTCTACAATGTTCTGAATAAACCACGTACAACGTAATGCAGGTTGTAACAGCAACCGTATTTTTTAAAAGACTTTGAGACAATGCAATATTGTGTTGAAACTCAATGAAACCTTAAGCCACAATAATCTTTATCTAAAACTGCTACTTGTCTACTTTGCTAAGCAAATAAAGAACCCCCAACAAGGAGTATACTGATATACTCATTTTACATCATGACTCCAGTTCAAACCCATTTTTATTAGCAAAATACTGTTTCCCACAAATGATTGTTTCTGGATTTTTATTTAATGATGTCTGGGACAGGGTGGTATCAGAAGATACAAAAGGAGTGCAGGTGCTAGTCACAAATTAGTGGCCCTCTTAGAAATACCTGCTTTCATTACCACTGACAAGGAAAAAGAATCTTTGTGGCTTGGAGAACCAGTAATGGCATTGTAGTGACACACCACTGTCACTATAGTTCAGACTGCATCAAGATACCTGTTCAAAGGTTGATCTTTCTAAATCCTCTAACATCAGCATGCTCAGTTGGATTTCTTTGAGATCTGTAGTGCTCAAGAGGGCGCATAATAGCATTAAGCATCTACATTTGGAGTCATTTGAGCCATGACTCCCCCCCAAATACTTTCTTTTTTTGAAAGTTCACAGCTGGCTCTCCAAACTATAAAGATTATTTCTGCTTGTCAATGGTAATGAAAGCAGATACATCTAGGGGGGCTACTAAATTGCCTGAGTCATGGATAGCAATTTATATTTTTCAGAAATGTGATCAAAGGATTTGGGAGGAAAATTTGATGCAAATTTTTCCTGGGCAGGGAAGAGTATTAGGAGGTGGAAGGGTATAGGGTGAGTGGCTAGGTATAGCAACAAGGGCAGAGGGCTGTTGAGAGGGGAAGACATGGGGAAGGCTAGCTGTGGCCAAGAGAGGTTGCAAGCTCAAGTGAGGGAGGCTCTGCTAGTACACATCAGCCTGCCTGTACATCATACCTCTGCTTTTTTCCTTTATGTCCTTTTAAGTGGGTGATAAGAGAATGAATTGTAAAAGAAAGTAAAAAGCTCATTACACTTAGCAAACATGGGCACGGCAGAATAAAGGTTATATGTATTACCAGCAAGTATTGTAGCACTAGTTAAAAAGGACAGACAGTTAAGGTTGATGGGTAACCTTAATTCTGCATTTCCTGATTTTGTTATGTTTGAGTTTTGCTCAACTCAGCACTATGCAAGAGAATGAGACGTCATCATGAGGCAACCTTAAGGTAGCATTCACACAATTTTTTGCCACTCTGTTATAATATTGATTGTTGTAATGGAACTGGTGTCTTGCTGAGTTTGATGCTGCTACGTATAAAAATGTTTCTATAACAATATTCAAAATGCATGTCATGGGATAACAGTCTTACTCATTACAGCAAAGAACGTATGTTTGTAATTCATGTGTACAGAGTTGCAGGAAGAATATTGAGAAGATTTATAAATGGAACATTCCATGTCTTGATTGTACTTCTTTGTAAAACTTAAGGATAACAAACTAGCTAGCTTTTTTCTTTTTCTTGTGAATGCTCCAGTTCTCCTCATTGTCTTCAGTGTGTCCATTTAAATGTCATATGTGAGTCATTTACTTTAGCTCCATTAATTATGCTTTATATAGTTCTTTCCACATTACAACCCAGGAGGGGGGTTTATTCTTGCAGCCAAGTGCAATCGTGACAAAGAATGGCACTATAAAAGCAATACTGATGTACAGTAATTACAGAGAAAAAAGTTGGATATATGTGACAATTTTCTCCAGATGCCTAAATGCATAAGGAAAATAATAACAGAGCAGAGAAATAAGGCAAGCCAAGTGTGTTTTGATATAGAAAGGAAGAAAGAACAACCCAAACAGTACTTCTATTTCATTGATATTTCTAAGGTGTTTTAAAGATTACTTTTGGCCAAATTGTGCCTTGTAGATGGAGGCCCACATTGGGGATACCACACCTGCAGAATGCCTGGGGAGCTCTGGGAGGGATAGTGCCTCGTAACCTCTGTTTTACAGACCTCATGGGCAACCTAATTTAGGCTATTCAAAGAGCATTACTCAAGATTCTCACTGGCTAGTTTGAAAACTATGACATCTTCTTGGAAGCACGGAGTCACAAAAATTCCTCCCTTTGGTGTGAGCTTAACAGTGATTTCATTGAGTAGCTGCCAGGTCTCTTACTACATATTGTTAAAAGTAACAAAGAACTGTGGGGAGGGCATAAGAAAAGAAAATAATTCATTGAGCTCAGCAAAATTTCACAAAGCTGGCCTAGACAGAAGTTCATTTAGACTTTGCAAAAACATTGGACCTCCTCCAAAATTGAGACTCTACAGTCTTTCTTCATAGCCAAGCATCAATATACCCAGGGAGGTTTGTCTTCTCTGGGAAGAAATTGGCATTTGTCTATTCATTTTATGGCCCTATGGATTCTACAGTTTAGGGATTGATACTGGACTGCGGTGGGTTGTAAACAGAATGTGTACTGTTTCCCATGCTCAGTACAATCATTGGGACAGATATATCAAGCAGATTAGCAATGAATTACCTTTATTCCCCTCTTTCAAACTGCAACACATACATGCTATTCCCATAGCCTTTGCTTATAATTTCAGTAAGCAGTGAGGAAGAGATGAAACAGACAGCCAATCCAAAAACAGAGAGGGAGGGAGAGAAAGAGAAGGCCAAATCTGCAGGCATGGCACTTCTACGAGTATACATGGGGGGAGGGTGCGAACACTCCCTCAATAACCCCCAAATTGCCTCTGCCTCCCTCCCCCATGCTCCAGTAGGCCATGGGAAGGCAGGAGCAATGTGCAGCCCAAGCCTCCCTCCCCTGTATTCCCTCCCCAGACGACCAGGGGAAGGATGAAGGTAATTTTCTCCTCTCCCTCCTCCTCCCTCTCCCCCCAGGAGCAAGGCGGGGGGTGGGGAAGGAGCTGGTCGCTGTGGCAGAAGCAGGGACGTCACCAGCAGCTCCCATGGGTTAGGCCAGGCTGCTGCAGCTGCGGCCCAGACAGAAAGGAACTGATTCTGCCCTTATCCTCCCAGGTGGCTGAGGAAGCTGACTGCTGGTCTGCTTCATGATCCACCAGTAGTCCACTTGTGATCAATGTCTTGAGCACCCCAGATATAGGATATAACTGGGCTATAATTGGGCCCTGCTGGGCATCCCACAAGCGTCTGACAATTAGCGCTGCTTGGTAGTAGACTGTTGTTCTTTTCATTGCAAAGATGGCTACCAGTTAGAATATAATTTTTAAATGGCTGTATACGGGCAACTTCACTGCAGCTGGACTGATTCCTTGTATTAATATACTAGTTTAAATTAGTGTTTATTTTTGAAATTGGTTTTTAGGCACAACTGGAATGTAACTAGAAAATAAGAGACCATTTTAAATGTAAATGAAAATTATTTAAAAATAAAATCCTTTAAAAATATGGTCCCTTATATTCCGGTTGTGCTGGGGTTTTTTTTTTAAAACAGATTTAAATATCACTATCAGGAGAAAAGAGCAGCAGAAAATAATTTTAAAAATTATATTAAAAAATTGTGGTCTACATTGACAAAAAAAGCACCCCCCTACAGAAATTCCTCCATATTGGCCTGCACTGCATACACCTTATTGTATCTGCTATGCTGGAGAGATCATCTTGGTACCTCTGTTGTGTGGATCTGAAATCCACATCCACTAGGGAAATTAGGAGAATATGTCTATTTACTCTCAGAAATATGGAAGGGAAAACTCCTATCAACTATTTCTTCAGCTGGGCTTATAGACGTTCCAAGGGGAACAAACAACCATTTTGGACACTGGGCCTACCATCAGCGCTCTCTCCTCAGAGAATTATTTTGGAAAACCTCAGTACAGTTCCCAGAGAACTGATTATCTGCACAGACCCCATGGAAGTTATATCCTAAATATCCAAGTAAAAGAAATAGAAAATGTAGGACATGGAATTACTGCTTCACAATACAGAAACAGCTGCTATTAGGTTTCGTTAAATTGTAACAATCTATAGACACTGTGTCAAGATTCAATTTGGTGCAAATATATGTAATTCCAATAATTTTACAGAAGCTGCTCCCATTCCCATTACATCTGAATTTGACCCATTGTGGAGAAGTTATTTTATCTTCTTTGGGCCAGAAAGAACAAAAACAAAAGGCTCATTTTCTAAGGATAGTCTTTGTATGGGCATTACTCACAATAGTTTTTCCAAAAGGGAGAGGGGGAGATTATAGATTATTTTTTTCTCAGATTGTACTAGAATTCCACACAGTGATTGCTCACTCTTTTGGTAAAACTATGTATTTTCCTCTCCATGCACTCACTTACCTACAATTACTTTTTATCTACCTAGAATATCTCAACAAAAAATATTCTCCAACTCCAAGGTTACAGAAAGAATGGGTAATATTACAAATATAAACCTATTACAGCATTAACAGTGTATTTGCCATATACAATAAATTAAACATATCATTTTATAGTAGATAGAAGGCTGTTAAGCAAAGGCTGTATTTATTGGGGTTCATGCTTCCCACTCTGAAAAATGACTACTTTTTTCAATTCTAACACTTCATTTTAGCTGAAAAGTAACGGAACGAATTAGCAAAATCAGGGAAATTTATGAAGTGTTTACATTTTATGGAAATGTCATGCTTTGGAAATGCACAAGTGTTCAGTGGAGCCTATTTTACACTAACTGAGTTCCATATTGGATTTTTTATCATTTAATAAGAATATATCAAAGGACTCTATTTTTTGCTAAAGTTCTTAATTTCAGTAATCTTCTCTGAAGCAAAATAACCATTCATATTGATTTAATCATTATTTGTAAACCAGAGGATCTATATTATGAAAAATTGGCATTCAATTTGTTCTATAACTTTGATGCAGGAAAAAAGGGCAGCCTTCTTAACCTATTTGTCTAATGTGCCCTTCCAGACTGCTCTTTTCTATAGGATAATAATAGGGTTAAACAATAATTATAATCAAACAGAAAATGAACATAAGTCATGGACATTTTTAAGAATAAAAGGAGTCCTTCCTTATAGTATTCAGAGGATGCTAAGCCAATTTGTAGCAGTTTCATCTGCAAAATGAAGAGTCTTCAGAACACCAGATAAAAGGAATGACTAAATAACTGTAAAATTTAGTCATATGTATCCAGCAAGCGAAAAGACCCCGTACTCCAGGTTAACTGGAAAATTAAGTTAGGAGAAGTATTTATGACTCTCGGTCCAAGGATCAATGAGAGTATTTTGGAGATGATGGGCTTGACTGTTCTCTGTTACATTAGTTTTGTGTTGGTATAACTCCACTGAAATAAATACAATTATAGAAAAATGCAATTCAAGTAAAGGGGTGGCAAATAACACACAATACTGATATATGGTAACACGTCTGCTTTCCCAACAAGCTCAGGAAAATTTGTTTAATTCTCTTTTAACATTAATGAGTCACACACCTAATTTCCTTGTGAATAGGGTAGAAGAACACAATGCCCAAATCTCTCGGGAAAGAGAAATGGCTTCTGCCCCATTGATTATTGAATGGATAGGTGTCAGTTTTAGACAAAGCTATGTACATATAACTGTCTCTAAGGGAGATACTACATGGAATCAAGTAACACTTAAAGGGAAATTAAAATAAAAAAGGAAAGGATGAATTTGAAGAGAAATGAAGTCATGAAAAATAGAGGAATCATCACCAAGTCCTGTTCTATTATTTTATAGCACTACAAATAGGTCCAGATAGATTTTTTTTTTCAAAGAGGTGTCACAGCATACTCACTACAACTATGCTTACTACTCATACACTTTTCAGCTACAGATGCTATGGCTAAGTAGGGAAGGGACAGAGAGGTCACTATGGATATCTAGATATTTAGAAAATGTAGAGATGACTCAGGGTGTGACTTCTAGGCACAAAATAAAAATCTGCATTTAAAACAGCTTAATGTATTAGTTTTTAACCTTCTAAATAGTTTTGTATCATTAAATGACCACAACAACTCATTCATCTCAAAACTTCCCTGAGAATTGTCTTAGTTTATGAACCTTCAAGAATGTCTGCATTGCTGCCAAATATTAATTGAAACAATTAACTGTGGAGAACACGTGGGTGTGAAAATATTAGTACCACATAATCCTTTCTAGTTAAGAGGTCCTTACTGGATTATTGCAGAAAAGCTCTGGAGTTCTAATTACCTATGGAAGTCCCACAAGGTTACTGCAGAACATGGTAATTAGAAGGTTGTAATATAAGGTGTTAGCAGGGGATTGAGGATTTGTGCTAAGTACCATGGTGTTTTCATGGCTATTTACTGTGCAGAGTATCAGAATTTAATGGAATTTCGCGGAAATCTCCAATGACTATTGTGAGCACGTAATTGGGGGGCAGGGGAGAAGCATCTTAATGTGTGTCTTGTGATTGATGGTAGGAGACCAGATACACTGCATTTGCATCTTTAGCTAAAGCATCTTAAAAATTACTCGTATATTAAATTTGTATAGGGTTTTTCCAATCTCATCTTTATTAGATATTTTATTAAAATGTCTTATCTAGTTTTGTGTGCATAAACTAGAATAGACACAAACCAGTATTATTAAGTAAGTGCTTCATTCTAACCAAAGCTAACATATGCACAGATTTAGGAGCAGATTAGTCTTTCAGATATATCAGGGCAAAATGAATAACTCCAGTAAATTAAGTGGGAATACTTTAAAGTTACAAGGGAGAAAGAAATAAAAAGTTTCCTTTACTGTAAAGTTCCTGACATGTCCCTTCAGGCCCCAGGTATAGGGGCAGTCATGGGGACTCTGTCTTTTCCCCACCCTACATGCTGGTTTCACAGCTTCCACTGTTTGGGAACCACAGTCAATGGGAGCTGCTGGGATGGAGCCTATGGACAGAAGCAGTGTGCTGAGCCGCCCGTTCAAGCAATGGGAGCTGCAGGGATGGTGCCTGCAGATCGGGTCAGTGTGTAGAGCCGCCTGCCTGCTCCTCTGCCTACGAGCCAGAGGGAAATGCCAGAAGCTTTGTGGGAGCAGAAATAAGTGCACCCTATTCCACACCCTCACTACCTGTCTTAGCCCTGACCGCTTCCCCCTCCCCCGATCCAAAGCACCCTCCCAGAACCCACACTACCTGTTGCACTCCAGCCTTGAGGCCCCTTCTACTACTCAACCCTTTGGCCCCAGCCCGGAGTTCACTTCTCTAGCCCTGAGCTCTCATTCAACCCCCAATTTGCTGTCTCAGCCCAGAACCCCATCCCATGCTCAGAACCACTCAGCCATACCCCACAGCATGGGGCCCACTCCTCCACTTCATAGAATCATAGAATCATAGGACTTGAAGGGACCTCGAGAGGTCATCGAGTCCAGCCCCCCGCCCTCAAGGCAGGACCAAGCTCTGTCTACACCATCCCTGACAGATGTCTATCTAACCTGTTCTTAAATATCTCCAGAGAGGGAGATTCCACCACCTCCCTTGGCAATTTATTCCAATATTTGACCACTCTGACAGGAATTTTTTCCTAATGTCCAATCTAAACCTCCCTTGCTGCACTTTAAGCCCATTACTCCTTGTCCTGTCCTCAGAAACCAAGAGGAACAAATTTTCTCCTTCCTCCTTATGACACCCTTTTAGATATTTGAAAACCACTATCATGTCCCCCCTTAATCTTCTTTTTTCCAAACTAAAGAAGCCCAGTTCATGAAGCCTGGCTTCATAGGTCATGTTCTCTAAACCGTTAATCATTCTTGTCGCTCTTCTCTGTACCCTTTCCAATTTCTCCACATCTTTCTTGAAATGTGGCGCCCAGAACTGGACACAGTACTCCAGCTGAGGCCTAACTAGTGCAGAGTAGAGCGGCAGAATGACTTCACGAGTTTTGCTTACAACACACCTGTTGATACAACCTAGAATCATATTTGCTTTTTTTGCACCAGCATCACACTGTTGACTCATATTCAACTTGTGGTCCACTATGACCCCTAGATCCCTTTCCGCCATGCTCCTTCCTAGACAGTCGCTTCCCATCTTGTATGTATGGAACTGATTGTTCCTTCCTAAGTGGAGCACTTTGCATTTCTCTTTATTAAACTTCATCCTGTTTACTTCTGACCATTTCTCTAACTTGCTAAGGTCATTTTGAATTATGTCCCTATCCTCCAAAGAAGTTGCAACCCCACCCAGTTTGGTATCATCTGCAAACTTAATAAGCGTACTCTCTATCCCAATATCTACATCATTGATGAAGATATTGAACAGTACGGGTCCCAAAACAGACCCTTGCGGAACTCCACTTGTTATCCTTTTCCAGCAGGATTTAGCACCGTTAACAACAACTCTCTGACTACGGTTATCCAGCCAATTATGCACCCACCTTATCATGGCCCTATCTAAGTTAGATTTGCCTAGTTTATCAATAAGCACTGCTTATTGTCTCATCCCTGGCCCTACCCCATAACCCACCTTCCCAGCCAAAGTCCAAATCCCATCCCAAACCCCATCCCCTGCCTAACCCTAGAGCCCCTCTCCTGCACCCTGACTCCCTCCTTTCTAGCCCTGTATTAGAGCCCATGCCTTCAGCTGGAACCCTTACCACCTCCTATACCTCAAGCCCTTGCCCCCAATTGGTAAACATGAGTGAGTGAATAAGAGTGGAGGAGAACAATGGAGGGAGGTGCAATACAGTGAATGGGAGTGGGGGCTCAGCAGAGGAAAGGGGCAGGGTGAGGGGTGTTTGGTTTTGTGCCATTAGGAAGTTGGCAAACTTACTTGGTATAGTAAATCTCCTCCCAGTTTTCTATTTAAGGCAACATAATAGAAAGTTTGTAGAGTTGCTAAGAATAAAAGATTCTGAAAGGCTCTGATTTTCAAAAAAACATGCACAATTGTTTATGTGACATGTATGAAAAACCCTGTATTCTAGTACAGTTGTTCATCCAAACTGAGGCTTTGTGCGTGCAAATTAGATGCACAACTATTTCGGGCATTTTTTGACATAAAAAAATGCACATGGGCAATTGTAAGTAAAGACAAAGGGATATGCCAAAGAAAAATAATTTCTAGCAGTAAACAGAAAGAGTTGTTTAATGTATGTAGTTTTTTTATTTAATTTGAGATATATGGCCTTTAAGAACGTGCATTCATGCTTGCTCTATATAGCTTTTTGGTTGTGGGAGACAAGACATCAGTTGCTACTTGTATCTGTTCATAAGGATGATTCATCCCACTATGGAAGTTAAATCCTGGCTCTCATGATCCTGGCTCAATCAAGGCAAGTTTGCTTTGCCATTTTTATCTCAGCATTAATGAAGTCTGTTACCTTCTACAGATTCTTTTAATGAAGCAAGACTGAATAGAGACTTTTATAGAAGCAGTGCTGCCAAGATATGAAAATCCATGTACATCTGCCATTTATAGGAATGAGGAGAGAATTCCCTTCCTGACTAAAGAGAGAAATTCACTCTCAATGATTACTTTCTCCTCTGAAGAGTGAATATCTCTTCAAACATTATAACAAGGAATCATCAGTGAAAGGTGAAAAGCAGCTGAGTTGAGCAGAGCCTCCCTCAACCAAAGGCTTAAAACTGAAAGACTGCCCTACCTATCGTACTTCTGATTCTACATCTAATACCACAAAAAAGGAGAGTTTGAAGAGGGGGTAAGCTGACAGAAGGAGCATGCAAGAAAGCAAGAGACAGCCTGGAAACATATGCATCTCCAGTAAGGTGTGGGTGATGTGCCAGAGCTACTGAGGAGATGCTACAGTTTGTGAGAAGGTTAATTACGAACAATGCATAGCCACCTTTCACACATACTAGCATCCAAATTTTACCATCAGCAGCATTCACTAGACCAACTCAAAATGTGAATGAAGCAAGATTTGTTTTTCAGTTTTGGGGGAGGAAAGGATTCAAAATAAACATTACTTATACCGATAACCTTGCCTTTAATCCACTATTATCCTTCACGGTGCATACAGTGTAAAAAACTGGCATTGTTTTAAATCATTCAGCCATTAATGAGAGCAAAAGTTCAACAGCTCTCACAACTTTCCAAAGGGCACCAGAAAAGAGAGTTTGTTTATTAACTTGTTACAATAGGTGAAATGTAAACTGATTTTCTTCTTCTTAGTTAGATGTCTAAAGCTTTTACATTCTGGCTAAAGACAGGGTGTAAATGACTAGCATATTACCAAGTAGCACATTTATACCTTGGGGAAATTTCTTCTCATGGTGTATAGTGGGAGTGCTAATTGACTTATTTACTAATAATTGTTGAAACTAATAATCTGAAAGAAAAATCACCAGCCTACCTGCCATGTCCATATGTATCTTAAAAAGTTAATATTGAAATATCTGTCCTCTGTACTGAATTAATGAATTCATCAATAAGTCAATCATGGTCACCATAATACAGGGAGTCTAGAATCTAATAACAGATATGTAATTACTATTACAGTAAGTCTTTTGAAAGGTAATGCAATTGCCTTTCACTGCATCAGCAGAATGGTAGTGTAACAAAAATGAGCGGTGGTTAAAACATTCAGAACAGACATGTATCTGACATTATGCCTCAGGAGTTGGATGGAGTTTGTTTAGAGCTGAATATTGTTTTGCTCCTTGGAAGACACATATGTGCAGACTGAATTTCCAGGGGATGTTATTACCCTTTGTGACAGACCGAGGAAGTGTGTCAGATCAAGACTAGTAAGGTGAACGCAGACAACTGAGAGACATTGAGGAAAGCACTATGATTTCAGGCCTGCCACACACCCCAATTCTCCTACAGCTGCACATAAAGCCAAACTTCAAAAGCCACCTGTCTCTCCTTTAATATAGCCAGCTCAGACGAATCTCATGTTCACAGGACTGAAGGTACAAGAAATAGCTCACAGGCTTAGGCACTTTCCTCTGCTTAATCAGAACACAAACATGGAGCCACAAATTGACTCCTCTAGCCCCATTTTGAGAAGTGTGCAGGCAAGTAGTGAGGAAAGGTGGGGGGAGTTAGCAGTGGCAGGGCATGTTACAAAATGAAGGGGGGGGGGTGAAATGAAAGAAGAAAAATAAACAATGGAAAGTGAGAAAACAAAAAGAAAAAAATGTCAAGGGACAGTGTCTGTGCCAAGAAACACTGCAAGAGGACTTGTCCACCCACCAGCCCATTGCAAAAGGTGTGTGCGTAGGCAAGTAAAACATGCTTGGGAACCACTGCCTTACAAAAGAGACAGCTTGACTTAATTAAACTGGGCTGCATTTCACTCACTCTTTAGGTTCTGACTCATACAAATAACATTAGCAAGAGTGAAGCTGAGACTGCTAACTGCTTCCCAATTCAGCATTTATAATTGGAGCAGAGGTGGTAAGAGAAAGAAAGAACAACATAAAACCAAAGAATAGAATAAAAGGGATGAAACTGGCCAACACAACTAAAGAGTGGATGAAGGAGAGAAACATGCTCAAATAAGCTGAAAAAAGGGAAGGCAATCAGAAATCTCATGCTGCCAGAGCAATAATACAGTGGCAGGCTGGGAAAGAAACAGGAGAAAACCAAATCAATGAAATCAAATTAGGAAGGGAGAGAAAATGGCCTCACAAGAGTAAAATAAATGGGCAGATGGAAGGGAGAGAAGAGTAAAATAAAGGTAAAAAACAGGATGAAGATTAAAAAGAATAAACGGAAGTATTTAAAGCTAGAAAGCTAGTAAACAGATGCCATACAGCCCAAGTGAAGGAGCTAAAAGGTACACCAACAATATCAAGCCCCCCCCAAGCTGCCTGAAGTGAGCAATACAAGAGAAATGAATAGAGATGTATAGTAGGACGACACCTTTAGGGCAATGGAACTGAAACAGTACTTGTCACAGAAGCTGAGAAATTAGCCACTGGCTCAGACATCTCAACTGAGAGATTCAGTGTAGGTAAGAACTATGTATAAACAACCAGAAAACTAAAACATACATTAAGAAGATCTTATAATATGTTTAACGTGGCATAACGTCCATATTGAGGAACCTGTAAGGTATAGATTATATCAGCTTAGACTCCCTTCCAACTGAAGTTCCTGACTTACCTTTGTATTATGGTCCATTCTGTCACACTAAGCTCAAGAACATGTTTCCTTTCTATGGCTATCATCTCTTCCAACAGAAGAGTAAGCTAGTTTCTTCACAGCTTCCAGCAATGCCACGCTGAATGTTGGCATGCTGAACAATCTGCCATGTCTAGTATCCCCTTTGTGAATACCTAAAGTTCTCCACACTTGAGAAATTTTACCTCCTTTTCTTGATAGTGAAATTTTTGTGCTTTAGCACCAAACTTCCATACAGAAACTGTGGCTAAGTCACATTCACACTGATTCTGTTTATAAAATGAGGCATTTCAGCGAAGATGAGTGTTGAAGCAACAATCAGCTAAACAGAACGATCTAACTGTGATTCTGCTACATTATGTCAACAGGAATTTTTCTACTGACTTCAAATAAGATCCTAAGTATTCTCTTTAATTTACAATTTATTAACATTTTCAATTGTTGGATTTAAAATGGGGGCACACAAAACTCAGGCAAAACACTCATGAACCTCTGTTGACAGACCTTTACCAAATTAGTTGGACTTTTCCTTTACAGAACTCTCTCTCAACTTAGGTGTTTCATTGATACGTCCATTCGTTATTAGCATCATTTTCCTTACCTTAGTGAGATCATCATATACAAGTATTCTTAACAGATACAGATGTCCATATTTCTTTTGCAATGCTTTTTCCTTTATGGTCTATAAAACCAGGCTTCAAAATCTCTTGATTTGGTGTTCTCTAACCCTCTTTCCTAGTCCACATTATCAGGTAACTATATCACATAATACCTCAGAATATGTGATGTATGTACACTATTTTGTCCTAGAACTAATATCTTGGATAACAAAGGTTCTTTTCCTATTACTAAGGATTTGATGTGCATTATCAGTTATGCAGGTGACTGCATTATTTGCAGACAATGCTTGGACCATTTACAGTGGAAAAAACAGACAGCTGCCTAGCAGATTGCTTCAGAGAGCACTAAAAGACCATTAGAAATGGGGACACTAATAGAGCTATTGTGTCCCATTCCACTTCTAATAACCATGATCTCTTTGTGTCCTTCAGCAGGGTTTCCAAGATGCTAACTACTCAGATAAAGTTTAATAGCCACATAGATTCCTACTAGCCAGCAAAATTAGATGACAGTATAATTTTCTAATAATTTCACCTGCTTCTCTCTCATTTATCACCAGTACATTTTTTACACAGCATACTACTAAAGTAGCCTTATTTATATTTTTCAGTATGTCCAGGGATTTATCCAGCTCATCATGAATTCCTGCAGTCATGCCCATTGTTTGATATATATCCTTATCTATGTTGCAATGGTCCTTGGACCCTACTCTTACATGATTTCTAGAGTTTGTTTTACATTTTAACTTTTAAGTAAAATGTATTTTTTCACTTTTCCTTTCTTCCATGATTTTACTTATTTATCCTGAGTACAATTTTCTCCACATTCTACCTTTTCTCCATTCCCAGACCTGTTTTATTAGTGTGCATAATGTCCATATACATGTGTGACAGACTGACAATATTTTCCCATATCCTGGACAAACCTTATGGAATTTAAATAAACTTTACTGAAGATAGACAAACCCTATTGAATTGGGGTTAGCACATCTGGGATCCAGTATATTAAAAATGCCATTGTATAGGTATTATTGTGAAATTCCATGCAACTCCTAGGAGGAGGGAGATATGTTAAGTCATGGCCTGGTCAGATTGCATGTATTTTCAAACCATAGAAGGCTAGGGGGAGTGGCTGGGAGTCCCAGCCCCCCCCCCCATGCCCCCCTTGCTTCTGACGCGCCCAGAGCGGTGATCGCGGCCCCGCCTCCCAGCTGGGACTCCTAGGATGGGCAGCAGGGCTGCGATCAGTGCTGGGAGCCTTGGAGTGGAGGAGTGGCAGTACTTATTATCCTGCACTCTCCCCCTCCTTTTTTGTTTTGTTTTGACAAAACATTTTAGCTTGTATTGGGTTGGGGTTTTTTTTGCGTGACCAAAATACTGCGTGTCTGGTATTTTTGGGGGGACCATCTGGCAACCCTTCCCAGTCAGAAGGAAGTGAGATGTGGGTCTCCAAAAAAAGTCAATGACTGGGCAGCTGGAACGCTTGAGAGTGGATTCCCTTATTTGACCACTGGAGAAAAAGGTGCAGCAGCCCTAAACCATGACAACCTGCATATATTTTTTCAGCTGAAATTATTCATATTGGGTTTCAAACTAACATCAAATAGCTTGGCAATTCTTTAGTGAAATCTAGTCATAATTTTTTTGAAAGAAATGGTTGTGGGGGAGAGAATGGAAAATAATTTCTCATTTTTAAAAAAAAGTTACCACAATTCAAAAGGCAGGAAATGCAGAAGTTAAATTTTTCACGGTAATTATAACTCACCTTTATCGAACATAAAATCATTATGGGGGGACGGATAGCTCAGTAGTTTGAGCATTGGCCTGCTAAACCTGGTGTTGTGAGTTCAATCCTTGCAGAGGCCATTTAGGGATTTGGGACAAAAATTTGTCAGGGATGGTACTTGGTCCTGCTGTGAAGGCAGGGGACTGGTCTTGATGATCTTTAGGTCCCTTCCAGTTCTAAATTAGTGCTTTTGGTTATTATGCATATTAAATATATATTGTATCTTAATATGCAATAGCTCAATTCTCTTTTCAGATATACAGACTTGCATCTCATTGACTTCAGTGGGAGTTGCACAGAAAGAAAATTTTACTTCTCTAAATGCAGAACAGTTAAGTTTACTTTTTGAGAACTTTTGAGTGCTTAGAGATCTAAGCTGGATATCGCTCCAACCTCTGTTTTTGTGTTTTACACAGCTATATGCATACAGATACACATCACCAGAGGTACACAATGGCGTGCTCTGCTATAAAAGTTTATTAGCATGGATGCATTACTCAAAGAGTGGCAAAATCACTAGAGTGCTCTGCTACATCGTAACCAAATTAATACAAGTTGAAACATAATGCCTCATCATGTCAGCATGCTTTGGGCATGTGTCACATTTTACAACTATACTCTTAAAGAAATGGTACAAAGGGATTTAAAGTTTTTAATTGGTATTTCACATACAGAATCAATCATATTCACCTGACTATAAAACCAGGGTCCCATAGTATTCAGAGTACAACTTCAATGGGATCAAAGAGGAAATAATTTAACACATTTTAGAAATGTCTATAATTATTTAACTGCATTTTCCCACATATTAAACAATTTTAAAGACTCACATTCCAGGACCTTCCAAGACTAGAAATAAAAACAGTGAGTGTCTCATTGGAAGGCAGGGAATTTCCCATACCCATGGGTCTAAAGCTTCCATTTCAAGTCCACATCTGCTGAAAGACATCCCTCATTATATCTGGAGTGGTGTAAAACTGAATATTCAACAGCCTTGGTCTGGAGCTACTGTAACTTTCAGTAGTATGTGTTTTTCTGGGTATGTGCACGTGTGCTGCAGGAGAAAATGTGGAAGAGAACATTTTTCTTGCAGGTTGTAAAAAAATAATATGTTGGTTATTTGAAACCTCTCAGAAGTTTGAAATTTGAAAAAAAAATAAGTGTGCCCATTGATTTCTGATGGAACGAGTGCAGGAGTGGTAGTCAAAGGTACACGACAGAACAGTTTATAACACATTTCTGCAATTCACAGCATGGATACCATTATCTAAAACTCTATATTGGCATATAAAGAGTCACAAACAAATATAAAACCAGCATTATGAATGCAAGAATCTAACTTGCTATGAAGCTTCCTGCTGAAATGGAATGCGGTGAAACTGCAGAGTGGAACTTACTAATCTACAAGCTATGCCAAAGGAATTTTTTTCCCAAGACTACATTTTTTACACATGAATCTACTCTAGTAATAAATTATTCTTAAAGGTAATCAATTTAGTTGCAGCCAGTGTCTGTAATCAGCTGCTTTAACAGCTTTGTTTATGTTGACAGGAGTTGAATTATAGTGGAAAAGTATTCACCAGTGGATTGAAAAATTTAGGAAAGTAGGACCAATTCCCACTGACTGGATACACAGAGTAGTCAGAGGAAGATTCTGCTGAAAAAATGAACCTAAATAATGCTTTCAAATGTATTTAGGCACCAGAGTTTTACATATTTTCATAAATAAAAAAATTCTACTGTGATGAAATAAAACTATATGAAGTAACACTCAAATGCAATACAAGTAATCATATATATCAAATTTGGAAGCCAGGGAGTAGAAACATCAATCTCTTTCCTAGTAACCCTAGTCCGTTCAGTTCATTGTATAAATACTCATTGCTGCAGAAAAGCAAGTTGAATCACAAGTACTCTCTGCAGGTGTAAATCATTAAATATTGCTTGTATTTGCTCAAATTTATGAGGAGTAAATCTATGTCTATGTGCTGCCAGTTCAGCAATTTATAAGTGGGTGGCTGAAACAAGCAAAGATTTCTGTGGTATCACTTCCAGATTTTTTTTTTAAGTACACACTTTCTGTCTGCAAACAACAACATATTGTATGTGTCTCATCTATAGCGCTAAACCTTAATTTCAGATCTAAAGTTGCCTCTCAAAATAGAGCTATGAGCATGTTAAAAAGAATGTCATGTTCCAAGAATAGTGAGATTTCAGAAATAACAAAGGGCCAGATTTTCAGGCTCTTTGGGTATGCTGCAACATATGGTCTATAGAACACTTTATATTTTACAACCACTCTCACACAAAGAATTATCACTTAGATTCATTCAGAACTTGGTAAAGGTGCATAACAAAACCAGTATAATGTTTCCAAATTCTAAGTGTGTGATTCTAATCTAATTCTGGTTTTATGACAGTATTTCCCTTGAATTCAGTGGAGTTCTTATTTTCCCTTGTGTAAAGGAGAGAATAATCAATTTAGAGAGGTATTTAAGCTATAATGTCCAATGTTCTGCTCATATTCTTAAAGAGATCTTTGCATCCAAATGGATCTACCAGAAGCAGAATTTTCAAAATTGAGTGTCTGTGTTTATATTATTAGGACAAACACATTACAGAAAGTTACAGAGCTGAGATGCAGCATTCCTATCAAACACAGGCACTCCTATCCAACACAGGCTCACTGAGGGTGTGTCTACACAGCAAAGTTATTTAGGAATAACAGCCGCTATTCCGAAATAACTATTCAAGCATCTACACAGCAATTCCATTATTTCGAAATAATGGATGGCTTATTCTGACTTCTGTAAACCTCATTCTATGAAGAATAATGCCCATTCCAAAATAGCTATTTTGAAATAAGGTGCGTGTAGACGCTCCACTGCTGCTATTTTGAAATAGCCTCTCACCAGGGCCATTCTAAGTTATTCCTCCTGGGGCTCTAAATCAAGATAGCACGTCTATATTAGGGAAGTCTGTCTCAGACTAATTTTGAGGCTTCCCTGCAGGGAAGACGTGTTCTTTTGAAATAATCTATGTCAGAATAACTATTCTGGAATAACTTATTGCAAAATAACTGTGCAGTGTGGACATAACCCAAGTGCCATACTATGGGCCTATTAAAACCAGTGGATCTAGCTAGCATTTTGGTACAAAGAATTATGGTTGAAATTTTCAAAGCTGACAAAAAGATTTAGCCACACAACTTCTACATATTTCAATGCAAGTTGCATGGCTAAAGACCCACATTGGCTTTACTCTTCTTTACTATTTCTAGAATGGTTACTCTAACCCCAACCAAGGGTCAAAGCCCCATTTTGCTACAGACATCTAAAAACAACAATCCACTTTCAAAATCTTACCCTATAAGCTTATGTGTATTATGTGATAATTTTAGGATCCTGTCTGGGGTCATTAGAATTGGCATATGTTACTCATGATTTCTGAAGTTACACAATCATGGCACAGAGGGAATGCAATTCTTTAAAATTGGTAATAGAAAAAGGCAATCATTATGGATCCTTTCAATTATCCTGACTTCACCAGACAGCAAGGGCAAACTGGGTTGTCATGGAGACCACTACAGACTCAGTGCCTTCCCCATGCTGCTCTTACATGAGGAACAGCCTACCAATTACTATGTTTGGCTTCCTCACTATTTTCCTTCACATCTCACCTATTCTGTGATATATTCCAATGTCAAAGTCCACTGAGCCAAATGCAGAGGTGAAACGAAAGGTGCTGTAAATTATATCTTGAGTCAATGTAAAGTGGTATAAGCTAGGATAACATATGCCAAGGAGCCCAAAGGAGGTGCAAAAATGATATAAATTATGATCAACCTGTCTTACTTGAACTAACACCTTACCACATCTATTCATTTCTTCTCCTGTTGAAGTCCTTTCTCACAGTCCCTCAGCTTGTAACTCAGGTACATAAGCTCCCTTAGATGCAGAATATTACACTCAAATGTCATAAGGAAGGAGGTTAAGGTTACCTATGAACAAATACATTGAAGCCCTGATCCTCAGGTGCCTGGCAGAGCACCACTCCACTGGCATAAAGTGACCAAATTTCAGTATGACCAGTAATGGAAAGGCCATTTTTAAGTGGTGCCAAGAAGCTATGTCATGAGCCTTCCTGAAGTAGCAGCGAGGAGTCCTGTGGCACCTTATAGACTAACTGAAGTGTAGGAGCATAAGCTTTCGTGGGCAAAGACCCACTTCGTCAGATGCATCTGACGAAGTGGGTCTTTGCCCACGAAAGCTTATGCTCCTACACTTCAGTTAGTCTATAAGGTGCCACAGGACTCCTCGCCGCTTTTGCAGATTCAGACTAACACGGCTACCCCTCTGATACTTCCTGAAGTAGACACAGGGAGCATGACTGTAGAACAGGGACATAGCTAGGCCTTCTCCACACACTTATCCCTGCCTGTCATAATAGTTCTTTGGGACCACTGGCAGCTGGCAATAGTTAAGCTGCCCTTATGCTTCTCTTATTTTTGGGTACCAAATCATTATATATATATATGGGTACTCTGCTCCTTCACCTAACTGCAGCTGAGGCTCAGAGGCCAAGAGAACAAGATGTAGCTATAAACCTCACCATCTTTAACTCACTTCTGAATGATGGCCTCATTCTTAGTACTAAATTTGTACTGAATGGAATTGTGTTGTTCTGTGCAGTCTGTATCTTCATAGTGCTAGACCTTTGGGGTCAGGTGCCTATTAACTGTGTTGCATATTCCTCCTACTCTACTATGCTGTGAACACTCACTGTGTTATATTAACAAAATTATAATAAGGATGAAATGGGAGATATATTTTTTACATTATTATTATCCTGAACTTTATTATGCCAGAATTTAAAGGGCAACCCTATTATAGGATGCTTCTTGACTGAAGCTGCAATATTGCAACTTATATTTAAAGATGTAAAATAAAGACAGAGGGAATAGGCTTCCAGGAGCCTACATATTCTCCCAACACCGGCTGTTCAAAGCATGTAATTAGGCCAGTTGTACAGCTGGATGATCTTTGGATAACTGAAAAACTATTTTTCAAATGAGGATTTTGTATTTCCAAATAGGTTTGGACAATGCAAGTGTGGTCATTTTGTACTGTTAACACACACACACACACACACACACACACACACACACACACACACACACACACACACACACACACACACACACACACACACACACACACACACACAGTTATCTAAATATAACAAAGCAATTTAGTGTGATAATTTATTCTTGGTGGAATTGATACAAATCTAACAAAGACTGATCCTGCACCCACTAGAAGCCCTGATCCCGAAGGGCACATTTATATGTGCATACCTTTAAGCACATAAACAGTCCATCAACTTCAATGGAATTATTCATAGGCGTCACATTGTGCGGGCTTTCAAATACCATACAATGGATGTTTCCAGACCAGAGAGTTCCAGACTGGATTAGAGAGGTTCAACCTGTACGTCAGTATGTATAGGATGAAACCCAAAAGTACCTGAGTATTCTGCCTAGGTTTTGCTTCTTATAATTTCTTCCCAGTTAATATTCTAAATATTTGGGATTCTGGAACAAATCCCATGGCTGCTCCTTTGGGGATGAAATATATCCTTTACATTAGGAATACAGTAGAAGACTGCCTTTTTTTAAAAAAAATCTGCACTTTACTCATGTGAGGTTGTAGTGGGGCGGAGTGGCCACCCACTAATGCGGAGGAGGAGGAACCCCTCCGGCCGCCATGTTGGGCTGAGGCTGATCTTGCCCAGCCATCTGACTGGAAGCCAGGGGGCGGGGCCAGAGCTATAAAAACCCAGCCAGCAGCCTCAGTCAGGGCTGAACCTGCAGAGGGACCAGAGGTGGGCTAAGGGCTCCCAGCCTGGAAGGCTGGGACTGAGGCCTGGCCAGGGCCTCCTACCTTTTTGGGGCCAGAGACCAACTACCTGCTCACTGCATGGGAGGCTGAGGCCTGGTCCGGCCCACCTACATTTACCAATAGGGTTTCCAGGTGTCTGGTATTATACCGAAGAGGCCGGTATTTGCGCACTCTGTCCGGTAAAAAAAATGTGCAATGTCCGGTATTTTCTGATTTTTCCAGCTGTACACCGGACTGAAGCCTGGCGTGGGCAGAGGAGCGGCTGGGAGTCCCAGCTAGCAGGTGGGGCTGCGATTGCTGCCAGGAGCCCTCAATTGGTTGAGTGTGAGGAGGAGGAGAAGGCTCCTCCTCACTCATGCGTTGTCGGGAGCCTGCGCGGGACAGGCAGCAAGTGCCCAGGTCAGTCCCACTCCCCGCCGGCCAATTTGCTCATCCCACCCCCTCCCAGCTGGCCGGTTCTCCCCCACTTCCCCTCCTGGTCTTCCCCAGCCAGCGCCGCTGCACACCCCCCCCCCCCCAAGCTCTGCTTCCCGCCGGCCCATTCCTCTTCCTTGTCTCCCCCGGCTAGCGCCGCTGCACCCTCCCCCGCCAGCTCTGCTTTCTGCCCCCCCTTTCTCCCAGCCCCCCCCACCAGCTGTGCTTCCCACTTCTCCTTCCTTCCAGCCCCCCTTCCTCTCGGCCAGCACCGCTGCACCCCCCCGCCTCCCACCGGCTCTGCTTCCCACTCCCCCTTCCTCCCGCTCCCCCACTCTATCCCCCCAGCCCCTGCCAGCTCTGCTTCCCGTTCCTCCTGGCCAGCGCCGCTGCACTTCCCACCCCACGCCAGTTCTGCTTCCCACTTTCCCTTCCTCCGGACCAGCCTCTCCCCCTTTCGGCCGGTCCCCCCTCCCCCGATATCCTGCGGTCAGCCCCGTTCCACCCGACCCCCTCTGCTTCCCGTTTGCCCCCCCCCCGCCCTTTTCCCCTGGACAGCCCCGTTGCTGCCCCAGCCCCATGAAGCGTGTTAGGTTTTTTTTTTTCTTTTAAATGATTACCTGGTAACCGCTAGCAGTGATCCAGGTTCTCAGAGGGTTTTTTTTGCTCAACAACTTTGGTCCCCACCCTTTTCCTTCAACAAAATTTTTTCCTGGTGGGTTTTTTTTGGGGGGGGGGAGAGGGTGGAGGTGGGTTCGGTATTTTTCTTTCAGCCATCTGGCAACCCTATTCGCCAACCTTGCAGAGGACCAGCCTAACCCCGTGCTCTAGACCTTGCCCAGGAGCTGGGAGAAGCAGCTGCCATTGCCAAGACCAGAGGTTCAGCCCGGGACACTGACAGAGCCTGACCCTGAGGCCTGGCCCAGAAGCCTGATGCCGCCTGCACCCAGAGCCCAGCTGAGCCCTGCAGACCTGCGAACCACAGCGGACTGGGCCAGTCCGCTGGGACCCCAGTGGGACGAACCAGCCCTGGACTCCATGAGCACCCAGCCCGAAAGTCGGATACCAGCTGAGGGGGAGACAGGAAGTGGCCCAGAGATTAGTGAGGGCTGTTAAAGGCTTTAAGGCCAGCGAGTTTCAGGCTGGAGCCCCCACTGTGCCCATAGCAGCTTGCACTGCTGTTCCTGGGCCAGGGTGCAGAGGAGTGGTTTCTAGATTAAACTAGATGGGTTTATGAAGGGGATGGTTTGATGAGATAACATGATCTTGGTAACTAATTGACCATTCATTAACAGTGGGAAATAGGTCAATGGAGGGATGATAGGAGTTACTATAGAGAACTTTCTGGGTGTCTGGCTGGTGAGTCTTGCCCACATGCTCAGGGTTTAGCTGATCGCCATATTTGGGGTCGGGAAGGAATTTTCCTCCAGGGTAGATTGGCAGAGGCCCTGGAGGTTTTTCGCCTTCCTCTGTAGCATGGGGCACAGATCACAGCTGGAGGATTCTCTACATCTTGGGACCTTCAAAGTATTTGAAGGCTTCAATATCTGAGATATAAGTGAGAGGATTATTTTAGGAGGGGTGGGTGGGATTCTGTGGCCTGCACTGTGTGTGGGGTTGGACTGGATGATCATAATGGTCCCTTCTGACCTTGAAGTCTATGAGTGGGTGGGCCGGCACCCCCCCCCACCCCCCACCTACTGGGTGGCAGTTTCCCCCTCCTTGCTACCACCGCAGGCAATTGGCCTGCACCCCTCCTGAACAAGGAGACCCCTCACCAGTACTTGTCTGCTGCCACCCCTGAACCAGGGTCGGGCCATGTTTGCTAAACTGTTTGTTTGTTGCCACACCCTGAACCAAGGGCCTAGCCCCTCTTTAAACTGATTGTACTGTGTGTGTTTGTTGCCCCGCCCTGACTCACAGCCAGGGCCTCCCAAACTGACTGGGGTTTGCTGCTGCCATGCCCTGAACCAAGGATCTGGCCTACCTGTAAATGGACTTCGCTTGGGTGTTGCCCTGTCCTGAACCAGAATCTGGCCTATACTTAACTGACTCGGGATTTGTCTGTCGCCACACCCTGAACTGGGGCTTGACGTACCTTCAACCAGGCTTTGTTGATTTGCCACCCACCCTGCACCAGGGCCCGGCCTACCTACATATACCTACGCAGACTCTGTTGTGTGCCGCCCACCTGAAGGAAGGCTGGGCATAGACCTGGGCTTGGCTTAAAGCAACAGTGCGGTGGGGCACGGAGGAGGAGGAACCCCTCCGGGAAACCAAGCCGACTACAGAGGTAAAAAGTATCTTTGATTCTGTAATTAAAATTATATTTAATGTCATTTTTTCGAAACGCTACTGGACACTTTGCACTTGTTAAAATAAATATGGAATTTAATTGATGGGAAAATAAGTAATTAATTACTCTCACTGTTAGGAATTCTATTTCCAACACAGTTTCTCTTATTGTCTATAATAGAATTATGAAAGTACTATCAATTAAATATTTAATTCAAGGAAATATTTTACCTGTCAATTACCAGTTTCTTGAAAAGATTTCACACTACCCTCACAATTTTCTATAAAAAAACCTCTAATGCCTGCAGAGGACTTCTCCACTACTTAAGAAATACAATAATTCTCCCAGAGTGAAGAAAAGACAGTCACCTGTTTATGTAACTGATGTTTTGAGATGTGTTGCTCTAACATAGGTATGTATGCTTGCTACATGCACCGGTGCAGAAATATTTTTCCTCAGCAGTAACCATACAGGACCGGCTCCAGTGCCCCCTGGATTGACACACATATGCCATACTATGTAGGGCACGGCTCGATCCCTTCCCCCTTCAGTTCCTTTTTATCGTCATTGACAGTGCTTGGAACTGCTTGCTCAGCCCTTGCTATCTTATAGAATCATACAATCATAGAACCATAGAGCTGGAAGAGACCTTAGAAGGCCATCAAGTCCAGCTCCCTGCCCAAGGCAGGACCAATCCCAATTAAATCAACCCAGCCAGGGTTTTGTCAAGCCGAGACTTAAACACCTCTAGAGATGGAGACTCCACCCATTCCCTAAGTAACCCATTCCAGTGCTTCACTACCCTCCTAGTAAAATAGTTTTCCCTAATATCCAACCTGGACCTCCCCCACCCCAACTTGAGACCATTGTTCCTTGTTCTGCCATCCATCACTATTGTGAACAGTCTTTCTCCAGACTCTTTGGAAGTCTCCCTTCAGGAAGTGGAAGGCTGCTATCAAATCCTCCCTCACTCTTCTTTTCTGTAGACTAAATAGACCCAATTCCCTCAGCCTCTCCTCATAGGTCATATGCTCCAGCCCCCTAATCATTTTGGTTGCCCTCCACTGGACCCTCTCCAATGCGTCCACATCCTTTTTGTAGTGGGGGGCCCAGAACTGGATAATACTCCAGATGTGGCCTCACCAGAGCCAAGTACAGAGGAATAATCACATCTCTGGATCGACTGGCAATGCTCCTCTTAATACAATTAATATGCCATTAGCTTTCTTGGCTACAAGGGCACACTGTTGACTCATGTCCAGCTTCTCATCCACTGTAATCCCCAGGTCCTTTTCTACAGAACTGCTGCTTAGCCAGTTGGTCCCCAGCCTGTAACAATGCTTGGGATTCTTCCATCCCAAGTGCAGGACTCTACACTTGTCCTTGTTGAACCTCATCACATTTCTTGTGGCCCAATCCTCCAATTTGACAATTAGAGTCCTCACTCTGGACTCTTATCCCTGCCCTCCAGCGTATCTACCTCTCCCCCTAGATTAGTGTAATCCGCAAACTTGCTGAGGGTGCAATCCATCCCGTCATCCAAGTCATTACTAAAGATGTTGAACAAAACCAGTCCCAGAACCAAACCTTGGGGCACTCCACTAGAAACCGACTGCCATCTTGACATCGAACCATTGATCACTACCCGCTGGGCCCGACCTTCCAGCCAGCTTTCTATCCATTTTACCGTCCATTTATCCAATCCACATTCCCTTAACTTGCTGGCCGTATCAAAAGCCTTGCTAAAGTCAATGTATATCACATCCACAGACTTCCCCATATCCACAGAGCCAGTTATCTTATCATAGAAGATAATCAGATTGGTCAGGCATGAATTGCCCTTCATGAATCCATAACGACTATTCTTGATCATCTTCTCCTCTTCCAAGTGCCTCAAAACGGATTCCTTGAGGATCTCCTCCATGATTTTTCCAGGAACTGAGGTAAGACTGACCGGCCTATAGTTCCCTGGATCATCCTTCTTCCCTTTCTTACAGATGTGCACTTCATTTGCCTTTTTTAGTCATCCGGGATCTCTCCTGATCTCCACGACTTTTCAAAGATAATGGCCAAAGGCTCCTCAATGACATTTGCCAACTCGCTCAGTACCCTTGGATGTATTAAGTCCGGACCCATGGATTTATGTACATTTAGCTTTTCTAAATAGTTCCTAACCTGTTCTTTCCTCACCAAGGGCTGTCCACCTTCGTCCCATATTGCGTCACTTAGCACATTAGTCTGGGAGCCGACCTTGTCCGTGAAGAGAGGCAAAGAAAGCATTAAGTACTTCAGCTTTCCCCACATCACCTGTCACTAGGTTACCACCCTCATCCAGTAAGGGCCCCACACCCTCTCTGATCACCTTCTTCTTGCTAACATTCCTGTAGAAACCTATCTTGGTATCCTTCACATCCCTTGCGAGTTGCAATTCCAATTGCGCTTTCGCCTTCCTGATAAGTCCCCTGCATTCTCAAGCTATACATTTATACCCCTCCCTAGTCATCTGTCCAAGTTTCCACTTTTTGTAAGCTCCCTTTTTGTGCTTAAGTTCACCAAGGATTTCTCCGGTAAGCCAATCCGGTCCCCTACCATATTTGCTTATCTTGCGACGCATTGGAATGGTTTCTTTCTGTGCCTTCAATAAGGCTTCTTTAAAATACTGCCAGCTCTCCAGGGATCCTTTCTCCTTCATGTTAGCAGCTCAGAGGATTCTGCCCATCAGGTCTCTGAGGGAGTCGAAGACTGCTTTTCTGAAGTTCAAGGTGTGTATTTTACTACTCTCTTTTCTTCCTTTGGTTAGGATCCTGATATCTACCATCTCATGATCACTGATTTCCAGGTTGTCACCCACCTCTACTTCCCCTATTAGCTCCTCCCTGTTTGTGAGCAGAAGGTCAAGCTATGCACAGCCTCTGGTTGGATCCTGCAGCACTTGAACCAAGAAGTTATCCCCAACATTCTCCAAAAACTTCCTGGATTGTCTGTGTACTGCTTTATTGGTCTCCCAACAGATGTCAGGGTGATTAAAGTCCCCCCCCCCCCCCCCCCGAGAACCAGGGCCTGCAATCTGGAAACTTCTCTCAGTTGTCTGAAGAAAGCCTCATGTACCTCATCCACCTGATTCGGTGGCCTGTAGCAGACACCAACCACAACATCACTGATGTTGCTTACACCTCTAAACTTGACCCACAGACTCTCAACAGGCTTTTCTCCCTCTATGGAGTTCTGAGCAATCATAGTGCTCTCTTACATACAGTGCAAGTCCTCCTCCTTTTCTCCCCTGTCTGTTCTTCCTAAACAGTTTATACCCTTCCATGACAACGCTCCAGTCATGCGAGTCATCCCACCAAGTCTCCGTTATTGCAATCAAATCGTAGTTCTTGGCCTGGGCCAGGGCCTCCAATTCTTCCTGTTTGTTACCCAGGCTTCTTGCATTGGTGTACAAACTCCTTAGATAACCAGCTGATTGCCCTATCCTCTGTATTTGAATAAGGGGTCCACCTTTGTTGCTCATTCCTCCTTGCATTTCTTCCCAGGATCCAACTTCCCCACTCCTCTCAGGGTTTTGGTCACCGTCCCTCAACGAACCTAGTTTAAAGCCCTCCTCACTAGGTTTGTAAGCCTGCCTGCAAAGATGCTCCTTCCTCCCTTTGTTAGGTGGATCTCATCTCTTCCTAACAATCCTTGTGCCCGGAACAGAGTCCCTTGGTCGAAGAAACCAAAGCCCTCTCTGCGACACCAGCTGTGCAACCATGCATTTACTTCCTCAGTTCGATGATCCTTACCCCGTCCTTTCCCTTAAACAGGGAGGATGGACAAGAACACCACTTGTGCTCCAAATTCTTTGATCCTTCTTTCCAACTCTTCATAATCCGCAGTAACCCGCTCAAGGTCATTCTTGGCTGTATCGTTAGTTCCCACATGGAGAAGCAGGAAGGAGTAGTGATCTGAATGTTTGATCAGTTTTGTAAGCCTCTCAGTCACATCATGAATTCGAGCTCCCGGTAAGCAGCATACCCCTCAAGAGTCCAGATGGCAGATGGATGGCTCAGTCCCTCTTAGGAGCGAGTTCCCGACCACCACCTCCCGCCTTTTTCTTTTGAGGGTGGTGGTTGTGGAACCCCCATCCCTAGGAGTACGCATCCCATGCCTTCCAGTTGAAGTGGTTCCCTTCCGATTTCTTCCTTATGAGGTCTCTTCCAAAGCATTCTCCATCACAGAGCCTGTAGAGAGAGAACCTGAAAGCGATTACTTACCTCTGTAGGAATGGGAGATTCCCATGCTGGCTTTTTTTTCCTTCTAGAACTTACATGCTGCCAGTTCTCTTCCTCATCTTATTCTGCCCTCTCTGGCTCTTCCGCCTGCCTTGCTTGCAGGATTAAACGCTGCCTTCTATTGAGGAAATGTTCATCCTCTCTGATCAAGCATATGGTCGACACTTGGGCCTCCAGTCCTCTAATTTTTTCCTCCAAAATGACGACCAGCTTGCACTTAGTGTAGATGAAATCTCTTCTTTCTTCCGGGAGAAGACAAACGTGGCACATGCTGTGCAGGTATCTTCTGCAGTCCCAGCCAAAAGGCAAGGATAAGTCTCCAGGCCCCCGCAAAGATAGGCCAAGCAGACCAGAGATCAGGGCTTAGATCACATGCCAAATAAGGCACCATCTCAGGCAGAGCATACCAGTCCACCTTGCTCTCTGCTGCCCATCCCGGACATTCACATCCCACCCACTCTGTAGTTTTTCCAGATGGCCCAGGACATCATTTTGAGGCCAGTGCCACCAACACTGGTAGTCACCGGGCCCCACCTCAGGGGAAGCCCTTGTTTGGCCTGCCAAGGTCTCTGAGAAGTCAGCACTCCCACTTTATCACCCGTGTGGATGACAGGATGATTTGCAGCCCTTTACGATCCAGGTGCCTCAACACAAGTGTCACCAGAGGTTGGTAATAGACTTTCAGAGACACGTACTCCCTGGCAATCACGGCACACCAGGGCCAGCTACTCTCCACGCTCTAGCCACCACTCAAGGGACAGGTTGCCCTATGTACAGCACTCCTCTCCCCCCAATGTGCACACTGCCCCCACGCAAGTCTCAGGAGCACTGTTGGTCTCCTGCACCATTCCAGATGCCAAATGCTCAGCAGTGGCTGAGATTGGTTTCATTTCAAAGCAGCTGGTACTGAGTAGAAGGGAGCACACGCTCACCATCATAGTCATTGGCCAGTTTTAGGTCCACGAGCTGTATCAAAGAACCCTTTTCTCTTCCATTGACACAGACATCGGTATCAATTTCTGTATCACAACCACAGGTGCCGCAACTCATGCCTTGAATATAGACTGTGGGGGTTTCTAGGCCCGTGCTTGGTGGCTGGAGCAAAGACACCCTCTTCACCCTCCCCCCATTCCTGCCAGTCATCCTCTGACACCAGAGACTTCTAAGCATGCCACTCTGCCTGCAGATGATGCAGTCGTGCAGCCCTCAGTGCCTGAAAAGGGCCAGCTGGGGTAAGCATTCTCTTCTTCGGCCACCTAATGAGGCCATTGTGGCACCCCCTTCGGTGGTCCTGCATGACGACAGTAGGGCTCATCAAGAACTTCTAAAGCGGGTTGCCTCTGATTTGAAACTCCAAGCACAGGAACTAGAGGAGTCAATGGACACTCTTTGGAATGCTGGGCCAGATCATTCTGGCTAGTTAGCCTTGCCCCTGTATGGCGAGGGCTACCAAAATAGCCAAAGCACTGTGACAAATGCCCTCCTTGCTTCCCCTCAATTTCTAAAAGAGCAGAGCAGCAGTACTTTGTTCCCACCAGGGAGCAAGATTACTTATGCTCTCACCTGGCTCCCAACTCTCTGGTGGTGGAAGCGGTCAACCATCATGAGCACTAAGGCCAGCCAGCCACATCCCTGAGAAATAAAGACTAAAAGAGCAGATCTCTTCGGTCACAAAATGTATTGTTCCTCCAGCTTCAAACTCCACATGGCAAGTCATCAGTCCCTGATTGTGCGCTATGATTTAAACATGTTGCAGGAAATGTCAAAATTCAAGGCATACCTGCTGGAGGTGACTAGGGAGGAGTTCCAAGCTCTCATCAACACAGGGATGTTGGCAGTCAGGGCCACGCTTCAAGTGGCATCTAACATAGTGGATTCTGCAGCACATTCAACATCAGTTGTGGGCAAATACCAACCCATGGGCTGTATGGGAGCTGCAGGAAGCAGTGCCCCAGTCTGCGCTGCAAGCAGTTCCAAGTATTATCACTGGCAGCAAGAAAGCACTGAGGAGGGAAGGAGTCCAGTGTGTCCTATATAGTGCAGCATGTGCGCATCACTCGGGCAGGGGAGGGCTAGAGCTGGCCCCCTACGGATGCTGAGGGAAAATCTTCCATCACTGGTGCATATGGTAAGCTCACACTCCTATGCTGAATGGACATGAGCAAGCACTCAAAGAAGAAAATATAGTAATGTTCTTATGACAGCAGCAAAAGCTAGTCTAGTAAAGAAAAGATCCAGGAAGAAAGTTAACAGGGAGCCTATTTAAAAATCACAGAAGAAAAGAGCAAAGTATAAATTTACCACTACAATGAATAACAATCTCTGCACTGAAATGTACAAAGTGAAAATTATTTAATTCTAACATCTCAGGCACATTGGTCCCTTTTGGCAACTAATTATAGCAATGCTATATAATTATTTATTTACACAACTGAAGTGGAATGCCGTGACTTATAATGCAAGGATGCTGTCTGGTTACTAACACATCTCTGTACTGTAGCTTTAATAGTAGCCAAGCATTCGGTTAGATTCATTAGTGTCCTCAGATATCACCATTCATGCAGTAACAACATTCAACACGTTTTGCACCCTTTTCTTGTGTGTGTGGGGGGGGGGGAAGGAGAGGGTAATTTTAAAGAGAAAATCTTGTATGGAAGGTTACAAAATATACGCTACTTACCCAAAAGGCTGCACTGGCTTCCTTAGCAAATTAATAATTAGGCAGTTTTACAAAACACACATTATTTTCCCTAGTGACTGGAACAGCTCCAAGTGGTAAGCTAGGTAATTAGGTAGTTTTTCTAAAGTGCTTATTATTTACCTGAGAGTCTCATTCCAGTCTCCCTGGTATATGCTGTCTCCCTGCTAGCAGTTATTACCAAAAAACGCCTCCATAATTTCCAGCCCTCCTCCAGCAGTGATATAAATAGAGGATATTACTTGGGGCAATGGATCATGAAAAACAAAATCAGACTGTGCCAGCTACCCTATTTAACTGATAAGCTGAGCTTCCTTTGTCCCTGGTATTGTGCTTTTCCTCATTACTGAAATGGTAAAAATAAAAAAAAACAGGACTTTGAAACTTTTTGACGGTTTAGATCACGTTTTAAGTGGCTGCAAACCACATTATGTATCTGATTTTGCTTATGGGTATATATGGATGCAGGAAAGGAATAGTAAACAACGGGAGTATTATGGAGTTTTTCTTGCATAGTATGGTCAGTGAAAAAGTTGCCAAGAATCAGCTATTTCACAGGAGAAAACTACTTCAACCTGATAGTCGTACGCCCCACTTACCAATGGGTTTGTCCTGTATGCATCAGACATGAACCAAGCTATCAGGAGGGACATGATGTTGTTTCTATCTTATACTTACAACATACAAATAAATCTGATAAACAAATAATCCTTCTGGAAGGTTGCAACAGAATACCACTTAATTTCTTAGAATTCCAAATAACAACATACAGGAGCCCTAAAACAGGCAGAACCAAAGCAGGCTGCTCCATAGGACAGCAAAGGATAACTCACCCTACCTTATCCTAGGGTGGCTTGTTTCAGAGTGACTCTCATCGCACATTGCCCTTCAGAGTCCCATATCATGCAAGTAGGAGCAGGAAAGAGTGATAACTTGCAATTCCAACACAATTTTCAATATACCGCAGTAATTTTCTCTTTTCTCCCTCCACACAGAGTGCTATTCATGTAACTAGGCATAGGGAAGGTGTCTGAGAATGTTCTTGCTCTTTTTGTTTGCTGGTTCCTCAGATTAGGGTTGGAGTCAATGCAAAGCTTAGAAATGGAGGAGCCAACCAACAAAGGGAAGAAAAGAGACCTGCCACCTATCCTAGAGCTGGCTCATTCACAAAACCTATTCAAGCCACTCAACAGCATCCAACCCCCTCTCTCAATGATCATGGATAGTAAGAGAGGTAGCCTTTCTACCTTTCCTCCTGAGTCCTTCTTTTTCACTAGCTCCCCATCCTGAGAACCCAAGTCTTTGACGGCCTGCGATAGGTGGCTGGCTAGCAAGCCGGAGCCAGAGCTGTGTCATGCCAGCTCCAGCAGTAAAGGTTAATTAAAGCTGGCTGAGTAAACACAAACCTGAAGGGCAAAAGGGGAACAGCTACTGGCCTCATTAGCCTTGCTTCTACATAAGGCTGGCAGGAAGAAAGTAAGAGGGGAGAGAAAAGACAGGAGCCAAGGAGTGGAAAGCTTTGTTCCCCAGCTAGCTACAGAAGCTAACGGTCCATGAGGTGATAAGTCTGAAGCACTGTAAATAGGAGGTGATAGGAAGTGACTCTCAGAATAAAGGGCATAGGTGATAGCACCAAAAGAAGTCTCTGGTTGGCTTGCGGGCACAGAGGGGACCAAAGGTTGAGGGACCTGTGCAGAGCTGATAGTAACTTAAATTTCTTACAGGTACAGGAGAAATTCAGGGCAAGAGTTGGAGGGTGCAATAGGACAGTACCTGTAAGACATGAAGGTGTAGATGGAATGTAGGGGGCTCAATGAAGGGGTTGGGATGTGGGAATCAGGGCGGGGGGGGGGAATGCAGGAGACTTGGTTGGGGGTGTGAGGAGGGGCTCAGGGCAGACAATTGGTATGTGTGAGGAAGGGTGCAGGAATTGGGGTTGTGGGAGGGCTCAGGGCAGAGAATTGGGGTGGGTGGGGAGGATGCAGGGGGAAAGGCACCCTGGAGGGAGAGCAAGGGGGCTGCTTCTCTTCCTCCCTCCCACCCTGATTCCTACTGATGCTGTTTATTGCTTGCTCTTCCCCTTCCATCCCTTTACTGAAGTGAGAGCAAAGTGCACAGCATAGGTCACTCACTCCCCTGCCCCTGCCAAACATCAGCCAGGAGGAAGAGGAATGAAGGCAACCAATGAGAGCTTTTCTCTCACTCCCCAACAGTTACAGAAGGGGAAAAGCAAGCAAACAAGCAGTGTTGAGAGGAATTGGGGAGGAGGGAGACTTCAACCCCTCTGACATCCCTAAAAGGGCATCCTGGGGGAGTGTTCAGGCTAGGGCAGGCCTGGATGCTTTTGGGGCATTCCCACAATGAGCTTCTTTCAACTGCCTGCTGCTTAGTGCAGCAGCCTGCAAGAGAGCCCCAGACAGCTCTTACCAGAGAAGCACACCATGGCACACTGCCTTAATTTCACCTCTGTGCGAACCCTGTTATAGGGCCTCAAAGAAGGATGGGAGAAAACAGAAGGAGACGGGAAAGAATAAGAAGAAAGGGAGGACAAATCAGGGAAAGGACATAAGAATTCAGGAGTCAGCAAATAACATACAGAGAGCTAAGAATGATGGTGAGAAATAGAAATAAAATGAAGGGAAAAGAAACAAGGATGAAAGAGAACACCATGGGGGCGGACAAAGAGAATCCACATTACATTGGTGGATAGTGAATGTGAAACAAAACACATGCTGTTTTTCAAGGAAAGCAAGGAAGAGCACAGAAAGAAAAGAAAAATTAACCAGATGAACTGCAATCAGAAAAAATTTAGTATGGGGGGGAAATGATAGGCCAAGTCTGGGATGCAAAAAAATTAAAAGAAAACAAAGAAATAGAAGGAAGGGTAAAGAAATAAGAAAGATGAAGTTGTATTTAATACGTTAATTTGATTGCATTTCCCCAGCAGTTTTTCACCTGCCTTTGGTCCTGACTCTGATCTCATTTACACTAATCTCAGTTACTTGGAATTCATGTATGTGTAAAGTGAGTTCACAGTCAGGACCAATGTGTTCAAAATAGGATGGTTACTTATTGTACTGATTAATATTAAAACTTACTGAATATCTATCATGCATAGCTTGATTAATAAATAGGACCACAACAGCACATGATTAACAAGATACTGGCACATGCCTCAGATGTGCTGTAGGGCATTGGACTCAACTTCACCCATCCAACAAATGCAGCAAGAGTTTTGAATTTCACATCCTGGTACAGTTTACTATTTTCACAGCATGGTCCTCAATTTTGCATTTGTTTTAAGTTCAAGAATCTATAGAGAAAGGAAGGAGAGGAGAGAAGAGAAAAGAAGGAAAAGGTCTGACAGATAAAGTAGGGACTTTGGCATCTTATGTAGCATTTTTAAAAATACTGAAATCCTTACAGTCACATGTAAGCGAAATGTATATGTTTGCGCACGTGCAGTAGTAAGCAGTATGGAATTAAAATTGTAGGAAAAGGAAAATACCGACACTTTTCCATCCCATCTCTTTCATTAACCCATTGAACAGAATGGGCAGTTTCTGGGGATAAATTCTAGTCTGTGTACCTCTGGTATCACCAAAGATCCCCATCAAAGGCCTCCATCAGGGCACTCAAACTTGGCATCAGAAACTGATGATCCAAAACTTACTTTAATTATAGGCATTCCCCTGGTTGTTAGTGTCATTTTACAGTGGATTTTTTTCAGTACTGAATCATGCCCCTTCCTCAAAGAGGAACTTTCACCTTATTTTCTTGTTTAGCAGAAGAGCTATGGCTTTCAGAAGAGCTGCGGCACTTCTGACTTTAAGGCTATTTTCACAGCATGCACCTCAATTTTTGTCCCTTCCTTTAATCCCTTGCATTGAAAGATAAACATCCTTTGTGGGGCATAAGCTGTTGCATTAAAAAAACCACATACACACACTTGTGCTATACTAGTGTCTGAATGAATGGGAATAGAGTGAAGGTTTTTCTTTCTTTAGTGGAGTTCATTCCCTATCTGCACAGACTAAGTCTCCTCTGCCTTTTATCCATGGCTTTGGGAATAGATAAGATTGTATCAAATGGAACTTTTCTGGCAAGAACTAACAACTGGAGGATCTCCCTAAGCCTGTACAATAGTGCTATTCATCCAACCCTTGCAAATTACTCCATTCAAACTGTTAGCATCATTCCTCATATTTTTTTAGAGCAAAGTATAAAACATTACAAGAAATGCACAGAATCTAAATTTGGTTGGCAAGTGCTGTTGAAGGGGTCATTGCTTGTCACTCTGAGCTGACCCGCCAACAGGAGGCACAAAGGAGCAAGTGCCCTGGAGCCCAGAGATTCAAAAGGGCCCGGGACCCACTGCTACTGTGGCAGCAGCACTGCTCAGAATCCTGGATCCTTTAAAACACTGCCACAGCAGCATGCTCTGGGTTGCTCTGAGGGCTGTCTGGAGAGGGTGTGCCACAGTCTGGATGGCGCTGAGGGCCTGCTGCCCAGGCCCCACCATCTTTTTGGGAGCACAGAGCTGGTCCCCACCATCTTGCCCACGAGCCCAGAGAGACTGTGAGCACCCCTGATTATGAGGCATTTTTCATTAAATATAAAGTGAATACAAGAATTTTTTAGTCCTCCAATCTTCCTCTCTAAGTTCCAAATTCACCAAGGTAGCTGTGTGGATAACTACCCATAAGCACGCGAACAGTTCCATTGACCTCAGTGAGACTCATCATGCTTAATTAGGTTCATGCTTCAGTGCCTTACTGAATCAGGGTCTGCGTACACACGTGTTCATTCATAAATAATACAGATGGTTTGATTTTTTGATATCTCTCTGTTACCCTAGGCCCTGATTCTGGAGTCCTTACTTAGTTTGAGTAGCACCTGCTTGCATATACAGTCCCACTGATCTGGCTCCCAAACACCAACACGCTTTGCTGGAGCCCCATCTAGATATTCTGTATGGTGACAGCAACAATGCATCTAGTACACTGACTAAATAGCAGTCTTCTGACACAGGCCTGGGCACGTGGTCCATATCAGGCTGTGTGGAGATATCTGCCACCTGCTGCCTGATTCATCACATTGGTTTACAAGTGGATACAAGCAGTATGATACAAATTTGCAATGGTTCTGATTTTTAAATTCATTTTTAGATAATATGGAAAACCCCTCTGCAGATTACATCTCCCTGGAGGATCAGCAATGCAAGCATAATCATGATGCCCCACCAATGTGCCTCACTTCTGATCTTCAGAGAATGCTTCTTCCCTGAAAGCAAAGTTCAGATTTCCATGCTCATGTATCCCTTTGTCTCCTTCTTAACACCAAGAAACAGGAATACAAATGAGTGTCAGCTGGGATGAGAAGTTTGGCAATATACACATTTATATACCAGAGATGGAAATGAGATCACCAACTTACTGCACTCAGGCGACTCAAGAGTTATCAGATGTCAATTTACGCCATTACTCTTTGAACCAATGACCTGGAATTTACACCAATACTCTTTGAACCAATGATTTTCTTTGCCAGTACCCTGGGTTACACAGCCACTTTACCAATCCCTTCTCCCCACTTTTTTTTTAATATGTTTCTGGCAGCATAGTAAAGACCTCACCAAAGTCATATTTCATGGAGACAGAATTTGAATAGTGGGGCTTGTTAAACTCTCCCATCAGAAGCCACCTACCTCATGCAATCATTTGGTACCTCTGCTATATCAAAACCAAATCTGATTTACATATTTTAGAAGTACTTACCCTCAGTTCATTATAAAAGATTGGTGATTATTAGTATTATTTATTTGACATATTTTTGTACGCCTTACAGTGCCAATGTCTGCTCCACAGGGATTGTTTCATAATTTTGTCAAAGTAGTAATATAGAAAGTGTCAAATAGAAAATCAGATTTTCACTTTTCAGACACAGAAATTTAATTAAAGACAACTTCTACTTGAAGAACAACATCCTAAGCTGGGTCTGTGATGTGGCAGTAGCTGTACATGCAGCCATGTGGGAGACCAAAGCTCAGAAAGCAACTCAGGGAATATTAATCACCAGGCTGCGGAGACTAAACACATGATGAATGTGCCACGATTGGTCCCTGCAGCTTATTTATGGGTGGTCGGGAGAAGCAGCTAGTAATGATTTCTCCCTGTAGAGGATGCTGCTGCTTGTGCAGCACTTCTCAGAAACGGTACTACATTGCAATAGAGCCTCTCCTCAGATCTAAAACAACCCTACAGAAAACCTGTAGTTATCGAGCCATGGAAAGGTCAGACCTCCCTCTTTCACCAGCACATACAGGAATATAAATTAGAATTTTCTTCAGGATTTTTCTTTAATAATTGGTGCCTGCTATTATCTATTCAATCTTTTGTAGACCAAAGGATAGGTATTTCCCTTTCACTGAATGAGCCCAAATATGAAACAAGCTAGTGCCATGTCTCTGGCCTAAAATTCTACTTGGGGTTATCCACATATACATATATCTATTCTTCAATCTCCTAAAGCTGCCATAGAAGACATACACATGATAATGTAGGATATCACATTGAACAATTATCTCTGTTTTATCTTTCCTGTGTCCTTTCCTGTCTCATCATTTCTTTCCCATAACTCTACCCTCAACTTTATTGCCCTTTTAACATTCATTCATTGCTGTGCACTTAAATACTATCTTTCCTACCCAATTCTCCCAGTTCTTTCCCTTTCAGTCCACAATTCCTTCCTCTCCTGTCCACCTATTCCTCTCTTTGTTCTCTGTGTCTTATTCATTCAAGTCTTTTCTGTCATCACTGAATTTTCAGAAACTAACATAAGAAGCCAGTTGCTTGCTTCATGCTGCTGAGCGTAAATTGGTGACCAATGAGATTGATACTATCTGATGATTTCTTTGTTCATGTGGAAGGCATTTTTTTTTTCTCTATTGGTTCAAAATTTCATGGATGCCTTAACAACCATGTAATTGTCCCAAGCTGAATAATTCACATAAATGGCCAGTTGCACTCAAGATCTGAAATGAAATCTTGAATCCACTGACATCAATGGTAATACTCTCATAGGCTTCAGCTTAGCCTGAATCTTACTACAGGGCTACATCTACACTGGCCCCTTCTTCGGAAGGGGCATGCTAATTTTGAAAGTGGGAATAGGGAAATCCGTGGGGGATTTAAATATCCCCCGCAGGATTTAAATAAACATGGCCGCCGCTTTTTTTCCTACTTTCAGGTAGGAATAAGAGATCCGCCGGAATAAAGCCCTATTCCGGAGGATCGGGCCAGTCTAGACGCTTTTTTCCGGCTTTTCCCCAAGCCGGAAAAAAAGCAGCGGCCATGTTTATTTAAATCCCGCGGGGGATATTTAAATCCCCCACGGATTTCCCTATTCCCACTTTCAAAATTAGCATGCCCCTTCCGAAGAAGGGGCCAGTGTAGACGTAGCCTGGATGTTTGGCCTGGGAGTGGAAATATGAAAGAACGAACAATGAGAAGTCCTGTGGCACCTTATAGACTATTTGATGATTTCTTGCTCATGTAGTCTACACGGCTACCCCTCTGATACATGAAAGAAAGATATTCCTGTGTCATGGACTGAGTACTGTCTGCTTTCGTTTGAGGCTGGGCACACCTTACCTAACAACACAAAGAAATCTGCCGGTAAAGATCCACAACTAGAACTTGATACAGCCACTGAATTTCCAGACCATTTTAAATAATCAACTTTTATCTTTTACTGTCAATAGATATAGACCCTAAATGCTCAGCCTGCCAGCTTTATGCTCACAAATCACTATCATTTAAAGATTATCTGTTCCTGGTAAAGAAGTGCTGGGAAGACAGCATGAGCTATTGAAGGAAGCCTGATGATGAATCTAAATTATTGCAACACAATTAAAAAAAACATATGCAATAGCTGTGCACAAGAGGGAGAAAGGTTTTGTCACTTACCCCCTAGGATCCTGAGAGAGAAGAACTGTTTAACATACTTGACAGCTTTGTGAATATAAGCTGTCTCCATTACACCATGGAATCTAGTTTCACTCACTTCAAAAATATTTTCATGTTCATTTATAGACAAAATTGGCTAGATCAGGACATAGTCATCTACTGCTGTAGAAACAGTACAGTGTCTTGAGGGAACAAATATGAAGTTTTTTCTGAGAGTTTCAGTCATTATTGCTCACTAAAGCTAACATATTGCTCGTGCAGCTTCCAAATCCAGCCTGTGTCCTTCTGGGCCAGTAATGGCCAGTAGGAAGACACCGTGTACACTCGGTTTATGGAGCAGCATCTGGTTCTTATTAATATATGCTCAGTACCTAGAAAATGGGGTATGTAGGGTCTACTATAATAATAATAATACCACCTTTGATATGCACAAGAAGGGAGAAAAGAGAAAGTTACCAACATGGAAGTTCTTCATGTGTGGGTATGCATATGAAAAGTTCTTGAAATCAGTGTCTCTTCATATCTGTTGGTATGCATATGAAACGTTCTTGAAATCAGTGTCTCTTGTCCACACTCTATGTTCTTGCTCTTCTCATGCTTCCAAACAAGGAGATTAATGGCAGAGTGGAAGAAATTGTTACTCACCCTGTGCAGTAACATCTGTTCTTTGAGATGTGTGTCCCCATGGGTGCTCCACTACAGGTGTCGGGCTTGTCCCGGTGCTGCAATCCGGAGAGTTTTAGCCAGCAGTATTCCCCAGTGGACTGCGCATGCACAGAAGCTGTCTCTCGCCGTTCATGCTCTTTCTGTGCATTGCAGTCTAACGCCAGTTCCTCCTAGCCAGAACGTCTGAAAAATACAAAGGTGAGAGTTCCGAAGCAGGGAGGAGGGCGGGTAGTGGAGCACCCATGGTGACACACATCTTGAAGAACAGGGTGAGTAACAATTTCTTCTTCTTCGAGTAGTGTCCCCGTGGGTGCTCCACTACAGGTGAGTGTGAAGCAGTAGCCCAAAACAGTACTGTGCTTCGGAATTAAGCATGCACAGAGGATAGGACTGCCTGAGCCACTGCTACATCTGCCAAAACAAAACGTTCCAGCACGTAGTGTCTGGCGAACGTCAATGTGGACGACCAGGTTGCCACACGGCAAATGTCCCAGATGGAAACATCTTTTAAGAAAGCCGTGGAGGTGGCCATGGCTCTGGTAGAGTGCGCTATAGGCTTAGAGGGCAATGGTTTGTTACGAAGTATATAACAGCAGGTGATGCAATTTACAATATGCGATGAAATACGCTGAGATGAGAGTTGTTGACCTTTGGAACAAGTTGTGAGGGACAAAAATAGGCATCCTGATTTGCGGAATTGACACGTTCTGTCTATATAGAAAGCCAAAGCTCTCCCAGCGTCCAAAGTATGCAGGTGCACATGCTCCTGGGTGGAATGCGGCTTAGGGTAAAACGTATGGAGAATTACTGGCTCATTGACATGAAACGATGAATTGACCTTTGGAAGAAATGATGGGTGACATCGTAGTGTTACCCTTTAGTGAGTGAACAGCGTGAATGGACGGTCAGCTGACAAGGCTGCCAGCTCGCTGACTTTTCGAGCAGAAGTGATGGCTAAAAGGAATGCAACTTTCACAGTCAGAGTCTGCAGGTCACAGGTTGCTAAGGGCTCGAACGGTGGACGAGTAAGTGTATCAAGGACCAGTGTTAGGTCCCACGGCTCCAGAATAGCTTTGTGCGGTGGATAAAGACTGATCATGCCTTTCATAAATCTCTTAGAGATGGGATAGGATAGACTGAAACACCGTCTACATGTGGGTGAAAAGCTGAGACTGCAGTCAGGTGAACTTTTAGTGAAGCGACTGCCAACTTCTGCGAATGTAGATGGAGGATGTAGTACAATATGTCTTGGATAGATACACACAAAGGGTCCATGCCAAGTGAATGGAACCAGGTTTGGTAGCAGCACCATTTATAACGATAAGACCTTTGGGTCATTTGACATCTGCTTTGTATCAGGATGTCCCTAACCACTTGTGAGCAGTCTAACTCTGAGCCCTGCAGCCACTGAGGAGCCACGCTGTGAGGTGGAGACGGTCAATGCTTGGGTGGAGTAGAGTGCCGTATTGCTGGGAAAGTAAGTTGTGTACGTGTGGAAGTCGTTTGGGTTGAAACAACAACATCCTCATGAGTTGTTGTAACCAGGTCTGGCGAGGCCAAAACGGTGCTATGAGTATTACTGTTGCAGCATCCGCCAATATCTTCCGTATTACCCTTGGTATAAGGGGAAAAGGAAGGAAGGCATATAGTAGTCGATACGTTTCCCAGTCGAGAAGAAAGGCATTGCTTTTCGAACCGAATCCCATTCCAGTCCTTGAACAATATAGGCGGCACTTCTTGTTGTGTTGGGTGGCAAACAGGTCTAAGTCTGGGTATCCCTAAGACCGAAAGACATTGCACACTACATTGTCAAGGAGCTCCCATTCGTGCTGCTGATGAAAGGTCCTGCTCAGAGCGTCTGCAATGGTATTGCTCTTGCTGCGGAGGTAAGCAGCCGTAAGTGTAATGCCAGTCCGAACTGCCCAATTCCATAGTCGTATGGCTTCCGCACACAGGGACCTGGATCTGGCACCGCCCTGTCGATTTATGTAGTAGACCGTGCACATGTTATCTGTTAGGATCTGCATGGTCGTACTATGAAGGTGTTTGGCGAAATGGCAACAGGCATTGTAAACTGCACAGAGCTCGAGAAAGTTTATATGAAGCAGGGATTCATGTGGTGACCACAGGCCCTGTACCTGATGATGTTGCATATGTGCTCCCCAGCCAATAAGGGAAGCATCCATAGTAACCTGGAAGGATGGGGCTCGAGCATGGAAGGGGATGCCCGCTAAAGTGTTGTTCGGATTGAGCCACCATGCGAGGGAGTCTCTCACCCGGCTAGGGATAGGAATAAGACTGCGCGTATCGCTGGTGACTGGATTGTAGACTTGAAGAAGCCAATGTTGTAGGCATTGCATGCGAAGGCGGGCATGTGGAATGACGTAGGTTGCCACTGCCATGTGACCTAGCAGCTGGAGGCAGGTAAGTATGGAGACCGCGAGAGCGGTGAGTAGGACATTCGCAAGATCCTGAATGGTTTGAGACCTGTCGACCGGTAGGTAGGCAGCGGCAGTGGTGGAATCCAGCCTCGCCTCTATGAAATCGATTGTCCGCTGAAGAACAGCGCCTGGAATTGCCTGTAATCATCTAGGGGTGAAGACTCGTGATCGAAGACCGGATCATCTGGTGATGAGGCTGAGATGTCCGGAGGGAGAAGGAGGAATGTTGGCTTTTCTAGAGGCTCTATCATCGCCCGTGAGAGTTGGAGGCGGTTGTGCCGGAGGGATGATGTCGTGAATTGGCAGCTGAGGTGTGTACGATTGACGGCGACTCCAAGAAGGCGAGTGCGAGCGGTCATGGTAATGGGCATGATCTGACCGACGGTGATGGCCATGATGAGAATATGAAGGTGAGTAACTGCCTTGCCAATAGTGATGCACACGAGCAGGTGACACCGGAGACCGTGACCTCACAGAATATCGTGATGGAGATCTGGAATAGTAGTGCCGATGACGACGTGAAGGTGACGGAGAGTGTCTCAGAGATCTCCAATACTACGGTGACCGTGAGCATTCATAATAATGCTGTCGGTTATATCGAGGTGGAGGTGAGGGTCCCGGTGAGAACACGATCCTAGTGGGACTGGGGGAAGGCGAACGTAAGTGGTACCTCTTCCTCTGAACCTTTGTAGGTACTCCAGTCACTGAAGAGGGAGCGGTGACCACTGGGTTACAAGGCACTGATATGATGGAGGCGGACTCAGATGGTCACACAGGTGCTGAGGCCAATGAAGGCGGTGCCATGCCCTGGGATGAGGGACTAGATGGCTAGGTCTCTGGTGCAGGTTAGGTAGCCAGTGCCTTGGTCAGTGTCGGTGCCGACTGCGACTGATGGGACTCCATGCCGCGCGGCAATGTGCAGTGCGGTGAGGGCGGCAGTGTATCCTCTCTTGGCACCGTCTTTGGAGTCATCTTAGGCTTATGCCTCGGTGCCAGTTTTTCCAGCTGCACCGCTGTCTCCCTCGGTGCCGGCTGTCTCGGTGCCGGCCTCTGTGCCAGTGTATCCAGCGCCATAGTCATCTCCGTTCCTGGTGCCAGTGTATGTCTCTGTACCGAGGACGGTGCGGACAGCACCTGTGTCGGTGTCGACTCCAGTCTCAGCATCAACTCCCGCCTCGGCACCGGCTTAGAGGCAGCCCCAGATGGTTGGGCATGGTGCTGCGAAGCACCCTCCGGTGCCGATACAGACGGTGCCGATCATTGCAGTGCCATCCGAGCGTTCGGTGCCATTGTCGCCGGTGCAGACTCAGATGGCAGTGCCATACGGGACGGTGCCGAGGAAAGCATGGGACTAGGTTCCGATGTGCTACGGCCCTTGGGCAATTTGCCACGGGCAGCCGGGAATGCCGAAGAGCCTGGTGTGTCCCTGACACTTGCACTCCTAGACGGAGCGGAGGTTCTGCCTTTGCGGGCCTTCCACGACTGTGGAGCCTCTGGACGCTGGGCCACGGATGAGGGCTGAAGTGCCGTGTTAAAAAGGAGCATCTTCAGACGCCTCTCCCTGTCGCGGCTGGCCCTGGTGGTCAATTTAGAGCAATGACTGCATTTCTGTGGGATATGCCCTTCTCCCAAGCAGCGAATGCAACGGGAGTGTCCGTCCGAGGCTGGATTCTCATTGCCACAGGAGGCACATCTTTTAAACCCCGCAGGCATGTTGGAGTAAGTACCTTAGCAGGAGAAGGAGGAGAAAAAATATCCCGGCAGGCCGAATGAAGGGCCTGAGGGATTGAACAAGAATAACTTTTTTTTAAAATGAACTAACTAACTAATTAATGAACTGTGATAACTAACTATACTATAAGGGATGGGGTGGGGGACTAACTGGGAAGGAACGAGTAACTTAGATCTAAATTCTCCTCAGGTTGATGAGGAGCGCATTCCAACTCCTTCTGCAGCCGTGGACGGTTAGGAAGAACTGGCATTAGACTGTGATGCGCAGAAAGAGTGCGAATGGCAAGAGGTGGCTTCAGCGCATGTGCAGTCCACTGGGGGCTACTGCTGGCTAAAACTCTCCGGATTGCGGCACCGGGACAAGCCCGGCACCTGTAGTGGAGCACCCACGGGGACACTACTCGAAGAAGAACAATCAGCTCTCCAATATCTCCTCTATTATGAAAGACAGTGGTAGTGGAATACAGACAGGGATCACCATCAAACCTCCAATTACAGTAACTGTAACTTTTTTCTTCTTCAAATGTGGTGTCTATGTGGCTGACTAGAAAGCAGAAGGAGGGTGTGAAGATCTAGGGTGTGGCAGAACT
This sequence comes from Pelodiscus sinensis, assembly GCF_049634645.1. Taxonomy (NCBI): domain Eukaryota; kingdom Metazoa; phylum Chordata; order Testudines; family Trionychidae; genus Pelodiscus; species Pelodiscus sinensis. The sequence goes on from NC_134713.1 coordinate 114,727,357, forward strand.
GTTTGGAGGATTAATGTTCCAAAGGATGCATCAGCTGATGAGTCCTGTACTAGAGCCTAATGCTTCATGAATGTGTGAATAGTGTCCCCTTTGCAAATGTCAAGCAGAGGTACATCTTGAAGCATTGCTATTGATGACAGTGGTGCTTTTGTAGAATGGGGAAGCAGATGTGATAGCTTACAGAGTAAGATAAAGCCCTAGATCCATATAAAATCCCCTCAGAAGAAATAGCATGACTTTGGACTCTTTTCCACTATAGCAGGAAACAGTCTGGACAATTTTCTGTTTGGCTTTGTCCTTTATAGGTAAAAGGCTAAGGATCATCTCACAACCAGGGAATTAATTTTTTTTTAAGTCAGGTAGTTTAAGAAAAAACCCACAAGTAAGCGGACTGACTGATTTATGTGCCACTTCTAATTGCAGGAATGAACTGAGGGTGTAAATACAAAAAATGTGCCTCCATTGAATATGGTGTAAGACAGATCTGCCATTAGCACTCTGAGCGCACCGACCAAGCAGGCTTCCTTACTGGCAGAAAGATACTAACTTTGCCCTTCCATAATCTAGTAATCAGTGGATAAAGTATATTGAGTAACCATGAGAAGGGGGCTGCGGTGAAGTGGACCTTAGAGAAGGGAAAAGCTGAAGCACTGAAGAGGTTTGATTATATACTTGTTGCTTTTTGGCAATGCTAAGCCAGCCAGTTGTTGAAGCAGAGGAAGAAGGTGAAGCCACAATGCCTGAAATAGGTGGTTCCTACTGAAAATACCATAATAAAGATCCTAGGTGTGGTACAACAAATGAGAGCACTTTGTATTAAAAATGGTTGGGGCCAACTATGAACCTGAGAAAACATTATTTTCCACTTAAAAATACCTATCATTCATAGCAAGAGCTATAAATCACATGCCTTTTTTCCAGTGATGGGATTATAAATGCCAGAGCCATCGCACTATTGCTCCTTTCTGTAGCAGGGATTCTACTTCTTGTTTCAGACTCTCCTCATGGGAATGAACCTCAAAAGGGGACAGGGATGGGACATTGGAGGGAGCAGGCAGGTGCATTTGAACTGCCTAACTGGAATGTGTGGGGATCAGTAGATTGTGGCATCATTGGTTGCAGCTCTTGAACTCCCACCCAATACATCTTTAAGCCAAGAATTGCAGGATTGAGATGATGATGTTGCCATAGAAGGTGCAGGGAAATGGGACTTCTGAAACCTTTGCCTTTTATGGAGTTGTTGGTAAAACTGTTGAGCCATTGGTTGAGGTTTGTATGATTACCTGTGGAATTTTCTCTTCAGGGCAGAATATACATTCCCAGGGAATGGAGGATGGTCCTGGAATCCTTTATAGTAGGTAAGGACTCGTCTGTTTGGCTGAAAAGATAATTTTCTTCAAAGGGAAGGGCTCTCATGGTGTTCTGAACCTGGGGAACCTGACAGTGGGAAGCCATAATTCACAGCACATTGCAATAGCAGTTTCCACTGATCTTGAAAATGCATCTGCTGCATCTACGACTGACTGATGAGTGATCCTGGCAAACAACTCATCTTGTTGCAGAAGCTTATTGCTGACGTCCACACATGTAGAATAGTTCAGGTAATATTCCTCAGTAATGCTTGTTAACTGACTATTCTGAACCGAAGGTTAGTAGAAGTGAAACCTTATTTCACAATAAATCAAGCCATTTAGCTTCTTTATCCTCTGGAGTAGATTTAGATTGCTGCAGTCTAGATCTCTTTCTCTGTGGCAGCCTGGGCTGTCAGGAGCAGGATGAGAAGAGAGAAATTCCACCCCTCTTGACTGGGATAAAACAGTATTTTTCTGCCTTCTTACAAGTAGAGGCATAAGTGGGTAGGGTATGCCAGACTGCCCTAGCTAGCTTCAGAAACACTATTTGGCTGGATCCTCCGGATTGTAGTATGGTCAAGAGTTTATGCTGAGGACCTTGAACTTCCTCAGGGGAGATCTTTGTAGTTTCTTTCTTACACTAACAGCTCCTAGGAGCGCAGGTTTAGGAACCTACTAACTTTGTCCCCTTTATATTAGCTAATGTTTGGGCCTATTTCTTAGAAAAAATTGTTGCTTCTTTACGTAATAACCTTATTAAACATCTACCACTTCCTATGCCCTTGCTTGAGGAAGTTCTTTTCATAGACCACTTAACTTGAGTTTAAAATCTTCATGCATCCTTTAGGTTGCAGGGGAATTTGACTATGTTATATGAACAGTGAGGATTCAAATGTGCTTCACGAGCAATCAAATATAAAATACTGTCTTTTTCCTTCCTTTTAATTGTAACTATATTTACACATCTCAAGCTTTTTTTAAATACACTGACAACTATTCTTATTCCTTCTTTTTGAAACTACTGTACTCATGGATGTTACATCACTTTATCATTGCATCAGCATTTTCCATAGTGCAAAAACATCCAGTCATGTCACAAATAGAATCAGATGGGGACAAAATAGTTTAATCTTAAGATGTGTGCTTCCTTAATCATTCCCTAGCAACATTTATTCAATGGAAGATTGCTCTTAAAGCAACATATTATACATTAAAGTCTTTTCCTTTCTGTTAGAAGTTCCATATACATACTGGCAGTAATTACACTTATTTATTTGTATGTGGTAACAGCAGTATTATGTTGAGATACAACTGTTTTAGAGTGATCTTGGGAACATCATCTTTTATCCAGACCTCTTTGAAATATATCACACATAAGATAACCCTTAGAAATGAACTCCTAGAAAGGAATTTTTTTCAGAAACGTAAAACCTTGTATTTTCCTGGCCCTCTCATCTTTTTCCCCTATCAAAGATCTGTTCTCTCATATATTTTATCCTATGGGCTATAGCCCCTTATCGTTATAATTCTGTTTTTAAAATGACGAAGTGCATATTTGAAGTGACTAATATACTGTGTGTATACATTTCCTGTATGGAGGTAATGCAATGAGAGTCCAGTGCCCTGCACAGTAACCAAATAACTCTACATCATCTTTCATGCATATGCAAAATTGTCCCTCTAAGCACCTTATTAATTATTTCAAAGATATTTAGAGGTCACACCTCATAGAAAGCCTTATTAATACAGGACTCCATACACAGAGATGGGATACATTTTTGTTGCTATTAAATAAGGGCAGAGAGTGTACAATTTTTAACTTTTTATTTTAATAACCAGTACAATACAACCACCTTTTATCTGCAAATTCTTTGTCTCAACTGACACAGGGACTGTTACATTCTTCTGAGCAGCTAACCCTAACAACATACTGGAGTTCTAGTAACCACCTCAGAATATGCAACACAAAAAGAGATTTACCATCCATCTTCTTGATCCTGCACTCATTTCCCCCATAGTCTGGGACTGAATGTTGCCTGTTTTCCACTGGAATAGTGCTACACTATGAGTAGCTAGACATTAAAGAATTAATTGAATTCTTCAAAAAAATCACAACAATGATACATTTAGTACAAGAACTGAGTGATGCTATGTCATTTTTGAAGTGATATTTCTTAGAACATAAGCTGACAACTTGCCTTCCAACACTATATTGTCTTCTTTTTAAGTCAGTCATACTAAAGAAACCAGATAGTAAACAATGGTATGATCAGGCAAAGTACACATATGTAATAACAATCCACCTTTCTGAGTACATCAGCAAGTTATTCAACTTACCCAAGAAGCACTGTTCATCAAAAACCTATGCCTTTGTGATACCGCGACCCCCTCTAAGTTGCTTGTGACCCCCCAGGGGGTTGGGACCCACAGTTTGAAAAACGCGGCCTTAGGTCTTTACCTTCTCAAATATTATGCATATGTGACAAGATCGTTGTTATCAGTCCCACTGATCTTTTGTTGTAATTGCTGCAGTTTATTTTTATTTTATTGCGTGTGGTATTTGACCTCTAGATTGATTCAATAAAACATTAAAATCTACTTTTCTGTATATTCCCTTGATAAAAACCAGATCAGTGAGTCCAGTGTTAATGGCTACATTCTTTATGTTATCTATATTTTTCAAAAACACTTAAATGAAGAGAACTAATTTGCACGTGCAAACAACCTCAACATGACTTAATTACCAGACTCCCCTAAAATTCATTCTATTTGTCTAATGTACACACTAGAACTGCAAGTGATTCTATTTTTGACAGTGGACAACTGAAATAATTCTTGCAGAAGAGCGAAGCTGTGACATTAGTATTTTCCATGTACAGTACCATAAATACATCTAGAGAGAAAATTTGGTGGAACAACACAGAATAAGGGTTTGGCCTTATAAAAAAGTATTTGCTTGTGTGTACTGAATAGCTGTTTACCTCCTGACAGTATTAGCCTCATTACACTAAATGTGGGTTAGTTCCACATTCCTGTTAGAGCTCATCCCAAACCAAACTAGAGATCTCAATACCCCAAAATCTGATGAAGTAGATCTAGCTTTTTGTATTGTCTTAATTCCTGGTTATGAAAAATTATAGTGGATAAATAATAATTGGTTAGTGTGCACCATAACACCTGTTCTACCTGACAGGAAATCATTTCTGGATCTCTTTATGTGCAAGCTAGAAAAAGTTGAGACAAACATATCTATATTTTTCTAAAGATTAAATATTATAATTATACTAATGGTGTATTATTTAATAAACATCACCATGGTGTTTGGAACTCAGCATCAAACATTATTGTCCTGTATTTTTCTATCTGAATTTAAAATTGGTAAATGGTACTGGATTGATGGCCCAGGTGGCTGAAGTCTGCATTCTTGAAAGAAACAGAGCAGCTAATAGCAGCTCATTTCCAACACTGCCCCACAGTTGTGGCACTCTGTTCTGATGGACTATCTATAAGAGAAAGGAGGTAATCAGTCATGAAGGGCTGGATGTGAGAAGATATTTAAGCACCTAAAAATGGAAGCTACATGTCTAAGCATTTCTGAACATCACATTAGGCTCTTATCTATATCTTTAGGTGCCTAAATATCTTTCTAAATTTCCTTCCAAGACCAATTCATGGACACACAGATCAGGTTGCTGATAACTGTCAGCTAATATCAATTCTGATATGTAAACATCTGTTCACCAGAAACTGAAGAGATCATGGACTCTTTTGCCATAGGACAAAAATCAGTGATCTTTCAATCACCACCAGAATTTAGGGCTCAGATTGGGTTTATACTTTAGAGATGAAGAGGCTCTACATTTCATGTGTACAGGTTGACTACAGAATTTTCCTGGGCAAATAGAACTAATACAACTAGCTTCTACAAAATGCAAAATTTCATCGAAGACACCCAAACATTTCCAGACCTTGCACAGTTCTATCATCAACTCCCATGATTATATTATGAGACCCAAGATGAGGTTGTTGTTCTTGAATTCTCAGCTAGGGCCTGAGCATAATTTTTTCTGGCCCAGTAGAAAATTGTAACACAAGACCTGATCAAATATACTCTCCCCCACTCCGCATGTGGGGGCCTTGTCCTCAGCTCATATAAGGTGTGTCTAGACTACAGGGTTTTGGCGACAAAAGTGGACTTTTGTCGACAAAACTATGTCTATACTGCCGCTGAGTTCTGTTGACATAACGTCGACAGAACTCAGCAGTTTTGTTGATGGTGGTAAACCTCATTCTATGAGGAATAACGCCTTTTGTCGACAGAGTTCTGTTGATAGAAGGCGTTATTGCATCTACACTGTCCTTTGCGTCTACACTCTCCTGTCGACAAAGCACCTTGCTTTGTCGACAGAACTGGATGTAGTCTAGACGCTCTTTGTCAACAGAAGCTTTGTCGACAGTGTCTGTCGACAAAACTTCTGTCGACAAAAGCCTGTAGTCTAGACATAGTCTATAACCCTAAGTTATACAATTATATGAGAAGATAAGCTTCTAGGGGTTTTATTTGTTTGGATAATTGGAAAAAGGCAAATGTAGTGCTCATCTTTTAAAAAGGGAAGAAGGAGAATCTGGGGAACCGCAGACCGGTCAGCTTCACCTCAGTTACCCAGAAAAATCATGGAGGGGGATTCTCAAGGAAACCATTTTGAAGCACTTGGAAGAGAGGAAAGTGATCAGGAATAGTCAGCATGGATTCACCAAGGGCAAGTCATGCCTGATAAACCTAATGCCTTCTATGATGAGGTAACTGGCTCTGTGGACATGGGGAAAGCAGTGGATGTGATATACCTTGACTTTAGGAAAGCTTTTGATACAGTCTCCCACAGTATTCTTGCCAGAAAGTTAAGGAAGTGTGGATTAGATAAATAGACTCTAAGGTAGACAGAAAGCTGGCTAGATTGTTGGGCTCAACAGGTAGTGATCAACAGCTCAATGTCTGATTGGCAGTCAGTATCAAGTGGAGTGTCCCAAGGGTCAGTACAAGTGGAGTGTCCCAAGGGTAGTCAAGATGACTTATCAGGTAAGTCAAGATGACTAAACTTATCAGGTAGTCAAGATGACTACTCACATTGCTCCTTGCCTATTGCCTTTATATCAGAAACAGCAAGGAGGAGAGGGGGCAGGAGCCAGTGCTGGAGGGAGCCAGCTTAAAAGCTGGTTCCCCCCAGCACCATCTCCACCCCCACCACTGCCTCTATCAGAGGCACTTGGAAGAGAGGAAAGTGATCTATGAGAAGGGGGCAGCAGCCCTTGTCTGAGGCCAGGCACCACAGACGGGGGCTGATACCATCTGGGCAGGCAGCCTGGCTCAGTCCCAGTTTGCGTTGGGACCAAACCCTGCTGCCAACCTGCAATATAAAATGCAGTAGCAGATGGGGGGAGGCTGCTCGGCTTCTGCTGCGTTTTAAATCGCAGAGCTGCAGTGGAGTTTGGTCCCAGTGTGAGCCAGGACTGAACTGGCTGCCTTACGCTATTGAGTAATTTAGCAGTTGAGACTACTCAATTACTAAAATAAGCTAATTTTAACATCCTTAGTCAGTTCTGGGGAAGGTTTTATTCAACATCTTTATTAATGTCCTGGCTGAGGTGATGGATTGCACCCTTAGCAAGTTTTCAGCAAGGGGGAGAAGTAGATACACTGGATGGCAGGGTTAGGATCCAGAGTGATCCACATAAATTGGAGGATTGGATCAAAAGAAATCTGACGTTTAACAAGGACAAGTTCAGAGACTTATACTCAGGATGGAAGAATCTCAAACACTGCTTCAGACTCAGGACTGACTGGATAAGAAGCAGTTCTGCAGAAAAGGACCCGGGGATTACAGTGGATGAGAAGCTGGATATGAGTCAATAGTGTGCCCTCGTAGCCAAGAAAGCTAACAACATAATAGGGTGCATTAGGAGTATTGCCAACAGATCTAGAGAAGTGATTATTCCTCTTTATTCAGCACTGGTGAGGCCAAATCTGGCCTCCCATTGCAGAAAGGATGTGGTCACACTAGAACAAGTCCAGTGGAGGGCAACAAAAATTATTAGGGGGCTGGAGCATATGACTAATGAGGACAGGCTGAGGGATATGGGCTTATTTAGTATTCAGAAAAGAGGATTTAGGAAGGATTTGATAGCAGCCTTTGAAGGGGGTGTTCCAAAGAGGATGGAGAGAGGCTGTTGTCAGTAGTGACAGATGGCAGAATGAGGCGCAATGATCTCAAGTCACAGTGGGGGAGGTCTAGGTTGGATATTAGGAAAAACTATTTCACTAGAAGGGTGGTAAAGTACTGGAACAGGTTCTTTAGGGAGGTGGTGGAATCTCCCTGCCTAGAAGTTTTTAAGGCTCGGCTTGACAAAGTTGGGATTGGTCCTATTTTTAGCAGGAACTTGATGACCTCCTGATGTCGTTCCAACATTAGGATTCTATAATACATACATACATACGATGCAGGTAGGAGCAAAGCTGAAGAGTGATCAGGTGAGAATATCAGGCGTGAATTGGGGGAAGTGCTACAGGAGTAAGACATCTGATTGAGGGCTAACTTGGCTGCTATTGGTCTGAAGGGCAGCTACTGAGGAAATTATTTTCTTTTGGGAACAAATGAAAATACTTGTAAGCGGACTGATGAACAAAGAGAGGAAGAGGAAAAACACGTGATTAATTTGTATGTGGGGCAGAGAACTGATTATTTTTTGGGAAAGGGAGAAGAGGCAGGAAGACAGAGACATACTGAATATACAGACATTATGATAAAAACCAAGGAAGGAACACAGAGGAGAACAAATCATCTTAACCAACATGCTCTACATATCTTATTTATAGAGGAATGAAGAAAAGGAAACCTTTTATGCAACATACCATTTCACAAAATAATAGAAAATGAGGTTACCACGTTTAAAATGAAGCCTGGCTAAAAATATAAGCAGCATATGAAGTGTCATGAAATGTGAACTTGTGGCCATTTCTAAGATGCTACTGAAATAATTAAAAGCAGCTGTAAATACAGATAATCAAATTGTTTTTAATTCTGGTATATTTAATAATATCTTTGTGGCAAGCCCTTAGATAGAACATGGTGCTCTGATAAGAAATGTCCACAATTATTCTTCCATCTGTTATTAGCTATTCACTCTAACAGTGAAGGCAAATCCATTTGACTTGCAGCTTGTAAAGTGAAGGGAAGGTAATTTACAAAATAAATTCTACTGAAGTCCTGCACACCAACTTTATAAGATACTTACTTTCCATTTGACAGTGTGATAGATCAGAGACAAAAAGTTGAATCTATCAAAACAGATCTTTGAGATACAACATAAATCTTCCTGTTCTACATAATCCAAATTTCACTTCCTGGTCAGGTATGGTAGATAATGTTACAACTTCTTTGGTGATCTGTATTTCATTCTATGTACCGGCAATTAATAGAGATAACTTCACCAACTGAAAAGCTATTTGAAATTCTTATTTCAGTACTTTTCTTATTAGCACTTGAAGATAGGTCAATAAAGTTAACGTCTTATTTGACTCTAAATAAGACATGAAGAAGTCAAAGGTTTTTTTTTTTTTTTTTTTTTTTTTTTTTAAGTAGCAGCTTATCACACTTATCCTTTAGCTTTAGGATGATGACATACTAATGTGAAAAATGTATGCATTTGTTCACAAAAGAAATGAACTTTAAATACTCCAGAGCCAGATCACATGCAAAGCAAGAAGGGCTATTTTAATAATAAAAATATTTCCCATCAGATGAAACAATACACATTATAATTCCACAGATGTATTTAAAAGGTAACACACACAAAACTCTACAACTTGATTTGAAATCAACAGTATTTTTTTCCTCCTGGTTAGGGGAAGAATGATTTAAAATCAGTCAACCAACCCACCCACTCACCCAAACTTACCAACACATGGGAGAGAGTAGCCAAGCACAGGGTCATGGATGAACTTGCGATCATTCAGCATAGTCACACAGTATAAATGGAAGCAGTCTAGGCAAATGACATGGCGGTGCAAGCACTGGAACACCAGCACAGGGCTTCTGCAAAAATATCCAGAACAATGCAATACTATATTATTGTATCCAGTGCTGTGTAGACCAACTATTCCAAAATACTTTAATTTAAGAATTCACTTCCAGAATTATTAATAACTAATTATATAGAATCATATGTCAGCATAACATTTTGAAGAGATTTAAAGAAGAAAATGAGTCAGAGGCAAGAGGGACAAGATAGACTTTAGCTAGAAATTTGAAGGTGATGGAGCAAATAGGCAAAGAAAAATAAAGACAATTCCTACAGACAACTTTCTCTTGAACAAAGTAAGACCATATACAGGAGAACCAAGAGGTTAGTGTAGAGAAGTAGAAATGGGATTGGGAAGAGAGAATCTAAGAAATAGGCTAAAGAAAGTATCTGAAAGAGTTCACATGATGAAAAGGAGGGCTGGTCTTGTAGTAGCATTACTGGCCACTGCCACATGCTAGCAATGACACTGCACTAATAACCATGATTAGAATAAATGTTCATGTAGAGTTCAGAGGCAGGCAGAACACTTATGGAAATGCAGTAGGAGAATACTCAGGACAATTTAGTGGCAGCAGCTTCTTCCAGTGGCAAGGCCTCAGAAACTGCACACACAGCAAACATAGCTGCTGCGGTCTAATCAGAAGCATCCCCAACGCTCCTCATAGGATTCAAACATAGGAGTGTGAACAATCATTCCAAGGATTAATATCTCAAATGAGTACCCTAAAATGTATATAATAGCAGAAACATTAATAATCATATTATGCCTCCCCTACAGGCTAGAGCCTGAATATCTTACAATTAATATTTTCTACAGCATGATATAGATTTTAAAAACCCACTCTCCACAAACACAGAAATATATATTCCATCTCATCTTCACTTCCATCCACAGAAATCATTAACAATAGTCTCCTGAATAGCAACAATACAATTCTGAGACTATTAACATAAGTTCACTAAAGTCATCCTTTGGTTGATCTACCTTCATTGTCAATTCTGACTAACAACTGTTGCAGATATTGCAACCATATGCAGTGAATTGGTAGACCACCATATTACATTTATGACTGTTTTTTGTGTGACTGCATCCCATTCCACTCAATAGGAGCTCCTCTAAGAATGAAGCAACAGTGATAGGTGATTAAGGCAAGTCACTGAGACTAAACAACTCAAGACAGATTCCAACCCATGGGGTGTTTTGCATATACTGTTTCAGGCTGAGTTTTCCAGAGTCAAAGAAATAAACAAACGACTTGGTATAAAAGGATGATCTTGAATTCACTTCTGGGCTTCTTTAGGATCCAGAAAATGGACAGGACTTTGTGTCCATGAAGAGCCCCACTCTTGGGCAAGAGTAGGAAAAACAATGGCCCCTGAAGACTGACTGGTAAGATTTTAGCAGGCATATAGCAACATATTGTTTTTTCTAGGTTTCTTCTGCAATACTATTGCCATAATACAAAACATGTGTTTGCTTAGAAAGGGCTGTAATGGCTGACAAAAACACTATTCAGAGCCCTTGAAAAGAAAGCAACATATAGGAATGAGTGGTGAGGCAGAATGTCTTGCTGGGGATATCATAGTGTAAGTCAGGAAGCTGTGCAACCTTAAACCTTCTCCCCAGGCAGAAGGAAGTGGGTCAAATGTCCCCGCCAGGGCCGACCCACAACATTTTGGCACCTGAGGAGGGGAGCTCAAATGACACCCCCATGCCACCTTTTCTCCTGCCTACCTGTTATGTCTCTTGTGCCCTCCTTCCTCCAGCTCAGCACTCTACCCTCTCTGTGCATCTAGAGCAGAGAGAATACATATGCACCAGCAGCAGACACAATTTTCTACACGCTGGGTCTAAGTGGCGACCCCCTTCCCACCCCGACAGTCTGGCACCTGAGGCGGCCACCTCAGTTTACCTCATGGTAAGGCCAGCCCTGGTCCCCGCCCACAGCTAAGTAACATGTAGGGATCTGAGACCTGACTAGGCACTGGTGAAATGGACTATGGAGGGGGGAAACACAGTTACCTTGAAACTGTGATAACTATGTCCTTAGATAAGGTAGTTCCCTATTTATGGATTGTATACTACCTCTTGCGTGTCTTTGGCCCCTCAGCAGTATTTCCCACCCCCAAGCACTCAAATAATCATGAAGCAGCCCCCACACCCAATTAGAATATTACCATGCAAATCATGAAAAAATGTTATTTCTGTTTGCTTTCTGGAGGGTCTTTTTCAAGGGAGATGTTTGGTGGGGGTTTTTAAAGCTTCTCTGGTGTGCTTGGAACACATTTTCGAGCATTTCTCTTTAATTACAAAATACTAAAAATTTACTTTAAAAAAAGGCAAGATTTTTTCACTGATTCCCCTATCCCCAGGAGCTGGGGCTTAAGAAGAAACCCTAATAAATATTGTGACATTTGTGATAAAAATTGCATGGGTTGGCAACACTGCTATAGCTTTTGTAATTTCTGCCACAAAACAGTTTGAACCCACTTCCCATCTAACACTGAAACCCTAAATTACCGTATCTTCAAAATAGGTCTACAACAGCAAAATGTAATCAATAATAATTTCAGATACGGTATATAAATGTTTAATCTTTCCTGAAAGTAAGCTGCAGAGTCACATACATGGTAGTGTATTGGTAGCTTTAAAAATATAAGCTCAGTGTTTTAAAGGATTTTATTGAGTAAAGCAGCTTAAAAGCCGAATTAAATAAAACCGCCCTGTTACTAATCCTTATTACTTGCCCACTTGCTGTTCTGAATATAATAAATAATAACTATACAAAGACAGCTGCCAGCCAGATTGAGGTGTTGATCCGTGCCTCTCTAACTCTGCCTAATCCCAAAATAAAAAGAAAGAGCTAGAACAGCACCTATTAGGTCTTTATTTGGATATAGGGACACTTGCCAAAACTGTGGAAAAGGTAGACACCTCAGAGACTCTCTTTCCTAGGAAGGTGGATCATGTAAGATTCTCAGCCAGAGAATACCATGGTAGACCTTTTCCTTTTAGGGGTTCTGTTGCTGGTGCCCACTACTTTAGTATGTGAGTGTTTGCCAAGTTAGGTGGAAGATCACTAGAGCTGCAACTCACTTTCTCAGGCTTCAGAGGGAAGGTGGGTAGTATGTGTGTGAGAGATCTACATGGGAAGTCCAGTAAAATTAGAGAAACATTAAAAAAAATCAGACCACAAGTGTAAACAGTGCAAAGTGTATCTTGTATATAATCTCAGAAGGCAATCCAACATTCATGCAAATCTAATTTTTATATAAATGTATACAAAATTGTGACCAACAGGACTGTACTCTGTAAGTGAACTAGTCAGTTACTTGTGTAAATTATTTGGTGTCATAACCTCATTCCCTTGAATAGTTTGGTTCATAACTACCTTTATTTATATAGATAGTATGGACTGGTGCCAGGTTCAGATGGTATTTGCATTTCCATTAGAATCAAGAAGTCACAGAGCCTATATCAGAACTGAGTGCTTCTTGGACTAAGAAGTGGTTAAAAACTGAACTGGAAGTCTTGCTCCTTAGATAAATTACGAATAAACATGTTGAGATGGCATGCCTAGGGTATGGAGTAATTGCTGAATATACTGAATGCTCCTTTAGAATAATCCTTAAAACTGCACTTGGGTCTGATTAAATGAGGCTCCAGCCTCAGGTAGAGCATTTACTTAACTTAAGAAGCAGGGGAAATTAGGACAGTTACAATTCTTAGAATACATTGTAATGAGGCTTCTTGGCCCTAAATCTATTTGTTAAATTATTGATACCATCTAACGTTATCTTCTAGGTCTGTAGAAGGAGGCAAAGGATCTCTGTTATGGTATTGATGAAAATAAAGTCCTTATTGTCACATTTTCACCCTAACTGGAGATTTTCTAGAAACATAATTCCCTTAGTTTTTGTTCATTTTTCCCCAGACATAATTCCTCTGACATAAAAAATCCAAAGTGAGTTCAGTGGAGTGTGTGGAATACAAGTATTTTCTAATATCAATAAAGTAAATCTGAAATAATATATTCCTTAGAAAGTATTCAGTAGTTGGGTTGAGTTACAACTTCATGAAAACAATCTACAAAAGAGATATTCTTAGCAGCATGGGAGTAACATGCCTGTCACAGGAGGCACTCTTACCACTCTGGCGCCTCCTAGAGGCCCATCTGGGGATTAATGATTAACTTACCACATGGTCTCATGCCCCTGAGGTTATTCAGCCCTTGCTCTCTTACTCCATGGCTTCTCTCATGTTCCCAATGCTGTAGTGCTTTCATTTTCCTGGCTTAATCCCATTCCCAAGTCACAGGAAATTCTACTGCATTCCACATGATCATCAAAACCTCCCTTCAAACAGTCTCTGGCAGTCCCCAAATAGGCTGCCCCGTGTAAGGGAACTCAGGTCCACCTTCTACCCTGAGTTCCAATCCAGGATCAGTCAAATCAGCATTTCAGATCTTCACCTGCACAGTCCTTACTGCTCTTTCCTTCAACTGCTTCCTATGCCACTTATCTATTACAGGTACCACCCCCTCCCTCCACCTTGTATCAGGTAGTATCGCTGCAGGCCTCTGACTATATGGCCCTCTTCCCTGCTGCCAGCTCCCTGGCTTTATAGAAGCCCCAGCTGCTTTTGTGCAGGTGAGCTTCATTTCCAGTTAAGTTTCCTTGGATCCTAGCTCCCCTACAGGTGCAGACTATGAACAATTGTTTGTTCTTGCCTATTTTAACTCCCCGAAGACTAGTGTGGGGTGAATGTTCCATCATACGACCCCTCATACCAACTATTAGGAATATCACCACTTTTAAAAAAGGAAAATCTAACACTGAACATTGAAAAGATCCAGAATACCTCAACTCTGTAATGCAGAGGAACCATGGGATCTTAGCACAATAACAAAGTTAGCACTGTGCATTAATTCAAGAAAACAGAAAAGAGATTTAACATAAAATGGTTTCTGCTTAGTAGGGAAATGCTGTGTAGCACAACAGTGATCCTGTTGCAGCTGTTTTCTGTTCTGTATATGCTGCCCTCCTAACCCCCACCAAAACTGAGAAACAGCAAGACACAGATAATACAAGATACATTGCTATAGAATGCCAGCTAAATGGAGAAAGATATGAAGACTGATCTTGTTTAGATAAGAACCCCACTGGGAAATAAATTGTTCTAGTATATCCCCAAATCTCATGACAGGTGTTATTAATGTACTAAAAGTCAGAGCAATGGCTATGAATGTGAGGAGCTACTTAGCATTAGGAATTATTTGCAGACAGAACAGTCGATTACATGAAGTATCTTTCACTGCCACCTTATGAAAACGTTGGACTAAAAGGGTTTTTTTCCCCTATTAGTCCTTATACTTCAGTTCGAGAAAGGACTGTATGAATTATGGTTAAACAGCATACCCCATCTATCAGTCTCTGAAAAACAAACAGAAAAGAAGAAAAAGTGAACAGCCGATTTGGAGTCAGGGGGATGTAGATGAAGACAGTAGAAATTTGTGGGGGGAAAAACCTGTTGACAGAATCTGTGAAAAATCCCCGGGGGTCATTTTTAGGTCGACATTTGGATTTTTCACAATATTGTATCAAAATCTTAACCAAATACTGTAGACTTCCGATAATCTGGTCCTTTGGGACCTAGATAGTGCCGGATTATGAAATATGCCAGACTATCAGGAGGTACTATAAGGTGGTTTTTTATATATATATATATATATATATATATATATATATATATATATATATATATATGTATATATATACACACACACACACACACACACACACACACACACACACAGGGCTCGACAAATAATACAATCTACTTGCCCGTGGTGAGTAGATTGCAACCCGGAAGAGCCGGCTTCAGGTGATCTGCGCATGTGCAGATTGCCGGACATCGCGGCTGTCCAGTGAGGCTCACCGCAGTTCGGCAAGCCCTGTGTGTGTGTGTGTGGACACACACACACACACACACACACACACAGGGCTCAACAAACTATAAAATCTACTCGCCCGTGGTGAGTAGATTTCAGCCACGTGCCCAGTTCATTTGTGGAGAGTGCATGCACAATGCAGCTCTCGTGCATGCTCAGTACGGGGCTGGTGAGCAGTTTTCGCTGCCGTTTGTCAAGCCCTGCATATATATATATATATACACACACACACACACACACACAGTATATACCGTATATAAAGTGTTTTTAACCCTTTTTATTGTACATACTGTAATGCATAAATTTAGTCATTGAATGAAAGAATAAATGTACAGTACAGTACTCACCATTATTGTTATGAAGCCTTTGAATACAGAAAGCAGGGGATACTATGTACAGTAGTGTGCAGCACTGGCTAATCACTTAATACAGCACTTTATTCATTTAAACACAAAAAATATACACTTCAACACTAATACAGTCTGTAAATTATTCACTTAAACACTAAAAAAAATGAACTTAAACAAAACACTAATCTAATTTTGTTTATTTACCATGCTGCACAACTACTCATCATCTGATGAAACCCGTGCTTTATCATCCAGGTTATCATCTGGGTTATCAATATTCTCCTCTGTTTCCATGGGGGTATCAACAACAATAGGCTCTAGTGATGGTGGTGGTGAAGACAAAGGTTAAACTATCTTCTGTACCCTTGCAAACATATCCCTGAGATCAGCTTGCATAGAGGACTGCGACTTCTTAGTATAAAAGTTATTCAGAATAATATGAAGGTTCATCACTTCAGCTGCATTATATTGGCTGCAAATCTCTGCAAATTCAACGAGTTTGGAAATAAAATCAGTTACTTCTCGCCAGGTATATTTTGCTCTCTCCGTCACTTCCTCTTCTTCTTCTTGAGATTTTTGTGGATTCAGAACACTTTCAATGATAGTAGCATCACTCAAAATTTCTACGACTGGTTCATCTTTGTCCATATCAAGCTATTGTTCAATCTCATTTTCTGTGAGCTTTGCAACAGCATTCTTCTCAGGAACATTTTCAATTATTTTTTATATGTCACTAATGTGCTTCGGCCTAACATTAGCGCCACAAAATTCGTCTTCATTGGAAGAATCACCACAAAACATGATGCTAGGACAAAGTTTCATCCAACATTTTCATAGAGTAGCCTTTTTTACGTCTTTCCAAGACAATGTAACCACATACATAGTTCCTTAAGGTTGAATTCGGATTGAAATTCAGAAACACTGCAGTCTGAGTTTACCAGCTTTTGGACAAAAGATTCTCTGTAGAAATACTTAAAGTTCTGTATCACGCCTTGATCCATAGGTTGGATCAAAGATGTCACATTCTCTGGCAAATATGTAGCAAAAATATTTCCGCTAACAAGCTCCGAAGCGGGTGGATGCGCTCAACAGTTACTGAGCAAAATAACAGCTTTACTATACTCCGATAGACCCCCCCCCCCGCCTCCTTCTAAAATTCTCCTTAACTGCGACACAAAATAATTAAAAAAATCCTTAAAGATTTCTGCCATCATTCAAGCATTCCCCCGTGCCTTGTAAATCACTGGCAAACTCGTAAGAGTTTAAGGCCCTAGGCTTTTTGTACTTCCCTACAACAAAAAGCTTAAGCTTATGCGTGCCAGACGCATTCACGCATATGAGAACTGTAATGCAGTCTTTGTTCATTTTGAAGCCATGAGCAGCCTTTTCACCACGAACAACCAGAGTAGAGTTTAGCAAACAACATCGTAAGAGCCCAATTTCATCGGCATTGTACATTCGAGAAGGCGACAAACCATGTTCCTCCACCAATCACACAAAAATAGCACTATACTCGTCAGCGGCCATGTGATTGGCAGACATGATTCACTAATGTTCATTTCACTGTGAAATTGTTTTGTTTTTTCTATGAGCATTGGCCCAGGAATGGGCTTACCTTCAGAACACTTTGCACTAAACTACTTAAAGCCTCATCCAGCTGAGCCATCTTAGGCATTTTCAGAGTTTGCTGTACCTCGGTACGTTTAGTAGGAGCTTCA
This sequence comes from Pelodiscus sinensis, assembly GCF_049634645.1. Taxonomy (NCBI): domain Eukaryota; kingdom Metazoa; phylum Chordata; order Testudines; family Trionychidae; genus Pelodiscus; species Pelodiscus sinensis. The sequence goes on from NC_134713.1 coordinate 114,744,807, forward strand.
CTTTCGGCAACAAATGCTCGCAACTTATCTTTCTGTTTCTTTATGTCATAGATCGTTGAAGATCCAATGTTAAATTCACTCATGATAGTGTCCCGTTTTATGCCTCTTTCTAGCATCTTTATAATCTCCAATTTCTGGTTCAATGTCAGTGTTACATGCTTCCTTTTTACACTTTTCTTACCACTAGCACCTTCATTCACCTTTGACGCTATTACTACATACCGATGGGCAAAAGTATTCAAAATATAAGTCAAAACAACTGGAGAAAACACAAGCACTGTCCAGCGTCACACAATGCCAGTGGCAGACTGACACAGTCCGGTACAGTTTCGTTCAGTTCAGCTGCTGCCGCTGCTGCCTTGTGACTCATTTTTTGCTGAAGCTCATTCACTAGGTTCTTGCCATTTTGATGCCTGACTATCAGGAGTGCCGACTGGATGCCGGACTATTGGAGTTTTACTGTATTAGTAAAAATAGCAGCAGATGTCTGTATGGCTGACTTTTTGGTTTTACATTCAGTGAAACAAAAATTGCCATGTGGGATTTATTTATGTATTTATTTGTCTGAAGACTCATCACTACATCATGGCATTTATCCATGGCTAGATTTATAAAATGCTCATGAGTTTCTAACTGATTCTTTTATTTTGACAATTCTTTTCAGCCTTCAAAGACTTATCATGTAAGTACATAAAATCATTTTTACTGGTAATTGGATCACCGTACTGTTTCAAAATAAACATTCTTACCTTACAGGGAAGTACCATTCCAGAAAAGACAATCACTAAAATACCCACTCAAAAATTAGAATGATAGAAATCACAAGCTATGGCTACATATACAATTCTGACACTGTCCTAAAAGTGCACTTCATTTACATGTACACTAGTCATTAACAAGAAATATTCTCTATAACCCGGCACCAAAACAATCTTAACTCTGTGTCTGTAGGACATCACAGTAATTAAAAACTTAATACAACAAATGATTCACTCATCATAGCTTTCTCTTGGAACTGTATACAAAAACTAATATATTCCTTTTACACATGCAAAGATTATACAAAATCTGACTTTTAATAAAATCACATATAATTCATAAATTCGAGACTTAGCCCATTCCAGACTACTTCAATCAATGAATCAATTTAAAGTGTCTTATAGCGCCATCACAATAATAGATAAATGTAAATTACAACATTTTCTTACTAAGAAAAATAATTCCATACGAAACAAGGCAACTATTTCTAAAGATTTATTTTAAAATAATGAAATTGTTTTTATGTTCAAACTACTTAACGCTTGGCAGCAGACAGAGATAAACAGTGTTACAAATCATTCCTGCATGCGAGTGATCTCCTATTACATGTACAATAAACAGTAAGGTCAAGAAGCAAGCATTAAAGCAGACTCCATGACCCAGCAGCTGCAGACAGCAACCTGTGAGCAACAATGCAGACAACTAGGAACTTACATCAGGTCTAGGCACATGAAGTGGGAGCCAAGACCTTACAAGGTAAGAGGAACAATGACGTAGGGTGTGTCTAGACTACATGCCTCCTTCGACGGAGGCATGTAGATTAGCCAGATCGGAAGAGGGAAATGAAGCCGCGATTAAAATAATCGCGGCTTCATTTAAATTTAAATGGCTGCCCCGATCTGCCGATCAGCTGTTTGTCGGCAGATCGGGGGAGTCTGGACGCGATGCCCCAACAAAGAAGCCTTTCTTCATCGACACAGGTAAGCCTCGTGAAACCAGGTTTACCTGTGTCGATGAAGAAAGGCTTCTTTGTCGGGGCATCGCGTCCAGACTCCCCCGATCTGCCGACAAACAGCTGATCGGCAGATCGGGGCAGCCATTTAAATTTAAATGAAGCCGCGATTATTTTAATCGCGGCTTCATTTCCCTCTTCCGATCTGGCTAATCTACATGCCTCCGTCGAAGGAGGCATGTAGTCTAGACACACCCAAAGAGAGCACGAAAAAAAATCTCAGTATAATTCTCCCTTGTATACCTAACAATTCTGCATTTTCCTCCCTAGCCAATCAAGGACATATCTACATAAAGTGAAAGTATGACGGTTAAACAATTATAGTGCCTAGACCAGGACCCCATTTTATGCTCTTTTAACTAACAGAGACCAGTGCCAGAATACCAGCACCCATGAAGAGCCTTACAATAAGAAACCAGAATACAAGGGACAGGTAAATAAAAGACATAGTGCAAAGCATCAGGGTTTTGTGTAGACCCTGCTCTGAGCATAGCTGCAAGCAACTCAGCTGTGAAGTTTCTGTAAGTCCTATGAACATGTGGAAAGGATGATCATCACTGCTTGTCGAAACTGCTTGCTTGGACCTGCCTGAAACAGCCCCATTCTGAAGAGTGACAAAAGCACAAACCTTTTTACAAGCTGGGGAGGGTGGCATGTCAAAGCAACACCCTAACCACTGTAGTGATGACATCCTTGAATTCCTTTCATGTCACAGAAAGGGGAGTGATGCTGCAGCAGCTGCTCTCTCAAAAGAGAAATTGCTACCATATCAACCAGAGAAGAAACTTCTCCATAATCCATTAGTATGAGCAGAATGTTGTTCAGGTGCCACTCTTCCTGGTGAGCAGCATGTCATCAATAGGACAGAGTAATTTACAAATCAGTCATATTGTGAGAGAAGATCAGTAGTACATGTTCCTTTATATAGTATTTTAAAACATCACGGTGGCTTTCTTGAACAGCAGAGGAAAATACCTGAATCGATGGAAGAAAAGGATGACTGACAGGATTGAAGGAGACAGATCAAGAACTGGTTTGGATCGTATCATGACGTCAGTCAGGAGCTGAAGCATGAGGAGAGGAGACAAGGTGAGAGCAGCAATATAATGTGAAAAGTCCTTTTGGAGAAGCATTGAAAGGCTCTGAACACATATGGTGCTTTGGAGAGCAAGGATACACACACACAATGGAAGAAAAACAGAACCACTATTTTACAAGGAACTCAAGTTGGTTCTTGCCTCCACACAGGGAAGATCAAAAGCTTCAACTTTTTTTTTTAAACATACAAATACCTACTGCATGGGGTTTGCTCCAAGAGTAATAACATGGCCTTTAGGGGGAACAAAGCTAATAGTCTTTAAAGAGGTGTACGAGTCCTTCCTATCTTAGTAACGTTCACCACTTTAAACACTTGTGATTCAGAAAAACTGTACCTCATTGACCACCACTCTGCTTCTTAAATATTGCCTTATAGCAGGATGGTTACCCCGCTCCAGAATAAAAAGAGTTAAAATAGCCCTGGGAGAAGGCTGTGACTAGGAGCCAACCATGAGAAGGTTTGTGGCACCCAATCAGAGCCCATGGGAACTGTATAAAAGAGATGGCTGGTCCAGCTGAAAACACTGGCACTCCAGCTCTGGAGGGAGAAGGTCTAGCTGCCTGCTAGGAGGTACCTGGAACAGAGCAGTGCGGGGGGAATGCAGCATAAGCCAGGAGAGCTCAAGTCTGAATAAACCCCAGGCTGAGGCCCAGCTACAGGGGCCCAGGCAGTACTAGGATGGCAGAAGAGCAGCCAGAACAGGAGAAGGCATCAGGTCCACACCCCCTGGCCTATGATGAGTGGCCATTTCAGACTGTAGTCTGCCTATTGGGTAAGGGGCTTAGATGATGGCTGGCAGTAGGGTAACTAAGGCAAGATGGGTACATGGGTTGGGATTTCCTGAGGGAGAGGACCCTAGAGCGTGGGGGCACTGTCACGGGGCAGTACCCTGAGGGAAGCGCACCACAGTCTGAGAGGGATGCGGGTCCAAATGTAAAGTGGTGGAGCTATTAACAGACAAACATGTAACCGGAGCTTCAGGGGATAGCTGAGTTAGTCTGTTACAGAAAAAACCAGCAAGCGAATGGTCTGGCAGCACTTTATAGACTAACAAAACATGTAAATGGTATCATGAGCTTTCGTGGGCACAGCCCACTTCTTCAGATGACCGGAGTTATGACTAGGGGATAACAAAACTCAAAATAAATAGGAGAAAGGAAGGGGCAGGGAGAAAAAGATGCTCTGTTGCGTCCCTTCCCCCACCTCTCTATATAAAGTATCAAGAGAAAGGGTGCTAAACCTGAGCAGATAAAGATCAAAGTCAGTAGACAGATCACTAAGGCAGGAACAGCAGGTGACATCCACCACAAGAGGGTGCTCCAGCGCCAAGCTGAGCTAATTCCCAAGTGACCAGCAGAAGGTGCTGTGGCAGTGGGTCGCACAGTATTACATTATTAATTTGGGAGGAAGTGTGCGTAACTATATTTCAATATTTGTCCATCCTTATATATATGCAAGCTCAAGGCACCCTTAAAATAACCACAATAACTATGACTGTTGCTGAACACAAAGATTCTGTTTTTCTTCTTTTCAGCAGTTCCCTCAGAATAAAGATGTCATTTCCTGACTAAAAAATATTAATTACTCCACTATAGCCTCTCCTTTCTAATAGGTAGTAGCCTGGCCTAACCACAGAAGTTGCACTTCACATAAAAATTTTGTATCAATCCTACCTAGAGTGGAGAAAAGGAAAGATAAATATGTATCAAAAGCTGCAGAGACGTAAACAGGCATTTATTAATGATAAGCTAGTCCGTTTTCTGTTTCCTCATGAAAGTACCCTCACCACAGCTGGATGTACTTAACATGCACTTACAAGCTAGGGTTGGTAACATACACTGCTAACCAACAAGGAAAGAAAAAGACAACAGTGAGCCAAACAGACTAGATGAAATTCTGACAAAATAATCAATAATACTCACTTAAAATATGGGACACTATCTAGGAAACTGCCTTGTAAATATCAAATATCAGGCTGCACATTCTCTTTGGTTGATCAGGCAGTAAGCAGACTATAAAAAAAATCTTCCATTAAAAGTAAATTTCTAAAATGGCAACCAAACTGAAAGGGTATATTACCAAAGAAAGGGCTAGAGATAGAGCCTTTGGGCTCAAACCTGATTATGGGTGTCATGTATACTACTCCTGGAAAAATCCAGGGAACAAATTGAGACTCAGATAGACATAATCTCTCTCCTGTTCCTTTTTTGCACAGGGAAAGAAATCAATTGCAACAACTATGAAAAGGGTGTTACAACTTCACCTCCTGCCTGACCAACTGAGACACATGGGAAAGGAGGAGAGTATGCGGGAGTTCTGCCTTCTCCTCATCCCTATCCACCCATTTGCTCACAGGAGGGGAGAAGATCCTGTTCTTCCAGTCTGTTTCTGAGTCATGAATGTCGGGGAGTGGAATGGAGTTATTAAATCCCCATAATCCCCTGCAAAGAGCCAAGGCACAGTCTTGCCAAGAGACTTAACCAGAACAATAAAATTGAACCCTTATCTAGTATTCAAGTTTATTTAAAATATGGGACAAAGCAAATCAACTCCCCTATAAAGGTTTGAACCTGCAGCATTTCTTCATATGAATAGTCATACGGTAACCAATACAGTTATTTAGGCAGTTTGATTTCAGGATGTAGAATAGGGCCTAAAATAAATTAAAGTTCTTTATATTTTATTCTATTTATAAAGGAATTTACCAAAAGTTGCCTGGGAATCTAGGTGATAGGATATTCCGTTTTGCTTTAAATCGTAAAATTGAAATTATCTTACTTATTTTTCTTAAATTAGTTTGGGTACAATGTGTAGCAATTGTACTTTAGCCTGATATATGCTTTTATTTATTTATGTGATCTCAATTGGCATTTACATATCTTACTATCTTGATTTGTACTTTAAAAATACTATGCATATGTATCAAAGCTCTGACCTACAATAAAAATTGAAGACAAATTTACTGCTAGTATCTTTCTAAAGCTACTATACATTAAAAAGGCATTATCTAAAGGAGTTGCACACATTTTCTCTTTCTTTAAAATAAACCCAGGTATGTAGAGTTTTCATTTTTAAATTTATATGACACTTCAAAATAACCTTGGGGATTAAGGTTTTGCCTAGACAAAACCAAACTGCATATTTCATCATTTTAATAAAGTAAAAGGAGGATACATAAGCAGAATTTTGAATCTCCAGATAGTGCCTGTTAAACTAACAGCTCCCCCCCAGAAAAAAAAATCCAGACTCTCTCATAGCACAAATCAGTACACTGAATTACTTAAATTTATACAAAGGCTCATTGAAGACTTTGAGATGCTAGGATGTAAAGATTATAATCTTGGGTGGTCTAATTCTACAGTCTCTTTGAGGAAGATCCAGATTTGACAGAAACAATAAGGAGACCTGTATAACCTTAAAGACTAATACATTTTTTAGGGCATAAGCTTTCATGAGGGTTTTTTGTTCACTTTAAGAATCTTATGAAGTAAGCTGCAGTCTATGAAAGTTTATACCCTAATAAATGCATTAGTCTTTAAGGTGCCACAGGACACTCTGTTGTTTTTGCCGAAACAGACTAATGCGGCTATCTCTCTGAGATTTGACAGAGATGCCACGTTTGATAACATTTTACCTATAAGCTGTAATGCACAATTACCATTAGAAGTTTATGATTCTGTATTAGAGTCTTTTGCTTGATGGGGAAAAAAAAGGACCTCCGAGTTCCTAATGGTGAATCGGGAAACAAAGACCTTAGAATTTGCCATATCATTTAGATGTGCACATCTATCAATATGTCTTTCATAATTTCTACACTATACAGATTGGTTATTATACTAATAAATTTAAAGAAATATTCTGAAGGGAAATTACTGTGTGCACCTAATATTTGGTATATATGGTTGTGACAATTTTCTTCCACTATTTGATATGAGAAAGTGGGTCTGGCCCACAAAAGCTCATCACCTAATAAACCATCTTGTTAGTCTTTAAAGTGCTACATAGTCCTGTATTTTGTTTCACCTAATATTTAATTTTCAAATATTTCTAACATCTTTTAAAATCTATAAACTATTTTTCCTAGTCCTTTATGAAGATAGAGATTTCTAATGGTAATGCACAAATCCTTGAAGTTCTGCAGTGGTAGATAGAGGCATTGCTCAGCTATAGAACACACACAACTACGCAAATGCCATCAGCAGATAAGGTTAATGGCAGCACAATGCTTGTTTGAAGCTACGCATCCTGCTCTCAGTGTCATTACAGTTATTTTGAAAAATAGTTCAAAGCAGTGATTTATTCTCACTGAAGGAGACTGGCTTATTGCATTCCATCCAGTCATTTCTATAGAGATGGTCACAACATACATTTTTGATTCATGAAAGGCAAAGACTGGCAGAAACTTCCTCTCCCAAAGACACTTAAATAATTTGCTTGTCTTGACAGACAGACAGACAGACAGACAGACAGACAGACAGTGTGTTCTTTCAGTGTACTGTGCTGCTCTGTGGAGGTATCAGTTTTAGAAGACCTTGATAATACTACCCAATGTTAAGAGCTGAGGGCTGGAATGTCATTGCCTCAGTAACTGCTCAGTGCTTCTATCCTTGAAGCTTCAAATGTTATTAGTAAATAGCGTGGAATGTTAATTTAGCAGACCATGATGTTATTCACAAAGGCCACAGGCATGATTTAGAGACAAAGGCACTTGATAAGGTTTATTACCCAGGTCCACAATATGGAACTAACAACAACGTTGCCAAGTTCATGTACTGGACAGTGAACGTGTAAACATTTACTTTAATAATACATGGCCTGACTTTGGTTCGTAGTCTTTGGTTGAGGCCTCCAATCTTGTACCTGATCCAGTGCTCCAGTCTCTCTCTACTGCAGAGTGATAACACTCCAGAAAACAGCAATTGATTACACAACATAACTGCACAGCACATTGTTTCAGAGCAGGAACACAGACAAAAACATACAATATGCTACTCTGACTAGCATAAGAGGCAATACTTGCCACTTGCTTACATAACAGGATCCAATTCTGCTTCTATTGAAATCAAAAGCTAAATTCCCATTGATTACAACGTAGCAAGATATAGCTATAAACATTCTCAAATAACTAATGTTTAGTCACATTCTTGAGAAAGATGTATTCCTTTGTAAAACACAATATTGTCCTGTATACTTAAAGGGATAATATTCATACGCAGCTGGCTAAATTTCATCTACAAAATTCACAACAGTTGAACACACAAAATCCACTTTTGTGTCTGTAAGTGTGCTTCACTGTATTTGTGAAAGACGTACCCAAGTTACACACACGGCATTTTTAAAAAATCAGTTTTTAAATAACAGAAATAAAAAAAAGAGGACTTAAATAGAATTCCTACCAAAGAAAAAGCTCAGAAACAATGCATTCAGCAAGACACACACCAATTATTCAGGATTTTAACAGATCTATGAGGCAAGCAGATGCTAGAGTTAATTCCAGCCCATGCCTTCAGAACCCAAGATTTCTAATCCAGAGACAGTAAGCAAACTTTCATCATCTGAGGGAAGGTAGGGCTACTATGTGTGTAAAGAAGACATTTCTATAATAAACGAGCCAAATCATACAAGGGTTCCTAGAATAAAATTAACATCTTAAAATACACACACACAAAAACTCATAGCCAGGGCAGGAAACAGTATAAATATTTACGTTCTACACAAGGAACACTACTAAGTAGGAGAGTCATAACATTCTGTGAAAAAAACCCAACAAATGGTCTGCGGAAGTCTAATGCAGTGATCACTCTAATGAGGTGCATATAGCTGCAATCTCTGACACTCCTCGCTAAATAGCACGGGGGGGGGGGGAAAGGAGGGGAGAAAAACCTGAAAGTACAACAGCTGTATTTGGTCCAAATAGTGCCAAATCAACTAATATAGGAAAACATAATTCTAAGGTAACAGAAGCAGATTATGCAACACTCATCTCCTCCAAATGCCTCCCTACATCCACTGGGGTCTCCATTTACCTTGGAAACTTCAACCAGTTTACTCTTATGCAAGCCCCTAAATTGGTCAGATGTTAGGAAAATAAGAACTCTGTATTGGAGTCTGAATCTCCTTTCACCTACACTGGTGTAAGTCAGGAGAAACTCAGTGAAAGTCAATGGATTTACATAGAAGTAAACCATATAAGAGAGCAAAATTGACCCAAAGAATGTAATATCATTAGCCCTAAACATCTTCCCCTCTTTTCCAGTGACTTCATATATTGAATTTGTGGAACAAATGAGATGACAATACACAATTTTGTAAGTATCCCACATGAGAAAGTTCCAAAGGAAAATGAGCAACCTCCCAAGCCCCATCTCCTCTCCTCTTTCTCTCACGGGGAAAAGAAAGAACCAGTCAATCAATCATGATTCTTTGTAGCCTGTCTAGTTAAACATTCAGGGTAATGGTGTCTCAGAATCAATGGCATCAAGAATAGTCAAAAGATCTAAAAAAATGAGCGTGGTCACTTACTTGTAGGAGAAAGTTGTCAGCCAATGAGACTTAGTCTCTGCATCAGCCCCAGAATTAGTGACATATTAATAGGCATAAAGGAAATGTGTGAATGACTCATGAAGCTGGTGCAGTTTGAAGAGAAAGGTCAGTGATTGATAATGTAAACTTCAAAAACTGTTCACAGAGCAAGTGATGAACAGCCTATCCTATGAGTGAAAAAGGCATCTTGATCTCCTAGAAATAGGCTGTAACAATTTAAACTAATAAAGATCTCTACACCCCTTTACTTGTTTTCATTAACCATGTTGTAAAAGGTAGATATCCAAAAACTCCCAGTACATTTATATGAATCCCTGTGTACACAAGCAATTAGCCCTACAGTATGGGTATTTATGGGTTCTGCACATTCACATCACATGTAAGCACAATGTATGGGAGGAGGGATAGCTCAGTGGTTTGAGCACTGGCCTACTAAACCCAGGGTTGTGAGCTCAATCTTCAAGGGACCATTTAGGGATCTGGGGCAAATCTGTCAGGGATGGTGCTTGATCCTGCCGTGAAGGCAGGGGACTGGACTCAATGACCTCTCAAGGTCCCTTCCAGCTCCATGAGATAGGCATAGTAATGTGGCCAGTTTAAAATTTCATCTGAACTTTATTAGCACTACTACGTATGGAATGCAGGCAACAGTTCTCTCTGAAAATACAAGTTTCCTCTTAGTGACAAAAGCAAAACACTCATAGTTCAAAAATTTGGTTCAGTTCAACCCCCTTAGGCCAGGATAGAACCTTTAGTCAAAAGGTATATGAATATATCCAAATTTTTTTCCTGATTCCTTTTTTCAATCTCCCTCCTTTATACCTCACTTTTGCCCTTTTTTCCTCCAGCAGAACCACCTCCTTTTCTACTTTTTTCATTCCCCAAGTCCTCCCATAGCTCCAAGAGACCCTTTTTCAAAATGTACTGTCTGTGTCAAAGGAAGCTTCACAGCTAGTGAACTCTGCAGATACTTCTGGAGCTACTTTGACCCAAAATGGAATTTGGAAAACAGACAGGTGGTTGGCCCAATGATACTAAATTACCCAACATCATCAAACCATAAAAATGTTTGCTTCTAATTTTTGAGACAGTTCAGGCTGATTCTTATCCAAACTGGTTCACATATCCCTAATTATAAATGCAATTATGCCATAATCATATTTCCCTTACCCTCTCAAATTAGCTAACTTTACAGGAATATGTTCAGTCAGTATGTTTGGCCTCTCTTTCTAAACAATACATGTAAAAGGGAGCAACTCTCTCACACACACTCTTCCCCCGCCCACCAGCCTTATCACACTTTCATAGATCAGGATAAAACATTTCCTATGTCTTATAGCATCCCAAAACTCTGTAACCTTCTAGCATTTTAAATCACCACACTACATCTAATGATTTGAGCACTGAAACAGCATAGATTTTTATAAATAGTGCCTACACAGGATTTCAGTGAACCTGAGCAAAGGACCTTTTATTTGAGGTTCTTTATTTGAGAGTTGGCCTCACTTCAGGCAGCCTTGTTATTAGGGGTGAAGTTTATCAGATTAGAAGCAACATTGTTAGTATTCAAGACACATTTCCAAGTGCATATGACATGTCAGCTACTTACATATCCTCCAATTCTTCCTCACATAGCCCTTTTAAAGTCAAACATAAAGTGACAGAAGTGTAAAAATATCTGTATCCTGCACTCTGTGAACATAACTGCTAAAGAAATAAACCCCCAAAAAACCTAGACATGCCAGCTGACAGCAGAAAAAAATCCCTTGTTTCTGTTGAGATAGCCTGATTTTCATAACTTCAAGTATGCAATACAGGAAACATTTTGGAAATACAGTACAAAGGTGAGAACTCTACTAAACTATAAATAATGAATACTTTGTATGTCCTCCAAACACTCTTCCAGTATTGACATAGAGCAGTAAGGAAGGACAACAACCATCCTTTCTACTTAAAGAGGCATCCCACGGACATGTAAAATGTTGCTTCATATATTTGATTCTATCTTTAAAATGTGTTTCTTTAATCATCTGTTGAAATACACAATGCTTTTAGCAGGTACTTCTGCCACCTCTGAAGTGAAGTGCCACCTGTGATGAAAGCTGCTTCATTTAACTTCCCTTTCTTCCAGCAAACCTTCAGCTTAAGGACATTTCCTCTTTTCCTTTTCAAGATCTGTCCCTGGCCACTCTGTCTGATCCCAGCTGCCATTTCCAATCTGAGCAGCAGACTGCATTTGTCATCCTGTGCTAGACAAGACATTTTGGAAAGCAGAAGTCTGACTGCAGTGCAAACCACCACCACACAAGTGAAATTATAGTGTACATTCAACCTGTTTTCCTAATTCTGGAGTCTGTGTGTATGGTACAAAACCCACAATTACCAGAAAGACAATTACTGGCATTGTGGGATTAAATTATGTTAACATATCATTTATGGCACCAAAGGATTGTTTTTGAGCAACATGAACATCTTCATTTAAAAGTCAATTATCCAGCAAAAAACTCTGTTTTTAATATAAAATATCAGATAACTTTATATTAAAAAATAAATGTCTCATTTAGAGAATACTGTGCATAGGGGAAAGAGACTTGAGCCACTAACACTGTTGCAACTGCTCTTAGGAAAAAAGCTCTTCATTTTTAATGTCTACACATGGTATACTGGACCTCATTCTTTAGGTCTAATCCAAAATACAAAAGCTTCAGAGGGGTAGCTGAGTTAGTCTGTAACAGGAAAAACTTAAAAAACCAACAAATAGTCTGGTAGCACTTTAAGGACTAACAAACGTTGATGGTATCATGAGCTTTGTGGCCACTGCCCACTTCTTCAGATGACCCACATCCGAGGGCTCATACCACCATCTACGGCTATGTCTACACTCACGGCTTCTTGCGCGAGTAATATGTAAATGAGGCTAAGCGTGGAATATCGTCGAGCCTCATTTGCATACCTAACGAGCCACCGTTTTTTTCAGACGAGGGTCTTGCGCAAGAAGGAGCGTCTACACTGCCCCTTCTTGTGCAAGAAAAACCCTCTTGCGCAATGCTGTTACACCTATTATTTTTCAGGAAGAACAGCATTGCGCAAGAGGGCTTTTCTTGCGCAAGAAGGGGCAGTGTAGACGCTCCTTCTTGTGCGAGAGCCTCTTTTGAAAAAAATGGTGGCTCATTAGATATGCAAATGAGGCTCGGCAATATTTCATGCATATTCTCATTTGCATATTACTTGCGCAAGAAGCCGCGAGTGTAGACATAGCCTACATGTTTTGTTAATCTTAAAAAACAACAAATAGTCTGGCAGTACTTCAAAGATTTTCCCAAATACAAAATATGCAACAAGCTGTGAAGGACATGTTCTTAATCAGCTACAGAAGAGTGTCAAAGAAATCTTGTGAAGATTCATATGTGAAACCTAGATGCTTGGTTCTCATCTTGCTTACTTTAGCATTCATCAGAAATAGTACAAGTGAAGTTGATGGAGAACAGTGTAAAAGACTGATGTGATATCAGAACAGACATCGCGAAGTTCCAACTCTGTACTCACACCCCTAAGGCAATTTTCTCAACAAGTGGGTTATGACCACAGGAAGGTCACAAAAGGTAATCAGGGGATTGCACAGAACTGAAAATATTATTACAATTCTAAAGCAAAGAAAATAAAATATCCGTATCAAGTTGGAGGTGGTCAAAACCATCAACCTGAAAAGGTTGAGATACACTGCTCTAAACCATTTAATCCAATTTAAGTATTTTTCTTTTAATATTGGCTAGTTATTTACATAGCCAATTTATATTGTAAAAGATCATTCTCTTTATCAATCATGGACATTTCAAAGCCAGAAAGTGTAGCTATGAGAGACAGAACTAACATGTTTGCATCTGGGAAGAAATATCTTCAAATGTTATCTAAAGATATTAGAGTTCCAGAATGGAGAGAGTATATAATCACATTGGAAACCATGGAAAATGAAATCAATAATTTTCTAGGTGAAATACGCAGACAGGATCAGTGTGTGATAGGACAGTAAAAAAGTTTATATTACTATATTTTGGTAAAAACATTAAAGAGCCATGCTAATTAATTAATAAAAGGGGGGCATCTTAACCCTGAAAATGCCAACATATTTTTGATGGCTGAAGAGTATTCACCCTGATGAAAAGAAGGGGCTTTTGTTTTGTTTATGTAGGGGTCGTGCACCATTCAATAATTTCAGTGAACAGAAACAGACAGGATCCTTTCCCTCCCATGAGGAATAAAATGCTTGCAGGGCTCCTTTGTACCCTTGTTTAATCTGTGACACTGCAATTGGAATTTGTCACTCTAGGAGCTACATCTGATGTTACAGCCTGAAGCGGAGCTAAACCAAAATAAACAATCTGTTCCATTCTGCTTAGACTAATACGACAGTGATGTAAGCCCCAGCACAGTGGAAAATGAATAAATGGGTTGCTACACAGCACATACATACATGAACAAAAATGAGTGCAAAGAAGATTCAGAAAGCTTATTACTAACATTCAAAAGGATGAGTAGAGCATCGCTTGGATTTTTTTTTTTTTTTTGGCTTTGCTATGCAACAGTATTATATTCTTTTTGTTAATGTGGCAAATAGGCAGTCTAGTTTAGCATATTAAAAAGACCTTCATTTCATTTGATTTATATAATGACCTCTGCCATCAAACCTCTAAGAGATAAGGTGGCTCAAAGGCAATGGCAGTGGCCGAAGGTAGATATTTTTATTATATTTCACAAAGAATAGCAGCAGCCTTACTGTCTAGTGAGATTTTAAATGACACACACAGAAATACTGTAAGTCATCCAAATACCCATTATACTCTTTAGCACATTCTTTATGACTTGCAAGCAAACTAATCTCAGAAGTGTGTACCACACTGAGATGATATCTATCTTCTTTAAAGAAAAAAAGTGTTTATCGTCTTACAAATTACTGGCTGTAGGATCGGCTGAATACTTGCTACACTATGACTTTTCTAGGGTTACTGAGATAGGATAGCCACACAGAGTTACTTTGTCATGAATTCAGCACATTGAACAATGCCACAACTGTGTAAACATTAGTCCCAATATTTCCTGTTTGAATACAGCATTACACTCTCTGTTAGAAATGTTGCATCCCTGGAGCCCTGCCAGTGCTAGGATATTTATTCCAGTTGCACATGCAGGCTCGGTTATGCAAATGATCATGTTGAAACCCTAATCCAGTTATTCTTCCCATACAGAATCACTTGCTGAAAACGATGAGGAAAAAATTACCACACAATAATTCAGTTAAAATTGTCAATCTGAATGGTTGAGATTAAATCTAGTTTCTTACATGCAATCCATTTTCCATTTGCTTTTCCCATGCTAAGCAGGAGATGCAATAGCTGATTTGGTCTCATTTTGCATAAGGATACAAAGATGTGTCCTGTTTAAATAATTTTATTGTAGAAAAATAAGGGGCTAGGTCAATTCTAGAATTCGGTGGATTTTTTCCTCTTTTCTCCATACTGTGCTTTAAAATGTTTTCAACTGTACCTGTTTCCATATGCTATTTTCATATTAAAAAGAAAAAATCCTAAGTGAACAGCTCAGCTCATGAAAGTTAGGAATATGGAAGCAGTAACACTGAAATCTGTTCTCATGTCAGGTACAATTTAGGCAGCCCCAATGCAAGCCTTTCCAGGCTGCCCGGCCAGTGACCTCAGCCCTCATCTGTAAAATCATTTTCTCAGAGGATGCCAGGTTATCTAGTCTGCATGATAGCTCAAATCTTCAGCCTGCTCTCATCAGAGGCCCCTGTATGAGCCGAGCCAGGCATGACATACAGTTTTAAAATTAATACTAGAGAGGATACCCAGAAAGCTGCTAATATCAATTTGCATTTTGCTTGCTATCAAAGCTCGTAGGCTTTTTACACTTATGCTGCCATGCTTCCCTGCTCCTGTCATGCTGACAGCCAAAACTGAGTTTACTTGCTTCCCCTGTGTTTCATGTAGAATGTGCATCTAACACTGGGAAGGCAGGCCGGAGCCCTGAATTGTCAGTTTGCCTGCATCATGGGACTAAGGCACTGCAGCAGTAACAAGTTGAGAACTGCACTTGACTTTTAGTTTTAATAACTTCTTCCTCTCTCCAACGTGCTATTGGAACAAAGGAATCACTCCTTGAATGTATGTGTTTCTGTTCTCAAGCTGAGACTCTCCCTGGAGCTGGATGCCTCCCAAGGCTTCCCTCCTTCCTATTACAACTGCATTACAAAACATTTAATCAGCAGAAACATTCCTGTCTACCCCTAGATGGGGCTACTGTCCACAAGTCACTGTGCTGATTTTATAAATTCAATTCACTGAGGATGAGAAGCTGAAATTAAGTACCTACTATTTATTAAACTCTGGCCTATTTATTAACCTCCTTGTCCTTTATACTTACCACCACTAGCTCCAGTCTGACATACAGTGCTACTAAGTAAAAAACTATTTCTCACATCTCTTCCACATCACATAATAAAAGAAAATTCCAACATGTTATTCTTAAATTAAACTGAAAAAGAAAGAGCCATCTCCCTGTGGGAACTATATATATATATATATATGCACTATTAAGTCATCAGCAGGCAGTGACTGATGTTCACCTCAGTCAGAATAGCACTGAGAATGCTGTCTGTATATCTTATAATTACACACCTAAGCAGGCTAGAACCATATTGGTAAACATATCTGAGGGGATGCAGCTATCATTTAGTAACATGTCTTGGCAGCTCAAAACACAGAATTAGAATTTCTGGGATATTTTTAGGTGCTGGGGAATAGGCTTGAACCCATCTGTAAGAAATCAAAATTATCTTCTTATCTCCTCTTGTTAGCTACATGTGTTAATTAAGTGCTCTTCGATGGGCACATGTCCTTATAAGAAGATTGCTGTAAGGAAATGGTGAATCAAAGCCCCAAGAAATATGTTTCGTATCCAAAGAAATTACTTTATTAATTCAGCTGTATTGAGTTACCGAAAGTGTGAAGATAAAGCAGCAAGGATGGCAATAGTACAAATAGATCAAATTTGTACAAATGGATTTGATTTTATTAATTTTGGGCCTCACTCTCTGCTGCCCTGCTCCTTGTGTAGTCATTTCACTTGTGCAACATAAAATTATTTGCCTGGAAATAAACTGCTACAAGGCCAAGCAAGTGGAGAAGAAGCTGTGTTTACTGCTTTTTCTTAGACCTCACCAACTCACTTTTCATTTATTTTCTTTTCCCCTCCCCACATTTTTTAGGGGGTTACAGTGCGAATCTGAGTTTCTTTCCCAGCAGAATTTTTAGCAAGTCTGTACATTCATCTTTATGTTGAAGTAATTCATAGTGCAGTTGTATCATTGTATGAATTGATTCCATGGCAAGAGAGGAAAATGGAAAACAAAACACAGAAAGAAGTAACATACTGTAACAAAGCAGACAATCAAGTAAAAAGAGTAGACAGAATAATTATAGATTACTGGATAACACTCCAGATGGCATTTTGGGCATCACAGTTAATAAGCAGGCAGTTTCCGGGGACCAGCATGTTAGCACATTATTGCAACAACTGGAAATCAGCAGCTGAAGCATGTCTATCTGATTATCCAGGGAACAACCTACTTGAGGCAGCCAAAACCAAATAAAACTGAGTGGCTGGATGTTAGCTAGTATTATAGGAGCAGAAACCTGTATTTCTCAATAAAAAGGTCCAACTGAGAACCAAGCTAAATAGGATTTTTATTGTTTTTTCCTGAGAGTGTAAATTACGTAAACAAAAAAACATACATTAATAGGAAGCACACACCAATGTTTCAATGTACATCCTATTTATTCATCAGATTCTGAAAACTCCTTTAACAGTTTCAAGAAATTTAGATTGAATGTTAAATTATTCGCCAAAAATAACCTCAGTAAATTGTCAATTATCTCCTATAGGGAAATACATCTTCAGTCTTGCAAGGGGTGCCATTATCCACATATGGTTCTCACGAAATATGTCTGAAGGACTGAAAGTTTGCTGTTTGTATAATTTGGAGTGGGGGAGGGGAGGGTTCTGATACACATTGTAAATAATGTGTACTATAGAATTATGTGGTTCCTTTAATCCGAAAGGCTCTCTAATTGTAAATTATATTTATTATTTCAAGTTTTGTCAAAATATAATGTTTGGCCTACTATTCAGGAGTGAATGAGACATTCCTCTTGCACCAATTTTAAATCAGTGTAACACTATTGATTTCAACAGAGTTAGGGTACAAGCTATATTGTGGGGGGTTTTCCGAAGTAGGAAACTTTGCATATCTTCTTCCGATTTTTTTTCCGGAAGAGGATTTTCCAATATTTGGCCTGTCTACACAGAGCCAAATGTCAGAAAAAAGCCCTCTTTCAGAAGCCTCCTTATTCCTCGTAACACGAAGTGTACAGGGGGCTTCTGAAAGAGGGTTTTTTTCTGACATTTGGCCCCGTGTAGACAGGCCAAATATCAGAAAATCCTCTTCCGGAAAAAAAATCGGAAGAAGATATGCATATGCGAGAACAATTTGCATACCCTCTTTAAAACAAAAAACAAAAACCCCCACAATGTAGCCATATCTTTTTTTCTGATTTCAGAGTGAGCAAGGCTGGAGAAAAGCCCTAGCCCTTTAAAGTTGACTTTTAAACCTCCTCTTCTCCCATCTTATACAACTATCCTCTCTTACTATTACTGAAAGTAAGTTTCCAAATGAATTACCGTTTACTTGCATCTGAACAAATCTAGTCAAAAATGGTTTTTAATACTTTCACTGAAATATTAAAAACAGGAGATGAAGATTCTGTTCATACTGTGGGTTTTATCTACTTACATTTTTTTTTAAATGCATTGCCCCTACCAGTCCAAGAGAACCAGCAAGTTAGTACAAACTAGGAATGTAAAAATTTTAAAAACCATTAACTGAAATTCAAATCGGTTACTCAGTAAAATGCTCCATGGGTCTGTGGGCTGCTGGCGGTGGCCAGCACTGCAGCCAGTGAAATTAACCTCTTATATTCACAGAACAGCAAGAATAACATTTGAGTGCACAGTATTGTTATGTCGATGCCTCAAATGACCCCCATATTTGGTTCTGAACAGAATATAACAGGATTCACTGTTTTTCTAGCTCACTGTACCTCAATACACATTTATTTATGCACACACATTTCACTTTCACTGAAAGATTTCCTGTTGTAATATCAAGCCTGATTTACTATAAGGTCATAGCCACCTCTAATGCCCTTTATCTTGTCAGAGAAGAAAGGAAATATCAAAAACATCAGAAGGGGGCAATTTATGAATAATGTATGCTGGTTCCTATGCTTCTTGCTTTCTCTTTAGTAGCTGTTTCAGTTTGTCTAGGATTTTGTCAAGAAATAAAAAGATGTACAAGAAAAAACACAAGCAAAGAAACTTTTACAAAGAAAATAAATATTGATGGGAGTTTAACCTGGCAAATTATTTTGGGTTAGTGTGCATGTTTGAGCTTCAGTAAGCTGCTTCCTAAGCCAAGATCTGTCTCCCTGCTGCAATACATAATTAAAGCCAAAAAAGAACCTAAACACAACTTCTAATAGTGAGAATTTAAACATACACATGTCAGAAAACTTCAAATGTTAAGTTTGCTCACACAACATAAATTCAGTCGTGTGACACATCCCTACATATTTCATCTACAATAGCGTATTAAAATTTAAGTTTAACAAAGAAAATAAGAATAAGAAGTGCTATTTATGTACATGATTGAGTTAACTTTGTGAGAGAAACTTTGTATATTTGCATTTCCTGAATTTTAAGTGCTTTTGATTTTTACTAGTAGTTTTTGATTTTCTTTTGTGTTAAGAGAAGAGGTAGCCATTTGACATGTGGTCCTTAAAAATTCTGACATCTTTGGCAGGGCTTTTTGTAAATTATTTGATCCTCATCTATTTAGTTTAATGTGAACCCAGATGTCATCCACCGAGCCCTCTTGAACTCAGCTTTTCATAACTGGAGACTTCTTAATTCTGAATTTGTGCATGTTAGAGAAGGCATGTGGGGGAAAACAAGGAAGGAAAGAAGCTGGGCCACTTTTCCATGACTTTTGGAAAATCTAAGGCTGCTCATACCATTGTCAGCAACTCAGTGCTCCTGAAAGAGCCTACTCAGATGTCAAACCCCACCACTTCAGCTCCCTTGGTTCCTGGGGGAGAACCTATAGAACCGTGAAATTCAACATCAACAAAAAAAATATTAACCTCAGTTTATCTTCTTACTAGGCATGTTGGAGCCATTTCTCATTTTTGCTCCCTTTTCCTCAGGCAGGGTTTCAGCAGAGTCAGGGACCTGTTATGATCCCTAGGCATTGCTCTTAGTTCTTTCCACAGTTTCCTTACCAACCACTCCTGTCCTAACATCGCCCTGAGCTAGACATTTTTTCTGAATATGCCTTATATAGGACAGTATGACTCAGGGATCCTCAAATTCCTTCCCACAACTGTGCCCTCCTTTCCTGC
This sequence comes from Pelodiscus sinensis, assembly GCF_049634645.1. Classification (NCBI taxonomy): domain Eukaryota; kingdom Metazoa; phylum Chordata; order Testudines; family Trionychidae; genus Pelodiscus; species Pelodiscus sinensis. Next base: position 114,764,749 of record NC_134713.1, read on the forward strand.
TGCCAGCAAGACAGGGACTGTGTATTAAGCCCACTCATAAGAAAAGATATTTGAAATATATTACTGGCACTGCCATTTGTGCATTGTCAGGTTTACATTTCCAGTTTACTGCTGTTTCTCTACCAAGTTATTTTCCTTTGAGTCCACAGCAAGTTTTATCAACCAATGTTTTATTCAGTACTAACAAAAAACAGAAGTGCTCTGCAATGACAGGATGTCATCATATCGGGTGGATGTGTCTCTCAAACTGAAATCCATCAATAGCAGGGCATCAAAATCCTGAAACAGTGCATGAAAATCAAATTATATACACCAATTTAGGTACGGTGGTTTGATATTTCACCTGTTTCCAGAAGAACCTGGATTTTATCCAAAGATGTTTAATTGTCCTGGGTGTAAAATAAATGATGAACCAACAGCACAACTGCCCTGTGAGTCCCAAAAGCTTTTAAGGACTATAGTTCTAAATATATACAGCTACTAACTTAAAAATCAAACACAAAAACCACCAACCCAACCACACAGCATTGGAACAGCAAAGAACACCAAAGAAGATTCATTTGCTGCCTTACAGTATTTTCTATAATATTTTATAGCTACTGTAGCAACTAAAATACAATTATTCCTACTGTCAACAGAGTATGGTAAAAACAAATTATTCTCAGAGCACACAAAGAAGGGCACTTGATGCAATGTGATCTTTTACATACTAGAATAACCTTAAGATCTGTATTAACTTGAACTGGCAGAAACATTATGAAAGCTGGGTTTACGAAAATACCATTGATTTACCAGACCCCCTGTAAAGATTATTTTTATTTGTATTTCAATCGTGCCAGAGACCCCAAAATTGCTGCCTCAGTGTGCTAGGCACTATACAAACTTCTCTGTCCCCAAAGAGTTTACACTCTAAACAGACAACACTACAGAGAGGTAGAGTGATTTTCACAATAGGTCATTGGCATTAGTGAAACTAGATGGGTGTTCTTCAAGATGTATTGCTCATGATCAATCCATAGTAGGTGTGTGTGATCACCACATGCATTGGTGCTGGAAGTTTTTCCCTCAGCAGTACTTGTAGAGGAGCAGCCCTAGCAATCCCTGGAGTGGCACCTCTATGGAGCAGTATATGGGCTGCTACGTGTTCTCCCCACCCTTATTCCTTCTTGCCAAAAATTCTGAAAGTGGGGAAGAAGGGAAGGACATGGAATGGACATGAGCAACACATCTTGAAGAACACCAGTTTGAAAAGGTAAATGTCTTTTATTTTCTTCTTCGAGCGCTTTTTCATGTCCATTCCACAATAGGTGACCCCAACCATGGTAGAAGATAGCAGTTCGTGGCTGTGTTGACTGTAGCATAGCTCTGATAAACCTAGCTTCATCTCTAGCCTGTTGGGAAATGGCATAGTGTGATGCGAAGACCACGTAGAGACCTGGGTCCTAGTCGAGTGAGCTCAGACGATGACTGGCTGGGGAAACCTTGTGAGCTCATAACAAGTCCATATACCGGAGGTAATCCACTTGGAAAGCCACCACATCAACACTTGCAGGCATTTCATTCTATCGGTGGTAGCCACAAAGAATTGTGTCAGTTTTCTTCAGGGCATGGTGCACACCAAGTAAAATGCCAATATCCTCCTAACGTCCGAAGTGTGGAGCTGCTGTTTTTCCACTGACCTACGGGACTTGGGGGCAGATGATTGGATGGAATATATCCTGGTTAACATGAAAGACAGACTCCACCTTTGGCAGAAAAGCCAGGTGCACCCACAACTGAACCTTGTCTTTGTGGAAGACCCTGTACCATGGATCAGAGGTCAAGGTTCTGATTTCCAACACTCACCATGCCAACGTAATTGCTACCAGGAACACCCAGATAGGTAGGACAGGGAGCAGGAACTAAAGGAAGGGCTGATTAGCTATGCAAGCATGTGATTCAGGCTCCACGGTGGGATAGGGTCCTTAACCAGTGAGTAGAGCCTCTCAAGGCCCCATAGGATCTGTGCTGTCAAGTCATGCAAGAGGATCATCTACTCTTGGAAAGTGGAGATGGCGGCAAGGTGCACTCGAAAGGAAGAGTGCTCCAACCTTTGGTTCTGAAGTTGACACAGGTAGTCAAGGACAGTCTGGATCAGGGTACAGCCTGGTGAGATGCCACATTCTGAAGCCAACTTGTCCATTTTGCTTCATAAGTCAGACAAGTAGATGGCTTCCTGCTATCCAGGAGGACCTGTTGCTCTTCCTCCAAGCAGTGCGCTCCTTCTCATTCAACCATGGAGCATCCATGCCAACAGGTGCAGGGACATGAGGTTGGGATGTAAAAAACGGCCATGATCCTGTGACAATAGAACTGGGTAGTTCAGGAGGGGCAGGGCAGGTAATTTGCTAAACTCATGAGTGTGCCACACCAGCGTTGGCAAGGATGTGCTAGTGTGACCAGAATCATCTGAGCCTCGTCTCGTTTGATTCAATGCAAGACCTGGGAAGGCATAGAGCAGAACCCCAGACCACAGCATGAGAAACATGTCAGACAGGAATCCCTGTTCGGTCCTGCCTGAAAAGCAAAACAGCTAGCATTTCTTGTTTTTCTCGACCATCAAAGGGGAGGTCCTGGAGAGAGTTCTGCATCTCCAGGATAGGCTGAAAAGGGGCAGCCAGGATGCCTAGTGCATCATGATTGCAGACATCATCGTGTAAGCAACTTGCCAGGCAGCCTTGGCCATCCCAGTACCTTCCTCCAGGAGAGCTTTAAACTCCTGCTGGAATCATGTAGGAGCACCCCCTCAAATTTAGTCATGGCCTGCCATATAATGAAGTAGTAGTGGCCAAGAAAAGCTTGGTGGTTAGCCACCCATAATTGTAAACTGGTCGATGAATAAATCTTTCGAGCAAACAAGTCCAGTCTCTTAGGGTCTGTCTACACTACCACCCTAGTTCGAACTAGGGTGGTTAATGTAGTCATACGAACTTGCATTTGCATGTTGCCGGGCGCCGCCTTTTTTAAATGTCCGCTAGTGCAGACTCCGTGACCGCGGCTACACGCGGCACGAACTAGATAGTTTGGACTAGGCTTCCTATTCCGAACTATCTGTACGCCTCGTGGAACGTTCCGAACTATCTAGTTCGTGCCGCGTGTAGCCGCGGGCACGGAGTCCGCACTAGCGGACATTTAAAAACGGCGGCACCCGGCAACATGCAAATGAAGCCCGGGAAATTCAAATCCCGGGCTTCATTTGCAAGTTCATATGACTACATTAACCACCCTAGTTCGAAGTAGGGTGGTAGTGCAGACATACCCTTGGAGTTTTTGTCCTTGGGTGCTGCCCCAGGTTGCCCCTGCGTCTCCTTCTGGTTGACATCCTTCACCACCAGGGAGTTAGGCAGAAGGTGGGAGTAGAGGTAATTGTGGTCTTTAGCCTGGACAAAGTACTTCCTTTCTGCCCTTTTTGAAATGGGCAGGAGTGAGGAGGGGTTTTGACACAAGGCTATGGTGATCTTTCTGACCCAGTTATATGTAAAGGCAGGCTGACACAAGGGCTGACACCAGCGGGACAAGCATGTCGAAAAGTGCATCCACAGGTTCCTCAAGCTCCTCTGGTTGGAGCCCCAGGCTGGCTGATACCTGTTTCAGGAACTTTACTGAGAAAACTATCTACATTAAGATATTGCCTGTGCAGCAAGAAAATAAGCTATCCTGAGCACAGCAATTCTTATGCACCATCACTGGCAGCAAGAAGAAATAGAATGGGGCAAGCACATGGAAGTGCCACTCTAGGGGTCACTAGGGCTGCTTCCCTCCAGGTACTGCTGACTGAAAAACTTCCAGCAACAGTGCACGTGGCAGGCACACACCCCCTATTGTGGAATGGACAGGAGCAAGCATGCTAAGAACCCCCCACCACAATGTCTGTACGCAGCAATATGTATGCTGAAATATAAAAATCTAGATCAATATACATTAGGAAATCAACATAATTTTAGCCATGTCCTTATGGCTGGAATCTGAGATCAAAGGAGAGTAATCTTCATTCTTACTTCCCAAAGATGAGATTCAAGATGCAAAAAACTTGATTTTTCAGAGGATGCAATGGAAAGGAAATTAAACGTTTCCCTTTATTAGTGTAAAGACTTGCATCAGAAACAAAGGGTGGAAGTGAGATGGAGCTGCAAAGGAACTTGTTACAAACAGTTAATGGAACATCTAAGGTGACAATTCACAGATAATAAAATATTGAACCGGAAAATATCATCTTACTAAGAATAGCCCACATTGCTAACAAGAGAATCAGATTAAACAGCTGCTGAAAAATGGACAAATATGATCATTTGTGAAAGAGTTTCCAAAAAAAAAAACCCACCCTAGCAGCCTGCAGAATCTATATGGTGATGCAGTAAGGCAATGTTGTTAAAGTATATTTTCATTGCTTTGAGGACTGCATTCAAATCATAGCTCAGGTCATTAATGAAAATGAGTTTATTAATCTTAACTTAGTTTCAAGTGGACTGCAATAAAAATAGAAATACCAGAGCTGTTGCACATTCCCCTAGAAAAGTTTGTCAGAATTATAAATGGAAACTTACACAGTCTGTAGCTACGCTATGCCTGGATCTAGGCTATTAATTCCTCTCTTTCAAGATGTTCAGCTGTAATTAGTTTTTTCTTTGTATTATTAAGGCTATATTTTTTATTTACATTATTAAGGCTATAATCAGAAAAAGTTACTATAAAATGAGACTGCTAACTTCTAAATATACTCTTTCCCAAAGACTTCTTATCAATAATGCTCAGATTAGAAGTAAAATAGGATTTTTTAAACTTCAAATCCTGCAAACTTCATCTGGGAACTCAAAATTAAGCTGTACCTTTTCTGCCTTTGACGTTCCCATCAGTAACACAAATAAGCAACCAGAATTTCTTCGACAATCCTGTTGATTATGCAGGTAAGAAACTATAACCCAGCTTGCTCTTTCATATTTAATTTATTTTTGGAATGCCAACATTAAAAATATGATCTCAATAAAGACAGTAATTATAATGATGTCAGACAAGATGTTATATCAATAATGCCCCCACTCTGATTATTAGAGCCTTGAATAACCCAATAACTTTAACATAGACATTTGGGAAAGGTAAGATGGTCTAGGGGTTAGAGTAAATTGCTGATGCCTGGTCTACCTGTCTGAAACAGCTTGGCATAAGTATTCTGAAATGAGAATAGCAATAGCTATTCCAGTATAATTGAGTTATGCCTAAGTAACTCCCCCATGTGGACACAATGTTCTGAAATTAAACGGATTTTATTCAGAAATAATTATTTATATAGTGGAATACAGTCAGTTTTATTTCAGAATAGAAGTATCCCCAAGGGAAGTTATTCCAGAATAGCTACAGAAGAATAGTTACTCATGAATAGCTATGCCAATTCATTTCCCTATGTAGACAAGCCCCATGCTTCACTGTGCCTCAGATCTCCATTTTTAAAGTGAAGTTAACAGAGTTGACAGAGGAAATACATTAACTAATGTGAGTAACTAAATACCTAAAATAAGTACCTACGATAGATGTTATGGTATTAAGAACCTAAAACACTCAAGAGGAGAAATGAGGACAGAGGAAACAGATTGACACACGTGCAGAAGGAAGAAATTTTAAAAAAATCTAATTGTAAATGGGTGTTTTAACTGTTTTCATTTTAGATACATCACTAATTGAGTTAAGTAAAAATCAGTAGCGTTCAGGCTAAATGACAGTTTATACAGTAATCTACAGTACGTCCAGACATAGTTAAAAGATAACAAAATGGAAAGCAATCTATACATAAGCACATGGATACACAGGCACACATTCAGAGCTCTAAAATTACATGAGATACTACCAGCAATATAATGCACTGTGGTGTATTTCAAAAGGTAAAGACTGCAAACTTCCAGGAGGAGAGGAGCTATATCAAAAGTTTACTCCTTGAATTTAGTGTAGTGAGATTTATGAAATCTGAAAGAATGATATCATGGTCTGTTTCATTGAAACCTCTTTTAGTGCCTAATATTTATCACAGTGATTTCTGTTTGGCTGTATATATAACCTTCCTAGGAGTGCATTTTACTAAAATGCAGTTTACTGCTAAAGGACTCCAATGTCCATAGCTATAATACACAGCGTGGTAACACTGTCACATGCATCAAAAGCTTAGAGGGGAAAATTATTGATCCTAATCAGCTCAGACACTTTGAAATTTTCTGATGCACATTATTTTTCAATATTAATATTGCTTTATTAAACCCGTAGAAAATATATTGTAAATGTTTGCTGCCATTTGTCATCCTTTTTCTTATATATTTCAATTTCATTTCATGAGTTTCTCTGAATTATAGTCTTTATACCTGGTATTAAATTAAATTGAAGTTACAGAGGTTTCTCGGGTGGCAGTTCACAACTGTAGCAATGCCAACTTTCTAACTGCAAAAACCCGAAAACCCTTGCCCAGCATTTTTTTAGTCCCCACCCCAGTTCACTCCATCCTCCCCTCCCTTTATTGCTCACTCTACTCCATGCTTGCTTACTTGCTCATTTTCACTGGGCTAGGCAGAGTTTGGGGATGTGGGAAGGTGTAAGGGCTCCAGCTGGGGGTATAGTCTCTGCAGTGTGGCTAGGCATGAGGGGGCCGAGGTGCAGGAGGGGGCTCTGGGCTAGGATAGGGGGTTGTGGTGTGGGAGAGGGCGAGGGCTCCAGCTGTGGATGCAGACTCTGGGGTGGGACAAGGAATTAGGGGGTTTGGAGTGTGGGAGTTGGTTCAGGGTATGGGTTCTGAGCAGCACTTACCTCAGGCAGCTCCAGGGAAGCAGCATCATGTCCCTCCGGCTCCTAGATGGAGGGCAGGCCAGGGGCTCTGCTGCATGTTTCCTCTGCCCATAGGTGCCTCCTGTGTAGCTCCTATTGGCCACAGTTCCCAGTCAATGGAAGCTGCGGAGCTAGCACTCAGGGCAAGCGCAGCATAGATGGCTGTCCCAAATGAAGGAATTGGAGAAAAAAATGGTTACCTACCTTGGTTAACTGCTGTTCTTCAAGATGTGTTGCTCATGTCCATTCCAATTAGGTGTATGCACACTGTGTGCAAAATTGATGCAAGTTTTTCCCTAGTGGTAGCTGTTGGCTGGGCTGTGGAGAGTTTAGAGTGGCACCTTCATGGCAGCGTATATAGGTCCCTGCCGAGTTCCTTCTTGTCAGGATACGTCGACAGAGGGGAAGTGGGTGGAATTTGCTCACATCCATTCAAACAGGTGACTCCAAAGCAGTGCCCTTGGAGGAGGCATCTGAGATCACCTGGTTGTAGACTGCAGCATTTCCCTGCCAAAGGTTCAGTCCTGAATGGAATTGCTAGGAATATGGCAGATGATGCTTGAACTCTTGTAGAATGTGCTGTCAATGCTGGGGCCAGATTCTTGGCCAAGTTGTAGCATGTCCTAATGCATGACGTGATCCAGGATGAGATGTGCTGGAAAGAGATGGGAATCCTCTTCATTTTTTCTGGTACAGTAGTGGAGCACTGTGAAGACTGCCAAAATGGCTTTTTGTGCTTGATGTAGAAGGCCAGAGCACATCTAATATCCAGGGAATTGAGCATGAGTTCTCGATTATTGTTATGCAGCTTAGAAAAGAACGCAGGTAGGAAAATGTCCTGATATATGTGAAACTGGGAGATGCCTTGGGGAGAAATACAGAACGTGGGCATGGTTGCACTTTGTCTTACTATAAGGGGCTCAGATGTCAATAACTTGAGTTTGAGACCCTTCTAGCTGAAGTTATGGCTATCAGAAATGCTACCTTCTAGGATAGGTAGAGCAAGAAGGAAGATGATCTAGCTCAAAGGGGGAGGATCATATGTCTGGAAAGACCCAAACTGAGGGCTCACAGAGAGGAAGAAGCTCTCTCACCTGTGGACACACTCTGTCTAGCCCCTTGAGGAAACAACCTACCACCAGGCCTCCAAAGACCAACCTACCCCCTAACCTGGGTGAAAGGCAATAATGGAAGCCCGGTGTACTCTGAGAGATAAGGCTGCCAAGCCTTTCCCTTTCAAATCAAGCAGATAGTCCAGAACAAATGGAACTTAGCTTTCTTATGGAGGAGTGCCCTTGTACACGGACCCAGCGGGAACTCTTGTACTGCCTCTTTGGGAGAGGATGAAGAGAGAGGCTGGGGAGGAATCAGGTATTGTGGTCCCTCAACCTCTCTGGAGGCCACTGAAGCAGTTTCAGGTATATCTACTGACAGTGTCACTTATTGTGCCAAAAATGGTGTAATGATGGCCAATAATAGCCACAAAGTTGGCACTCAGGGTGGGGGAAGCATGTGGAGCCCCCATGGTTGCCCTTACACCTACGAGCCAGAGGCATGCTGACCACTTCCTGGGAGCAACATGGAGCAGAGTAGGGAGCATGCCATCTCTGCACCAATCGGATCATTAAATAGCAGGGTCAGTGATGCGAACCAAAGCTGCCAGGATCACTTTTGTCTGGGCATTCTGGTTGAAAAGCAGACACATGACAACCCTATCAGATATCCAGAAATACTGCCAATTTGCAAGAACACACACATATAAAAGCAAAGACTTAGATAACTTACTTCACATTATTACCATCACTACTTCCATTCCATCACATGTAATACAAAAGTAACTTTATATCACTTGTGAACCAGCATGTGGAAAGCCATAGAAGTACAGTGAAATACTACAGGATCTCCAGTATTGCAAAGTTAGTGGGTTGCTAACCTGTGTGAAAGTGGAACATGGACTCTAATCCCACCAGCTGTGTCAGCTAGCACCAGTTAAATCATCATTTATTACAGGTGATGGATTTTTATGTGCAGAGAGGAGGGGGGTGAGGAGTAACACTGAGGAAGAACGCAGTCTAACAAAAGTGAAGACATACACTCTCATTTTATAGTGGGATCAAGCCAGATAACTCCAATGCTTTAAGGACTCAAAAGTAGATTTTGAAAAAATGAAATTAATAACTTTATTCTTCTGTGAATATTTACAGAGGTGCAAATAATATGGAAGGAAATTCTGAAAATCTGGTCTCTTAAGCACTTAACACTGCTGTGCAATTAAATGGCATCGACTATGTCTGGGTTTTTCCCCCATATCCTTGACTCATTGTTCTGACCTTTTCCATCCCTAACTACCATTCTATGAGCTTATATTTATTCACTTATGAGCCAGTCTATAAGAGTGAAATCCACCCATTAGGGGAGTGGACAGACTTGCCAGGCCCCTGGGCAAGGTAGGGGGATGGCTCCGTGCTCCCTGAAGGGGCGAGTCCTCAGGCAGAGGGGCCCAGGGCTCGGTCACCTCTGCTGTTGCTGGAGCAATGGCAGCTGGGAGTCCCAGGTCCTTTTGAATTGATGGGCACCAGGGCAACTCTCCACTTTGTCCCCACTTCCTGACACCAAGGGACTTCCATGTTGCAACCCTGAGTATGGTGGCACCTAACTTTTAGGTGCCTAGAAATCAGAGGACAGCACTGACATCAACAAACCCTGATCTAGGTGCCTTGGCTCCCTGCACAATGAATGGAGAGAGAGGGGCACTTAAGAATGGGATTCAGAACAGCCAGCATTCTCCCAGATCATGCTCGCCAATGGGAGATGAGGACAGCAAGAGGGTGTGTGGGGGTGTGCGTGCATGCACTAAACCCTGCCCCTATTTTTCACTTGAGTCTGGGCTGCAGGGAGTCACCTAATCCTGTCTAGAAACCCACAAACAGGAACCATTGAACCAGATGCCTGACAGGAAGCTTAGGTGCCTACGTTGGTTCTTAAGTGAATGAGTTAGTCACCCGCCTTGCTCCAAATAAGATGGCAATGGAGGAGGGAGGTGGTGTCCCTCACTTTGTAATATGTAGCCACGGAGTTAAAGCACCTGCCTGGGATGTGAGAGACCCCCACTTCAAAGTCCCCTTCTCAGTTAGTAAAAGGATTTGAATGGGTGTTTCTCACACTCAGGAGAGTACTATAACCACTGATCTACAGGACAGTCTCATGTGGAATTTCCTCACACTCTCCTGTTGAAGCTGATCCACTGTAGATAAACAACAAGTCATTGGAGCAGGGGGACTGGATAAGAGTCTCCCATCTCTCAGGTGGGTGCCCCACCCACTGGATTATGGAGTCACTCTCACTTGATTATCAAGCAGGCACCAGCACCACCTATGCTTCCTCTGGATAGATTCTGAATAGGTCCCAATCTGACAAGTGCCACCTGAGCACGGGGACTAGGCTGGGCCTCACATACAATTAGGTGGCCAAGCATCTATTTTCCCATGGTTCTGGGGCTTATGTAGGAGACAGGCACCTAGATGTCTCAAGTGAAACAACAGTGTACAAGCCCAGGAGCAGAAATGTGGGTGCCAAGGGAACTTTTACTTTGAAAACACTTAGGTACGTAGTGGCAACGTCTACACTGCAGGCTTTTTGCGCAAGAATTACCATTCTTGTGCAAAAACTTGCGGAGCATCTACACTGCACGCGCATTCTTGCACAAGTAAATTTTCAGTAAAGCGTTGGAAAAGAGAGCTTCCTGCACAAGAGTTATTCCTCTCCCCACAAGGAATATGCCCTTTTGCGCAAGAGCTCTTGCACGAGAAGGCAGTGTGGATAGCCATCAGAGTAGAGTAGACATAGCCAGTAAGTATAGGCACCTACAGGGTTCAGCAGCTCTTTTGTGGATTACAGTGGAGCTAAAATTGGGACATTAATATAATAAGATACACCATCTCATAGTACTGGAAGGAACCTTGAGAGATTGAGTCCAGTCCCCTGCCTCACAGCAAGACCAAGTACCATCCCTGACAGATTTGCCCCAGATCCCTAAATGGCCTCCTCAAGGATTGAGCTCACAACCCTGAGTTTAGCAAGTCAATGCTCATACCACTGAGCTATCCTTCCCCCTAACTCAAGGATTTAAGCACCTTTGCAGACCTTTCTTAAAATTAAGTCCTTAATTTTAAGAAAGTGAGCATGATGAATTGTAACTGCAAAATGAAAATTCATTTAAAAAAAGCACAGTAGAATTGGGGCTGCAGCGACAAGGGCACTCTCTCACACCATTGGTTTTGCCATAACTTCCTGTAAGCACATGAGCAAGCTAAATCTGCAACATCTGTACTTATCCTTATAATTATGTCAGCATCAGTCAGTATGCATAGATGATAACAACATTACAATGGATTCCAGACACAGCATATGGTAAATTTTTATGACAACTTTACCATTATCTAGATTTTTATATACAGATCCTAAGTATGTCATACACAGTCAGAATGATGGGATAGAAAGGTGATTTTCCAAGCAGTATTTTGGAAGAAATAGATGTGGAGAAAATATCCAGAAGACTGAAAAGGAGGATGTTGCAGCAACCAACAGCAGGAAGTAATTAGCACAAGTAATCTAGCCTTCAGAAGAGAAAGGAATAGGCCGATGTTTTCATTGTTGTGTAGGAACAAGAAACTGGATTTGGTTTTCTGCTGTGTGGAAAATGTGAATTCTGGTTCATGGAATCCCAGAATTTAATTTTGTTCCAGTTTGGGAAAAAACAAAAATGTCAAGATTCTCCACAAAACAGAATCTGGGGGAAAAAAAGGTTTAAAAAAAATCGGAGTGGTTCAATTTGATCATTTGAAAACAAGATTCCATTGGAGAGGCTAACGGGGCTTGGGGTTTTGGAGCTGGGGCTCCCAGAATCTCTTTGGTTTTGACTATCCAGCATCCTACTAAGCAGACTGCCAGGAAGCCTGGGGTCCTCAGCAGCTGTCCGTCTACTGAAGGGCTGGGTGGACAAGATGGCAGGAATCCAGAAAGTTTTTGAAACCATAGGTGGGCAAGGCGCAGGGTGTGTGTGTTTCATTTGCAACCTTCACTGAAATCGAACCATCTACGCAAAATGCTTGTATTTCTACACATTTACATTATCTGATACAAAACTATTCCACCATAAAATTTCTGACCAGCTTTTTTTGATTACAGTTCCAGTGATCCCCACTGAGGGTGAGCATCCCCCCGTAAGCCAAGAGGACAAGGAGAATGGCAGAGTTATCAACAAAAATAAAGAACAGATATAGCATAGAGGGTTTGGAAAGAAAAATGATGAGATGGTTATGACTGTGCTATGTTTGAGAAGACTGAGAAATTGTCAGAACTAGAGAAGTTGAAGGAACATTGGGAAAATATGAAATGGAACACAGAAGACAAATTCAGAGTGCAGAGATGATTTGAAAGACCATTTGGCACAGAGGTGATAATTGCAAGCAAATGATATGAGCCAGTAATGATAAAAGAGAAAACAAAGCCCCGAGACACACGAAAGGACAGAGAGGACAAGCCAGCCCCCAAAGAGTCACTAAGAAATGCTCAGAATGGTAGCACAAGGATCAAGGGAAGATGATGCCATGAAAGTCACAGAATAAGATACCAATGAAGAAAAGGAAGTGATCAAGAATAACAAAGATAGGGGAAAGTTGGGGAATAGACTAGGATAAAAACCTTGAGGCTGAGCCAGGAAGAGGCTGCTAAAGACTTTGGTGAAAGCAGTTTCTGTGAAGTTGAAAATATGGAATCTGTCAAGAATACATTGAATGATCAGGGCAGTAACATGTCCTATTTAGTATAGGTTCTTCCATTATACTCATTACTGTAGTATCTGAGCACCTTCGAACAGTGCAGTAAACACTATTAACATCTCAGGCACCTAGCTAATTGGTAGTCTTCAAGTTTTGCAAAAGGTTAATATAGATTCAGTTATATCCCACTTTTATCAAGGCTGTAAATTACCATCTGCAGGATACATTTTTATTTTTCCAGTATCCACCTATGCCAGGTCTCATTATGATATGGTCCTTGAAAGGTTACTAGTGAGCTCAAGAAAGTTTGGAACAAGATTTTATGGAAGCAAGTTTTTAAGGAATCCAGTTAAATCTCAGGGGTTTGATTTTCTTTTCATTTATAATGGTTTTACACTGATGTAAAATCATGTTTTTAATGGAGTTACTCATTTACATTTATGCAAATGAGAGAAGAATCAGGGTCTTGCCATTTTATTCAACTCAGCAGGACAGAGTGCTGGATTATAAGAGGCAATTATGCATGTGTCCCTGGGACTAGACTCTGGTTCCTATGTTCTGATGCTCGATAAATCAACTTCACATATGCAGAGCATTTCTGACACAAAGTATGCCCTCGTTCTGTGCAGATGTTCAGAGGAGACTGCAGATGAACTCGACAGTTTCCATGGCAGCTGGGAATATAGATGTGTCGTAAAAGTTTTATTTGCTATTCGCACTATATTTCCATAGAAAATTTATTTGTCTATCAGAATTTATCCATCTATCTATAAACACACACACACACACAGTTTCTTCAGAACAGCAACAATGATGTTCAGAAAGAGGAATATGGAGCCTGAGTGGCTCATTTTAGAGGCTCATATTGTAGTTTGAAAACTGATTGTAATCAAGGCACTTAAAAGGAGACCGCACATTTTATAAAAAAGGTATTATCACTACATTGGATGCACATTCTTGAGCTAGAGATATTACTAGTTCTAGTGGCATTCCCTATTTTAAGTACAGAGGATATGTCTACCATGTGCTGTAGCTTCCAAAGAGGATACCTACTGTGTATCTTTGTATATGGACAGAAGAGTAAATATATTATTAAAATGTTATAAAACTTTCAACTTTCAAGCCTGAGCACAAGTCACTGAACATGCATGCCATCTAGAACCAGTGGGATAGAAAGATATTTTTGAAGCTGTAATAAGTTCCATTATTATTTTTAAATAAATTGAGTTAGTTTAACAGTTGCTTTTCTAGTAAATGAAAAGCAAAATTTATAGTTCAGAAAATTAATTCCCTTATATTCTAATGGTAAAAATATTCCTCTTCTCAATACATCTCCCAGCACAAAGCCCAGCCAGGCAAAGAATCAAAAGAGTGGCCATTTATTTGGAAAGACACCAGCATCATTTCCAGAACAAATTCTGATATTGTCACAAATATTATTTTTAAATTGCTTTGCCAATTAATTTAATTCTTATTTATCTATTTTTTTAGCTATTTAAAAGCATTAGAAGTGACCCATGTCATTTTCCTGTAATGCTCCTGTTTCCTTGTCAAGATATACTGCCTCCTTTCCAAATCTCCAGGAACTTTCTGTCAAAGACCATGAATAATCTGTTTATTCGATGGATGTCTTTGGAACCTGTTGTTCAGAGAGACTGAGCTATGATTCTCTTTGGCTGCAGGTTTTTTTTCTAAACATGGGTGGGTATCTCCTGGTCATGTGTCTAAGGCCTCTCTCTGTACCTTCCAGCAAAGCTTGAACAGCCTTGTGATTGTTTCAGTGATCAGTAAAATGTGTGGGTGGCTGTACAGAAGAAGCTTTTCAAAGTGTGAGTAATTGCTTAGTTGTGCATTTCAGTTCACTAATCCTTTGCTTGTATTTTCTTAGAACCACAGAACTGGAAGAGACCTCAGAAGGCCATCAAGTCCAGCCCCCTGCTCTAGGCAGGACCAATCCCAACTAAATCAACCCGGCCAGGGCTTTATCAAGCTGAGACTTAAACACCTCTAGGGATGGAGACTCCACTACTTCCCTAGGTAACCCATTCCAGTACTTCACCACCCTCCTAGTGAAATAGTTTTTCCTAATATCCAACCTGGACCTCTCCCACCACAAGGAGACCATTGCGCCTTGTTCTGCCATCTGTCACTACTGAGAACAGCCTCACTCCATCCTCTTTGGAACCTCCCTTCAGGAAGTTGAAGGCTGCTATCAAATCCCCCCTCACTCTTCGCTTCTGCAGACTAAACAGACCCAATTCCCTCAGCCTCTCCTCATAAGTCATATGCTCCAGCCCCCTAATCATTTTGGTTGCCCGCCACTGGACCCTCTCCAATGCATCCACATCCTTTTTGTAGTGGGGGGCCCAGAACTGGACACAATACTCCAGATGTGGCTTCACCAAAGCCGAATATAGGGGGAATAATGACATCTCTGGATCTGCTGCCAATGCTTCTCTTAATGCAACCTAATATGCCATTAGCCTTCTTGGCTACAAGGGCACACTGTTGACTCATATCCTTATTAGTCAAGCAAGCTGGTTGGACCGTTTCTCTTGTGAGAAGTTTCATAAGCACATCACTCTTTGCTTCTTTTACATGCAGAAAAGTCTGATATACGTAAATTGCCTCTCAGTGGGCTATTAGAAAGAACTAAATTTGGGGCCACTTAAGATAAAGGAATAATTCCCATAGAAGGAAACAATAACTGGACCCAATTCTTTCTGTTGACTACCCACTGAGGGCAGGGCTGGATTAAGACCTTTAGAGGCCCTAAGCACTGAAAAGATTATGGTGCCCCCCCCCATATGTAATTAAAAATAAAAACAATACTATACCATAAAATCTCATTTTTTTTGGTGCCCCTGCTTTGCTGGGTAATCCAGCCCTGACTGAGGGGGATGTTACACATTCTTCCAGACTGTTAGACACTGTTAGAATTCAGGGAAACTCTCTGCCCATCCACCTGAGAGTTCCAACTGTTCAAATGCCTGTACAAAACCCCACTTTGTAATGACCAACTACCATAAATTAACCTCTAATGTAAAGAACAATCATTGTAGCCTAGAATAAACGTATGCAAGTCTATGCTCTCCATGACGGGGCAGCACCGCCCCGCACTCAAGCCCAAGGAGACCACCCGGCCAAGGTGGTGGAAGGGGCCCCATCCCCGCAGCCCTGCGGAGTATGCTCAGGCTGCAGGCCGGGGATAAATACCTGGACAAGCAGGCAGGCTGGAGGGTGGCCGAAGAGGCAGAGGTTCAGAGAGGAGCTCTGAAACAGCCCAAACCATCACCTGAACCCCATCTGCTATTGCTGCTGCCTCAGGAGTCCGACCAACCCCCGCAGGAGTCTCACTCACCATCTAAGCCGCTCCAGGAACAGCCCAGGAGCAACCTGCAGAGGGCCCAACCCGGCAAGGGGAGAGGTAGGAGACAGCCCAGGGCAGAGGAAAAACCTCCAGGAGATCAGCGTGTTCCGGCCGGCATCCCCGCCAACCAGGCAGTGAAAACCTTCGCTACCATCAAGGCCCTGAGCTGGGACCCGGTGGATTGGGAGGGCCTGAGTTCCCCTACCTCCCCCACCACTCCACACGCCACCCGCAGATTGGGTTGCCAGGTGTCCGGTATTGTACCGGACAGTCTGGTATACGCTCTGCCCGGTAAAAAAAAAATCAGAAAATACTGGACATGCACAGTATCCGGTATTTTCTAATTTTTCTGGCTGTGCACCGGACGGAAGCCTGGCATGGGCGGGGGAGTGGGGAGAGGGGGAGTGGCTGGGAGTCTCAGTTGGGAAGTGGGGCCGCGGTTGCTGCCAGGAGCCCTCAGTCAGTTGAGTGTTAGGAGGAGAGGAAGCCACCTCCTCGCTCGTGCATTGCCGGGAGCCTGCACTGGACATGCAGCAAGTGCCAGGTCAGTCTCGTTTCCCGCTGGCCAATTTGCTCCCCCCCCCCCACTTCCCGGCCAGCCGGTTCTCCCTCACTTCTCCGGCCAGCCCTCCTGCACCCCCCTCCCCCCAGCTCTGCTTCCCGCCGACCCATTACTCTTCCTGATCTCTCCTGGCCAGCGCTGCTGCACCTTTCCCCACCACTGCCAGCTCTGCTTCCTGCCCCCACTTCCTCCCGCCCCCCCCTCCTGGCCAGCACTGCTGCACACCCTCCGCCCCCGCCAGTGGTGTTTCCCGCTCCCCCTTCCTCCCGGCCAGTCCCGTGGCCCCCAACCCCTCCCCATCCCGTGCAGCTCTGCTTCCTGCCGTTCCTCTTCCTGATCTCCCCGGCCAGCGCCACTGCACTCCCCCCCTCCCCCCGCCAGCTCTGCTTCCCGCCCCCCCTTACTCCTGGCCAGCCCCACCGCCTCCCTACTGGTCCCCCCTCCCTCGATATCCCGCGGCCAGCCCCGTTACGCCTGACCAGCCCTGCTTCCCGTTGGCCCCCCTGGGGGAGTAGCAGGGCATCTGCAGGTCAGATCAACCCAGTCGGTGGGCTGGATCCGGCCCGTGGAAGCTCTCTTGCCCATCCCAATCTAGAGGCTGGGATGAGATGACATCAGAGGAAACCAGGATTATATAAACAAGGACCCTCAAAAAGGACTTGGCCTAATGAGCCACAGCCTGATTTACATGGATTTTGGCACATCAAAGCTCAAGATCTCAGGAAAAGAGTGTGGAAGAAAATATCTGTGCTTCTAAAATAAAGCCTGTTTTCCTGCAATGTAATCCAAGTCCTTTCACCAGCTGTGATCTGTGATAAGGAAAAGAAAGATCTATTAAAAATAGTTCCCCTCGCCCCCCCCACCAATTCTTACAGCTGTCACTCTATCAGTCAAAAAGGGCCCCCTCTCAAACAGAAAGCATTGTGTGTTTCAAAAATCTAGGGGTCTATCAACTTTACGGCAGTGAAAATCATGCCATGGACTTGGTTTTTCAGCAGTCAAATCCACTTCAACCTCTTTTTCTTGATGGTTTGTTTTAAATTGTGATCTTCCTAGTCTCCAGGCTACATAACCTTCTGGACAAATGCATATTTTTGTAAACCAAATGCTTTCAATTCCTAGATAAGATTGTCATCTGCACCTCACAATGGTAATTCTCCTTCTGGAGAACAAACACACAGGATTCAGTACTATCATCCACATCACAAGTCTGGTAGTTTGGAGTATGCTTCAGAGCACATATTTTCTGGCCAATTCAAAGAGCTATAAGCCATGATTCTTGAGTCTGGCCAAACTGTACTGAGCACTTAACCCAAAAGAGTCAGAGTGTAAGGAAGGGACTTTATACCACCTTTGCATACAGGTTCAAGGACCTGCTTCAGTCCTGGACAAGTTAAAGCAGCCCAAATACTATTCAAAATTATATCCAGCAGCTATTAGCCTGAGAGAGCTGTGCCTGCAACTGGAAAAAGCCTTTTGCAGACATGGTCTGGACACATTGCCTGCACTAGAGGCTGAAAAGCACTTGACTTGGAGTCACTTTTGGGTTTGTGTCACCAGAAATTCTTATTACACGGGGAGGTCCCAGATAGTCAGGCTACACCAGCTTCCCATTTGCTTTGAACAGCTAAGATGTCACAAAACAAGCAGAATGTAACTAAGAACTGAGCCCAGAAAAACTGTACCCGCTTCTATATTTCTCCTGGGGTTTTAGTTAGAAGCAGTTTAATGTACTCACTTGTTTTCTCTCCTACATATAAATTTCAACAAGAAAACAGTGAAAAATACAGTATTTAAATTTTGCCAGTTAGTCTTTCAAAGACTAAATATTTGCTAAGTCTTTTTGCCCATTTATTTCAGCCTCACAAAATATGTGCCCTTCAGTCTGAATGATTAACTCTGTGTGTAGTGAGCAGGCAGCACAACTTGACCAAATCTCAGTTTATGGATGCATGACAGCCAGCTTTAGATGCTGTCAATCAAACAGTCCCCGCAGAAAATAATCATAATTTTGCACAGCGACTATGTCATAAAACTGTTTGACTGTCCTTGTATGTACTGTTCTCTGTACTAGCCTAAATATCCTCTATGGCAGCTAGTTCTCAAAATGTGGTACCTGAAGCATGTCTCACAAACACCTGACTGGTCAACTAGAGCACATCTTCACTTGCTGAGATTGACATTCTAGCGTTTAGATGGTCGAGTATACATACACCTGTAATTTGAACAGTGAGGGTGTCACCCCAATGGCTCTTTCCCTCAAGGGGTCCCCCTGGGGAGGCAGGTCAGTAATGAATGTTGCTAACGCTATTGCAAATATCACAGGGCCATCGGGGGAGGATCAAAGGTGTGAGTGTAGAGTGAATGAAGGATTTCTTTGCAGGTTGCGAGAGGCCAAAAAGAGGGGGGAACGAAGAGAGCAGCAAACGGGTTAACTCCACACTTCTGCTAGGCCCAAAGATAAAACGTTGGCTCCAGCGAGCTCAAGACCACAGCGCACATCTGACTCTCAGCTGCCGGCCAAGAAAAAGGGGGTCCTGGAATCCACCAGCCAGCCATAAGAAAGACATTCAACTGAACAAATCTGCAGAGCCCGCCCATAACAAGCAAAACAAGTGAAGGCCAGCACATAGGGAACAACAGAGTCTACCCAATGTGTTTTTGGAAAGTCAAGGAGACCACAGAAAGCCGGTTTGGACTGTCACGAAGAGCACCAGGACCAGAAATTGCGGAATGAAAAACCCCCAAAGGAGCCCAGGACTTAAAACCCTCCTGAGAGCTGGAGCAATTTGGAGAGATCACAGCGGACCCTGGATGACCTGTGCGCACAGGACCAAATTCCCATCCATCCTTCCCCCTCTTCCTTTTTCGTTATACCCAGGCTTGGCCAGCCTTGGGTAGTGAGTGTGCGAGTAGGAAAGTGGATTAGGGCTCAGGATGCTAACGCTTTCTTCCTTCCTTTGAGTGGTGTGGGAAGCACCCATCACTTTCCGCTGTTCTTTTATTATTTTATCAATAAAGCTTTAAAATTTAGACACTTGGTGTGTTCCGTCATCTCCTCCCCTAACGATTCTGTGGCCTCAGCCTGATCACCTGACGCCTCAAGCAGATTGGTTACAAAAATCTGTCACAAGGGCAGCTCTGGCTGGCATCTGTTCTCCTGGCAGTTGCGAGGAGTAAGGGAAGCCAATGGGAGTCTTTACTCCCATAGGCCTGCAGTGGGGACGGTGCCACGCTCGGCTTAAGGTAAGCGGATTCCAGCGATGTATTCTATGTAGCTTGAGTTGTGCACCTTAAGCCGACCTTCCAAGTCCAGTATAAACCTGGCCTTACAGTTAATTCACCTTCTTATTTCCACCTGTTAAATCACAGCTAAAAATATATGAAATAATTTCCTAATATTCACTTTGCACATAAGCAACTTGGGAATTTACTGCACAAGTGTTATGCACTTGCAAACATAGGTGATGGAACAAGAGTGCTACTGCACCTCCTGGTTGAAGTAGTTTCCATTATATACAAAGTTTACAGTTTGGTTCAATAGCTCTCAGTACCCCCACTGTTCCAGCAACCCTGCTTGAGAAAGGAAGGCTAAAGTACATTGTATCATTGTGAGTGAGCAAGGTGGTGTCCAAGAAACGCTTTCTCTACTCAGATGTCCAAAATATGAGAACGTTTGACATACCCATTTTAGATAGCATTGTTGGTGCAGTGAGCTGGAAGCGATTCATGCTTCAAAGAGTGATTACTAGTTAACAGCTCAAAATATATGATCACAGAAAGAAGGCCAGAAAGCTGTTGCATTTCCTTATATTGTTGTAGAGATGGCTGCTATGCCACTCCCCCTGCATCCTCTGGGCTAGGGGGCATACAACAATTAATTGATGTGTTTGGACTGCTAAAGCACTCTAGCTATCTGCAGCTATAGATGACCACAGGAGGCTAAAAGCAGCAGGTATATAAGCAGCTCTCAGCATCAGGGACTCACACAAGCTATTCCTCTGTGCTTACCCTGCCTCTCTGAGGCACCCAATGAATAGTGGGGCAAACAACGTCTGGCCTTACTGGTAAACAATCACACTCAGGATACTAAAAGACTGTGTGTCACTAGTAAGTTGTGATAAAAGGCCAAGTGTCTTAGCTTTTTATTTTGTTCTTTTTTTTTAATAATAATAAAATTCAACTTCCTGGAGCTATAGATCAACAAAAAATAAATAATTTTTTAAAAAGATTTTCTTTGGGGCATAATACCAGCCAGATCAGACTGTAAAACATCAAAGGCAGAAATAATAGAAGAAAAAGAAGAGACGAGAGCAGCCTAGTCAAGCCCAAGGCTGTCAAGAAACAAGGTCTATATCAATTTTATTTGGTTTTGGCTTGTTGGTGTTGTGTTCGTTAATTTATTCTGGTGTGCAGACACAATCTCCTCCCCAGCCCCATGCAATACAGCCACAGTAGTTATATAACAAATATAAAAGAAAATCTTAACAATATGCCTCATTTAAACATGTGGTCTTGTACAGACTTTTACACCTAAATGAAGCAGTTCTTGGTAAGAATCTTCAGCAACTGCTTGGAGGTGAAGGGGGATTCACATGTGAAGACACTTGAACAAATGTTTCTGAATGCAAAGGTTAAAGAACCAAACTGTTTTTGAGATTACATTATCAAGAAAGATTCTCCAAGTGAAACATCAACCAAAATAAAGAGTGCTGAGAACACAAGCTGAAAATTGCTTGCTTGTAATTATTCCATTCATTTTTGTGATATGCCTTTTTCTTGACACCTTTATCCTGAAAGGAAAGTCAATTTTAATGGTTGAAATATATATATCTAAAGAAAAGAATGTGGAATATTCCTTCGGTATAAGGTACAGAAGCAGACACTAAGGGTATGTCTAGATTACATGCCTCTGCTGACAGAGGCATGTATATTAGACTACCCGACATAGTCAATGAAGTGGGGATTTAAATATCCCCCCACGTCATTAAAATAAAAATGGCCGCCATGCTGTGCCGGCTCAGCTGATCATCGGCAGAGCGCGGCAGTCAAGACCCGGATCGGTCGACAAAGGCGTTCCCTGTACACTGATCCACGTCTTGACTGCCGTTCTGTCCCGACAATCAGCTGAGCTGGCACTGTGCAGCGGCCATTTTTATTTTAATGAAGCAGGGGATATTTAAATCCCCACTTCACTGACTATGTCAGGTAGTCTAATTTACATGCCTCTGTTGGCAGAGGCATGTAGTCTAGACATACCCTAAAATATATAGAAATAATTTTCTAATGTTGATATTACCTACTAAGTTAGTTTTCTGGTTCTCTCTGCTATTCTACATCAAAACACGGAAAAGAGCTAACATTTTGGGGTTCAGGATAACTTATATTTATTAAAAAGCTAAAAGAGCAAACAAACTAAGCCCAGAAACTAATTTTCCAATGGGGGAAAAATATTAAAAAATAAATTACTTATGTTTAACATATATCCCTTTTATATGCAATTACTTCTACCTCACTGTAGATTATTCTTCGCTAGAAATTAAAAGAAAAATATTCAGATAGGTTCAAATTTCCAGGAGACATTTTCCTGACAAAACTTTTGTATAGATTTCAGTAGAAACAAAAGACAACATACAAGGTTATTAAAAAAAATTCCCTTGTCTCCAGAAAATGTGCATGTGTTTATAAACACACAGAGAATGCATTTGTGCATGCAAATTGGGTAACTGTGCACCCAAATGTTTATCTATGTTGTTTCAGTTCATCACACATGTAATTATTCAATGTAATAACAAAAATGCATATTTTACATGTACAAATAGTTAGAATCATATGTTGTAGGTCAATTTTCAGAAACTGCTTGAAAATATGGTTCTCTCATTTTAAAATTCTCATCCTGCACACATTAATGCACACAAATGATTTTAATCACAAGAACAATACCTCTAATGGAACTATTCCTAGAAGTGTAGTCATTGTGTAACTGTTTACAGAACTGGGCCCTAAGTAGGGAGAATGATTCTAATGAGGGAGACAATTTACCTTTTTACCTCCTCTAATACAATCTCTTCTGTCTGAATGAACAGAGTGATAAAGAACTGTTCACCTAGTACTGGCACATAAAACATTTGTCTGAATACTACTGACACTGATTTTTTTTTTTTTTTTTTTTTTTGGAAAAGAGAAGGTACTTGCAGCCCATATAGACAAATGGACAAGTGTTTACATCTGAAACCTCCACAGAGGTTAGAAATGATTGATGAAGGTTATGTATGTGTTAGATCTTTCAGCTGCTCACAATACTGTTCAACATGAAGGCTGAGATTTTTAAAAGCATATTTGAACAATTTGGGTTAGCATACCCCAGTGTTGGGAGATCCAACTTGAGACATTTTACAGGGTCCTGATTAGACGATGAATGTTTAGTACTTCCTCAAAAATCAAGCCTTTTAAGAGTGTTTCTGGATGCTCATAGAAAACCCCCAACCCCACCCATCCACCCACAAAATCACTAGTCACATTAGAAAATCTCACAGGAAATGCTTACACATGTAGAGTGTAGAGGGAGCATTCAGGTCCGCTTTTGTGTTCTACTACTTCCTTGCTTAGCATTTCCAAACAATGGGTTTGAACAACTGTCTATTATCCCTAAGAACATTGTCAAATGACAAGCCACAGAATTGTGTGTTTTTCTCCATGTGTTCAATATATATATATATGGAGAAATTGAGAGATCTAGAGAGAAGGAATGGACAGTGGTGCCTTCAGTATACAGACGGACATCACACCACACACTAACAACAATCCAAGTCTCCTAACTCCCAGTTCAATGACTTTATTGTTTTCCCCATGTTCCTGGCTCCCCATTTATAATTTATTTAGTTTACTCATTTACAAATATTACCCTAAATCTTTCACAACTGGGACTGCAAGGTAATTGCTGCAATTTGAAATTTATGCTTTTCTTTCAACCATTCATTGAAAGCATATGGGACCTGTATTAAAGAACAAACTCTTAATTCTGTCAGTGATTTGTAGAACATTATTACCAAACCTGCTAAAAGATGGGAAATTAAAGTAGAAAATAAATTAAGCAGCATCAGTACCTAATTTTATTACATACACACACAAAATTATTTTTACACCATACAGTACACTCATTCCCTTGACTTAGCTATTAACAGGCTGACATTTGGTATTTTAGAGTGTGATGTAATTACAGGTACACTTCTTTTTTTTAAAAATTGTCCAGCACTTTCAAATCCAGTAAACAGCACTAGATAAGAGTATAAATAATGTGGTAGCTAATTGGGTTACAGACATATTTCTGTATTTCTCTCATGCACTCTGTGCCAAAAATTGTGTAAAGCTGGTAAAACTTGGGGAGGGCAGTGAAGAGTATAGATTACTGATCAAGATTAACGTTCCCTGAATGCAATCTTATCAAGTTTAAAGGCCTGGCTACGTGGTCTAGTATAGTGGTTCTTAACCAGGGATGTGTGTATTCCTTAGTCAACAAGAAGTCCTGTGGCACCTTATAGACTAACAGATCTATTGGAGCATAAGCTTTCGTGGGCAAAGACCCACTTCGTCAGAAGCATGTAGTGGAAATTCCAGAGGCAGGTATAAATATACAGGCACATGAACGTGAACCCGCCTCTGGAATTTCCACTACATGCATCTGACGAAGTGGGTCTTTGCCCACGAAAGCTTATGCTCCAATTAATCTGTTAGTCTATAAGGTGCTACAGGACTTCTTGTTGTTTATGCAGATTCAGACTAACATGGATACCCCTCTGATACGTGTACTCCTTAGGATACAATGGTGTCTTCCAGGGGATACATCAATTCATCCTTTTATTTGTCTACTTTTACAACAGACTACATTAAAAGCACTACCAAATTCAGTTAAAACTAGGGGCAGCAAGTGGAGGGAGCAAAAACTGGGGGGAGCCAGCTTAACAGCCAGTACCCCCCAGCACCATCTCCACAAGGGGTAGGGGAGGCAGGGGGCAGCGGGGACCGGGTCCGAGACACAATACATTTAAAAAGCAGAGGCACTATGAGACTGCTGGCTCTTAATACATTTAAAAGGCAGAGCTGCAGTGGGGTTAGTTCCCAGGACCGGGTGCTAACCCCGCTGCAGCTCCCCCACTTACCAACTAATCGATGGATATTTCATCAACTGGTTGATTAAACTAAATTTAATATCGCTAGTTCAAACTACAATTTCATATAATGATTTGCTTGTACAGCTCTATATTCTGAAATGTAAATATAATATTTATAGTGGAAGTGATTTATTTTATAATTATGTGGTAAAAATGAGAAAGTAAGCATTTTTTTCATTAACAGTGTGCTGTGATACAAAATCAGACATAATACAAAAGTAAGCAAGTAGTTTTTAAGTTAGATAAAACTTGGGGCATGAAGACAAATCAGACTCTAGTGATTGAGAGCCACTGGTCAAGTATAAGGCTTTGATGCAGGGATGCACAATAATTTTCACAGAGGAGCCACTCCAAGAATTTGGTAAGTGGTCACGGATCACACTATTCTACTATATTAATGGAGGGGGTATGGGATCCGGGAGGGAGTTTGGGTGGAGAAGGGGGCTGTGACCTGGCACAGAGGGTTGGAGTACAGGTAAAAGTGCAGAGTCTGGGAAGCAGTTTGGGATGTGGAAGGGGATGCTAGCTGCAGGTTCTGGCTGGGAGGCAGATAGCATAGGTGGCTCCCAGCTGGTGTTTCACTGAGGCTGCTGAGTCCCCAAACACCACTCAAAGCTGCTGACCATTGAGGCAACTGTGTTTCTGTATGCCTTTTGGGGGGAGGGAGGCAGCCTCGCCACGCAAGCCTCGCCACGCAGCTCCCATTGGCCAAGGCATGATAGCAGGCCTCAGACACAGAAAGCAGCGATTTGACTGCAGAAGTCTGAGCTGCAACACCACAGGCAACTAGTTGCTCAGAGTAGAAATGGGACAAGAACAGGAAGGTTTATATTCACTGGTGTCCAATCAGAGTCTTCTATTAGTCATTTGATCCTGCTGACTCAGCAGGTGTAACCTCTGATATCAAGAAACTTTAGCAAAAGTTCCCATGTTAGGCCTTGCAGATCAGTGGCACAGAACATAAGACTCGCACTTAGCAAGCCTGGATTTCAGACCTAACACACAGTTTTCAATCCATCTTCCCCTTTCTTATGTTCAGTTTTTCAAAATTCACCTATGCATGCCAGCTTATATGTACTGCTTCTGTGATGTCATTTTTATAAATTAGGCATCAAACTAGCTAATCATGAACAGAATTTTAAAAATGCAGGTGTAAGGAAATGCAGGTTAGATCAATGCCAGATACCGATGTGTTTTATTATTTAGAGGAAAATGGTCAAAGCATCAAAAAAAACAAGGATAAAAATTTTCTGTTTGTTCATCTCACTTCTAGTGTCACTCAAAATGTTCACATTGTTTAATCTAGAAATTATCTGTTCCAGAAACCTGAATTTTCAACCACTGTAAAATCAGACTTTTTGCAATAAAAACAGAAAGTTTGATGATGATGATGCACATCAAATCTTTTAAGAGATCATTTTAATAGCTACTGTATTATTTTGGCTAGTATCTACCTAATTTCATGAGGCATGTTTTATTTTCATGTGAACTTTTAGAGGCAATTAAATCTTTGTGGTTTTGCAGGTTAACGGTATACTGCACTAGTAAAATACAAACAGAACTAAAAGCTCTCTTTTTGGCTAGCATCTATTTAATTTCATGAGGCATGTCTTATCTTTCCACATGAACTTTTAAAGGCAATTAAATCTGTGTGGTTTTGCAGGTTAACAGTATACCGCACTAGTAAAACAGAAACAGAATTAAAAGCTCTCTTTTTCTTCAGAAGATTTTACTTTATTATTGCTATATGCTGGGAAGGTCTGATTATACTCTTAGTTTGTTCTTCCATCTTTCACAGATCTTCATTATGTGGTGACATAGTTTTCTGTATTTTAATATGCCTCTCTTAACAGCCACATTTATGGAAGTTGATCCTTGAGCAACTAATTAAAAGGACTGATATGATTTTCAGCAAGCCAACTCAATCTCTGGCACTAACAACATTAAATGTTTTTCACTAATGCACAGTACTTGGCATGAACAGCAAAACTGGTAGTTAATGGATATCTCCTTTTTTCAGCTATAAATTTGGTTTTGTCATTAATCTGATGATCGTTAATTTCTTATGCTATGTGTTTGCTTACACTTTGGCAAACTGTTGGGATTTCGTGAAAACACAAACAAAACAGTGACCACTAGCACTGTGGTGCTAAAACATTAAAAGAAACAATGGCAACATTTTTGTGTTCGATTTTTACAGTAGTACCAGGGAAATAATATTGAATATTCAATATTATGAATTCAAAGATGATATCCTCCTGTAATTAAAAAGTCTTGAAATGACTGACTTTATTACCCAACAGTATCACTTTAAAAATTAACATCTCTGTAAAACTCAATTGCTGTACTTATTTAAAGCATTACCTATTAAAAAAGTGCATCCTGGGATATCACGAATGAACCAGGAAGTGCCACTTGGTTTCACAGGGCCCCCAAATAATTTTGAATACAGGAAAATTTAAAATTCACTTCTATTCTGACTGCATCCCTATGGCCTCATTAGAAAGGGCACTGAGAACATAAATTAGAGATGAATTTAATTCTCATGTAAGCTTTATGGGTTACTTTCACTTCTTTAGACCAAACAAATCCCCTCCATGTTTGAGTTCTTTCCTATTGACATAATAGGAATGCTACTGCACAAGTCAGAATATGGAGGAAAAGTACACTTTTAACCCAAAGAGAGTTGGGTTGTGGTTAACTCCCCAACAATAGTGTCCTAACATGGTCAAAGCGCAGTTGCTCGTGTTCCTGTACGTACAGATCTCAAATTGTCAGTTTTTCAGAATTAACTAAATGTAATTGCTTTCATTTTAGATGTATCCATTAATAAAATGCAATAATTCACACAATTCATAAAATAACGGTTGTTCTCATTAAAATATAAATATTGCTTTATAGAACCAGTTAGAGTCAGAGTGTATCCTGCTCAGCTGACCAAAGGTGGATGGACAGTTCTGTCTTCCTGACATCTTGGCTGTGTCTAGACTGGCCAGTTTTTCCAGAAAATCAGCCGCTTTTCCGGAAAAACTTGCCAGCTGTCTACACTGGCCGCTTGAATTTCCACAAAAGCACTGACTTCCTACTGTAAGAAAACAGTGCTTTTTGCGGAAATACTATGCTGCTCCCGTTCGGGCAAAAGTCCCTTTTGCACAAAACTTTTGCGCAAAAGGGCCAGTGTAGCCAGCTGAGATTTGTTTTCTGCAAAAAAGCCCCAATCGCGAAAATGGCGATCGGGGCTTTTTTGCGGAAAAGCGCGTCTATATTGGCCACGGATGCTTTTCCACAAAAAGTGCTTTTGTGGAAAAGCGTCCGTGCCAATCTAGACACGCTTTTCCGAAAATGCTTTTAACGGAAAACTTTGCCATTAAAAGCATTTCCGGAAAATCATGGCAGTCTAGACGTAGCCCTTGAGTATGTTTAGATGTCAGCTCAAGCTAAATATGGGCAAAACAGAGCTCCCCCCTCCTGCGCTTTAATCCCCTAGCTACCTCCTTTATCAATCACTGTGGCCAACACCAACATCCTGCCTGCCACTTAGACTCATAACCCGGGCATCATTTTTGACTTGAATATCACTGTAACTCCTCACACTCATCATGCTATGTTTAAATCTTGTCAATTCTTTCTGCAAAAAATGCTAGGAGAATCTTTCATATTCATCTACGCAGCTAAAACTCTCACCCAAGCTTCCATCACTCGATGTCTCAACTTTGGTTACATCATTTTCTCCAGTCTTGACAAATGCAGTCTTGATCTGTGTATATCCATTCAGAAAGCTGCTGAGCAGATCATTTTCCTTGCCCATTGCTTAGATAATTTCTCCCCTCTCTTTTTATCCCTCCATTCGTCTGTCCCCCCTTTTCTATTGTATCAAACATAATACAGGGCATGTCTACATCCTTCAGGTCAGTTTACAGTCTTCCATTGTTCAGTTCAGATCACGGAGGGATGAATTGCAATTTAACCAAAGTGCTGTGCTGTATCTCCTTTGTGTATACACTGCAGGTGTAAACTAAAAAGTTCCTATTTCACATGAAAATAATCTCACCCCTTCTGGTGGAATTTTAGACAAGCCCACAAGTTACTTATGTTCACAGTTTCAAGCCCCTTCAGTCAGTCCCTACCTATAATCAGACCTACCTTTTTCACATGCTGCTCCGCCACAAGTCTCACTGTTTCAACCAGACATGATTTGATGAGATGCCCTCTGATTGTATGAAGTTTTTTACACTCAGCTATTTGGAGAGCAATACAATAGGCTGCTTCAAGAACAGCTTCGCTTGTCTTCACAAACAGACCAGTTGAATCCAAACAAGAGAATTTCAATATACATTCCTTTAAAAAAATTTCAGTATCTTTTCCTACAAACTTTATGGATTCATTCAAAATGGTCCTTCAGTTTTCTGGGCTTCAGACACTCTGCAGTAAGCAGGCTGCGGTAGGTGTCTGGCCAGGGAGGGAGAGTGCAGGAACAGGCTGGGGAGGCATGGGTGCCAGTGGAAGAGATGAGCGAGGGGGCTAGGAGTGCAGGGTCTTGACTGAAGGTATGTGAGAGGAGGTTACGGGGGCGGGGAGGGTGGAGGTCACGTGGCTTCCACCTCCCTGGAGCACCGGGGAGGGGAAGGCCAGGAGGCCACCCCCGACTGCCAGGAACTATCCTGCTTGAGTGCCGGGGGTGGAGTAAGAGAAGCGACTTGATGACTACAGCAGACATTCTGGGAGCAAACGTCCCCAGAGTCAGACTGTCCCCTGTTGCCTCCAGCAGTATGTCCCCTCCCCTCTTTCTCTGCAGGCAGGAGCCCAAAGCACTGCCGAGAGCTGGTGTGAGCAGGACAGCATGCGTGGAGGGGGAGTGGACTTCCTGGCACCAAAGGGTAGGGAGGAGCACAAGTAGCTAATGACATGGCGGTGCTGCTGCCATCAACTGAAATCCTGGAGCCCCACCCTCAGGGGCTATTCCACCACAGGTTTGCCAGTGGTTTTATTCGAGCTGAATGGTAACAGGATTGAACATGTCTCTGCAAGTCAGGTCAAGTAGTACTGTAATGCGCACCATTACTGCGTGACTCATACTACATCACCTTGGAAGGAACAATAATAAAATATTGTTGAACAAAGCAACTGATGTTCAACTAACATAATTAATAAGTATTTTTCTTCACTGATATTGCTCTATCAGAACAAAAGGAAAAACTATGTAGCACTTTGTAGAAGTGTCTGTAGCAGACCAGTTCATTACCCCCTGAAATATGCCAAATTACCCCTCAGTTAAGAATCACTGGTCTAGATAATACTTAGTCCTGCTACGAGTGCAGGGGACGGGACTAGATGACCTCTCAAGATCAGTCCAGTCCTACGGTTCTATGATTCTATATATAAATGTTAAAAACCCTCTCTTTTGGTATGAGATGAAGACTGTGATTTTCAAGTTAAAAATTGCTTTTGGCTGAAGTTTCAGCAAGGTTGTTGAAAATGGGACTTAATATGGGAGACGGTTCAACTTTAATTATGATGTCAGTAACTATTCCATAGTACCCCTAGGCACAGTGATGCTATAAGGAATGTCAGAACGTAATGTTCCCCAGAATCTTTTCAAGTGCTTTAAGCAATGCTTAATAGGTCCTAGTACACTGGTTAGTGCAGTGTTTCTCAAACTGTGGGTCACAACTCCCCTGGGGGGTCGTGAGCAACTTAGAGCGGGGTCACAGCTGGATTCGATTTTTCACTTGCAACCCCTCTCCCCCGGGCCACGAAGAGTGGCAGGGCAGCAGAAGGCAGCCCTGGAAAGCTGCGCACTGTGGCCGAGGCCGCGGGACTCCAGGAGTGTAGCTCAGCTGCAGGAGGCAGCAAGGCGGTGGAAGAGTGAGGCTGGTGCCAGCACAGGAGCGGACGCGTGAGGGGCCGTCTGGGGCACAGTTGCTGGGAGACTGAACACTTCTCCAGCTGGGAGACGGCGGAGTACCTCAGGCAGTGGGCTGGCGGATTGGGTCGGGGCAGAGGACCCGGAGGTAAATAAGGGCACATGGGAGTCAGAGGAGGACGCGGAGCGGAAAAGAGGCACAGAGGAGAAAGAGACGGGGGAAGGAGCATGCGGGGGGAGGGGGAGAAGGCCATTGAGGACTGCAAACACCCTGAAGGAACCCCAGAAGGGCAAGGAATCTGGTGAGAAGGGGGGAGGAAGCGACTCAGGCAGTGAGGGTGGGGGGATCACACAAATTCATTTAGCATTTTAGGGGGTTGTGGTATCACAAAGTCTGAGAACCTCTGGGTTAGTGCAAAATCTTCAGTGTTTGGATCTGAAATTCATAGGAGTTTAAGGAAATTCAGATCAAATGTTCCGATTCAAGTTCATAGAGTGCATGGTTTCAAGACAGGACACCTGCAGTTGGGTGCAAGGTAATCAGAATTGAGAACACTGAGTATGTACGTATAATGTGCTCAGCTACCTGTGCCATCAGGTTCAATAAAAGTAATTTCAAAATAGAGCTATGAGAACTTGAAGGTAGAAGTAAGGGGAGAAGAAAGAAAGACAATTTTCCTGGCAAGACTGTTTTTTTCATGCATGCTTCAGAGTGCTTCATTATGGGAAGCGTATACAATTTAAAAAATAAGACTAGAAAGCAAGAAGACAATAGAAAAATTAGGATAAAACATATGAACTGATTTTCTGAATGTTAGGTTTAATTTGGCTGCTGAATCTCTTGAATTGATACTCCTTTAAACAGAGTTCAAAGAATGCAGCTATCAAGCTGTTTGCTCTACAGATGGATCCATAGGGGTAGACATACAGCTGTGTGCAGATAGCACAGATGTTTTAATTTTATTTTTTGTTAGCTTGCAGTCAGATTTTAGGGAAAGATTACCCACAGCTGTTGCACGCAGGGAGAATATAATGTACTGGCACTAATCTCTGTCTACAATAGACTCAGTGTTTTAACCAGAGCTACAAGTATTGGCTTTTGGGTAGTTTTTGCTCTACATTCATCTTAGTCTCCAAGATGTACATTCATCTTCGTCTCCAAGCACTCACACAATAATCAATCACTAAATATTGCTGCCTTAGGTTAGTATTTGTGTAGTCCAGTAGCTTTCCCTGAGAACTACTACAATGAAACTTTATAAAAATAAGAATTTTATCTACATTTATACTTTCTAATATGAACATTGTGAGGAATTTTGTTCCTTTTGGTGCAGTGTTGCACTGCTAGATGTGTTATTGAGTTTTTTAAACGTTACTTAGATTTACTTTCTTCCTTTTACACCTCCCCCCTTCTTTCAGTCTAAGTTTATATCAGAAGATGTCATTGAGGAAGATACTATAGATGATACTAGATACTGCATATTAAGACAAAAATGTATCTGCTGTAAAATGTGTTCATACATGTTATATGTGAATGAAAAAAGTTATAGTATTAGAACATTAATTGTGCAGATTCAAGATAGCAAAAAAACCCAGAACCTAAAAAAGTGAATGTTCTAGAGCATCAACAACTAGGTTACACTGTACCATGAATTCCCAGTGTAATATACTTGTGTTTACAGAGTGTAATGGAGTACACAAAAATATATAAGGTGGCTAAATGAATTAATGAGACAATAGTGCTTGAATTTTGGCATTTCCTGATTTAATGAGTATTAGTGTGTAATTTGGGGCTCAATGGTGTGATCAGATATGTAAAGCAGACTATGGGAACTTATAGGTATGTCAACACGGCAGACAGCAATGACTCTTGCAGTCTGTATTGACATACTTGTTTTAGCTGAGCTAGAGCTAGCATGCTGAAACTACCCGTGTAGATGTTGCTTTGACATTTGGGCTCTGGCTGCAGATCAGGCTCTGAGACAGTTAATGTCACACTCTGGACACAGCAGCCTTGTAAGTTGTTTCACAGTGCCAAATACAAAGGTATCAGAATGTCACTACTCCTACTTGAGATTCCCCTATCTATGCATCCAAGGATTGCATTACTCCTTTTCGGCACATTGCACTACAAATTCATGTTCTGCTGATAGTCATGACTCTCAAGTCTCTTTCAGTCTGCTGCTCAGGGAAGAGTTTCCCAGTCAGTAAATCTGGCACATATTCTATTTTCCTGGATGTATGGCGTTATATTTGATCATTCTCAAATGAATATTGTTTGATTGTACCCAGCCTGTTAATCAGTCCAGATGCTTGGTGACCAATCTATTTCATTATTCACCACTCTTCCAATATATTGTCATTTGAAAACTTTACCAGAAATGATTTTAGTTTTTTTTTGTCTGGTCTTCCGATCAGAAGTTCTCTCCTCTGACTGGACACAAATGTAAAAATTAAATACATAACCTCTAAAATAAAAAAAACACACACAAATATGCTATTGCAGTTCCACCCACACTTCTTTATGTCATTATTCTTCATTTATTCCACTTTGAAAGGAAAATAGCATTTACATGATTAGATGAGATGACAAGATACATTCAGGTCAGAGTTTTGAAGACTGGGATCCCTGTACATTTGTACAACCAATCTATTCTGCATTTGTCTGAATGTGTGCATTCCTCAATTACTGATTTCAATATACCCACAAACAGAGCTTTCAAAAATGGGACTTCCAGAAATGGCACAACATAATGGTGTAGATAGATCTGTGACATCATTCCAATAAGGAATCCTTCTTAAAAGTACCATTTTTTAAAAAGCAAAGACTGGCAACCCTCATCATTCTGAAGTTTGTAGAGACATCATTGGTAATGGAAGTCATTAAAAGTCTGCAGTTCAATAGCAAGACAGTGAAAGTTCAAGTATAAGTATATTTATTTAACAGCATCATGCAACAAGAATTAAAATGCATATGATAGTAATGACTTAAAAATACTGTGTAATCATGGTGGGAAATTATACCCACAGCGTCAGTAGGTTTATTTGTGTGTAGGCACCCTGAGCAGAAACAACATACCTGTGTGGAATATTAAAAAATATTACTAAATAGATGTATTTAAAGACAAACATAATTATAAATTAATCCATAAGGAGAGGATAAGGCCCTTTCTTCTTTTTCTATGCTGAGGACCCAATCCCATAAACATTCATGCACATCAGTAACTTGGCTTGTTACTGCTGTGCTGTTAACGAGCCAAGTTACTAAATGGTGCATAGTCCTGTCTTTTGTTTTGGCTTGCATAATTTACTTACATGCACACTGTTTGTAGACCTGAGACAATGAAAATTCTTTTCTCTAGGGGGAGAATTCAGAATCTTGTCCTCCTAGATGTACTTTTCTTCCTGTAGCTTTACAATATTTATGGACTGTTCATCTCTACTATTGCTTTTGTAGAGCATACTCCACCAAGCAGCAAGACTTTCAACACAATTTAATTCAGCTTTGCTCAGAGGTTTTTTTTTTTTTTTTAAAACTCTTAATCTCTCAGAGGAGCTATGACAATTCAAAGCAGCTAAGGATCTGCCCCTTTGATTGAAGAATCAAAGAAAACCTATACCAGGAAAAGTCACTGTGTTTAGCTACTTTACTCTGTTACCTCTTCCAACTCAATCCTCTAAATACCTAGGAGAAAGGGTGCCAGAACTGTATCCTCATGCACTCTCTCAACCACGAATAGATAATTGTTGGGAATTAATTAATTAAATTCTGTTAGAAGATGCATCGATTATCAACAGGTAGATGTACAGGCAGTCCTCAGGTTACGTGGATACGACTTACGTCGGATCTCTACTTACGAACGGGGCTTTTCTCGCCGCAGAGGATGTGGGCAGCAGGACCACCAAGACGCGTCGCAGTCCCACTGCCCGCATCCTCCGTGGCGAGAAAAGCCGCTCTGCGTCTCCCTGGTCTGCTGGGGGAGGGCGCACTAGCTGCGCCCCTCTCCCCCCCCCCCCCCCCGCAGACCACGCTTTTCTCGCCGACGCCTGGGATAGAGCAGCTGGGGCGCTGCCGGGTTGGTCCCGCAGCGCCACTCCTCGGCGCTACAGGACCAACCCGGCAGCACCCCAGCTGCTCTGCCCCAGGCGTCCCCAAGTCAGCCGCTGCTGAAACTGACCAGCGGCTGACTACTGGAAGCCCGAGGCAGAATTGCTTCCTGTAGTCAGCCGCTGGTCAGTTTCAGCAGCGGCTGAATCTGGACGCCAGTTCCGACTTACATACAAATTCAACTTAAGAACAAACCTACAGTCCCTATCTTGTACATAATCCGGGGACTGCCTGTATTTACAACAGAAACAACGTACAAAGACTATGCTTCCCAATTCTATCACAAGGACCTTTCACTTCTCAAAAAGGCAATTTTAGTAGCACAAGTCACTTACATTCTGCTCCCTTTTGTTTTTTTATCAATACCCTGTATCTTCTAAATACAGATATATGATACATTGGTACTATTTGTTGGTTTTCCACACACAAGCATGTCTCAGTTCACTTGCTGTACACTAAGGGGCCTGACTGTTTCATTTGCTGACAAAATTCCTCTTGACCTCAGTGGGAGAAAGGCTGGATTTATAGTCTTTGCCAGAAGAACTAGTGTTATTCCTGCTTTAACAGTTAATAGTGAAATCCATTACAGCATACTCTCTGGTAATAGACGCCTCATTACAATGTGCATGCAAATTGTCTTGTAAAGTAAATGAAGACTAAATTTATATATTTGAATTCTGCGATGTTGAAATTCATTTAGAAAGATACATATTTAATAAAAATACACGTTAAGGCTGCTTTTAAAAAAAAATCTCAGAACAGCAGGCATTCCTTCTGGTTGATTTATTCTCTGATCCCCTTCTGATCTTGTATTAGAGAGAAATCCTGGAGGCATCACTATACAACTCCAGAGTGGAACACCTGCTGTACTCATAAGCTCCTACATAAGAACTTATTTAAGGGTTTGGGAAGAAACAAGTTATTGGATCCATTTACTGCTTTTGACACTGAACTTGCATCCCTGATCTAGAGTTACATGTTTAATTTCATATCCATATATTTTTGATACTCAGTAGTATTGTGAGAAATGTATATCTACAGTATCTCTGGACACTGCCCTGCATATTCATATTATGTGCTGTGGGCTGATTGTTCCTTTAAGGACCAGCACAGGGATACATCACCCCCAACAGGACTGCTGGGAGGCACTGCGCCTCAAAAGATGTATAATGCCTCTTAGAACAATCAGGGAGAGCATTCACTGCCTCATCCTTTTTAAGGATCCAATCCTAGCAAATTCATTCATTCATTGCTGCACCTGGGCTAGAACAATGTTTGTTTAGAATATTTTATATTAACATAGATGCTGATATATAGTACAAAAATTGTCTTAGTTTAAAAAGGGGGTTGACAGCTGAAGAATTTTAATTGATCAGGATGAGGGTTCTTTTAGTTTGAATAAAATTAAAGGTGTAGAGTATGGCACTAAATCCAGTATTTGATAATACTTATAAGACAGAGATCTACTGATAACCTACCATGAATAGCATGAGTGTGATGATTTGGGCTTTCTCCTAAATAAGAGATGCTAGCAACATATGGAATCCAGCATATTCCTTTTGTATTGGTGTTCAAGTGTAGCATCATGTCTAAAAACCAATTTATGCAGAAAGATAGTGCTACTGTGGATTGGTACTAAGAGTATGCTCATTTGAAAGTGTCAGATGACAGTTTTATCCCTATATTTCCAGATAAAGTCTGAAGAAAAGGTATGATGCTTTTGCCTCAAATATTTTGCCTACACCAGCAGTGCCATTTATAGAGTCTTCAGGCTTTGAAGAGAACTCTCTTGATAATTGTTCTATTGGTATTAAAGATAGTTGTATTAAGATAAAGGAAAGACAATGCTGCTCAAATTGAAGTAGTATGGTTTGGATTCCTGTCCCAGATTGCTTCTTAAGAATAAGGTTGTGTTTACACTAGCACTTTTGTCGGTAAAACTTACGTCACTCAGAGGTGAGAAAAAAACCCACCTGACTGAAGTAAGTTACACCAACAGAAATGCTTGTGTGGACGGAGTTATATCCACAAGAGAGACACTCCCACTGATAGAGCTACTCATTGGAGGTGTTTTAATTATGCCGATCGGATAGCTGATAGCAGCACATTGGTAGAGCTCTGCCACTCTAATGTCTGTAGTGCAAACAGAGCTTAAGTTGCATGTAGATTGAAGGGAATTCTTTCAGGATAGAGATGAAGCAGAAGTGTCCCCTTAGAAATTCTGAGTAATGTCTTATAATCCTGTACTTGTATATAGGGTGAGGACTAAGCTTGAATTATTTTATTAACTATTTTTTCCTCAGTTCTGAATCCTTCAATTTCCTTTCTCACACTGACAATTTAGGTTATGGAAACAGCATGGGGGCTCTTGGAATGGGATTTTTACATTTGCTATCAACATACTCTTGTTGGTTGGGATTTTTAAAAGTCTTTTTTAAAAAACAGGATTTAAAATATTTGCTTTACTGTAAACAAAGTATTATTTTTTAGCTGTAACTAAGAGAAGCTATTTTATTCTTCTCATATACTGTACCTTTACTTTTTCTAGAAGAGTGCTACCCATTCTCACAAAAATTAGTTTTCTTGCTCTTCATTAGTCTAATATAAATATTATTCAGACTGAATGTGTAATTTTGTTTTTTGTCTTTGGAAAACATAACAATTATCAATATTAACACAGGGTCCAGTTCTGCTAAGACAAGCTTATGAGTTCACCCAATGCTTAAGTCTTTTAATAGGTAGAATTATATAAATGTCTATTTTACAAATAAAGTAACAGAGGGTGAACAAGGTCATTTCTTGTAGAATTGGAAAAAGAATCCAGCTCTCAAATATACAAAAGCCAAGTTCCACCAACATTACCTTTCACATTGAATGGACCAAGCCTACATGGCTGGCTATGTTGCATGTAAACATCACTCATGTCACTAAAGGTTATAAGAACAGGGTCAGTGCATCCTTGATATACCTAGTCATGGTGTACCAGGGGAGATATAGTCCTGCTGGGTAGTCTAGTGCATAAAGAAAAACAGGGATATGAGGCAGCTGAACTCCATTTCCTATGAGACATAATGACAACAATTCCAAATAGAATTATTTTGGCTTGTGGCCAAAATATTTTGGTTTGGGAGCCATTTGGGGGTTTGACAAAAGATTTTTTTTTTCAGAAGACAGCAAATACTTTTAACACCACACACACCAACACTCCTGTTTAGTTAAAACAGTCTTTCATCAGAAAATTTAACAAATTTTTCAGCCAGCCCTATTACATAGACAAGCTTTATTCTAGTATTTTCTGCTTTTGAATGCCTGACTTTTTAACCCTACATTGTTTTAGTGCAATAATTTTGTATACAGTGTATTGTAGCCCCTTTAAATTAGCATCTACTGAGGAATTAAATACCTCAGGACATTTGTAATTTCACCTGTAAGTACCAAGCTGAATCCAGCTCAGCTCAACAGAGATTAAAAATTGTTTTTGTCTAATAGCTCTTTGGTGGCATACATAAACTCAGTTTTGGTCTCAGTTCCACTCTCAAATTCACCACAGCATGTTGCACTAATTGAAAGACACAAGAGAGAAAGCAAGAACTGAATGGGACAAAGACAACTACCCCTACTGCTTCTATGGGACACCTACATCTTCACTTTCGCAAAACATGATATCTATAAGTTGCATACAAATTATTGTGATATTAAAATCAATTACCTGTTTATAAAATGTCATGCATGATGCTCTTCAATATTTGGCATTTCTGCACTGGCACTCAGAAACATCTGAGACCTCTTGGCAATCCATGAAGTCTGCTGAGAAGTGCAGAGTTACAATAGCTGAGGTAACAATTGGTTGTGTGTGTATATGGGCAGGGGAAGGGAGAAGGAGAAGGGGAATCTTCTTCCCAGGACCTGTGTCAGCTGTGAGAGTGCCTCTGAGTCTTTTGTAATACCAGTAGGGAAAAAAAAGAATGAAAATAGCAGAATCTGGCAATCCTGTGTGTGTAGGCAATGGTAAACAAAATGTCTCATTGGCCACACAGAGAGCTCCAATGGGCTGCCAGTTGCCCACCACTGCACTAAACTGTAGTTTATGCCTTAATCCTGCACTGAGTGAGAGGCACGCCCAGCTGCCTACAGTGAAATGTGCACTCAAGAAAACCGGGAATGGTGGGTACAACACTATGCTATTAACAGAGCTGTGATTTCTACTGTAGATTGCTAAGGCTACCTGTACAGTACAAGAAATTAAGGGAGCTACTCAGGAGAAGGCACCTGAAAAGGAAAATCTTGTAGGGATCCTGTAAGACTTGGCAGGGAATTAGCTTGGTGCCTGCTGGAGGAGATTCTGAGTTTCTGCACCATTAGATGTGGTCACCAAAATACACTCCTCCCTGCCTGCAAACATGTTCTGAGTTCATGACTGCAGCCCATTCATCCCCCGTCAAACACACTTCAGTCTGACACAGCAGTACAAGTGTGCTTTTCTTCTCCATCTAGACCAAAATGTTGGATTGAAAAACTGTCTGTCTTTCTGTTGTCTGCCAAATAAACATCCACAGAAATGAACTAATGGCCATGCGTGGCGGACAGGAATCTCTCTGCCTACACAAGCGGCGAGGAGTCCTGTGGCACCTTATACACTAACTGAAGTGTAGGAGCACAAGCTTTCGTGAGCAAAGACCCACTTCGTCAGATGCACGACATGCATCTGATGAAGTGGGTCTTTGCCCATGAAAGCTTGTGCTCCTACACTTCAGTTAGTCTATAAGGTGCCACAGGACTCCTCGCCATTTTTGCAGATTCAGACTAACATGGCTACCCTTCTGATACTCTCTGCCTACAGTGGATGCATCAAGTATATTCAACATGAAGAACATAACTGGTTTTCTCTCCATAGCTTCCAGAACAGATTCATCCTGTGCTGGTGCAGTGCAGGGACATGGGGACACAGGTTGACTCTCTGTTAGTCAGATGTTTCTAGCACAAGTCCAGCTGCACCACTGTTGCAAAGACAGACTTTACTATAAGACTTTGCATGATCACAAAAACTCTGGGTGCAGATCCATCCCCGCCACACCACCTGCAATCTTTGGGGTAGGTTGGAGGAGTAGGGAATGTGACACTCTCCCACTCCAATCCACCCCACCATGTCTCCTGTTCTCTGTCGCAGAGGTGACAATGAGTCTCTCAGTAGAGAGGATAACTTCTGGAGAGCCTTATACCTGACCTACGGCCCCTTGTGCAACTCTAGCCTAGCCTAGCAAGCTCAAAGGGGACATGGCACAACTTTGCATTTGGCCCTGGAGTATGTAAACAAGAACTGTAGTGGACGGTAGGTAATAAGGAGAGTTGACATTGGGGGATAGCACAAGGCTTTCCAGCTTCCTTTCAAGACTCAGGAGAACTAGAAAGAGGAAAAAGCCACACTCACGTTTAACTGTGTTTTTTCCTTTCTATCTTACACATTTCATTATTGTCACAGCCCCACTTCTGTTCTGAAGACCATGATGTATGGAAAGCTGATTATCTGAATGTGCTTTTTTCCTAAACCCAAATTAAATTCCTTTTCTTGTATTGCTTCCACATCTCTGACGTATGTTCATTTCATGCACACAAGCTGGAATGAGATACCAAACAGCAGGTCAGCCTGACCACATTTCAGGGAATCAAACAGGCAACTTCTTTCGCGTCTCATTGTATTCACCAACCCAATCTCACACTAACTCTAGGGAGATTATGGTTTAACTCTAATAAGAAAACGAAAGTTCCACTGGGTTATTTTTAAGTGACTGTTCTCTAAGAAGATACCAGGGGGGTTTCATGGCTACCCACATCACTCAGACACAGACTTGCTGGGAAAAGGCAGCAGCTGCTCCAATGCTGCATCAATGCACACACAGCAGAGCAAACACACTGCATTAGCTTTGCTATGCTACTTTTTTCTTTGTTGACGACATCACAACTGTGTTCATGGAAATCCTGAGGGACTACTAGGAGCAGCTTTAGCTGCTCAAAAGAATAATATAAAAGTCATATTTTTATTGAAAGGCAGTTTATTTGTGATATAAGAGCTTGGAGCAAAGGGATCAGGATGCATTGCTAGATGCTCTTATACCCACCTATCTCC
Source organism: Pelodiscus sinensis (assembly GCF_049634645.1). Taxonomy (NCBI): domain Eukaryota; kingdom Metazoa; phylum Chordata; order Testudines; family Trionychidae; genus Pelodiscus; species Pelodiscus sinensis. The sequence continues at coordinate 114,805,567 of NC_134713.1, forward strand.
CATCATTCAGTGCACAAAAATCTGAAAAAGGGCTATAAGGGAAATCTTAGAAGCAGCAGGGACAAGATAGGACATCAAGGGTACATCTAGACTACAGGGTTTTGTCGACAGAAGTTTTGTCGACAGATACTGTTGACAAAGCTTCTGTCGACAAAGAGCGTCTAGACTACATCCAGCTCTGTCGACAAAGCAAGCCGCTTTGTTGACATAACAGCGTGGATGCAAAGGACAGTGTAGATGCAATAACGCCTTCTATCGACAGAACTCTGTCAACAAAAGGCGTTATTTCTCGTAGAATGAGGTTTACATACGTCGACAAAACTGCTGAGTTTTGTCGACGATATGTCGACATAACTCAAAGGCAGTGTGGACGCAGGTATAGTTTTGTCGACAAAAGTGGACTTTTGTCGACAAAACCCTGTAGTCTAGACACACCCCAAGATGTCAGAGAAGCTCTTACCACAGTCAATGAAGTAGGCTAAAGGGTCCTGGAAAAGGAAATGCCAGCTTTTCACTTTTTGGATCTTAGCCTCATCCTCCACTACCAATGCACCTCTTTAATATAATAATTACCAGATGCTTTCAAACAGAGTATTGTGCCAAATTGAACAAAAACTTACACATGGGACTAAGAGGAGACCAAAATCAGTATATGAGATCAGGTTTCCAGTGTTATATACTAGTAATCTACCATTTGTAGAGAAATCAAATTGTAATTGAAATACAGTCTTTAGTTTTCTAGTTTAGGACTAGCATGAAAGCCACTTACTCATACAAGTAGTTGAACTGAAGTCAATGGAACCACTTCTGCAACTTCTTTCCAACTTTAAGGTATTTGCAGATTAACATGCGAGAATAATGGGTATGCTGGTTAAAACAACAGTTGAAAGATAGGATAGCTCACACATCCTGTTCTCATTTTCACAGGTGATAAGAACGCTAAACAGTAGGCTATTTTAAAAATATTTTGTCTTTTTGGATTTAGAGTCTCTCCTGGCTTCCTGGAGTCAGTTTGCTATTTTCTCACATAGATGCAACGAAAGTGGATATCCAAAAGCTATTATGTTAACAAACTGTATTAATAAGCCATCTGACTTCAGCACAGGAAACAGTAAAATAATTTTGCTTTTGAAGTGTTCATTGCTACTATAGTTTTTAAAGAACGAAACCAAAAAAACTACTTCAGTGAAGATCCAAAGCAATACATCCTACAGCAAAAATACTGAAGCTGTTTGGACTCTTATTGTATAATAGCGCAGTAATGACACCTATTCCACTAAAGATGTTGTCTGTTATTTCTTCTAGTGGACAAAATATCATCTTCACAGAATGTACATTCATGGCACTTTTCAAGTAAGATAATTTCTCTGTACATGTAAACATGCTAATGACATTATGTATTTTGAAAAGGAAAAATAGCAAAGAAATGGAGTGTTAGGTATGCGAGGGAATGAATGTAAGGAGAACATTGCCAATACTTCCCTATTTTTTTTCTACCAACTTCCTTATTTACAACAAATTTTATTAAAATCTTTCTCGGAGCGGAAACAGGGGATGGGGGACACAAGAGGAAGAACTTATAGCTGAGCTTTGCTTGATAAAAGGTGTAAATAATTAAATTCAGTCTGCTAGTCACACATGTCTGCTTGTAAGGAACTGAACAGATGTTTTGCTGGAATGCACAAAATATAGATTCCATCGAAGGCCCTCTTTGGGAATCAGGCTTCAAAACCTGACATCAGAATATCTGCAAAGATGGCAATCCGCAGGGAGAATAACATAACTTGTACTAACCACGAGAAGAATTTGGAGCCAATTTGCACTGAAAGTCATAATGTCTAGCACAGAAATGATTTAGGGATGCTTTAAAAAAATTATAGTAATGAATGTCTGGATTTAAAAATGACAGAAATGACAGAGAACGTGAGATTATTGAATGTTATATATCCAACTCTTTAAAAAATCCCTTTAACTTACTACATGTAACTAACAGTTTTTTCCCCATGAGTATTCACACAAATACCTGACATTTTTATGAGTAAAATGATAGATAATTTGAGCCAGTGAATTTTTGCCAATTACACTGGTGAACCTGGGCAAAACTGGAAAATTGTTTGCATGGAAACTATCCTTTGTTTTCGCCAGGTGTGATGAAAAGATGGAAAATGCCCCACTCTTTTGTGAATGCAGATCATAAAAGCAGAATTTTGTGCTGACAGTCAATTACCATATACACACACAATTCTGCTCATTGATGCATCATTTCTGCAAGTAACACAACAGAAAATAAAGATTCTCTGAGGGGCAGCCATGTTAATTAGCCTCATTAGCACCAGTCCTACAATTGACAGGTACCCTTTTTCCCCCACCCCCTTCCTTTTTTCTATTATAAATTCTGGGATCCTGTTTTCCCTCTCCAGCTCTTCTGATGAAGTGGGTTTTGCCCACAAAAGCTCATGATTATATATGCTAGTCTCTAACATGCCACAGGACTATTCATTGTTTTGGAAAATAAAGATATTTATCTAAAGTAGTTATGGCTATACTACTATTACTGAGGTATCTGAGTGCTTCATAATATTTAAGACATTTAACCTCACAGACCTGTGATCTAGAGGAGTGCTGTTATCCCCATTTTACAAACAGGGGACCAAGGCACAAAGAGGCTAAGTGACTCGTTAAGATCATAGAGGAAGCATATAGCAGAGAAAAGATTTGAACCCAGACCTCCTCACTACTAGTCTAGGGTCTTAAGAACCAGACTATGCCCCCTCTCTTTACAATCGCCATATACATTGTGCTAAAATACATGGTGTAACACCTGAAAAACAGTCTCAAGATGAACACCCAGAAACCCATCATGGCTTCTTTTCATAAATTTTGTACTAAATGATTTGATCAAGAATTCAAAGAGAGCCTACATACAAAACACTTATTTCCACTAGACCACGGGTGGGAAATAAGTGGCCTGGGGACCAGACAGAGTTTGCCAGGGTTAGCCCCGGGTGGGCCATCAGATGCTTTATTTATCTGCACATGCACTGGTATGGCCACTTACAGTTTCCATTGAACAGTAATGGTGAACCAGGGTCAACATGGGCTGCACACGTCAGACCTAAGAATGTGTAGGTAAATAAACAATCTGGAGCCTAATCAGGGGCTAACCCTGGTATATCACATCTGGCTTGTGGACTGCTTATTACTCACCACTGCACTAAAACACACTAATTTTCCCATTATTGACCTAGAAAAGGAATCAGACTGAGGTGCAACCTGTAAGGTGGAAGGGAAATGCATAGTAGCCCTGGTACTAATCGCAATAATCCAACTGGTGATACTTCCGCAACAATAATGCCATTGGTGACCACGAAATGAAATGAATAGGCAGCAGTTTTTTTTTTTTAAACAAAAAGGAATGAAGTATTTCTTCACACAATGTACAGTCAACCTGTGCAACTTCTTGGCAGAAGATATGGAGAAGGCCAAGACTAAAACAGGGTTCAAAAAAGAGAATCGGTAGAGAATCAGTCCATCAAATGGCTATTAGCCAGAATGAGTCTGGATGATGTCCCTAGCCTCTGTTTTCCAGAAGTTGGGAATGAGCGTCAGATTCTGTTCTGTTCATTCTCTCTGGGGCACCTGGCAATGGCCACTGCTAGAAGACAGCATACTGAACTAGATGAACCTTTGGTCTGACCCAGTATGGCTGTTCCGATGCTCCCACACACATGTATTTATTTATCTCGGGTTCTTAAAAAACTCAAAACCAAAACCAAAACCAAACACACACACACACACACACACACACACACACACACACACACACCCCACAAAAACAAAACCAAACCAAAAGAAACCTACCACCACCACCACCACCACCACCAGAGATTTGCCACAAATTTTCATGGGAGTTCAAAGGTCACCTTTGGATGACTGAAGAAACAATCATACCGGGATATAAAATATATCGGAAGGACAAAACAGCCTGTGCGGGTGGCAGAGTGGTACTATATGTGAAAGATAACGTAGAATCAAATGAAATAAAAATCTTAAATGCATCAACATGTTCAACAGAATCACTATGGATAGTAATTCTATGCTCCAATAATAAGAATATAGCAGTAGGGATATATTATCGACCACCTGACCAGGACAGTGATAGTGGCATTGAAATGCTAAGGGAAATTAGAGAGGTTACTAAAATAAAAAAACTCTATAATAATGGGGGATTTAAATTATCCCTATATTTACTGGGTACATGTCACCTCAGGAAGAGATGCAAAAATAAAATTTCTCAATGGCTTAAATGACTGCTTCTTGGAGCAGCTGGTACAGGAACCCACAAGGGGAAAGGCAATTCTCAATTAAGTCCTTAGTGGAGCAGAGGATCAGATCCAGGAGGTAACTATTACAGGACCGCTTGGGAATAGTGACCATAATATAACAACATTTAACATTCCTGTGATGGAAAGAACACCTCAGCAGTCCAGCACTCTGGCATTTAATTTCAAAAAGGGGAATTACACAAAAATGAGGAGGTTAGTTAAACAGAAATTAAACGGCACAGTGACGAGAGCCAAATCCTTGCAGGCTGCATGGAAACTTTTTAAAGACACCATAATAGAGACCCAACTTAAATATATACCCCAAATTAAAAAACATAGTAGGAGACCTAAAAAAAGAGTCACAGTGGCTTAACCACCATGTATAAGAAGCAGTGAGGAGCAAAAAGGTATCTTTCAAGAAATGGAAGTCCAATCCCAGTGAGATAAATAGAAAGGAACATAAACACTGTCAAATTAAGTGTAAAAATGTAATAAGAAAAGCAAAAAAAGATTTTGAGGAACAGCTGGCTAAAAACTCAAAAAACAATAGCAAAATATTTTTTAAGTACATTAGAAGCAGGAAGCCTGTTAAAAAACCAGTGGGTCCCGTAGACAATCGAGATACAAAAGGAGCAATCTAGGACGATAAAGCCATTGCGGAGAAGCTAAATGAATTCTTTGCATCAGTCTTCACGGCTGAGAATGTTGGGGAGATTCCCAAACCTGCACCATCCTTTGTGGGAGATGAATCTGAGAAACTGTCCTGGACTGAAGTGTCATTAGAGGAGGTTTTGGAACAAATAGAGAAACTTAACATTAACAAATCACCAGGACTGGATAGCATTCACCCAAGGGTTCTAAAAGAACTCAAATGGGAAATTGCGCAACTGTTAACTGTGGTTTGTAATCTGTACTTTATATCGGCTTCTGTACCTACTGACTGGAAGATAGCTAACATGACACCAATATTTAAAAAGGGCTCTAGAGGTGATCCTGGCAATTACAGACCAGTAAGTCAAACATCGGTACCGGGCAAATTAGTTGAAACAATAGTAAAGAATAAAATTGTTAGGCATGTAGAAGAACATAATTTGTTGGGCAAAAATCAGCTTGGTTTCTGTAAAGGGAAATCATGTCTTACTAATCTATTAGAGTTCTTTGAAGGGGTTAACAAACATGTGGACAAGGGGGATCCAGTAGATATAGTATACAGGCAGTCCCTGGGTTACATGCATCCGACTTACATCGGATCCCTACTTACAAACGGGGTGAGGCAACCCCGCACTAGCTGCTTCCCCCCAGCAGAACAGGGAGACATGAAGCTAGCGTTCCCCCCAGCAGACCAGGGAGATTCTCACCTCAGCTTGAGAATGAAGGACTGAGGGAAGTGAGGTGTGGGAGAATAAAACTGAGCTATGGAGAAATGTTTGGCTAGGGTTTCCCCTACAACATGTACCAGTTCCGACTTACATACAAATTCAACTTAAGAACAAACCTACAGTCCCTATCTTGTACGTAACCCGCGGACTGCCTGTACTTAGATTTTCAGAAAGCCTTTGACAAGGTCCCTCATGAGAGGCTCTTGGGTAAATTTCACTGTCATGCGATAATTTTCCTATTCAATGAATTTGTAAATGATCTAGAGGAAGGGGCAAGCAGTGAGGTAGTAAAGTTTGTGGATGATACTAAACTGTTCAAGATAGTCAAGACAGAAGCAGACTGTGAAGAACTTCAAAAAGATCTCACAAAACTAAGTGACTGTACAAAAAAAATGGCAAATGAAGTTTAATGTGGATAAGTGTAAAGTAATTCTCGTTGGAAAAAATAACCCCAACTATACATATAGTATTATGGGGGCTAATTTGGCTACAACAGATCAGGAAAGATCTTGGAGTTATCGTGGGTAGTTCTCTGAAAACGTACACGCAGTGTGCTGTGGCAGTCAAAAGGCAAATAGAATGATAGAAATTATTAAGAAAGGGATAGAAAATCAGACACAGAATATCTTACTGCTTCTGTATAAAACTATGGTACGTCCATATCTTGAGTACTGTGTACAGATGTGGTCTCCTCACCTCAAAAAAGATATTTTGGCCATGGAAAGGGTTCAGAAAAGGGCAACTAAGGTGGTTAGGGGTTTGGAATGGGTTCCATCTGAAGAGAGGCTAAAGTGACTGGGACTTTTCAATTTGGAAAAGAGGAGACTGGGGGAGATATGATAGAAGTAGATAAAATCATGAGTGGTGTGGAGAGGGTGAATAAAGAAAAGTTATTCATTAGTTCTCATAATATAAGGACTAGAGGACACCAAATGAAATTAATGGGTAGCAGATTTAAAACTAATAAGCAAAAGTTCTTCTTCACACAGTGCATAATCGACCTGTGGAACTCCTTGCCAGAGGAGGCTGTGAAGGCTACAACTATAACAGAGTTTAAAGAGAAACTAGATAAATTCATGGAGATTAGGTCCATAAAAGGCTATTAGCCAAGGGGTAGGAATGGTGTCCCTGGCCTCTGTTTGTCAGAGGCTGGAGATGGATGGCACAAGACAAATTGCTTGATCATTGTCTTTGGTCTACCCCCTCCGGGGCACTTGGTGCTGGCCGCTGTCAGCAGAAAGGCTAATGCTAGATGGACCTTTGGTCTGACCCAGTACGGCCATTCTTATGTTATGTAAGAAAAAGTGAGAGCATTAGCAGAAAACAACAGTAATTTCTAACTCTAGCAATCAGTATTTACAAGGATACTATTACAACAAAAAAGGCTGGATTTATTTATTTTATGTTTTCGATAAGTGAATTGATGAAAGCGCTGACATTTCTAGAGTCCTGAAATTAGGTGTCCAAAGTCCTAGAAGCTAGAAATCTACATAACTATGTGCCAGTGACCACAACCCAAACACCAGAATACTGCTAACTAAACCTAAACCTGCTTAGCTTTTATATTAGTCTAATTCAGGTTAAGGGCAACTGATTTTCTACAAAGCAGTATTCAGCCTGAAAATACCCAAACTACAGTATTTAGACTAGAGGAAAAACTTGCTACATAATGTTCTCCTCTGTCTTTTTGGTAAAACATACATCTGCTCATATTTGCTGTCCAGCTTTTTTCTCCATTTTCTCTAAAAACATCCATAGTTGCAAGCGGCATGACGACATGATGGAAAACATAAATAAGACCTCATTGACCTTGTTCATAAATAATGCAAGATGCAGGGCTGGCCTGAGTTTTGGAGGATACCACACAAAATAAAGATGAATATCTCAAAGAACGAGGGCAGAGACAGCTGTTCCCATTAGACACCAGCACTACTGCCAGGAAATGGAGATCTGTGACACTGGACAAAACTGGACACGCTCCATGGTGCTTATATAGTCCCCATTTTCATAGTACCTAAGAGCTTTACAATCTTCAGTGCATTTATCCTCACAACAATTATATGAGATAGGGAAATGCTATTATCTCCATTATTCAAATGAGAAACTCAGGCATAGAACAAGCCTCTGGTCCATCCTCGCTCACTAAGTCTTAATGGGTCAGGCTTAAGTTTAACTGATGGGGGCCAAAGCAGCTCCCCGCCTGCTGTGGGCAGGATGCTGCTCCAGCCCCACAGGGTGCCTGCCACGGACAGGGGCCTGCCACGGACGGGGCTGCTCCAGCTTGGCCAGTGCAGCCCTCTCCTGTGGAGGGGGGAAGAAGGGGCTCCAGCTGGCTTGAAGCCTCCCCCCTTTAATCAGCTAACCAGTTAACCAATTACATGGCATTTTACATCCCTACTCATGGGGGGGGGGGGGGGGGGAGAAAAAGAAAAAAGTCATCCCCACTTTGCAATCAATAGTAGCTTATTGTTTCCCCCAAGTCTATTTGGTCTCATCCACTTATTTTCTCTGGATTTTCGTATGTTATCCCTGTTCTCAACCTATGGCCTGGAATACAGATAGACAGTTGCTAACGGTTCCAAAAACATTCAACAATTCATGTCTCCTCACTCTCTACAAAGGCTGAAGTTACTACATTTGGAACACAGACCAGTCTGCAGCATACTGGAAACTTGCAGCCTGAACCTGTTTTTCAATTTAGTAGCAACATATGCTGAACTTTAATATGTTACTGAGCCAGCTGGTCTTTCTTAGCCTTTCACCCTCTTTTAATCTTTCAGCTTTCTATGGCCATCTCATCTACTCTCAACTGCTGTAACCTTGAATCATGTACCATATCTGTTATATCTTTTTATGGTCTTTTCACCTTCCTGTTGAAGAGAGACAAATGATTAAGATTGACAGTTAGAAACATAATGCTCTAATATTCAGACACCTCAAAGAAATCTACAGGTGAGGGAACATAAATCTCATACTGTGCTTACTTATAAAAAAAAGTTAGCATTAGATTTTATTTTATTTTTTAAGCAAAAATACCATTTTAATTCAGCAGTTTTACTTGGATCATTGTCCAGAGTAAATTAGTTACAAGTGAAAATGCAGAAAGAAGTTGAAACTCTATACTATTGTACAAGAAATCCTATGTTTAGAAGAGGAATGAGAATATGTTGTCATTAATTAACAGACTTCAGAGCTGAACTATGGGAAAGTATTTAAATTAGATGTGCATATAAAACACTGAATTTCGAAGGTTTTACAAGTCAGTGCACATCCAAGTGTAACCCACACATCTCTCGGGTGCAGTGTTCTGTCCCAGGTAGTGGCACCAAGCCCACTTAGAGAAATTAATGAGTCTGCTCCATAGCCTTAGCTAAGAGTAGGCATACAAAATCCCATGTAATATGTTAACCAGTTAAACTACAGGTTTAACCAGTTAACCACCCATTGCGCTACTTTTTGTTATTGCAAGCAGGGGGCTGTTCCGGCCAGGTCCAGGCACCAGTTAATCAGTTACTCCGGTAAGCAGGCTGGTAAGGCAACACTTACTGGGTAACTCGTTAAACCTTTACATCCCTAGCTAAGAGTGAGTATGCTTTTAGCTCATTCAGCAGTGACTCTCACACGAAGCTCCAGAGGCCCCAGGTTCAATCCTGCTTGCTGATGACTAGGGCCTGTTGGTGTTACACAAGCATAATCCAAAAAAATGTTTAGGTTGGGTTGTTAATGTTTTAATGAAAGGACAATCAGAGAAATTCCTTTATAACTGACGAGGATTTTACCAACACACAGTACCTGAACTTACAAACATGCATATGAATAACTTGTGATTATTCAGCTGAGTAAACTAACTCATGCTGATAGGCATTTGCAGGAATGAGCCCATAGGGACAGCAGTGAAAGTACCACTCTATCTTATGCCACAGAACCTAGCCAAGGATACCAAGCTTAAGGATACCACATACAAATTCAAAGTTAGTCTAATTTATTTTTTTACTTTATTTATTTCAATATTTTTACCCCACCTCTTGCTTTAAAATATTCAAGACGGCTTACACAAAATGTTTAAACACAATACAAATATATATAAAAATTTAAAATACGAGACCCCGGAGGGACATAAAACCTGCTAAAAACATAGAGAAGAGGAACACACACACACACACACACACACACACACACACACACACACACACACCTGTATATCAGGACTGGAAAAAACTTAAGGGCATAAGGATCTTGGGCAAAATGGGGATTTTGCACAAAAAAACCCCATCCACACCAATTGTTTTTGCACAAAAGCCCCTTGCACAAAAACGTCTTGAACAAATTATGCAAATGAAACACGGTGATATACTAATCCGGGTTTCATTTGCATAGGTTCTTGCGGCAAATGCTGCAGTGTAGACGACGCCACAGTAGAAACATTAATAAGACTGAAAATCTGCAGTGTAAACATGCAAATCTCACCCAATCCCTCCAAAGGTAAGACTATACTATTTTTCAGGTAGAATATCAGCTTGTTTCTGTTCTAACATCTCTTTTTATCTCTTATTTTAGCCAGGCATCTGGTATCACAGCAGATTCCTCCCACCTGCAAAGGCAGGCAAAGGCAGACATTTCAGCTCTCTCAGACTATAGGACTGGTGATTGTATAAGTTTGTATATGGTACAAGGGGCTTTCCTTTCTTTAGAAGTTTCTCCCACATACAAAATATTAGCTATAGAAATGGCAATGCTAAAAGAGCATAAAATGATACAATCATGCCATACACCATCTGATAGCACCAAAAAGTCACCCTTTCGTAAATGCACATATGATGGCTTCTCAATTTGGGAGGCTGCCATGCTATGATTAGCTCATACCTGTAGGGGATGCCATATGCCAAGTGTAACTGTGATTCTACCTTGGCAGAAAATCACTGACAACCTCTGTAGCATACTCATCCTCCACCAGCCTGATTCTTCAGATGCACAATCACCTCCCCACTATCCCTACTGAAATACAACATCGTTGCGCTACAAGGTGTCTCAACAAACAAAATCTCACACTTCTTGAGCAAATGAGTTTGAGTTCATTAAGCTTAAGAAGCCAATTGTTTCACTTGCCATCTGTTAACTTATTACATTTCCTAGATTTGTCTCAATCTCATGCACATGGTTATTGGAATATTATCAGACCAGCTGTAACCCAGATTGATAAAACGATGATTCTTTTTCAGATAGTAATTAGTTAAAACATTACTATTTAAAATAGAACTCTCCTGTCTATGTGCTGCTGAGTACAACTCTTCAGCTGCAGGCTACTAGAAAACCCAGCCACATTGAATGAGTAGAGATGGGAGCAACAATGATAATGGGGTAGGCAGCCAAGCCTAACCTGGCACATTAACTGATGAATCAGAGCATGCACTGCAGTCACGTGAGATTTCTTTGCAGAATATAATTTTCTTTCCTGTTAGGGTGGTAAACTCTACATCTATTTCAGGATGCTCTCTCATATAGCTCTTGTACTAAAAGGAAACAAATGAAAGATATATATTTTTTAAAATCAGTCAGATTTTCTTCCCAAGTGATATCATATACAACTATGGGCTTAAAATTATATATATTTTTTTAAATATCCTTTTCTAATATCAATGCCAATCAGCTTCAGAAAGGTTCAGCTGCTCTTTCCTCTTGCATCAGAAATCTGTCTTCAGGTTTGTTTAGAGTTAATGGATGAAATTCATCCCATCTGTAATTACACTGAGCTTAGTGGTGTTGTAAGAGGGATGAATTTGGACCAACATGTCCATCTGTGATGCAACCAATAGGCAGATACCCAAGTACTAGAATATCCCGGGGTGGGCAATAATTTTTGACTAAGGGCCAATTCAGAAATTTTTGAAGTAGCCCCAGGCTGACCTGGAAGGGGTGGAGGAATCAGACAGAAGGGTGGGGCCAGGACACTTCCATGCTTCCCCGCCCACATAAGAACATAAGAATGGCCATACTGGGTCAGACCAATGGACTATCCAGCCCAGTACCCTGTCTGCCAACAGTGGCAAATGCCAGGTGACCCAGAGGTAGTGAATCGAACAGGTAATGATCAAATGATCTCTCTCCTGCCGTCCATCTCCACCCTCTGACAAACAGAGGCTAGGGACCCATTCCTTACCCATACTGGCTAATAGCCATTTATGGACTTAATCTCCATGAATTTATCTAGTTCTCTTTTAAACCCTTTTATAGTCCTAGCCTTCACAACCTCCTCAGGAAGGAGTTACACAAATTAACTATGCACTGTGTGAAGAAGAACTTCCTTTTATTTCTTTTAAACCTGCTGCCCATTAGTTTCATTTGGTGGCCCCTAGTTCTTATATTATGGGAACAAGTAAATAACTTTTCCTTATTCACTTTCTCCACACCACTCATGATTTTATAGACCTCAGTCATATCTCCCCTTAGTCTCCTCTTTTCCAAGCTGAAAAGTCCCAGTCTCTTTAATCTCTCCTCATATGGGACCCGCTCCAAACCCCAATTATTTTAGTTGCCCTTCTCTGAACCTTTTCTAATGCCAGTATATCTTTTTTTAAATGAGACTTCCACATCTATACGCAGTATTCAAGATGTGGGCGTACCATGGATTTAAGTAAGGGCAATAAGATATTCACCGTCTTATTCTTTATCCCTTTTTTAATGATTCCTAACATCCTGTTTGCTTTTTGACTGCCACTGCACACTACGTAGACGTCTTCAGAGAACTATCCACGATGACTCCAAGATCTCTTTCCTGATTAGTTGTAGCTAAATTAGCCCCCATCATATTATATGTATAGTTGGGGTTATTTTTTCCAATGTGCATTACTTTACATTTATCCACATTAAATTTCATTTGCCATTTTGTTGCCCAGTCACTTAGTTTGGTGAGATCTTTTTGAAGTTCTTCACAGTCTACTTTGGTCTTAACTACCTTGAGCAGTTTAGTATCATCCGCAAACTTTGCCACCTCACTGTTTACCCCTTTCTCCAGATCATGTATGATAAGTTGACTAGGATTGGTCCTACGACTGACCCTTGGGGAACACAGTTACCCCTCTCCATTCTCAAAAATTGCCATATATTCCTACCCTTTGTTTCCTGTCTTTTAACCAGTTCTCAGTCCATGAAAAGATCTTCCCTCTTAGCCCATGACAACTTAATTTACATAAGAGCCTTTCGTGAGGGACCTTGTGAAAGGCCTTCTGGAAATCTAAGTACACTATATCCACTGGATCCCCCTTGTCCACATGTTTGTTGACCCCTTCATATAACTCTAACAGATTAGTAAGACATGATTTCCCCTTACAGAAACCAGGCTGACTCTTGCCCACGTAATTGTAGTCTTCTATGTGTCTGACAATTTTATTTTTTACTATTGTTTCAACTAATTTGCCCGGTACTGACGTTAGACTTACCAGTCTGTAATTGCCGGGATCGCCACTAGAGCCCTTTTTAAGTATTGGCGTTACATTAGCTATCTTCCAGTCACTGTTTACAGAAGCTGATTTAAAGGATACGTTACAAACCATAGTTAATAGTTCCGCAATTTCACATTTGAGTTCTTTCAGAACTCTTGGGTGAAAGTCATCCGGTCCCGGTGACTTGTTACTGTTAAGTTTATCAGTTAATTACAAAACCTCTTCTAATGACACTTCAATCTGTGACAAGTACTCAGATTTGTCACCTACAAAGGACAGGTCAGGTTTGAGAATCTCCCTAACATTCTCAGCCGTGAAGATTGAAGCAAAGAATTCATTTAGTTTCTCTGCAATGACTTTAAGTGCTCCTTTTGTATCTTGATCGTCCAAGGGCCCCTCTGATTGTTTAGCAGGCTTCCTGCTTATGATGTACTTAAAAAACATTTGTTATTACCTTTTGAGAGTTTGTCTAGCTGTTCTTCAAACTCCTTTTTGGCTTTTCTTATTACATTTTTACGCTTAATTTGGCAGTGTTTATGCTCCTTTTTATTTACCTCACTAGGATCTGACTTCCACTTTTTAAAAGATATCTTTTTGTCTGCTTCTTTTACATGGTTAAGCCAAGCCATTGTGGCTCTTGTTCTTCTACTATGTTTTTTAATTTGGGGTATACATTTAAGTTGGGTCTCTATTATGGTGTCTTTAAAAAGTTTCCATGCAGCTTGCAGGGATTTTCCTTCATTCAGATCCCAAAGGAGACAGTTTTAGACCCAGCTAATTTCCCTTCATGACCTTCAGAGCAAAAGGAAATGTCGACCTCACCCCAATTCTCCTGAATTCTTCATAGTGCCTCTCTTGCAACACTTGCTGCCCATAAGGCTCTTTCAGGTTTAGACGGTACTACTTTATCTATTGATCTCCATTAACTGAGTAAAATGACTGTTGGGGTGTGTGTGTGTGTGTGTCTGTGTGTGTGTTTGTGTGTGTGTGTGTGTGTGTGTGTGTGTGTGTGTGTCTATTCTCTCTGTCAAAGATTATCAATCTCAGACCTTCACATTAATGTCAACACAATTTAAAACATCTTCCAACAGATTTTTGCTAAGATAGGAGTATGGGAAAAATGTTTCTTAGGTCTGGTAGATCAGTCGTTGTCTTAATGAAGATTATTTCATGATGAAAAGATGCTTCTTACTATGAACCAGTCCTGTACAGAGAGTGATGTTAAAAAAGCAGATTGGGAAATGGCAGGAAAGGAAAGGCACCAGATGGTTTTTTGAGATACTTCATTCACTTTGAAACATGGGCTGATCCAGAAATTCTCAGTCTGGGAATGAGAGCATTTTTGTTTATTTTAAAAGGGAAATCTTTTGTGATACTGCTGTGAATGTATCTATAAGTGCACATGCACTGATCTCTGTGGTATGTCTGTGTGACAGGCTGCATTAAGAACAGAAAAACAATCATATCTCAAGAACTGGGAGGAATGAGATGCCTTCTGTTACCCAAATATAGCACTGTGTTTCAAAAGCCAGAGTTCATACATTTTAGCAAAACACATACTAGCACACATGCACATTTTCTATTGATGACACCAGACAAACTACTGGGCTGGCCTTTTTGGAAATATCTTTCATTAACCAATACTGAATTCTACTATCAGATTCATCACTGTCACTGGCCTCTGTAGTAAGAGGAACAGAGTTGTTAATTTTGCTATTGTGTCACAGTACAAAAAAAAAGAATAAAATTAAGGTACAAAATGACCTATCAAATTTGCTTGACAGGTGCTAATTCACTTTGATCTATCCCTCACCATAATTTCATCGGCAGGGAGACCATACATATTTATAAATGTGGGAGCATGCTGCTGTTCTTGTTCTGTTTGTAATTTACAGCAACAAAGAATCCATTTAGATTACCATACTTGAAGTCCCAAGGTGACTGTGTCGTGGATACAGGCCCCCTGCTGCGCAGGATACCTAACATAATAAAGAATAAAGCAAAACAATGGTACACTGAGACCAAGGCTCCTGGGTAATCAATTCAGGTATTTACAGCTGAAACAATAGCACTGTGCAAATCAGTATCATTACTACAATTTGCTGATGGAAACCCCAGGGAACTCAGGAAATGTCTGCCTGCAAAGCAGTTGATTAATCTGAGTTACTTATGTTTAGTTACAGCATTGTTTTTTCAGTAATAATTAACAGTAAACCGCAGTTTAAAAAAACGTCAGCCAAATCAATCAGCAGGATACATTATCCTTCACGTTGCTTCTGCCTTCCACACTGACCAACATAAATGTCTGCCATCAGAAAATATGTAACAAACTGTGAAACACTGTATGCTAAGGGCGGTCATAGGAAACCCACCCTTTGTACAATACATTTTATTATGTAGTATACTAGACCTGCTGGATTCGTGTTTCTTTCTACCCACTTCCAGTCTTACATATTTTAGAAGAAGTGCAAGAGTTGTTAAACAGGGCATCAATTTCTTTAACTGGATGCTGTTCTCTCTCACACCCACGTACAGCTTGCTTTTCTTTTCCCCCAGTCCTTTCAGACTTTTCCTCTTTGGGGAAAAAGTAAATTCTGGAACATCTTTTTTTTTTTTTTTTTTTTAAAGACCATTGTCTCAGCACTTTGGCCAGGAAAAAGCATGTTCCACATTGTGGGAAAGGATTTTATTATGCATTATTTTATTTTTTATAAAATATTCCAACAACAAAAACAAAGTATGTGGGAGAGAAAAAGCAAGCGGTGTGTGTTTTTAATCTAATCTGTTCACATGACAAACTTTCCTATGCACAACTAGACTTTCCTTTTCCAAGGTGGTTGAGGGAAAGTAAGCATAGCCTGATTCTCCCCGTGTGCTGGGACACACAAGAGCCTTGAAGCCTAGATGGAAGTTTATTTGCATGCAGTGTGAAACCCGCCCCACAATGATTTGCAAATTGTAGAAATAAATAAATGGTTAAAAAAATAAAGGAATGAAGTCTTCAGAGCAGTCTCTCTTACCATTAACCAACATAATATTCAACACAAACTCTGTTTTTAAAACATTTAAAAGACAAACGAGATCATCTATTGATATCCCACTTTGTGTGATACCAACTAATAAGCGTCCTATACAAACAGAAGGAAATCAAGGAGGAGCTCTCTGCACTACAGACTCTCATATAAAAACAAAAAAATCCACCACCAACAAACTTCCACACAAACTTCCTTAGGGCTGGACTTTACAAACAAAAAAAAAAAAGGAAAAAAAAAAACAAGCCACTTATAATGCTTACTTCACTTCTCTACATAAGAAAAAGGGCAATAAACTGTCTAAACTCCTACATGCCCCAGGATACTTCAGGTCCGGTACTCTCAACTCCCCTAATACCATTGTAAACCTATCCAACCACACTCTTAGCCTGGCAGAAGAATCTGTCCTATCTCAGAGAGACTATTTTTGCCCCGCCAGACCACACACATGATGATTCAGTTCTGTGGTGACCTGAAAGCCTATTTTTGCCATTTCTGTCTGAAGGAATATTTCCAGCACACCACTGAACATCACATTGACCTTCAGGATTCCCCCTGCCGACCCCACAAGAGGAAGGCCTCTACATGGACCCCTCCTGATGGTCATAACAAGAGTCTGGACTTCTATACTGATTGCTTCCGCAAACATGCAGGCTGACATTGTGAACAACATCACGTGACATATAACTTCAGCTATGCAGAACACAATGCTGTCCAAAGCCACAAAAACAATTCTAACATTATAATCCAAGAGTCTGACAAAGGGGTGCTACAGTCATCATAAACAGGCCAGATTAGGAACAGAGGGCTGCCAGACAACTTACCAAAACCACATTCTTCAGGCCTCTTTTCTTTGGCCCCACTGAAAAAATACCAAAAGAAACTACACCATCTGCTCATGAAACTCTGGGTAAGAAAATAGCTCTGGTTTCATGCCTATTCTGACATTTGTCTGTTTGCTAAGATTAAATAAACAGATATCCCTTTGTTTGCAACATTGGACACCTAGCCATTAAGAACAAGACTCAGAATCCCAGTTGATTCTAACCAATCACATGGCAATAACTTTCAGGCACTATTGACCTGGCCTGCCTTCAAACCTATTCTTAGAACTGTACTATGAAAACAGAACAACAGGTCATATTTACCAAGCACTATACATGCACTAATTTAAAAAGTTAAGGCTAGAACAGACCTATTGGGGCAATTATAGTTGTCCAGGTCACAATCGATGCAAAACTGCTCTCTACATCTTATTCTTTGCGCTTTGTCTGATTCAATACTAGGGCTACGTCTAAACTATACCCCTCTGTCGGCGGAGGGATGTAAATTAGACGTTTTGAAAGTGCAAATGAAGCGGGGATTTAAATATTCTGTGCTTCATTTGCATAATTGCGTCATTGCGCTGTTTCGAACAAGCGCCATTTCGAATCTGAATCCACAGTTTAGATGCCTCTTTTTCCAACAACGGGGTACTTTCTTGAAAGATTCTGTACTCCTCAAAAAACGAGTACAGGAACTTTCAAAAAAGCGCTCTATTGTCAAAAAACAGCATCTAAACTGTGGTTCCATGTTCGAAATGGCTCGTTTGAAACAATATTTAAATCCCTGCTTCATTTGCACTTTCGAAACTTCTAATTTACATCCCTCTGCCAACAGAGGAGTGTAGTTTAGATGCAGCCTTAGTGTCTCAAGTGACAGTTCCCACCAGAAGAGACTATTCCACTCTCAAACCGATCTGTCTGAAATTTATTCCTCATATTCAACATTCATTTTCTGTTTCTTGCTTTCATTTCATCACCCATTTTTCATCCTCTTTAATTCCAAAAAGGTGAAAAGCTTTGCATTCCATCACCAATGCTTAAATCCAAGAAGTATCCTTCAGATGCATTTTTAATATAAAATGGTCATACCAGTAAGAGGGCCAGCTTTCAAAATAATTAGCTAGCACTGGACAGTAGCATTTAGGCTTCTCACGTATTTCAGATTCTTTTGAGGATTTGGGAGTGAGGAGGAGAAGAACCCTGTCTGTTCAGATAGGACAATGGCAATCCTAATTGTGTTACCATCTAACCTTTTCAAATGAACATTCAAGTTCTACAGTGAAGTTCAAATACTGGGGAAAATATGGAAAGTACTCTCATAAACATCCAAAAAATGGGCACAAATAATAGAGGGAACACATTCCTTTAAGGTATCTGTAGATCTGAACTTTGTAGTTGCCGCTGTGATACATGTCAATGGTCAGACAGAAATCCATGGAGACAGTTGGTCCACAATTCAAATCTTTGGGCCTCAACCACTTGACCTCCATTGCCACAATTTAAGTGGAAAAAGTGAACAGCTGGGAAGCTCTTTGATAGTCACGGACCACTAAAAGAGGTATGCATTAAACAGTATATGTTGTACCAGAGTTTCTTGCTGAAGACCATATCATTTAGAAAGACTGTCTATTAGTCAAGTGCTCTCTTAGGGACACAATCTGCTAAATAAGAAAGTTACATATAGTATGGGCCCCATTAGTTTTGTGAGTTTATCGCCTTACAAAACCTAATCCAGATAGATTTGTAAAACATGACATTTTTAAAATGCAAGCAAAAGAATTATTGAAAATGGACAAAAGCTAAATAATGACTAGAAAAAAGTGATCACAAATTACTTTCAGATGAATATAAAAAGGCCATAGTTTCAATACATCCCAAGTTCAGGAGGGCCACTGTGATCATCTATTCTGACCTCTTGTACAACACATGCCATAGAACTTCCCCAAAATAATTCCCATAATTCCATAACTTTTGGAAGAAAATGCCCAATCTTGATTTAAAAAAATGCTCAGTCATGCTGAATCCACACTCCACTTTATGACTTGCTCCAATTTTGAATTAGTCTCATTGCTACAAATGTTCACCTTATTTCCAGTCTGATTTTATCTAGCATCAGCTTCCAGTCACTGCCTAAGTGAAAAGCCCAATATTAAATATCTGTGTCCCCACGTTGACACCTATAGCCTGTAATTAGGTCACCCCTTTACCCTTCTCTTTGTTAAGATCAATAGATTGGGTTCCTTAGTTCTATCACTATAAGGCAGGTTTTCTAATCCTTTAATCATTCTTGTGATTCATCTCTGAATGCTCCCCTATCAACAACCTTCCCTAAATGTTGACATCAATAAAGATGAATAATATAATCTCCCAAGGAAAATGGAAGAAGTCCCATCCTATGAGTCATTTAAAGTAGTCAGGGCAGTGGAGAAAAATATTTTAGGGAACAATCTTGCACTAGGAGGACTAACAAAAAACAGGACTATGTAGCACTTTAAAGACTAACAAGATGGTTTATTAGGTGATGAGCTTTCGTGGGCCAGACCCACTTCCTCAGATCAGATAGTGGAAGAAAATTGTCACAACCATATATACCAAAGGATACTGTCATTCATGCTTAAATTCAACACTTTGCGCCTAAGTTTAAATAAAGACATTAATTATCTTACCCATTACAAAGATAGCTTCCCCAATTATCACCTCTAGTATCATTAGCTCACAGACATTTACCTCCCCCGCATCTCCCTTCTGTTCTGAAATTTGATTTGTCCTTTTCATATGCGTTCATTTTTTTTAATTGTATCCTTTGGTATATATGGTTGTGACAATTTTCTTCCACTATTTGATCTGAGGAAGTGGGTCTGGCCCACAAAAGCTCATCGCCTAATAAACCATCTTGTTAGTCTTTAAAGTGCTACATAGTCCTGTTTTTTGTTTCAGCTACACCAGACTAACACGGTTACATTTCTATCACTATTCTAGGAGGACTAAGTAATCAAATAGGCCTTTCTCCACCTCTGTCTTCTATTGTTTAAATTCATTGAGTAGTAGGGCATAATCTAGACCAGTACCCATAAGGGCAAACAGAGGTCTTCTGGGGTAGGTCAACTCATTTTGATATTTGCCTAGTTTACAACAGGTTACATAAAAAGTATGAGCAAAGTCAGTAAAATTAAAATGTATACTGCTTTAGATTCTACAGAAAATAATGTAAGTACAATATTTATGTTCCCATTGATTTATAATTACATGGTAAAAAATGAGAAAGTAAGCAATTTTTCAGTCATAGTATGCTGTGATACTTTTTGTCTTTTTATGTCTGATTGTGTAAGCAAATAACTTTAAGTTAAGTGAAACTTGGCGATATGCAAGACAAATCAGGTTTAGTGGGTCTGGCCCACAAAAGCTCATCACCTATTAAACCATCTTGTTAGTGTTTAAAGTGCTACATAGTCCTGTTTTTTGTTTCAGTTTCTGAAAGGGGTACAGTATTCTGGAAAGGTTGAAAATAACTGATTTAGGCTACATTCATTCATTCATTCATTCATTCATTCATATATATACACACACACACATGCATCTTGGCAGTTTTTGGGCCCACCAATTGTGCCAGAAAATGTGTATACAGTAAATAGATTAATACAAATTGCATTATTTCACCATCATGGCCAAAACTTGGGTAGTATAGAGAGAAAATGTGCACAGGCACAGAAAAAGTGTTTGTAGTAGGCCTTTCAGTTCCAATATTGCTTTTAGGAACATCTTTTCCTCCAAATATTCAACATTATATATACAGTAGTACCTGAAAGACCCAAGAAAAACAGCTTTACTTTAGACTCCTTCACTAGTCAAACTAATGCATTTTTTAAACAAACACACATGCACACACACTTTAAATTCTGAGGTCAGCATCTATAGCTATAGCACTATTTGGCTGCATTATATTTCATGAATTATTTGTTTCATGGTCTTGAAGAGCTACAGCCCAAAGCTATATGGTAAGTTCCCATGAAATAATTTCTTTTCCTATAAGGGGTCATTAAAGAGCATTAAAAAAATATAAACAAAATATACTAAAGTTATCTAAAAGGCATGATTGAAAAGTTTTCAACAACAGTGAACTAGCACTGAAAACCCATATAGCCAGCATTTAAAATCATGTCAATGCATACAAATGAATTCATAAAAATCAACATGCAAATAGTTCCCTTCACAGACCCTTCTAATTAAATTTATTAAACACATACAAAAGCTGAAAGCTGTCAATCAGAAGTAAAAATGAGCCAGAGCTCCAGGGTGCTCAGAGAGAAGTTGAGATTGTGGATCTCAAATACATTAAGCTAAGAGTTTCACAGCACAATGAGTTGAAGAGGCACTTGACACGTAAGGTAAACATATTGATGCCATATAAAATTCAAAACTTTCTAATACAGTTCAGCAAGCTAAGGGAAATAATGCACTTAATCCAAAAATATTATGCAGGGCTGAAATTTTACTTGGGAACAGACAATAAGGATTTTTGCTAAATCCTGGATGGAGAAGGTATTTTTATTTTTAAGAAGCCCAATAAACAAATGCATAAATAAATAAATAAAACATTTTCCTTGTAGAGTGGGAAGATAAAAATAAATCAAGGAATTAAAAACAGGCATCCAAATTGATGATAAATTAAATACATAAAACAGTGTAGAAAAAGATACAAAGTAATAAAAAGAGTGATAATAGCGTCAGTTACAGCTTCAGTATGAAGTCTTCTCTGGAAGATGCTATACAGTGTTATGCGGCTTGCACAGCTCTGCTATCATATCATATTCATACACAAGTACAGAGTACGTCTTTTGGATGCTGATGAAGCCAGTCTGCAGACAAAATCTGCCTTTTGCAGTGGTGAGCTGCCCAGGCTTTAAGGCTATAGGCCAATTTAGTGGATTTAAGGTTAGCAAACAGACTCAGGGAGAAAAAACAAAGGGTCTGATTCTAATCTCACACTGATGGAGATTAGATACAACTGAGTGGGTGTCAACTCATGCTGGAGACTGAAAGGGGTTAAAATGGGCAGGCAGGTCAATTAACTCCATGGCTGCAGTCACTCCAAAGGAGATGGGAGGTGTGTTAGGGGCTAGCAGGTAGTCCACAGTTACTCCCTAAGAGGATGGGGGAACCTAAGAGGTGGGGAAAGGCGCAAGATAGGATAAGGCAGGCCTTGGCTGCTGCCTGGAGGGACCCTGAGCTGGGACTTGCCTGTGGACATGGTACATGCCAGGACAATGTGTCCTAGAAAGGCTTTGTTATACTCTCTTCCTCCTGCAGGGAACATGTGTGGGCCAAGTTACAAAGTTTCTGTAGTGAGAGGGGTCCACAGTGAGAATATGACATGAGACATACCACCAGAGAAGGACCAATGACTAGCCAGAGCCTATCCTCAGGATGGTCAACAAGTGACTCCACTCCCAGTGAGTGTACCCTGTAACAAACTCCATGAAAGGGCGGTATTGAAAATATCAACCAATAGCGACCTCAATGGCTCCCTGCTGGCTGTAGTCAGCCAGGAAGGACATGGGCAAAAACAGTGGTGGTGGCTGTTCACAGCTGAACAACACGGTGTAAAACTTTGAGAAGATTCTGAATTTGCACTCTTCTATCATTGCTCTGATCCATAGAAGCAAAATACAAACAAAATAAAAAAAACAACCTTAGTTTGAATTTGTTATTTTAATTCATAAAAACTTTTTTTTGGTGAGTAATTTTCAAAAGACTCCCACCAAGTGGTAGTGCCAAAGAGTAACCAAACTGTTCACCAGGTACAACAATTCCGCATATCAAACAGCTGTTCAAATATGATGCTGAAATGACAACTGAATAAAACTAGTGGCCATTAATGAACTCAACAATTCAAATAATTTGTGCACGGGAAATTGGCATTTCAACATACTCCCTAGAGTGATCATGGATTCAATTTATTATGTGTTCAAAATGGATTTAGGAGAAAATTTTTCTTCTAGCTCCATAAACTATCCATAATGTCTAGAGATTCACAATTCAATAGATGTTTCTGAATGGCTTTGAAATCCTTTGGACCCAGAAAGCAGAGTCATGTTTTTTGCTACTACGCTACCCCTAAAGTGTTCCCGAGCTGTACCAAGTTTACACTATTTTAATCAAGAATGAATTGTTTGTTATATGCCATACTTCATGAAAACATATGATCACTAAATGGATGGATTTGTTATGATGGTAAGATCATAATATTGGTTCTTGGCACTAAACTCAAGTTCCTGCAATGCCAGTTGCTAGCATCCTTATGCCTGAACTGATGTCTGCTCTCTCTTACCTTCCCTAGTCATGCAAAAAAGCCCCAAGTTCCTTAAATAGCTGCTTCCCACTCTTGGTTTCTGTTCAAATCAGGAAAATGAAATACCCATAACCCCACCATGACTCCCAGACTGACTTGGTGTAGCTCACAAATCAATTTCCAGAGCCTCCTTCCTTTACTTATTACTATTTAATAATAAATCATATTCAAAAATAAAAAGCGGGGATTTGAACTCACATGTCTCCACACATGGCCTCTCTAAGGGTGTGTCTAGACTATAGAGTTTTGTCGACAAAAGTCCACTTTTGTCGACAAAACTATACCTGCGTCTACACTACCGCTGAGTTCTGTCGACATAACGTCAACAGAACTCAGCAGTTTTGTCGATGCTGGTAAAACTCATTTTACGAGGCATAATACCTTTTGTCGACAGAGTTCTGTCGACAGAAGGTGTTATTGCATCTAGGGTTGTGTCCAGAATACAGGGTTTTGTCGACAAAGCAGCTTGCTTTGTTGACAGAACTGAATGTAGTCTAGACGCTCTTTGTCGACAGAAGCTTTGTCGACAGTATCTGTCGACAAAACTTCTGTCAACAAAACCCTGTAGTCTAGACGTACCCTGAGTGCCCTAAAATGCATCACGATGTTTACTATTAATCTGCCTCCTCCAGAAAGCCCTTGGGTAGGATGACAGCTAGTCATAGCAGTTTCAGTGCTATGATATCCATTCTGTGTTAGAAATAGTGGTGACCAAGAATCACCGTGGCATTGTACAGGTTTTTTTAAAAAAAATAAAATGTGCGCACACACTTCTACCTATCATACAGCTTTTTCTAGCTCCTTCTTCATTCACAAACCACAGAACACTATGTGGAGAGATCAGGATGACTGCAATGGACATTATTCTTTATCCTGTTTATAAGTGGTTCTGAACAAGTAGTTATGAAAGAAAGACTGGACCACTTTCCATGCGGTGTGTCATGTGTCATACACACAGAAGGGAAATCAAGACAAGCCTTCTAGAGTTCTTTTAAGTACTTGAAGGAAGCAACTGACATAAGGGGACGCAGACTGGGTAGTTTAAGTTTATCAACAAAAAGTATGACAATACTGAAATTGTCATAGCCCAACCATAACGTCAGGCAACCTTAATAGAGGCTGAACCTCCCAAATCTGGGACTCCCCTGGCGTTAGCATGGGAGATGAGTCCCAGCCCCAGCCGGGGAATCCCTTGTTGCAGTGGAACTGTCAGCAGCCAGGCGGTCCCAGCCAGGAATCTGGCAAACACCTGGTGGCAGCAGGGCTGGGGTGACCGGGGAACCCCCCAGTTGAAGCAAAGCTGGCGGAGGTGGGCAGCTGGAATCCCCAGCAGCAGCGGACAGGCCCTAATAGTGGGGTGGGGCTTCCAGATGCCCCGGTTGGGGTACACCTAGCAGCAGTAAGGCCAGTGCTGGCCAGGTGGCTGTAGACGGGAAACCTGGGGAACATCCCGCGACAGTGGGGCCGACAGCAGCCGAGCAGTCCCCACCGGGAACCCAGAAGCCCCGAGGCAGTGGGCAGGTAGCAGAGTGGGAGCCATGCCAGTCCAGTGTTGGGGGGTGGGCAGCTGCAGGACCAGGAGCTCCAAGAAGAGGAGCACGGGAGTGGTGCAGCCAGCAGGGTAGCACTGACCTCCCCTGATCCCAAACTCCATGGTACGGGATAGCTCAGGTCCCAACGGTGTCAGACCAGGGAGACCCAACCTGTATTGGCTAAAACACAAACCACATTACATTACCCAGCAGTTTTAGCCAACAATTAGCTGTCATTGGATGACTCAATTTTAATTAGAGATGTCAAAACACTCAGGGTACGGCTAGACTACACATTTTTTTCCAGGATACTGAAGGTATCCTGGACAAACTGTTCTGCATCCAGGGAACACATTTGCTCTTCCTCTTTTTTTTGCGGAAGAGCAAACACACTCTTTAGTTGTGTCATCATTCAAAATGAGATCACCAAATTTATGGCCTAAGCAGGATTTGGTAGGTAAGTTTCCAGAGCTGAAAAAAAATCTAAGAGCACTAATCCAGCACACCAAGCCCTCCCTAGGCACTAAAATCTTTACAGAAGACCGTGCATATAGTGTACCGAAGATCAGTTATGTATTGTCAATGCATGTGTAGCATATGCCCTGTGACAATTCAGGAATTCCATTTCTTAAATGAATCACTGTCAAGTTACACGTCTCTGGGCTGAAGAAGCTTCTGTTAAATGTAAAAAGAACAAATATGAGCAATTAAAACTATGGCATCTGTGGTTTGATTTAAGCTCAAATACATGCCTAGATATTGCCACGTAGTAACATGGTCAGGAAGAGAAATGTACAGTACCTGGATAACTTGTGGGCAGCCTTGATGGCAGATTGATGTGCTGTGTACATGTGTACATATATAAAACAATATGACCAAGACTTCATACAATTTAACCTGTTATTCAAATGACTGAAGTCTGAAAATCCCTTTCCCCACACACAAGTACACATGCACACTTTGGGTCACATTCCTTCTTTCATTCTTCTTTCCTTGCCTCGTCTTCCCCCATTCCCTAAGCAGCTTAGACAAAGAAAGCAATAAAAGAGTGATAGGAAGAAATCTAGCAACTCAGCAAGCTGCTCTGGACTTGCTGCAGCTAAGGGAGAGGTTCCCCTTCCCCATCCCCCACCCAGCCTAGCTCAGACCACGGAGTAGTGCCTCACTCTAGCCAGGCTCCACTGAGGCTGTGGAGATGTGATTCCCACTATCCCTAAGCTTCTGCAGTGAGAGAGGACTGAGAGTAGACTTCTTTTCCTAGGACTGCCTGCAACCCCCTACAGAACCCCTCATCCTCAGCTCCACCCTAGTTCCTGCACCCCCATTTGGAGCACTCACTCCAACCCCCAAAACCCAGCCTTGAGTCCCCTCCCACAGTCTTAACCTCTCAGCTCACCCCCACACATGGTCCATGTTTTTTGATGTGCACCAATATGGGCATTGTGTCACACATTACCTCTACATTGAATGACAACAATCATTCTGCATGTGGACATAAAACATTAAAGGATCCCTAGAGGTGTTTAAGTCTCGGCTTGACAAAGTGCTGGCCGGGTTGATTTAGTTGGAATTGGTCCTGCCTAGAGCAGGGGGCTGAACTTGATGACCTTCTGAGGTCTCTTCCAGTTCTATGATTCTATGAAACAGTGATTAGGACCCCAAATCCCATTTTCTAATGTGATTTAGGAGTCGTAGGTTCCTAAGCCCAGAAAGTCACTTTTGAAAATGGGATTTGGGGTCTGAATTCACTTAGGTGTTCATGAGAATTTTACTTCAAGCCTCCTTGGCCTCTTACTCCAAGTCACTGGCTTCTTATTCATTGCACTGATTTCCTTGGGAGCAACAATCCAATTCCATGAGAGAAAAACCTGATGCCACATGAAAGCAGCGAAGAATACCTAACAATCAGTTAAGCATTATGGACAATGGGGGCTAAAACCTACCAAAATACTGGGGCTCCCCAGGAAGACATTTCCCCTACACCCATTTCATTCCCACATCTCAAACTGAGCTGTACTTTTCCCCTGCTTCCTGTCCTGACCTTCTGTAATCTACTGAAATCTGCACAGAACAAGGAGGCTGGTAACAATCAACTGAAGTCATGATTGAAGCTCTTCCTATGCTCTATCAGTAAGCTCTCCCCTTGCCTCTGGTGCCCAAACCCTAAACATCCTACATTAATCTGCTTTATCAAAGACAATATATTAGAGGTAAACTCAGAAAAAAATGACTAATGGGACTCTGGATAAAACTGAGTATGAATCTCTCTGTGCTTTTGATAAAGGGGATAGCCCCAGCTCTATCTGAAACCATGGATGTGGGAATATGCAATCTTCCATTCTCTAAGACATCACTCCTGCGAAGTGATAAGGACCTTCACACCAGTCCAGCACTTCATCTAAGCATTTACTTAATTTAAACCACATTAGTCCTATTATCAAACGCATATGCTTAAGTGGTGTGTTGAAGTAGGTGTTGGGTACTCAGCACTTTGTAGGATATAACTGTTAGCAAAAAATGATGCATTTTGATTACAGTAAATACAATTTTGAGAGCAAAATCAAAACCAACAGCTAAAGTAAGTGGGAGATGCAATGTTTAAAAAAAAAAAAAAAGGATTCATACACAGTTAACTGAAAATGCTCCCTTTTTCCTGCAAGAATTCTCCACACATACAGGAAATCAACAAGTGCTAAATGGATCTATTTTCTTTTGAGATTACCATTTTTATAGAATGCACTACCCAAGTGACAAGCACAATTATTTAAGATTAGTGTTTAAAACCTGGGTCAGTACAACACTGAGCCGTACATCTCATGTTGACTGAACCCATATTTTCTTTTAACCTAGTCCAGTGAAGTTGCCAGAGGTGAAAACATAGTCTGTTTTTCCATCACACTATTGTTATTGTACACATGAAACAACAGAATGGACTTTTTTACTTTTAGAATGAGAAACTAAATAAAAGGCTGAAATGGTAGCAAAACTTATTTCCATTCACAGCAGACAGCAGGAGCTAATCTAAAAATTTCATTTTCTTCCTCCTCCCTTTTACCTGCCCTAGATGTCTACAAAAGTTCTTTGTCTAAATTTTCTTCAGAGCCTGAAGGGGGGAGGGTGAACAAATGGAGGATGGATGGGAAAGGACATCAAAGGGTTGCCAGAAAAACCCCTAACAAAGTTAGAAGATGAACAAGACCTTAAGAAGGAGTAAAAGTAGCAATATTTTGACAATTCATTTTGGTCCTGACAAAACAAAGGGAAAACAATGAACAAAGGGACAAGGATATGGAATAACTGTATTCCAGCTCCTGAATGGTCTTCCCAGACAATAAGGATATAAAGGAAGTGCTGAATTTACTGACTTTTGCAATACTCTCAGACACAAAGAGGTAGTTATGTTAGTCTGACAGAAAAAATGAAGCATCGGGTACTTATAGCCCATTCTATTAGCCTCAGTTAGCACAGACACCCTAATTGACAATATTTTTTTCTTTCTCTTTCCCTCCCCATCCCGTCTTTCTCTATTTATTTATACCTGGACCTCTTACTCCATTCATCCGAAGAAGTGGGTTCTGCCCATGGAAGCTCATGATACTATCTACATGTTTTATTAGTCTTTGAGGTGCTGCAGAACTAATCATTGTTTTTTAAGTTCTCTCCAATTGAGGTTTCCAAGGGGCACTCAGGGTTGTGTGGCACACCTCACTACCACATGCCCTTAGCATGAGGGAGCCTTGTCTGTGCCTGCTGTGGGTCTGCACCACAGCCTCTAGCAATGCAAACATTCCCCTTTAGATCTCTCAGTCTCTCCACTGGCCAACTACAGGCACACTCAAACTCTGAGCCCTCCAAGCCTCTCCGTGGAGCATCCAAGCCCTGGTCTACTGGACATTCACCATATTCAGAATTGCATATTCCAAAGACAGGATACATCTCATTTTACCAGTTCCCCACCCCAAGTCATCACTTTGCTTAACACACAGCACTTCGATATATTTGTATTGAGATCAAGTATATTTGTATTTAACAAAGCACAGAGATTCAAGTGACAGGACACAAAAGTGTGGGGAACAAATGACTACATATAAAATCTTAACATGCCTTCTAGACCAATTAAATTAATATGATCCACCTCGTGTTAAATTGCTTTGGTTTTTTTTTTTTTTTTTTTTTTTTTTAGTCTAAGCCTCAACACAGTTTGAGTTAGTTACTGATGAAATTTGGTCTTCAGTGAACAAAAAGAGTTTTCATTTTCCCTGACTCCCCTCATCCCCCCTCAAAAATCCATTTAATGTTTCTTTCATGTGTGTGAACTACTAGCTAGGATTTGCAATATGAGGAGCAGTATGTTATAACAGCTTGGAAAATATTGGTTTAACGCAACAAAGCAGGTAAAATAGAACAAACAATGTTTTATCATCCCTATGGGAAGAAAAGTAAATTGTGTTCATGTGCTACTATGTACCATACAAGAGCAATGTCATTTCTCATATCAATTATCCATAGATCAGATTACTTTAATACAATATTAAAATTCCCAGTGATTTGGGGGCAGGTTTGCAAAGACCTTTAGGCACTCAGAGTTGCAGATGGGACTTACATGAAAGGATAAGTGAATTAGGCACGTCACTCCAATGAGAATTACTATTAAAATAAAAAAATGTTAATTTTACAGTATATCTACCAAACTATATATGTTCCACAAAATAGTAACGCAATTAAATTATTGTTTTTCCCACATTAACATTTCTTTTTTTAGCCTGAAGGATAATGTATTTGTTAAGAGAACAAGCAAGATAAGTTTAGATTACTTGTGTTTCACATTACTATAATGCTTAAGCCCTTAACACACCACTTCTCCATTTTACAGAATACTAATTATCAACATAAGAGAAAAACAACAATAAGCACACATGATATTCAGGAATTTACCAGTTCACCCTCTCAAATAGTTACAATTTTCTTGGGTGCAAGAACATTTATATTAAGCATTTATTTATAAACAGTATACAAACGGGAAATAAATGACCACTAGATATTATGACTATGTGACAGCCATGAATAGGACGTGTGCTATCACTGTTTATATAAGAAACAAAAAACAGGACTATGTAGCACTTTAAGACTAACAAGATGGTTTATTAGGTGATGAGCTTTCATGGGCCAGACCCACTTCCTCAGATCAAATAGTGGAAGAAAATTGTCACAACCATATATACCAAAGGATACCATTAAAAAAATGATCCTTTGGTATATATGATTGTGACAATTTTCTTTCACTATTTGATCTTAGGAAGTGGGTCTGGCCCACGAAAGCTCATCACCTAATAAACCATCTTGTTAGTCTTAAAGTCCTACATAGTCCTGTTTTTTGTTTCAGCTACACCAGACTAATACGGCTACATTTCTATCACTGTTTATATAAGTACATTATAAGTGCATCAGTAGAAGGTATTACATACAAGACACAGTTAAATGCAACGTATTGACCTTCTGGACTTTGTAAAGGTCTTTAATAATTGATTAACCATTCATCAAAATGCATATTAAACATTTGTAATTCTTTATGGATTGTTTGTACATGTAACTTTAACATATGACTATTTTCTTTAAGGCCTTACACGGCAAAGAAAAAATATTTAATCCTATTAAAAAAAAAATCTATGTAAGCCTATGAGGGACTGAATGACTCATTAAGAATGCTAATTGCCCTTAGCTGGCATTTAAACCTATGAGAATGGAGGACCACACAGTGTCATACAGGATGGGCCCTATTCTTTTTTGTATTGTAGTGGGTGAATGGGTCGACATAGCACTGATTTGGCACACTGAAGACATGGGGACTTTGCTAGTGATTTCAGTGGGAACAATATTAAATTTTTAATGTTAAGCTAATGAAAGGTTGATACCTTCGCTACCTTCAGTGATCCATTTAATACTGTGACACACTATGAATATATATTGTATTTACCAAGTTCCAAGGGGTACATATACTTTATAAGCCTTCAAATAAAGTAAAATGTATACATTTACATTTTGACCTTTTATCCTCTGGTTATATATGGCAGAGATTAACTTAGTCTATAGTCAACGTAATCCAGTCTGGTTTTAGAGGCACAGCAGTAGAAAAGATCAGGGCTGACATTAAAGTCTAGGGAACATGAATAAACCCAAACTAATTACTTTCAAGAGTTTAACATCTCAGCTTCTAAACCAAGCTTCACCTTTAAAGCCTGAATCCTCCTTCCAATGTGGATCCAAATTCTGTGATGTCTCTGAATTCTTTGGTCCCACACGTTAGCCTTGGTGTACGCTCAGCTTCTCTCAGCAAATGGCATAAGGATGATAGTTTCAGAACAAAAAGCTCAGCAAAAATTGCAGCTGTGCTAAAATTTCATAATAGAAGTCAGAGTTAGGCAGTTAGCCTTTCATTCCCATTGGCTAAGCCTATCCCAATATGGTACAAACTTTTCAGTGACTTATTTTGGCTGTCTGACAAAAAAGAGAGACACAAGGGATTTGTACCAAAAGTGAAATTGAAAGGGGGGAGGGAATGTGAAACTGTAAGAACTGAATCCAACAGAAGGGTTTGCTTAAAAATGCATAAACCCCCAAACTGATAAGCTTCATATAAGCTCTAGTGATGATATAAGGTGCCAAAAGGCACTTTAAAATAGTTCTTTAAGCACTGTAACAAAAATACTGGAAAAAAAAAATCACACCTCTAGCCAAGTCTTTGGGGAAATCAGTGTCAAGAAGCAGAAGATCTAATTAGCACCCATGCAATACTATGGAAGTACCAGAATGGCTGAATGTTTAGTGATAGAAATGCAGCCGTGTTAGTCTGGGGTAGTTGAAGCAAAATGCAGGACAATGTAGCACTTTAAAGACTAACAAGATGGTTTATTAGATGATGAGCTTTCGTGGGCCAGACCCACTTCCTCAGATCAAATAGTGGAAGAAAGTAGTCACAACCATATATACCAAAGGATACAATTTAAAAAAAATGAACAAATATGAAAAGGACAAATCACATTGCAGAACAGAAGGGGGATGCGGGGGGGTGGGAAGGGGGAGGAAGGAAGGTAAGTGTCTGTGAATTGCTGATATTAAAGGTAGGGAGAGTGGGATGTTTGTGAGTTAATGGTATTACAGGTGATAATTGGGGAAACTGTCTTGGTAATGGGTGAGAAAGTTCAAAGACTTGTTAAGTCCTTGTTGGTAAGTGTCGAATTTTAACATGAATGACAGTTCAGAGGATTCCCTTTCAAGTGCAGATGTAAAAGGTCTTTGTAGCAGAATGCAGGTGGCTAAGTCATTTAGAGAGTGTCCTTTCTGGTTAAAGTGGCAAGAAACTGTTTTCTCTTTGTGATCTTGTCTGATATCTGTTTTGTGGGCATTAATCCTTTGGCGAAGTGTCTGAGATGTTTGTCCAATGTACATAGCAGACGGACACTTTCGGCACATGATAGCGTAGATTATATTTCTGGATGCGCAGGAATATGTGTTCTTGATCTTATAACTCACTTGGTTAGGTCCAATAATGGTATCAGCAGAATGAATATGTGGACAAAGCTGGCAACGGGGTTTGTTGCAAGGGAAGGTACCAGGGTTGGTATTAGTGTGGTATGTCCTGTGGTGGTTGGTAAGAATCATCTTGAGGTTAGGTGGTTGTCTATAGGAGACTATGGGTCTGTCTCCCAGAGCCTCTTTGAGTATGGTATCCTGTTCCAATATAGGCTGTAGTTTATTGATAATGTGTTGGACAGGTTTAAGTTGGGGGTTGTAGGTGATGACAAGTGGTGTTCTATTGTTGGTTTTCTTGGGTCTGTCTTGAAGTAGATGGTTTCTAGGTATTCGTCTGGCTCTTTCAATTTGCTTTTTTGTTTCTCTGGGTGGGTAGTTGAGATTTATAAATGCTTGGTAGAGATCCTGAAGCTTCTGGTCTCTGTCAGTGGGGTTAGAGCAGATGCGGTTGTATCGAAGGGCTTGGCTATAGACGATGGATCGTGTGGTGTGTTCTGGATGGGAGCTGGATGCATGTAGGTAACTGTATGAGTCAGTGGGTTTTCTGTAGAGAGTGGTGTCTAATTTTCCATTGTTGATTTGTACGGTGGTGTCCAGGAAGTGGATCTCTCGTGTAGAATGGTCCAGGCTGAGGTTGATGGTGGGGTGTAGGTTGTTGAAATCTCTGTGGAATATCTCCAGTGTTTCTTGGCCATGTGTCCAGATCATAAAGATGTCATCGATGTACCGTAGGTAGAGGAGGGGTGAAAGGGGACGGGAGTTGAGGAAACGTTGTTCTAGGTCAGCCATAAAGATGTTAGCATACTGTGGGGCCATGCGTGTACCCATGGCTGTGCCGCTGATCTGGAGGTATAAGTTGTTCTCAAACCGGAAATAATGTTTAGGTGGGAGAATGTTTAGGTGGGAGATTGTAAGGTGCTTGGATATTTGTATTTGAAAGATTTGTGTTCCCACAAGCATATGTGGAAAGAGTTTTTATTAAATTGGCTTGATAAATCTGGAATAGTGGCTGAAGAATGCCAATGAATAAACAAGATAAAAAACTGTTCAAACACTGAATTGTATTTATTGCATTTGAAAGGAAATCTACTTGTGTGTAAATTTGAATTCTCTCCTGTATAGATCCACTCTACTGAGTGTTGTGCCCTCATGCAGGACTGACCTTAACTCCAACTACCTAGCTTAAATTATAAAGTTTATAAAGCCATGATGAGGCAATCAAAACATCTGACTTGAAGGATACATGTTGCCAATCATGCCCTTTAATAGCCACCTTCTTGTTAAGCTAAACTGATCCAGGGAGGATACTGCCATTAGCAAAACCAGCTATTGGTCTACCATTTCCCTCCCTCCAAATCCAAAAAGGTAAGCTTCACTGTGCCTTTTGTGCATCAGAAAATGCAGTACACAATAGATATGAGCACAAACAGAGAAGGGAGAAAGAATAACACTTCTGAATAAAAAAACCTATAATATGATCTTAAATCTTTTAATCTGAAGAATGACACAGAAAAATTTAATCCAAGAAAAGGAGGCGCTCTGACTTACTGCATGCACTCACACAACAATTTTAGTAACTATGTTTATTATCAAACTAAAGGAATATTTAATTTGCCAACCCCATGATTAGTACCTCTTTCCTTCCAAATGGGGTTCTAGTCAAATTACTACAGAGAAAATAACCATTATAAAGAAAGAGAAAATACAAGTCCAACATTAAATTTATAACACTCAGCTGACTTTCTCAAATCAGAAATTTAGAAAACGATAAAAAAACTGCTTAATGCTAATAAACTGCAAACCACAACAAATGCACTTAAATTGGGAGGGAGGGAGTTGTGCTATAAAAGCATCAGGAGAGGAAAATTATTTTAAACTATAGAGTTTTGGAGGGACTAGAAAGAAAAAGAGAGGTCAAGGAGGAACACGTTACAGTTATTGAAGCAAAAGATGACCAAAGGATGAACAAAGACTTTTAACATGGAGAGACAAAACAAATGGTGATACTTTTCAGGAAGGATTTAGTAAAAGATGGGGGCAGGGATGCTACCAAGATGTGAGTATGAGAGACAACATGGAGTTTTCAATAGACAAAAAGCAGTTGCTGAGAGGTATTGAGAGGCAAGACACAAAGCTCTGTTTAACAGATAGGTGGCAAGAGTGGCTATCAAAGAGCAGTAGATATGTATGCTGTCTGAGACCGTGGGCCCTACAGTAGTTTCCAACAAAAAAATCAGTGAAAAAAATTATAAGGGGATCTACTGAAATTTCTACCATGGTAAATTAAAGATTGTGGCATATCTATGAGAAATACTGCATTCAAGGATGGGGATGAGCTATAGATTGCTCACTGTAAATGGAGTCCATTAGGGAGATTTTTTTGTATGAATAACAGATTTTAATTCTTCAGAGTAGGGACGATGGAGGGGGAGGGAGGTTAATTGCTTTCTTTGGAGAATTGAACCAAGTAGCTAGGATTTCTTAGAATTTAGTTACTGCAAGTTATAACACGGGAGCAGGCAAAAGACAAGGTCTATGCAAGGATTTTCAATGCTTATCTGTACCATAAATTAGCACATAACTCCTTAAACTAGGTGATACTTATTTTACAGTTTCTACCCATTTCCGCTTTTCATTTTCCTTCTCTGATTCCTCAATGAGATATCTTGATAGCTCATACATGGCTCTAAACTCTCTACCCTCCCCAAATTTATGTTATGGATTAGTCCTTAATGGGGATCGATTTCTTTGGCCTGTTTTTAAATTAATTAATTTAAAGTAACAAAAGGTATTATTCATTTGAAATGAACAGTATGTGCATGCAGAATGCAATATCTCAAGTCAAGGACTTAGTACTGTGAAAGACAAAATGTTAAACTCAGAGAGGTGGACTCTACTGATTTTTGCTCACAGATAATCTTCTGATCTTATAGTGTTCTATCTTTGATAACACCCATCTAAAACACCTAAGTTAAAGAAAACAAGAAATTAATTATTTTATCTCTGACCTATGAGAGTTGGGAAGATCTTGAGGTCCTTTAGAATATAATAGTAGAACATTGCCCCATTCATTGTATATGCAGGCCAAGCTCTACACCCAGTGGAAGGGCAGAAAATTAAACCACTTACTGTGTACAGGTTGGAGTAAGGGGAAGTGGACACAGAGTGGGTCTTTTTTCACTATGTAGACATGCCCTGTGATACACTGAGACAGGACCCACTGCTAATTTGGTGGACTAATACCCTGTGGTAACACTGAAAGAGAAGAGTACTTCCACTAGAGGGGAGTTCATTCTCAAAGGCATCCTCTTTGTTAAAAGCTCCCCAAGGACAGACGTACAAAGAAGATTGGAACTAAAGTAACCATTATTACTTGTTTGGGCTTCAATATTTGTCTTTTTTCTGCAATAAAATGGTCGTAGCTAATAACCATGATTATTTTGCTTGTTGTTAATGGAAATATCCCCAAAGGTACACACCACATGCAACTAAAATACAGTGAGTCACATCCCTGAATGGCATTAAAAGAGAGTAATTAAGATTTGGCCTACAATGTCTTGCTTCTCTAGACTGAAAATTTTCGTAATTTCCAGATACAATTACTTGGCACTCAGCAACTTGAAAACATCTCTTACAATCCTATGCTGCAAAGATCTGGGCATCTTTGGTTCCTGAACCAAATGAAAAAGGAACAACAGCCATTGGGGAAAAAATTAAAAAGTATAATGCACTGTGAATCAGGAAAACCCTTAGCCAGAATGGGCAGGAATGGTGTCCCTAGCCTCTGTTTGTCAGAAGTTGGGAATGGGTGACAGGAAGCAGATCACTTGATAGTTACCTATTCTGTTTGTTTCCTCTGAAGCATTTGGCATTGATCGCTGTTGGAAGACAGGATACTTAGCTAGATGAACCTTTGGGCTGACCCTGTATGGCCATTCTTATATGTGCTTCTATAAAATATTGCAAAAAACCCTCTATTTTGCCTTATAGCACTGTCAAGGGGCGACAGGCTCTTGGAGGCCGCTCAAATCTATTCTCTTTGAGCGGCCTAGCAGCCACCCAGTCTATTTACAGAATGGCCCAACACCCTCAGTCAATATGACAGTCCCTCTATTCAGGGTATTACGGCGCAGTCATCTCAGTTAATGTGTCACTGGAAAAGCTACCCCATGTGGGGGTATGCAAGGAAGGAGTCAGGGGACCCAGACCCTCCCTCTCCAGCAGGTCTCAGGGTCCTGTTGGCAGTGTCATGGTCCACTGCTTGCTCAGTAGGGAAGCCTCTTGCAACATTCTGAGTGCTCGGGGAGCAATTCCCTTCCCTCAGCTACTTCCTGCCAAGTTTCATCAGCAGTCCCCTCTATCCTCACAATCAGGTCCTGCGGCTTCTTTTGCAGCCCCTCTTGGTCTAGCTGCCATGGTTTGGTCCGGCTCCACTTCCGCCCCTGGAGCCCCTTTAGTGCCTCCTTCCCCTTCAGCAATCAGCCCTGAGCTGTTCCAGAGGCTTTTATAGCCAGCCTCCAGTTATAGGATGCCCAGCAGAGCTGTGGGGGTGAGGCGCTCTCAACCACCTGGGTGAAGGTTACTTTCAGCTACAGTACGGGGTTGCTGTCACAAGCACATAGGATCATTAAAGCACATGACTGCCTGTAACAGTGCAGAGCGGCACAGCATTACAAGGAAACTCTGAAGACATTTTAACTTACAGAAGTGCAATGCCTCCAAAAGTTTCCTGTCAATTCTTCAAATTCACTAGGGGAGTTAGGCATGCTTCCCCTATCAATGTAATAATAATTAATGTATACAAAACTGTTCCATAGAGTTTCCCAACTGCACCAACCAGTTCACTCTCTCACTTAGTTAGAACTTGTCTACATTAGACAGTTATACCAGTTTAACTAAAGGTGTTATTTTAAAGCCATTTGCTTCAACGTGTAAAATCCCTTGTGTGGACACTTACTCATCTAAAAAAAGAAAAACCAGTACAATTCAGAGTAAGCTGATAAGTAAATGGTTTAAACTAAATCAAAATAAACTGAAGTACACTTGAAGTACAGATTTTGTACATGTATTAAAATCAGTTTAAAATTACACATTTAGTTCAACTGGCATTTTTTTCTTCTAGACGACTTACTAGCCTGTCACCACAATTACACTAGGAGAAGGTTTATTCCTTTAATGTCCTCTTCTTAATAGTTATTAATTCTCTTTATGTCTGCAGTCTCCATAATGTACCATGAACCTTACTGAACAGTATCTTGGAGTCAGCAAGAGAGTGAGCTACCAATGTAAAGAATATTAATATATTCTAGCAACTCCTCGCCAAGTCCCACAGCCCAGTCTCCAGCCTAAGCCAGAATGTCTACAGCACAATTAAATAGCCTCTTATTCCAAGCTCTTTGAGCCTGAGTCAGCAGACATGGATCAACCATGAGCAATGTAGCATATCATGCAGTGTAGTGGATCACCCAGTGGAATCAAACCCCTGGGTTACAGCTAGGGATGTCAAATCTCATTTAAAATGTTAACCAGTTAGACTACCTATTTAACTATTTAACCATCCCATGTGTCACACCACTGTGGGCCCAGCCAGGCTACAGCAGTTCCCCACGCATGGTACATAGTCAACCCAAGAGGCTGCTCCAGCAGGGCCGGGAGCCAGTTAATTATTTACCTGTAAGCATCACCTAGTTAAAGGTGATATTTACCAGGTAACCAGTTACCCACTTACATCCCTAGTTACAGCACTAAGATGGGAGGCCCCGCCTAAGCAAAAACCATTAGATTTCTTGTTCCCTTCAATACTATAGTATCATTGTCTTGCACTCTTGCAACATGGACAATAATTGCTCCAGCTTTCTGTCAATTAGTGACTTGGCTTTGGCTTCCACCATAGGGAAAGGTTCTCATATCACTCCCAGCGGCAGAATACCTTTGTGACTATGAGCATACAGAAGCAAATTTAAGCCCCTGATCTGCCTCTTTAAAAGAATGTGTGAGAGTCACCCCCCGTGACATTTACAAAGAGGGACTATAGAATAACAACTTGTGATTGCCTGTGTGCTTATTGCATTCTGTTAGCATTTGATGCCATCATGAACAGCTACACACATCCTTTGATGTGCAGGACTGACTCCTGAGTGCAGCTGCTGTAGTTTTCCTGCACACAGTTAACAGGGCTCAGCTCAAGCACGGAAGATTAGATTTTGCACTGCATGAAGAAAAATCAGGCCCAATTGTAAGCATTCATTTCAAGGTGAAATTTAACCTGATTTCAATAATAAAGCAATGTGCTGCTTTTGCTCTTAACAATTTCATCCTAAATGGAATTTGTATGGAAAGAAATTAAAGAAATTAAAGAAATAATTTTGGAGAAAATTCCTCAATGTTAAAACTGCATGAAATAACTGGTCTACATTTTCAAAAGTGGCTAGTGAACTTAGGTGTCCATCGGGAGGCATCTTAAAAGGGACTCATTTTCAGAGGATGGGCGATCCTCATGCTGTAAATTAGGAGTTTTTAAGGAGGCTCACATTGGGCATCCAAGTACATGGAGACATCCAAAATCACATCATTTTTGAAAATTTTGCCTGTATTTAAATAGAGGTGTATATAAGTAAAAGAGCAAGTCTGAAAACACCTCCAGAGGCTAGTATCCACAGGAGCTTGGAAAAATAACTAAGAGATCCCTTGGGGAAAATAATATACTATGCCATATCACAAAAAAGCAGTGATGCTGCACAAATTACTAAGAAAAAAATTGATTTCTATAGGATAAATATCATGACAAGTCTATCAATTGCCATTGAGGTCACTACCAGACTAGAACTCACTCAGGGGGCTTTATTGATGTCTGAGTTGTTTGTAAGTATCAACAGAGCAACTTAAGTGAACAATTTTTCACTAACATTGCATTGAGTTGACAGCACTATACTACCAGTTTATTCTATACATAGTTTATAGAAAAATAAAACTAGTAAGCACACCCATTTGTAACACAGAAAATGACACAAAAAAGATGTTCAGGTCCTGAACAGGTTTTTCACACAAACATACCACAGCCTCCTCCACTCCCTCCCCGCTCTGTCTTATTCCCCCCTCCTCTAAGCACAAAGTGCACTCATATGGCTTTGAAATTGATGAAGCCAAAAATACAGTTCCAGGATCCGGGATTAGCACATTATTCCAAAAACATCTGTGAGAGGCAGTGTATGTATAGCAGCCATCAAATTTCATGGATTTTGTAATTTTCCTAAAACATTGCTGAGCACTAGCTTTTAACAGATCATACACACACACAAAAAATCTACTGAAGTTATCACCCTGAAGAATTGAACAGACAGTACTGAAATCTCATTGAACACTAGCTATTTCTCCAACCTGAATCATTTAGGCTATGTCTACACTGCAGTGTAGCTCGAAATAAGATATGCAATTTGAGTTATGCAAATTGCGTATTTTATTTTGTACTTTGGCACGGTCTACACAGCACCAAATTTCCAAATAACCCGCTACTCCAAAACATCCCTTACTCCTTGTGAAATGAGGTTTATAGTGACATTCGAATACCAAGCCCATTATATTTTGAAATAATGGGCTTGACATGAAAACATAGGATAGCTACTTTGGGATACTCTGGTATCCCGAAATAGCGGTGCAGTGTAGTTGTAGCCTAAGTGACTCCCTTGAAATGCATGCCAACATTTGATAGATTTACTTGTGCATGCTAACACCTTATCTATTTTATTAGTACAGGCAGTCCCCGGGTTACATGGATCCGACTTACATCAGATCCCTATTTACAAACGGGGTGAGGCAACCCCACACTAGCTGCTTTCCCCCAGCAGACCAGGGAGACATGAAGCTAGCGCTTCCCTCCCCCCCCCCCAGCAGACCAGGGAGACGCAGAGCGGCTTTTCTCAGCAGACACCTCAGCTTGAGAATAAAGGACTGAGGGAAGTGAGGTGTGGGAGAATAAAACTGAGCTCTGGAGAAATGTTTGGCTAGAGTTTCCCCTACAATATGTACCAGTTCCGACTTACATACAAATTCAACTTAAGAACAAACCTACAGTCCCTATCTTGTATGTAACCCGGGGACTGCCTGTACTTGAAAATTTTAATCTTAGTTTTTGGAAAGTAGGACTTTTGCCTGATGTTAGCCAGTCCAATTTTTGAACAAATTTTCTGTGGATTAAAGCTATTCTGTTGTGTACATCTCCAGGTTTTAGACTGCTTGTTTGGCTGTTTGTTTTTTGTGATAAGGCCCACAAACAGTCTCATGTCTACATCCTATTTACAAATAAATTTCATTTTTCACAGAGTAAATCACTGTATTTGGTATGGTAGAGTAATAACACTCATGACATGTTTAGATGCAAGATATAATTAGGCAACTATTCCATTAGATCTTTAAAAGGACCTTAAAAGATAAGTTCTATTAAAAAGCAAAAATTCATTTACTACTCTTTATCACTACCTAAATACAAATATTTGCTTTTTTCGATATGTCTAAAGTTATAGTTAGTTACATTGAATCTTGTAGCTTCTATTTTATAAGTAGCAGTTTAAGAGGCCAACTGTCCAATTAGTAATCCATTGATTGCTGTTTTACACAAAGTACATTACTACGTTTTGTCAAAAATATATTTAAGATGCTTTCTTAGCGTCAACAAATTAGGTGTTAATAGACAACATGTTCATCTTTGGCAATGCTCTTTATAGGGTTTGATTTTTGTTGTTTATGCCTTTTGCTTCAGTTAAGCTCCTTGCAACAAACTCTGGTCTTTAATTCACTGATGATTCTGTGTTTTCCCTTCCCTTCTTCCGATGAAGAGTCTCTCTCTCCCCTATTTAACATTTGATTAGATTAGATAAAAATGGAAGTTCTTAAAACCAAATATACTCAACTGATTTTTTTCTTGTAATTAACCTGTTCTTTCCCTTTGTGGACATTAGCAGTGCTTAAAAGGGAGAGAAAAAATATTATGGGGAGTTAAAATGGCACCATGAAATGTCTAAACAGTCTGCGCGAGTACTTTGTGGAAAGCAGAAAACAAATGAAACTTGTCCTTTGCTCTGGCCTTGGTGGTTGGGTTGAATTAATGGCAGGATTATATACTGCCCCAAAGTGGGTGGGCCTAGCTCAAAAGGGTCATGACTAAGACAGCTTGGACATACAATGATTCATCAAGTCTGAAGACCAGCCATCACTGGTATAGCTCATATAGAGCTCAGGTTTGATTCTAGGGCCTCATCTACACTTACTGGGAAATCGGCACTACAGGGATTGATCTCCTGGGCATTGATTTAGAAGGTCAAGGACCCGCTAAGTCAATCGCTGATCACTCTCCCGTCAACGCCGGTACTCCACCAGATTGAGAAGAGTTAAGAGGAATGTTGGGAGAATTTCTCCTGTTGACCCGCTGCAGTGGAGACGCTACAATAACTCAATTTAAAGTACGTCGACTCCATCTACACTATTCA
This sequence comes from Pelodiscus sinensis, assembly GCF_049634645.1. Lineage (NCBI taxonomy): Eukaryota > Metazoa > Chordata > Testudines > Trionychidae > Pelodiscus > Pelodiscus sinensis. The sequence continues at coordinate 114,847,459 of NC_134713.1, forward strand.
TGTAGCTGGAGTTGTATACCTTAGTTTAACATTTCACCTTATTGTAGATCTGGCCTAAATACAGGATGGGTTAAAGAGGATTAAAAGGGAAAATAGGAATGGCAAGGACTTGCAGCCAGACGAAGCTAGAGATAGACTAGAGAATTTTACTGTCACTAGGAAAAGGCAGGTCTATGTGATTGGGGACTCCTTATTGAGAAGAATAGATAGGCCTGTAACCAGAGCTGATCCAGAGAATAGAAGGGTGTGCTGTCTGCCAGGTGCTAAGATACAAGATGTGGAACTGAGGTTGAAGAGGATTATTAAGGGAGCAGGAAGGAATCCATTGATCATCCTTCATGTAGGAACAAATGATACAGCTAGATTCTCGCTGGAACGAATTAAGGGAGACTATGCTAGGCTGGGGAGGATGCTCAAGGAAATTGAGGCTCAGATGATTTTTAGTGGGATTCCGCCTGTTCCTAGAGAAGGGCAACTAAGATGGGACAGGATTACGATGATCAATAGATGGCGTAGGCAGTGGTGCTATAAGGAGGGCTTTGGGATGTATGGTCACTGGGAGGCATTTATGGACAGAGGACTGTTCTCTAGGGATGGACTTCACCTAAGTAGGGAGGGAAATAGACTTCTAGGATGGAGGCTGGCTCAATTGATTAAGAGAGCTTTAAACTAGGAATTTGGGGGAGATGGTTGGGAGATGCCCAGGTAATCTCTACGCCAGATTTTAACACTGAGAGGGAGGAAAACGAAGTAAGAAAGGATATAGCTGGGGGTAGGAGAATGAACATGAGGAAGGGTGGGGTGGATACTAGTGTAATAGGTCATATTGGAGGTATAACGTCCGTGCCAAATTGGGGAAAGAATGTGAATGAGGCCAAACAACAAAAATTAAGATGTTTGCACACCAATGCGAGGAGCCTAGGTAACAAAAAGGAGGAACTAGAGCTATTGGTCCAGGAAGTGAAACCAGATATTATAGGAATAACAGAAACATGGTGGAATACTAGGCATGACTGGAGTACAGGTATTGAAGGGTATGTGCTGTTTAGGAAAGACAGAAATAAGGGTAAAGGTGGTGGAGTCGCATTGTATATCAAAGATGAGGTAGATTGTAAAGAAATAAAAAAGTGATGGAATGGAAAAGACAGAGTCTGTTTGGGCAAAAATCACATTGGGGAAGAAAACTATCAGATCCTCCCCTGGGATAGTGCTTGGGGTGTGTTATAGACCACCAGGATCCAATCTGGATATGGATAGAGACCTCTTTAATGTTTTTAATGAAGTAAATACTCATGGAAACTGCATAATCATGGGAGATTTCAACTTTCCAGATATAGACTGGAGTACAAGTGCTAGTAATAATAATAGGGCTCAGATTTTCCTAGATGTGATAGCTGATGAATTCCTTCATCAAGTAGTTGCTGAACCAACAAGGGGGATGCTATTTTAGATTTGGTTTTGGTGAGTAGCGAGGACCTCATAGATGAAATGGTTGTAGGAAACAACCTTGGCTCAAGTGATCATGAGCTAATTCAGTTCAAATTAAATGGAAGGATAAACAAAAATAAATCTGAGATTAGGGTTTTTGATTTCAAAAGGGCTAACTTTAATAAATTAAGGAAATTAGTTAGGGAAGTTGATTGGACTAAAGAAATTATGGACCTTAAAGTGGAGGAAGCCTGGAATTATTTTAAATTAAAGTTGCAGAAGCTGTCAGAAGCCTGTAACCCTAGAAAAGGGAAACAATTTATAGGCAGGTGTGTTAGACCAAGCATCTCAGAGAGGTGATTAAGAAAAAGCAGAAAGCATATAAGGAGTGGAAAATGGGAGGGATCAGTAAAGAAAGCTACCTTATTGAGGTTAGAGCATGTAGGGACAAAGTGAGAAAGGCTAAAAGTCAGGTAGAGTTGGACCTTGCAAAGGGAATTAAAACCAATAGTAAAAGGTTTTATAGCCATATAAATAGGAAAAAAAAAAAGAAGAAGTAGGACCGCTAAATACTAAGGATGGAGTGGAGGTTAAGGATAATCTAGGAATGGCCCAATATCTAAACAAATACTTTGCTTCAGTCTTTAATGAGGCTAATGAAGAGCTTAGGGATAATGGTAAGTTAACAAATGGGACTAAAGATAAGAAGGTAGATATTACCATATCCGAAGTAAAAGCCAAACTTGAACAGCTTAATGGGAGTAAATTGGGGGGCCCAGATAATCTTCATCCAAGAATATTAAAAGAACTAGCACATGAACTTGCAAGTCCATTAGCAAAAATTTTTAATAAATCTCTAAACTCAGGGGTTGTACCATTTGACTGGAGAATTGCTAATGTAGTTCCGATTTTTAAGAAAGGGGAAAAAAAGCGACCCAGGTAGCTATAGGCCTGTTAGTTTGACATCTGTAGTATGTAAGATCCTGGAAAAAATTTTGAAGGAGAAAGTAGTTAGAAACATTGAGGCTAATGGCAATTGGGACAAATTACAACATGGTTTTACAAAAGGTAGATCGTGCCAAACCAACCTGATCTCCTTTTTTGAGAAAGTAACAGATTTTTTAGAAAAGGAAATGCAGTGAATCTAATCTACCTCGACTTTAGTAAGGCATTTGATACAGTACCACATGGGGAATTATTGGTTAACTTGGAAAAGATAGGGATTAATATGAAAGTTGAGAGGTGGATAAGCAACTGGTTAAAGGGGAGACTACAGCTGGTCATATTGAAAGGTGAACTGTCGGGTTGGAGGAAGGTTACTAGAGGAGTTCCTCAGGGATCAGTTTTGGGGCCAATTTTATTTAATCTTTTTATTGCTGATCTTGGCACCAAAAGTGGAAGTGTCCTAATAAAATTTGCAGATGACAAAGTTGGGAGCTATTGCCAATTCAGAAAAGGATCGGGATATCATACAGGAAAATCTGGATGATCTTGTAAATTGGAGTGATAGCAATAGGATGAAATTTAATAGTGAGAAGTGTAAGGTTATGCATTTAGGGATTAATAACAAGAATTTTAGTTATAAGCTGGGGACACATCAGTTGGAAGTAACGGAGGAGGAGAAGGACCTCGGAGTCCTGGTTGATTATAGAATGACTATGAGCCGCCATTGTGACATGGCCGTGAAAAAGGCTAATACGATCTTGGGATGCATTAGGCGAGGTATTTCCAGTAGGGATAAGGAGGTGTTAGTGCCATTATACAAGGCATTGGTGAGACCCCATTTGGAATACTGTGTGCAGTTCTGGTCTCCCATGTTTAAGAAGGATGAATTCAAACTGGAACAGGTACAAAGAAGGGCCACTAGGATGATCCGAGGAATGGAAAACCTGTCTTAGGAAAGGAGACTCAGGGAGCTTGGCTTGTTTACCTTAACCAAAAGAAGGCTGAGGGGGGACATGATTGCACTTTTTAAATATATTAGAGGGATAAATACCAGGGAGGGAGAGGAATTATTTAAGCTTAATACCAATGTGGACCCAAGAACAAATGGATATAAGCTGGCTAGTAGGAAGTTTAGACTTGAGATTCGACGAAGGTTTCTAACCATTAGAGGAGTGAAGTTCTGGAACGGCCTTCCAAGGGAAGTAGTGGGGGCAAAAGATCTATCTGGCTTCAAGATTAAACTAGATGGGTTTATGAAGGGGATGGTTTGATGAGATAACACGATCTTGGTAACTAATTGACCATTCATTATCAGTGGGAAATAGGTCAACAGAGGGATGATAGGAATTACTAGAGAACTTTCTGGGTGTCTGGCTGATGAGTCTTGCCCACATGCTCAGGATTTAGCTGATCACCATATTTGGGGTCGGGAAGGAATTTTCCTCCAGGGTAGATTGGCAGAGGCCCTGGAGGTTTTTCGCCTTCCTCTGTAACATGGGGTACAGATCACAGCTAGAGGATTCTCTGCATCTTGGGGTCTTCAAAGTATTTGAAGGCTTCAATATCTGAGATATAGGTGAGATGATTATTCTGGGAGGGGTGGGTGAGGTTCTGTGGCCAGCACTGTGCAGGGGGTCAGACTAGATGATCATAATGGTCCCTTCTGACCTTAAAGTCTATGAGTCTATGAGTCTAAATCTGTCCCCAGATGATGGAAATCTGGAAGCAGAATAGAGCATGTTTGCTTGTCTTCCTTTCACAATGAATCCTCCCTCCCATGCAAGAGGTCTGGCTGGCTCACAGAAGGGTTAGTTATTCCTACTATACTAACAATAGTGATCTCTGACCTTCTCATATCCAAAACACCCCAGTATATGCTCTCTCTCCCCTCAAACACATTACTTGTTACCTGCTTATTGTGTGAACAGTGCTTCAAGGCCAGAAGTTGGGAGCATAAATACTACTTCTACATTCTCCACATTGTCAGCCTTCTCCATTTTTTCCTCAAGCTACTCTCGCTGCTTTTATTTTTCAAGGTCTCTCTTTAAAGCATTGCCTGTGAAGTCCAATTCTTTCTTTGCCTGTGAGTGGCATTTTTTAAAACCTTCTCTTTCATCTTGCTTCTTCCATTGTAACCACCACACAATATTACTTTATCTACAAGAATTGCCATCAATAACAAAATAGAGCATTTCAATATATAGTTAAATAAAAATAATTAATTAAATCAACACACTTTAGTACTTCTTACTGTGCATAAATTATAAGCACTGTCTTACTTATGCTGCGTTCAAAAACATTTTGCACATTAAAATGTAGATGTTTAATATATCCAGCTATTTGCCTGCATACTTGGAAAGACATTTATCTGTATTATCCACCAATAGATCATCAATGAAACAGACATTACTAATACTGGATGATATTTTGTTAATGACTTACAGTAGTGACTGATAGTGTAATTCCTATTTTTGAAAATATACTTAAAATATGAATATCCCTAACTAATATGCTTTATGCATATTTATGTAACCTCCCCCTGGAAAGCTTGTAATCCCCTGAATGCATATATTCTATACGTATGCATGTACCACTTCTGTATCTAAAATTAAGAATACTGACTGTTAATTTATTATTAGTGTGGCCATGTTGAAAAAGCATATTCCAGCCCATCAGGAACAAAAATAAAAGGCCAGACACACAGCTAATAACCCATTAACACGAGACAATTCAAACGGGGAGAACTTGTCTCCTTGCAGACATACTATAAAGCAGGGCTACTCAGCATGTGGCCTCTGGGCTCTTTGCGGCCCATGGTGCAGTTTGGGTTTACGTGGGGCTCAACACACAGCCCATGGGTGGGAGCCAAAACAAAAAAGTAGTCAATATAATGGTCTTCACTTGATATGCGTTTTAGTAGTTAAATTCCTGACTATCATTTCTCATGAAAAGTTCTGTCTTATGGGTGGAAATCCGGTAAATATTGCATTTTATTAAAATAATCAGAATGGACTTAAATGGGGCCTGTGTGTTGTGTAGTCTCGCCTTAATCTTTGTATTCATACCCAGCAGTGTGAAAGAAGCTATTTGCATATTAGCTATTTGTATATAAGCATTAAGTTGCGGTCCTTGGCATATGCTATGAGTATCATTGTGGCCCCCGGGGCTTCCGAAGTTGAATAGTCCTGCTATAAAGACATGTGTCCATGTCACCTGATACTGGAATCCATCAAGAATTTTTCATGGGGATGCAAGATATTGGACAAAGACTTCCCATCCTATGGACATTCAATATAAAGCATGAGAAGTAAACAATGCTTGTTTTCAGCTGGCTTTACAGTCTGCCTCCCCACCCTGAGATGATACATGCAGGACTCAGGTCAGAAAGAATAGCTCTTGCCTGTGAAGGACTTTACTGGAAATAAGAATTGGGGTGAACAATTATGATTTGTAACAAGTTATCTTAATGTATTAGGCTTAGCTGGTGTGTTTAGTCTTATTTTGCTTAGTAACTTACTTAGCTCTGTCTCTTATCACTTGCAACCACTTGATACTACTTTTTATGCTTTATAAAATTACTTTTGTTTATTCATTTTTGTTTATTAATTTCATATGAAGAAGTGGGTTGGGCCCACAAAAGCTCATGATACCATATACATTTTTAGAAAGTCTCTGAAGTGCTGCAGGACCATTCATTGTTTTTCAAGTTACACACAAACACGGCTACCCCTCTAAGACTTTTGTTTATTAATAAATCCAATGTAAATAACAGTTACCTGGGAGGGAGGCACAACAGCTGTGCATCTCTCTTTTGCTGATAAAGGGGTCAACCAAGTTATGAGCTTATTCTGTATAAACATTATACAAAGTAAGATGGATTAATATGGGATTCTGGTCCTATTGGGGCTGTCCTGAGTGCTGCTTCAAGTCCCTCTGACTGAGTCTTCCCAGAGCTCAGTTGATCTCAGTGTCTGTGTTGCTTTGCTGTGGGCTCCGAGTCCAACTCTGAACCATTGCTGGGAAAGACCAGAGGTTCTGGCTCAGAGGGACAAGGTGGTAGGGCACTCCAGAGAGCAGGTAGGCAGGCTCAGCAGTATTTTCAAGAAATCAAGTGACAGTCTGAAGGGGATCTCTGTGACTGAACCTATCACAATTTTAGAAGACATTTATTATATTGTTTTTAACACACTTCTCACTAGTCTGCACAGTCAAAACTGAAAACTGCTAACTTAACACGTTTCCCACCACCATCCATCACACATCCACACTCTCTTGTGTAATGTTGTAGTTCGCAAGTGGTTAGTGTCACAGCTTGAGGCAATTGCCTTGAATCCCCCCTCTGCGGACCAGCAGGATATCCTACTTTAGGCTTCTGGTTCTCAGCCACCACCTCTCTTGTGCAAAAACATGTCTCGCTCCCTCACGACTAAAACAGAAGACAGAACTATGTAGCACTTTAAAGACCAACAAGATGGTTTATTAGGTGATGAGCTTTCGTGTGCCAAACCATCTTGTTAGTCTTTAAAGTGCTACATAGTTCTGTCTTTTGTTTCAGCTAGACCAGACTAACATGGCTGCATCTCTATCCCTCATGACTAGAATTTCAAGGTTGAACAGCTTGATGGTTTTGCACTGTGATACCTCCACCAACTAGATTGTCATTTGTGCTTCTCTCCAGAGGCTATGATCCTTGCACTGTCTACAGTAATAAGTTTTTTAGAGAGCGTATTAACTCAATGTGAAAGCATTACAGAGAAAACAATAAAAGAACCTCCATGCATGCTAAGAAGATTATCTTAGATCTCCCCAATCCCTACCTGAAGGACAGATATATATGTCTGTCCTTCAATACCCACAACTGGGTTATCCCCTGGGATATGAGTCCATGACTAACTCAGATTCAGAAACAGAACTAAGGTTGGAATTAGAACAGAGTAGTCACTTTTCTAGACACCTTGGACCACTTTTGATCATGGCCTTTGGTAACAAGCAATCAGCTGACAAAGACCGTAGCCTCAGAACATAGCTTGGAGAAGCTGGTTTTCTGCATAACTGGAGTCAGGTAATTTGAATTAACTTCACCTCAAGGAATCCCCCAGGAAATCCACTTAACACTTATTGTCCCAAAAGTGCATTCTTGTCTAGCATGGTGGTTCTCAAACTTATTTTCGCAGACCACTTGAAAATTGCTGAGGGTCTCAGTGGATACTTAATGATGTTTTCAAATGTTGTTTATACCATTAGCTAACAATTGTGAGGCACTTTGGATAAAAGCACTATATAAAAAAACCTGTAATAATAATTTATCCATTATTGTCCCACAACTAAAAGCACATAACTCATATTTTAATAATAGTAGAGGGTCTCTCCTCTACCACAGCAGCCACAGAGCTGAAGCTGGGAAAAGGGGTTGCCTCTCCCCAGCAACCAGAGTCCTGGAGCTCGGGAAAGCGGACTCTTTGGCCACTGCAGCCCTGCACAGCCAAAATCCTCTCCCACTCCCTCTTCATACACCCCTATATCCTACCTGTTTTCTAGTTCCCTCACCTTACTCCACTGCCCCCTCCCACCATAATCTCCTCAAGGCCACATCATCTTATGCATGAGAGACCAGGCTCCAGGTACCTAATTAATGGAGCCTCACCTAGGAGCCACTAATTAGGTGAGTGGCACTTCATTCTCTAATGTGTGACCTCCCAGATGCACATCTTAGAGCAGGCTGGATCCAACCTACCAAGCTGGTCGATCCAGCCTGCGGCTGCCCTGCCACCACTCCACCCCAGGGCCAATCAGGGACGGAGGGGCGGGGGAGCACGCAAAGTCTCCTCACCCCCCCCCCCCCAAGAGCACATGGCAGCTAGAGACACATGCCAGCTAGAAGAGGAAGAGTGCGGTGGAGAGGGGGCAGGGAGAGTGCGAAGTCTCTCATGTGCTGTCCCCGCCCTGCCAAGGGTGCACAGTGATTAGAGTGACACGCCTGCAGCCAGCATGTCTCTCTAGCTGCGTGCTTTTGCAGGGGCAAGGAGATTTTGCGCACTCCCCCGCCCCAGGCCTTGGTTGGCCTGGGGGCAGGGAGAGCATGCGAGGTCTCCTTCCGCTACTTGTCTAGAGGGAACCACCAGCTTTTTAAAAACTGCTAGCATTTCTCTCGGGGAAAGACTTCTTGTGCTCCCCCACTCCAATCGGAGAGGGGCGGACACAAGAAGTCTCTTGGCCCTACCCCTTCCGCCCAAGGCCCCAACCTTTCTGGGGTAGCACGGGGCCACTTCAGAAATTTCTGACGTGACCCTGTGGGGAAAATCAAATAACTCCAATTGTGTCTAAGGGGGACTGTGCAGAAATCATAACTTTCTAAAAGAAAACTGCTGTAAGGGTTAAAAAGTTTTCCAGGCCTCTCTCCCTGTAACAGAGAGAAATCAAATTAGCTCTAATCAAAGACCCTTACAAATGACTATCTCAAATTCATGGATACTCCTAGTCTGTCACAATTTGTCATGTAAACCCTTATCTTTGTCACAGTTTGCCTTGTAGACTCCTCCACTCAAGTTCTCATGTGGCTTTGTGTACTGTAAAAACTTACTTCTAGCACTCCTGGGGTGAACAGAAGTCTCAGAGTACTTCTGCTGAGACTTTGATATGTTAAAGAAGAACAATCCACAACTGAACTGTCTGAGCATTCTGTATATAGGATACCTGAATCTGTCTGTCAGGGCTGCTGCTTCACTCTTGGAAGTGACAGCCTGCATGCATGCATCATAAAGTTTTCTCTTCTAAGTTTCTTTCCTGCCTCACTGATTTGACCTCCGGCCTCGAACCCTTCTGGGGGCTCTGAACCCCAGGGGAGCGAGATTTCCCCCTCAACCCCCCCTTTAAAAAAATTATTGCCCATCCCTGTCTTAGAGGGAACTATCTGCGGAACACCTGAATGGACTCGCAGGCCACAGGTGGTTATTGGACCAGTTTGAGAACCATTGCCCTAAGCACATTTTCAATAGAGTAAGTTCAACTTCCAGGCATCAAAACACATCTGTGTCACAGAGAGGTTACATACAATCCTAGACACACAATCTACTAAACATTTTAGAGAGTTGCCTGTCTTTCTGATCAAGAACTCCTCCTAAACAGTCAGAGGTAGGACTACCAAATTCAATATACAGTTTCCTCTAATAACTTAAAGCAATGTAAGGGCTTGACTTTGCCAGGAAAACAGGATGTGGCTAGAATGGGATTGTTTCTCATAAAACCAAACAGAAAAGTGACAGAATCACCAAAGGAAGTGTAGTCCCCAAAATGGACATAAATGAGCAAATGTTGAAAGACTGATCCAAGATGAGCCAGAAAAATAGGATGAACCTGGAATAGAATTGCTTCTCAATAAACCTTATAGAAAAGAGTTAAAATAGAGAAAGTTAGAGCAGTGCCCTATTTTGGCACAAGTAAATGCTTAAGGTTTGAGATCTAGAGGAAAACATTTTTGGAAACCAAATTGACTACAGTCCTTTTTTGTTAAAACATAGCAAATAATAAGAGTTTATAGAGATGAAGAAAAAAAATACACTTGATAGAATTCTCATTTAAAATTATTAAAAATATTAAAATGGAAAAACTTAACAATTCCTTTTTTATAGAAATAAAAAATAACTTCGTAAAAATAACACTATTTTTGGAAAATGGAAGAATTTAAAGAAAACAAGTACATTTTCCTTTCATTAAAAAAAACAAACAAATTGACTTATGGACGAAAGCAACTCCAGGTAAAACTGCTAGTCATGCTGATGAATATTGTCACAAAAGTTTAAAATCCATGATCACTAAATCTTACATATGATAGATCCAAATAGCTAACAACTTTCATACAGATACTCCTGCACCTGGTGAATATTACACTTCTGTGAAAGTTTTGTTTTCCAGCACTCTTGTTAACCAGAAAACTTCGTTAGCCAGCATTGCTCCCTGCCACAATACCACTGCATCTTCAGGCGCATATACGTGACTCCTGCCTGTCCAGCCAGCTATTGTGGGGCTTCTGACAGCTGGCACTGTCAACTTGACTTTATTAGCAGGTACCTCTTTCCCCTTCAGCCTGTGGGGAGCCAGATCTGCCAGTAGGGGGCAATGACAGAGCAATAAGCTTTGTTATCTGCCACATTCAATGAATTAGCAACTCCCATTCCCTATGAATGCCAGATAACAAAGCTTGCACTGTAATAAATTATGTGTTATTTGGTACGTTTTATCTGTTACTTAGTACACAGCAAGGAGGGGGAGCAGGAGCCAGTGCTGGGGGGAACCGGCTAAAAAGTCAGTTTCCCCCAGCAGTGTTTCCAGGAAGAAGGGAGGAGAGATGAGGGGAGGCAGAGGCAGCTCTGCTTTTTAAATGTAGTAAGTGGGGACCCAGCCCCTGGAGGCTCTTACTACATTTAAAAAAGCAGAGCCACAGCTTGTGCTGCCCCAGGAGCTAACCCCATTATCAACTAGTGGATGGGACTGTCTTATTAACTGCTTCTTAACATCCCTAATCCAAAACCTACAGAGTTTGCCATCAGAGAAATGGAGGTCACTTAGGATATGTCTACACTGTGGGGGTTTTCCGGGATACCTCTGGTATCCCAGAAAAAACTCTGCCATGTCCAGGGAATGCTTTTTTTGTGGAAGACCAAATGCGCTCTTTCAGGGAGCCCGGTATACCTCATTCTACGAGGAATAAGGGCTCTGCTGAAAGAGGCGGCTTTTCCACCATTTGGCCCCATCTAGACAGGGCCAAATGGTGGAAAAGCCTCTTCCAGAAAAGCAATAAGAAAAAGCTACGCAAATTGCGGAGCGCAATTTACGTAGCTTTTTCCGAAAAAACAAAAAACAAACCTATAGTGTAGATCTAGCCTTACTGGCATTAAATTGGACATGGTACACATTTCAAGGTCTCAATGTTCTGGGTTTTTGTAGTACAGTATCTGTTTATAAACATTACGGCTGAATAACCTGTATTCTTTTGTGCTTTCACTGAACACATTTTAGCAGTCTAACCTAATTGGTAACAATTGTTAGAGTGATGTTTGATTAATTTATTTTATCTAATTGATTTCTACAAAATCCCATTAATTTGAAGAGGAGAATTAAAAGGGAAAGTATTAGACTTGTTGCTTTTGGTCACAGTACTTAGGGAAAGCAGATTTACTTAAAAAAAAAAAAACATTTCATTCCTTTTACCCCTTTTGAACTTCTCTAGGAAGTTAAGCAAAGAAGTATTTAACATGCAAAGTTTTAAGACAGATTGCAGTAACCAACAGGCCACACAGAGGAAAAAATGTACTTGAAAAAAGTAGACCTAAATATAGATTTGACAACCTACTAGGCTTATGTCAGTTCTAGTGGCAATTTTAGGCTCTAATGAAATCTGTACCTTGAGAGAAACTAAAGCAATGATTATAAGGACAGAAGAATGCACTATTTGCTCTTCTTAAAACAACATAAGTGACCTTTTTTAATGGATTCAGGTTGTGTTTTGATCTCAGCAGGGAATAGAAGGTCTGTGGCAAAATTCTGCTCTAACATAAAAAAACACAGTCCTGAACCAGCACCTTAAACTGAAATCTCCTTAACTTTAGAAGTGTTTGAAATCTAAACATAGATCATATTTAGAATCTGAATTATGTAAATGGCCTCAGTATTTATTATAGAGGAGTCAAAATCTTTCAAACAGATGTTCTGGAATTCTGAGTGGTATTTGGAACCCAGATGTGGATTAGAGTCTTTAGTGAATTGACTGTCGCTCTCAGGACAACAACCGTGTTTACACTGTCACATATTCTGCAAGAAATATTTTAGAAAAAAAATACAGGTCTCAAAATCTTCAAAATAGTATTTGACTGTATACCTGTCCCCTATTATTAACATTTCATAAATTTCTATACAACTGTTTATCCTCAGAAAGAGGAAAATCATTTTTTTAACCTCTAAACAATCTTTTCTATGAAGCATATTAGCCTTGTGATATTCAGGTAAGTTCCAAGAGAGTGAGAATTCTTCACAGTTGGTATCTTTAGAGCATACAGATCTTTCTACATCTGATGATTTGTGAAACACTGCATGTTAATCCTGTGTGCGGTCCATGCTCTCTCAGATCCAGCCCTTAGAATAAAGTAATCAAGGAGGAAAACACTAAAAATATTAGAGAAGGGAAATAATTTTTCAGCATTTTCCCCCTCTTTTTAAATGAAGTAGCTAGTTGAAAGCTTCTCAGAGGAGCATTAGTTCATTCTTGATGCAGGGAGAGTAATACCTATTCAATCTCAAATAGTACTTCCTACATCACTTTTCCTTTGAGTTCTTCAATCCAAATACTGACCTTTCCAATCCTTTCCTGCCTGCGAAGTCTAAAGCAAACACAACTTGAAACGATTTGGCTGCAAGGAATTATGACAAGAGGTTTACTTTCTACTTATCCTTAAAGGGAAAAACATTGTGTACTTGCAATTTTAACTACCACCACTAGTGAAATCAGGATCACTCTGGAAACTGTATTCAGATTGCATACAAATAAAATTCCATGCTTACTTACAAAATTCTAATCTGGGAACATTTTTTTTCCATTTTAATATTCATTTTCAGGGTTATGAAATGAGTATATGTAAAATAAAAAATGTAAACTGTGATCAACATAACAGCAAATACCTCTTCTTCTGGGGAATTCAAACTCTCTACTAAATATTGGCAAGCCCTAGATCTCTTTTATACCTGCACATCCCTTGAATGCTAAAAATAACGGTGCCTTTAGGAATTGTATACTACCTAGTTTGTGAAAGATGACGTGAGGCTCTTTTGCTCTGCGCGTTTTATTTTTATACTGCTTAACATTGTTATTTCTGAGCCTGATTTACAGTTACCCAGGGATACTCATAACCCTTTTCATGTTATTTCTACTGGAAACTGTTGACAAAAGCAGATTGTCCCTTGAGGACTGCCCAGTTTCAGTGCTTGTTTCAAGTTTCTGCTGTTTGTTCAACCCATTAAGAGCTTCCTCAAAAGAAATAAAATAGCAGCCCATCACCTTGAATGTTACAGGGGAAAAATGCATGCATAAAGACTGCCAACTCACACTTTCACTCTGCTGTAGATAAGCCGAAAGCATTGACAAATATAACACTACATGGAATACTGCCTATGGATTTAGCATAACTCTGCAAGAGGTTTTGGCTCTGAAGTATTTTACTGTCGGTCAGAGCTGCATGAAAATATTCATATCAGATATAAACCCAGAGCAAACAGAAAGTGTGCCGAATGCAAGCTTGAGACTAAAAATTGGCAATGGGTTTAAACATTACTTCTGCTTTGTATTTTTTCTGCATATCAGAGTATACTGCTGTTTGAAATAAGATAAGCTTTGCTCTGCATGCTGAGTTAAGGAAGCATGTACAGTATATGCCAATCTACTTTGAGCTTCAAGTGCTCTGCATGTGGTGCAATAACTATATGTAATGGTAAAATACAACATGAAAATAGAGTTCACTGGTCAGCAATTCTGAGATCTGAACTATGTACTAAACAAGTGACTACTACAAAAAATCATTAATGAAGTCCCACCCAAAAATCTTAGTTAAGATAGAATTAAGGTTGCATATATATGTTATCTATAATGTTCTTGGAAGGCAAATAAAAAAAGAAAGAATTAGAAACTCTGAAACTTAAGATTTATCCCCACCACCCAATATTTGAAAGTATGGAAGGTTGTAGTTACATCTGCCCTCCATTGATCCTTGCCTCCCATTGTCCAGATTTAGTCCTTTGCAAAATGTGCTAAATCTGGACTTTTTCTAAAGCTTAAGGAATCAACAGACTACAATTCAGGACACGTTCAATTTGGTAAGATGACGTTCTTATGCAGCTTGTAAGCGGAACACCAAAAATGTGTCTCGGATAGTTTTTATCAATGGTTTTATGCATCTGTTGTTGAGACCCAAATTCTGTGTCAATTGATACTTAGACAACTGACTGCCCTGCATAGCTCATAGGACTTATTCCTTAAGGAATAGTGGGGGACAACTACCTTCAGCATTCTATCAGTCCAAGCAACAATTTGATATACTGACAACGAAGAAAGCCATAGTTGACAAAACCACAGTACGTTTGAAAGTAAACTGTTCTTGTCTTGGTGGACTTTCTCCAATATGTCCTAAAGTGTGGCACCCAAAAACTAACCACAGTTTTGACACCCCTTGTGCCACATAGAAAGGAACAATTATCTCCCATCTCTTAAATATGACATTCCTGTTATAACATACCCTAGCATATTTGCCTCTTTTGCAATTGCATCATGTTTTTGGCCCATACTCTATTTGTGATACATTATAAACCCTAAAACCTTCAATGGCATATTGCTGCTTTGCCAGTTATTCCCCATTTTGCACTTGTGTATTTGATTTTTTTTATTCCTAAGTACAGTACTTACAGACCAGTTCCCTAATTTGTCATAGTTATTCTGAGTTCTAATCTTGTACTATAGGATGCTTGCAACCCCATTCCCTCTCTGGCCTGGCACCATCTGCAAATTCCATAAGCACACTTCATTTCATTATTCAAGGCATTCATAAAAATATTAAATACAGGCAGTCCCCGGGTTACATGGATCCGACTTACATCAGATCCTTACTTACAAACGGGGTGAGGCAACCCTGCACTAGCTGCTTCCCCGCAGCAGACCAGGGAGATGCGAAGTTAGCGCCCCCCTCCAGCAGACCAGGGAGACGCAGAGCGGCTTTTCTCAGCAGACACCTCAGCTTGAGAATAAAAGACTGAGGGAAGTGAGGTGTGGGAGAATAAAACTGAGCTCTGGAGAAATGTTTGGCTAGAGTTTCCCCTACAATATGTACCAGTTCCGACTTACATACAAATTCAACTTAAGAACAAACCTACAGTCCCTATCTTGTACGTAACCCGGGGACTGCCTGTAGTACTGGAATCAGGACAGACCCCTGTGGAACTCCACACATGTGATTTCCAGTTTGACAGCAAACTGAGTTCATTAGTTTGTAGTTCCCTCAATCCCATTTGTTCTCCTTTTAAAAGATAATTAATACATTTGCCCATCTCGAGCCTTTGGGGACCTTGCACGTGCTTCCAGGAAGTTTTGAACAATATGACTTGCAAAGCAAATATGGTAGATGGGGGATAGGGATGGTGATGCTTGTGAGGCATCTCAGGGAGACCATTAAGGCTGTGAAAGGCGAGGTTTCCCACCAAGTCTACTAAATTTCCTTGATTGTGAGCAGTTCCTTGTCAAACAGGTCTTCAGAAGGCGTGGAATGTCCTCTCTCCATGCTCCCTTCCCAACACACTCTTGCTGTCCAGCCAAAAACACTGGTATGCTGATATTCCCCCTGAATACCACCATCACTTTTTCTGTAAACTTCTAAAGCAAGTGAACATCTTAACAGATTAGCAGGGACGAGATTCTGAGTCTAAGAGGGAACTCAGGGGAGTACAGCAAGGAGACATGCTCCCCCACCCCCATCATTCCTTGTCAACTGGATAAATCCAATAAACATTTCTATAAACATTGTATTCCATTCTGTTCTCTAGCTCTGGACAATTGTTTCCACTTAACTGATTAATTTTCATTTGGATGCCAAAATTCTCCTCTCTCCTTTGACCAAACTGTTTATTCCCCATCTCACCTGGCGTCTCCCATGAACAGTCCACATTTGGAGATCTGTCTCAATGGAAAAGGACTAAAAGATTTACTTTTTAACATTTAAAGCTTAGGTCTCCGGCATTTGTTTGATGCCCTGTTTTAAAACAATGGGTGCAGACATGCCTCTCACACACTACAATTTAAAATATTAAAAATCTTTTAAAATTACAGTTTAATCAGCTAATTTTGGTTGTGGACACTAGAATCCAACTAGCTGAGTGCAATAAACTAAGTTTTAACTCTTCCGTTCATTTGGATTTTTGCTACAAAGTGGGGAAAAGAACTCAGGTGAACAGCTCTGTTTTAACTGTGCCAAAATTCAGGAAACCTTTGCTTCAGATTTGATAGAAAAATTATACCCAAATCCTACAACTAACCCACCAAGTCTGCTGATGATATTAATTTGTAGATTTTACAGGAGAGGGCTGAATAGGACTTATAGGGGACACACAATTATAACTTTACCTATGGACATTAGTGGCACTGGGACAAGTCATTAAGATAAATTGCAGAGTGCCTGAAAGATTAATTTTAAAGGGAACAGATGACATTTTTGTAAATCCCAAGTATATGTGAAGTGATGGACACCATACTATTCTTCTCAGTGCACACTTATCTTTTAGCCCAATAGTAATACTCATATTCTTCAGTCAACTCCTGTCAGTGACCACTCAGACTCTGTCAATGTAGAAGCTGGAAGCATTGAAAAACAGCTTAATGTAGTACAGTAAAACTCCAATAGTCCGACATCCAATAGTCCGGCACTCCTGATAGTCCGGCATCAAAATGGCAAGAGCCTACTGAGTGAGCTTCAGCAATAAATGAATCACAAGGTAACAGCGGCAGCAGCTGAACTGAGCAAAAAGGGTAAAAAAGGCTTAAAAAAACTAAAACATTACAGTATACTGTATACAGTATGTACAATAAAAAGGGTTAAGAACACTTTATATACAGTATATAATGTATACAGTATAT
Source organism: Pelodiscus sinensis (assembly GCF_049634645.1). NCBI lineage: Eukaryota > Metazoa > Chordata > Testudines > Trionychidae > Pelodiscus > Pelodiscus sinensis. The sequence continues at coordinate 114,864,494 of NC_134713.1, forward strand.
ATAACCAGTTTATAGTATCTCCAGATAGTCCGGCATATCTGATAATCAGGCACCACCTAGGTCCCATAGGTTCCGGATTATCGGAAGTCTAGCGTATATTGTGCTGCATCTGAAATGAGGTAAGACCATCCCATTATCTTCGACCAGAAATTCATTTATAGAAATCCCTATTTAGCAGGGCTGGCCTTATCATGAGGCGAAATGAGGCGGCCGCCTCAGGTGCCAGACTGTGGGGGGGACACCACTAGGACCCAGAGTGTAGAAAATGGTGTGTGCTGCTGGTGCATATGTAGTTCTCCTTTATTGGGGTAAGTAGCAGAGCAGTACCATGAGATAAGTAGAACAGGAATGTGGCAGAATTGAGACCTTTCAAAGTTTTGGCCCAAGCGAGGGAGCATGGAGACGTTATTTGAGCTCCCCACCTCAGGTGCCAAAATGTTGTGGGCCAGCCCTGCTTTTTAGTCCTAGACAAACTACTAGGAGATAGGTTAATACAGCCTTCAGGTTAATACAGCCTTTGTGATCTCTTATAAGGGTCCTGGCTTTGCATATTTTGAAAACTTGTGCATTTCTATTCTTGCAAGCAGGAGACCAGTCAATACTGAGATATAATAATTATTTAAAGGGAATAGTATATGGAATCAGTTATGTTATGTCCTTCCAATATTTCTCATAAACAGATGCATATGCAATGGGACAATACGCAGAAAAAATTAGAATGTCTAGCAGCTGCCTTTGTTTGCAAGCCACTCTTATGTAATAATCAGAAGGCAATCATATCAGCAACCTTACTTCCCTAATGAGCACATCACATTACTTTTTTAAGATCAGAAAGTTAATTAAAGACAAATAAAACAAATTTTCAATCGGATGCACCAGACATTTGAAATACATTACTAGCAAGTGTATTATAAATCATTTGATAGTTTGTATTAAAATCACTGACAAGCAACTGTTTTTTAATCTACATACTTACAGTTAGTGTTTTTCTAATTTATGATATTGAATATCAAACACTCTGGCCAGTTTGTAAGTAAAATCTTGCATCAAAAGGAACTTTGCTTAGTTATATTAGACAAACCATTAAAGAGAAGGCAGAAGACCTCCATAAGACTCTGTTTCCCTTTGTACAGAAACATGTCTTGCACTCAAAAATTTGGCCCAACATTTATGTTCCAAAAATGAATTGCTGGTTGATTACTTGTAATCTGATTATTTGTGCCTCTAACTCGTCCATGTCAAGCAGTTCTTTAAGGGAACAAGTGATCAGATTTGCACCTGGAATTCAACAGCATCTACAAAATGTGAATCTCATTTATATCATCCAATAGGAAACCGAAATTAGAAAAAAATAACCCATAATTTATCATTATGGCAATGAAGGAAAAAAATGCAAAAAAGAAAAACAGAAAAAAGAAACACTACTGAAAAAAAAAGTACACTAAAACACTGAAATTGTGTGTCTGTGATACTCTGTACTTACCTAATATCTGTGCATGTTATACACGTGATATGCCGGCTGTTTGTTGTAATGAGGTTCAGAGCCACAGATGTTTCACTGTCAGAAGTTGGGTGTGCTCCACATTTAAAATAAAACTCCTGAAATAGTGAAGGTGAGATAAAGAGAAGATTACATACCTGTAAGCCCATGTCTTCTTATCATCTTAGTCTCATTGACATTTGAGACAGTAGAAAAAAAATCACTACTGCCAGCAGTGAAGGGGGGAGGGGGGGCATTCGTTACAAATGATGTAAATTGAATTCCCTGAAAAAACTCTTTGCTAAGCATATATTCATTCTCTGCAACATACTCTCATAAAAGCCATCTCCCACACTGCATGAGTTCAGTATTAGTGGTACGTGGTATGATTTTCTGGATCCGTAGAGGAAAAGTATCACATAACACCACACAGGTCTGGGCATTATGATGTAGGATGCTATGCACTGTAACACGTTAATGCTCTCCCACAAATTTTCATCACAAAATTTACTGTCACATGAAAACTAAAGATACAATTTATAATCCCTGGCTCTAAATAAATGAAGACTGGTTTTATTTCTGTGACAGTGGTGGCCTTTATAATATAGTATTACCAGTAGCTCTAACAGGAAGCTCCAGTTCCCTAAGAACACATTTTACATTAACCATTATATTTCAGTTAAGTTATTCTAGATTTACTCTATATAGCTTTTTATATCACCCTCATCAGCACAGTACTGGAGTGCCGTCCAGCAGTCCATTAAGCAACGTAACATCTACTGGGTTACATCTTTTTACCTTCTCCCAAAAAGGAAGATTGTGCTGAATGACGGTCTGAGGCTTTTCCCCTGGGCAGGGCACAATAGGCTTACCAGGGGTTTGCAAAGTGGGACATGGAGCTGCAGTCTGCTTGGTGGCCTGGCCAGGAAAAGCAGCAGCAGGCAAAGCACACAAGATGTCTGCAAGTAGTCAGGATGCAGGGAGACATTCTGACCACTGGTCCTGTCCTGGACATCCAGCTAGCCAGAGCCCTTCATATTTTAAACCCACTGGACACTAGGAAAACAAAAGGCTCTGGGCAGCAGAGAGGGGTGGAGAAGGAAACCTAGTCCACAACAAGCTGCCATGGGCTCCTCAGGGGATTGTGCCAGTTGGTCTTGTTACTGTGCCAGACGGAAGCCCCCCACACTGCTCAGTGAGTCATTTTCTGCTCCGGATGGATAGGAGTTACAAGGGAGCACTATTAGAATGCGACTCCCAGGGACAAGGGGAGGGCACATAACTAAAAAAACACCGAAATCTAGGAACCTTGAGTATAGAGGGATCCCTCACTGGATGGTCAGCCCCCTCATGGGTCCTGGCAGAGCAGCCTTTTTGTCCACTGTCCCCTGGGGGCTGCTCTTTGAGCCACCTAGTATTTGGTTCCTTTTGGCAACTCAGCCAGGATGCTCAGAGCCTCACTGCTTCCTAGGGTTGCCAGGTGTCCAGTTTTGAACCGTCAGTCCAGTATTTGAGCTTTCTTTCCAGGACACAAACTGAGAAAATACCAAATATATAAATGTCTGGTATTATCCAATTAAATAAGTTTTATTACTATCATGAGTATCAGTACACAGTTGCGTACTGCCTGGCTGGTAGACAAACACGCACACTGTGTGAGAGCATGTCTACCAGCTAGGCAGTTCGCAAGTACACAGTAGAGAGGAAGGGCGCAGTGCCTGAATGGAATTCCCAGGGCCGTACTCGCCAGTGCGCCTTGCTGAGACCGTGCGCGGGACAGGCAGCACCCCGGGATCTGCATGTGCCAGCCCTACCCCCCCACTCTGCCCCCCAGCCAGCTCCACACCCCCTGACAAGCCCCGCTCCCTCCAACCCTGTCCCAGCCAACCCTGCTTCCCGTCAGCCGGTCCCCCTCCCCTTCCCCCAGCTAGCCCAGCTCCCCCGACTGCCTCCCAGCCAGCACCGCTCCCCTTCTGGCTAGTTCCCCCCCTCCCAATCTGAGATCAAGTGTGTCCAGTATTTTTTTGAAACCATCTGGTAACCCTACTGCTTCCAGGGTAACTACACGGTCCAATCAAATACCCAAATGCTCAATACCCAAGTAGCAGGCCATCAGTCCCTGCCCCTTAACTTCTAGGGCTCACACAGCCCTCCTGTGAATGCCTGGTAGGGCATGCTCTCTGTTCTGAGCTCCAACCACAGACCCTCGTGATAAGCAGCAACAGTCTGTTTCTCATGATCACTCAGTGCTCCCCAACCTAGTTCCTACATTACCTGTTTGCACTCTCTGGTCTTGTCTGTGTAGCTTCCTATTACAGCTCTGCTCTCTCCATTCTCCTCCCTTGGCTCTGTAATCCTTCCTCTACCAGAACCACCTAGCCTGGTTCTCCCCAGCTGGGGCTAATTGTCAATTAGCCTCTCCCCTCCTGCTTCCACAGATTGGACTAATTGATCCCTGGGGCTCCCTGTTAATCCTATATTTGCTAGTGTGGCTTATGTGTCTGATGAGAGTAGTGCAGTGTTTTGTGTGATGAGGAGTTGTTTGGGTTTTAAATGTGGATACTGTGAGAAGTATATGGTAGAGAAGGCAGGTTGAAAAACTGCACTTTACATTTGAAGAGGAAGATGAGATTAGTGTCAAGCCTTACTTCCTGTGGGAGTTTGTTTCACAAGCCCTGAAAAAGCTCTTGCAGATAAACTTGAACCATATATTAGAAAGTTCCACAGGGCCTGAGAAGGAAAGCTGTTAACCAATCTTCATTTTGAAGCTTTCGGTGATCTTTTCTACATGCTGGCATGAAACCACTACATTGAAGATAAGGGCCACATCCTTGAATAAATGATTTTACTGCTGCTGGCTGTACAGGGCCTTCATACAGCATTATTTTTTGTATTTTTAATGTGTTGCTAATCTCAAACATTCAAAAGCATGAGATTTAAAATAAGGGGGTTTTTTTACTTCTGTTTTGTTAGTCTTCAGTGTTCATTTGGGGCATGTTTTCAAACCTTTCTGCATAGCCATAAGGAATAAAACAAATGTGTTTTAATGAAAGCTGAGATTTTCTTGTAATTACTTGGCTCCAGGACTTAGGGCTTTAAGTAAAACTTCAAATACCATGAGATTCCCAATACGCGTTCAAACTTTTAAATGAAAAAGAGATCATGATCCTGTTCTATGCACGAGAGGAAAAGATTTGTAAGACAATAAGTGACCAATTTTCATGCATGTTGTATATAACACTAGCACACAAAAATAGTCTTTGTTTGCATTAATATATAACATTTTAAAAGGTATTTTACATAAATTATATAAAAATATTGTGTAGTATGCTCTGGAAAACATTTAAGCTGATTACTTACCTTTATTATGTTTCATGATGTGCTTAGCAAATAAGGCATATCAATAGATCTGAACAAGTCTCAGACCCAATTGGTACAAGTAGAGAGTTTATTCTTAATGGCAGTATTCAGTTTTTGAAGTGGGTGGAGTCTGCATTTTCTTGTGGACTATTGAGATGAACAATGGTGCTAAAATTCATTTATTTTAGTTATACTGTAAAGAAGTCTTGATACATTCCAATCATTATTTAACAATATTACACTGAGAGTTGGTGTGTGTGTGAATATATATATATACATATGGATTCATTGTCTAAAACCTTTAGTAGTTACTATATTTTTCTTAATTTAGGCACCAAACAAGGAAGAGGATAGTGGAAAAAGCATGGCACTGAATAGCTGTACATATGGATTCATTGTCTAAAACCTTTAGTAGTTACTATATTTTTCTTAATTTAGGTACCAAACAAGGAAGAGGATAGTGGAAAAAGCAGGTTTACATTAATATTCAAATATTTATTTACAAAGATTTTGCAATAAACGCTCAATGCATAGAAATTGATATACAGTCAGTAGTTACTGTGGAGTAAATTATGGTTCTGTTATGTTCCATAAGGACAGCATTTGATCTTTAGGGAGAAAGTATTCTCAGGCCCCCTTTTGGATGAGCTTTTGCCTTTCTGTTTTTCCATGTTTCTCTGACTCCAATTCAGCAAGGCACTCAGGGTATGTCTATACCACATGGCTTCCCCACATCTACATAAGCCAAAAGTTATTTCAAAATATTTTTTCAAAATAACGGGTGTGCTATTTCGCCATCTTTGTAAGCCTCATTGCACAAGGGAGAAGGGATGTGCCGAAATACAATGTTATTTCGAAATTTGGCGCTGTGTAGATGCGCCAAGTTTCACAATAAGTTATTTCGAAATAGATTCAAAATAAAATACGCAATTAGCCTAGCTCAAACTGTGTATCTTATTTTGAAGTTAGGATGCTGTGTGGACACACCTTCATGAAGAAACTTAACTGTAAGCATTAAATAGCCCATTGAAGTCAGTGTTAAGAGTTACCTTGCTGCGTTTTTATATATTACTTCAATCTTTCTATTATTTATTGACTTTTTGTTAGTGAAACAATTTGGAATTTTTCTTTTACTAAATATAAATTTGTTGGTTTTGTTTTTTTTTGTTTTTTTTTTTTTGCTTGCTTTACTAGTCCACTTCCTCAATACCATGGAATACTGTGATCACTATTTATACAAGTAAAAGAATATCGATCGGCCAGTATTCCAAAATACTAACATTATTAAGAGCACAGAAATTACAGAACAGAAAGCAAACTTTTGATAAAAATGATTCATTCAACAATAATATACTTTCTTTGTGTCCACAAGCAAAAAGAAATATTGAGCAATAAAAATGGCAAGCTCTAAAACACATGAAATGGGTTTAGACATAGAATCTTGCTTTTTTTTTTAGCATCCTTATTTCTTTGGCACAGAATTTAATACAATTTTTATCTCTGTTTGCTTTATTGCAAGCTCTGCAAACAATCATAAAATATGCCCTCACAGACAAAAGTGTGCCAAACCTAGTATATAGGTTTAATGGCTTTACAAGTCCTTTGTATTCCCCAGAGACAGCAGTAGCCCTCTGGGAGCCCCAAGAAGAAATATTTTAGGACTCCCTCTGCACAACACATACTAATAATTAATAGGGGGACCTTGAGCCATTCACGGCATTAAGCAGATGCTTAGTTTATTTATGCCTATTGCTGGCTATGATATTCCTTTTCCTTTCTGTTGAGAGAGAAAAGAATTTTCTTTTGATTTTTAAGCTGGATGAAAAAAGACACAGCGAGACTATGAGAGAAGGTTACAGAATAGTCTACAACCTACTCCCTGCGGAGTATAAGTAGATGACAGTTGTTAAAATGGACTTCATGTAGGCCTCAGTGTGCACCCAAAAATCAAATGGATGGAGATAGAGAATTAATATTCCAATACATGCCAGCAATCAAACAGATAAAAACATCAAGACTAAGAAGGAAATCACAGGAAGATGCAAATACAGAACAGTGACTATATTTTGAAAGGCACAAACGCCACATGTCGTAAAAACCAAGCAGTAAAACTAGTACTGTCAGGCAAACCAATAAAGCTAATAGCTAGCTGCCAACTAGAACAAGGTATTCTATTTTCTTTTGGTTATTTCTTACAATACTGTGGTAGCTATTCTGTTCTAATTATATGTAAAAAGATCAAAAGATAGGCAGTCAAGAATCCTGGGTTATATTTTGGGCTCCATATTTGACTGACTTTGTCATTATGCGAAAGTCACTTACTTCTCTATCCCTTCAGGTCATCATTTTATGAAAATAGCTTTAAAATACTTCCTGAAAAGGTGTGCTGTCACTCATAACTGTATTTGCAAAACACTACATCTCCTGAAAGGCATTTTGAAAGTATTATTTCAAAAAAATAAAGAACATAATTGGCTTCGGAAGATATACAGTGTACTAGGAGCAAGAAACACAGAGAGCACACCAAAATGAAAAAAAATAAAAATAAAATTCTGTTTTAAAATACAGAGAAGTCACTCTGAAGTTGAGAACTTACATGCTACATGTTAGGTCAGAGGAAACATTTATCATTGGGATATAAAAATTGCAGAAAAAATGCTTTATAATGACCATGTTGAAATTAGAACAGCAACATAATGAAAATATCCCCGTTACAAAGATTGCCTCCTGAGAGCCCTCAAAAAAACGAAAGGTACAAAACGGAAAGCATACACATTACTTAAATTATGTCCTGTGAATGAAGTCCTTAAATTCTTCTAAAAATGACTGGAGTGCACATACCCATGTGTGTTGGTATGTGGAGTGTTAATGTTAAGTAACTGTTTTACATAAAGGGGAATATATAGTGTGCACACACATACACTCAGAGAGTGAAAAAGTAAATTTACTACATGTGCAGCTCTTGTGGGGGAGCTTGACATAGCAACTCATTTATCATCTAGCACCTCTGCCAACAGCTGTTCTAATACTATAGTGGTCTCTTTTGTCTCTCCCATTCTGGGGTATCCATATTTAACAAACTGTGTTCCACACAATAAAGGTAGCCAACATGACATCTTCTACCCCTCCAGAATGCCTCTTTCATTCCACGCTGTCAGAACAGTGGTCTTGGATCTTCTCTAAGGGATATTTTAACAGAGTTCCAAAAGCAAAACACAAACTACAACAAAAGCAACTTTCAGTCCCTCCCCTGGATTTCTGTTTTTAAATCATCCTGGGGCCTCCCCAGTCTTTCACAGAACATGGACTGGAAGGGACCACCTTCCTGAAATCTATACACCACTACCTAAAACAGAGCTCAGAGCTCTCCAAAATTCGTCTACCAGGTGGAACTCTTTACCTGACAGACCTAGGACTTTTGGCATCCTTTTCCCCTGTATACAGGGGCCCAGGAGTAAAAATCACTCAGGCTACGTCTAGACTGGCATGATTTTCTGCAAATGTTTTTAACGGAAAAGTTTTTCTGTTAAAAGCATTTGCAGAAAAGAGCATCTAGATTGGCACGGACGCTTTTCCACAAAAGCACTTTTTGCGGAAAAGCGTCTGTGCCAATCTAGACGCGCTTTTGCGCAAAAAAGCCCCGATCGCCATTTTCGCCATCGGGGCTTTTTTGCGCAAAACAGTCCTGAGCTGTCTACACTGGCCCTCTTGCGCAAATACATTTGCGCAAGAGGGCTTTTGCCCGAACAGGAGCATCATAGTATTTGCGGAAGAAGCACTGATTTCTTACATGAGATCGTCAGTGTTCTTGCGGAAATTCAAGCGGCCAGTGTAGACAGCTGTCAAGTTTTTCCGCAAAAGCACTTGCTTTTGCGGAAAAACTTGCCAGTCTAGACACAGCCTCGATATTTAATGTAAACTCATCACGGATTCCAATGTAAGCATTACCATTTGGTGGTCTGATCTTTTGGGTTCAGTCCCTGAGGATTGCTATGGAATTCCCAAGTATCTTTCAGATAAGCAGTCATTACTGAGAACCAATGTCTAAAACTAAACACCCTCCTACTCTGGCTCTCCCGGCCTTAGTCTACAGTAGGGAGTGATTTCGAAATAGCCCCCCCTTAGGTCAAATTAATAAGCGGCGCATTCACACTACCAAGTCTGTGTGGTTATTTCAAAATCTGTATTCCTGCTTTTCTCAGGTACTAACGCGGCTCTGTAGTTTAAACATAGTAGGAGCTGGATCTGGGCAAAGGTCTGGGACCTACCTCTGTCTGCGGAGGGAGGGTGCAAGGTCTCCACTGTGATCCCCTGCAGACAGGGACTGCTGCTGGAGCAGCCTTTGCCAGCAGCGAGACTGGCCCACTGTGGGCAGAGGCTGCTTTGTGGCAGCCTCCTGTGCCCACCCCCCACACTGCTTCCTCTGATGGAGGCAGAAGTGGGGGGAGGGAAAGAGGTAAGAGGTACTGCAGAGATGGTGCTTAGGGAACTGGCTTTTAAGCTGGCTCCCTGCGGGGGCCCCCCCCATCCCGCACCGGCTCCTCTTTCCCACCGTTGTTGCTTCTGATACAGAGGCAGCAGGGGAGGGAGGCAGGAAATGCAAGTAGTTGACTTGAATACGCAATAAGCTCAGGCTTATTGGGTAGTCAACTACTTGCTTACATCCCTACCATGAGGACCTGCAGCACCATGGAAGAAAAACCTGTTTTTGTAGTCCGAGGCCTGCTGGTTGGGGGAAGCCAATGGCAGTAAAGCCATTGACAATGGTGTCCACATTGTTCACCAGGTGAGAGAGGAATGCATGAATTGCAATCACTTTCCTCTCAGTGCCTTAGCGTCTGCGTAATGGGATGAAAAGCTGAGCACGTCCCACAGAGCATAGCTGTTGCCTAGGCTGCCCTCCTGAAATGGTGCCCTTGCAAATTTCACAGGGGGAGCCCTTCTGAGAACCTTCAATAAAGAGGGCGCCCATGGACTATTTACAGAGGATTTATAAAGTCCCCATCACAATGATATAATAATAATATTTTCCCCCCACTGGTGCATCCATGCTGTACTAGGCACAGCTTGATTAAGTATAATTTGATTTTAGTTGCTTGCTTAAGTCTGAGTGAGAGTGGGTGTGTGAAAAAAATTACAGAGAAAGTGTTATGAATGTAGTGCTACATGGATGTTCTAAAGTGAGTAGTTTTGTGGTCATTCTTCTGTCTTACTGGTATAAACATTGTATGTTGCCTTAAGACATACGTCCTAGGCAATTATGTACCCACCCACCCTTAACACTGCAAATGCCACTCTTTGGCAGAACTTGTTAATAAGATAGAAAAGAATGGGCACCATTCAAATATATTTTCTTCACACTCTTCACTCCTGCTATCATTCATGAACCACATGAGATTATATCTTGAGAGGTACAGGGGGGAAAAGTTCATGGTTACTAATATTTACCCTCTATGAACCGTATGTCTATTGCATAAAGTACCAAAATTTAACAAAAATGATCAGTCCTTAGGAGTTTTGCAAAAAAGGGGAAACCTTTTACACAGGACATGGGCAAATGAGAGTGTACACTTCTTCAAACATGAGAAACACTCATATGAATGAATAGAAGATAAAATCACTTCTCTGTCTTCTAGATACAGCCCAGTGACTGATAAAAGGAAACCAGTGAGTTATGATCATCGCATGTCAGATCCTGAAAAGTAGGCAGGTTTTGGAAGAAATATTCATTTTTCAAGCTAGTGTCATAGTTCTTCCTCATGTATTGTATCGTAACTGTTTCCTGTGTAAGTGCAGATTTCAATTATCATTCTACTGTGCCATCAGCTGCAAACTGGGGGGAATTCATGCAAACTGCCTGAATTTACAGTGAGCTTCTTAAAGACTTTCTGTAATTCTGCATTAACAAAACTGAAGAGCTTGAAAATCCCCACCCTGTTCTCCATGAAAAATCAATGTAATTGTGTTTATATTGTACGTACCCCGCCCCAGTGATTTAATAGAGTCTTACACAAAGTACATTTAAAGGATATATAAGATTCCAATTTACTATATACAAAAGTTGTGCAAAACTTGTCCGAACCAAGATTCTGAGTGTGCTTTCAAAACACAGCAATGATTTTACACAGCAGAATAAATCACACGTGTTCTTAAAATGATTTGAAAAAGATTATATTTTGTTTCTTTGTGTAGTCTTAGAAAACTAACAAACCAAACTTTTTTTTTTGAGGAAATGTACCAGTTAGAAGAGGTTTTTACAGTTTTGATTTTATTTGGTTAACTTAATTTTTCCTCTGCTTTTAGGTCCTTATTTTTTTAAAATTGTTGAATATATTATTTTCCTATTGATTATTACACATCAGTCATCATGTGATAAAATGGCATCCTATTCCAGCATTCCAAAGGACATGCATCCATGCTGATGATGGGTTCTGCTTGATTATGATCCAAAGAAAGCAAACTGACATTTTCCTTTTCATCATTTGAGTCAAACGCTACTGCTTTTCTTTTTCGTTGGTTCAGGTTCTGTAGTTTGTGCATTGAAGTGTTGCTCCTTAGTCTTCCAAAAGCATGCTCCACACCTTGTCCCTCTCAGATTTTGGCTGGCACTTCAGATTCTTAAACCTTGGATCAAGAGCTAATTTAATTATATTTTCCAGTTTGTAAGAGAGTTATAAAAAAAACCAACAACCCAGAAGGCCATCAGCTACCTACAGAATAGAATAATCAGTAGGAATGAAACAAAAAGAATGTGGTATATATTACAAACATATTTCATAAAAATTTCCACTGAGAAGAGCCCCCACTCTTAAAGTATCAGATCCATAGGGTCTCCGCTACAGGATGTGAAGTGAACAAGATTGTATTGTATTGTATTTCAGTTCACATAAGCTGTCAGAAATAAAAACTTTGAAACTGATGCCTTTATGAGGTTCAGGGGGAAAAAACTGATGACCCAGAAGACATGAAATATCGTATAATAAGTCTTGTGAATAGACAGCTTAGAATTCAGCTTAATTATCATCAAAGCTAAAACATTCTTTGGCCACGAGAATGGCAATAAGGAGATGAGTTACTCAGTTTAAATGCCCTTATGAAGTACAAAATGCATTTAATTTGACAACAGACAAAAGAGGAATAAAAATATTAAAGAAATATGAATCTCTCTCCAAAATCTGCTTCCTGTCTGAGCAGTGACTATCTGAACCCACTGCCCTTCTCAGAATGCCTTGGGCTAAGAAGAAGAAAGGCCTGCTATTCTTGATAAAAGCTCTTTAGGCTGAGTCTCCTTTGCCAATTCTTCATCAAGGCTGTCAAGATAGTGTATGCTTGGTCTCAGTTAATATATTCAACTTTGACCTTTACAGGAGGGACAGGAAGAATTAAAACACTCCTTTAAATTATATTTTTGAGGGGAGTGCCTAGTAAAGGGAAGGAAGTTATAACACTGTATCCAAGTTTGCCATTACTTCCTTTTCCATTAAATAATGAAATTTTCTATTCAGATGTTTAAGAGTTGTTGGAGACTGCGTGCATAGTAAGCTGAAGTGTGAATACACAATATACTGGCCTATATTTGACAAGGTTGCCAGGTGCGCCTTCCTGCTGCACAGTAATGCTACGTCTACGCTGCACCTCTCTTGCACAAAAGCCTATGCAAATGAAGCATGGATTAGCATATTGCTGCACTTCATTTGCATAATTAATTAGGGGCCATTTTTGCACAAGAGGCTTTTGCGTAAAAAGGAGCTTTGTAGATGGCTCCTTTTTGCGCAAAAATCCCCTCTTGTGCAAGAGCTGTTTTTCCTGAAAAAATGTATGCAACTTGGCTAGAAAATATTTCATTTACTCTACAGATATATTAATGGTATCTTCTCCCCACAAACTAGGTTTTGTTTTTTCTTTAAGGGTTTATGCACATGGAGACTTAGTAACCTGGCAAGATGGGGAGCACATCTGCAGCAATGGGATAGCTGGTCTTGTGAACTCTGCTGTTGCACATTATGTTTCTATGATTTCTGTTATAATACCACTTATTCTGTTAAATACATCAAAACCACTGTGATGTTTCAATATTATATCACTAAGGATACGTCTACACTGCAGCATTTTTCTGGAAAAACTGTCATTTGAGCTAAGCAAGGAGGTGACAGCAGTAGTAGACTGCCATCTTCTACATGAGCCAGCACTAGAGGGAGATTAAGCACACGCTTTGCAAGTGGATTTCACAGCTATGAAATCCAACGAAGAAATGCTGAGACTCAGGACTCCTGGGTGCTATTCAGGGTTGTGAGGAGTTTCTGTTCAAGTAGTTACAGACCCTTCTTCCCATGAGGGATGTATAAAGTCATTATAAAAAGGTAACCGTGGACTGCTCCAGCCCTTACCAGTTAACCAGTTAACCTTTTACATCCCTATCCCCCATAAGCCAGACTCCTTATGATTCTGGCTACTCTAGCCTGTCATTGTCATTGTTCCAGTACCTGCCTTCACCAACCACTTTCATCCCGGTCCAGACCCAGTCCCACCACCACCAACCCATCCATCCCATTCCCCACCCACACATCCCTTTCTCGGCTCTTTGCCCAAATCTGCTCCACACTTTTTGCCTCCGTTTCCCCCTTTGCCACCAAGCCCATCTTCTCATGCCTCTGCATTATGCTGGCACCAGCCTCTTCTTCTGTTCCACACTGCCTAGGTGCCAGCACAGGGAGCAGTAAGAATATAGGAGACAGTCTCCCAGCTCTCAGTTCTGTTGCCAGGTATCACAGTTAGTCTTTAAAGTGCTACATAGTCCTGTTTTTTTGTTTCAGCTGGACCAGACTAACACGGCTACATATCTATTACTATTAGTACCCATATCAAATGTGAGGAACAATTGTAGCAAAAATCCTGATGAGCCCCTGCAGCACTGGGCTGGAACACGCTTGCTTAACTCCACAGGGAGTGTACATATACAGTCTAGTCAGTGAAGAGGAGCTGTGAGGGGACGGAACTTGATCAGCGCAGGCAGACTCTTCAGAGATTTCAGCTGCCAAACTCTAGCAGGTCTCTACTGAGTGTTAGAGAACTGAGATTTTCAGAGGTATACAACTCTGCCACATTTGGGCAGATATTCCAGGGATAACAACATTCCTGGCATGGCAACGAGCCCCACCCTACAATCAAATTTCAAGTTCCTTCTCCAAAGCATGGAGGTGATAATTTCAGATAAACAGTTCTATGGGGTTTTTTAAATTGTGCAAAACAGCATTTATATTTCCCTAACTTCATTATCAGAAACTGCTGACCTGTTTAAGCTGAAATTTTCAAGGGAATTTCAACCTGAAGCAGACATGTCACATCTGCCATGGAAAATTTCAGTCCAAATCGCTGAAGTTTGGCAAAGTCATAAACTACTGAAAATGGGGTTTTATAATGAAACGTGGCAGGTAATCCCAATTATAGGTGGTATTGCATATAGCATCTGTAATGCTGAGCACAAAATGTGTTTATTAGTATCAGTGCGTAATATTTTATGTACCAATTACCTTTGCTTAAGGAAAACTTTTCTATAAGTCACCTCTTGGCCAAATATAGATGATTAAAAATATGACAGACACAGCTGTGTTAAACACTTCATTCTTAATCAGCAACCTCATCTGGTATTGCCAAGGTTATTAATGTTCAAACTAACCTCATTCACAACCTATTTCTGAAGGAATTGTCACTACATTATGTGATAATCAGTTATTTATAACATCTTTTTTAAAGTGTGCATTCAGCATGCATATCTATTGTCTATTACAAACACAATCATTCCTTTAGAGTTAATAAATTGTACGGTAATCTAAACACAGAAGATACAATTAAGATTCAAATAATAATTGGTACCACTTTTTTCTCTTTAACCTATGGAATGTTTAATACACAAAGTGGAAATTACAACATCTGTCTTCTATAGATAACATATTTTCATAGGACCTTCTTGACTTAGAAATACAGTACATTTTAATTCTGTATTACTCTTTCCCTCTCGATTGGGAGAACCAGGCTTAAAATAAGAATGCAACAGCTCTGTGAATTTCTCAACTGCTACTATCCAGACATTACTGTTTTAACCACTCAGGAACACAGTATGTGCTAAACCAATCTTCTCATCTCTATAGGTACATTTGTCACTTGCCTTGTCCATCAAAGGGAATCACAAGAAATCTTTCTTTTGGTTCTCAGCAATAACTTGTCGCGAGAATCACAGGTCCGATAATGAATACCCAAGGGGGGAAGGACAGAGCCAGGTGGACAGTTTTATCAAATAAAAAATATTTATTTATGACAGAGGTGAATTTATAGTATTTATTCTAAGATTTTTAATAGACCGTGTTAATAATGAATTTACAGTATTTATTATATTTATTCTATGGCTTCTAGTAAAACGTGTCAGAGATATAGGGATGGGAATGGCAAGGGGAATAGTCTCTAATCTTAAAATATCCAGCTACAGTAATTAAATAACAGTGATAACTACAAACTCTTTTGTACTACCCAAAAACAACTACAACACTAAGCTTATACAACAGGAAAAAATCAAATCATACATACCAACTTACACAGCACACAGAACATTTCACAGATATCGGTTTGGTTGCGAAGGCCTTGGTTACGCCCAAGAGTCGGGGGAGGTGGCTGGTCGGTTGATCAGGCCGGCAGCGCTTTGAAGTATACGAGAAGGCACACGCACAGTGGTACGTGTGTTGCGAAGACCTCCTAGAGCAAACTGTGCCATGGGTATTTATCCCCAAATCTGCACATCGCTTTCCCGCGCTTGTATATTACCATATATGGCCCAATGGTCACCAAGTGGGGGGTCTGTGTCCCAGGGGTTGGGCCGAAACTGTGCAGGTTTCATGCGACCAGGTAAGCCCCGCAGTTCTCACGCCAAGGTGACGGGTGGGAGAGTCTGAGGCTATTTTCCCCTTTTCACACCTTTCCTTTTTCTAAAGGCAATGGTATGCAGGATGGGTGCGGCCGGTTTCTCTCAAGGAGTACTGCAGAACAAGAGCGGCCTGGCCAAACTTTTTTACTGGGGGGGGGGGGAGCAGTTTCTTTTCTCTGACATAACTATGGCACCATTTGTGCAGTCATTTCACAGTAATAATTATTTCAGTCCCCAGAGTATGATATTTCCATAAGAAATACTGTTTACATGCATTTTATTTTTAGTATGGTCCAGTTCATTTCTCACATTTCTATTTTTCCATTGTGAAATCTAACAACTGTGAAGTTAATCTTGTACAGTGGTTCCAATGAAAAGTCAACATCTGCCTCTATAATAACCCCTTAATGGTATCTGAAACACAGCAGTTATTTTCCTAAGCAGACAGAGTATCTACATATCTCAGCTGTGAGTAATTGTAAGTAAGGGTACATCTACACAGCAACAATATTTTGAAATAACTGGCGTTATTTCAAAATAACTTAGTCCACATCTACACAGCAGGCAGGTATTCCAAAACAATGTCAAAATACTGTCAAGCAGGAGGACTTCTTACTCTGACTCCTGTAACCCGCATTGTATGAGGAATAAGGGAAGTCAGAGGAAGAGTGCTCTATTTCAAAATAAGTGCTGAGTAGATGCTCCCAATTTTGAAATAAGCTATGCAATTGACAAAGCTCAATTTGCATAGCTTATTTTGAATTAAGTCCTGCTATGTAGACACACCCTAAATGTTGACTTCATAATGAGAATAAGTTTGACTTTTAGTGAAAATGCCCTAAAAAGTTAACCCTTATTTGGAACTGACCTGAAAAAAGTGTGAATTTTAATCTACTTCATCAAAATTTCATGTAGAATGAAGTTTTCTATAAAGATCAGTTCTAGTCATTCTGTTGAACTGACATATCAATTGTTAATAAATGAAATTATCTAGCCAAGTCTGCCATCACCAAACTGAACTGTTAAACTTAGTCAACAGGTTAAGGTTAAACTACTTATGAAGTAAATTTTTATCTTTTTTGATATTGGAAGCATAGTTTGAATTAGCTGAGCCACAAATGAAGTTTCAGTATTAGTAAAGCTACTTAAAATGCATCATAATCATCTTATCCTTAACATCAGTGCTGATTTCTAGAACTTACACTTTCCCATCAGCCTCTTTAAAAGTAGAATCCAACTGTTTAAATTTGTTATCAAGTGTTTCCTGTAGAGAATCAAACCCATACTCAAAGCTTAATTTGCTCTGGCAATCAGATTTGAATTTTTATGCCAATTTAAGTTACCAAAGTGGGTCAAAGAGGGAGGGTAACTCCTATAATATTTGACATTAGATCCTCAATCTGTGCCTCTTTTGGCAGGAAAAATTGCTTGAGATTATAGGTTTGTTTCTTTTTTAATCACACTAACAAGCACTTCGGGGCAAAGACAGTGATCTGAATCTGAAAATAATTATAGAAGTAACCTAAAATGGAAAAGAAAGAGAAATAGCACATTTCAGAGCTAGAGATACAATATAATCCATGTAATAATTTTCCTTATGTAGTTTCATCTTCTGATTAATGAAAAGTCCACCATGGTAACTTTCAGGAACAGTCAACCAAACTCTATATTACTCCTTCAGTAAGTTTTAGCTCTGTGCATATACTCCTTATAATATACAACAACTCCATGGTCAATTCTATATAATTCTCATGAAGCCTTTTACAGTTTACAGCAAAATCCTGGCCATCTGGTGTTGAAATTCCCTGAAACATTTCAACTGTCCACTCTTTCATAGTATCAGAGGGGTAGCTGTGTTAGTCTGAATCTGCAAAAGCGACGAGGAGTCCTGTGGCACCTTATAGACTAACTGAAGTGTAGGAGCATAAGCTTTCGTGGGCAAAGACCCACTTCGTCAGATGCATGTAGTGGAAATTTCCAGAGGCAGGAATAAATATGCAGGCCAGGATCAGGCTGGAGATGACCAGGTGGATCCAATCACCAGCAACTACACACCGCACCATAATAACTCGAACTCAGGAACCAATCCTTGCAACAAACCTCGGTGCCAACTCTGCCCACATATATACACCAGCAACACCATCACAGGACCTAACCAGATCAGCCACACTGTCACTGGTACATTCTCCTGCACATCCACCAACGTAATATATGCCATCATGTGCCAACAATGCCCCACTGCTATATACATCAGCCAAACAGGACAGTCCCTACGTAAAAGAATCAATGGACACAAATCTGATATTAGGAATGGCAACATACAAAAACCTGTAGGGGAACACTTCAATCTTCCTGGACACACAATTGCAGATCTAAAAGTAGCCATCCTGCAGCAAAAAAACTTCAGGACCAGACTTCAAAGAGAAACTGCTGAGCTACAGTTCATCTTTAAGTTTGACACAATCAACTCTGGATTAAACAAAGACTGTGAATGGCTTGCTAACTACAAAAGCAGCTTCTGCTCTCTTGGAATTCACACCTCCAGATCAGCTGCTAGAAGTGGGCCTCATCCTCCTTGATTGGATCCACCTGGTCATCTCCAGCCTGATCCTGGCCTGCATATTTATTCCTGCCTCTGGAAATTTCCACTACATGCATCTGACGAAGTGGGTCTTTGCCCACGAAAGCTTATGCTCCTACACTTCAGTTAGTCTATAAGGTGCCACAGGACTCCTCGTTGCTTTTGCACTCTTTCATAGAGGCCAATAAAACTGGTCCAGTTCAGAGCTTGGAGAAAGAAGACTGCTCAGCTAACTGACCATATTAACAACAGACATGCTGGACATAAAGGTTTAATTCAATTTTCAGTTCTCACATATCAGAATTTTTATCCTAAACCCTCTTTTCCTTGTATTGTCCTTACAAGTCATCCTGACCTACTGACAACCTGTGAGAAATGGTACGGACAGCATTAAGCCCATTTTTATCTAACCCTACAGTGCTCTTGTGCGGGCCATCAGGGTTCTGTTCTCACAAAGACATTCAGCAGATAGAGTTGAACTAAAATACTATTTTGTGGTAGTAACAATCATCTCTAGATCCTGTCTCTCTCATTTTCTCTGTGTCTGGAGGAGACCAGGAAATTCATGAGAGAAAACTGGCTGAGGTACAGTCTAGATATGTTGAGAATGCTGGGGGAAGAAAGCAGGGAAAATGCCAGAAATTCTACATGCCCCTTCTCTGGAGGAGAGTGCTCGCCTTTTGCTATTCACATTTCCAAGCCAGTGCTAGTTCACTTTTGACAGCTTCTGGATATTCAGAGGGTGATGGGCAGGGAGCTTTTAAAATCCTCTTGCTTAGCATGTATGAAGAGATTACTTCCCTGTAACTGGATGTTCTTTGAGATGTATGGTAGCTATCTGTATTCTACTGTGAGTTATGAATGCACACAAAGAGCTTTGAGTTTTAGAATTTGAAAGCGGTGTCCATTCATCCTCACATGCACCCTGGCTCTGGCAGAGGTGACAAAGGTCATGCTGGACCAACTGCCTCCTCATACCATCTCTACCATGTACCCACTAAAATCCAAAGCAGACAGGAATAAGAGCAGGTAGTGGAATAGGGACCACACATCCCAAAGAACATCCAGTTCCAGGTCAGTAACCTCCTCTTCGAGTGATAGTCCCTACCGTAGTTCACCGTGGGTGACTGGCAAGCAGTATCGAAGTAGGAGAGTGTGAGGATGAAGACAGTGGAGCTGAGAAGACAACCATCATCCGAAAGGATGCATCAGCAACCAAGTCCCACACTTGGGCATAATTCCTTGAGAGTGTATGGATGGAATGCCATATGGCCTCTTTACAAAGGTTTAAGAAGATACGTCCTGAAGAGATGCTGGAGTTGTTGCTTGAGCGCTAGTGGAGCACTCCTGTAGGGAGAGGGAGGTTCGAGAGCTGACAGAAGAATGCAGCTAGATATGACAGACTAATCAATTTTAAGTTCAGAAGGGACCATCATGCTCATCCAAGTCTGGCCTGCTACCCATTGCAGGCCACAGAACCCCACACATTTGTTCCTGTAATAGACACCCTAACTTCTAGCTGAATTATGAAAGTCCTCAAATCAAATCTGCAACTTACAGAGAAGGCCACATTCACACTAGTTTAAACAAGCAAGTGGCCTGTCCCCATACTGCAGAGGAAAGCGAACCCCTCTGTCCCGCTCCCCCGGGATCTGTGCCAATCTGACCCAGGGGAAAATTCCTTCTCAGCCTCAAATTTGGCAGTTAGACCCTAAGCATGCAGACAAGACTAACCAGCCAGATACCTGGGAAAGAATCTTCTAGAAGTCGGAATCTTCTCCATCTAGTGTCTCATCACCTACTGCTGGAGATATTTAGTGCTAGCAGTCATAGAATCAGCTACCTTTATAGGCAGTCTCATTATACCACCATGTCCATAAAATTATCAAGCTCCTTCTTAAAGCCTGTTAGGTTTCTGCCCCATGGAAGGCTGTTCCAGAACATCTTTCCGTGCAGCCAGCTTTGGACTTAAGCATCATGAGTAATTTTCTTTTGTCCAGAAATTTTGCCAACTCACTGTTCACCCCCTTGTCCAGATGATTTAGGGAAATCTTCCAAAGAGGGAGCAAAATATACTGCAGGGATATGCTACATCATAAATCCCTTAGCTAAGATAACCTTGTCCCTTCTTCAGCCAGTGTCACATACTTTTCAAGCTATTCAGGCTACTTTCGGGTCTCTCATGATATAGGTGATTGTGGTCACTACATTCTCTCCGACTGCAAAGGACTTTATGATACCAGGGACTTTGCACCCCTGATTCCAACAGAAGAAACAGGTATAAAATCGGAGTTAAGGCAGATTCAGAAAAGAATTTTCCTTTAAAAAATGTGATTAAAATGGACTGATAAAATAGCAGAATCTTTACACAATAGAGTATGAACACTCAAAACAAATGTTCACCGTGAACTACTGAAACTGAAAAAAAAAAACCTTGTTCAAAACTGCCAAGAAGAATGTTGCCACTTGACATTTCAAAGTTCACTGATAGTTTATGAAAGGCAGTCTTTATGTTATTTACTCTCAGCAAGAGTTGTAAATGGGAAATTAATTCCTATCACAAAATGTATTTAATGGAAAACTAATGTATCCTCCTTTTATGTAAACCAAACGCGTGATTTTAAAAGTACAGTCATACGTGCCTCTCTCAAAAGCATATAATAAACGTGTAACAACAAAGATATGGCTGGGAGCCAGAGACCACCATAGATATCACAAGCAAAACAGCTTGCCTCGAACAGAAAATTCTAAACACAATTAAATGCAGGCCAGATTCTGCAAACGCACAAATGAATAAAACACTTTATTTGCACTGTCAGTCATCTTACTATATAGTTTATATTACTGTATGAAGGGACTGGGACTACCATGTTGTCTAAGTAAAGCTACTCATGTGAGCAAGTATTTCTAGGACCAGTATCTAAAAAAAAGTATCCCTAAAGCTGCATTGTAAACTTAAATTGCAAGGATCCTCTCTCATTTGGATGAAAGGGATGGTTAAGAATGCATCATAAACTACAATGTAATTATTCTACCATACTATAACTTGAGTTCACAAAAATATATTAATGTCATTCTTTATCCTTCCAGTATATGTTTTCAGAGGTTGTTTGTAATCAGCCATGCATTTGAGAAGAGTAATTTCTTCAAATAAACATATGAAAATATAACACATGCTGTTTATACTGTACTTTGACGGTCAGCAAGCGGAGAAGATTTTATTTGCGGGAAATTATTGCACAACTGTATAATTTCTCATGAAAACTGTTCTGTCAACTCTTGCCTTTGGAATCTGAACTTTCAGTTTCAATGATCTTAACTGTATATCTTTAACTAGCACAAAATACAATCTAAATAAGTGAATTTTTAATTAAAGACTAGTGATCTGAATATAAAAATGCCAAATTGTGTCAAACTCCACTTTTGTAAGTATGGCTCAACTCTGTGCCTCCAAAGACATTCTATGTACAGGTTGGACCTCCCAAAACCAGGACTCCCACATACAGCACGGTTGTCCCAGTCCCTTCATACAGCAACATCCATGGTCCGGGTGCTCCTGGACCAGGGAGTCCTGGCTGGGAGCCCCAATGGCAAGGAGGCTGGTGACTCAAGCACAGTGGGGCTGTAGCCAGCGCTGGAGCCCTGGTAGTGCATCAGGGACCATGGTAGCCCCAGTAGCAGGGCTGGGGACATAGCAGTTGCGGCAGCCGTGGTAGCGGGACCAGGTTGGAGAAGTGGCAGCCTCAATAATGGGTCTGGGCTGGAGATGTGGTAGACACAGCAGAGACTGGAGTCAGGGCAGTCCAGGCTGCCAGGGCCATAGCAACCGGGGGGGAGGGGAAGAGATCCAGCAGTGGGGAGGGAAGGTGATCTGAGGAGTGGGTAGCAAGAAACCTCCTCTGGTCCAGAAAATTCCGTTGTTCAGGACCAGTCAGATCCCGAGGGTGCCGGACCAGAGAGGTCCAACCTGTATTTACATTCTACCAGCTACATTCACCTAGGGCCTGAATGAGTAAACATCTGTGTTGGAAAATCTTCAATGAGGGGTAGAGTAAGGTAGTGGTAAAGCAAAGTTACTGAACCCTCCTTTCTGGTGGGGTCCCATCTCCAGCCAGTGTAACCCCAAGTGCTGACAGCACTAGCGGGTGGAAATACATTAATTCATTACATTCTGTAGGCATCCACCACAGAAAGGCAGCTATATTGACTCTGGTGGAGATTAAAACTACTCTAAGTCCATACAAATCCTAAAGTAGAGCACAAGCACAAAACTGGGTGAGACTGGGCAACAAAATGGCAGATGAAATGCAATGCAAAATAATACATACTGGAAAACATAATCCCAACTATACTTTTGAATGATGCGGTCTAAATTAGCTGTTACTACTCAAAGAGATCTCGGTCACGGTGTATTGGTTTCTGAAAACATCTGCTCAATGTGCAGCAGCAGAAAAAAAAAGATAATAAAAAGTTGGGAATCGTTAAGAAATAAGACCAAAAATACTATATTGCCTCTATATAAATACATGTTACCCACACATTATAAAAATTGCATGCAGATGCAGTTACCCCATCTTGCACAAAGATATACTGGAACTGGAAAAGGTACCGAAAAAGGCAACAAAAATGATAAAGGGTACAGAACAGCTTTTATATAAGGAGAGATTCATATGTCTGGGACTTTTGAGTTTGGAGAGAAAGATGAACCAAGGTGATACAACAGAGGTCTATAAAATCATGACTGGTGTGGGAAAAGAAAATAATTCCTTATTTACTCTCTCTCAACACAAGTACTAAGGCTCACCAAATGAAATTTATAGGCAGCAGGTTTTAAACAAGTATTTATTCACACAATGCAGAATCAACCTATGGAAGGAACTCTTTACCAGAGGATGTTGTGAAGGCCAAGAATATAGCAGGGTCCAAAAAAGAGCTAGATAAATTCATGAAGGATAGGTCCATCATTGGATATTAGCCAGGATGAGCAGAGCTGGTTTTCCTAACCTCTGTTTGCTAAAAGCTGGAAATGACCAAGAGGGGACGGATCATTTGATTACCTGTTCTGTTCATTCTCCTTGTGGACCTAGCATTGGCCACTAGGGTTGTTAGATATCACAGAATCATACAATCCTAGGGCTGGAAGAGTCCATATCATGTAATAGAATAGTCATGTAGCCGCATGAAATCTTAGGGTATGTCTACACTACCCCGCTAGTTCGAACTAGCGGGGTAATGTATGCATACCGAACTTGCTAATGAAGCCCGGGATTTGAATTTCCCGGGCTTCATTAGCATAAAGCCGGCGCCGCCATTTTTAAAAGCCGGCTAATGCGAACCCCGTGCCTAGGGAGCATGTGGAATCTCCATCTATGGAGATATTTAAGAGCAGGTTAGACAGACATCTATTGGGGATGGTCTTGGTACTGGTCCTGCCATGAGGGTCCCTTCTAGTTCTAGTGTTCTATGATTCTATCTTGCAGTGTAGACTTAATTGTGGGTGTTTGGACTTGTGATTAACCAAATCTATGACAAGTGAGTTTGGTTGGGGATGTGCGAAGAGGAAGTCTATACCTTTTTCCGGGATGAAATATTTTCTGTCTGCCCTGCGATTTGTTGGGGGGATAGAGGGTGGAATTTGCCAAAGCACCTTTGATGGTTCCAAGGTAGCTTCTCATCTTGTGTTCCTGAGCCCTGCAGGAGCCTCCTTATTCCCCCTACAGCATCTGCAGGCATCTTACAAAACCTACTTGCATTGGTCTATTGGTCTCCCCCTTCATAATGCCAATGTGTCTTCTCTTACATCAAACTGGGCAACAGGTAATGGATCTTGTTCCCTCTTTAAGAAGCCAGTAACCATGTGACATATTTCCTCCCCACGCCCACCTCTCCCAACCTTCCAATGCTCAAAGTCATCTTTTGGTCAACTTCTAAAATCAAGTGGGCAAATCTTCCACTCACACCAAAAGGTCTCATAAAACTTTGTTGACAGCCTTGGTCTTGCCACTCACAAAAGACATGATCAAAGCTCATCCAGCACTATGTCCAATGTGCTTTATATATTCATGTTGTTTAAGATTTCTTTGCATGTCATGATTTATAAAATTCAGAACATCCAGTCCTTGGGCTCCTATGAAGTATTTGATGAGGGCATGCCGTTCCTCTGATTAAATTTCTCTGAAATCATTTCTCAACTCTTTGGGGAAGAGCCTTAAATATATACAAATATACTCCCTTCAGCACTGAGAATATACCTAAGAATATCTAGACCTCTCTTGTGGTTTCCAATTACTAAGTTCACAAGCTTTGCCTGGGGCTTTTAAGATTTCATTTAACTGAACACACTTCTGTTCTTCCACACATGCTGGTCTGTAACAAACTCATTCTGTCCTTTCACCACTCTTTTCTTCATGGGTTTGCTCTTCCACTTCCACAAGTGGGATACTCTGATTCTGAGTCAACTGATGGACCTCACAATCTCACCCCCTATCCTGCTGATGCTATTTGGAGCCATTCTGTTCCTCCTCCATCTGCCTTAGCTTAGTTTTTTGATGCTCAGATGTTGGCACATCTCCTCCTGTAACCATTCCTGTGTATTCTGAGGCTGAGATTCTACAGCAACTGAACTTCTGCCAATTTGAATAACCCGCTTTCTGGTTGACTAAGCTTGTGTAACTGCCCAACTCAGCCTACAGTCTGGTGAAATTCTCAGTCAGCTCAAGCTGCACTCTCACTTAAACATTTCATTTGTGGCTCTTGGAGCTCAACTTTTGCTTTCCATTGCTTATGTTTAAGTCCTTTTTGCCCTGCCAAAGTAGCTTTGATTCAATGGACAGTATTCTATATTCAGTGTTCAGAGTCTGCTTTGCTTTCTCAGAGTGCACTTGGTTTGTTCCAGTTATTCCACCCACTTCTTCCCAGCATGTGAATATCTGCCTCATCTCCTGCTTTTGTGCCTCATGGATCTTTGCCTCATTTTTCTTCAGAACCAGTTCACATTCCAATTTTGCCCTGAGTTTCCACTGTGCCACAGTGGAATTTAATGGGTCTTCTAATTCTATTTCTAGTGACTACAGCTCCTTCCATCAGCTCCTGCTTCTCAGTTTCCATTTTGTTCCTGGCTGCTTACTCAGATCCCAGGTGACCCTGAGGAGTTGTGATGTGAGAATCCCACAGATTCTTTTGGGACATGATCTTTGTTCTGGTTTGCATCGTCTTCCAGCTTAGCCAAGACTGTTGTTCATCTTCCTTCTCAGTCAGCTCTCTTTTAAATTCTGTGATTCTAGCCTCCAGCTCAGCACTCTGCTCCTTGAGCTTCCTGCAAGTTATGCCCATTTTTGGCTGATGTTTTTCTTTGAAAGACTCTGCTACAGCTGTGATCAAAAGTTATATCCATTCTTGAGTTCACTGAGATTCTTGAGGCATTTCTAAAGAGCTTGCAGCTGTGAGTCTCTGAACTTAAGTCAGTAGATTTAGGTTGCCACCACCCTGTTTAAAACAGCTGCACAGATATTGTTGCTTGGACTGAAATTCAGGCTCTGAAGCCTTGGAGGTCATTAAAATGGAATGTGGTCACCTTTGCTTTCCAAGGACAACCTTTACTTGCTTATTCCACTCTCATTGCTCAGCCAGCCCCAGGCTGGGAACACCTCTGGCTTGTTCCCCAGATCTGGGCTTCACAAATTTTTCTTCCATCATCCATTTTCCACTAGTCTGATCTGATTTGGGGTCTGTGAAGGTGTTCGGTGCTCATTTTAAAAATTCTGGTCATGAGCATTTTCCTAAACGTCCAGATCTCATGAAACAAATTCCACCCTTCTCAGCCACCCCCAGTGAGTTAATTCTGTTGTCCCACTGCCAGAAATAAGGCCTTCAGCCATGCCTGCACCGATTCCTGCAAATGAGCACAGCTGAGCTGCATCCACTAGACCTGGTGACAGAAAGTCCTACCCCATTGCCTGAGGAAGCTAACAGACTTGCTCTTAAGCCCAGCAGCAGTAGTTTGATTGTAAAGCATTTGCTCACAAGCTGCACTACCTCTTGTGCCTGCTTATTCCTGGACTTGTTCCAGTTGCATTCCTTTTTCACCTCACTCCAAGTAACTTGGCTTTCATTTGCAGTTCCAGTTCCTGACATTTGACTCCAGATTTAACCCTTGGCTCTGGTATCTCACTCTAACTCTGACCCAGGGCTCCTATTCCTGGCTACAGACTCCTGTGCCGACCACCAGGCATGACTGCCAAAATTCCAGTCCCTTGACAACCTTAGAGCATCTCATTGGGTTTTTCTCCAGCAGAATTATTTCAGGCCCTCAGGTATGGTTTGGTTCCTATAAAGAAAAATATGGGCATTCCCCAGCAATGTACTCCATGCAGGCTGAGACTACAGTTTCTTTTTCCTTCTGTACCAAGAGGTAAGTTTGAAGATGGACCGACCTCCCATCTCTAAAATGAGGTCCCCAAAACTGTTTCCATCACTAGACCAAGTGTGTCCATTACTGTGAAGCCTGGCTTCTCTGAAATTGACCTAAAGTGTGTCTGTGTGGTTTTTTTAGGATAATATCTTTTTGTGTGTCCTATTTTCCTACAACCAAAACATGTTAGCCTTGGGGCCTTTCTTTCCTCTTGTCCAAAGTGGTACCTGCAGTCCTTCATATCAGTTCTATATTAGTTGCACCCCATTACCCACAAAACACTGTATCTTTAAGAAACTAAGCTCGCTCACTTTTCAGGAGCCTCAGCAGTGGGGCAGACCAGATTGTCATGGTTCATTTCAGGCCAGATCCATCTTACATGTTCCTGTTGCCACAAGTTATAAACAGCAGAGCTGACAGCCTCCACAAGGCTGGGCAAGGTCAGGTGCGGGAGAGGCTGGCTCCATGCTCCTGGAAAAAGCAGAAGGAGCAGGGCTGAGGGCAGCCATCCCTCAATGCTGACTGGAACATGTTCCACTCCTACCCCTCAGCTTGCTTTGGACTGTCTCATTTATATCTCCCAGGGCAATCCCACATTCTCATTATGCCAAACAAGAGCTCACTCAGGAAATGTCTACACAGCAGGGCTAAAGTTGGAATAAGCTGCACAACTTCAGCTATATCAATTGTGTAGCTGAAGTCAAAATAGCTTAATTTGGCTTTTGGTGCTGTTTACACAGCAGGAAATCAAAGGAAGAACACTCTTCTTTCAACTTCCCTTACTCCTTGTGAGATGAGGGTTACCATGAGTCAGAGTAAGAAGTCCTCCAGCTCAACATTATTTCGAAATAAAGGCTTGTAGTGTAGACACACACTTTGTTATTTTGGAATAACATCAGTTATTCTGAAATAACGCTGCTGTGTAGATATATCCTAAAGTGCCACAGGACTGCTTCTTGTTTTCGCAGTTACAGACTAAAATGGCCACCCCTCTGAGACAGCGGCGGATTTAGGGCAGGGTGAGCGGGGCGACTGCCCTGGGCCCCGTGCTTCCCGAGGCCCAGTGCATGCGCCATGGTGCCATGGCACATGCACCGTGTCAAAGGAGGGGCCCTGCAAAATTTTGCTGCCCAGGGCCCCGTGGCGTTGTCCTGGGCCCCACGGCACTCTCATACGCCCCTGCTATAAGATATTTTAAAAGTAGTTTTTTAGATTCCTGAATTGCACTTAACATCGTGTAAGTGTACATAATTTAATAAATTGATCTAAACATCAGTTTAAAGGACTGAACAAAAGAATAAATTAAGAGAATTAAGTAGAACTCCTCAACCCCCACTCTTCAAGAGGAGAGTACCACACACTCTTACCCACCTCTTCAGGAAAAAGCCTATGTTACATAAGGCTTGACATTTTTTTCAGAAGCTCAGCCTTGATACATGTTCAGAAGCTTAACAAACTGACCAGGCCAGCTGAAGGACTGAACTGCAAAGTCATTTGGCCTTCATCAAGACTACCCAGTGGAATACCTCTGCTGGGACACAACATGAGGAGAAGCGCAATTTCATAGACCACAATGACAAAAACCATAAAAGTAAAAGACCTTACTGACCAAAACCCAACATCTTGAAATGGTCAGGAAGCCAGTGCAACATACTCAGTATGAGTGATACAGTCTTCCTGACAAGAAAAACAAAACAAAACACCGCTAATTGGGAAGCTACATTGTGCATTATGTAAAACTTCCACGTAGTTTTCAGACACTGCAGAGTGCATTGCAATAATGAAGTTTTTGTTAGTGACAATGGCCTGGATAATTATGGTGAGGTCACACTGAAAAAGCTACAAAGACCTTGCTGACTGCAAATGATGATAAATGCTTTTGGACACCAAGGCTAATTGAACATCTAAAGACAAAGGACCTTCAGACAACCGCCCCCAAGTTTACCAGCATTACGTTTGTCTCATCTGCACTGCGGACGGACTAAAAACAGTTCATAACTGTTGTTCTTCGAGATGTGTTGCTCATGTCCATTCCATGTAGATGTGCGTGGGCTATGTGCTTGCATCGTCAGAAGTTTTTCCCTTAGCAGCATCTGTTGGGCCAACAGGGGAGCCCCTTGGAGTGGTACCGCTATATCAGCTAATATATATCCCTGCTGGCTCCCTACCCCCTCGGTTCCTTCGTATCAGACTACTCTGACGAAGAGGATGCGGGCGGGATTTGGAATGGACAAGAGCAATACATCTCAAAGAACAACAGTTACGAAGATAAATAACCATTTTTCTTCGAGTGATTGCTCATGTCCATTCCTTGTAGGGGACTCCAAAGCAGAAACTCCAGGAGGTGGGGTCAGAGTTCTAACCTTCCATGGAGCGGAGGACAGCCCTCCCCAAAGCTGCATCCTCCCTAGCCTGGTGGGCTAGAGCATAGTGATTGGCAAAAGTTTGGACTGAAGACCATGCAGTGGCACTGCAGACAACCAGAGGAGGCCCTGTCCAGAGTGGGTCCCATGGGGCTGGAATAGCCCCCTGACCATGAAGGGGAAGGAGGGCTGCTCCATGTCCCACCATTGAACCAGTTAACCTTTCACTTCCCTAGTTGTAATGGCAACACTCGGTTCCCATCTGATATCCCGGAAACGGCTCAGACTAGGGATGTAAAAGTGTAACACGTTAACCAATAAAGCTTGATACGTATCCATTTTCATTAGTGATTGAACTCCATGCAGGGTCCTACCATGCAGCTGGACTCCCAGCCATGAGGCCAGCAGCTGGGACCCTGGGTGCATCAGGATGCTGAGACCATGGGCTGCATGATCTTGGGGATAGCAGTGGATCCCCAAGTAAAACATGGAAGTGCTACAGCAACCCTGCTTCCCTGGTTAAATGTTTAACTGTATAACCAATAGAACTTTAATTGATTACATGGTTACTGTTTTACATGTTATTTAAATCTCTAGTTCAGACCCATCTTCTGCTTGTATACAGGCTGTGTTATTCTAAAACAATCCATCAACACCAGTGCAGTGCAACATCACATTTTTAACTTAGACTTCTTTTGGACCTTTTTCACTAGCACAGTAAGAGGAAACAAAGCACTTTCATTCCAGGCTCAGCTTGTCTTCCCCACTGTAACACTTTCCTGGGATTTTATCCAATTGGTCAGCTGAGAGGTAATTAGTCCCTTACCTCTCCATCTTCTTAGCTAATAATCCAATCAGCTATTACGAGGGGGAATTAATTGGAGCTACAGTCATCAGAGTACTGATCCATCTGTCAGATCTCAACATTCTGTCACAGCAATCTTGTGCCAAGATGGACACAGCACAGACTATAGTAGGCACAGGGAGAGCCAAGCAACTGAAAGGGTATGAGCCTTTGTGAAAGCCACACTGGTCCCAATTTGGGCACGAACTGCTTCCTTATAACGACCAGAAGTAGACACATCTTTATCTTTTTTTCAGAATTTATTTAAATCATTGCTTTAGAGTGTGTTTTCTCCCAAAGATGTGACTCGCATAGCTGATACAAGTAGTATCCCATTACAGTCAATGAGATTGCACAGGGTTTACATCTGCTCAGAATTTAGTTAGATATGTATAGGGTTTGCTTTGCTCATTTCCCATAATATTTATATCCACTACTATTGTCTCAAGTGGATAGGGAAGTTATCATTTGTAAGATGTCAATTTATTTTCCAGTGAAAGCAATGATTTCAAAGGACTTATGGAATCCTGTTTGTTAGTGTTAAGTGTCTCTCAATGTTGTTACAGGCTCTCCTTAATCTCTGTTGCAGAACAAATTCTTCAATCACAAATCCAGCTTCTCCTTAAATGAAGAAACATCTAAACTTTCTGAAGTCTATTTCAGCAACTTGGTTATTGAAGCGTATCGAAAGGTATGTTCACAATCAGCTTTGCCATTTTTAAACTGCTGTTTGTCTCTTCAGAATTGCAAACACTTGGTGGTTGAAGGAACTGAGATAATACAAGATGTACTTGATGCAGTACAGTTGGTCACAGAAAACAAAATTACTTTCTAAACATCAATGTAAAATCTGTGTTCTGAAAGCATAAACATGATTTCATGGCATATGTTTTCAAAAAGAGCTCACTGGAATTCTACAAAGTGGTGTACCAACAAAGACAGTGACCTGCCTTCCTTCCACTGGATAACTAACTACTAAATAAGGAAGTTCCCTGGATAGAAAGGGAACGTGTATTTATCTGAAGAAGCCATTGTGATCTCTAATGTACTTTTGTTTGATCACTTATCAGAAAGACATTTGTCCAGGTCTAAGTAGAAGTAGTAGTGTCCATACAGAGAAGATATGCTATTTTATTTCAGGATATTCAATACAAAGAGGAATTCTGCAAGCTGGTCAATATTTATTAGTATTTCTATGCCAGTCTAGCTCACAATACAAACAAGGCAATCTTTTCACTGTCTGAGTGAGAAATGAGAAAAACTGACTAATAGAAGTCAGTAATATCAAGGCTACCTTACAAGCACAAAACAGTTTTAAGAGACCTGTTACTGTCACAACTGTATTATTATGGACTGACAAAATATTTACTGTTTGGGAAAAGTCTCTTTTCCATACAAATAAGTACTGAGTTAAAAGGAAGGTTATTTTTCCTGTGGGTATACATCTACCTGGTCTAAATGTCATGTGTTATACTCATTGGTGGTTGCTTTTAATATGTAAATACTTGTTCTCCTACCAGATTGCAGAAACTAGTTTCTTCTATCATGCTGTGAAATTAAATTCATTTTATAATTCAATTTTTCACCTGCCACTGCTTTTCAGTAATCAGAAATGGATAACAGAAGTTCCTTGTAAAGAAGAGAAATTGATCTACTCTACAATGTGGTTATATTGAGGATATCTATAAAAATAGATTTAATTATAACTAGCCCAACAGATAATTGAAAAGGTCAAAAATGTCGTGTGAAATAATGTGTTATGGCAATGTATCAAAGAACCCACTGAAACATACTGTTATGATTCATTAGATATTTAAAAAGCCAATTGCCTGTTTTAGCTTTTTAAATAGTTTGTTTGTCTGAAATACTTAATAATAATTGCTCAATAGATTTAAGAGATTATAACAATAATTTATCATAATATATAAATTTGTCACCTAGGTGTACATCTCTGAGCTTTTGTATGGTCCTATAAGTTCTGTATGCCTTCTGTTCTGACTTTTCCAATTGGAAAATGTGATGGGGAGAAAAAGAAAAATCTTTAAAGATAATTTAAAGTAAAGAGCTTAACGGAAATAGATTATCCCTATTTTAGGGCAGCTTCGCACCAGTTGTCTTCCACAAAAGCCAACTGCTTTAACAATATGAAGATTTTCCAGCAGGTGATATCTACTTGTTGTAATACCTTTTAAACTCAGATCAGTGGGTATGGATGGGTGAAAAGGTGTCTGGCCAGAAGGACTATGCCTCCGAAACTTCTGGTTGTCACAACAGTTAAAGGGTCATAAAGAGCAGAGCCAAGTTAGAGCAGACATCAAGTAACCTAGTAGTTGTGCCTTTATTTGCCCCTTAGCCAAGAGAAAGGAAAGAAGCAATATGTGGCAGGATACTTCTTCCACCTTGTTTGTCTCAGAGAGTCCCTGTCAGATGATGGGGACCCTGGAATAAATCAGTTTGAATCTAGAGGGATTTTCCTCTTCACTTCAGTTTTATTTTTCCCTATTACATAGTGGTATTTACATGGCACTAATTACATAGTGCTCAGGATAGGCACAAGAATGTCTCTTAAGCAAAAATGAAAAAAGAAACCTAATACAGTCCAAAATAAGCAAACATTTTTTTCCTGCCCCCTTGCTGGCATATTGCCTCATTACACTGGTCCTCATTGCTAGTCATTCCCCAAGTAGGAGTTTTTGTTCTGAAAGGGAGAATTAGCCTTCAACCAAAAGGAAGCTTTTTCTTCCTGATGCCACTATTCCTGTTTAAACCACCTAAAGAGGAAGGTTTAAAATAAAAAAATCAAGTGTCTCTATTTAACCTGGAGGGTTACCTTTTTTCAGCTTACAGGGAACAGGGCCTTCACCATTCAAGGGCAGGTGTTTCTGCCCTCCTTTCTCTCTCATGTCTGTCAGGACTGAACCCAAAAACCCAATCTGTCCACATACCCTGAGCTACATGACAGAGATTAACCACAGAGATAAGGATCAGATTGAAAATGTTTTAATTGGGGATTGAAAGTGCCAGAAAATTAGGCACAGCACATCTCAGGGTTTATTAAAGTTTGTGGGGTATTCTATCCTGCCACATTAATCAAGGTATCCCTTTTTTTCATTTAAAAAATTGCTCAGTCTATTCATATTTTGATATTTTAAATACTACTACACAGTGATTGTTTTCAATTGTACATATTTGCATATGTAACCCTTCTTCCAGGCCAAGTTAATAGCAGCAAGGGCCGGGTTCAGTATCTAGGGGTCTCCTCCCAACAGGGTATTACAACACCGGCTCGAGCCGCCACCCAGTGAGCTGGGAAATCTTACATACACCTCTGGGCGCCTCAAAGAGGCAATTCTTCCCCTCTCGCAAGCACAGAGCCTCAGTATAGCAGCAAACCTTTAATAACACGAGGTAACCGACATCAGCATTAACTTGGGAAAACACCACAACTCGGATTCATAGACCAAACATGAGCAAAGACCCACCCCTCCGCCACGAATCACCCGAAGTCCCAAAAGTCCAACACCCCAAGAGTCTCGAGTCCAGCAACCCAAAAATCACCCAAAGTCCAACACCCCATGTTTAGTCTATATGCAGATAGGGTTTCCAATGTATTGACTTACAATTTTTAATTTAATACTGACAGAGAGATATGCACCCTGTCTCCTGTCCGAAAGAAGCCTGTTTGTCAGCCCTGTCTTCGACAGAGTCTCTAAATACAATTTCAATATATATAAACACTTTAAACAATTAGGAAGATCAGTACCATAAAAGCTTTAATTAGACACCTTATGTGATCCTTTTTGGATAAATGCCAAGAAGAATATGGGGTATAGAAAGCTGACCAAGCTTGAAAGAAGTTTCTATTACAGAACAAGAGTTTCAGAGGGGTAGCCATGTTAGTCTCTAACTGAAAAAATCATAAAAAACAATGAATAATCCAGCAGCACCTTAGAGACTAATAAATATATATAAATACTTTCATGAACTTTTGTGGGTACAACCCACTTCTTCAGACGAATGGAGTTAAGGGGGGGCAGGGGACAAGTAAATAGAAAAAGAGAGGGGATGGTGAGGGAAAAAGAAAGAAAAAATGGGGGAAAATATTGTCAATTAGAGTGTCCATCGGAAGACAAACACCTATAGGATCTATATCAGGCATTCTTAAAACTTAAATACTCACTCAGAGAAGTGAAAAAACAGATTGGCAGAGCCAGATAAGTACCCAAGCATCAGCTTCTTTAAAATAGGCCCAACAAAGAAAACAGAAGAACACCACTGGTCATCACCAACAGCCCCCATTCATCTGAAGAAGTGGGCTGTGCTCACAAAATCTTATTATAGAACAGTGAGACCTCTTCCACTTGGCATTAAAAGGTTCTCAGGGCCACAGTATTCACTATAGAACAGGGATATTTAAGTTAGCCCCAGTTACATCCAGTTTAACCTGAATCATTTCAATGGATTTTTTCTTAAAAAACTGGACTCTCTTTTTTTTAAATAACATTAATGTTTTTGACTACATAGCATTTTTATCTGCATGCCAGTCCTGACTTCCTTTGATGCCCCAGGGTATTTAGGAGTGTTAAAATAAGAATTAAGGTGATAGGCCTGGAGAATGTGTAAAAGACCACCCTCTCCCCTATCGGGAGAACTGTCCCTGGGATACAGGGGGAGGGTTTGGCCTCAGGCTGCTCCCAGCAGAGCTGGCTGCGATCCCTGCCAGGGGCCCAGGGAAGATGCTGCCACTCCCAGCATGTGCAGGGTGGGGGAAACCAGCCCTTGGGGGAGGGTTAAGAGAGGGCTGAAGAGGGGCAGGGGCAGATAAGTTGGGTGAGGGAGAAAAGGGATGTGTGAGGCGGAGGCAGGAGGGGGATGCATGAAGAGCTTAAGGGAGGCTGGGGGGATTCAGGGGAGATTTCTGGAGTGGATGGGAGCAGGGGTGCAATGAAGAGAAACTCTGAGAGGGGGTTACAGGGAGGGAATGGGGGGGATGTGGGGAGGGGAGGCTGGGGGGAAACTGTGGGAGCAAGTGTAGCCTAGCTGGAGAAGTGATAGACAGAGGGCAGGGGTTGTACAGAGGGAAAGGGGGAGATACAATGGCAGCTACCCCAGCCCACGGGGCAGGAGTGGGGGAGGGCAGAGGTAGCCCTGGTGATAGCACTTGGAGGCACCAGCCCCTGTGTTGCTGACAAAATTTCGGAAGTTGTTAAATAGGATGCCCCACATGCCCACTGCCCCTGTGGATGCCCCTCCCTGCCCCCTCCGCAGGCACTCGTCGGTCTTGGGGGAGGGGCTGCCTCATCTAGCAGCCAAAAGGGAATTCTTTCTGTGAATTTTTTAATGTTATAGATATTTGAAAACTCTGATCCATTACGGATGGCAACCTTTTATTTGCATATTTTCATAGTCAATATTTTACATAACGAATATGCAAATACGCAAATACGATGTTACTGATTTGCCAAAAGTTTGTGAATGGGTTTGCCGGTCTGCGGTATAAAAGAAGTTGGGAACCACTGTATTGGATGTTTCACAGAGCAAACAGAAGCATACAGCACTGGAGTGTGTATGGTTCAATGTACTAAGTGATAAACTGCAAGACAGGGTACAAGAGGGGTTCTGTTATACCAACAAATGAGACAAGTCAACAGGATGAGCAGCTCCTTAAACATCTATATTGTAATGTGTAGAAAGTAAAGTTGTGTTGTAATAGAGGACTACAAATCAGGGAACGTATGCTGGATGTCCCACGTTGCTAATGATAGAACATTCTTGGAGTTTCTATATGATCAATATATATATATATATATGCACATGCTGTTAAAAAGAAAAAAAGTCTATATTTTGTATTTTGCCTCCAGGACCAGGGAAATCTCTCCTGCAGTCTGATGCATCCTCTTATATGTGGCCTGGTGACCTTCCTGTGGCCGATTTACTCAAATACAGTTCTCAGTAAGGTCATGGTTATCCTTAGTCACCTACTCAAAAGACTAAAATGTCTATGATTCTTCATGACATTTTGATGAGCTTAAACTTGAATTAAAGGAAGAAGGCTGCATAATAAATGCCTGACAAATTGAGATGCAACACAATCTCTCCCTTCAGGATCAGAAGTTTGCTCTGTTCCATAATGCTCATCTGACATCTTTCATTTTTAAATTTCAGAGAATTACAATTGAATATTGTCTCTCATAAAAGATTTGTCAGTTAATATTTTACCTGAAAAAAACTGGTAATTTATGCATTGAATTATAATAAGCTGATATTTAGTATAAACCAGAGGCAGTTTGCACCTGAAGGTATAAATTAATTCATTACAGGCATATCAAAAATTACAGTCCCAGTCACTCCCAGAAAAAGCAAATATCAATCCCAAAGCAGAACAGTAAGTAAATAGCATTTCATGTGAGATGCAGTATCTACAATTTATGTTCAAGTCCATGCAACAGCTGTACACTTTCAGCAGCAGCCATATGTTTTAATTATTACCATTACTGTGAAAAAACACAAGAGAGCTGCAGTAGCTTTGACTCAATTTTGGTTTGAAATTATTTGAGAAACAGCCCATTTTTATATTGTCCTTGTGCTACTAGGTTTGATCCATTTCAATAGGCTTTGGAAAAAGTGTACTTTTTTTTAAACTGTGTGCTGTGATACAAAGTGAGGTTTCAGTGAATTGCTTAAACAATTTGTCTCCATAAAATGATTCAATGAAAACACTTATTTTTAAAGGACATCTAGTCCAAGCTCACTACAGAGAGTTTATTAAGTATGCAGTCTTCATGACATAATGAGAATTTAAGATAGTTTTGGTAACCTTGGAGCAATTCATCTTTGTTGGAATTAAGCGCAACATTTAGGGGAGAACTGAAAGACTTTTCATAAGTTTAAAGAAATGTTTGAAATACATATACCCTTGATCTCACTTGCCTCTCTAACTACTGTCCCATCTCCCTTCTACTTTTCATTTCTAAACCCTGGAGACACACTGTTTAGACTCCGGGTCTGGAGTTTCTCTCCTTCAGTTCCATCCTAGACCCTCTCTAATTTGGTTCTTATCCCTGGCACACCTGAAACTACTCTTGCCAAAGTCTCCAATGGCCTCTTGTAAGCCAAATTGTAGAACCACTACTCCATCTTC
The DNA here is from genome assembly GCF_049634645.1 of Pelodiscus sinensis. Taxonomy (NCBI): domain Eukaryota; kingdom Metazoa; phylum Chordata; order Testudines; family Trionychidae; genus Pelodiscus; species Pelodiscus sinensis. The sequence continues at coordinate 114,901,588 of NC_134713.1, forward strand.
ATCCTCCTTGATGCATCAGCTGCCTTCAACACAGTCAATCAAGATCTTCTTGAAATGTAATCTTCTCTTAGCTTCAGTGATCCTGCTCTCCTATTTTTTCCTCTACTTCACCACTCCTTCAGTGTGTCAGAGAATCCCCCCCCCCCTCTTTCCAGCTTTCTGTGGCAGTCCCACAGAACTCTGTCATTGGGTCCCCTTGTTTTATCCCACTCAAATTTATTTCTGAGTAATCTCATCCTCAAACAGAAAATCAACTATTATGTGGATAAGTGATAGGTTTACCTCTTTCCAAATGTGACTCACAATCCCCTAACCATAGGGACCAATAGAGAGAAAGTCTACTAAAGTAACTGGTAAACAGAAATCCATTTGGGAAAACTGCATGGGTCCTTCCTTTTTAAAAAACATGATAGACAAATTCCTACTGATTTTCCTTGTGTTGTGAAAAAGAAAATAATGCGATTAGAATGCAATGTCATAAATCAGCTCTTCACTACTTTAATGACTATAGCATAGTTGAGAAATACAAGAATGTATGCCTCTGCCTAAGAAAATAAGCCTCTGGCTATGCACCTATGAAAGCAGTTTCCATCACCTTCTAACTATAAAAAGTATCCTGAAAATTGAGTACAGGTCGACGACTGGAAGGACTTAAGACTCACAGAACAAATTTATGTTTTGTGCAAGCAGTACACCTTAAACCATTTGCACTAATTAACTTCAATGGTCACCTAACAGTAAAATTTTCATTCATGTTATGGGACTTGGATGTTCAAGCGACGGTTACATTGGACATGCACCTCTGGCTGCTTTGATAAATGAAAAGGGCTTAAAAGCAAATCAACCTCTAAGAGTAAAGCCTAGGATCCTGGAGACTAGAAAAATGCTAATTTCAATAGGTCTTTATTAAATCTATTCAAGAAAAAGAAGGAAAAAGGAGAGAAGGGGGAATAAAAAACAAGAACCAGAGAAACTCCTGATGGATGCAATCATCTCTTTAAAAACAAATGTTCTGTGCTGTTGATTGAATATGCCATCAGATAGCTCATGAAGACTGAGGTTCTTCCTTATTTAGGAAGGATTGCTGGTCCATTAAATAGGTGTAAAGGTGTGAAGCTGTGTGAATTTCCACTCTTCCGTCTCAAATCAAAACGTGTCTGAATCATCAGCAGAAGGCAACAGTGGCACAAGAAGATAAACTATACTTATCCTCTTTCCTTGGAGTAATATGAAGGGCTAGAGGCTTTTTTACACAGCTTTGATGTGTTGCACAGTAATAGCAAACCAGATTCCAGGAAAACTACAGCAACTCAAGAGTTGAAGGGATACATTTTTGGTTGTGGGATAAATATGTGTTCCTTGAACTTTTTGTCCACTACTTCAGAGCCAGGAAGTTGTTTCTCTATAGACAGCTACTCACTAGCATCATCTCAAGATGAGAATGTACTCATCACCTTAGTTTTTTGTGAACATGTGTGTGCGCTCTTATCTCTCTGGGTATAGCACCCAACATCTTAAGATCAAAAACAAAGATATTGTCATGCCACATAGTCTAAAACTTTACTGAACTACAAGGAAAATGGAGGGAAAATATTAGAGAATTGTAACAGTATAATTTTGGGGACGATATTCAAAGTTAGTCTTATGATTAACTCCTAGAGTTTGCCAGTTGCATGAAAGGAGAGAGCAATCAGTCAGTCATGAATAGATGTGTTAAGCTAGTTCCCTTAGTTACAGTATATTATAGTAAAGCATTCATAAATTCTTATTTGGCTTTTTTTTTTAATCAGATACATGACTCTGGAATATTTGGAGTCTTTCCATATCTTGGAATCAAAAGCGCAGTAGGATATGCAATAGATCATATGAAAATAAGTTCATTTTAGTCTACACTGAGCAAGTGAGCCATGACAATCTAATAGTTTTCCTATTTTTTGAGTACACTGGAACATATATACTGCATTACAATCCACTGTACCATTAAGGCACTCATAAAATAATTGCTGAAAGAGGAAATATTGTATTTAACTTTAAATTGAACTTCTGATTTCTATCTGTTTGAATGTTGTAAACTATTGTATTTTCATATTTCTATGTAATAAAATTAAAGTTCCCAATTTCTGGCAAGAGACTAACTTTGTGCTGAAATATCTCCAAACAAGTATTGTGGCGAGAACATGTTGTATCATGAAGATATGGCACAAACTGAGATTTTTAAGTAGTGAAAACTGATCAAATAAAATATTTATGCAAACGTCACACTTATATTCTAGTTAAGTTTAAAGACACCACTTGCTGTTTGCTGGCAACTGAAAATAAACCATTCTTCATTACTCCTCCATCAGAAAGAGCAAGACATGGGCTGCAGAAGCTATTTCACTAAAGAAACAGGAAAAATCTGCTTTCCTCTTGCATTAAGTCCATTATCAAGACAATCAGAAGCACATGGCTATGAAAAGAATGATCTGCATCTATGACAAGGCGTTACAGAAATATTGTTTCTGCTATGACAACACCATCCATGAAAATATGAATGGGCAAAAGACTATTTCACACACTATTCAATATGGAATGAAAGACTGAAAAAAGTAACATTTCTATCACTGAATGGAAATTGATTCACTAGAAGCCAAAGGTAATCAAGCTTCTCTGAAAAATCACTTTATGTGCCTTAGTATGGATTTAAGTACTTAGCTATTAGCATCCAAGTTTGAAAGTGTTGGCTTTTAAAGCATCATTTAATTGAAGAATATTGGAAACAGAGGTTATCAACTAGATGTCCTTGGTTTATAACATTAGGAAATCAGTTAAATACTCACTCTGCCTGTTACACTACTTTTTACCCATTTAATTTGAAGCATCAATAGTTTTGCCTATATACAATGAGCACAAAATGTAGGTGTAGCTAAACAGTACCACTGTCTATTTTTGGTACATAGAGGAAATCTCTCTGGCTGCCTTTGTGTGGACAAATATGTTCAAATTCTTCCATCATAAAATTAAGAAGTTTTGTCTCAGATTATTAGTATTTAAATAAAATTGATTTTAAATATTATGATAAAAAAACAGACCTGGTTACTGATCCCAACTATGGATGTAATGGTATACTCTAGTAAGAAATTAACCGATAAGCTTTTGCTATAGACTACACACATTCCCCTACCCCCTTGCTAGTAAATTTTTTAGCAGGCTGGCCAGCAGACTAGCTCAGTCCCAGCTTGTGCCATGCCCAGGAACTATCTCTGCCTGGCTCAGTTCCAGCTTGCACCAGGTCTGGGAGCTCAGACACACCCCTGGACAGGGGCTGCTGCCACCCAGAGGTAGCAGCATGGGGAGACCTGAAGCCAGTCCATGAGGGGAGCTGGTTTTTAAACTGGCTCCCCCTGCAGACCAGCTCCCGCCTGGCACCCCATGCTGCTGCCTCTGATACAGAGGCAGCACCGCGGAGTGGCAGGGGGCTCCTTGGCAGTGAGGCCAGAGCGCACTGGCTGCTGGTCCCACCCACGGGAACTATAGCTGCATAATTACTAAGACTTCATGAGGTTAATTAACTATTCAATTAACTGATATTTAACATCCCCAATCCCAGCTAGAAGCTTTCCACAAAACAATGGTGCAAGAAAGCTCTATGAAATCATTGTAATTATGGCTACTTACGCTACTGAAGAAGTTGGTCAAACCCTACAATGAATGGCTCATCCATCAAATAGTATAACTTGAAATTCTAGAACACTGTGGTCATGTGTGAATCTACAGTAGGGATGTTAAAATGTGTTTAACTAATTAACCATGGAACAGCTGAAAAATTCAGTGATTACACAGTTACATGCAGGGAAGGGAGTTGGCTGCCCAGGAATCAGTGCACATGGGGAGCTAGCTTAAAAGCTGAATCCCCATGAGTACCAGCTCCCACCTTGTCCCCCACCCCTCTGCTGCTGCCTCTGTGCCAGAGGCAGCAGTGCGAGGGAGCAGGCAAAGTTCCCCAGGAGCTGGTTAACCTGGGGAGCTGGCTTTTAAGCCTGTTCCCCACACATACCTGCTCCTGCCTGCCCCCTTGTACTTCCCGTGCTGCTGCCTCTGATACCGAGGCAGTAGCGCAGGGGGCAGGTGGCTCCCCGTGCGCAGCTTCATGTGGGAAGCCAGCTTTTAAGCCAGCTCCCCACACGTACTTGAATCATGTGTGTAACTGTGAAGGTTAACCAATAAGTCCAGGCTCATCAGTTAACAGTGTGCATGTTTGCATATTCACATCCCTAATCTACAGTCCCGCTCTTGTTAATGAAGATGTTTGGTTAAAATGGTGCATCTTCAGGCTGATGCACAAGAAACAGGAACCAGCAGTGTCTTTATGTATTCTAGTTTGAAAAGTCTTCCTTCAATTAAAAAAGCGAACACCACAGGGACAGCACACAGTTTTAAAATAACCAATATATTAATGTATTGATTTGTCATTGGTAACCTCTAGGACATGAACTAATTTGAATATTATTTACTTAAAAACTTTTATGGGAAATTGGCTCTCTCAGAGGTTCGATAATGAGACACAGAATACCATTTCTTGTTGGTACAAATCCAAGCTGAAGGGGTAGCAATAGCTGATTGGTGTACTAAATTCAGTTCCCAGTGGGTGTCCATGCTACAAACATCCTGAATTGGCTGCATGCAGTGAATAGAACAAATCTGGGTATACGAACCCCATGCCAGATGCACTCACTTCATCCACCAGTTACAGCTCAATCTGTGACTGGCCCCACAGGGGACCAAAAGTGGACAAAGATTGAAGTCACCAATTGCCATTCTCCATTGTCTCACTGGAAAAATGGAGTTTCAGTCCCAACTTTTGACTTGCTGACCCATGTAAGTTACTAAAAGCTACAGAGCCCTGTGAATAAGGAAGGAATTTTTCACTGTCTAATCAGGAATAAAGGCAGGTAATTGGCACATAGGGACATCTATGAAGAAGTAGATCTAACAGATAACAGATGAGGGATCACCATATCTTACTTCATATGGGCCTTTGAACAACATGAGTACAGCTGTTCAAATCATTTTGTGAGCTATTAATGATATCACAGGTGGTATTAAAGCAGTATCTTTATCTTGGTAATGCAATTATCTCCTAGTGTATACATCATGGTAAATTATATAAGAATTATGCACAATGTTTATATATCAGAAAGTATAACCCACAATATAATTATGTTTCAACTCCTGAGTAACTGCAGTACTCTTATAGTTACTATATTATATAGTGTAGTTACAATTTGAAGATTCTAAGTGAAACTTGGGCAAAGATCTTTTGCTAGTTTAAGACCAAAACTTCCAGGTTTCACATGGCTTCAAATGAAAACTTAAACTGTTACCCAAGTTCTGAGGGGAAGGAAATCCACCCAAAATCCAACTACTTTAGCTTGTAAACTGTATGGTTAGTAATCATCTTTTTGTTCTGTGTTTGCACAGCATGTAGAACAGTACCCGGCAAATTAATCAAAACGATAGTAAATAATAAAATTGCGAAGCATGTAGAAGAATATAATTTGTTGGACAAAAGTCAACATGGTTTCTGTAAAGGGAAATCATGTCTTACTAATCTATTACAGTTCTTTGAAGGGATTAACAAACATGCAGACAAGGGGGATCCAGTAGATATGGTATACTTAGATTTTCAGAAAGCCTTTGACAAGGTCCCTCACCAAAGGCTCTTGTGTAAATTACATGGCCATGGGATAAGAGGGAAGGTCCTTTCCTGTATTGAGAACTGGTTAAAAGACAGGAAACAAAGGGTAGGAATAAATGGTACATTTTCAGAATGGAGAGGGGTAACTAGTGGTATCCCCCAAGGGTCAGTCCTGGGACCAATCCTTTTCAACTTATTCATAAATGATCTGGAGAAAGGGGTAAGCAGTGAGGTTGTAAAGTTTGCAGATGATACAAAACTGTTCAAGATAGTCAAGACAGAAGCAGACTGTGAGGGACTCCAAAAAGATTTCACCAAACTGAGTGACTGGGCAACAAAATGGCAAATGAAATGTAATGTGGATAAGTGTAAAATAATGCACATTGGGAAAAATAACCCCAACTATACGTACAGTATGATGGGGGCTAATTTGGCTACGACAAATCAGGAAAGAGATCTTGGAATTATCGTGGACAGTTCTCTGAAAACTTCCACACGCTGTGCAGCGGCGGTCAAAAAGGCAAATAGGATGCTAGGAATTATTAAGAAAGGGACAGAAAATAAGACCCAGAATATCTTACTGCCCCTGTATAAAACTATGGTACACCCACATCTTGAATACTATGTACAGATGTGGTCTCCTCACCTCAAAAAAGATATTTTGGCCTTGGAAAGAGTTCAGAAAAAGGCAACTAAAATGATTAGGGGTTTGGAATGGGTCCCATATGAGGAGAGGTTAAAGCGAGTAGGACTTTTCAGTTTAGAAAAGAGGCGACTGAGGGGGGATATGATTTAAAACTAATAAAAGAAAGTTCTTCTTCACATAGCGTGTAGTCAACCTGTGGAACTCCTTGCCAGAGGAGGCTGTGAAGGCTAGGACTATAACGGAGTTTAAAGAGAAGCTAGATAATTTCATGGAGGTTAGGTCCATTAAAGGCTATTAGCCAGGGGATAGAATTGGCGTCCCTGACCTCTGTTTGTCAGAGGCTAGAGAGGGATGGCAGGAGACAAATTGCTTGATCATTGTCTTTGGTCCACCCTCTCTGGGGCACCTGGTGCTGGCCAATGTCGGCAGACAGGATACTGGGCTAGATGGACCTTTGGTCTGACCCAGTACGGCCGTTCTAATGTTCTAATGGGCCTTGGTCAATAACTAGGTCTTCTTGGTGTAACCACACTACAAATAAAAGTCTGAGAGAAAGAGACAGACAGAAAGAATAATGCCAGCTAACAAGTGAGCTCAGGTCTGTCCAAAACATAGTTGGGTATTTCTTAAGGGGTTTATAAGCAACTAAGTACACCTAGTCTGGGTTAAAAAAAATATCCTAAGAAAGTCCATCTCATTTACGTTGCATTAAAAGAGTTTCATAAAACTTTGGTAGTTATTTTGGCAAATCCAGTTACATAAAATTAATCAGATCAGAATATACAGGGTACCCTAAAAGAATGTACCATAACTAATGATGCAATGAACACATACAGCCTAAAGAAAATGACTAAGAATCAGAATGAGTGAACAACATTAGAAGAGAGATAAGAAGCATGTACAAACTATATTTAACTACCAATGAACCTTTGATTGGTGGGAGGGAAGGAGGGAGGGTTGTCCGAATATTCAGAAATTACAAGGATGTTTTAGTACAAGCAGCACAAAACCTCCATCTTCCTAACGATGGTACTGGCCCACTCCTAGATGGAAATGGTAGAATTATCAATAATAATGTAGAAGAGGCAGAAGCGTTCAATAAATTGTTCTATTCTGTATTGGGGAAAACACACTCTGTAGTGTAGTCAAATCATATTTTACCTCTTATTTAACAGTGATGCAATCACTTCCAGAATACTGTGTCCGTCCAGTTCTGGTGTCCATATTTAAGAACGATGTTGAATACTTGGAGAAGGTTGAAAAAGGAGCCACAAGAACAATTAAAGGAGTTCAAGTTGTTTAACTTAAAGTGAAGGTTAAAGGCTGCGTTGATCATGGCCTGAGGAAGAAATATCTTCAGACTGTCAGAGAATGATATAATACCAAAGGGCTGAAAGCTGAATTTAGAAAAATTCAGACTGGAAATATTGTTTTTTTACAGTGAAGGTTATCAACCACTAGAACAATTTACCACAGCTCATGGTGGATTCTCCATCACATGCAATTTTTAATTCAAGATTGGATTTTTTTTAAACTATCTAGTTCAAAAGAAATTATTTTATGTGAGTTCTTTGACAAGTCAGACAAAATAATCATATTCTGGCCTTGGAATCTATCAGTTTAATGTTTCCACCTCTCCTTTCCCCTGATGTGGGGAGGGCTAGTCCAGTGGGCTACCTCCCACAGAATCCTGAGACTGAGCTTGTCCTGCTTACTCTCACTGTCATCACATGGCTGGCATCATAACAGGCCAGCTAACTGACTCTCAATTGCTCTGCAGGTATTTGGAAGGAGTGATTGTTTCTGTGTGCCGATAGCTTGTAGCCATTTTAGCTATACTCCAGTGAGAGAGCATCTGCCCTGGGCTGGCCATTTAAGGCTTGAAACCCAGGGCTGAGAAAGCAAAGTCCCACACCTAAGGCAGATACAACCGATCCCAGCTGGGGCTATATAAATAGGGGCTCCTGGAGAGAGGAAGAGAGGCACAGACTCACTCTGCTCCAGCAGTGGAGCAGGAGGGACCTGGCTGACAAGGAAGTGAGAGGCTTCTTGACTTACATCATGGCTGGGGAAAGACAGGCAAGCTCCCAGGCTGCAGGGCCTGAAGCAAGACTTGAGTGTACTAAGGCTGCAGGGAAGCAGCAAGGGCAGGCAAAGGCAGCAGGTCCACACCACTGTGCCAATGATGAATGGTCATTTCAGAATGCAGTTTGCCCCCATGGAAAGGGGCTAGATGAAGACTGGCAGTGAGTCAATGAGGCAGGGTAGGCATAGGGGGTTGAGGGTTCCTAAAGGGCAAGGATCCCATAGTGTGGAGGCACTGTGATAGGGCAGTACCCAGAGGTGGAGAAAAAAAATAGGTAACCGTGGGTGAGATACTGCTGAAAGGGGGAGCTCCTGGGCCAAAGGAGCTAATTCCTGAGTGACCAACAGGAGCTGCCCACGATGGTGAGGCACACCCAGTAACATTCAGTTACAGGCAACAAACCTGCAAAGGAGGGAAGACTTACTGTGACGGGGTGAGGCAACCCCGCACTAGAAGGGCCCCCCCCCAGCGAGGCAGGGGAAAGCGGCGCGGCTTGTCTCGCCGCCGCCGAGGACGCGTCCGGTGGGGTAACCGGGACGCGCCGCTCGGCAGGCGGGCGAGCGGGCGGGACCCCGAGCAACACAGGGGAGGGCGGTGACGGGGTGAGGCAACCCCGCACCGAGGAGGGCCCCCCCAGCGGGGCAGGAAGAGACGCCACGGCGGGACCTGCTGCCGCCGGGGACGCAGGCAGCAGGGCAGCCGGGACATGCCGCCAGGCTGGCGGCTCCAGGGACACAGCCCGAGACAGCGCGGGGGAAGAACCCCCCCCCGGCAAGGTTAGTGGGGACAACCGGGCAGGGACGGCACCCCACCAGCCTCGGGGCGGGCAGCCCCGCGGGCGCCCCAGCCGGCCCTATGCCCCACAGCTGCAGGAGAGGGAGAGAACGCTGGGGGTGAGGGGAAACAGCTGGGGAGGAGAAGCTGGAGCCGTGGATGAGCACAGGTGTGAGTGCTCTGGAGGGGCGGGGCGGCACCTTCCCCAGGTATAAAGTCAGGAGAGGCAGAAGCAGGGGGAAGGAGGAGAAGGAGGACGCTGGAGGCAGAGACTGAGAGACACCGAGGAGGCGGCGAGACCAGCCAGCTGGTGAGCGGACGAGCGAGGGCGTGAGGAAGCAGCCCAGGGCGGGTGTACTGGAGCCCGAGGGTTGATGCGGTGCGGCTCTGTGCCCCATCAGCCAGGTCGGGGGAGAGAAGAACATCTCCCCCGCCTTAGGGCCCTGGGCTGGGGTCTGGAGAGAGGGAGGGCCCGGACCCCCCTCACCTCCTCGCTCGCGGGATCCTCGGGGCAACCACCGGGAGGGCCGACCCGGTGCCGCGGCACCGAGACTGGGACCTTCCGGGACGGCAACCGTGGGAGTGTGACTGCCCAGGACGGGGTGGGCTCACGGACCCCGTAACACGTGGTGGAGAATGTGGGTAGCGGGCCCCCGAACGGAAGGGGGGCGCTAGCGGAGCAGGGGTGGCTCTTGGGCACGGATAAGGGTGGAGGTTTGTGGTCTTCTCTCTAAGGGGGCCGCCCAGATGGAGCCGGCAAAGGTGTTGGAGTGGGTGATGGAAAACCAGCGGCAGCAGCAGCACCAACAGACGCAGATCGTGCAACAGCTGGCGGCGCAGTTTCAAGAGCAACAACGGCAACTGGTTAGAGAGCTCACGGAACACCAACAGGCGGTAGGGGCCCGCCGAGGGAGAGGGGAAGCCCCCTGGCCAGGGGAAGAAGACACAGCGGGAGGGGTCCAGCCGCCCGTTCGTTTAGCTAAGTTAGGCCCAGCGGGTGACGTGGAGGCCTTCCTCGTAACCTTTGAGCGAGTGGCCACGGCGGCAAGATGGCCGGAAGAACACTGGGCGACTATAGTAGCTCCCTACTTGTCCGGACCGGCCCAGATGGCATATCGGGGGTTGCCCGCGAGGGAGGCGCTCCACTACTATAAAGTGAAGGAGGCCATATTAGACCAGGTAGGGATAACCCCCGAAACGTACCGCCAGCGGTTCCGGCAAGAACGATACCGGCCAGGAGACCGGCCCCGCGCAGTGGCCCATCGCCTGAAAGAGTCCGGGATGCGGTGGCTGGAACCCGAGCCCAAGACGGGAATGCAGGTGGCGGAGCTCGTCATTTTGGAACAGTTTATACAGGTGCTCCCGGGGGAAGGACAGAGGTGGGTTCGGCGTCACCGGCCCTCCACGTTAGCTGAAGCAGTGACGTTGATGGAGGATTTTGTGGCCGCAGAAGGAACGGAGGAGCGCGGGAAGAATCCGGTGAGTGGTCCGCCCGGGAGAGCGTCAATTGCAAGTAAGGGCCCCGCCGGGAGGGGAGAGCGAAGGCAGTCGGCGGAACCGGGGCCAGCCTGGGGACGGAAGTTAGCACCCGTATGGCGGAACCCAGCAGAAGAACCCAGGGCGGAGAAGAGGGGGCTCGCCCCCGAGGGAGACAACGGACGGAAGGTGGGGCCACCTAATAAGCTGGTCTGCTTCCAGTGCGGGCAGGAGGGCCACTTCCGCCGGGAGTGCCCTGTAATGGACTGTACTTTCGGAAGGGTGATGACCTCGGAGGCCCAGAAGGCGAAACCCCTGCCGAGTAAGGTGATGGCCAGGGTAAAAGTGGGGGGACGTATTGTGGAGGCACTGGTGGACTCCGGCTGCGGACAGACGATGGTACGGGCAGACCTGGTCGAAGGGGGAGCAGCTACGGGAGGGCCCATCTGGATGCAGTGTGTCCACGGGGACGTCCGCCCTTATCCGACGGCTTGGGTCCAGATAGAGGACGGACGGCATACAGAGACGTGGCGAGTGGCGTTAGCCCCAAACCTGGCGTACCCCGCCCTGCTGGGATACGACTGGCCGGGCCTGGGCCCCTTGCTCCGACAATGGGGGCAGGCCGTGACATCACCCGAGGACGACCCCGGGGAAAGGGTGCCGGAGGTGGCGCAGGGGGAAGAAGCCCAGGCCCCGACTAGCGGGCACCCTACGGGAGGGGCTACGCCGGCCGGTACCGGAGAGGATACCCAGCTGTCTAATCTGGAGGTAGACGAAGGGGACTTCATCCAGCTTCAGCGGGAAGACCCCTCGCTTCAGCGAGCCTGGGACCAAGCTACGGCCCCGGGTGAAGGAGACGGGCCTCAGGAGACCTATGGCCAGAATCCCCGATTTGAGGTACGCGGGGATCGATTATACCGGGTGACCCAGGAGAGGGAGGGGCGTGAGACAGTCCGCCAGCTATTAGTCCCCACCAGGTATAGGTGGCGGGTCTTGGAATTGGCGCACGCCCACCCCTGGGCCGGGCACCTGGGGCGGGAGAAGACCCAACAGCGCGTGCTGCAAAGGTTCTTCTGGCCAGGGGTATATCGGGCTGTCCGGGACTTTTGTGACTCCTGCCCACAGTGCCAGCTGACGGCCCCAGCAGGGATCCCGAGGGCCCCGCTCATCCCGCTCCCGGTGGTGGGTGTCCCTTTCGAGCGGGTGGCTTTCGACCTGGTAGGGCCGGTCGAGAAGTCAGGACGGGGGCACCAATTTATATTGGTTTTAATAGACTACGCAACTCGGTATCCCGAGGCCGTCCCATTGCGGTCCACCACGGCGTCCGTGATCGCGGGAGAGCTGGTAAAAATCTTCGCGAGGGTAGGGCTCCCTCGGGAGGTGTTAACGGATCAGGGCCCAAATGTCACATCCCGGGTAATGCGCGAACTCTGTCGGATGCTGCGGATTAAAACCTTACGCACCTCCGTGTACCACCCCCAAACGGATGGCCTAGTAGAACGATTTAACAAGACGCTGAAAGCAATGATAAGACGGTTTATACATGACGACCCCCGGGAATGGGATAAGATGTTGCCGGCCCTGTTGTTTGCTGTCAGGGAAGTGCCCCAGGCCTCCTCGGGGTACTCCCCATTTGAATTGTTGTACGGGCGGCAACCACGGGGAATATTAGACCTGGTGAAAGAGAACTGGGAGGAGCAAGAGTCGAGGGCCCGGGGGACAGTCCACTATGTGCTGCAACTCCGGGAAAGGTTGAGAGCACTGGGGGAGTTAGCGAAAAGCAATCTAGAAAGGGCTCAGGAGCACCAGGAAAGACGCTACAACCAGGGGGCCCGTTTGAGGGAATTCGCACCAGGAGATCGGGTCCTGTTGTTATTGCCAGACCGAGATTCCAAGCTGATGGCGAGGTGGCAGGGCCCATTTGAGGTTCTCCGGAGGGTTGGGAAGGTGGACTATGAACTGAGGTTACAAGGGAAAAGGAAGGACACCCAAATATACCATGTAAACCTCTTAAAGAGGTGGAAGCCCCGAGAAGCACTATTGGTGGATCCGCGGCCCCTCGAGTTAGACCTCGGCCCTTGGTGTGAGCCAGAGGAAAAACCCTGGATAGAGGGAGAACTGGCACCCGCGCAGAGGAAAGAGATGGAACAGCTGCTACAGACGTTTCCACACGTACTAACAAGCCATCCAGGTAAGACGACCCTCGCCGCCCATGAGATAGACACGGAGCCCGGGAAGAGAGTCCGCAACCCGCTCAGGCCATTACCACGGAAGTTATGGGAGCCCGTGAAACAGGAGTTACAGCTGATGTTACAGTGGGGGGTGGTAGAAGAATCGCATAGTGACTGGCGGAGCCCGATAGTGCTGGTTCCAAAGGCAGACAAGACATTACGGTTCTGTATAGACTTCCGGGGGGTGAATGCGATCTCACGCTTCGACGCCTACCCCATGCCCCGGGTGGAGGAGTTGCTCGAGCGTATTGGAGAAGCCCAGTACCTCTCCACGATTGACCTCACGAAAGGCTACTGGCAAATTCCTCTGACCCCCGGAGCCAGGGAAAAGACCGCCTTTGCCACTCCCTTTGGGCTGTACCAATTTGTGACGATGCCATTCGGGCTCCATGGCGCCGCGGCAACATTCCAACGGCTCATGGACCGAATACTGCGGCAGCACCAGGCCTTCGCCGTCGCGTATATTGACGACATCGTCATATTTAGCACAACCTGGGAGCAACACCTGAAACATGTGCAGGCCATCCTCAAAACCTTAGCGGAGGCGGGTTTAACAGCAAACCCAAAGAAATGCAAATTCGGACGCCGGGAAGTGTCATATCTAGGCTACACCGTGGGGGGAGGGCGCCTAAAGCCCTTAGTCGACAAGGTGAGTGCGGTACGGGATTGGCCTTTACCCACAACCAAGAGACAGATACGTCAGTTCCTGGGGTTAGCAGGGTACTACAGACGATTTATAGCCGACTTCGCCACCCTAGCGGCCCCGTTGACAGACATGACGCGGAACAACCAACCCCAAAAAGTAAGATGGACCGAAAGGGGCAGGCAGGCATTTGACACTATCAAACGACGCCTGGTGTCCGCCCCTATATTACGACAACCCGACTTTTCAAGACCATTCATCCTGCAGACGGACGCCTCAGAGGTGGGGCTCGGGGCAGTGTTAGCGCAGGAAGTCGAAGGGGGGGAGCATCCCATACTATACCTGAGTCGCAAACTGTTCGATCGGGAAAAGAACTATGCGACTATTGAGAAAGAGGCCCTGGCAGTTAAATGGGCCATTGAGGCTTTACGTTATTACCTTCTAGGGGACCGGTTCCTGTTGATCACAGACCACGCACCGTTGAAGTGGATCCAGTCGATGAAAGAGACTAATGCACGAATAATGCGGTGGTATTTAGCTCTCCAACCATACTGTTTCCAAGTGGTACACCGCCCGGGGGCGGCGCACCAGAACGCGGACTTCCTATCGCGAAGTATAAAGGAGGCTGATGGGACGAAAGGACCCCCAGAGCTCGACTTAAGGGGGGAGGTGTGTGACGGGGTGAGGCAACCCCGCACTAGAAGGGCCCCCCCCAGCGAGGCAGGAGAAAGCGGCGCGGCTTGTCTCGCCGCCGCCGAGGACGCGTCCGGTGGGGTAACCGGGACGCGCCGCTCGGCAGGCGGGCGAGCGGGCGGGACCCCGAGCAACACAGGGGAGGGCGGTGACGGGGTGAGGCAACCCCGCACCGAGGAGGGCCCCCCCAGCGGGGCAGGAAGAGACGCCACGGCGGGACCTGCTGCCGCCGGGGACGCAGGCAGCAGGGCAGCCGGGACATGCCGCCAGGCTGGCGGCTCCAGGGACACAGCCCGAGACAGCGCGGGGGAAGAACCCCCCCCCGGCAAGGTTAGTGGGGACAACCGGGCAGGGACGGCACCCCACCAGCCTCGGGGCGGGCAGCCCCGCGGGCGCCCCAGCCGGCCCTATGCCCCACAGCTGCAGGAGAGGGAGAGAACGCTGGGGGTGAGGGGAAACAGCTGGGGAGGAGAAGCTGGAGCCGTGGATGAGCACAGGTGTGAGTGCTCTGGAGGGGCGGGGCGGCACCTTCCCCAGGTATAAAGTCAGGAGAGGCAGAAGCAGGGGGAAGGAGGAGAAGGAGGACGCTGGAGGCAGAGACTGAGAGACACCGAGGAGGCGGCGAGACCAGCCAGCTGGTGAGCGGACGAGCGAGGGCGTGAGGAAGCAGCCCAGGGCGGGTGTACTGGAGCCCGAGGGTTGATGCGGTGCGGCTCTGTGCCCCATCAGCCAGGTCGGGGGAGAGAAGAACATCTCCCCCGCCTTAGGGCCCTGGGCTGGGGTCTGGAGAGAGGGAGGGCCCGGACCCCCCTCA
This sequence comes from Pelodiscus sinensis, assembly GCF_049634645.1. Classification (NCBI taxonomy): domain Eukaryota; kingdom Metazoa; phylum Chordata; order Testudines; family Trionychidae; genus Pelodiscus; species Pelodiscus sinensis. Next base: position 114,916,628 of record NC_134713.1, read on the forward strand.
CCTCCTCGCTCGCGGGATCCTCGGGGCAACCACCGGGAGGGCCGACCCGGCGCCGCGGCACCGAGACTGGGACCTTCCGGGACGGCAACCGTGGGAGTGTGACTGCCCAGGACGGGGTGGGCTCACGGACCCCGTAACACTTACAATCAGATCAAGAACAACAAGGAGTCCCGTGGCAGCTTAAAGAGTAATAGATTTATTTGGACATAAGCTCTCATAGGCAAAAACCCACTTCATCAGATGCACTGGAGTGGAAATTACAGAGGCAGGCAAAAATACACTAGAACATGAGAAGAAGGGAGTTACTTTATCAAGTGGAGGATCAGGATGCATGTGACTCATTCTCAACGGTTGATGAGGAGATGTGAATACCATGAGAGGGAAAATTGCTTTTGTAGTGAGCCATACATTCTCAGTTCCTATCCAAACCTAGATTAATAGTGTCACATTTGCAAATGAATCACAGCCCTGCAGTTTCTCCTTGCAATCTGTTTTCAAAGTGTTTTTTGTTGAGGGACGGACACTTTTAAATCTGTTACTGAAGGTATGTCTACAATACATTACATCCCTGTGTCACCAGAGGGATGTAAATTAGACATACTGAAATTACTAATGAAGGGGGGATTTAAATATCCCACACTTCATTAGACTAAAAATGGCCACTGCTTTTTGCAGCCACGGCAATTTGCCAGCAAAAAGTGGCAGCCTAGATGGGGATCAGTCATCAAGGAAAGCCTTTTCGTACCAATCCCTTATGCCTCGTGCAACAAGGTTTACTGGATCGGTTGGAAAAGGCTTTCCTTGCCAACCAATCCCCGTCTAAACTGCCGCTTTTTGCCGGCAAACTGCCGCGTTGGCAAAAAGCGGCAGCCATTTTTATTCTAATGAAGCATACGATATTTAAATCCCTACTTCATTAGCAATTTTGGTATGTCTAATTTACATCCCTCTGGTGACAGAGGGATGTAGTCTAGACATCCCCTGAGTGTGCAGGGAGAGTGAAGTGTTGTCCTAACTAGGTTTTGTGTGCTACCATCCTTGATGTTTGATGTGAGTCCATTTATTTATTTATTTATTTTTGCATAGAGACTGTCTGATTTGGCCACTATACATGGCAGAAGGGCATTGCTAGCACATGATAGCATATACCAGATTAGTAGATGAGCATGTGAATGACCCATTATGGTGTGGCTGATATGGTTAGGTTGTATTACTTCAGCTCTCATTCATTTAGAAAAGTGGCAGCTACATCAACCACAATGTTAGGAAAGGGAGACAATGAGGTGTCTGTTGGATGTTGGCATTTGGGCTACGGTAGGTCTGGCATTTGGCCTCCCCAAATGGGATAATACATCAAATTACAATTCTGCTCTTTAATGGGTTGTTCTCTGTTCTGTTGCAACATTTAATAGATAGATCTCACTCTCCAGCAGGCTGTTCCCATTCTCCACAATAATTATTATTCATCAGGTAATTGATTTATACATACATAATTAGGGTAAAGCAGGCTGTCTATCTGGATGAAGGGAATGGGTTGAGAGGCCAGCTTCTTTCCAGGGTCCTTATACCGGCACAGAGAGGAACAGGGGACACTGCTTTCATACCCATCCTCAGGTAGAACCAGGGGCCATTGGTGCCCAGTTGAATTCTGCAGCCTGTCAGCAAGTTCAGGAAGTGGCTCCTCACTGGTTTGTTAATTTAATAAAGTTGCAGACTCTGCCCACACACTACTTTACATAAGGTCTCATGTTTCCATGTCTGCTTTAAAAGAAGGCAGTGCAGGAAAGTGGTGTTGCTGAATTTGTAAGTTGTCCTCCTCCTCCACCTCCTCAGTCAGTACCAATGCAATGGACCAGACTGGTGATAGAGAAAGTATGGTTGTGCTCTTGATAAGAAATAAAACTGAGAACCTAAACCTTTCATGCTCATTTAACTATCACATCATGCTAGTCCTGATGTGTAAGAGGAATTACATACTGCCAACCTACATTTTATGGGCAGATTTGATTAGCAGTTTTAGTTGGACAAACTATTCAACTTGGCCTGACCTGAACTACAGTACAGCACTTCTGTGTGCTGTTAAAGAGCAACCTACCACTTTTCAACCCATAGAGGTTGCATTTCAATGGTGGGTAAATGATTCATGTATATACATAGTTTGTGAAGTACTTTAGGACTCCTCTAGATGAAAGGTGTTAAGTACAGTAAGTGTAAGACATTATTACTCTTTGACACAAAAGATATAAACATGAACAAATAAGAAAAAAAATATTGCTTCTTGAGAATTTGAAATGCTTTGCTGCTGGCTTCTGACACACACCATTTATGTCACTTTCAGAAAGACCTTATGTGAATAATGACTCAAGGATTGATAGAGGAAGGGAGTCAAAAGTGAACAAAAGTTTGACGCTGCAGCTCGCGTACAAAAATGTCTGACGTGATCAGAGACAGAACACCTCATCCGGTCGACAGAAGCCAAGCTCCATCCACAACCAGCCTGGCCCCGGCACGGCCCTCTCCTCCCTTCCCTTCCCCAGTGGCCTTGGGGAGATCTGGGGCTGGCATGGCCTTACCCCGGCCCTCCCTAGAGGCCGGGGGGTGACCCAAGGTTGACACAGCCTTGGCCCAGCCCTCCCCAGCAGCCAGGGGTAGAGCCGGTGCTGGCCTCATCTTGGCCCTCGGAAACCAGGGACGGAGCAAGGCGAGGCTGGTGTGGCCTCAGCCCAGCCCTCCCTGGAAGGCTGGGGTGGGGGTGGGGGGGGAGATCCAGGGCTGGTACAGCCTTGGTCCAGCCCACCTGGTGGCCAAAAGGGAGGGGAGAGCCAGGACTTGTGTGGCCTCGGTGACCTGGGGCAGGGAAGGAGAGTCGTGGCTGGCGGGGCCTCAGCCCAGCCTAACCCCCCAGAAGCCAGGGCAGGCAGGAGAGCCTCTGGAGGGCCCGGTGGCTGCAGGGGTGGAGAGTCATGGCTACGCCTACTCCTGGGCGGGGAAGGAGGGGGGAGGATGTCGAACGTAGTGCACAGACCCCTAGGTTTTTCTGAGCAATAACTGACAGATATCCCAGTTTTGTTATATTATTGATGTAAGGCACTAATTCTGTTTAAAATATATTATCAGTGGCAATTTACCATTTCTGTTTAAAGAAGTATTTCTAATACAGCTAGGAGAAACATGACATTTGTCAGCATCTTACCGCTACATCTCCACTGCAGTTTTGGGATTGGCAAGTGCCAGTTATTCTGTTGGGAATCAGCACATCCTCCCAGCAAGATGGACCCTTTAAAATAAAATCAAAACAACTTCTTTAAAATCTAGTTGTTAAGAAAGCATATCAAAAGTAATGTAATTAGAGCTTAAGCATTCACTGAAAATGAAATTCCGTCTGGTTCTGTGCCTACTGTTACTCAAAGTCTTGATACTATATTTCCAAAGCTTAAAAGTTAGCTAAGGTCAGGGATACTTTATTTTTTTTATGATTAAAAAGCTACAGACGAATATTTATCTGAGCCTGCAGCTGATCAACTGAAAATGTAAAAAGTGACAACAATGTTAGGCAAAGGGGTAAATATTGGAATAGAAGGTTGTGAAAAGATTAATTGGTTTCCTGGTATTTGTCTGCTTAACTTTTTAAGCAGCTTCTGTTTTACTGAGATGACAGTTAATGCAGAAGGGACTTGGACCTATCTATCGAACAAACTTTGATAACGTTTATTTTAAATCAACAAGAGAATTTCTTCAGACTTTCTTTCATCTTCATCATGACCACTTCTAAATATAATACATATTAGTAATGAAAAAGTTTACAACAAGGGAGTAAGTTCATATCAGTGGTGGTTAAATCATCATATCTCATCTAATTATTCTGCTAAAGAAAAAAAGCCATTTCAAAAGCAAACAAACATAGAAAATCCTGACTGCTCATTACTACAACATATTTAATGGAAACAACTATATTTATGGTTGCGATAAAAAATAGAGAAGAAAAAAGAACTTCTAACTTAAAAACTGCAATCATTAACATTCCAGAATTGCAACATGCTATATTTGTCAAACAAATGTTTATCATAGGAAAAGAATTAATTTGTACACGCACATGCACACACCCCCATAGTCTTATACAGATAGGCTACATCTAGACTGGCATGATTTTCCGCAAATGCTTTTAACGGAAAAGTTTTTCTGTTAAAAGCATTTGCGGAAAAGAGCGTCTAGATTGGCACAGATGCTTTTGCATAAAAGCACTTTTTGCGGAAAAGCATCCGTGCCAATCTAGACGTGGTTTTGCGCAAGAAAGCCCCGATCGCCATTTTCGCCATCGGGGCTTTTTTGCGCAAGACAGTCCTGAGCTGTCTACACTGGCCCTCTTGCGCAAATACATTTGCACAAGAGGGCTTTTTCCCCGAATGGGGGCATCACAGTATTCGTGGAATGAGGAGTAACGGTAGTTCGAACTAGGAAGCCTAGTTCGAACTACCTAGTTAGTGCCGCGTGTAGCCGCGCGGCACAGGGTTCGAACGAGCGGGGATTTAAAAATGGCGGAGCCCCGCTTATGCAAATGAAGCCCGGGAAATTCAAATCCCGGGCTTCATTTGCAAGTGCGGTATGCCTACATTACCCTCCTAGTTTGAACTAGGAGGGTAGTGTAGACATACCCTCAGAGAGTAGTTATTAATGGTTCACAATCCTTCTGGAAAGGTATAACAAGTGGGGTTCCGCAGGGTCTGTTTTGGGACCGGCTCTGTTCAATATCTTCATCAACGATTTAGATATTGGTATAGAAAGTACGCTTATTAAGTTTGCAGATGATACCAAGCTGGGAGGGGTTGCGACTGCTCTGGAGGATAGGGTCATAATTCAAAATGATCTGGACAAATCGAAGAAATGGTCTGAGGTAAACAGGATGAAGTTTAATCAAGACCAATGTAAAGTGCTCCACTTAGGAAGGAATGGGAAGCGACTGTCTAGGAAGGAGTACGCAGAAAGGGATCTAGGGGTTATAGTGGACCACAAACAGTGTGATGCTGTTGCAAAAAAAGCAAACATGATTCTGGGATGCATTAACAGGTGTGTTGTGAGCAAGACACGAGAAGTCATTCTTCCACTCTACTCTGCTCTGGTTAGGCCTCAGTTGAAGTATTGTGTCCAGTTCTGGGCACCGCATTTCAAGAAAGATGTGGAGAAATTGGAGAGGGTCCAGAGAAGAGCAACAAGAATGATTAAAGGTCTAGAGAACATGACCTATGAAGGAAGGCTGAAAGAACTGGGTTTGTTTAGTTTAGAAAAGAGAAAACTGAGGGGGGACATGATAGCTGTTTTCAGGTATCTAAAAGGGTGTCATAAGGAGAAGGGAGAAAACTAGTTCATTTTGGCCTCTGAGGATAGAACAAGAAGTAACAGGCGTAAACTGCAGCAAGGGAGGTTCAGGTTGGACTTTAGGAAAAAGTTCTTAACTGTTAGGGTAGTTAAACACTGGAATAAATTGCCCAGGGAGGTTGTGGAATCCCCATCTCTGGAGATATTTAAGAGTAGGTTAGATAAATGTCTATTAGAGACGGTCTAGACAGTATTTGGTCCTGCCATGGGGGCAGGGGACTGGACTCGATGACCTCTCGAGGTCCCTTCCAGTCCTAGTATTCTGTGATTTGGAATGAGAGTCATTTACCAGCACACACTTATGCAGCCATTACAAGGCTGGAGGTGTTCCAAGGATCAAAAGTCAGAACCCAGAGCTAACTCTAAATGAAACAAGAAAAACAGCAAATGAAGCTTACTCTAAAGCTCAACTAGCTAACTATTCATGGACTACACTAATTATATATAGAAAAGGCAAAGTCCCTTGGAGGAAAAACATTTGCTAAGCAAGCCAACATGCTCTGTCTATCAATTACAGGGAGCAAGGAAGACCAAGCTGGGCAGCTCCAAACTTCATACCACCACACAGCAGCATGAGGCAGGAGAAAGTGCATGCACCACACTAAAGTATACAAATAAGAGGAAAATCTCTGACTGAACTGGAACACTGGGCATGCGGGCACCTGAAATGTAAAGTAGGGTTGCCAGATGGTTTCAACAAAAATACTGAACACACTTGACATTACAACACAATCTAGATTACATCTTATTTAGAAAATACCGGACATTTATATTTCCTCATTTATATTTTTTCAATTTGTTTCCCAAACAGAAAGCTTAAATACTGGACTGTTCGGTTCAAAACCGGACATCTGGCAACCCTAATGTAAAGGGCATGTGCAGCACCGCTCAAGGAACACCAGTTACAGAACAGGTTAATAACTGTTTTCTCTTGTTGTTCTATTTGCACCCATTAGTTTAAAAAGCCTTTATAGTGACTTCTCAGTTATATTGCAGGGAATACACCAAAACATAGTTGGTGATTTAAAACAAACATTCTGCTTTTAACTAGTAACCAGAAATTAAAAATAAGGGAAAAGGGAGAATCTTACTAACTTTGCTAACAGTCAGACACAATCTAAAAGACACAAAGGATTTATAACTGTCTTTACTGTATATTGCCAGATTTTAGTTTACTTTAAATTGCATATGAAATATCCATTCAAAATCCTTCCTTCCATTACTCTGTGTGCTTGGGATTTTTACCCTCATTTATGGGAATTTAATTGATTTATATACTTTTGACATAATCGCTTTAGATGTTCCTTCTCCAGAAAGAATGATACACATTAATGTGGAATATTATATGTGAACCTGATGCTTTTCAAAATACTTAAAAAGCCTTGATCCCGATCCTATTTAATATCAATGGTAAAAACCCACTGACTTCACTAGTGTAAGACTGGTCCAAGACACCTAATTCTTCTCTCACCTACACCATTATAAATTGGTGTAATTCTCTCAAAGTTAGTGCAGTTATAAGAATCAGGCACAAGGTCTCTACACAAGTTTATAATTCCAATAACCGATCCTGGAAAAACATTACCAGCCTAGTGTTTATTATCAAGGCTTCTTGAACAGTAAACACTACAAGTCTCTTTTTTTTTTCCTGGTGTAACTTCACAGAAATCAATGGATACACGCCAGCAGAAAATTTGCCAAACAACTGGAAATAAGAGTTAGTAGCACAGATGTCCAAGTCAGACAAATATAAAATAAAGTAAAATAGTTCAGATGCAAGAAAGAGGTACGATATGCAGGATATGAAATATTAATCCCAGAAGGTTTGGAAAAAGAAGTGGCTATTAAGGAGTGATTTGAAGGAAAGGACAAGATTCAGAGGGCTAGCAATGACACAGTTTCAGCAAAAATAATGAGGAGTTTTGTGGCACCTTGAAGACTAACATATAAATGTGTTAGACTTTAAGGTGCTACAGGACACTCTGTTTTTGTTTTTTTAAAGGAAAGGACAGTTACGTTGATTATGCCAAAGTATTTTATAAATAACTAGAAGATTTACCCATCATTGCTCAGATCTTTAACTCGTTTTTTTCTTTTTGGACAATAAAATGAAATTGTACCTGCTTTATTTAAATAATTGCCCTGGGGTGAGGCTGGGGAGGAGGATTTCAGTATGCAGGCTGAAGAAGCTTACAGTCAGGTGAGAAGCACCTCACCATGGCCTCTGAAGCTCCGGTGGACACAGCCAGAGGAGCAGTGCATATCCCCCGGCTGGGGCAGGTCCAGTTTCATCTGACCCCTGTGCTCCCCAGCCAGACAGTGAGGAATGAAGCAAACTGTTCAATTTCCTCTTGGTGCCTGACAAAGAGGAACAGACTGCAATGTTGCTGTATGAATGGAGAGAGCTTCATCAGCACCTCTCCCCTCTTCCCCCCTCAAGGGTGCCAAGTGGGTGGGAGGCTCAGGGTTGGAGCAGTCCTGGAGAACACCTTCAGCGAGCCCCTTTCACCTATCTGATGGTTTGGTGTCTTTTCTGTATGGTTTTATAAGAAGCAGTCCCATTTCAGGCACATCCCATTTACCTTGCACAACCAAACCCCTTATCTTGCTATAAGTTTTGATAAAAGGAAACTATCTACCAAATTTGGTGATCCTAGCTCTTAGAGTTTAGAGGAGCTCTCTCTCTCTCTCATATATATATCTATATATAGATAGATAAATATATAGTACAGGCAGTCCCTGGGTTACATACAAGATAGGGACTATAGGTTTGTTCTTAAGTTGAATTTGTATATAAGTCGGAACTGGCGTCCAGATTCAGCCACTGTTGAAACTGACCAACAGCGGCTGAATCGGACACGCCTGTGGCAGAGCCGCTAGGGTGCTGCTGGGTTGGTCCCGCAGCGCCGCTCCTCGGCGCTACTGGATCAACCCGGCAGCACCCCAGCTGCTCTGCCCCAGGTGTTCCCAAGTCAGCCGCTGCTGAAACTGACCAGCAGCTGACTACAGGAAGCCCAAGGCAGAGCTGCTCTGCCCCGGGGTTCCTGGAATCAGCCGCTGATCAGTTTCAACAGCGGCTGAATCTGGACGCCTGGGACAGAGCAGCTGGGGTGCTGCTGGGTTGGTCCAGGACCAACCCGGCAGCCCCCCCAGCTGCTCTACCCCAGGCGTCGGTGAGAAAAGCCTGGTCTGCTGGGGGAGGCGCACTAGCTGCGCCTCTCCCCCCCCCCCCCAGCAGACCAGGGAGACGCGGAGCGGCTTTTCTCACCGCGGAGGACGCGGGCGATGGGACCGCGGCGGTCCCACCGCCCACGTCCTCTGCGGCGAGAAAAGCCACTCCGCGTCTCCCTGGTCTGCTGGGGGGGGGGGGGGGCGCTAGCTCTGTGTCTGCCTGGTCTGCTGGGGGGAAGCGCCGGTTCGTAACAGATGGGGAGGCACCCCGCACTAGCGGGGCCACTCCCCCCCCTGGTTCGTAACTAGGAGTCCGACTTAAGTCGGACTGATGTAACCCGGGGACTGCCTGTAGACTATTAATTATACCTTTCACTTTCATCTTCTGTAAGCCTAGAACTACCCAGAAACAAAACCCAACAATCATATATATTTTGCCACTTTTGATAGCTTGGGATCTGATGTAACTTGCACTTCAAGTCCGTAGTAATCTTTCAATTTACCCTAATACATATTAAATTGAGCATTTAAGGAAAAAGAGATATAAAGCATCTAGGGCCCATGGCAAAGACTCAGGAGCACAGGACTCTGCTCCTGTCTGTCACAGACATGCTGCATCACTTAGGGAAAGTCACTTTAATCCATAACTCAATTTGCCCATATACGAAATGAGGTTAATACTTATGCAAATGTGTGAAGAAGTTGCAGCTCTTTAGATGAAAGATGCTGTGGAATGTAAAATGTTGAAATAATTTCATGTATTAGAAAAGATATTGCTTAGCTGAAATCTTATATCCAACTTTCAATGTCAGTAAAGCAGCAAGAAGTTATAAAACCTTGAAAATGCAATATAATTAAAATTCTGATATTTGTTTAACTATACTGGTGCTAAATGTCATTGGTATAATTGTACCAAAATAAAAAACACAATTTCAAGGTAGAGAAGCACTTGGAAATGCAATTTTTGTTTTGTTCTTTCCTACGCTTTAGAAAAATCTTTCAAACTACAAGTCAGCCAATCAGTTGCACTGTTCAAATACATTGCTCATTACGGTGTTTATAATTATTAGTTTACATTAATCAGAGTGTATTGTGAGAAGAAAAACCTCCTGATTGCAAGATTAAAGAGACTGCCCTTCATGTACTAGTCACAGTCCTAGAGGAAGCTGCAGATAAAAATAAAAACACCACAAAAAATTTTTTTAAAGTGTAAAAGGGAAAAGAGCAAAATGAAATCTATGTATCAAGATTATTCAAATATGAATAAAAAGAAAAAAGTATACCTGAACTTACTTTCAATACTAATATATGTGTTTTTATTTTTTTCTGTTTTGGGGATTTGTTTTTGTTTTGAGGGAGAGACATATTGAATCATAGGTCCATGATAAAGATAGGAAAAAAGGGAGTATTGAAGTGCCCTTTATATTTAGGTGCCCTTAAACTGAATCTACTTCCAGCATAACTGAATATTTAATTTTATAAGATTTAGCTTTATGTTAAAGCTGCATCTGTATTTTGATCCCTTGCAATCATTGCTTAAAAATGAAAACTGGAAAGGTGTTCTAGAAATCTCCGATGACAAATTATTCAAAATGCAGTAGTTAGATTGAGTTGTTGACCTGTGAAATCAGAGAAAGGTCGGAAACGTAGGTCAACAATAGAATTCAGTGATTCATCAAATAGTATGAATCATTTAGACGGCTAAAAACTATCCCTATATCTAATGTTTTGCATTTTTCCTACTTTATATTCTTTTCCACTGAACAATATGCAGTAGAATATCATTAAAACACATCTTTCTGCCTACTACTATCTATGTGGGTGACACAAATCATTAAAATTTTGAACAAATGACCCAACTGAGGGACAAACATTAATGCAAAAAAGATTTTTAAAGTCACATAAGGAACAATGTCTGGTGCATAAGAGAGTTCAAACCAGAATACAAGTCACTCAGGGAGTGCTATATCTAATCCAAATTGAGTGACAACTGCTTTTGGAAAATATCCTCTATGGTCTTGTCAATTCTAGGCGAATTCGGTGTCTGAACTATCATTTTCTCCTTCCGGAATGCTTAATTCTTTGTACCCATAATCAAAAGATCTCTCAATATGCAAAAGATGCTGAAACCACTCTTTTGATTGGATTTCTTTTGTGTTCATGTTTTGTTAGCCTGTCTCCACAGTACAGTGTTAGCATGGATGTGTTCTCTGGCATCACAATACAATAATGGTCCTTCTACCATTATCATCTCTCAGTCACTTGCTGGGTGACTTGTATGTGCTGCACTTCATTGCACAAAGGTTTAAGTTTGCCCAGATAATAGTGTCTGGCAAACTGTGCTGAACACAAAGTAGCAGAAATTAATGCATAAAGTCTAAAAAATTAACAAAAGGTCCTTGCAAGGACTTACACCCTGGGCAGTGTGGCCACAGGATTTATATTACAGCTGTCAGCCCAAGTGATAGACTGCTGCACATTCTTAACATGCTGCTTTATTGACTTGCAAACATATTCCGTCTTTCTATTTAAGGCATGGAAACTATTCAGAGATATATTCCAACAGCAAAATATTGTACAATTTAACACAGGCCGTGAGTGTTCTGGGAATAGTAACACTGCTTACCCAAAATGCTGCCACACAGCAAAGTGCATCTTTAGCCACTTAGCAGAAAACAATCCGCCATTTTTTTCTCCTAATCCTTATGACATATGTTTGAAAGGCTTTCCTAAAGCAAGCATTTGAGCCTTGCAATCACAGTTTGGGGGAAATGCAGGTGTTTCTCCACCTGTATGTATGCCTTTCGTAGATTCTCTATTTATGGTGCTGGTCCTTCAATACCATCTATTTGAAATACTATAAAGCAATTACCAGCCTTTCCTTTCCTCGTATTTTGCAAACTGTGTTTACTCCCATTGCACAGATCCTTCACACAGCAATGTTTTTCAGAAGGTTTTCAGGAAGTAACCTCTGTTAGTTCGGTTGCCCTGATCACTGTTGGGTTTCCTCCTTGTCTACCTGTGTTAATCCTATTCTTGCAAGAATCTAGTGCCTCCAAACTTCTAATTCTTATACACTCAGAGAATTCCAGTAACATTTTTCATGTCCAAAAAACAACTGCCTTGCAACAAGACATTTGAATGTTAAAATGACCCAAAAATATTATTTTTATTCATTTTTTTTTCAAATCTGTGTGGCGATGGCACCTCCTGCTGGTCTGTCCAAGAATTCGCTCATCCAGTTCAGGAGCACCCTCCTCCAGCCGGGCTCTTACCTGTTGTTACTTGCTTCTGCCAAATCTCCACCACAGCACTCTATCAGGATCCATATTCATTTCAGACTGTGGTGCCCCCTTTTCTGGGTATTGCCCTGCTGCAGCCCCCTTGTTCAAGGGCCTCCCTTCCTGACTTTCTTCTGGCTAGCCATCTTTTTATACAATCTTACCAGGCTATGATTGGATGCCTCAAGCCCTCTCTCCTTGTACTTTTAACCAGTGTGGGGCAACCACACTCTCACAGTCAGATTATATTGCTGTGGTATTATTATTATATATTTTACTTTAATGGACCTTGCAGCATCAAGGATGTCTCAGAATAGTTGTGAGGGACAGGCAGATGACACAGGCAAGAGTGGACTGGCTGTCAAAACTGAGATCCATGAAGCAGGGAGAATTTGTTTCTAGATGTGCACAGAGAAATGAGTAACCATTTAGACTGCAAGTATCAATTTTTTCCTATGCAATTAACACCTCTAGTACAATAGTTTAGATATGCATCAGAGTTATGAGGTTGAGAGCTTTCACCTGTGGTAAACAGCACCCTGACCCAGTCTCAACTTCCCTAACCAAGAATATTTCTCTCCTTTAATAATCCCCATCTACACCAGCCTTCTATAGCTGAACAGGGGCATGTTTGGATGCACCATCCTTGCACTGTGCTCAGAACAAACAGAGCCTTTCATCATTTTTACTAAAACAGTAAAGACAAATTAAGACTTACAGATAGTGATTTATTTTTATGAATTCTTCAACAGATTTAATTTAGGAGAACCATCTGATTATCTTCATCTATTCAGGCTCTGTTTACTAAGAAGAATAATCTAGCTGCTGTGTGAGTGAAGTTTGCAGCTACCCAGATTAGAGTTGGACAAAGACCACATGACATGCTTCTAAGTGCTAAGAGATTGGAGAACTCATTTCAATTCAGAATGAGCAAATCTATTTGAACAACAACATTTATTATCATGTAGCGCTTCATATTTATTTCAGGTTGTTTTACATCTTGATAATTGTGCATACAATTGGACTATGTTTATTAAAGGAGATAAGGTGCTTATTAGATTTCTAGCGAATGGCCAGATATCATCATATAAACATTATTACTTTGCTACCAAATAAAACCACATGAATAACAGCTTCCAGTGTTGTGGAAAATATATTGCTTTAAATCCCCAAAGAGCAGCTTAGCAATGTTAGCCCCCTTGTTTAAAAGAAAAAAACAACAACAAAAAGACAGAAATGTAAAATTACCGATTCAATTAGGAGATTTTTACTGATCTTTGTTTAATTTGTTCCATTTACAATACTTGAAACGTTATCATAAAATAATTTTGTGTGTGCATGTTAGAACTGCATGTAAAATTGCCAGAATGAATGACTGAAATTCTCTGTGGTCAAGCAGAGGATGTGTTCCATGATTAGTAGAAATGAAAGCTTCCTGCACAGTGCCTCCAATTTGACCTGCAGAGGCCGCTCATAGCAGTGAAAAGGTGGTTGGCTTTTCAGATCTGTTGATTCTTTCCCCCCCTATGCTGAGAATGCTAATTAGTGCCAATTTATGATGGGTTTGTATAATATGAATGGGAAGAGGACTATCTCATTAAAACAGCCATCACAAGGTACCAACTTTTAGTTATTAATAACTTCAGCAACAATTCTGCAGAGATTTAGAGATGTGGATATTTTTATGAAGGTCAGCATTACTATTGAAATAAAGCTATACATATGCTTAAATCTTTGCAGGATTGGGTTCTTTGGTTTGATTTGCACCTTCTATCACAAACATTCAGATTTTTACCAGTTTCTAAGTCAACAGTTAGATGTCTCCTAAAATGCAGCATCTGAGAGGTTACTGAACAATATGCAAACATGCACTTAGAAAAAATTCCTGCACAGTAACACCTTAGGATGAAAGATCAGAGTACATTTCAAACACAAAATGTTGTTTTAATTTAATTAACTTGTGTCAGATTATTTCACTGAATATTATTTTAGTTCATTCAACTCACACGACATCACTTTTCAGGCTAAAAAAAAAGCCAACTACTATTATGTTTGGCGTTAGGTATTAGTGTTCAGAGTTCTCTTGTATTACACTATACAGACAGCTGTAGAACATGGGCAAAAATCACACAAATCTTCATTCACAAGACTAATCACTTCAGTATCAATAGGATAAGTCACTTGCGTAAGGACTACTCCTGTAAAAGTTTTCACGATAAAAACATATTCAATTAGCAATGTCCTATCTCACTCTAAATTTTCAGATGTGAGTTTTGGTTCCAGTGTAGGCTGGCATTTGAAGAACAACCATTTCTGTCCACATAACTATACAAATGACACCATCACAAGACTTAACCATATCTGCCACACTAACAGGGGCTCATCGAACTGCACATCCACTAATGCGGTATTTGCCATCATGTGCTAGCAATGCCCCGCTGCCATCTATACTGGTCAAACAGAGCAGTCTCTGAACCAAAGGATAAAGGGACAAGAATCAGACATCAGGGAAGATAAAACATACACAAACTATAGGAGAACAAAATAATTTCAAAACCTGATTACAAAGAGAGGAAGCTGATGTGGAACTCAAACAATTGGTTTAGGACTGAATAAGGATCTACAAAGGCAACGTTTCCTCTCTGGATATTCACTTCTCCACATCAAATGCTGAAAATTACTCACTTCCGCTCCGACTTGATTAGCTTCATTAACACAAGCAACTTGTTCCTTATATATACCCTGCGTAAACCTCATTTTTTAAGGAAAAGTGGCTTGTCGACAAACGGGAGGGTTCACCAACAAAAACCGTGTCTTAATTACTTTCACTTTCGAAAGTGCCACTTTCAAAAGTGAGCTCGAAAGAAGATAGGCAAATTCCTCTAAGGGTACATCTACATTGCGGGACAAGGTTGAATTACGATACACAACTTCAGCTACATTAATTGCATAGCTGAAGTCAAAGTACCTTAACTCGGCTTTTGGCGCGGTCTACACTGCAGAAAGTCAAAGGGAGAACACTCTTTCTTCAACTTCCCTTACTCCTTGTGGAAGCAGGACTACCAACGCCGACCAGATTGCCTCTCTCACTTCAAATTAGCTGTCTTCACTAGACCCATTAATTCGAACCCTGGAAGATTGACAGCAATCTTTGATCTTCCTCTGTAGTATAGATGTTCCCTATGGTTCTACAGGACTCCCCATTGTTTTTGCAGATACATAATAGCATGCCTACCCCTCTGAGACTTTTTGAGAAAAGATTGTCTGGATCTCACACATAATATATTGATTCTAACGAATCAGTCATGGTTAACATTGCTAGGCTATGAACACTAAAAAAGCTTGTAGAAAAAAAAGCAGACCCACCTCTGCTACTATGCAAGATGCAGTCCAATGATCTAAAAAAAGCAGGAGGGGGATGCAAGTACACGTGTTTGGGAAACAGTATGTAACAGCAGCTAGTTTGCTTGAAATTAACATATTTTTGCAAGGAAATATTTCAAAAAGAAAAATAATACAAATTAATATAAGGAATAAACAATGTAGATGCACCATTACCTACCAGCTATAGATGGCATGGAATGTGGAGTCAAGCATTTTGAATAACCAACCATTTTCACAAAACAAGATCATTGGGGTATACTTGGTGCAACTCCTTATTTATTTGGACAGGGAAAGAAGGAAATTCTTCATAAGGGTCCTGCTGGATGGCCTGAGATCTCTGTGAGCCAAAGTCGCTCTGTGAGCCAAAGTCGCTGAATCCAAAAGATCAGTGCATTCAAAAGACAAACTCAACATCTGGTCAGCATGCTTTATTTTATAAGCATATAATAAGGCATGAGGTACTTTTACACTGGCACTTTTGAGGATAAAATGAATAACAATGCGCTGAAAGTTTGAGGGATGAATTAACTTTGGGCAAACACTCCCCTTCTTTTTATCCCAGATGGAAGCTATGGTTCTGAATATGGACTGAACGCATTTGACATGGTATTCAGAGGTATAGAGTTCTTCTGCAGGACAAACACCTGAACTTGCTTCACTCATGCTGATGATTAAAGATGCCATTCTCTTCCAACATTCTTGTCCACTGGTGTCACTATCTGAGATTTTACAGTGATGGAAAATGCCCTTTTTAGATCCCTTCATATAAAAACACAAATCAATATTAAATTCTGTTACTACAGATGGCAACTAAACACTAAAAATACTGAATATAGGAAGACGTCCTGTATTAAAACAGCCATAAAGGGATGACTGGCACAAGAATAATATGAAGAAATGCAAACAAAAAGAAAATCATTTTCATAAATTGGCTTGAATAAGCTAAGAGTGCCATAAGATATTCCTTAAGCAATTGTACAGCAAAAGGCACTTATAAGTTATTATAATAAATTCTTATCAAATGTAAATGTGTCTTCATACTAGAGAGGAAGAAAGCAGAATACCTTCAATCAACACTATATGGGTTAAGGAAAGATCAAAATATTCATGGTCTGTTTAATGATCTATCACATGCCACTGGGAAGACTTTCAACAGTAAATAGTCTTATATAGATACCTATTGCTCCCCACTCCATAGCCCAATTTTTCATACTTGCGCTCTGGCCACCATATCATTAGCTGATGTAAAGAATCATAATTCCACTGAAGTAAGTGGGGCTACCAGCTAAAGACCTGGCCCCGAAAGGCTGACTTCCTTTTACATTACAAGATGAAGTAAACTGCATTTCAGTCAATAGCCTGCAGAAGCTACCACACTTCCAAACACAACCAGAACTAACACACACAACCATTCACATTACAAAGACATTTTTTCTTCTTTTCTTTTGGTCTCAATGCCTAGAGCTGCTAGAACCCCAACAATTGGTGCTTGCTATGCAGGGAAGGAAACTGAAAGTGTACCTTTTGGCACCTCTGATAAATACATTAAAAATACAGTGAATTAGGAAAAGAAATAGCAGTCCCATAACATACAACATTAAAAAAAAAACCATGCAGCATACTTTACAAAATAGCTATGCAACTATTCTCCACATATCCTAAAATCACCCCTAATATATCTGTTTTTTCCTCAGCCTTTATAAAACATATGTCTCACAGAGAGCCCTAAACGTCAACAGTTTTGAAAGAGGAGAGCACATTGTAAAGGACAGGGAATCTTACAGGCTAGTATGAAACATTTCTTAGACCTGGTCTACGCTAGGGCCTTAGTCTGAAATTAGCCCCCCTAAGGTTGAATTTGTAAGCAATGCGTCCACACTACCAAGCCCATTATTCCGGAATAATGGGCTGTAGAATTCTAATTCTGTAGTCCCGCTTTGCATGAGGAATAATACTGTTCCAGAACTTGTAAATGCAAAATAACAGTATGGAGGCTCCAGTGCCGCTAATTCAAACATTGCCCTCTGGGAAGTCACCCACAGCTCCACAGAGTTCTTCCTGGGGCTCTGAGTCCAAGATAAGGCACCCATATTAACAGAGCCTGCCTCAGACTACATTCGATTCTTCCCCATATGGTGAGGACACGGAACTTCAAATTTGTAAAATCGGGTGCCCAGAAGTTTAATTTAGTAAATTCTAACTAATCTTCTAGTATAGACATGGCCTTACTCTTTACTTCTAAAATTATTCTCTTATGTTTTTTTTTTTCCTTAGAGACCATCCTTCTCAAAAAGAAAATATGTAATATATCTTTGGGTACAGGGATTATTTTATTTTTTTAACAATAATGTTTGTGATTTTGTCACCACCAAAGTCCTCATCCTGTCTTTAGCTTAAACAAAACATGAACATTTTTCATTTTTAAAGTAAAGATAGATCTAATCAGTCCTACACTTCGAGAAATTCATAATCTCTATTTAGGTCTGAATCATGTTCTTAGGTTTTTGTCGGTTTTATAAAGTTATTCACATATGAGAAATCCCTGTAAAGAGCTACTAAGGTAAGTCAATATACAATCCAAAGCCATCAATTAGCATTTTTGCTAATAATACTAACTAGAAACCTTGTCATGTAAATTCATTTGTGCTGTACAGAACCATTCAAAAGATAATAAACCAAAGTTCTGGTAAGAAATTATATCCCCTCATGAATATCCCAAAAATCATCATTTAATTCAAGTGTGATGATTGCAAGTTACTTTATTTTAAATATTTTTGTTTATGAAATGTTTCATGCCCTTTGAAATAAGATGAAATTCAAGTCTTTCCTTTGCAAACAATACTGCAGAGCTCATCAACGGAGCGCTCTCTGATATTGTTGTGACAAAGCTAGATTAGTGGGATGCTGGATAGGTTCTCAGAACAAATTTCTTAACTAATCAAAGAAAAGACTTAAAATAGGATTGCCACTGGTGAAGTACCAACTTTTCAAAAGATGGTCAACCAAACTTTTCAACTGCTAATAAATGAAACTGTAAAATCAAGATCACACACACAATACCTGGCGAAAATAAAATGGTACATAATCTATTTCTGATTTTACACATGTTCACCAACACTGACTGACAATAGCTTATCAGTTTCAGCAGAAATGCCTTCATGTTCCAATGGAAGGCTCACAGGAGAATGAAAACTTTAACATACAATGTATATTAAAGCATGAGGATGCACCTTTAATGCTATTTTTTTCCTGGATGCCACTATTGTTTCATAGCAGTACACACACCACACACTATTTAGCTCATAAGTCTATGTGAACTAATTCATTTTGTATTATTACAGGATTTGCAGAAACAAGGAAGTGCATTAGACGGGTTAAATTAGCTTCAGAAACTATTCCCATGGTCATCCAAGGTTATGTGGCCAACTCATTTTCTTCTGACAGTACAATTTTCACCCAACAGCATAATTCCTATTAACCCACACAGACGTGAATAGAGCATTCTTTTGAGAATTTTAAACTAGCACTTAACTAGAGTTAACATACCATAGAAGTTAGCAAAAATTCTAGTGACAGGATCCCTTGATCAAGTAACTACTGAAATGCATGCAATATTTGAATGAGCAAAAGTTGCTTACATGTACTCTTATGTAAGCCCAGATGGAGCAGCAAAAGGATGCAAATGGACTTGAAAGCTGGAAAATTAGAAAAATGAGGAGTCAGAAATAAAGAGGAGTAAGCAGTACCCCATTTAAATTAAATCTGTTCAAGCATGAAAGGCAGTGAATGTAGGGTTTCTGTTCACTGCACAGGGTCATAGGCCTAAGGAAATCTGAGATCCATTTGGCACATCAGATCCTTTGAAGTATACACAATATGGGTACGTCTACATCGCATGCTTATTTGAGAATAAGCTATTTTGAAATTTATATTTCGAAATAGCTTATTTCGAAATAGCATGTCTACACAGCAAATGCCTGTCGAAGTAGCGCTGAGCTATTAAAAAAAAAAAAAAGAGCGTCCATAGTTATGGGACGATGAATCACATTTAAGGCCACCCAGAAGCACTTCAGGCAGGGCATCAGGACAGCAGTCACTTTCCATAGCTGCTGCATCGCTACCTGAAAGCTCACCACACTGGACAACTACCTATTTGTGGGGAACCAGTTTAGCGTGGGGAAATTGACTGTCAGGCCGTGTTCATGCAGGTATGACTCTTTTGTGCTATTGGCCCGGGATGAGGGCAGTGAAATGATGGAATGGGGTTCCCTAGGGAAGGGGGTTGGTGGTGATAGTGGAAGCTCCCTTCCCAGGAGGTATTTCAGTCCTGCCTGCTTCTCCCTCCTCCCCCTCCCCTGCAGACACAATAAACCACACTTTTTGTTTTGAAACAATAAACTGGGATTTTTTTAAGCTGAGGTTCCATGCTGGGATCATGCTGGCCAGGTCAGGAGCCTGGAGAGGGGAGGATGGGATGGCTTGGCTTGGCTTTCCTCACACCGGGTCCAGCAATGGTGGCGTCCCACACAGACAGAGATCGCTGCCCGCTGGGGGAAGGGGTGATGTGTGTGTGGGGGGGGGAACGGGTGGTGTATCTCTCCCCCCACCCCATGTCCCCAGCCTCCTTCTAATGGTTTTTTGTGGTGGGAAGGTGTGCATGTCTTTCATCTCTGCTAGAGTCCTGGGAGCTGGCTGCCTGCCTGCTTGGCTGCAGCTGTGAAAGGCTCAGACGGAGCACAGGAGTCGCTCATGGCAGCAAGAGCAGCCCCTGTCCACTGGGGGTCCCAACTCTGCATTTAAAATGTAGTAGGAGCCAGGCAGGCAGGCAGCCCAGATCTGTCCCTGCGTGCACAGGGTTCAGGACCAAACCCCACTGCAGCTCTACAATTTAAAAGGCAGCAGGAGATGGGCAGGTTTGGTCCCAACATGAGCCAGGACTCAATCAACTACTTTTCCCTAGTGATTAATTGAGCAGTCGATAAAAATGCTATTGTCTAGTCAATTAGTAAAGTAAACTCATTTTAACATCCTTATGCCACACTCCTCTCGCTGTATCCCTTTCTTTTCTCTTCAAGCATCTGAGGTGAGCTATATCTCACAAAAGCTTATGTCCTAATAAATTTGTTAGTCTTCAAAAGGGCCACCAGACTCCTTGTTGTTTTTGCTGAAACAGACTAACACTACTATCCCTCTGAAACCATTAATTCACTTGTTAGGGATACTTATTTCTTTACCAATATCTGAATTCTCAATGCAAACTCATAGGATTGTCCCTTCTAGAATTTCCAGAACCTCACAAAACATTCTAAGCCAAAATCAGTATTCCTCCCCTACTGCCTATTGAGGCAACAGTTCTAAATCTAACAAAAACTATTTCACAGTTTAAACAAATCGAAATAAAAAAAATCCTCACATTCTTTCATTCCTGATAGCTAAACAGGACTTAACATCCCTACCACTTTACCTAGTCAAGGGGCAAATGCTGTGCAATGATGCCATCCACACTACGATATCATCCAATCACAAGAGCAAAGATTTATACCTATATATAATATTTAAGTATCTGAAATGTAAAAATATAAAGAGAGAAGTATGTATATATGTATTTTATAGAATCTAAGAACCACTAACATGCTTCATAGGTCCCATATCTTTTTTTTCCCTGGGGAGGAGGTGATGGCATATTGGCAGTATAGTTGGGCATAATGGCACAGACTGGCAGAATGGTCTTACGACTAGAGCCCTAAACTGGGACCAGAACACAGCGGTGTACTCCCAGCTCTGCTAAGAGCCTTTGAGTGATTTTGGGCAAGACATTTCGCCTCTCTTTGCCTCATTTTCCCCATCTGTACAATGGGTATAATGACACTTATCTCCTTTGTAGATTGTTTCAATATCTACTGTTCTTATTGTTACCAAAACATAGTTTTAGATAGTCAATTTTATTATTGTTGTTGCTACTCCAAGATATTTTGCACTGAATTCAATGGAACTTTTTGCAAAATGTTTTTTACTAGTCTTTCATAAAAGTTTCCCTGAAACAATATAGTTTGCCAAAAAAAAATTAAAAAGCAAATTAAAAAATTAGCTCCATACCCTAAACAAAATTTTGCATGTGTGCATACATATTTTAATTCTGTTCAGCAGGTTTAAACTTAATTGCGATTATACTTCCTATTACATTAGGGAAAACCTGACATGATTTTAAGCTCAGAAAAACAAATTGTTAAATCTTTTACAATCACAGTTTGTAATTAACTTCTCATCCCTAATGCAAGTATAGCATTAATCTATCAACTCATGCAATGTTACATTTATCTAATTATACTTCATGATCACAGACGAAATATAGCATTATGGAAAGTATGCATAAGTTGGTGGGTCTCCACTCAACCACTATCTTAAAACACTTCCCTAAAAGCTAAATGGTCTCAAACTGAGTGGAAATAAATTATTATAGCTTCTGTCTAGTGCTTTATGTTTTTCACGATAGCAATCCCTGTTATCTCAAAGTGATATGCGGATGCCAACCACATTCAGGCTTGCCTCATTTATTATAAAAGCATTGACCTTTCAAACATTTTCCTGGTCTTCCTTTAAAAAATAAACAAACATGTGAGTGTCAGTGAAGAGGAAAATTAGCCTTTTGAAACAAAACAAAAAATACCCATATTAAAAAAAAAGCCACAACACTGAACAAGAAATGCATGCTTATACAAAGATGATTTTATTGTGCATACTCCAGAAAAGTCCTTGACATCACTAATGTTTGCCTTATGCACAAGTCCCAGAGCCAAAACTCCATCTGGAATAGATTTGAACTGCTATCCAGAGGCATTTCAGGATCTGAACCGAAAGGTTTACGACATTACAATCCAGCTAATTCTATTGCTTCTAATTCCAGCTGGACTTAAACTCTTATCTCTGCACTCCAGGCCTTCAGATATGTCCTATCACAGTAGTACCAATTCCCAGAGAATATTCAACTCCATGACCCAAGTGAGATTAAATCCCTCCAGATAGACCAAGTAAATGGCTCATAACTTGTTTCTGTCACTTTCACTAATGCCTTTGTGCCGTGAAAGAAACCAGTGAAGGTGTAAATAACCACAAATGATTAACTGTGCTTTTCCCCCTGACTTCTATCAGTGATTCCAGTTGTCTGCTTCCTGCTGGGGACATCACATAGATATACAGTACCTGAACTTTCACCTTAAATCCCATGTTAATCAACTGCTAGACAGATAGATATTTGTACTGTATCAATTTGATGGTTGTTATTCTTGGTGATTTAATATATATAGCCCACTTCTCTCGGTACTGCTATATTTATACTTGAAAGGAGTCATAGTTAGACTCTTTCAGATCAAGCTACACCATACCACACTTCCTCGATTAAATAGGTTCCACCTGAAAGGAGGCAAAATGAATTGAAATGGATTAATCAAAACTTAGTCAGGAAGACATAGGTTACTTTCAAGCATGAAAAGATACAGTTTCCAATCAGCTGACAACAGTTCCCTTAAAACAAGTGAAAGAGAAAGGACAGAGACACTTCCTCCAAAGATACAGGGATACAACTGAGAAACTGCTTTGGGAATCAAACCACAATTAGGAACATACAGTCCAGACTAGGGAGTTCGCCTTAGAAAGAGCTACCCTTGGATCACGGCAATTTATTTTGCAGGGACCCAGAAGCTAACAAAATAAAAACACTTTATTACTTGGTCTGTGATACTGGAACATATTATATATTGGCCCAAGTCATATGAAGGTGAAGGTGATAAAACATAAGGAATTATTATGTGATCTGGGCTTTGCAATTCCAACTCCTTGGAGATGCCTCTAGAGGACAACAAAAAAGCAGACACAACAGAGAAAGCTTCCAATTGGAAACAATCTCTGCTGTGCTCTTCCCCCCCCGCCCCCCCTCCAAAATAGGCCACTTATACTCTATGGTACCTAAATAGATGGAAATAGTTATCTAGTGTCACACATGGACTTATCTGTGATAGAAATGTAACCGTGTTAGTCTGGTGTAGCTGAAACAAAATACAGAACTATGTAGCACTTTAAAGACTAACAAGATAGTTTATTAGATGAGCTTTCGTGGGCCAGACGCACTTCCTGTGCCGCAAGTGTCCATCTGCTATGTACATTGGACAAACATCTCAGACACTTCGCAAAGGATCAATGCCCCCAAAACAGATATTAGACAGGATCACAAAGAAAAAACAGTTTCTTGCCATTTCAACCAGAAAGGACATTGTCTCAACGACTTAATTACCTGCATCCTGCTTCAAAGTCCTTTTAAGACTGCACTTGAAAGAGAATCCTCTGAACTGTTATTCATGCTAAAATTCGACACTTTACACCTGATTCTGAACAAAGGATCTAGTTATCTTACCCATTACAAAGATAGCTTCCCCAATTATCACCTCTAATATCATTAGCTCACAGACATTTACCTTCCCCCCAATCCGCCTTCTATTCTGAAATTTGATTTGTCCTTTTCATATATGTTCATTTTTTTAATTGTATCCTTTAGTATATATGGTTGTGACAATTTTCTTCCACTATTTGGTCTGAGGAAGTGGGTCTGGCCCATGAAAGCTCTTCATCTAATAAACCATCTTGTTAGTCTTTAAAGCGCTACATAGTCCTGTATTTTGTTATGGACTTATCTATGTGAATACCAGCTTAGGGAAAAAATTGCTGTGCAAACTGAAACCAGCCTCCGTTGCTCATTCCAGGAACCATAACTACACAAAGCCACTCACTCATATGAAAACCAAGCATCACATGACCTCCTTCCATTTTGAAGTTTGAACATGCCCTCAGCATCAATAAATGTATCATGTGGTAAAATAAACTAGATTAATCTAGATAGAGAATGGCTCCAAGAGTTTATTCTGTCATCAAAGGAAGAAATCTTAGCCATCAACAGAATGTGATCGTGGTACATATTTCCACTACATATTTATAACTGCAGTATATCACTAAAAAGCTATGTAGCCATCAAACAGTATATATAGTTTTATTTTTAAATGTAATAAAAAATTAGAATTCAGTGAACACACACATAAATTATAATCCAAACCCACTAAGTCTTTAAAAGTGTCAGGGGAAGGGCCAAATGTATGTTTTCCTAAAATATTTCATCAGTTGCATTTGTACTAATGAAGAGCAATGGCACGCTCCACTGAGGTTAACCAAAGAACTATGTTATACATGGGATGAGGTAGCATATACAAAAGACAGGGCATCGACTTCTACTCTAGGAGCGTGGGTAAGGCAGAGGTGGGCTTTAAAATGGCAGCAATTTGCCAGGGTTAGCCCCTCACAGATGCCACCTCTATATTTACCTGCACGGCCACAGGTTATGGCCACAGGTAGTGGCAATTTGTGCTCCCACTGGCTGCAGGTTGCCATTCTAGCCAATGGGAAAGGTGGGAAGCGCCTCAGACAAGGACACCACTTCCTGAAACTCTCATTGACCTGGGAACAGCAATCTGTGGCCAATGGTAGCTGCGATCACCAGTACCTGCAGCCGCGCAGGTAAATATAGCGGTGGGGCCCACCAGGAGCTAACCCTGGCGGACCAGATTTGGCCCATGGGCCAGTATTTGACCACCCCTGAGATAAGTTATATACAAAAGACAACACTTCCCTTCCCAACTCCTGACAATATGCTTCAAGCATAACTTCAAGGAATCTCTCTGGGGATCTCTGTATGGAGTGCCAATAAGATATTGACTAAAAAATAAATGTAAAAGCCTTACAAAATTCCTAGGTATACTGGCGAATAATTGTTAATATCATTCAGCACTATATCAACATTAAGAGTAACTGGAACACATAAGCTTTGAAGACTTTTGATATCAGGTATCTGATCAATATTTGGTTCTGCTTTATGGTCTGAACCAGTTCCCATTACATTTTTTAAAAAGAGCCCCAATATCTTCAAAAGAAATTGGTTTGGGCCTTTAATTATTTTAAAAATAGGAGTTTTCAACCAAGAGTACAAGGACTGTGGAAGACCTCTCAAGACTTCTCCTGTGCAAGGATGTTACTTTTATACAGCGAAACCTTTGTTATCCGGCACTCTGTTAACCAGAAAACTTTGTTAATCGGCATTGCCCCCAGCCACAATACTGTCACATCTTCAGGCGCACAGGCCTGGCTCAGTTTACCATGATTGGCTTAATTTTTTATTTAAGAAGTACTAATAATCTTTAACTCAAAATAGAAATGTGAGACCAACTGCCTCACACTACAAAACTACCAATATTAAAAACTTGAGTTTTACTATTATTGTCCATTGATTTTTCCTAGGTTTATGGGACTCTCAGCTAACCAGAATTTTTAGATAACCAAAATGCCCTAATCCCCGAGCATGCCGGATAACACAGGTTGTACTGTAGATCCTGCTAGATATCTCATTCCACTGTTTTCCTTTCATTGTTGTCAGTGATAATAGCTGTACTTTTCAAACAGATGTTTTACATTGGAAGATACTTCTACAGTAATGAAAGCCACATACATTATTTTGACTCTTTGTTTCCACTTTGTGTTTGTATTGTTTAACAAACAAAAATAAAAACCTTTGAGCAAGGCATTATTTTCTCTTATTCTCACATTGACCATCAACTTAGGAAGAGGCCCAGATTTTAAAGGTACAAGTTGTACCCCCCCTTAACCGGGATTCCATGGTCCAGCAAGATCCGTGGTCCAGCATGTTTCTGGAACACAGATCCCAGGAACAGGGAGGTCTGGTGGCGGGGCAGGAGAATAGTAGGAGGCACCAGCAAATCAATCAGGAGCCAAGCATCAAGGGGTGTTTGTGGACAGGCAGCACAGCGGGGAGTTATGGCCCCAGCCAGGCAGCGAATATGGAGCCCCAGCTGGATTAGGATTATCATATCTGAACGTTCAAAGAAGAGGACATTCCTGAGAGGGAGTGTATCTGTATCAGTATCTACCAACTCATATACTATATATAACACATCAATACAACGTGAGTTGGTAGATACTGATACAGATACACTCCCTCTCAGGAGTGTCTTCTTTGAACATTCAAATATGGTAACCCTACAAGTAGCTCCAACCTCAGCAGCAGCCAAGGAGCTCTGGCTCTGGCCCCATCCATGGAGTTCTGGCCCCGGTCCTGTTCTGGCTCCAGTGGCTCAGGAGCTCCAGCAACGGCCAGGAAGCTCCAGCCCTGGCTGAGGAGCCCCAGCCATGCAGCCAGGCAGCTGTGCAGCTCTGGCCAAGGCACTCCGGCCCTGGCAGCAGCAGGGCCAGAGACATCTAGAGAGCCTTCGGGCAGGGGCAGCAGCAGGGCAGGCTGGAGCCCTAGCCTGGTGGCAAAACAGGCTATTAGGGGAGCGACGAGTAAATCCCCTGCACATCTCCTCGGTCGAGACCAGTCAGGTCCCAAGGGTGCTGGACCAACCTATATTTAGGATTTGCTCCATCTTTAAGTTTTCTAGGTGCCTTTTCAGAAGTCACTTACCTTACCCACACTCTCTCTCTCTCATACCCTGAGACCAACATAGCTACCACAACATAGTAAATAACTTTAAGTATATAAGTTGTGCTACTGAAATCACTGGAGACTATGTGCAAGCTAAGAGATAGGCACATTAGCGATGTGATGTTTAATTGGTGGGGTCTGGAGCAGCTCAATGCATGCCACCAGCAGCCACTGTGGACAGGGGCTGATTTAGTCATCTGGAGCAGCCCCTGTCCATTGCGGGGCCAGGCACCCTGCAGGTATGGGCTGCTCTGGCATCCTGAGCAGTTGACTACCTACCTGAAATCAGTAAGATTTGAAGGCAAACAGGCTTCTAGGTCTAACAATTTCAGAGAGTGAACTGTTGGCAAAGCTGAGGCTATATCTCAGGAATTCCAACTTTCAGTCCCACCTGTGGCTTCAAACAAGACTCATCAGAACCAGAGGCATCAGTCCGAGCTTGGGAGTCGTTTCTATGAATCTACATTGCCCATCTGTAGGGCATTGTTATAACTGTCTGTTAGCCCTGGTTTATACTAGGGAGTTATTTCAAAATAACCCCCCTTATTTCAAAATAAGAAGCAGAGCATCCACACTGCCAGCCCATTATTTCACAGTCAGTATTCCTGCTTTTCCCAGGGAATAATGCCTATTTAAAAATAGTTATTTTGAAATAGCGTTAGTGTGGACGCTCCGCTGCTGCTATTTCAAAATAACTACTCCTCAGATTAATCTGAAGTAATTACTCTCCAGTTCTTCCTGGGGCTCTAAGTTGAAGTAGTGTGTCTACGGTAACAGAGCCTGAGCTGAACTCATTTTGAGGCTCCCACGTAGTGTGGAAATGCTATTTTAATTTTGTTATTTTGGGAGTTATAATTTTGGATTTTAATTATTTTGAAATCATTTCCTAGTGCAAACATGCCCCTTAGGTACAAAAAAATTCCTATTCCTAACAGAACAAATCACCACAGATCCACTGATTAGTTTATTTGGATCTGAAAAATTATAACCGCCAGGTCACTCTCTTTGGCCATGACTCTACTAAAATAACTTCATTTCCCCTATTTTTCTTAATACAGATCTACATAAATCTAAACAAAGATTTACAATCTATTTCAATAGCATTTAATTGAAAAACAGATTCTTGTCCCTCTCCTAGTTTATTCGTTTTAAGATATTTCTATGTTTGGCAGCTATGCACTGATGATCTAAAACAATTTTCTTCCAGATGTGAATTACAGCCTTTCAAAAACATGGCACAGCTTTTCCTTTTGTTTTTCCAGTTGGCTCCCACAGCTTTCTTTACCCTACCCTTTACCATGTACTAAGAAACATAGTGCTTCCCTGTTCCCTGCTCCTAAATCAAAAGAAAATTAGTGGTGATAGCTAGGGGGCAAGGGCTCTCTCTCTTCTGCATGGACGCATTGCGTTCTCACTTCTTACCTCTGGAAAACAACCCAGAAGCTTCTGAGTGCCAAGACATATCCAGAAACTCATCATGAGCTAAAATCTGCATCTGGCACCAAGGAACAGAAGGTCTGGGCACTAACGCAGGATATTACTGATGTGCCAAGACCAGATTTTCATTGACAAACTTTTATGGATGTCGGCCCTGAACAGGGTTGGCTGACGGCACTCACAAAGTGATTAGTTGGCTCACATACATCATTAGTGAAATGATAGCATGTGGAGGAGAGAAAACCTCAGTCAAATCTGATAAACTGCATTTTTGGCATTTATTTCCCACAATGCTAGATTAAGCTTCCCTTATCCTCTCTTCTCTGCCCCCTTTTCTGGCTGCATATCAGACATCATTAAAGGCTGTTGATTCTCAAAGGACTGCCTTAGAAGTGGCTATCTTTTAAAGAGCAGGCAATGATATTTTAAATGAAACATTCGTAAACTATAAAGAGTATGGAGGTGGTCACAAAGAGAATGAAAAAGTAGCAATAGACTAATAATGAACTATATGATAAAGTAATCTATAACAACAACATTGTTGTTGAAAATCTTGCCTCATTAATATAACAAATATCAAGGATAATAAAGTTGTTAGGCATCATCTCATGCATTCCTGTTGCATTTGTTATCTGGACATCTAAAATAGCTAAGCGATTGGTTGCTTTGAGCTTTTATGGTGTCTTTTTAAATGTACTGTGCCACTGGGTGGAGTTAATGTAAAAACAGGTGGTGCAAATAAATGGCTCTTTTTATATTTAACTAAACAGTAAAAATTCAAAGAAAGGGCAGCTTAGATCATAATGTTGACTTTACAGCAAAGGAGACATTACCTGCTAATGAAAAATCTGCCATGAATCATTCATAATTCACTCAATAATAATTTACACTTGGCTGCATTTTATTGTGTTGAACAGAATGTAATCAGGCCTGAATGACCTTTAAGTACTCTTTTAAGTCAGGTATCTCAAAATGTGATCTGCTCTCAGCCAGTTCTCTAAATTCCATTTTTCTCAGTGCTTTGAAATAGAAAGCTGTGCAAAGATACAATTCTTGTCGACCCTGTAGACTGACAGTGTATTTTAACATTTATTCATAGCTTTACAGATTAGCATGAACTTTATTTTACCCAAGATGAAATGTACTGTGTCATTGTCCAGGTGTGATTAAGATGATGGTACTGCACTGGAACCAAAAATGGCTTTCACTGAGAGAGAAATGCATCATAGGTATTTGTGAACAATATTAAAATAGGAATAATGATTGGAAGTACAGATGCCCTATGTGAGCAGCTTGGCAGGACACATCAGTAATTTGGCCTCTTTTGCTTTTATGGAGACTGATACATCATAAGACTTATTAATTTTAAGGGCTTTGGGACAAATTATTTGCAGATGTAAATGAGGAAAATTCAGTTGAAACAAGGAGCCACACCTGTTTACAGTAGCAGAAAAATTAGCCCTCCGTTGTGAGGTTCAGTGTTTTGTTTGGGAGGAGTGAGGTCGAATGCCAATAAAGCATTAGGAACCATAACATTGAATTAAATGTGCTACTTTTTTTAGGTGGACCAAAGTAAGACCCTACTCCCTCCTGAACCCAAACTCCTTCTCAGAGTCTGCGCCACCTCCCACCCTTACTCCAGCCTGGTGAAAATGAGAGAAGGTAGGGGAGAACGAGCCGCGGAGGGACAGGGAATAAAATGAGTGGGAATGGAGTCTCAGATGGTGCGGGACAGAGTGTGGCCTCAGGGAAGGGGCAAGATAAGCCTCTTTGGGTTTGCATACAGAGTTAGTTGGCAACCCTTCTGGACTGTCATGAGGAACTAGGGATGTAAAAAGTGGTTTAAAATGTAACCGTGTAACCACTAATAATCCTAGTGGTTACACGGTTACACGCGCGGAGGGCTCTGCTGGCTCTGTTCCTGGGAAGGCATTGCTACATGCTCTGCAGTACACAGCAAAGCCAGCTCCCTGGGAGCAGGGCCAACAAGGGCTGCTGGCCCCGCTCCCAGGAGATTTCACTGCAGGCTCTGCAAGAAACCTCCCCAGGCATGGGGCTGGCAGCCCCTACCAACCCTGCTCTCAGGGAGCCAGCATGTCATGTGCGGTGGGGTTAGGGACGGGCCCAGTGTAGGGCTGGAGCAGCCCCTTCCTCAGGGCAGGCAGGAGCTACTCCAGCCCCAGCCAGTTAACCAGAACTGGTAAGCCGCACCCGCTAAGGGAGAGGCTTACCAGTTAACTAGTCACATCCCTAGGAGGAAACCTCTGCCATGCAAGAAGAGCAAAGCCAGTAGCGCAGCCAGCAGCTTACTGGACACCAGCCAGCACAAGCGCAGCACTGTCCAAATGTTGGGGGGACTGCATCCACGCAGGCGCAGCATAAGTGTGCATGGGGGCCCACTGACTGTTCTGTCCTAGGGCCTGGAAATGATGTTGCAGGCCTGAGTTACAACTCTCATTTCATAAGGTTTCCCTGAAAATTCCCTCTTTTTTTGCAATTATATATATGTACACTAATTACAAATCTGGTCTGCATTCTTGAGACATGTAATACACAGACATTGGCTAGCCATTCTTCCTGCTACCACAGCCCTAGGTACTGAAGTGAGATGGAACACATTTCCCAAGTTCAAAGAGAAAGTGTTCTTGTCCTCTAGCATTTGTTTTAGCTAGTAGCCAGAGAGAGGTAAAGGGCCTTCAGATGAGAATGATTAAGATATCCCAAAGGACAGGAATCTGTTGGGAGAAATTAAATGATCAGATATAAAAGAAGAAATTAATATTTCATGTCTGTTGCTTTTAATGCACTCGGCATACAGCAAGAAAGGAAGTTTGCTTAAGCCTCACTATGCTGCTGGCAGCAATGGTGGCCCCCGAGATTTTTAATTTCTCTGGGATAAGGATGTTAAGAGGGTAATTGACTAATCATGTAGTCGATACAATTTGGATCGACTACACACTTAGTCGATAAGGGGCCCTGCTGCGGGTCTGCAGTTTAAATGTAGTAGAAGCTGGACACACAGGCAGTCTGGCTCTTACTACATTTAAACAGCAGAACCGCAGCAGGGGTAGATCCGGGACATGGCATGAGCCAGGACTGAGCAGTCCTGACTTGTGCCAGGTCCCGGACCGCTGTACCTCTGCATTTTAAATGTAGTAAGAGCCACATGCTACTACATTTTGCTACGTTTAAAATGCAGAGGCATAGTGGTCTGTAACCCAGCGCGAGACAGGACTGAGCAGTCTCAGCTCCTCTGCACATCTGCCTTCCTTACCCCCACTCCGCACTGCAGAGACAGTGCTAGGGGGAACCAGCTTTTAAGTGCTAGGGGGAACCAGCTCCTGCTCCCCCTGCCCCTACTACACACTTGCTGCCTTGACATAGAGGGAGCGGGGCGTGAGGGGGACACAAGTAGTCAAGTAGAGACTTGACTCCCCAATAAGCCTAGGCTTATCAGGTCATCAACTACTCAACTAGTTATTTACATCCCCTGTCTGGGCTCCGGGCCATTTGCAACCCTCCTCCCTGTTGGAGGCCCTGATATAACATAAAAATCAATGTTTAAGGAAAAAGAGGCCTATACCTATTTGTACAAAATAATTACTGTAAGATGTTTTGTTCAGGGGCTGGGTCCCTCAAGAAGAAGAGAGAAAGAGTAGATCTAGTTATGCCAAGTGATGTAAGAGAGAGGAAGAGACAACAATTGTATGAATAAGTGTAGGCCTTTTCAGCAACATCTCTGATTGCCTTGGAGTGGTGGTAGAATCCACTTGTTCCTATTTCTGCAATGTGACTCCATGTCTAAGCTTGTGCTGTTTGGGTTGATTGCTGCTTTACACTTGTTGGTCTTCTTGAGTTATACTCAATAGTAATGCCTGGAATCATTCAGTAATCAGAAGAATTAATGAATCAACAACTCTTATGACCCCTGGGACACTAACAAGTGTCTTAGTTTAAAGGAACCAAGGAGGAACCATTTGTAAGAAAAATTAAACATTTAAAGGAAAAGGTGGGGTTAAATTAAAAGGAGTAAGGAATAAAGGGAAAAAGCAAAAAAGAATCAAAATTAACAAGTAAAATAATTCTCTAAATCCCCCAAAATCTAAACACTCCTTCCCTTTAATAAATATTCATAACACGGCCTTATTCTGAGCAAATTATCTATTTGTTAAGCTTGCATGACTACTTATAAGGCTGTCTTGAATATTAAAATTACTAGTCTTGAGAAAGGGTTCTCAACTGAAGTTTCCCTTCTGAAATAAGGGGTGTAGAACCACTTATTCAACCGAGGATTGCACATTTAGCAGGAACTTGAGGGCAGCACACAGTTTGCAGAGAAACAGGCACACTGAGACCAACCCACAACAAGATGATAAATCCAATCAGAGAGAGACTTATTTGTATGAAATAACACAGGTGGCTCTGCTCTGTATTACTTCATAGACACCATGTGGACACTATATGGCTTTAATTAAACAATACTAAATTGAAATGAAGAGGTTATATTGCTAGCAAAGAAAGAACACTGCCTATTTGCTAATGAAATAGGGTTACATTTATACATAAGCAAAGTTATTCCAAAATACAAATTTCATAGCTAACTATTCCTGTTTATATTGGGTGCACCAATGAAACAGACAGTTTTCAGTTTTCTTTTCTGAATAAGTCCCAGTGTAATTTCTTTGGGTTTGTTTGTTTGTTTTTCTTGCAGATGGGTTTCACATATGCTTTTTGTTTGGTGCCCAAGTGTTTTGCATATTTATTTTGGTTAGAGTTTTGGCTTAGGATGTCAGTGAGTGAGCTACATGAATGGAAAAGAGAATCTGATAAGATAGTTAAGGAAGGGGAAAAGAGCAAAAGATTACACAAATCTGGATTTTAAAATACTTTGAGTGCATTCGGGGGTTTTATCAGTATTGGGAGCTGAACAGTATTCCCTATTCCCCTTTTCTGAGACAGCATCTACAGGAGAAATGATACTCCACTGATTCCAAAAGCAGGGTAAATATGTGAGCCGCTAGAGAAGAAACATTGTCTTGGCTATGTTTCAGCATACCAAATGAAGGGAAAAATAGGTCTTGCTTACTTTTATTTAAGATGTTTTATATCTGTTATCTTCATACTAAAAATGTCCACATGCTTTTTTAATCTTGCA
This sequence comes from Pelodiscus sinensis, assembly GCF_049634645.1. Taxonomy (NCBI): domain Eukaryota; kingdom Metazoa; phylum Chordata; order Testudines; family Trionychidae; genus Pelodiscus; species Pelodiscus sinensis. Next base: position 114,949,965 of record NC_134713.1, read on the forward strand.
CAAACTAATCTTCCTTCTCCTCCTCTACTGTGCCATGAATTAAGATGCTGGTAAGGTAGGACATAAAATTCACAACAATATTACTGTGAATCTATGTATTTCAGAGACAAGGGGATTTCTTTTTACATTAATCATGAACAAACATTAAAAAAGAAAATGTAATCTTACCACAATGCTAGTCATTTGAGTAGGAAGCCAAAACCATTCATAGGCACTAACTGCACTCTACTATTAAATTGAAATGTTATAAAACAATTAAAAAGGGATTATGCAGCAACACTCTTGTTAGTTCAGGTTGAAAGAAGCTTTCCATTATAAGTCTGATTGTTGGATATGCTGGTCCAGAGTTTTCAAACAAACCCAAACTTTGTGCTTATCCTCAGACCACAGGAGACATTTATTAGTGTTAGTTTTTGAAAACTGGATGTTAACCAAATTGGTTTTTTCCATTGTGAGACTTCAAAAACTTATTCTTTCTCCATCTAAAAAAAACCCCTCTTTTAGCCATTTCATGTCTAGGTTTCCTACAAATCCCACCTATAATCTATATACTGGCCAATTAAGTTGCAACTTTTCTACAAAATATGCAAGGAAGACTTGGCCCCTCACCATCCAGGTCACCCACTCAATACAAGCCATGAATTTCTCATCTCTTCTAAATGTGGACCAGAGTCAACAGTTTTTATAATGTACCATCCACACGTAAGCTGCAGACACCATTATGCCTTGTACCTGCTCCTATTAGGTGTCAAATATCACTCCTAACTTCTCTATTTTAGCCATGAGCCACTGACACTATAAATCTCCAAATGTGATCTGATGATCTCCTCCTGAATTCTGGAAGAGAAAGTGCAAGATTAGCCCTAATTGAAATAAAAGTGCAAACAGTTGTAATCACTGGGTTTGGGGAGAGGGCTCTAAATGGGAGTTTGGTTCTAAAACAGGACTCTAGAGAGGTTCAGGGAAGGATGGGGCAGTCATGGCATGGGGCTGCTCCAGCTCCATGGGTCCTGCCATGGGCAGGGGCAATTCCAGCCCAGAACTCCTATTTAATCAGTTAGCCAGTTAAACTAATTGAATCGGATTTTATATCCCTAGTACAGAACCAATTTAATGATAGGTTAGTGGTTCTGAAATTTCATATGCAACTTCCTTTAGAACCCTTCGGTGAATACCATCTGGTCCTCATGACTTATTACTGTTTAGTTTATCAAGTTGTTCCAAAACCTCCAGGAGATTTGAACACGTTGCAAGAAATAGTTCAAAATGTGTGATGAACACCTCTGCAGTCATACGACAAAGAGAGATAGGCTATGTCTACACCACATCTTATGTCAGCATAACTTATGGCACTTGTTGGGGTAACATATTTAGTGCTCATGTGCAAAGCATTATGCTGGCAGGAAAGCTTCTCCTGGCATCACAGCTTCTGCCATTCATGGAGTTGATTTTACAATGCCAGCAGGAGAGCATTCTCCTCTGAGGATGAACACTGAGAAGTTAGATTAAAAACAATCATTTTGTGAAAAGTATTCACCCACGGGCAAAAGAGTGTTTTTGCACCCAACAACTATTTGAGTGAAAGAAGGTAATCACTATGCTCTCTAGTGAACACACAGAGAAAATTATAAAAAAAAGCTTCTTTATTTTGAATGGTTTCTTGCAGCATGTGTTAATGCCTTATGCTTAACAATCTGTTCCACCTTATAGTTAGCAGTGACAGTCGGATTACATTTACCGGACCTTAAGGAGAGCACTGTAGAGCTCAAGAGCTTGTGTCTGCCAACAGAAGGTGGTTCAATAAAAGACGTTACTTCAACCACCTTGTCCCTCTCATGTTTGAAGTCAGTCACACACTTAAGTAACTTGCTGAGATAGAGTTTAAGCAAATGGCCACCCTATTGTTAGTGGCATTGTCACACAGGTCTCCTCAAACCTCAGCTGCCGGCTAAAGTACCCCCATGGGAAATGTAGGAAGAATGAGAAAGTGGAGCTGACAAATGTGTAGTTTCAAAAACTACCATCTAGTAAGATTGAAATGTCAATTATTGACAATCAGATGTTTAGCAAAATGCTACAAAAATTAATCTAAGTAACATGTCTATTTAGTTATGCTAATGAAAAAAGAAACAAACCATTAGATTCAAAGATCAAATGAGTGTAGCCCTGAGAATAAGGTTTATGATCAGGACTCTCTCTAAGCTGTGCGCTTGTGTGCACACAGAAAAAATTTCTACCCTGCATACCTCCTACAGGGCCATGCAACCACATGGTGGGAGGCTGTGGTGGTGGCCGGGGCTAGTGGAATCACAAGCCGTGCAGAAGGCTGGGCAGGAGAATGGCAAAGCAGGTATTCAAGTCATACCAGAGGGGCCAAGGACAGTAGGGATCAGCACAGAAGCTAGCCAGGTGGGAGGCAAAAGCACTAGCCGTCTGTGGTGGTGGGAAGTACCAGGCACAGGTAAATTTGGGGAGAGGAGGGCAAGGTGCAGAGTTGGACACAAATCTTTAGGTAATGGGGGTGAGGGAAACAGGAGAGATGTGGGGCTGGGCACAGGTCTCTGGGCAGTGGTTCACGGGCTGTGGGCCCTAGGCTCAGGTACTGACTGTTTGTGTTTCGAGGTCAGGTAGCATGGCCCTGGGTTTATATATTGGTGGCATATGGAGAGGGGCAAATTGCAAGGGTGTGTGTGTGTGAGTGGGGATAGGCAGATAGCGAGGCCTATGCAGGTACCTGCTGGCTGTGTATGGTCCTGATGGGGGCACAGTGTGTGTTGGGCGCAGAGGCCAGCAAGCTGGGTGGTTTTCAGAGTGGATGGGTGCAGGGTCATACACCTTGATAATTATGCCTTATTCTAGTATTTTTTCTTACATAACAGTTTTAAATTACAGATACACACACACACACACACATATATATACATAAAATATGTATGGGTGCCACAGTGGCACACATCCAAACAAGCGCACATGACCACAATATTGGTGCGCAAGACAAAAAACTCACTCTGCTCACAGACAGAAAAACTTAGCGGGAACACGGTTTATGATCACATCATCCCTGCTGGTTATTTCCTTGCTTAAGCTTCCCTCCCTCCACTATTTCCCTCCTGTTATTTAATGGAAGAATCTAGTAGGTGTTCTTACGATACATAAAAATGTAGAAAAAGGAAGAAGAAGATCCACAAAATCTGGAATACAGTGCACAACCAAATCTCCCCCTCATTAGAATAATATCCAAATTAACTGCAACATCCATGTTTTACCAGCTATTGCCCACATCCCACTCTTATCAAAGACACAGCATGGGGAAAAAAGGGGAGAGTTAATTAGGAGTTGTGGATGCCTAAGTGAAAAATACCTTCCACCAGCTCCCCGTCATGTAAACCAAAGAACTATTATAATGCTTCCACTTATTCAACAATGGTAATGTCACCAGTGGACAGAGATGGGCTCTTATGTGTTCACCCACTGACTTCAATGGAGCTACTCCAGACTTAACACTGCTAGTAATGAGAGTAGAATCTTGGTTTATTCACTAATGAATAACCTGCTATAAAGTCTAATTCTGTACGCTCTTGGCATGCAGAACACCCTTTTCTCAATGGGATTTACATATACAGAAGATTTTTAGAAATGGCTACTATACTTATGCCACCATTCTTTGTTTTCCTATTAGGTTCATCATTATGACTTCACCCTGAACTACGATAACAAAGATAAATTTTAGTTTTGCCCTTTTTATGAAAGTTGTCAGTTTCAATTTGGGGCTGTCACACAAGGGTCCTCACCAAAACGACATATAAATCATAGAGAAATATTTCCTCTGTCAATCAAAAAATCATTTATTTGTGAAAGTCATTTTTATGCAATTAATGCATTCTTAGGCCTCATTCCAACAAGACTGTTAAGTAGTGTTTACCTTTAATAAGCACAAGGGTAGTTCCCACTAAAGTCAAGAGATTTTCTGAATCACAGTTTTAGACTGTTATGCTTTCTGAGTCTTTACTTCTTTATAGTTTGCAGCTGTGGCAGAATCAAAGCTAACACAAATATCTGAAATTAATCATAAAATGCCACAGATACAGTGTGTGTTTCAGTCACATTTCTGAATCCAGGGAAATGCTAGATCACAAAAAAGAAAGAGAAGATAATCTTGCAGAAGACAAACCTTTCATTTGGGAGAGTTCCTATCATGGTTTAAAATAATTAACAAGACCGAGACGCTTAAATAAAACTATGAGGTGGGAAGCAGTTCAAGGCAATGTATTCATACTAGTAAACACCATGGCATCAAATTGCAGAGTACACAATAGTATTCATCAATCCTGTATAACTGCAATGACTTCCATATAACTATTCTAGATTTACAATGGCACAAATTAGATCAGAATCTGGCCCAACAAAACCATTATGTAGTATATTGTTCTCTATTTCTTCCCAAGAAGATTCATTTCCTTTTATTTATAACATTCTACTCCTGGAATAGTTTCATTAATCCTTTAGTATTTATGTTTTCTAGGGATAATGACTGTGAATCATCACAGAGGTTAATCCAAAATTAATTCTACTTTTGTGTTATCTATAATTATACTGCAATAGTTTTCTATTTGACTAAAAGAGTAATTAAAACAAGACAGAAATGTTCTATAATATAAAGGGTTTTAATAAAAATATTTTTGAAGGTGCTGAGACACCACAGCAAAAATGTGTAAACTAAAATAGTGATAGAAATGTAGCTGTGTTAGTCTGGTGTAGCTGAAACAAAATACAGGTCTATGTAGCACTTTAAAGACTAACAAGATGGTTTATTAGGTGATGAGCTTTCGTGGGCCAGACCCACTTCCTCAGATCAGATCAGATCTGAGGAAGTGGGTCTGGCCCACGAAAGCTCATCACCTAATAAACCATCTTGTTAGTCTTTAAAGTGCTACATAGTCCTGTATTTTGTTTGAACTAAAATAGGAATTAAATAAGAAATGATCAAAACAATGCTATTATGAGGGGAATGCCTCTTTGGCATCTCTAAAGTTTAAAGTGGCACGGGCAATATCTTCCAACCAGCCTGCAAGATGCAAACTGTGGACCTACAGGCAAAATAAATTATTAGAATGGCAGTTCAACGTTTCAGAGATCTAGGAAAAAATGTTACTTTGAGAAAGCTGCTAATGGTCTGCTCTGGTTTGTTTATCTAAAGGCTCCATAACCACAGAACTTTGCAGCTGCCATTAGCTCCGGTTCACCATTTACAGTCAAGAGGAGTCATGGGAAGCTTCCCAGGTGGTGGTCGGTCGATCGCACTCCTTTTCCCTCTCCCTCTCTCTCTGGATTCAAAACCACTCTCCTCTTATGCCTGAACAACAGCCATCTCCTCTCCTGCTCAGACAAATCTACTCCCATCTGTGACTCTCTTTTTTTTCTGATCCTTCTTCTTCAACATCTATCTGTTCCTTCTCCTTCAAAGCCCCACTTCTTCCCTTCTCCCTCCTCTTCCAATAGCCTCCCTAATCAAAGTGAGCAGCCTCTCTGACGGGAACCTTTCCTTGGCACCTAACTGTGATTTCACGATGATTACATCAGCAAACTGCTCGCACATTTCTTCAGTAATATAGGGAAGAGGAGTTCTCTCAAACTTGCATATGTGAGGATTTCCCAAGGGGAATCAGGAGCCACCCTCTGCTACTGAGAATCCATAGACCACGGCTACTCAACACATGGCCCATGGACCACACGCAGCCTGCAGCCCGTTTGTTTGTGGCCCGCAGGTGAGAGCCAAAACAAAAAAGTAGTCAATATATGGTCTTCTGTTGATCTGCGTTTTAGTAGTTAAATTCCTAAACTGTCATTGCTCATTAAAAGCGTTGTCCTGTGGGTGGAAATTGGGTAAATATTGCATTTTATTAATATCAGCAGAACTGACTTAAATGGGGCCTGCGTGTTGTGTAATCTTGCCTTAATCTTTGTATTCATGCCCGTCAGTGTGAAAGAAGCCATTTGCATATATATGCAACCACACTTAAACTGCGGCCCTAGGCATGTGCTGTGTGTATCATTGTCGCCCCCAGGGTTTCCAAAGTTGAGTAGCCCTGCCATAGACTATGAGAATGCAGATGAGAAATCTGGGAATACAGCTACTGACTGACTATGCTGTGAGAAACTCAGATATGTCTCAGCTCTTTCCTGCTCTTTATTAAAAGGAGAATTAGAGGGGGCAAAACTGGGATTCAGATGGCTCCCAGATCCACTTCTTGCCTTCTCCTTTCAATAAAATCAGGAAAGGTCAAAGCCGGCACCTTAACTCTTCATGACTCAGGCAGCCCACAGCTTTGTTTATAGGTTCCTTATCTGCACTTATCTAAGTCATGGAGCCTCAAGAGCACAAGAGAGGTATCCAAAGAGATCTAATTTGAGAACCCCCAAATCTAATCAGCATTTTCTATATTATATTGAGTTCTAGGAAATAATTGGAAAAATTGAAAAAAAAATCCTCAAATGAATCAGTTTCAATTTATATAAAAGCTTACAGGTTGTTGTTCTTCAAGTTCCACTGAGAAAGGCCTCTTTCAAATGGCCATGTAAAAACACTGGAGGACCAGATTAATAACTTTCTGAGCACTGCAATTTTCCCTAAGATTATTGTTGACACAAAACAAGTAGGCACTAAATTAACAAGGCTATTTAACTGCTAGACAGCAGAAAAGGCAAGACATTAACAAAGAATGCATATCTAAATCTTTTATCAAACTCCATCTTGGTATGCATTGTAATATCTGCAATCTCCTAAAATCTGTACAAAAGAAAGATAACCCTTGAAATAAAAATTGAACAAGTAACACCTATCTTCAAAATTTCTAAACATTCCATTTGCCAGGTTTCTAATTCCAGCAGAGATGTGTCAGCACATCAAGCTTTGGAAGTAAATTGAGTTCCACGTAGTTTGCTATGTGGGCCTCTTCCCAATGAGACCTTAAAAACCAACGGGCTGACATTCAGAGGTGCTGAGGATCAGTAACTCCTGTAGACCTTAGTGATATCTTAACTTGATCAAGACCTTTTCAAAGCATTAGTCAGCCCAGGTCTGTCTGCTCAATGGAAACAGATAGCACTGCACATCCTACAAAAAAATATTGCCATTACTGTTCTACACTTAGGGATGCTTGATATTGGTTATTTTAATAATCATGTAGCCCCCAACATTTTTAGTGGTTACATAGTTACTAAAATGCTCTCTCTGCGGGGTGGAGCTGGCAGCCAACGTGCTCCCAACCCCACTCCCGAGGAACCTCCTGACACCTCATGCTGCTGCCTCTGGATCAGAGGCAGCAGCGCAGTATGGCAGCAGCCCGTCTGCAATGCTTGCCGTGGACAGACGCTGTGCCAACACCCTGCCTGTCCACACCTGCTGCCTCTGTGGGAGGCAGTGGGGGGAAATTGGGGAGAGGGGCAGGCAGCTCTGCAGAGTCGGTATGTGCAGAGAGCCAACTTAAAGGATAGCTCCCCACAGGCACCAGCTACTGCCTCTCTACCTTGATGCCTCTGATACATAGGCAGGAAAGGAAGTGGTACATGTAGTTATCTGGATTAACCCAGGCTTGACAGTTAATGGTTTAAATGACTATACTCTAACATCCCTATCTACATCTCTCCTAAATCAGGTACATCTCAGTGATGGCTGAAGCCATCCCTCTCACTGACTTTCTTCACAAGTCACTTGACCTATCTGTATCCAAATTTAACCACCTGTAGTTATGCATATTGGATAATTACATCTCCTTCCTTGAAAGGGATTGTATGGGATTTTAAATAATCAGGGTTCAATAATGAGCAGTGACTTTTGGAACTTCTATCATCAATAGCTGGAAAATTCCTTGAGAACTTACAATTACAAGTTTTGTAAGAATACTAAGTATTATTACAGGAGTAATTTGTAGAACACTTTGCAAAACTTCCTCTAAACCAAAGACGTTTACATTTACTTCCTGGGACCATGAAGGCCGTGAAATTGAGGGAGGGAGACAGAGATCTGGCTAACTAAAAACAGGCATAGCCACCTTCTTCTGCCATTCCTGTCTCAGGGTCACAGATGAGGGGGGAAAAGGTGTGGCTGAAGCAGTACACCTATCTACTGACCAGGGGAACCAGGGAGTGGAAAATCAATCATTAAACTAGAACTGCAGTTGGCTGCTTTGTGTCCTTCTCCCCGCAAGCTGCACCCAGTAGATATTTGGCACAAGTGAAAAACTGAGCTATAAGATGTGATATTGTTCTGGAAAGCAAACCCTTAAGTGTGAGACTATTTTGCAGAGAGGAATTTTTGTAAAAGGCACTAAAAACGTGTTCCTATGCTAAATATCTGTAGCACAGGTAGTTCGCATATCCAAGAACAACAAGATTCATTTAAAGATGAGAGCTCAGTTCTAGGAGGAAAAATAAAATTAACACATGATCTAATTATAAGTTCAACATTGTTTTATTTTTTTCATTAAAAATGCTGTTTTCTGTGTACAGGTATATAAACACAACCTCTGTCGTAACTGAAGGTTTCACTCTGCAAACTCTTACTCTAACAAGTAATTCTGTGACGAACAATGCAGGATTGGACCTTTTATATACATGCATATAATTCCTGAGAATGTTAACTGTGGAGGAAATAACCAATTTTTCAATGTTAAAAATTAATCACACAGCTAAAAAAATACTCCAGAAAACCTGATACTCACGAACAAGTTATGATCCTCGCTGTTTTAAGTTTTCTTAAAGTATTCTAGTTCAACAAACATAAGTTACATTGCGGGTTTTTCAGTAAAATACCCTTGTTTTGATGTATTTATTTTTCACATGCATGTATATATTTAGGCTAATATTCTTTAAATTACTTCTGAAATGTATAAACACGAATTTCCCAAATTCATTAAGAAATAATTCTGCAATAATGCCTAAAAAGTTTCAGTAAAAATCCCAATGAAATCTGAATATGATTTAAAATGTTCCTATTCATTTTCTTTTCAATCTTTTAAAAATGTAAATAGCTGTTTATTTATCCAACCTTATTTAGTTCCATGGTGCCAGGATTAAGACTTCTGAGGTGGTATTTAGTAACAGAAAAGGGAGGCTGCTCATATTAACATACGAAGATGGCCATTACCCAAAATTCAGAGTCTAGTCTAAACACTCTTGAATGTGGGGTGTTTGATTCAAAGCCTTCTAAGTGCCTCAGTGTTCAGATCCACCCCATTATTCACACGTGTATGACCTGTGAAAGGAGAATCAAACTTGGATCTGCATCTCAAAATCTGAAACTGGGCTTCTCTTATCAAACAAACAATGATTTCCAATAGGGATGTTAAGAAGTGTATAATTCATTAATCATGTAGGTGACAAAAATGTATCAATAAGGGTTAGCAAAGAAGACACTCGGTCCCAGCTCACTCAGGGTCCTGCACCAATACCATTGTGGCTCTGCATTATTAGTGGACTAGGGAGCCTGCATGCCTATTAATGCAGAACCGCAATAGGGGGGTTATGTCAGGGCCGGGTGCGAGCTGGGACTGAGCCAGACTGCCTGCGCGCCAGCTCCCCAGTCACCTATTAATGCAGAGCCGCAGCAGGAAGCCTGGGATTGAGCCAGGCTGTCAGTCAGCCCATTAAAAAAATTTACTTGCAGTGGTGCAGCAGGGGGAGGGGGAGAAGGGGAATGGGAATGCGTGTAACCACTTACCGGTTAATTGTTTAGTTGATTACACTATTACATCCCTCATTTCCAAATCTACCTGCATCAATCTGTTCAAATCAATAAAGGGCCACAAATTTAGGCCCTGATTCTGCATTAAAACATCTTCACTTGCTTGTTCTCCAGTATGTGAGAGGAGTTCCACCCAAACCCTACTGTTCCTTATGGGCAAATGGCCAGCTGTAATCTGGACCTACATTTGTCTTCATAGAACAAGAGATGGAAGAAAAATCACTTTTTTTCTGTTGCTGAAAACAAGCATATATATGATATATAAAATGCAGTGGTGGAATGGCAAAAGTTGACAAGGTCACAAAAAAGCACATCACAAGTGGCACTGACTGGAACCCTTGTTGGCAGTCTTATCACACAAGCAAAAGGGTTATACAGACTGAATATCCCCGAAGGATGCCTCTGTATCCAGGTCAAGTTCTGGAGAACTTTACACTGCCTTTCACATCGAGTACTTGTTCAGTGGACATACCAAGTACTTTCCAGGATGACAATCCTGCTTCTTTTGCAAGCAATTTTTTGTTTAAATAATGGGTACTGATGACAAAATCAGATGCTGCTGCAGTTATTAATCACCCACAAGCTTGGAGAAATCAATAGCTATGCAACAATATCTAATTTTCTGAAAACACATTTAACTGTTCCTAATAACAACTGATGGCCATGTTGCCCTTTTCTCCATATTTATTTTGACTTACATCCCACCTCATTACTCTATGGCACCATTGATATTACTGTGTGCTGCCCACCTAATAAATACACATTTTAAGCTATGCAGGTCAAGTAAATTAAATAATTTTTGTAACACAATACTGACTTTAAAAAATAAAAAGCTTCGGAGGGATAGCCGAGTTAGTCTGCAACAGGAAAAACTTAAAAAACAACAAATCTCTAGTAGCACCTTAAAGGCTAACAAAACATGTAGATGGTATCATGAGCTTTCGTGGGTGCAACCCACTTCTTCAGATGACTGGAGTATTAGAAGTCCAGATCCAAGAATAAATAAGGGGCGGGGGGGGGGGGGGGGGGAAGGCAGAGAGAAAAAAGGAAGGGAGAAGAAAAAAGAGAGAGAGAGAGGGAGAGACAGACAGTGAATAGATGTCTCAAGTGGTTACAAGAGGCTGATAAGAACAATTAGCACCTCCATTGTTTGGTTGGTTGGTAAAGTCATTAGGATGTGGATGGTAGTGTGCAAGCCAGATCATATCCCTGTTCATACCAGCCTCTTTTAACCACTTGAAACATCTACTCACTGTCTCTCTCTCTCTCTCTCTTTCTTCCTTCTCCCCAACTTTTCTCTCTCTTTTTGCTCCCTCACCTCCGCCTTATTTATTCTTGGATCCAAACTCCTACTACTCCAGTCATCTGAAGAAGTGGGTTGCGCTCACAAAAGCTCATGATACCATCTACATATTTTGTTAGTCTTTAAGGTGCTATTAAATCTTAAGAAACAACAAATAGTTTAAGAAAAAAATAAACCAATGTCCGAACACATAAGCACTCAAGTCATTCATGGAAAGAATGAATTTTCCAATAATTGTAGAGAAAGTATGAAATATCCCAAATAACTCCCTTTTACACTGATATGTAAACAAATACAAGTCAGGATAAATGATTAGATTGTCTTTATTTCTATGCATTCTAACAGCAACCACTTTCTCTCTCTTTCGCTCTCTCTCTTTCGCTCACACACAACGCATGTAGCTTGAGATATCTGGCATGAGCTAAACCAATCTGGGTTCATGATTTTGGAGGTCAGAGAACTTATGACAAGTTGTTGTAAAATGAGAACTTTTCACTAATAGTGGCAGGCCCTAAAAAGGCTTCAAAACATTGGGCTATAATTTTCATATAAAAGGAAAAGACAAGTTAAATTGTTCTGACTTGGTATTAGTTTTCACTACTGATTCCATTAGTCATCACTGCAGCATAGCTCTAGAAAGCAGCAAATTATGCATTACAGTTTGTAAAAATAGTTTCAGCTATTTGCATGTCTCATTTGGATTTTTGGACATCTTCACTTCTGTTCAAACAAGGGGTATATTTGGATATGATGCCCTTATGCTGTCAATTCATTTCTGAATCTAACTACATCCTAGCGCTCAGAAGATTACACTGTTGGTTTTTAGGATTTACTTGGGCTAAATTAAAATCTTGTGTGTAGCTATGGAATTTTTAAAATATATCTGAGTGAACTTAAGGTACTGCGTGGTAGCAGCAGAGGCTAGAATCATTGCACAATGCTAAAAACCTCACAACTTATTATGTCTAACCTAGAGCATCTAACCTCTTCTGGAAACAATATATATAATTAAGAAGCTATCAAGAAAACATTTTCCAGAATCTCTTATCAAAGGGTCGTATCCTGGATGTCTCCGTCAGTTAGTCATCAGGACAGAATACAATACAGATGATAGACAGAGCATCACTTGCTCCGGTGGATTAATTTTTCCAGCCCATAAAATCATAGACATGTAGGGCTGGAAGTGCCTTCTAGAGGCTAGTGGGACCTCATTCCATAGGAATAATCAGATCATACATAAGATCTGATAAGTGTCACAGAAAGACAGACAGAACAAACATACTTCTGGTAGGGTCTGTTCTTTCATCTGTGTTAGGACTCCCATCTGCGATGTGAGACCAAAATTCAAATCTCCGCTTTGCACATTCCAAATGAGTGCCCTAGTCACTGAGCTATTAGATATTCTGGAGGTGGGGGGATTTTCTCTCTCGAGTTTTTCTACTGGTCTACGTTTCAAATACAAAAATAGCTGATCTGGCTTATGCACCTAACTTCAGGGAAGGAAGGGTTCACAGCTGAGTATCTTGAGTGGAGGGAGGTGACTATGTCTGGCCCATCAGTCAAGCGCCTAAGACCCAGATCAATGGGAGTTTGAATCTAAATACCACTGAGTCTTTTCCCTTTCCTCGGCATTTCACTAGTAACTATCTCAAAGCAGCTTCCTGTTCAGTTTCCTGGAAACAGCAGAAAAGCCTGTCTTCCCATTGCATATATTTTTGGGTGAGCAAGGTGAAAACAGGGCAGAGAACGAAAACACAAGAAGCTTGGCCAGGTAAAATGAACAAGTGCTTCATTAACTCTCCCACTGCACTCTTTAAGACACAGCTAATCCAACCTTTAACTGACACCCTCAGCATTACAGAAATAAAGGTTTTTAAGCATGAACTGTTCTTGAGCCATTTCTCCAATTCACTGGATACACATATGCCTCATTACATAATCAGGTATTAGTTTCCTGCTATTCCATCCTTTTTTTTATTCCATTGCAAACAAGTGGCACTGTTCACTGAGCTTTTATAGCAGTAACTCTGTTTTCTGGGGATTGAAAGTGATCTCTAGAGTTCTTCTCTTGCTCTGTTTCTTGAGAGCATGAAGTAACACTAACTAGAAGAGGATGCTGAGGTAACAGCTTTTCCAGAATCACAAGCAGCAACCTCAAAATAATTAGCTGAGCAAACTATCTCGAGCTGCTGCTTCTGTCAGATTTGTCATTTATTTAAAAACACGACCTGGCTTGCTACCGACTGAGAAAAAACATTCCTATACTTTGTTGATAATTTACACTGTGCAATAAGTGACTGAGCTCAGTGATTTTTTTGTACCTGGGAATATAAGTGCTAAGATAAAACGACAGTTAAAAGTACATTATAAATAACTTAAAGGTAAAATAAATTACAGGGTCTTACAATTATACCAAAACATTATTTTACAAGCCCAGGAACTTAAGAGCTGAAGTTACACTTTAAGATGTTTAGATTTTTTTATGGTATGGAAATATGCAGTTATGGCACCTAAAAAACTTCAAACATCCAATTATAGTCAAGGCCCTTTCTTGTTTACGGTCCTAGATTACATGAAACTGATTTTTAAAATACATAGTCAATGTTTTTCTTACTTTTTCCCTTGGGCATATTTTCACTAAAATAAGAGGTGTATTTTTAACTCCAGTTAACTAACACAAACTAAAATCCCAATTACAACAAAGCAGTTTGAAGTTTTCATGTGAGTTAACTGGTTCAGGTAAACCCTAGTTCGCAGCCTCTCCCCAAAGTCTTTACCTTCAGCTGCTAAGAAATGAAAACTGCAACTATCTTGTTTTCTAGGTTTTACACCTCATGTTTGCTTAAGAAATCTTAATTTCACAGTGAAGACAAGTCCATAGTGTCACACAAACAGTTCAACAATTCAATGACACCCATTCCAGACTCAAATCTTTTCTGCCATCTTTTGAGGGTTTACTGATAGAAAAGAACACAAACAAAACGAAGCAATTTAACTTTTAACAACTATCAGCCCTATTTTTCCAGCAAGTTACTATGTAGATACATTTTGCTATTGTTTTGTCTCGGCTACTCATCTATTCCATCCATTTTCATAAGTAGTCTACAATATATATTTGAGAGAACCGAAGTTCCCCTCTAATTCATGTGGGAACATTGCCAGCTGTTCCTCTTCATTCAGGAGCAAAAGGAAAGTGCAGTTTGTTGCATTCCTCACTCTGTCTAGGAGACTGCGGGGAGTATAGAAGGCACGGAGAGGTGCTGCAGTGAGAGAGGTCTAGGGTACTCCTCTCTCCCCAAGTCAGTCTGCACACTGAACCCCTCATCGCACCCCAGAGCAATGATTTAAATGAAGAAAAAAATAATTGAGTTAAAGACCTGAGCAAGGGGAGGTAAATCTTTTAATACTAAATACATGGATATAGCGGATTCTGAGGCCCTGTAGCTTAGGGTTTTCTGACAATCAGCACTACCATCACTATGAAAGTATGCAGAATGCATGAACAAATCACTTCACATGCTTTCAAGTGTCCTTTTTTAAATGTCAGTTTGTAGTTTCTCTCATCCCATTCCCACTATAGTGGCTTCTAGTAATGAAAAGAAATGTAAGTGTAACCCCCACTCCACCACTGGCAGACAGATTTGAATCTACGACCTCCGTAGTATAGGAGCCTGTACAGCTTGAGTTATATAGGCAGCTGGCACTCAGTCTGTAGAGCTCACTCGTTCTTATCTCTTACTGTAAGTGGTCTAAATGTCATAACATGGGACAATGAACCACACCCACTAGGTTTCTGGGTTACAGAAGGATGCAAAATTATAGCTCCGATTTGCACACACATTTTTCCCAATAGTTTTTGTATTGATAGAAATTTCCCATGCCACTGATAAAAAATACCATTAAAAACTAGTTATAATCTTATTATTAAAAATTACTTCAGAGCATACTCAATAGCATTCTATGAGTTTAGAAGAGCTTAATGAAATCCTGCTTCCCCCATTCCCATGCACATTTTGGGCATATCTACAGTCAGACATTATTTCAAAATAACTAAATTTGAAACAATGACTCCTAAAATAACAAAATCGAAATAGCATGACCCTCCTTAAGGGGAACCTCAAAATTAGTCCGAGGCAGGCTTTGTTATTGTGGACACGCTACCTCGACTCAGAGCCCGAAGAAGTACTGGGGAGTAATTAGATTGAATGACTCTGAGGAGTAGTTATTTTGAAATAGCAGCAGCAGAGCATCCATACTACTGCTATTTCAAAATAACTATTTTGAAATAAGCATTATTACCGAGGAAAGCAGGAGTACAGATTTCAAAATAACCAACCCGTTATTTCAAAATATTGGGCTTGGTAGTATGGGCATTCCGCTTATTATTTCAAAATAGAGGGGGGGGGGGGCAAAATAACCACCTAGTGTAGACCAGGGCTATGTATGTCGACTATGAAGGATATGGGAGAGGGCTGCGATATTTAATAATGTCCATCTGTTTTACAATTATTGTGTTGTTTGCTATGATTATGAGAGGTTAATCTCAGCAGGAAGTTTATGTAGACAGGAAAATAGACAATTGCTTCTGATAGCCCATTCCCTAATTCTTAATAGGCAAAGCAAGTATTCACCGACAAGTTTCACTTCTGACCATGGTGAGGTCTAACTCCCCAGCTTGGCACAGGGAAGGGGAAAATCCAGCTAGGAAACTGGAACAAAGAACTTGAGGGTAGATAAAAGCATAGCTCCTAAAGCACAACAGGAGAGGTTGCTGAGAAGCCAACTTAACCCCAGTCAGCAAATGTGTGTCTAGGATAAACTAGGCCTATGTAAACTTTAGGTAATAAAGTCTCAAAGGGGCAGCCATGTTAGTAATTAAAAAAAAAAAAAACCTTAAAAAACAACAATGGTCCTGTAGCACCTTAGGGTACGTCTACACAGCAGGGCTGAAGTCAAATTAAGCTATGCAACTTCAGCTATGCAATTGATGTAGCTGAAGTCGAAATAGCTTAATTTGGCATTTGGCACTGTCTACACAGCAGGAAGTCGAAGGAAGAACACTCTTTCTTCAACTTCCCTTACTCCGCTGGAAATGAGGGTTACCATAAGTCAGAGTAAAAAGTCCTCCAGCTCAACATTATTTCAGAATAAAGTCTTGTAGAGTAGATGCGCATTTTGATATTTTGGAATAATAAATATATATTTTTGCTTTTTGAAATACAGTGAGACCTTTGTTATCCAGCACTCTGTTAACCAGAAAACTTTGTTAACCAGCATTACCCCCAGCCATAATACTGTAACATCTTCAGGCGCACAGGCCTGGCTCGGTTTACCATGATTGGCTTAACAATTTTTTATTTAAGAAGTACTAATAATCTTTAACTCAAAATAGAAATGTGAGACCAACTGCCTCACGCTACAAAACTACCAATATTAAAAATTTGAGTTTTATTATTATTGTCCATTGGTTTTTCCTAGTTTGATGGGACCCTCAGATAACCAGAATTTTTAGATAACCGGAATGCCCTAATCCCCGAGCATGCCAGATAACACAGGTTTTACTGTATATTTATGCTTTATATTTCAAACTCTGTTCAGCCCTTGGCTTCATATTTGTCATCTGAAGAAGTGGGTTGTGCCCACAAAATCTCATGATACTATTTATATATTTTTATTAGTCTTTAAGGCTACATCTACACAGAAGAGCTATTTCTTAAGAGCAAGATCATTATATCAAAATATAACAGACTCCCTATTCCAATATCCCTGTAAACCTTGTTCATGAGAGTTAAGGGATGTTTCAGAATAGCACCTTAATTTGAAATAAGATTGAAATAAGATACAAAATGTGCATAGCGCAAGTTGCATAGCTTATTGTGAAGTAAGGTATCCCTAGGCAAATTGCATAGGTATTTGAGGTAAGTTTATTTTGACGCACCCTAAGGTGTTACAGGACCTTTTCTTTTTAGTTTGTTTAGGTAATAAAGAGATGGATATAGCCCATTTGTTATGTTAAACCCTTTTTTCTTGTTTTGCTTTGTTCCTTCTGGTGGGGATAAAGAAACCTTTGTTTTTAAAAGGCTGCTTTGGGTCACTATTCATCTACTGCTTTACAGCTTCCAAAGGGAAGTCTTCCAGATGTCAAACTGTGCCGGAAACAGATTGAGCAGCCACTGTTGGTACCCATGGTGCTAGTCTAAGAGGAGGAAAATTTCAGAATTACACCCCAGGCAGGTGAAAAGCAAGAGGCCTAACTGCTAGGAAAGTGTGCTCAGAGCCCAAGAGGGATGGAAAGTGCAACTCACTGAATAATCATGACACCAAACCTTACAGACTCAATGACTGATGCAGGGGCAATTTGGATAAAGCAGACTGTGAAGTGATTCAATGAAACACACACTGCAACTCTCAGAATAGTTAAAAAAAGGAAAAAGAACCTATCAGGGAATAATAAACTGCAAGATCTCAGGAACACTGAAATGTTAGCATACTCTGTAAATCCCAAGCATACACTGAAAATAAACACTCAAACAAATTTCTACCTTTTCATGTTGCAAAGATACAGCCATCATCTAGTTAATCAACATAAATCTGCTCTGTTAACCCAACCTTGCAGAAAAGGAGTCTGTCCACCTCAAATACCAGCAGCAAAGGAAAGGAGAAACTCATTCCTCTCCAAATCTTTCGCCCTAGTGAGTTACAAAGCATAAATGCGACCAGAAAAAGCCACTATCTAAATATGAGCATTAAAAATAATAAAGGTGCAAGGCAGGAAAAGGAATAAAAGAAATGTACTAATTCAACATAAAGGTTGCACAGTTCAAACATGAAAATATCAAGAAATACAAATACTGTTTGCAAGTAAGGGCAGTGAAAGCCTCACTAGTCAACACATGGCTGAAACTGCTCAGACACAGTAGTGCTCTGCAGGGACAAGCCTCCTGTTCAAAGAAAGGGAGTTAGCTACTACTCTGGAACAAGGAAGTGCAGAAGAGAGAATCCATTTGCCTCATTGCCAAAAGGGCCCTCCTGCCCGGCTTCACAGAGGGTATTTCCCTCAATTAGGTATCCCTGAAACAATTTTGCTATTGAAAGCAGCAAGTAGGGAACAAAGCCCACCCTTCCCCAAAACAACTACCAGCCACTAACTGAAAGCAGCAGGGAGAAACGCAATAGGAAAGGATTATCTGCGAGTCACCTAGTTAGTCTCCCTTGCTTCACAAGCCAAGAGAAGTGCAGGATTTGAGCAACCAAGGGCTCTGATCCACCCAGTAAGAGATCAGTTAGTGTTTCACCCTCACCCATAGGACTGAGCTTTCAAAGGAGGCCATTGTTTGGATTCAGCTTTTTGCAGGAAGAGTCCTCCCCAGTGGACAGTCCCCCCCCCCCCCCCACACACACACACTGAACTCTCCAACCCCGCAAGAACTCACTCCCAGTGCCCCAACCACATACTTAAAGGGACAGCTCCCTTTTCTCTTTATCATTTGTATTTAGATATTGACAAAAACATACAAATTAATATGCAAAATGATTAATAAAAACACACAATATGGACTTGTTTCTAAAACAATTATTGCAGGGACCTCCCATTTGCATTCAGGAACTTTACAGTCAATACTGAAGTGGTGATATTTCACCTAGACACTTGGGAAGGAACTCTGGAGTAAGGAAAATCCTATTCGGTGGGTGTCACCACTAGGTGAGGGCATACTCAAGAGTCAAAAGGATGCACTGGTGTCATACCAGATACAAGCAACTGTCTGGCCTGCAGTGTCTATTTGATTGCTGTATTGTTCAAAGTTACTTTTGTGCAATCAGACCTAGAGATCCAATATAAACTCATCTGGCACATGCAAACAAAATCTGAGATTGAATTTACTTGATGTAATATTCTGGGGCACACTTGATCTTGTTTTTAGAGGGGACGTTTTATTTGATGGATAATCTGGGTGGATATATATTAAAAAAAACCCTGCCCTCCTCAATTCTTCTGACTTCTCCTTTTACACCCAATCTTATTTTTAGCCATTCCTTAATTTAATTCCATACTTTTTGCTAATAAAATTGTTTCTTCTTTAAAATTGTTTGGTCCTCAATTAATTTTAATAGTCATTATAGATACCTTATGACCACCAGGACATTAAGTTAATTCACTTGTTTCCAACAATTAGTCACCTATGGACTGACACTTACCATGAGACCTATGAGTAGAAAAAAATACAAGCTCCTTTACTCCAAAGCTGGAACATAGAGTCCGTGGGATGAGCAAATGCATTTCACCATATTTAGACAAGGGCTACACACAATTATTTTTCATATGACATTTATCTGCAATTTCCTAGTTAAATCTGTAGCTAACTATTTTACTGACTGTAATGTAAATTATATACAGTTAAACATACAAACTATGCAATATCATCTAGACAATGCTGCTATTAGAAAATTAACTCTGGGTTATCCTGGCTTTTTGCTCTTGTAACCACAACCACACTTTATGGCATCCACCTTTGGCATTTAATGGGCAATACTGGTTCTACCAAACATGACTCAACAGGCAAAAATAAAGGAGGACTCTGGGAGTCATTAAAATCCAGGTGGGGGCCTCCCTCCACTCCTTCCAGCCATATAACTTTGGGAAAATTACATCGAGGAGCCAGCCAGAGACTCCAGGTGGTAGGAAAAGAAGCAGCCAAAGCAGGGACCACTTTGTTCCTTTCAGTCAACATTGTAGACAAAGGCTATGTCTATACTCGCGTCTTCTTGCACGAGTAATATGCAAATGAGGCTAAGCGGTGAATATCGCTGAGGCTCATTTGCATAACTGAGCCGCCATTTTTTTCAGAAGAGGCTCTTGTGCAAGGAGTGTCTACACTTCCCCTTCTTGTGCAAGAAAAACCCTCTTGCGCAATGCCGTTCTTTCTCTCAAGTAATAGGTGTAACGGCATTGCACAAGAGGGTTTTTCTTGCGCAAGAAGGAGCAGTGTAGACAGCTCCGTCTTGCGCAAGAACCTCTTCCACAAAAATGGCGGCTCATTAGTTATGCAAATGAGGCTCGGCGATATTCAACGCTTCGCCTCATTTGCATATTACTCACGCAAGAAGACGCGAGTGTAGACATAGCCTTTGAGTTCCTCTGCCAAGTGCCAACTGACAGTTTGTTTACCCCCTCCCCTCACACATACACAGAGTCTCTTCATCTCAGCATCAGTCCACACCTGACCTTGTTTATCCTGTTCTCCTTCACCTTGCCCCACTCAACTCCATTCCCTTTCTTTTTTTATTCTTTACTTGATCACCTCATAATTAAACTCACCTCCCAAAATATTATTGGACTTTACATGCCATTTGCCACCATTGCATTTTGCACTGCTTGTGTGGTTTTTTTTTTCTTTTCCAACCCTGTGTCCTGCTGTCTATTTCAATTGTAAACTCTTCAGGGCATGGATTTACTATTACTCTGTTTGTATGTCTACACAGCAGCGCTATTCCAAAATAACTGGCGCTATTCCAAAATAACAAATTTGAGCGTGTCTACAATACAAGCCTTTATTTTGAAATAATGTCAAGATGGAGGACTTCTTACTCCAACTCATGGTAACCCTCATTTCACGAGGAGTAAGGGAAGTCGAAGAAAAAGTGTTCTGCTGCTATATAGACAGCACCAAAAGACCAATTAAGCTATTTTGACTTTAGCTACATAATTGACGTAGCTGAAGTTGCATAGTTTATTCCGACTTTAGCCCTGCTGTGTAGCTGTACCCTTAGACGCTTCTCCTAACACTCCTCCTTGTGAGCACCATCATATAATTGCACACCTGTTCCAATGAGGGATCCACTGGCACGGGAAAACAGGAAACATTTCCACTACCACAGGTCCTAGGAGTCTGACCATCAAGACAAATGCTTCAGTGTCAGAAACTCCCCAAAGAATGCATACATTCTAGAAATGCCCCAGCACCTAAACACACTTTCTCTCCTGGCAGGATTATCCACTTCTGAGATGAAACTGGCAGAGTGTAAGCTCAAGAGAAATAGGTTTTGAGGTGCCTTGTCATGGTACAATCTTCCACTTGCTAGATTTTCCACCATCAGAGGAATCTCAGGCATGAATTAGACCCAGAGTCTTCAGTTTTTAATGCTCATGGTATTTCAGATGAAAACTCCCAGCTGAACTGAGGAACAGTTTATTGAGCAATTCCGAATATGAAACAATTCACAAAGATCCGTTGCAGATTATTCACTACAAAGTACTCTCTCATTTAACTTCAAAAGGTGGTAAGGAAATCATCCTTCCAATTTATTATGCGGTTCTTGTAAGCCAATGATTTTCAGTCTGTGGTCTGAGAACCCTTGAAAAGTGACAGCAATCACATTTTTCGGAGAGGTGCCAAACAAATGCCTTACTATGTATAAGGCATCCACAGACAGTTTTCATTGACATTGAACAGTGGCTTTCGGCCTGTGGATTCCCAGACTATATTTAAGATTCCCAAAGAGGGATTCCCACCTCCATTCAAAAATGCTAAGGTGTCTTCAGGTGAAAAAAAGGTTGAAAACTACTGATGTAGCCAAACTAGTCTTCCATCTTTTATTCCCCACAATGCTGCACTTTTCAAGGTCAGACTCAAATATAAGCATCAGCCAGAAGGTATCTTCTAATGAGTAAATATTACAGCTTATTCCATGAAAGTCTTGTTTGACAATAAGATTTAAAGTAAAAATTTTAAGATTCTACTCCCATAACTTCAGGCCCCTTACGTGGACAAAGATCATCCAGACTAGACAGAGAGAGTAACTAACCATGAATTAAAGTCCTTAACACCTTTGGTTTCAATGTGTTATTTTGAATTAAAATGTGATCTATTTTTTCGTATCCTCAAGAAGTACAACAAAACTCTTCCTCTTCCTGGCATTAAATCATGCTTCAAAAGGCCAAAAGCCACCTTACCTTCCTTCTCCTTCCTAACCCAATGTTTCAGCAACGTAACAAAATCCAAAGAAACATATTATGACAGGCAATCATTTGCAAACACACAACTCTTTCAACATCTGCCATGTTCAGCTTCATTTTATAGCATCTGTCTTGGCAATATAAATTGTGCTTGACTTCAGAGGTGCTCTGTGCAGAACAGTGAAGAAAAACAATCATGACAACTCTAAAATAAAGCAGTGTGGGGAGCTGGAAATGTAAACGCTGTTTGTTTTTTCCTAGCTTTCTTCTAAAAAAGTAACAGGGTTATGTTAGTTTTCCTGTCTTTTTTAAACAGCTAAGCTTTGCCACTGGAAGAAAAGTAACAACAATCACATTTTTCTGAGAAGTGCCAAACAAACTCAAGCCTTTCAAAGGAAAAAAAAAACCCTTAAAAAGCAGGATAAAAAGAAAGCAATTTAGTTCAGCACATGCAGATGAATTATGTCACTAAAAATTTCCTGCTACAAGAGGGATTTTTTTTCTAAACCAAGAGGCAATATTGCATGCAACTTCCCCGTCACTCAAAAAAAGCAGTAACTGAAAAACAGACACTCAAGAAGACTGAATTAATAAGGGGAAACATGACGTGCAGCATTATGAATTCATCCTCATTCATTTTATAATTAAAAGGAAACTAAGACAAAGCAATTATATACACGTACATGTCATCTTCCAAAACATATAACTGTAAACATCCAGACTTCTAAGGTAGCCTTTTGGTTTAGGTTCCAACACATGATATAATCTTTAATTAAAGATTAATCTTTAATTCCTGGAGACTCCAGGACAATCTTGGAGGGTTGGAATCTCTGCTCTGGAACGAAGCTTGATAACACTCAAGTTGCTCTGGAATTTTTGTCATTATGTCAAGTTAAACAGAGGTCATATTTTAAATTTAATTACAGCTTACATAGGAATGGAAAAATGCTGACATGACCTGTCATTATTTCCAGTGGGTTTGGGGTTTTTGTTCCACTTGTTTTTTCAAATGGCTTTGAGGGAGGAAGAAAGGGTGAAACTATAACACTACCATGTAGTGGATAGCACATGGGCAGACTGCAGCAGGAAGACAGGGAGGCTCTGCTCAAACACATTAGTCTGAATATGCACCGTACTAACATCTCCATAAACAGTCTAACTGAATTTCTTTAGGTAGCGGGTGGCTACAGCTCAGCAAAAACAACATGTCTCCATCTGCTGTTTGAACTAGACACAAACTTCAAAACAATTTATTGGAAATTCTGCAAAAACCCTGAGTCATATGTATAAAGTGAAACCTGCACTTACATCTAACCCTCTTCAGCAAAGCACTTTGAACATATGCTTAACTCCCATAGTTATCCGGTCAAGTGCTTTGCTGAATTGGGTATAGAGAAAGAACAGAAGATTGAAAAGTTCCTACCATGGCAGCTGCTTCCTCCAAGGTCACAGCGATCCTCCAGTAGGCCTGGCTTGTCTCCCTACATTTGTTTGCAAACCTGCATGCCTGGCATAGGTTACCTATTAGTTGACAGTTACCATGCTTTGTAATCTGCTACATGCTTTGATTCCAAAACAGCCACAGTTTCAACTCAGTTGAAGCAGGACACTGTTTATAGAGCACTTGCTTCCACAGGGATTGATTACATTTCACAACTAATTAAAGCTAGATAAGAGGCAAACAGATATCCAGAGTGGATAGCCTTTTTCCTGGTCTAGCCCCATCTTAAATCCCACATGTTCGCTTGCACATTGATTATTTTTCCTGTGAAATTGCCAATTAATATGAAAGACATTCATAAGGATTTGGTGAAACAAAATACAAGACTATGTAGCACTTTAAAGACTAACAAGATAGTTTATTAGATGATGAACTCTACCCTAGACTAACACGGCTACATTTCTATCACTATAAGGATTTGGTTAATTCTGATTTAAAAAGGGTCTTCCAGAAAATGATTTTGGGTAACCTTTGTAGAAATGCCTATAGTAACCAAGGAGCCATACATAGTAACATTTTCTTAAGTGACCTAGGTATTTAGGGACCCACATCCCATTGACTTTCAGTAAGACTTGAACTTTTAAATACGTAGGCCTTCTTAGAAAATGTTATATATAGTCTTTTTTAAAAATCATTTTTATTTTAAAAATTGATGTAAATGCATCCAAAGGCTCTGATGAGTCATCTTTTCTACTTAACTAATATAGTACAATAATTATGTATTTACACACCTGACAAGTCAATGTTTTTTTAATCCATGATGCTTTTCAGATATTCCATTCTTAACACAAAAAATCATATTTTAATGATAGTCCACACTGATCACAGGCAACATATTCTTGTTTTAAGATGCATTTTTATGCCTTTTATGTGAGAGTTCCTTCTCTCTCTCTTCCCCTCCTTCCCACAATCTACTCTTTGGGTCACTTGATTTGTTTTCGTTATACTATTTCCTTTAAGTAAAGCAGATTACATTCATTTCATTAAAGCACAAAGGAAACTGTTTCAGAGGTTAGAGTGCTAGCGTGGGACTTTGGAGCCTAAAATCCAACTTCATACTCTGCCGTAGACTCCCTATTGTGTCCTTGGTCAAGCCTTTTAGGATGGATTTTTAGAATTATTAATTAATTTAGGAGTACAGGTCCCATTACTTTCAAGGAGAAATGGTATATTTCAATAAAGTAGGTGCTTTTGAAAATCCAATCTTTGATCTTTCTGGCTGTCAGTTCCCTATTTCACAGGGATACTGTAAAGGTAAATACATAATAAAGCTTCCATATAGCCATGCTAAGAGGAAACAGCTGTTTCCTTAGGTCAGCCAGCTGACTGGTAGAAGTTCACTTCCACACAGTCTCTTAAGGAACATTTAAAGCTCACTCTCAAATAACAGGTATCACAAACTGCAACTATCCAGAATTTTTATGAGTGTCACAAGGCAGGATTCCGACACCTAGATTTCTTGCTGCAAACAGCTCTCACACACACTAGTGTCAAGTTCAACACCATGCACTTTATTTATAACATGTTTTACAAATGTTTATGCTGCACAGCAGAAGGCTTTCTCCCCAAGCTTTACGTACTACCAAGGCACAGGAAAGGGGACAGGGAGGGGAGATATTTCATCTCTCTAATGATCTTTTTACTCTTTAGCCCTTCCAAACTTCTCCTCTTCCTGTTTTTCATTTAACCTTCTTCAGCTGCTGAGCTGTCTCTCTCTGTTGACTGCTTAATTGCTTCATAGTAATCACTTATCTTGTTCCTTTGGCTCATGTGGGGATGCTTATCAAGCACACAGAGTGGTGAGTCAACTTTAGGCTACTCACAGCATCACAATGGGATGCTAAGCCTGCTTCTAGGTTTTGCAGTTCCCACTCTCTTTGATCTGGCAAAATAAAGCAGGCAGGCTGCCATCTTTATGTAGATCAGGTTCCAATCTCATGATTGGCTTTGTAAAGGTAGGCACCTCAGTAGAGCCTTTGCTGGCTCAGGGGTCTGACCATTATGTAGGATAGGGGTCGAACTCATGGTAGACAGCCTACTTTTCAGTCTCAGATCTGATATCTTTTCTAGTAAATAAAATATAAATTACTGAACTAAAAACAGATGGATATTAAAAAAAACAACCCAAGCATGCTGGAAATGAAAACACGCATCTGAGTTATAACTCATGTGTGTAATCCCTAATATACATATTTATTTTAAAAGGATACTGTCAGGATGTTCTTCATAATTTTTCAAATATTTATTATTGAATTCAGTGCTAGTGGAAAGTATTGGATTGACAGCTCCAGAGACTAACATAGCCATAGAGCAGATACAGCACTGTCAGTAAGTTTCCTCTCCACAAAACCAACAAAGTTCTTTAGATTTGAACTAAAGGATCACCTTTGGGGGACAAAACAGTAGGACATTCCCCATTGTCCATTAAAGCCATGATTTCTCTTAGTAAGACTGACCACTAGGGTTCCAACCACAAAATAAAGTTAAACATAATTACTTTTCACCCTTAAAAATTCTAATTAAAATCTGTTTCCAGTAGAGGAAACCCCCCACATATCTTCCATTATGTGTGTCCATCCTAGTTTGTCAATGTAGGGAAGATAGTAATGTATTCATTTTAGTAATATTGCACTGTTGACATGCCTTTAGGCTTTACCTGCTCTTACCGGTACAACTATATTTTCATAACCATTTCTGCAGCCATCTAAACAGTTTGCAACAAATGCAATTGAGTTGTATCCACCGAACAACCTTTTTAAAACACAATTTTGTAAATGCTAAATCTCTAGTTTGTCTGTATTTCTGCATTATATGAAAATTTGGGCAGTTCTCCCAGTGTCTCAGCAAACATGAAGTCTCCAGAGGACACACACACTGAGCAGCAGCAGCATCACATGGTGCAATGCGCTGTGGGAAGACCTACTGCATACAGAACTGAAAGGAAAAAGGATAATCAAATAGGTTGCACAGGCATATAGTAGGCAGTCCCATCCACACTGTGAAATACTAATTACAAGAAGACAATGGTACTATATTGGGATTCTAGCATGGACAAAATATGCTTCGCTACCATGGTTAGTAGTGAGAATTATTCATGTAGGGTATATCTACACTACCGAAAAAAGTTGAATTAAGATATGCAACTTCAGCTTTCTTAATTGCGTAGCTGTTGAAGTACCTTAACTCAACTTTTGGCGCTGTCTATACTGCAGGAAGTCAAAGGGAGACCACTCTCCCTTCGACTTCCCTTACGCCTCTTGAAAGCACAGCTACCAGCATCGACCGCAGCACACCTTTCAGTTTGAATTAGCTGTCTTAACTAGACCCGCTAACTTGAACCCTGAAAGATTGACAGAAGCAGCTTTGATCTTCCTCTGTGGTATAGATGTACCGGTAGTGTGCAAACACAATGTTTAGAGCCAGACATGCTACAAGCAGTTACAAACTAGGTTAAAAGGGGTACTGTTGACAGAACCTTTAAAAAGTTTTCAGGACCAAAGTGATTTTGAGAGACTAAGAAAGGAATATAACTGTAGCTCACTAAGTACCAAAACAAAGATACAAATTAGATTAGTATAACTGGAATTGATTTGAGGACTTTTAACTTGGAAAATACTTTAGTCTCAAAGATTTGAATAATACAGCAAGTACATGCAAAACAAAAAAAAGTCATTGCTAGTGAGGACAAAAAGGCAAATTTGTATTTAAAGATTGGAAAGAAGTGGAGAATCCCGAGGTTAAAAAAGGAAAAGGAAGCAATTTCATGTAGTGCTGGTATCAATGATGCATACATAAAAATTCTGGTTTTAAAAATTGATGGCAGATAATTGTTGCTTTCAGTGTTTTCATTTTTCATCACTCAGAGAATGTATACAGTTATTCATATGTGGCAAAAACTCCCCCCCCCCCCCAAAAAAATCTTAAAATTCTAAATGACTATTTGGTTTGATCTTGTTCACACTCCTTTTTTATTTGCCATTTGCAAATGTTTTTGTGAAGAAGTAGTTTTTCTTTGTAAAAAGGTTTGAAGAACTGCTGCAGACAAAAGTCTGTCAGGTAAGGTCACAGAAGCAATGAGACACAAACACCAAAATATAGCTAAACATGAATCCTTCAACTTTCCTTAATAATTTATACCTAAGTGGGCTCCACTTAGTAGGGTTCCTCCAGTATAAATCTCAACTGATATCAAAGACTCTTGATATAATATAAGTCTGAGGGTGGATGTGAAGGGCAAGCTGCCTCTACATCTGAAGGTCTGCCAAGAGATCTTAACTGGTTCCAGAGTCCTGATACAGGAAGCCTGCCCAACAGCCCTCACACTTGTCAGATATCCTTTAACACCTCCAATGGCTATGCCCACATGTCCAGACATCCAGAGATGTATCTCTGATTCATATTCACTACTCATCATACCTTGTTATCTTTAAGCTAGGAGTTTCAAATAATGAAGAAGGAAAACAATATTATGTAACTTAAATGACCAATCTCACATTATAAATAACAAAATGTGGGCAGGGGCAGCAAAGAACAACATTGAATATTGTCCCTTCAGACTACCCTGCTTATACTTATGAATAACTAATATATTTACCAAAATCAGGACTGTTTTGAGAATGAAACTTGGGCACAAACATGGGATAGATCTGACTCATTTTACTGAATATAGAATGATGCTGAGGTAAAGCAGGTGCATATAGCAACTTTGGAGATTCTGCAGCGAGTTAGCTCCAATGTTGACTGCCATCGGGCAAACAGGTGCACTAGCACTTCATTCTTCAATATCCCAAGGGCACCTTCTTAAAAGAGAAATTTCATGCTCAGTCAAACTTTGGAAACATGATTTAAACATATGTCAGTTCTCCTATGTATTTGCAGCTTTTTTTCTTATTTCCCAAAATAGAGTTCAGATGGAGATAAATGAATTTAAACAGAAGTTTTCAATCTGTGGATCAGACCCGAAGACCAAATTTCCCAAGGATTTTTTTAAAACCTCAGCTGCACTTAGCCAGAAGAAATTATAATATGAGATATCTTAAAAACTGACTTATATTGACTGACATTTAAACATTTTATTTATTTGTAGCAAGTGAATTTTTAAAATTTCCTATTTATAACAAGAATTTGCTTCTTAGTTCCAAGAATGACCTTTCCTCCACCTCTTTGATTGTGGTAGGCAATGTCATCCACTCAAGGAAAGAGTGTATCATAGGCAACTGACCAAAATAAAGATTCTAGGTCCTTTGTTTTGTGACATTTCAAGCTGAGGTATCTCTTCTCTCTTGAATTACATGCCACAATCACTGCACTAAATTGCTTCCAAAAAGGTGATGCTTCTCTGTAAGCACCTGCAAGGGATATGCAGAGATGTAATTTACATTACATCCGCCCCTAAGTGTGGGCAGTTGTTCTGGCACTAATTCTTTCAGTCAAACCACTAAGACTACCATAAAATCAAGCAAGGTCACAGAAATAAGTCTGGACTGAATATATTAAGAAGGTACCTTATTTTTAGGATATTGACCTTAAGACCTGTGTGTATATTTGTGCAACTTCAATTTTGAGCATCACGTGGGTCATTTATCCTATATTAACTGGTACATTTTTAGAAATGAGCACACAGAATCGTAGAATCACAGAACACTAGAACTGGAAGGGACCTCGAGAGGTCGAGTCCAGTCCCCTGCCCTCACGGCAGGACCCAGTACAGTCTAGACCAACACTGAAGAGATGTCTGTCTAACCTGCTCTTAAATATCTCCATAGATGGAGATTCCACAACCTCCCTAGACAATTTTATTCCAGTGTTTAACCACCCTGACAGTTAGGAAGTTTTTCTATGACCCCTACATCCCTTTCTGAAATATTTCTAGACAGTCACCTCCCACTCTGTATGTGTGAAACTGATTGTTCCTTCCTAAACCAGTATCTAAATTGTTGATGAAGACATTGTACAGACTCGGTCCCAAAACAGACCCCTGCAGAACCACACCTGTTATGCCCTTCCAGTAAGTTTATGTACATTATGCCACCACCACATTTCACGCCCTGTCACATTGTAAAATCATTCACACTGTTTATTGAAAATAGGGATGTTAAGAAGCATGTAATTCGTTAATCATGTAGTCGACAAAAATTTTGTCAACTACATGATTAATCAATATGGGGTGGCATCACTACCACTCATTCCTAGCTCCTGCCTGGTCCGGCAACTACCTGCACGGTGGCTCTGCACTACAAGCACTTGTACTGCAAGGCCACAGTGGAGATCGATGCCGGATCTCAGCACTAAGAGCCAGTGCACAGACAGGCTGGCTCAGTCCCTGTTCGTGCTGGGACCCAGCATCAATCCTCACTGCGTCTCTACACTATAAGCATTAAGAGCCAGCTTGGGGTTTGATGAGAGGTCCCGTTGCCAGCCAGGACTGAGCCAGCCTGTCAGACAGACAGCTAAAATGTTTATTTGCGGAAAGGAGGGGAAGTATTGCACGTAGTCAATAATGTTAACCAATTAGCACCCGCTAATCGGTTAATCACTTAGTTGACTACACCATTACATCCCGAATTTATTTATTTATTTAAATATTTTTACTCCACTTCTCTAATTAAAATATTCGAGGTGGCTTACAAAAATTTTAAACACAATACAAATATAAAAATTTAAAATACGAGACCCCGAAGTTACATAAAACCTGCTAAAAACATATTGAGAAGAGGAACATACAGACTCAACCATTAATGAAAGCATGAGTAAAAAGGGTGGCTTTAGCCTGATGCCGAAACAATGCTAGTGTTGGTGCCATGGGAATAGCCCGAAGATGAGAATTCCACAGCCTGGGAGCAAAACCTGAGAAGGCCCTGTTACGTTACGCGTAGATGTTAATCTTATCTCCACAAGTGAGGGAACACAAAGCAAAGCCTCCACAGCTGACCTCAATCCCCGGGCAGTCCCATTCATCAAGTATCCCTAGTCCATACTAGGGATGTAATAGTGTAGTTGATTAACCGATTGACCGATAAGCAACAGCTTATTGGTTAATACTAAAGACTACACACGTTCCCCGCTCCCCCCAATCAGTAAATTTTTTAGCAGGCTGGCCAGCAGCCCGGCTCAGTCCTAGCTCATGCTGGTCTGGGACCTACCCCTACTGCGGCTCTATATTTAAAGTGTATTAGGAGCTAGGCAGGCAGGCAGCCAGGCTCAGTTCCAGCTCACGCAGGATCCAAGAGCTCTGCCCCCACTGCTGGACAGGAGCTGCTGCCACCGCAGAGTGGGGGAACAGGCAGCTGGTCTGCAAGGGAATCTGGTTTTTAAACTGGCTCCTGTTACGGACCAGCTCCCGCCTGATACAGAGGCTGCAGCATGGAGTGGTAGGGGACTCCTCAGGAGTGGGGCCAGAGTGCACTGGCTGCCAGCCCCATCCCTGCAGACTGAAGAATCAATGAGCAACCAATAAGAATTCATAAGTTTAATCGACTATTCAATTAAGCTGTTAGTTTACTGGATAGACCTGTGTAGTTGAGAGGAGGCATTATCTATACTGATAGGAATTCTATCTCCTGGTGGCGGCAGAAGTTTGAGCTGTCTGGCACGGTGTTGAACACATGCAGGAGACACAGACGGAACAAGCAAGCAGCCAAAAGCAATGAAGCTCTATGTACGCTATCAAACACTGTCTGCAGGTATCATAGCTAATGAGGGAATGAAAATGTATCAGCACAAATGAAAAGAATCAGCATGAAAATGAAACACACTTACTGACACCTAACCACCAATAACTTCCTTGAAGGTGTCCCACTTAGTGGAATTGCCAATCCTAATAATCGGTAATCATTACCATTAAGTACTGTATCTTTAGGTACAAATTGGCTCTCTAGGAGCTGGCCAGCTAAGGGACATGTCTGGATTTACTCGTTAAATGCATCCCAATTAAAGGGAATGCATAGCATTAGATTTTGCACATATGATCTCAAAAGTTGGAAAGTTTTCTCAAACCTCTGACTTCACCTTGGATTTCACTTTCTTTACCGTTATATATAAAATGTGGAAGGCAGAAAAAAAAACAGACAGAAAAAAGCTGACAAACTTGTATCTGACATTCTAATTTTGCATTATGGGAAAGATTATGATGTTCCACATTTGTGTCCATGTCCTGCTTATAACACTTAAATTATGAACAAGCTGAATGAGCCAGTAGGGGAGCACAAGCTAAAGGAGAGAAATGGGAAATACTGATTTGTGCCATCAGACCGACATCAAACTGTGGCAGTCACGCATAATAAGCAACATATGATTCGATTTTGACTGCAATTTCATGGGTTCTCTCTCTAAGAGGGCTCATTGGTTTTGATTGGTTTTTTTCAGGATAATTAGCCTTTTCTGTCTCTTCTTTTTGTTGTTATTTTGCACAACATTTTAGGGAAAAAAGTATTACTGATCTTAGTGAAGTCAGTGATATTGAAGCAAACCTTAACAAATATAATTCATTTAAGCTGATGGCAAATGTAACTATGATATGATGTCTTGCAACTCAAATCAACACTAAATTTAACTTGCATGCTCATTTTTATCCAAACAGTCTGAATCAAGATACTGAGACAAAACAGCTTTAATTGTTCAGCTCAGCTTGCATTCTCCATCAACGTCTAGTATCCTTTTCCCTTTCCCTCTCCCCATACAGTTCATAGCAATGGCAATTTTTCCAACAGGTTAGCTCAAGCTGTGCAGGCCACGTTAATGCTGACCTGGCTTGCCATACATTAACTCTGTGGAGAAGCCAGGGAGAGCACAAGAAGCTAGTGCTTTTGACCATGACTAGTCCCATTTTGCCATCTGACTGAACTTCCTTTTTTCCAAAATGCAGAAAAGATTTTAGCAAGTTAATTACCTAAGTACAAATTTTAAACCAACAAATGTTCATTTATCTCAATCTTATACATACTTCCCAAGGAACTCCTCTTTAACTTTAAATTCGTTCTAGAAATAACCCAGACTAGTAACTGGATGGAGTTGCAGACAAAGATAATATCTAATTTCACCTAGAAGAGCAACAGGTGTAATAGTACAATCTTATGCCTGAAATCTCAGCAAAGATCATACTAAAGTTCATCCACTCAAGGGATGAGACAGATACAGCTTCAAATCTCTGGAAAATGTTCTCTTCATCCAAATCGAAAGAACAATGTTCAAAGTATACTCCAGGAGCCATATACAGAACACTAATTCCAAGACTCAGTCAGCACTGTAGCAAACCTCATATAAGAAAAAGGCAAAGGAAATGCATAAATACTCAATTAAAAGAGGAAAACAAGCAACAATTCACATCTGATTAGAAAACAATGCTTAATAAAAGTTTAAGAAGAGCTGGATTTACAAAGACCTAGAGACTTTTGTTTAATTGTTCACTAATTCTAAGAATATATTTCATTTTTCAGAAAAGGAACTTTTCTTTTGATGAAATACGGTTTTCCTTTTGCTAGAATTATACATGTCACAATAGAGAGAGAGAGAGAGAGAGCACTTTATATATACCAAGGTAAATTTGAAGAGAGTTTTATTCTGTTACTGAAACTACTGGGCAGAAAGGGGTCTAACATGGGATGCAAAATTTCTGAAAGGATCCGATTTTAATTCCTAAAGTAATTAATGGATTTATTTGTTAATTCCCGGAAAATTCATTCTGAGCTAAAGGAATAAGTACTGTACTTTTGAGGAGGATACTGTATTTTTCATACATAAAGAGGCTGAGCCCTTGCTTTGAGTTTCAGTTCAGTTTTGGATCTGAAGTAACTACATAAGCCTCCATAATAATATAAACACTGCCAGCAAAACAGTTATATGGAAAGTTGCCTTTCAGACTTGAGAGAACACTGGAACTGGTTAGGAATTCCACTGAATCTGAGTGGAGAGACCAAGTGACAGTGATGGATTCAGGGAGAGCAGGGTGCACAATATTCTGCAACTAGGTCAACTCAAATTATAATCAACTCATCGGTCTCATTTGAGAATCCAGTGGACACATGCAAAATGAAGCCATCCAGAATACCTTCGAGAAGCAACCCAGCAGTGTTTGCATTGTGGGCTAAGCGGGGCTGAAAAGACTGCAGAGGAGAAGTTCTTAGTTTCTAGGAGTCAGTAGAACTTCAAGAATAAATACAGTCATTGATTAAGGGCTGGCCAAAAAGCACACTGAAGGCAATAGAAAGACAGGCATCTGTTTTCTGGGTGTTGGATTAAGGGTTAAAGCCCAGATTTTTAAAGATGTTCATTGTTGTTGTATCCAGTGTTTCAATAATGAATTGAGTTAAGCACCTAAAAGATTCATTTTCAAAAGAATCTTAGGTTCATAGGAGTCTAAATCCCATTAACTGACAATAGGGTTCTGGCTCCTAAAACATGGCATTCTTGGCAAAAACAAAATACAATCATACTACATGAAAAGACAAATGTGTGCGCATTTTGGATAACTTTACAAAGGGGAGGGGAAAGTAATATTATGACCCCTAATTTATGGATGAGCAAACTAAACCACACACAGGTTAAGTCAGTGGCAGAATGGGGACTAAGATTCAGATATCCTCATTCCCTCTCCATTGCTGATAAGAACACAGATGATATCACCCCTATGCTATCATAATATCACAATAGACTACAGGCAGTCCCCGGGTTACGTACAAGATAGGGACTGTAGGTTTGTTCTTAAGTTGAATTTGTAGGTAAGTCGGAACTGGCGTCCAGATTCAGCCGCTGCTGAAACTGACCAGAGGCTGACTACAGGAAGCCCGAGACAGAGTTGCTCTGCCCCAGGCTTCCTGGAATCAGCCGCTGATCAGTTTCAACAGCGGCTGAATCTGGACTTCCTGTAGTCAGCCGCTGGTCAGTTTCAGCAGCGGCTGACTTGGGGACGCCTGGGGCAGAGCAGTTGGGGTGCTGCCGGGTTGGTCCAGTAGCGCCGAGGAGCGGCACTGCGGGACCAACCTGGCAGCGCCCCAGCTGCTCTACCACAGGCGTCCACGAGAAAAGCCTGGTCTGCTGGGGGAGGGGGAGGGTGCACTAGCTGCACCCTCCCCCCCCCCAGCAGACCAGGGAGATGTGGGCGGCGGGACCGCCCAGACGCGCCGCGGTCCCGCCACCCGCATCCTCTGCGGCTTTGCTCCACGTCTCCCTGGTCTTCTGGGCCCCCCCCCCCCCAGCAGACCAGGGAGACACGGAGCCGCTTTTCTCGCCCCAGAGGACACGGGCGCGTCTGGGCGGTCCCGCCGCCCGCATCCTCCGGGGTGAGAAAAGCCCCGTTCGTAAGTACGGATCCGACATAAGTTGGATCCACGTAACTCGGGGACTGCCTGTACATATTAAAGAGCTCAAAAATCTGAGTAGCCTCTGGATGAAGCTAATGTGTTCCATTATTTGGCTATGATGTTTAAAGTGACAAGCATTCCTGTTATTATATGATATGGGAGGCTCTCTCTACACTACCAGGTATTTCAAAATAAGTTATTTTGAAATAGTAACTCCTGAAATAATTATTTCAAAATAAGTGTATCCCTCTTCACAAGCAGGAGTTATTATTTTGAAATAACAAGCCCATTATTAACAGGCTTGGTAGTGTGGACACTCGTCTTGCTATTTTGAAATAAGGAGAGTTATTTTGAAATAACTCCCCAGTGCAGACATGCCTGGAGTGTGTCTGCAATGAAAGATTACTTTTAAGGAACTATATGATGAATATCTTCAAAATGAATCATGT
Organism: Pelodiscus sinensis; assembly: GCF_049634645.1. Classification (NCBI taxonomy): domain Eukaryota; kingdom Metazoa; phylum Chordata; order Testudines; family Trionychidae; genus Pelodiscus; species Pelodiscus sinensis. The sequence goes on from NC_134713.1 coordinate 114,985,211, forward strand.
TAAAAATGGCTCCCCAAAATCATTTGCAGTAGACTGACATTCCTTCTAGTTTGAAAGCGTTTTCTGCAGTGCGCTTTGCTATTCTGGAATTTCTGTTAGTACAGTATAGACTATTATTCAATCTTTCATCGGATGCCAGCCTCAATATTGTGTTGTGATTTTGTGATTTGGTGTAATAAACTATTATTTTATTTGCAACATAGTGTAACACAGAGAGATGCAACTTAGATGACTAACATGATACATTATTGAAGAGGCAAAATTAAAAGAGAATACTATTAGGAATGACATCCATCTAGATGATGGATGCTCTCAGGTTTCTTCTTTTTAAATCATGAATCTAGTTTTTCTATGTCTTGTACTTCCTGCTCAGAAGATTTTAACATGTTTGTATCTGGTAAGCTGGCAGCGCTTTCCATCATAATGAACATTGATATTTGGTCTGTCCTCATATCCTTCTTCTGTTTCTGATACAGAAAGGAGATAATGCACATGAGAAAGGACCAGCCTTTTAACTTTAGAGGTCAGTGATCACAGGAGTTGGCAATCCAGAAGAAACTGTCTGAAAAAATATCCCTTAGAGGAGGTTCCCCTACTGTGACAAAGGGAATCTTCAGATAGGAGCAATGGAAATTAATTCCTTCATTAGAAACAATTCCACCCACAAAACACATCTATGATGGCAGGAAAATTAGGGGGTGGCCCAGGAAGGAACATTATCTACAGGACAAAGCTTGTGTTGGACAACATTAACAGCTCTCTCCAAAGTCATCAGTTTCCCTTCTAGGTTAACTTTAAAAATACTACAGTATATCAGACCCTTATAACCAAGCCACAGTAAGTTTTCTTATTTATCCTGAATCCTTCTATTATATACCAATTAAGTGATGAATATCAAATAAATCAGAGCAAACCCAGTAAGCTACATACAACACTCTCACAATTTTCTTTGTTATATTCATTACATGCACATGATATCCAGGTACTGAGAAAAGTGTGATAATGTTCCGAATTTTCAGAAGTTGATAACACATTTCGTAATAATGAATAATAGTCCCAGCCTTTACATTCAGTGTTAAATATGTGGTATAATAGCTCAAGAAATCTCATTCTCTATGTACATTCAGAAGGTTTAGGAACTTTTTCCTGTGGGATAAAAACAGGTAGAAGGACCATACACAAATAAAAATGACAATAACAAAGTTTTGAAACAGAGAGAGTACTATATGAAACTGTGTTAGCCTTGATTTTATTTAAGTCTTCATTACGATATCCAAGAGGGAGTACATTGCGTGACAGTGAAATGGTAAATTGGAAGGAATTGCAAACACCAGCAAAGACAGAGAATAATAATAAGAAACCAGGACAGCAAAATAACAACATGTGATTCAACTTGGGGAAAAAAAATAAAGCTAACTTTTCTAGGAGAAAATAATGTGAAATGTATTCAGTGACAAGGAGGAACCTAGAAAGGAGTAATGCAGAAAGCGATATTTAGATTTTATATTTATCACAATAAAGTCAGACTACTTCACAAACATTGATAACTACATGTTTGGAATATCCTAATGAGATAGGGAAGTAATACTGTTCCCATTTTACTGATAGGGAACCTAGGCACAAAGGTCCTAATTTAGGAAAACATTAAAACATTTTAAGCACATAAGAAGTCCTTTTGATTTAACACGACTGCTCGCATGCTTAAAGATAGGCACATGCTTAAGTATATTTCTGAATCAAGGCCAAAGAGGATTGCATGATTGTTCAAGACCATACAGGAAATCTCTGGTAGAGTCAAAAATTATACCAAGAACTCTTGAGTCCTACTTCAGGGCCTTAACCACAAGCACCTATCTGTAAACCTATTGGATAATCCCAAAGAAGCTACACAAGCCACTAACACATTCAAAGGTAAAGAGAATAAAATGAAACACTAGGAAATGCACATGTCTGAACAATCCACTATTAACAGGGAGATGGTCGAGATCGATGACCTAGTACATCCTTTCTTCCTCCAAGTTTTATTATTCTATATTTCTTAAAATGTTGAAACAAAGAAAACAGTGCTTTGTAACATACTTGTGATGGTGTCCACCAGCTTGAAAAAGGTGAGGCAAGCAAAACAAAGTGTATGGTCTACTGACATGCCTCTGAATACACAAAGTATGCTTCAAGGTATGTCCTTGGCATCTGTGTACTGGGTACCCTTATGTTCAATAAACAATCCCAGAACAGAGTGAAGAGACTGTTACTCTATCCTACTTCATTACTCTGAAAATCATAAAAAATATTCAAGTGGGTTTAAAAACATATAAACAATTGTATATTTTAAAATGCTAAAATTTAACCACCATCTGTTAGCCTTTGAGCTAGTTTTCATTAAAGCCATCACCTCTTCATGAGTCACTACAGGGAGCTCTCATTAACATGAGCTATGATTAATGAAGATGTTGCCAATTGCAATTATTACACTCTAAGAATACTCTGGCAATATCACATAGCCTAACTACCTGCTCTAGCTTCTCAGTTGCTTCATTAAAATTACTGTTTCAATTTAGATCTGACTATATTACAAAACTCTAGCATCCTTAAAGGGTCTGCATTTGTTCAGGAGGAAAGACCGGGCAAAATGCACAAGTTCTAGAAAGAGCTATGACAGTCACTGCAAAGAAGACAGTGATCTACTGACATAGTGAAACAGGAAACTTTATATTATCCATCAATAAATCCACCCCTGAAATATTATTATAATTCAATAAAATAATCATTGCCATCATTATCTTGTTATATGATGCTTGCTGCCATCACATTGTTCACCCTGTGGTATGTTCCATCGCTTCCTCCACCCTCTCTCTCTCTCTCCCTCCCTCTCCCTCTCCCTCTCTCTTGTCTTTCTACTCCTGGGAAGGCACTGTGAACAACTCAGAGTTTGTATCTATAGCACAATAGAGCCTCATTTTTCTTTTGCCCGTAGGTCCTACTATAATAAACAAGATTAAGATATGGGGTTCAGATGCTGTATGAAACTTCTACTTAATTCTTATATTACTTCTACTTCTACTTAATTCTTATATATAACCGGTTCCCTCATCTCTAACGTTTTCACGCAAATAAAACATAACTTGAATTGCCAGTCTTAATTCAAAGTCAGGTGTAAAGAGTATATATCAAGGGCCAGATTGTGCTCTGAATTATAATAGTTTGAATCCACAACAAACCCAATTCTTAACAGTTTATACTGAAACTCTATTGGGGAGCAAAGGAAGGCTTTCTAAGATCTTCCCTATCTCTCCCTACCCATTTCACACATTAAGGAAGGAAACAGCAACTCAGCAAAAATTAAGTATATATTAGAATGCATTTTCCAGGCTCTTCTTGACACACAGTTTCACAAATGACTGTGCACTGTTATGTGAGAGGATGAAAATATGTTACAGTCAGGACAACAAAGACATTACATAGAAAACAGAATATTAATGATAGGACAGAGAGGTAATCATACTTTCTCTGGCTACATGAAAAAACAGGTAATGTAGGGCTTGGTGTTTGAATCCTCTGATGGAGCAAAAACCATTATTTCTGACTCCCACTGTCCTGCACATCCATAGCCCTCTCCCCAAGCCAATAGAAAAGCTACATAAAGCTTCGGCCTGAAATTAAAAAATAAAAGTAAAAACAAACAATAAAACCATTTCTCATGAACTCTTCCCTATGGAAATAGTCTGCCTTATCTTATCTTGTGGATTGCCCAGAATGTGTGGTCTAACAGCAACCAACCCTGCCTGAAGCCTCTAAAAATCAATTAAATAATTTTAAAAACTATACAATCAGAATGATGGCTGTTGGGTGTATCTCTTAGGGAGCCAGAACCTCTTAAAGGGACACCCAAAAATATGTTAGGGAATAAAGGCCTCTGTAAAAGGGGAAAGCAGGACATGGCGCCTATGAACACACAAAAAACAAGAGCACCTTTATTTAATTTAAATACATTTTGTTATTGTTGGGACCTAATATTTGCCTACTGGCCAAGGCTGAATACAGGGAAACGATGAAAAACTAAGTGAACTAGTAACTACACTTACCATTTTTTTGTCCTTTATGCAGTTTTGCTCTGAGGCTCTCTAAAAAGAAATCTATAGCAAGTAAGCTAAACTCAGATGTTCATTCCCCATTACTATAAATATATAATAAACCCCTTAAAATAGTATTAATACCACAAAGAAAATTCACCTAGGTAAGTACAGAGTTGTTCGCTATCGGAGGGACTTCATGCCACCGTTGGGTTTTACTTTGGCCTTGATGCTTCAAAATACTTTACCTGTGTGTGTAACTACTGATGTTAAAATGGTATATAACTTCAGCTCTTGTTCTGAGGCCCATTTGACAGAAGGTCAAATACCACAAGCCAAATGCTTAGTGAAATTGAAGTTACTGAACACAATCATGCACTCCTGGTCTTAATACCCTGGCACCTAACCCACCATCGGCATCTCTCAAAATTCCCTTTACTGTATAATTCCTATCTTTCTTATATTTTATCTTTTAGGGGCCTGCAGGGGGCATAATACAAGAAGTCCTCCCCTCATCACTTACCCAAGCACTGCTGGAAGAAGGGGCAGTCCTGGCTCTCCATCAGCCAAAGAACAGTTCCAGGTTTTACAGCAATACTAACCTCCCATAAAAGAGGTAGGCAGAAAGTAACACTATCCCTGTGCAGCAGCACTGGGCAACCTGTGATACAGGGACTGCAAGGAGGTATTCCATCAGGGTAATCTGATTGTGGGTCACAAGACATTTTTCTGAGGCTGACCATCAGCAGACACTGCCCCCAGCAGCTCTCAGGAGCTGCAATTCACCATTCATGGCCAATGGGAGCTATGGGGGCAATTCCTGCAGGCGAAGGAGCCACGGGCATGTTCAGACTGCCACTTCCCTCAGCTCCCATTGTCCAACAACAGCAAACTGCAGCCATTGGGAGCTGTGCAGAGCAGTGCCTCTGGATGGTCAGCCTCAGCAAAATTTCTGGTGGCCCACAAGCAGATTATCTTGATGGGATACATGTAGCATGAGCCCCAGGTTGCCCACCACTTCTCTGCAGTGTGTGCGCTTCCCTGAACTCTTCCTGGAGGCACAGTGCAGTACTAAAGCACAATGCCTCTTGCTTCTCCCTGTTGCAGGCTTTAATGCAGAGGAAAAGGACACAACTGAGAATGTAATGACTCCAGACTGAGAGTCAGGACCCCAAAATGGGTTGCAACCTCATTTTAAGAGAGTTGCCAGGACCACCATTAAACTTGTTGGAACCCAAGACTTGGGCTGTAGTCCTTCTCCCCCAGTTGAGGTGGTGGGGCTCAGACTCTGCCTTTTCTCTCCTGTCCCCAGGGTCATATACTAACTTTGTTATCAGAAGGGGGTCATGGTGCAATGAAGTGTGAGAACCCCTGCTCTAGACACATCAGTGACAATGTCAAGAAAAGTAATCCCCCAGTCTCTTCAATCCATTTCTCATAGTTTTCTATTTACTCTTGCTTTCTCTCTCAGTTAACTCACTACCGGTGAAAGTTCAGTTTTGCAGTTAGTTCCTTAATTTAAAAGGGGGCATTCTCAAAAGAATGGTAAAGTATATATGAAGTTTTACTATTCTGACATACATATATAAAGTTTTAAATCCAGTTTATTTCCACCAATGTTGCTCTTTGTTTACATTCTGCATTTTGTTTACCTTGTTTAAAAATGAGGCTAGCTTGTTTCATGCTTTGAGTCTAATGTCCAAATACAATGTTGGATTTTTGAGACTACAGTGGAATATTTAAATGAATTCCACTACTGCAACTTATTTATATTTCAAAATTATCATGTAAACATTTCTTATCATATTACATAATGTTTTATCATATTTTTTCCTGTCTAAATTTTGAGGTAAAATATTTGAGTGTTTCTTTTAATGTTTTAGGCAGAATGTGTGTTAGAAATTATGATGCAACTTGCTCTCCATGCTATTAGAATTAAGTTTAAAGAAGGACTTTCACATTAGTACAATCATCAGGACAGAGACATCTTTACACAACAAGCCGTTTATTTTAAAAGGCGCTTTCTGCATATTCCTTGTTATCATTAGAAATGTGTGTGTCTGAATGGCAGTTTCTCCTTTTCATAGTGTACTTTGTGTTTTTAATTGAAGCTACAGAGAATTCAAAGTCCTACATTTGTGATGTTACATGGCATGGAACTGAACACACCATCAAAAGCCACACAATTATGAATCACGTGGGAGGACAGATGGGGCGTTAGAGAGCTATTCATCTATGTAGCTCCCCTCTCATCACTGTTGATTCCTAGCAACTTCCAGGCACTGAAGAATGGAAACAATAACTATTTTTCTCCTTCTTCTCAGTTTCAGGAAAAATATCTTGCTGTGGCTATGTCTAGACTGCAGACCTTTTTCTGCTATTTTGGGGGGGGGGGGGGGTTGGAAGAGGCTTTTCTGAAATTTGTTCATCTACAAATAGCCAAATTTTGGGAAAACCTCCTCTTTTGGAACATCCCTTATTTCTCATACAATGAGGAATACAGGGATGCCAAAAGAACATGTCTGCTTTTTTGGAAACTATTCCAAAAAAGCGGACACGTTCCTTGGACACAGCAGAGCTTTTCGGGGATTCCTCAGGTATCCGGGAAAAACTCTGCAGTATAGACATAGCCTGTGGTGAGTGTACAAGAGAAAAATATCTAATAAGAAATCTAATTCAAATAAGGTAGTGTTTCACCTATAGCTGGGAAAAATTCTTCATCTGAAACTATTTATCATGTAAAAGTACAAATTTGGGTCAACCAAAACATTTCATAAAATCATGGCCATTTCACTCAATTGTTTTGGTAGAGAATCTAAATATTTAATTGACATTTAAAAACACACTTCAATTTGAAATGATTTTTAATTTAAAAAATCCTTTAATTCCATTGGGAAAAAAAGGTATATGAAGCTCAAAATTGACATGAAATGTTTCAGAATTGCCAGAAAGCAAAGGAACCAGTATTCACACAGCTTTAACTTCATTTAGTTCTAAAAATGGTTAATGTCATAGTCATTCTTTTCTTTTGCTGGAGAAAGTTTCCTGTTCTAGCTCCAACACCTGAGAAAATTTTGCCTTGCTGGCTCATGAGCCATCTCAGTTCTCTAATCCAATACAATGTTGCTGTCCATGAAAATGTGATCACAGAGGCAGCCGTAGTTACAGTACAGGCAATCCAATGGAACACTTTACAAATCTAAGAGACATTGAGCTGAAGAGGTTGCTTAATAGGAATTCAGGGCATAGAGTGAAGCATTCTACAGATAGGTTTGCTGTTGGTAGCTACGTAACTGAGGGTATGTCTACACTACCCTGCTAGTTCGAACTAGCGGGGTAATGTAGGCATACCTCACTTGCAAATGAAGCCCGGGATTTGAATTTCCCGGGCTTCATTTGCATAAGCCTGCCGGCGCCATTTTTAAATGCCGGCTTGTTCGAACCCCGTGCCGCGCGGCTACACGCGGCACGGGCTAGATAGTTCGAACTAGCAAGCCATTCCGAACTATCTGTACACCTCGTTCCACAGGCTTCATTTGCAAGTGCGGTATGCCTACATTACCACCCTAGTTCGAACTAGGGTGGTAGTGTAGACATACCCTGACAGACAGATGGAGCCTTGACTGCTACTTAGTTCCCAAATCCAGAATGTTTAGATGCTGAGCTAATATTAGGCATTGGGGGTGGAAAAGAAAGTGCAAGTCTGTCTCTTAGGCGCTTCCTAAAGGTGGCATGAAGTAAAGACATGGCTGCAAACAATCATCTGCTACCTAGCAACAAGGACCATCAAAAAGAGGAAAAGAAAAGTGGAGAGGTATGTTTAAGTGTGAAAGGTATTGTAATGCTTTCCAAACTATGGAAGACTCTAGCTAAGTTTACCAGAGCTCTGTAGATTATAAAACCAGAAGGGATCATTGATCTCCTGCAAATCATGGACTAGAGGACTTCCCAATTCAATTTCAATTTGAACTAGAGCATTTAGAAAAACATATAATCTTAATCAGGTAACTTCTTCAGTAGGATGATAAAATCCTGAAATCAGGCTTCAACTGACTACACAAATACTACATTACTATATTCCTAATATATTAATGGTGTTCAACAAGATAATAATCCAGAAAAGTCTCACAACATATTGTGCTGCACTGGGCAGCTCTATACACAAGTATGAAACCTCCAAAAACCCAAATTCAGCCTATTAAGGCTGCCACCATAAAGAATTTACCATGTGAATGAATCAATTCCATTATTCTTTGTTAAATACCTTCTACTTGTTACTTTGACTCTAGGGGCATGTCTATACAACAGGACTAACCTGAAATAAGCTATACAACTTGAGCTATGTTAATTGTGTAGCTTAAGTTGAAATTGCTTATTTCAGCTTTTAGCTCTGTCTACACAGTAGGAAGTCCAAGACAGCACTCTTCCTCTGACTTTCCTTACTGCTCGCAAAATGAGGGGTTCAGGAGTCAGAGCAAGAAGTCCCCCAGCTTGACATGATTTCAACATTGTGTCAAAATATCTACTTGTAGTGTAGATGCAGACTATGTTATTTCAGAATAATGACAGTTATTCTGAAATAACACTGCTGTGTAGACATACCCTAAGGCTATGTCTAGACTGCAAGCCTCTTTCGAAAGAGAGCGTCTAGACTGCACGCGGAACTTTCGAAAGAGCAAGCCGCTTTTTCGAAAGAAAGCACCCAGTGAGTCTGGATGCTCTCTTTCGAAGAAGCCCTATTTACATTCAAGAACGCCTTCTTTCGAAAGAAGCACTTTCGAAAGAAGGCGTTCTTCCTCGTGAAATGAGGTTTACCGCCGTCGAAAGAAAAGCCGCGTTCTTTCGATTTAATTTCGAAAGAACGCGGCTGCAGTCTAGATGCAGGTGAAGTTTTTTCGGAAAAAGGCTACTTTTCCTGAAAAAAACCCTGAGTCTGGACACAGCCTAGGTGAGCAGTAGGTGTCATTACACTTACCCAGCAAATGTGTTCCTTCCTAATGATTCATGTGGCTATGTGCTTAAACATTTGCTAAGCTAACAGTGTAGAAAATAAGCAGACAATATGTGCACAAGTGGAAGTAGAAATGAATACATTTTATGAGTCAGAAAGGGAATGTGCATACACAGATTCAAGTGTCAATCAACAGACATGTCTCTGCGTGGAACAGACATGCCTTAAAGAGTAGATTCCAACAGACTGCACAATTTCACATAGTATCAGGGGAATTGGGTGCTCTCCACACTATTTTTAATATAAAAGTTTGTTGTGGAGGGTAAATCAATTAATCTTGTGGCATGGAGGACAGCAAGGTTCATTATTTCAGTCACAGTCCTGTGCCTTCTAGGTGCACAGTCCCAAAGGACAAAGGATCATTTTTTGTTACTCATCAGCATCATCTTCAGAGGACTGAAAAATGGTATTAGCAGCCTCCCCCTTACCGCTGCTGAGAAGAACTGAGACCAGGACATGAGCTCATCTTGTGAAGAAAGGGAGCAGAGTATAGCAGTGAGGTCACCAGAAGCCTTGGAGGCTTCTGGAGAGAGGGAGACAATTTTAATTAGATGGGGACAGCCAGGCTGTGTCTAGACTACATGGCTCCATCGACAGAGCCATGTAGATGAGGGTTGTAGGCAAAGGGAAATGAAGCGGCAATTTAAATAATCGCGGCTTCATTTAAATTTACATGGCTTCCATGCTGAGCCGACAAACAGCTGATCAGCTGTTTGTCAGCTCAGCACGCTAGTCTGGACGCTCCCCTGCCAACGTCAAAGCCCTTTGTCGGCAGCCCCGTTATTCCTCATGGGATGAGGTTTACCGGGGCTGCCGACAAAGGGCTTTGATGTCAGCAGGGGAGCGTCCAGACTAGCGCGCTGAGCCGACAAACAGCTGATCAGCTGTTTGTCGGCTCAGCGTGGCAGCCATGTACATTTAAATGAAGCGGCGATTATTTAAATCGCCGCTTCATTTCCCTTTGCCCAATAAACAAATCTACATGGCTCCGTCGACGGAGCCATGTAGTGTAGACGTACCCCCACAGTGTAGATTAATCCACTAGCATTTCACTTCAGGGCTATTGCATCTTAGGTCACAAATTAAGTGATTCTGGTATCCTTGACAATGATTTCCCCATGATCACATTACCAAATCATTATAAAACTGAAACAAATGGCAGTCTCTGTTCAAACAATAGAAGCAACACAGATCAGGATAATTATGCTTTAACTGGGCTCTGCCCAGAAGCTGCACTTCCCATGGCAAGCTGAGTCTTGTATGTGCAGTGCAGTGTTTTTGTATGGATAGTGGATTCAAAAGCTATTTCCTATACTGAAAATGAAGGTCTCTCAAACTTTCTAAATGGAGAAAATATTTTTAGTGCATCCAAATGACTATATGGAGACATTGGATTACTATATTATTTTATATGTAGCATTTCCACTGGGGGCAGCGGGAATTGGAGCACTGGATCTGGAAGTGTGTTACATATTTTATTATATATTCCTAGGTAGTTCTGATAAAATAATGCTAGGGTTTGCATTCTTTTTTATTGCCCCTGGGGTCTTCAATGCAGAACAAGATGTACTTAAAATTGAAAAAAGGAAAGTGTTACTTCAGTTTTGAAGTCAAGGTTGTACAAAGGAATGTTGGAAAATGTAAAATTACATCTGTGACACTGGTAAACCAAATGCCAGCATTTCAAGATAAAGAATCCTTTACTATTCTGCAGATGTATTACTTATCCACAGCATGGGGAGGTTGGGATGCTTTAAATAATGTTCATAAAGCTTTTTTATTCTTACAATGAAAGGTGCAATATATCTTAAAACATTACTATTGGGCTATATCCTGAGATGTTTCTTCTGGCAAATTCCCAATCAAGTACAATATATGAGACTTCCCTGCATAAGGACTGAGCATCATCATTTATACTTACATATGGCAGTGACAGACATGGCAATTTCCTCTAATATCCTTGGGAGACCTTATTTATTTAAGTTTACACATCTTTGAGATGAGATGAAATGAATAGTCTAGGTATTATTGTGGGGCAAGATTGTAGGTAACTTCTCAAAGAAGGAGATGTGACAGCAGTGAGACCTGACAGCTGAAAGGACTACATTGAAAAATGTTCCAGGCAAGAATGGACTCTTGGAACAAAATGTTGTGAGTGCTTGTGAGGGAATGCCTGAAGGGTGGGGAATGCAAAAACCTCCAGTTATGCAAAAGCCCAGTCTTTTGAAGGTAGAATCTGAAGAGTGAGCCATTGTCTGCTGATCACCTATTACGGGAGGTCAAGATCAAAGAGCCAAGCTGTATAAAGGAAAGACTCAACTCTTCATGGGTGGGCTTGTTCTGAGCTAAGGCTGTTATGAATTTATGACTATAGGAAAAGCCAAGTTCTCGGTTTTTAAGGAATGACAACTACCAAAGCCTGAGGCTGGAGTTAGGATGACATCTGGTAATTGTTTTAGTCTGAATGCAGGTTCTTCTGTTATTTCTAATATATATTCTCTGCAATGCTTCTACCTTAAGAATAAAGGGGCTCGTTTTTAAAGAACTGTGCCGTAGCTATGAACTAAGCCATGATACTGTTCAGAGTTTTGAAAGAGAAAGGAAAGTGCAGATGGTGAGCTGCTAGGCAATCCGGCTTTGTGGGGATACCATAGTGCACACGGGGAACTGTGCAGCCTAGATGACTCCCAATCAGGAATCTGCCCAAGAGCGGTGATTACTGAGGAGTTGGGAGCCAAGAGCAGGTGTCCTCAAGGGTTCAACTGAGGCAGCTGCCCTGCACTATGACTAAATGACTTGTTCATTTTACAAATTAGTATACTTGCTTTCTGACAAACTAAAGTAAATCTGAATTTTTTAAAGTATAACTACAAAACAGGTTAACCTCTTAACAAGTCACATTCAGGTTAAATTGGTATAGATTAAACTAGTCTCTAAAAAAGACACCAGAACAAATGTTTACAATGATAACATCACAACTAACCTGAGCAGAATGATGTTACTGAATGTGACCGAAAAAGAAAAAAAAAAAAGCACAGCTTCTCTGCTGTACAGAACACCTCCCACTAGTAAGCACCTTTACTATAAGGCATATCTTTCTGCCAATGCTACCTTGCTTATCTCCGCCTCTGCCTCCTGCCAGCTGTATAAAATAACATGCTCACTGTCCTCTCCACTCTCTCCCATTATTCTACTCCTGTTTTCAAAGGAACAAACAAAATTATTTAAACTTTTTTAGAGCTGCTTTGTAAAGCATGTGGATCATTCCACCTATTCAGCAAGAAAGCATTTGGTGGAAAATCCAGACAATGACACACAGGGCTAAAGATTAATAATTGGTAGTAAGCTTGTTTCTTCAGTTGTTAATAGTAACAACAAATTGCTATTCATTTTATGTTTCAAATCTAGAGAACTCACAGCTAATGAGGATCAGTATTATCCTCTATCATTTCAAGCAATACAAACATTTTCAGAGCCACTATTTCAAAGTCTCATTGTGTCCTTTGATATTTCACTGAGGACCACTTTTGAATCCTTTGATACAACAGATTATACTCTGTCTCATTTTCTGTAGTAGAATACTGTCTGATAGCTATGAAGGAGAGAATAAACTTGCCATGTTGCCTGTTAGAGCAGCTGTATCCTCAGCCTTAAAAGACAGAACTGGTTCTTTAACTTTGATGACTGCATTGAACCAACCAACCAAACAAAAATCCATTTACAGGTTTGAAGAGTGAAGTCTGGAGTAAAATAATTAACTATGCAGAGGAATGGAATAGCAAATGATCTTAGAGTTTATTAATAAGTGATTTTAGTGTATTTTGTATAGTTTTATTGAGTTTCTCTAGGGGGTACATGATTTACTTGGAAATGGGAGGCATCTTAATCCCTTATTTACTGTTTGGAATCTTTTGTGTTCATAAATGGGGGCTAAAGTATCAGAGATGTACTAGCAGAGTTGGCAAAGGTAATAAATTTACCTAGTGATAACTGAGCTGAACTTCTCTAGCCTGTCTCCATAAACATTGATTTTGTAAGTTGGCTATGTGTATCTATGGTATTTTAAAACATAAACTAGTTATTTGATGTTAAGTTTTGGTGCAGTGTTGAAAGACATAGGTGTCTAAAATGAAGGCAAATTCCATTTTCTCTGTTATTGTACATCAAGTTGGTAAAAAGCTCATAGATCAAAAATCTCACTTGTGTGTCTGTTTTTATTGTTTTATCATTCTGTTACTTTCTGGCAGATTTCCCTCACAGAGCATTTCATTAAGTTTGATATAGCATGGAAGGTTCCATTGAATAGGATTCCTTCAATTCTTTACTGTTTGGAATCTAAATGGGTGACATTATTTGGAAGAGTGTGGGGGTAAATAAGTATATTTGAGACATTAGTATAAATTGAATAAGGAGAGTGAAATCAAATAATTTTGTGTTAGCAAGCTTTCCTTCTGCACAGATCTCTGTGGAAATTAAGTTGCTGATCTGTCAATATCAATTGTCTGTGACGCTTTCAGAGATTTTTGTATTTCTGTGATATGGAAACCTGTGTATAAATGATTAATGGTTACCGGGTTTTCTCTGAGAAACAGTAAAACTAGAAATTTATGATAGGGGTATTTCTCAGCAGCTTCACATAACACAGCATATGAGTTGTTCAGGACTGGAGAGCTGCAACCATTCCCCCTAGCCTCCTCTCTTTTACCACATCCATGCAAAGCTTGGATAAAGTGGAGTATCTAGCCCTGTTCGTTTAACACTTGGAGCACTACCACCCTCATGGGCATCAAGAGGAGTCAGTGTGAGTGTTGCCAATTATTTCAGTGGCATGGGATGTTGAGTCCTAGTTATATGTGCATATACTGGGTTCCTGCCCTTTCCTCTCAAGTATCTGGTGTTGGCTACTGTCAGAAACAGAATACTGGACAAGCTGGATCACAGATCTAATCTCATGTTCCTGTCAAACCACCATTCCTTCAAGTCTGCCTCAAATCTTCAAGAGTTGATTCACTGGGCAAACTCCCATCACGACAAAACTGTTCACTGCATTTGCCACCACTCAAAGCCATTGGGTCCTCTGAGTCCTCTGCACCTATGAAGCAATTCTCTGCCTGCGAGAGATAATGAACCTTACTATTGACAAAATATGGAAAGGAGAGAGAACAGATCTTCTGAGAAAGTCCCTGAGGGCAGAAGAGTTGGAGTAGAAGAGGGGAAAATAAACTCATCATAGTGAGAGGAAAGAAAATGTGCTAATGGGAAACCCAGGAATATTCTTGAACAGTATGCATTTTTTCTGCAAATTGCTTGCATTTTAAGAAGATTTTTGCTGCAAGTTAAGTAAACCCACATTAATAAATACTATAGGTAACTTTTTTGTGCAATGTGAGGCAACTTTTGTTATGGCTTAGCAGCCCTCGGGAAATGACACGCTTCAAGAAAACACGCTCTGAGGAGTCATATGTTTTCTCAAGCTGCTTTTTTAAAGGACTGAAACAGCATTTCAGAAGATTATGCAGTAACGGAAAAGCAACAAAAGGATTTCAGCACTAATAGTTCAGGCAACATGGTAACTAATATAAGTATTACCCCTTTTTTTCTGACTATTATACCATGACCACTTATGATGACATTCTTATCAATCTGTCAGCAATTCCATTGTAAACCAATATTTTCAGTGATTTAAAAAAGTCATAGTAAATGTTCTTTAGCTAAAACCTTAGAAGTCTCAGCTCAAATGCAAATGTATGTTGCAAATTTACAAAAAATCAGTTTACATTTTGTTAAACTGTATGCCTACATAGGAAAAAACAGACATTGAACATAAACTGAAGTTTCTTTTAACTCGTAAAAATAACTTCTTTATTCAGTTATGGTGGGAGAGTTTAAGAAAACTTTTTAATGCTCTGTAACTCTAGAGATTGTAAAACTGTCCCCATTAGGACTTACTTGATGTTCCTCAACCATGCTTGGAGGGTAAAAAGGCTATTCTGTCTACATTCTTTTTCCAAGTCAATAACTGCCTAAGGGTAAATTCTGTATTAAGTGGAGTTGTTGAATGTTATATCAGATATAGAGGTTTAAAAATGTTCATATGGTCAAATACTGTAGTGTTTACTCAGTCAAAACTCATATGGACATTGATGGAAAGGATTTCCAATGGAAAAGACTGAATAAAAAATGCAAAACTTTGACCTGCAGGGATTTTTAATATGTATGGGAAGCTTCTAAATATATATTTATACATAAGATCACAGCGCTGTCTTTTGAGTGAATAATAGTTAATTAGAACTGTTCTGGGAAAATCATTCCAGTCTATCATATAGTGTGATGTAGATCACATATATCTTAAAATACCGTCCAAACATGTATTAGATCACAATGTCTCAGGAAGGAAAGAATATTATTTTTAACAATTGGCTTGCATGCACTGCCTTAATTTGAAAAATATTGTGGATTTGTCAGATAAAGTGCAAGGATGGTGCTGTATCCCACAGGAACCACAACAATGTACATGTTGTTGCAGAGTCCTTCCTTTTGACAGCTTTTGTTCTAATCGTTACAATGTCTGAGGACACAAGTCACATTGTTGACTCCAGAAGGCTGAGAGATTTTGAACAAAGGAATTGAATCTCTAAATCTTTTAGGATCCATTCACCAGTACCCAGCAGGCAAAATTACTCAGGGAGACCAGAGGTTTAAAAAGCCAGCTCCTACACTATCAAAACATCTGGTGTAAAGGAGCAGTTATCAGGGGAGTTTTATAAGGGAATTTAGAGGAGTCATCTGAGAGCCAAGTGCTCTGGATTAACACATTCTCTAAACTTAGGACAACTCACTCCTTCAAAAACAGGAAAAAACTACTGGAATAAAAATAATGCAGACAGAAATCCAGCAGCATAGTGGATTTCTATCCACTTTATTGCAGTGAATGTAGCACGTATGATTACCTGCGTTGTGGACAGGTAACATATATGCACATCTACTGCAAGGAGCTCATGGGCTTCAGAGACCAAGTACAGGCTCTGGAGACCAGAGTGGCTGAATAGGAGGACCTAAGGGACATGGATGTACATAGATGAGACTTTCTGGGACAGAGCAGAATGCTCCCATTCTGAGACTGACAGCCATTGTGCTGTTGAGGAGGATGAAAGTTTTGAAGAACATAAAAGTAGATCAGAGGGAAATGATCCCTCCCAGATGATGTCATGTTATCATTGTGCACTGAAGATACCTCTCCAGGGCTATGTCTAGACTGCAAGCCTCTTTCGAAAGAGAGCGTCTAGACTGCATGTTGAACTTTCGAAAAAGCGGCTTGCTTTTTCGAAAGAAAGCATCCAGTGAGTCTGGATGCGCTCTTTCGAAGAAGCCCTATTTACATTGAAGAACGCCTTCTTTCGAAAGAGGAACTTTTGAAAGAAGGCGTTCTTCCTCGTGAAATGAGGTTTACCGCCATCGAAAGAAAAGCCGCGTTCTTTCGATTTAATTTTGAAAGAATGCGGCTTGAGTCTGGATGCAGGGGAAGTTTTTTCGAAAAAAGGCTACTTTTCCCGAAAAAACCCCTGAGTCTGGACACAGCCCAGGAGATGGGAATCCCAATTATGAGGAAGAGATAGGGAATAATAATGGGGGATTCAATTGTTACAAATACCAATGGCTGGGTTTGTGATGACCAGAACAACCACACGGTGAATTGTCCATTGGGTGCAAATGTTGTGGTTCTCTTGAGACACCCTAGACATATTTGTGCACCATGCTGGGGAGGAGTCAGTGGTTGTGATACTAGTATATACCAAAGGCATAGGGAAATGTAAAAGAGATGTCCTCAAGGTCAAATTTAGGCTGCTATAGGCTGAACCTCTCTAGTCTGGCACCCTCAGGATCTGACTGGTGCAGAACCAAAAGAATTTGTTGGCTCACAGGAGATCAATATTGTCTAGCAGCATTGCCAACACTTCCACTGCTTACTGGGCTATTAGAAGATATTTAGGGGTAAATTAGAGGGAAATAACAGCACAGAACACTTAAAGACAGGACTGATGGCTGTAAACAAACTTTATGGGCTCACAGGAAACTTGGCCACACCCATGACAAGTGGACATTTGGCTAAAATCAAGCTGCACCATGGATGTTGCTGGATTTGAGAGTGCCAGACTAAAGAGGTTCAATCTAGAGTTAAGAGATTAAACTCTAGGACTTCTATGTTAACATTCTCTGAAATGCTTCCAGTTCCATGCTCAGGAGCAGTTAGATAGGTAGAAATTGTGGACCTCAATGGTGGATGAGACAGTGATGTAGGGAGGAGGGAGTTAGGTTTATTAGGAACTGGTAAAGAAGAAATATGGGCTCCAGCTAAACCAAAACAGAATCAGATTATTGGCATGTAAAATTAAAAACTCTATAGAGAAGTTTTTAAACTAAGGGCTGGAGGAAAGCCAACAGAGGCAGAGGAGCACAGAGATAAAGACTTACTTAAGGGAGGTTCAATTAACAGGGATTCTCTATATCCTAGGAAAGAAGAGAAGCTAAAAGTTGATAGAATGCAGATAGGAACTGAAGAAAAACAGTAAAATGAAAAAGAGTCCCATTCCATTCCATGATATAATGGCAAAGAGTTAAAAAGTGATACATTTTATAAGCACCTGTAAAATGTTCTAGAGTCATATAGAAAGGGAAAACAGGGAAAGAAGTCGGACTGCTAAACATTGAGGGTGGGGTGGAGATTTGTTTAGGTGTTAGGCATGGCCCAGCATCCAAACAAATACTTTGCTTCAGTTTTTAAAATCAGGCTAATGAAAAGTTTAGTGGTAGTGATAGGGGATGAAAGGGGAGTAAGGATATGGAAGAAGATATTACCAAAGCCTAAGTGGAAGTCAAACTCAAACACTTTAATGGGATTAAGTGTGAGAGCAGGGGAGATCCCGGATAATCCTGAGCCTTGTATATAAAAGAAACTGGCACATGAAATTGCAAGCCCAATAATAGGGATTTTTTATTAATTTATAAATCATTAATCAGACTATAACTGGAGAATTGCTAATATAGTTCCTTTTTAAGAAATGGGAGGGGGGGTGGGAGTGATCCAGGAAACTACAAGCCTGTTAGTTTGACTTCAATTGTATACAAGGTCTTGAAACATATTTCAAAAGACAAAGTAGTTAAGGATACAGAGGTTAATGGCAAGTGGGATAAAATACAACATGATTTTATTAAAGGCAGTTTGTATCAGAACAACCGGATCTCTTCCTTTGAGAAAATAACAGTTTTTTAGACTTTATTGATCACAAGATGGCTATGTACTGCCAATGTCATGCAGCCATGAAAACAGCTACAATAAAACTCCGATGGTCCGGCACTCCTGATGGTCCAGCACCATTAGGAACCCGGAAGTGCTCCGGGCAGCCGGACCATTGGAGCTGCTCTGTCCCCAGCTTCCCCGATTCAGCCGCTGCTAAAACTGACAAGCAGCTGAATCGGGGAATCTGGGGGCAGAGCAGCTAGAGTTCTGCTGGGTAGGTCCCGTAGCGCTGCCCCTAGGGGCTGCGGGACCAACCCGGCAGCACCTCAGCTGTCCCCGATTCAGCCGCTGCTGAAACTGACCAGCGGCTGACTCCAAGAAGCCCAAGGCAGAGCTGCTCTGCCCTGGGCTTCCTGGAATCATCCCTTGATCACTTTCAGCAGCAGGTGACTTGGGGACACCTGGGACAGAGAGCTGGGGTGCTGCCGGGTTGGTCTCACAGCGCTACCAGATCAACCCGGCAGTGCCCCAGCTGCTCTGTCCCAGGCATCTGGATTCAGCCACTGTTGAAACTGACCAGCGGCTGACTCCAGGAAGTCCGGGGCAGAGCTGCTCTGCCTCGGGCTTCCTGGAGACAGCCGCTGATCAGTTTCAGCAGCGGCTGACTTGAAGACGCCTGGGGCAGAGCAACAGGGGTGCTGCCAGGTTGGTCCAGTAGCGCCGCTCCTCGGTGCTGTGGGACCAACCTGGAAGCCCCCCAGCTGCTCTGCCCCAGGCGTCCCCAAGAGCAGCTGGTGTGCTACCGGGTTGGTCTCGCCGCGCCAAGGGTTGGCGCTACCGGACCAACCCTGCAGCACTCCAGCTGCTCTGCTGCAGGCGTCCCTGATTCAGCCGCTGCTGAAACTGACCAGCAGCGGCTGAATCGGGGTAGCCTGGGGCAGAGCCGGACTATTGGAAGGGGGGGATATGAGCGGTCTGGGGTGGCATCCCCCCCACCCTAGACCCGTCATAGCCCCCCCTTCCGATAGTCCGGCAAATCTGATAATCCGGTACCCCCTGGGTCCTAAAGATGCTGGATTATAGAAGTTTACTGTATAACGGTCCAAGTATGCATCAGGTGAGATATTTCCTGCAATGAGGAGTAACGGTAGTTCAAATTAGGAGCTTTAATTCGAACTACCTAGCCCGTGCTGTGTGTAGCCGCGGGCAGGGTGTTCGAACTACAGGGCATTTAAAAATGGCGGCGCCCGGGGACATGCAAATAAAGCCTGGGATATTTTAATCCCGGGCTTCATTTGCAAGTTCAAATGACTACATTAGCCACCCTAGTTCGAACTAGGGTGGCAGTGTAGACATACCCTAGGGGAGTAGTGAGAGAACCTAATAGAGGACAATGAGTTCATTGTGTGTTTTCTGTAGTATTATTTAAATCCTTTTTTTTCTTGATTGAATGCTTATTTTATTTCTGCTTTCTCCATTTTTACTTCTCAGCACAATAACTTTAGAGTTATGTTTGGAAATTCAGTTCTATGAGATGATGCAATCAAATCCATTTTAGTTCTTCTTGAAACTACTGAGAATTTTCAAAACAGTTGCTGTGCACACAACAGTCATATGCAACTGTTTCTATTTTCGTGAATACTGAAGTTGAGTAACTTTGACCAACTGTTCATCAGTTAGCAACCTTTTATGTGAGGTCAATTATTTGTCAACAGCTGCACCACTGTAAAAGTTTGTATTTACTGGGAAATATAAGGAGAAAAACTGTAATAAAGAAAATGGAAACTATGCTCTGGGTTCCTGGGAGCAGTTCAACGTGATGGTAAAAACACCAAGAGTGTCATAGAGAAGGAAAATAATTTTACCGCATGAATGCCTACCTCATTACACAGTGAAACATACCATCATGCATTTGTGCCTTCATCAGGTACTGTATGGGATGGTAAACCCCTGTGTTTTATGTAACAACTGTTAACAATGAATCTATCAAGTACTACATCTCCACCTTTTCTTTTTCTTTTGCTCTCTCTTTTACAGGCACCAACAAAACAGAGATGAGTAATTATGTTTTCTATATTTTCCATTAGTTATTTATTTATGTCTGCTCTGAGGCTATAGAAGATGGTGGGTGAGGTGGGAAGAATTTCACACATCAATGTTTCAAGACAGTACTAGTATATATGGCACTGATACTGCAAAGTATCTCCCCATAGGCACTAATTAAAAAGCAATAAGATCACATGAGAAGCGATTGCTTCAGTACTCAATGCTCTACAGTTTCTTTCCCCCTTCTTTCCCATGAATAGTGCTATACATTCAAATATGAAACAAAATAAAGGTGGGAGAAGTATAACCAGGGCTCACAACAGACTTCGCTGGGCCCTGGACAATGGAGAGAGGAGCTCAGCACAAGGCTCCTGAAAAGGGAGGGGACTGAGGGAAAAGGTGAAGGGCTAGGGGCATCCAGCCCTCAGCGCTGCTTGGATTGTGCCATGCCTCTCACCACCAGCCCTAAGTGCCAACCAGACCACACCATGCAGGGTTCTGGTGGCAATTTTAAGGACCTGAGAATCCAGATGCTGCTGCTGACATGGGAACAATAGTGGCGGCCTCTCTCACATCGTGCAACAAACTATAGGCTACAGCTAAAAGTTTCAAACTAATTAAGTAGCCTTACTTTGAAAATGCTAAATGCCTACAACTCCACTAGCCACAATATCAGACACCAGTGTTCACATAAGGACATTATAGGCCACAGAGTTAGTTTTAGCATTTATTTTATTTAGTAGTAATGTAAGGAATCTAGAGGTCTATATCCTGTAAGACACTGGCTTCAGCAGTTAGCATAAGACTTGCAGTCTATGAACTTTGGCACGGAAAAATGAACTAATAGTTGCCTTAAGTTTTGGGAAACTGGTAACAGAGTTTAAAGGGGATGTTTTTCCATAAAGACACCAGTCTACCTTAGGAATATGAGCTAGCACAATTCTTTTTCAATAATTTAGAATACAACATCTGCAGATGTCTAACCACAAAATAATAATCAGAGAAGGCACCCCAACGTTGGTAGGGTAAGGAAAAACGAATAAGGAATTTAGGAGAAACCTCTACTAAATATGCATCAGGCATAATGGCCTCAGTGTAACATGCTATGAAAAGTTTCAAAGGTGTAGCCATGTTAGTCTGTAAATGAAAAAAACCTTAAAAAACAGCAAAGAGTTCTGCAACACCTTAGAGACTAACAAAAATGTAGATGGTATCATGAGCTTTTGTGGGCACAACCCACTTCTTCAGATGAATAGAGTTAATGGGTCCAGGTTGCAAAGAAATAGCAGAGAAAGAGAGGGGACGGGGAGGGAAAGAGAAGGGAAAAATGGAGAAAAAATGTTATCAATTAGAGTATGCGTGCTAAATGAGGCTAATAGAGTGGGCTATAAATATTCTACGTACCCAGTGCATTTTACGTCATTAGGATGTGGAAAAAAGTGGCCCATCCAGGTCAGGTCTTTGTTTATACCTCTTTTCAAGGTGTCAGACTTGTAAATTAAACTCAGTTCTGTAAGTTTCTCTCTCTGGGTGACTTTTGAAATTGTTTTGAAATGATACAGTCACATTTAGATCCATTAGTGAGTGCAGGGGCAAGTTGAAATGTTCCCTGGCAGGTTTCTGTGTGTTACCATTTTGAATATCTAATTTGAGTCCATTAATCCTTTGTCATAGAGACTATCCAGTTTGGCCAATATACATGGCAGAGGCGCATTGCTGGCACTTGATGGCATAGATCACATTGGTGGATGTGCAGTTATATGAGCCTCTAATGTGGTGGTTTATGTGGTTAGATCTTGTGATGATGTTGCTTGTATAGATGTGTGGACAGAGTTGGCACCGGGGTTGATTGCAGGGCTGGGTTCCTGGATGGGTATGATGGAGTTGTGCTGTGTGGTTGCTGGAAAGAATTTGTTTGAAGAAAGGGGATAGTCTGTAGGCAAAGATTGGCTTGTCCCTGGAGGCCTGTGAGAGTGAGGGATGATTTTCCAGGACAGGGGGTAGATTGTTAATAATGCATTGGCGGGGTTTAAGTTGGGGGCTGTAAGGGCGTGTCTAGACTACAGAGTTTTGTCGACAAAAGTGGACTTTTGTTGACAAAACTATACCTGCGTCTACACTACCGCTGAGTTCTGTCGACATAACGTCGACAGAACTCAGCAGTTTTGTCGACGCTGGTAAACATCATTTTACGAGGCATAACGCCTTCTATCGACAGAGTTCTGTTGACAGAAGGTGTTATTGCATGTAAACTGTCCTTGCGTCTACACTGCCATGTCGACAAAGCACCTTGCTTTGTCGACAGAACTGAATGTAGTGTAGACGCTCTTTGTCGACAGAAGCTTTGTTGACAATATCTGTCGACAAAACTTCTGTCGACAAAACTCTGTAGTCCAGACGTACCCTAAGTGATGACAAGTGGTGTTCTGTTGGGCCTATCTTGAAGAAGCTGGTGTCTGGGTACTCATCTGGCTCTGTCAATCTGTTTTTTCACTTCCCCAGGTGGGTATTTAACTTTTAAGAATGTCTAATATAGTTCCTGTAGGTGTTTGTCTCTGTCTGTGGGATTGGAGCAAATCCAGTTGTATCTTAGGGACTGTATATGCCAGTGCTACTCAACTCTGGAAGCCCCAGGGGCCACAATGATACTCACAGCGCATGCCAAGGGCCACAACTTAAGTGTGATTGCATACACATGCAAATACATATGCAAATATATGCAAATAGCTTCTTTCACACTGAGCGGCATGAATACAAACCTTAAGGCAAGACTACACAATATGCAGCCCCATTTAAGTCAGTTCTGCTGGTATTAATAAAATACAATATTTACCCAATTTCCACCCATATGACAACAATGACAGTCCAGGAATTTAACTCCTAAAATGCATCTAAACAGAAGACCATTATATTGACTACTTTTTTATGTTGGTTTCCACGCATGGGTCATGTGTTGAGCCCTGCGTAAACACAAAATGCACTGTGGGCCACAAACAAATGGGCCGAGTAGCCCTGGTATATGCTATGAAAACTTTATCCCAGCCTGAGGGAAGGAGGGGACAAAGATGTACCTCCTGGGAAATGCCAGGATAATGGCCACTGGTGATGATGAGGAAGGTGATGGTGAGGAGGATGATAATTGCTAATATTTCAGGTTGTTCTGCAAGGAATTGTGTATATATATGGATATTCAACTGTACATGCTGTGTTATCTCTGTCTATCTTGCTGGGTTACAGTATTTGTGACTTTATTAAATGAATTTATAAACTATTATAAATAAAGTTTCATAAACTGTGAGTGTTACAACTGTACACACTGTGGTTCCCAAGCAAACAGTAATTCTAATAATAGTGGGTCTGCTTCTGGGCAAGAATCCGTCAAGCCTCAGAGTGACAACTGGAAATTCTTAAGTATGAATGTAATTAATAAATAACCCACAGACCAGGCTACACTAGTGAGTTTGGTGCCTAAATAGGGATGTAGATGCTTAACTTTGGGTAATCACATCTGAAAAATTTGGACTATGGACATTAGGAAAATTGTTAGCTTCCACAAAAGAGCATTAAGTATCTGATACTATAAGGGTATGTCTACACTAGCCCCCTAGTTCGAACTAGGGTGGCTAATGTAGGCATTCAAACTTGCAAATTCGAACTTACAGCTCATTGCAGGAGGAGTAACAGTTAATCCGAACTAAGGATTTAGTTCGGATTAACTTCTGACTGCTGCGTGTAGCCGGGGCAGTCAGTTCGAACTAAGGGGATTTTAAAATGGCGCCCACCCGGGAACATGCAAATAAAGCCCGGGATATTTAAATCCCGGGCTTCATTTGCAAGTTTGAATGCCTACACTAGCCACCCTAGTTCGAACTAGGGGGCTAGTGTAGACATACCCTAACAGATAAGATTTTGCATTATATGGAGAAATCCTGTTTCTGTGTTCAAAAACAGATAACCTTGGAAAGAGTAATCTGTATTCCATTCTGACAGTGGCACAAAGGCAGACACAGAGGTAGACTGCTTGCCTCCACTTCAGAGACACGAACAGACTGTAAGGGCCAAGCCAGGAGCCCAACTGAGAAGCAGGGTAACCAGCTGCAGGCTCTGGATTGGCTACACATGGCGAGGACCATGCTGATATCTATGGGCACATCTACACTATGCAGAAGATCAATGGTGCTGCAGTTGATCTTCCGGGGTTCAATTTACTGTGTGTAGAATACACCCACCAGATTGAACTCAAAGGGTGCCCCTGTCATCACAAGTACTCCTGTTCCTCACAAGGAGTAAGGGAAGTGGACTGGAACATTTTCTCCCATCGGCCTCCTGCTGTGTGGACCGTGTGGAAATGCATTGTAAGTTATTTCAATTCCAGCTACGTAATTTATGTAGCTGAAATTGCATATCTTACTTTGACCTTCCGATGAAGTATAGACCAGGCCTATGTGAGCTAAGATCAGCAACAACAGTGTGTGTGGGAAAGAGATGGTGGCAGAGAGCTGTATTTCAGTAGCCAAAGCAGAAGATGCACTGGGGTTGGTTCCAGCAGCAGAAGGAGAAACTCCACTTTTTCCTGTCACTTACACAGGTCTTGAGACTGGCCTGAAACACTCAGTCCCACAAAGGAGAAAAAGAGAGACCCAAGATTCTGCTATGCATGTGAGGTAGGACAGCCAGGTAATCCTGATATGGCTAGAGGCCAAAATACAGGCCAGGCTTGACATGGACAACATTATATATATATATTTTTAGAAGAAAGAAAGAAAGAAAGAAAGAAAGAAAGAAAGAAAGAAAGAAAGAAAGAAAGAAAGAAAGAAAGAAAGAAAGAAAGAAAGAAAGAAGCAAAAAGCAGCAGACTCAGTACCACAAAAAAACACTGCAAATTCACGTTGGTTCCACTGAAATATTTGTTTTTAAAAAGCCCAAAAAGAAATCAAATGGTTTCATTTCAACATTTTTTAAATAAAACATTTCCAGGATTTTAATTTTAAAGTTGAATTTAATTCTATTAAGAACCATCACAGTATTTTTAAATAGTCAAATTAAATTAAAACATACAATTTTTTTCAACACAAACCCTTTCGTTTCATCAAAAATATTTTTCTTCAATTTTTCAAAACTTCCAGTGAGCTCAGTTCTTCCAGTGACACACTCCAGTCATAAAGTGAAAGCTCCTGTTCCATAAACAAAATAAGGTCTGAGGGAAGCCTTTGGGGGTGCATTTTTGATATTTTTACTTACTCTGAAGGGCCACTTAGTTTTATTGCTCTGGGATTTGTTGGTCGCTCATTCACTCATTTATTTGATATCCTTGATTCCCATGTCTGTTCCTTTTTCCTTCTTTTAATTTATCCTTATCCATTCTGGGAATAAAATGTTTATCCCTATAATTTGCTAGTTTTATCTACTATATATTTGAGAGAGTTTGACTATCTGTCTGTTCAAGAACTCCTCCTAAACACTAAGAGCTAGGACCACCAAATTTGATATACAGCTTCCTATTACCATAGCTTAAAGCAAGGTAAAGGCTTAGTTGTGCCAGGAAAATGAGATGTGCCTGGAAAGGGATTTTTTTTCTTATAAAACCATACAGAAAAGAAACAGAATCACCAGGCAGATTAAAGGGGCTGGCTGGAAGTGCACCTTGTCCCTCATCTGGAACTGCCCTAGCCCCAAGCCTCCCATCCTTCATGTGCTTTTTGGGGTGGTGAAACTACTCTTTCCCCCAAATTCATACAGGAACATTGCTGGCTGTTCTCCATCAGGGAGTGAGAGGAAGTGCACAGTTGGCTGCATTCTTCACTCAAGTTGAGAAGCTCAGGAGGCAAACAAACCTGCCCCTGTCCCAGTAAGGGGGTATTCATCCCTCGCTCATCTGTGCCTTAAGCAGCTTTAGCAGCCATGGAAAAGTGCTTCTCATCTGATCCCAAGCTACTGCAGTGAGAGAGGGCTATAGTAGTCCCCTCTCTGAAGGACTATAGTAGTCCTTCATTCTGAACTCTTCATCTCCAACTCCACCCCAGGTCAATGATTCAAATGAAACATTTTATTTTCCAAAAGACAAAGACTGAATTATGGATCTGAGCAATACCAGGTAAATCTAATTTCCTATCATTACAATGTCCAAAGATCATGAGGACTATTAATTTATGTACAAGCCACATATGGAGATGCTAAGCAGAAAAAACTTCAGGCCTATCTGTCCTTAAGTGAGAAATGTGGATAAAGAGGTTCCACATTTGGGGTATATCTACACAGCACCATTATTTCAGAATAACTGACGTTATTTCAAAATAACAAAGTGCACATCTACACACAAGCAGTTATTTCAACATAATGTTGAAATGATTTCCAGCTGGAGGACTTCTTACTCTGACTCCTGAAATCCTTATTTTATGAGAATTAAGGGAAGTTAAAGGAAGAATGCTCTATTTCGAAATAAGTGCTGTGTAAACACACGCACATTTTAAATAAGCTATTTCGACTTAAGCTATGCAATTAGCATAGCTCAAGTTGCGAATCTTATTTTGAGCTTGGCCTTGATGTGTAGATGTATCCTTGGATTCCAAGAGAACACTTTTTTCCCTTTCTGAGATTGCTTATGTACATGGGAAGGCTTAATGGCCTCAGCTTAAGGGTAGAAATGCCCAGAATTCCTACAACCACAAATGCAACCTCTTTCTGGGTCAGCACAAGTTTCCATCTTCCAGTTAGAGACACTGAGTTTAATAATATGCATTTCATTAGATGAGAAGCTTTTAAAAGAGACTTCAAAAATGAAAGCTCTGATACCTCATCACCAACAACTGGACATTAAAGAAAAAGGCTTTGTTTCTCCACCTCTGACTAAAGATTTCCCCTTCTAACCCTGTGCTGCATTTCAGTGAATACATAACTCATGTGTGTGTATGTGTATATATAAAATTATAAAGCACTTTGGGCTAAAAGGCACTATTCAAAGGTGCTATACTTATGATAATGTGTCACTGCTACCTGGTGGGGAAAGTATCTCTTCACTACAAAAAGCCTCTCCTTAAAAGAGAAATCACTGAAGCAATGCCAGGGAAAACAGAACTTTTCAAAGGATTGTTGGTCTGGTGATGCAGCAGGTTCAAGAGTGACTTTTGGCAATACAGTTGCTTATCTGCTGAAGACAACATATGTTTTGGAGGTGATATAC
The DNA here is from genome assembly GCF_049634645.1 of Pelodiscus sinensis. Taxonomy (NCBI): domain Eukaryota; kingdom Metazoa; phylum Chordata; order Testudines; family Trionychidae; genus Pelodiscus; species Pelodiscus sinensis. The sequence goes on from NC_134713.1 coordinate 115,012,756, forward strand.
TTGGTCTTGCAGGAGGAGGATAGATGGCCCTGAAAATATCCTTCACAGATGCACATTGGAGAGAGATTTACAGCATCTTTGGAAGCTGTTTTACAGTTCACCCTTTAGCACAGAAGTTGTGGATAGTGCTGGCAGCAGTGACTGGAGGCAGCTGTCACCACAAAGATGGGATTGAATTCTGCTCACCCCTCTAATTCTTAAGTTGAATTTCACTGGCAAGAACAGATTAGAGGTGGGAAATGAATCCCCAGGTTAGAAAACAGACAGGTTGCAACTGCACATTTAGGAAGCTAAAATACCATTTTGTAATTCTTTTGGTATAATTTCCTACTTTCTTTGGTGATAGAAGTAGTGCTGCAAGAGGTGCTCTTATTTTCTAAAGCCTATTCCCAAAATTGCCACAAATCCAAAGTGGAAAATCTATTTAACAAAATTGAGGTAAGAGGATTTTTTTTCCGTCTCGTACCACTTCCAATGATGAATAACTCAAGTTATGATAAAAACTCGGCAAATAAACTGCACTTGGAGCTCATTTTCCTCTCACAACCACAAAAAGTATTGAAGTAAATGGCTGCTGAGTTATATGCTCTTTCCCCTAGTATAAAATGGATGCAATTAGAGAAGAATTAGATACAGGTTGAACCTCGCAGGTCCTCTCAGGTCCAGCAACATCTGTGGTCTGGCAAGGAATGGTATAGTACAGGTTGGACCTCCCTGGTCTGGCACCCCAATACTACATGGGGTGGAGGTAGCTTGGATACAGTGTAGCTGGTGTAAACAGGCATCACCTTCCTCTTCTTTCTACACCCAGAAACCAACAAAAAATCCATCTGAAAGTTCATGCAACCTCTGACCCACTACTATGAGGGTGGAGGGCCATGAAACTTGTACAAATGGTCTTTTCTCTGCACTTGATCCTGCAAAATTTGCATGGATCATGGTGTCTACTTATGGAACCCCTTTCTCATTTTAGGGTGGTATCTACCTCTGCAAGAAATAGTACTCTATTTGAAGAAAACATTGTGATTTTCATGGATTTTTTTCCCATCTTACTCCCTCCCATTCTACCAGTTCCTTTCCTTCTTTTGTTTTGGTATGTCACAGCATATTTTTGGGAATGAAAATCAGTCAATAAAAAAAATTACATATGAGAGTCTCATATAAACACTATTCTCCCTTGGGCTTTTTATTCATAACAAATATTAAAGTCAACAAAACTTACAAAATACACACATCCTGTGTAACAAACAAGAATGAATACAATTAATCCCCAATCTCCTTGTTTCTTTTTATTTTACTTCTGGGGGATTTTTGTAACATTTCATTAGGTCTGGCAACCAGATGGTCAGCTAGAGAAAACTGTGACTAAGTGAGACTTGTAGCCTCAACAATCTGAAAATGAGCAGATCCATCTGCTTCCCTCCCCCTTTCTTGGTAAGAAGCTGGTCTCTATAACATTGCTAGCACTTTCTTTGCACAAGATCTGGCATTTTGGGGTGTATCTGTACACTTAAAAACTGAACACAAAGTGAACAACTGAAATTCTAAACAGTGTGGAGAGATTAAGCACTGCTGGTTAAAATAAACTGCCCAATAGTTACAGAAGACATTAATGATTAGTGCTCACTAGGAGACAGGATCATAGGACTGGAAGGGACCTCAAGAGGTCGTCAAGTCCAGTCCCTAACAGATCATGTTTTCTAGACCTTTCATCATTTTAATTGTTCTTTCTGCATCTTCTGCAATTTGTTCATATCTTTCTTGAAGTGTTGCACTCAGAACTAGACATGATACTCCAGTTGAGGCCTAATCAGCGCAGAGTAGAGTGGAATAATTACTTCTCATGTTTTGCTTACAATACTCTTATCAATACATCCCAGAATGTTTGGGCTTTTTTAATAGTGTCAAACTGTTGATACCTATTTAGCTTGTGCTCCTCTGTGTACCCGAGATTCCTTTCCAAAGTACTCCTTCCTAGGTAATCATTTCCCAGTGTGCATGTGTGCACCTGATTACTTCTTCCTAAATGAAGACCTTTGCATTTCTGCTTATTGAATTGCAACCTCTTTACTCACAATATTTCTCCAGTTTTCCAGATTTATAATCCTGTCTTCCAAAGCACTTGTAACCCCTCCCAGTTTGGTATCATCATAAATTTAAGTGTACTCTCTATGTCATTATACAAATAATCAGAACACCGCTTGTTCTGCCCTTCCAGCATGACTGTGAACCATTAATAACTACTCTCTGGTAATACACCCTCCTTATAACAACTCCATCTAAGTTGTATTTTCCTAGTTTCCCTAGAAGGTCATCCGTTACAGATGCCTTGTTAAAGTCTAGATATACCACATCTACCAATTCTCCTTTATCCTCAAGGCTTTTTATCCTGTCAAAGAAAGCTGTCCGGTTGGTTCTAGATAAATCCATGCTGTTACTTATCACCTTATCTTCTAGATGTTTGCAAACTGATTAAAGTACTACTGTAAACAATATCATTTAAGAGCTTTTTGATCTACACTAAACGATGAAACTAAAGAAGGCTGGGGCTAGTTAAACTTATTTATTTACAGCTGTTTCCATATCCACCTTACCAATAGCAATGTACAATGTGTGCTTCTTTACAAAGTTGGATCCTGATACTACAAATGGATAGACTATTCCTACACACTCAGATGAGAATCTAATACATAAAACATTTATATGGGCTTTGTATAAAGCATTTTAGATTCAAAAAATTTAGGCAAGAAATGAGGCCCCTCATACACACTAGCAGACTGAAAATGCATGTGTTTGAAAATGCTTGGATCTCATCTGATTTTAAAAGCTAAGTAAGGCTTATTAGCACTCTATTATTTAGATGAGAATCTCCAAAGGAAAAAAGCAGGCAGAAAAATTATTTAATATCCCTAGCTTCTTGTTTCCTGGCCTCACACAGGATACTAACAGAAAGAACAATTTTTGCTTTAGCTCCATGGGTATAGTAACCCTTTTTTAAAGAGAGGACTTCAGTCCAATTTCTCGCTGGAATGGATTCTTCACAAATAAGGATAATCCTCCATTTAATGTTTGCACACTTGGTTACCTCTCAGCACTCTGCCACATCATATCAGGGTTTACAATTTTTACTTAAAATTGACAGAATTCATTTATGCATAAGCTGGTTTTATTATGGTTATGGGCAACATGGCATTCAACATGTTCTAGCAATAGCCAGGATTTTATCAATATTTGCCACGATGCATCTGTAATTTGATCTGACATAGTTAGCATTGTCTGAACATCTGTTGGTCATACAAAGTTAAAGCAGCAGGGACTAAATGAGTTATTTTTTCCTTCTTTGTCCCCCACTTTTAAATCACATGCATTCATTTATCCCAGAAGTATGGAGCAAGATTGACATGTGGTTAATATTGTGACATCACTTCACAAGCACGCAACAAAATCCTTCTCAATGCACAGCAAATCCTGAGAGGCATATAAGTCAGGTTTTGAATAGGAAAGTAACAAAACACCACTATTCTTCAACATTATTGAAATATATTAGGTAGAAGTAAAAGCAAATAAGAGCTCTTAAATGTCAAGTGACGCTAGGAAAGGAAAAATATTTTAGAAAATTGATATCTCTCCCTTTGTAGCTAAAAGGAGAAATAAAATAGCATGAAAATAATGCATTTAAGCTACTTATAACTAAGATTATTAAGTAAAGAAAACCATACAAAGTTTTTTTAAATATATAAAATTTGGCATACAAATTTGAACTCCATAAAATAAAGCATCCTTCACTGGTATTAATATTGTCATTGTATAAGCATTATTATTGTTTACTGGAGGCCTTGAAAGATAAAGAGCATTTCATACTTGCAAAAACTCAGCACAAAGCTCAGAAACTGACAGCAAAACCAAACATGCCACTGTTGGTTACCTAGCCATTTCTAATGACAGCTTAGAACTCGAAGAGTCTAATCTCACATTCCTTTTAATTAGTTTGGCTGTATAGAATGGGTAAAAATACGTCTGACTTAATATAACAGCTGCTAGATAATTGTGAATGCATGGTAAGGGGTTGTTATCATGAGGTCAAGACCTAAATGCAAATTAAAGGAGAGCAGAAAAATCTGGACCTTAATGTTAATTCAAAAGTGTGAGAGTGATGAAGATTTTGTTTATTATTTATACCTTAAACATCACTAACTTGTATAACTCATGCTATAGTTGGCATCAAAAGTTCAGGTGTTTTGTTTATTGACATTCGATGAGAAGGATCTGCCTGGTAATCCAACTTTAATAGTTTCTGCTGCTTAAATTGCAGTATTCTGGCAGATTAAAAAAAAAATAAGAGTGGTAAGCCCTACAGTTTTGGAAGCCTACTTACTTAAATTAATTAGTTTTGTTTCTCTCTCTTGCTCTCCTTTTTGTAATGGTGAATATATTATAATTTAACAAGACCATTTACTGATTTTTCTTAGCTTAGAATAATTAGCCACTGCAATCATGATGTCTTATTAGTGTATATTATTCTCATGGACTCAGTTTCTGCCTGATACATGACTGAGGAGTAGAGCTGAATGGAAAATGGAAATCTTTTCTTGCCAGAGGGAAGGGAGATGTGGCTTGGGGACAAAAAAATCAGCTATTTTGTCAGGTCATTGGGATTTACAGACCATTTGTTTCAGAAGCTTACTTGAAGATTATATTTTTCTATAAATTAGGTGATTTTGTTTCTCCTTTTTTTTCAATTTTTACCTACAAAACTGCAGACACCTACTCCAAGCTCCATTCCAGGATTGTTTTACATCTCTATATAGCTAGAAGTGGTGCATATTACTGAATTCTTTTTAAAAATTGGTATTTTTTCCACATTTTAAGACACTTTGTAGCACATATATCTCAATGAGACCACATACATTGGTAAATGACTGTGTACTAGAAGTTTGAATTCCATATGAATTCCAGCTCAGCAGTTTCCTGTTGCAGTCTGTTTTTTAACTCTTTTTCTCCTGTGAATGGCGACTTGTAAGTCCAAAACTATGCGATCAGGGAGGTTTAACGTGTTCCCCCACAGGCTTCTGTACATTGCCATTCTTAATGTCTGATTTGTGTCCATTTATTCTTTTGTATTGAGACAGTCCGGTTTGTCACACGTACATGGTAGAGGGGTATTGACGGTACATATGACATTAGTAGCCATGCACATGAATGAGCCTTTGATGGGATAACTAATGTTGTTAAATCCTGTGATGGTGTGACTAGGGTAGATATGTGCAGAGTTGACAACAGGGTTTTTTGCAGTGACTGGTTCCTGGATTGGTGTTTCTGTTGTAGAGTGTGACAGCCCAGTACTTGTTTACCCATTTAGTTAATGAATTAGAAGTGAAATGTCCTGGCTCTTGTGCCATTTTTCAAAACCTGCATTTTATTTTCCTGCAGAAGCAAGACTGTTTCCTGGTAATGCATATTTTCAGTCTAAGAATTTTCTGTTGTCTCTAAGGGTATGTCTAGACTACAGGGTTTTGTCATCAAAAGTGGACTTTTGTTGACAAAACTATACCTGCGTCTACACTACCGCAAAGTTCTGTCAACAGTAATTTGACAGAATGCGGCAGTTTTGTCAACGGCAGTAAACCTCAATCTACGAGGAATAACGCCTTTTTTCAATAGTACTCTGTTGAAAAAAGGTGCTATTGCACGCAAACTGTGCTTTTTCGAAAGAGAGCATCTAGATTCTCTTTCGAAAAAGCGGCTTGCTTTGTCGACAGTACTGGTTGTACTCTAGATGCTATTTGTCAACAAAGGCTTTGTCGAAAAAGGCATGCAGTCTAGATGTACTCTAACAGATAAACTGTTAGTATTAAATGAAAATTGCTTTTGTGAATAAAAAAAACATTTATTTTTATGCCCGCTATGTATTAAATATGTGATCAAAACAATTTATGTTGTACATAATTAAACATCTCTAAAGCAACTACGCCAAGGATCAGGGGAAAAAAAGGCAGCCATGGGTTTTGCTCGATCTATACTAGAAGCTATCACAGTGTTAAAGTAGTCCCCTCTGACAGGGTGGCTTTCTGGAGGGGAACCTTACTGCAAATTTCACTGGATAGTCTAAAGATGACAGGCTGGGTTTAAGCTGCACAGTTTAGAACTCCCAGCTTATGGGAAAGGGAGATTACATGATTAAGACATCTTTATATTCTCCGTATCTCAGTCTGCCCTACAGGATGATAAAAGTCCCACAACCACTGCAACTACTGGGCTATAAAGTATTTTTTTAACATTAGTCCAATGAATGTTTAATCACTTGTACAAATCTAGTGACTTCAAAAGGAGGCATTGAGAAAGACCCACCCCCATTGTACCAACTAATCTGTTAGGGTATGTCTACACTACCTCGCTAGTTCGAACTAGCGGGGTAATGTAGGCATACCGCACTTGCAAATGAAGCCTGGGATTTGAATTTCCCGGGCTTCATTTGCATAAGCGGGGAGCTGCCATTTTTAAAACCCCGCTGGTTCGAACCCCGTGCAGCATGGCTACACGGGGCTCGAACTAGGTAGTTCGGACTAGGCTTTCTATTCCGAACTACCGGTACACCTCGTTCCTCGTTCAAATCCCGGGCTTCATTTGCAAGTGCGGTATGCCTACATTACCCTCCTAGTTCGAACTAGGAGGGTAGTGTAGACATACCCTTAGTTAGGTCACTCACATGGGATGTGGGATACTGGGTTCAAAACCTTGCTTCAAATTAGGCAGAGCAAGGGTTTGAAAACAGGTCTGTCACCTCCCAGATGAGTGTTCCAACCAGTGAATAACTGGTTATAATAGGGTGGATTACTTTATTATGTATGGTCTCCCTCTGAGTTCTCATGAAAAAAGGCATCTAAGGCAGATCAGCCCTAAATTAAAGAGAGGATAAACAGCTGAGAATCCTGCAGGGAGCAAGGCACCTTCTTTGGACAGTCAGTTAAGCATCTAAAACCCACATCAATGGCAGTTGGGAATCTAAGTCTTGTTGTTGACCTGGGTCCTAAGATCGCTGTTATCTTCTGCATTTCACATCTTGCTAACTTAGGAAAATCCCTTTTTTTGACACCTAATTCTCCTCATACAATGCACAAGGCGCTGAGCCCCTAACTTAGGGTTCTGAATTCCACTGGGCTGCAGGGTACCTGGGAGTTAGCATTTTGCTATTTCGAAATAGCGCATCAACACTGAGTGGACTCTGAATCGTATTTAAGGCTGGCCAGAACCAGTTCCGGCAGGACACCAAGTCAGGACTTACTGTTTGAGGCTGCTGCCTGAGGCTATCTGAGGCCTGTGCTTAAAGGGACCTCCATGGACAGCCAGTTCTCAGTTTTCCTTGCTTGCTTGCCTACCTCGATGAGAGACAGCAAAGCATTTTGTCTCTGCGTGCTCTGGTTGCCCTCACTTGGGATACCACAGCTCTCCATCACATGGAGCCAGAGCTGCCCCTGGGCACTCTGGTGCATCTCTTGGATGCGTTGCTGTGAACCTGGCTGCACTTTCTGCAGGCTGCCATCCAGGAAGTCCATCGTGGGGCTGTCAGTATCCAGGAGGCCTTGCGGGAGAGCTTCCACCCTGAGGAGCACTAAGAGCCCTCCCTAGTCTGCCCCACTCGGGGTTTGTGCCTCATTCCTCCCTCACATCCTTCCACTTACCCCTCCCTAAACCCCTTTCCTGATGTCAAATAAAATACATGTATTTTCAGGAACACAAACTCTCTTTATTTAACAAAACTGGGGGGGGATGAAACTCTGATAGGACTGGGGAAAGGAGGCAGAAGAGGTGAGAAGAGAGGCTGGGAGAGGGGAGGGGGACACCTGGGAGGAGGGTGCTGGAAGGGGGAAGCAAGGGGAAGAAGGGGGAGAAGAAGCTCAGGGCTGTGGGTCTCGCCGGACCAACGTGATTGTCATGCAAACCTACTCCTGGATTCGCATGTGGCCTTTGATGGCCAGGCTGGCAGCTATCCTGCCATAGATGGCCGTGTTCCTCCGTCTAGTGTGGAGATCATGGACATTGAGGGCATCCCCCCCCAACCTGAACAAGGTCCATGATCTCCACCCCGGAACAGGAAGGCACCCACCTTCTCTGGGCCCTGGCAGCCTCCTGGGAGCTGATAGACTGCTCCTGGTGAGCGGTGGAGGGCTGGCTACCAGTGGCTTGCTAGCTCATGTTTTGGGGCCACTGGGTCAGGGGCAGTGTCTACCCCTTTAAGGGCTCCAGGGGGGGGGGAGGGAGTGGAGTGTTCTTGGTTGAGGCTGGAGTGGCCACCAGGGCACCCTGGGAAGGCTGGAGGCCCCGTTTTTCGAAATAAATGTCTACACAGCACTTATTTAAAAATAGCTATTTCGAATTTGGTATTATTTCTTGTAGAATGAGGTTTACCAAATTCGAAATAAGTGCTCCGCTATTTCAAATTTATTTCGAAATAGTGGTTTGGCTGTGTAGACGCTAGGAAAGTTATTATGAAATAAGGGCTGTTATTTCAAAATAACTTTGCTGTGTAGACATACCCTGGTGGTGTAATGCTGTAGCCTTTACTCAGAACTTTAGACAAAGCTCTTACTTTACCTGTTTTCAGCTTTTACTTACCCAGGTCCTATATCAACTATATCAATAGCACTGCCTCAGATGTCAATGGAGTTACATGAGCAGACACCACTATGTAAAACAGTGGAATCAGGCCCACTGGCAGTATTTGAAGTCAATCGGTGCTTGCCTGAATAAAGCCAAAGTGAAATTTGAAAAGAACTTCAAAATCCATCCCTGAATGCAGTATCCTGCATGATACTGTGCACTCTCTGCTCCTTTTGAAGTTAATAGCTGAAGAGAGACATAGCACTTTGTACAATCAGGTCTTGTGTTTGTCAACATGTGTGTGTGTGTGTGTGTGTGTGTGTGTGTGTGTGTGTGTGTGTATCCATCCATTTTCCTAGGTCATGGCCAAGAATCCACGACTTTTCCATACTTCTCTTTTATCACTAAAGCCAAAGTTAACTTTGTGCATTTGCTTTGCATTGCTAAGACTTTACAAAAAGAAATCCATATCCGAGTGTTATCATGACTTGTTTCTCCACAAAGAGAATGTCTATATACTTATGACCTGAACAAGGGCTATTGCTACAAATTGTGATACTCTACATGCTATTGAAAAAGAACCTGAATGCTATAAAATGTCAAAACAGCATGAAACTGGTAACAAAGCTTTGCAAGTTATCTTGTGAAAGTTGCTGGCAGCCTTGTGGGTGGTCTATAAAAGACTTCCACACTTTTGCTCTTGATTAATTAGTGAAAGGAGGAAGAGGTTATACATTTTTAGCAACTGCCTTTTCTTTTATAATTAAATTCAATCTGGTATAAATCTCCCATATAGCATCAGGTCATAAAATGGTCATAAAATGCAATCCTAGCTGCTATCCGGAAATTACAATTTTTTTATTTAGATGGTTATGTCTTTGTTGAAACAAGTTGTGTGCGCATGGTGGATGTGTGTGTGTATTTGCGGGGCGGGGAAGGGAGGGGAGAGCTTTTTAGCTTTAAAGAACTGCGGTATCATAAGTGTTAAATTCACTCCCAACATCATACATTTAAATAATAATATGCAAATAGGCATGACAGTTAAAGAAGGTCTTAGAAAGTAACAATGTTTTGAATGAACAAGTAATGTTTAAAATATCAGGCAGCAAGCCAGGAAAAAAAGAATGCTCAATTCAATTAAGTTGGTCATTCCCAGCTTCCACACAGAAAAGGATTAGCATGTACTTTAAATTGAAGCCACCTAAAGCTTTGTGTGGGTTTTACATAGGTATTCACTTTCATGTCAATAAAATTTGCTGGAACAAGTGCTGGCTTAGATTGTGCTTTGTTACTTATGGAATAAGAACTCCTTACAAAACTTTTGCTATGATGCCACATAAAAGTTAATACTAGTCAGTAAAATGACAATTAAAAAGAATGTTTTCACAACAAGGATGGCTCCTGGAATAATGGTGATGCACACAGACAAACTTTTCGTGGCTTGATTATGCTGGTTTTACTTCAGCCAATTCCCTATTTGCAAAAGAGAAATAAATATAAAGAAAAAGACTCTCAGCTATCACTGGAATATCCAGGTGGAATTTCAAAGGTGAGACAATTCTGTTTTTCAGATATGGATTAAATCATTTTAAAAATGAATGTTTACTGGGTATGAAAGTGAAGGGCTGTCAGCATTATCCAGAGTTTAGCTCAATTAGCTCAAGCCTGCAGGCTGCTGAGCACTGATGAAAAAGGTACAGTGGAAATGCACTGGCTCTGAGAATTACATTTTTGCTCAACACACAGACAGAAGTTCTGCACTATCTAGAAAAACATTTCAACTACAATAAAATGAGAACTGGGGAACTGATGAGCATGCTGGAAGGTATAGGGAGAGAGGCAAGGGACCAGCAGCTTCAATTCAATCTTGTGCAAGCAAAAGCTAGGAATAGTGGCCATTTGTATTACAGGCAGTCCCGGGGTTACATGGATCCGACTTACATTGGATCCCTACTTACAAACGGGGTGAGGCAACCCCGCACTAGCTGCTTCCCCCCAGCAGACCAGGGAGACGCGAAGCTAGCGCCCCCCCCCCCCCCCCCCCAGCAGACCAGGGAGACGCGGAGCGGCTTTTCTCAGCAGACACCTCAGCTTGAGAATAAAGGACTGAGGGAAGTGAGGTGTGGGAAAATAAAACTGAGCTCTGGAGAAATGTTTGGCTAGAGTTTCCCCTACAATATGTACCAGTTCCGACTTACATACAAATTCAACTTAAGAACAAACCTATAGTCCCTATCTTGTACGTAACCCAGGGACTGCCTGTACTGAAAGATACCACTGATACTAACTGTTGGCCTCAAGAGGAACTTATTTGAGTCCATCATAAGTCCCAGACACAGAAATATTTCCAACTGTTCCCATTAAAATGTGCTGATTGAAACTGAATGCACTGGGTCTTTGTCCAGCTGGCAGGAAAAAGGAGATGGGGCTTCTTTAAGAGTCAGTACTCAACTTGTATTCTGAAGAGGAGGAAGGGGGGACAGACTTACTTGAACAAAGCCAAAAAGTGAACATGAAGTGGCTGGATTGGATATACACTGGAAGAGGGAGAAGTATTTTTATCCAATGCATTCTACTAAGAGCTCACTCTCAGTCTCACATACAATTACTCTCACCCACGGGTTCAGAGTAGGATCAAGTTTCATGATTTCTTGTGGGCTAGGAAGTATCTTTTTGGGTCTGGGAAGTATTTTTTCCTAGAGGCAGAGTCAGTTTCCAGGTCAGGGATCCAGTGAGGTGGGTTAGGCGATCCAGGTAAGTTAGAGCAGTGTTTCTCAACCAGTGGTACAAGTACCCTTAGTGGTACTCGAGAGAAGTCTGGGGGGGTACGTCAACACAACTGAAATTTGGAGAAAACTGATTTTTTTTAAGTTTTAAAATGCTTTATTTTTGTACTTTTTACACCCAAAAATGTTATTGCCCGCCCAGCTATGATTAAGTTGTTTAAACAAATGTGTTGCAATGGTAGAAAAAAAATGTGTGTTTCTGAAAAATGTAGGTACTGGGGATACTTATAATTTATTTTTTAAAGGGGTACTTTATAAAAAAAGGTTAAGGAACACTGAGTTAGAGTATGTCAAAACATCCCAAATCACTAGATGGCAGGCACAGCTGTTATCAGTGCAGGTACTCATCACAGAGCAAATGTGGTTCCCAAACAGGACTGGGAAGTGGAAACCTTTCACCTAAAAAGGTGGGGAAAGGAAGGGTTGGGTTCTTAATATGGAGTACAGTCGGGAGACAACTCTTCCTTTTTCACTCTCCTTTAACCCTACCACAAGGAAAGGGGCTGTGAGGTCTCAGTAACGGGCCAAAAGGGAGGAGGATGGACAGCAGTTCCCAAAATTGCAGGCACAGTGAAGAGGAGAATTAGGACCTGCACTGCCAATTTTGACATAATTTGGACATATTTGATGAGTACTATATAGCTCTGAAAAGTGAAACATCTGAATGGTGTAAATTTCACCTCAAGTTAAATGAATGGGTGAAGATGTGGCTAATTAAACCATGTGCACAGCAGCCTGTCTTTCTTCCTCTGAGACTGGGACAATGTTATTTCTCACAGTCATCTGCACAACAACCTACTACCTATACCTGGGGAGGAGTTTTTGCCAGCTGACCAGTGTGCAGAGCTCACTTCCTTCTAATTGCTTCACTATGTTGGCTTGAGGTTAAGTTTCAGTAGCCTTTCTGCTGGCTGCACATTGCTATCCTGCTAATGTAGAGGTGGGCAATAATTTTTAATGGGGGGGTCACTCAAAAATTTTGGTAAATGGTCAAGGGCCACACTTTTCTTTGGGGAAGGTGCAGGGTCTGGGATGGAGGTTGAGTGCAGAAGGGAGCTCGGGGTAGGGAACTGGGGTGCAGGAGAGGATGTGGGGTCTGAGAAGGAGTTTGGGTGCAGGACTGGGTTTTCTATGCACAGAGCTCGGCCTCCTTTCTCCTCACCACCACCCTCCTAGAACAGAGAGGCAGCTGGAGGAGCCAGTGCTCTGCACCTGTGGGTCCATTGGGGTGGGCTGTGGGCCAGCCCCCAGGCCATATCTTGCCTACTTGAGCGCTAATGTGTGGTTGATAACTGTGGGATGAGAAAGTAGGCAGGCACAGATTAAATTTCCTTGCTCGGTTCTGACAATGCACCTCAATCCTCACCTTCAACATCCCTGACATTTCAGAATTAGGCACCCTGTATGCAAAAACTGCCTAATAGGGCAATTCTTGTAACAGTGGATTATAATTTGGAATGATGTCCACTATGAACTAAGATGAGACCACTAAACCTGTTTTCACTTTCTGAACCAATTAGGTTTTGAACCCTTGTCCCACGAAAAGAAAGACTAATGTGATAATTACCACTTAATTCAGTTGAGCTAAATAAAGGAGGCAACATTTCCCACTATTTAGAGCATGAGATTAGCAGTCAAGAGAAATGAGTTCTATACGCCACTCTGTCACAGAGCTGCTGCAATTTAAGGGATATCAACAAATTGATTTTTTTCTAAACCAGCTTTACTTAAAAACATAAATTATTTGATAGAGAACCTTTAAATGGCATATTTGATTTAAAACAAATATTTAAAAATACTGTTTTTATTTCTCAAGATGTTTATAGAGGTCTATTTGAGAGGAACACCACCAGACACGCTCAATTCTGCCCTATCCCTTTCATCTCTACATGCACAACTTCCTACTGTCTTCTCAGTTTTAGCTTTGCTGTGACTGAAACACTCTACAGCAAAATATTGATAGAAATGTAGCCGTGTTAGTCTGATGTAGCTGAAACAAAATACAGGACTATGTAGCACTTTAAAGACTAACAAGATGGTTTATTAGATGATGAGCTTTCGTGTGCCAGACCCACTTCCTCAGCTCAAATAGTGGAAGAAAATTGTCACAACCATATATACCAAATGATACAATTAAAAAAATGAACCCATATGAAAAGGACAAATCAAATTTCAGAACAGAAGGGGGATGGGAAGGGGGGGAAGGTAAATGTCTGGGAGCTAATGATATTAGAGGTGATAATTGGGGAAGCTATCTTTAGAATGGGTGAGATAACTAGATCCTTTATTCAAACTCAGGTGTAAAGTGTCGAATTTTAGCATGAATAACAGTTCAGAGGATTCTCTTTCAAGTGCAGTCTTAAAAGGCTTTTGAAGCAGGATGCAGGTAATTAAGTCATTGAGACAATGTCCTTTCTGGTTGAAATGGCAAGAAACTGTTTTTCTTATCTTATTTCGAGTTAGAGTGCAGTGTAGACACACCCGTTGCTAGGGGAAAGAGTCAAACAATTCCTTAAAAAATTTAGAAACTGCCAGGGTAAAAATGCACACATGGAAGCCAATCTTCCCTGAACTAAAGGATAAATTGTCACTAAGTAGACTCTTACAGAGCTAAAAAGCCCAAGGGTTTCAGATACAAGAGGCACATCAAAATGTCCTAAATCATAGTTTCTGATAGAGAATATGCTACAGAAAGTGAGCTAGCTTGAAAACCATTTCCACCTAATTGAATATGTGGGTCAGTCAAAAGGATTACCTTTCAGCTATTAGGCAATATCTTCAGAATTGCTATAGAGTCACTGTTCTTTGACTGATTTAACCAGTCAATAGCCATGCCAAAAGGTGCAGGCTTTTTGGGTGTAGGTGCTTTATCTGTCCATGCTGTTCTGGAAGATGAAGCAGATGGTACAGCAGCTACATTGAGAGGTTGTGAAAATTGGAGAATCGACACCTGATTCTCCATGCCAAATCTGTAACAATTATCTTGCCATGATCTTGTTTCAACTGGAGGATCACCTGTGAGCCTATAACAAACTATGTTGCCAACTCCATCCATATTTCTATACAAGCGACACCATCACAGGACCTAACCACATCAGCCACACCTACAGGGGCTCGTCCACTTGCACAGCTACAAATGTGATATAAGCCATCATGTGCCAGCAATGCACCCTTCCATGAAAACTGGCCAAACCAGACAGTTTCTGCACCAAAGAATAAATGGACAGAAATCAGACATCAAGAAAGGTAACACTTTAATTTCCTGGACACTCCATACTAGATTTAAAAGGGTGTTTTTTTTAAAAAAAAAACTTCAAAACCAGATTACAAAAAGAAACAGGATAGTAAATTTAACAGGATCAAATAAGGACTGAATTAGGACTCAGAATGATTATCCACATCCACCCTGACTGAACTGGCATCATTAACACTGGTCCTACACTTGATAAGTAACTCCCTTCTTTTTATATGCTAGTGTGAAAGTATCTATAATCTATATCTATATATAGATAGATATCTCCTAACCTCTATGATTTCCATGCATGTGATGAAGGGGTTTTTACCTACAAAAGTTTATGCATAAATATATCTGCTAGTCTTTAAGGTGTGATAGGATTCCTTCATAAATTAACAAATAAATACAGGCTGAACCTCTCTAATCCATCATTCTCGGGATCTAACCAGTGCCAAATCAGAGAATTTGCCAAACTACGGAAGGCCAATATTGTCTAGCAGCATTACCAACACTTCCACTGCTTACTGGGCTCTTCGAAGACATTTAGGGGTAAATTAGAGCTAAATAATAGTACAAAACACTGAGAGCTAGGGCTGGTGGCTGTAAACAAACTTTATGGGACTATGGAAAGCTTGCCCACACCCATGCTAAGTGGACATCCATCTACCTAAAATCATGCCAGACCACTGATGTTGCTGGACCAGAGACTGCCAGACTAGAGAGGTTCAACCTGTAGAAAGCTGAACTATCTAACTATGTAGAAGAAAACAAAACGGAGGTAAACTGCATGAGGGGCTCCAACTATAGCCATGGGCAAGGAGAAGGATTGTGGGAAGGGTCAAAGCAAGGAGGATTGTGGGAATGGTCAGAGCAGTGCCACCCTTACAAAGCATTGTGCATGTACTGTCCAACAAATATTGTTGTAGAAAGTTCTCCACCTCTGGCATATGTACACCTGAGTAGAATACACAAATGTAACCATGCAAAAAACCATCTTAGGTGTATATTATAGCAGTGGGCATAAGGACTATATAAAGTCTAAAGTAGATACATGCAAAATACAACATTTCACTCTCTCAGAGGGAATATCAAATTGCAGAAAAATATGAATCGTTTGAAAGTTGTAATATTGAACCAATCTTAATACTGGCAGATGCTCCTGCCACAGTTTCCAGAGAGGTTCTGTACATGTCTAATGTAAAATATGCTAATAGAAAAACAAGCAGCTGCAGCCTGTTCATTTAGTGAAAATTAACAGCTTGTATATTCCTTATATTATTTACCCCATAGATGCCAAAATAACATAGTTGAGGTAGATTCCACACTGTCCAATGCAAGAGTTTGTTGAGAGATCTGCCGTGTTAGAGCTTTTTATACTAAGGAATTATTGGGGACAGGGTGGGAAGAAGAGACTCAATCTTTTTTATTAATTACCAAAATTAAAAACAATGTTTAATACTTTTCTAAATAAGAAAACTGTGGTGAGGGAATCTCAGAAATGTGGAAGTTCCGGTAAACTTCAGCAAAGTTAAGACTAAGCAAATATGAACTTCAATCCCATCATGTTAGAATCCCTTCAAAATTTAACTCATCTTAAATGTTACTGGGTTTAACACTAAGGGCACGTCTGTACTAGGAAATTATTTTGAAATAAATAAATTCTACTTAACTCCTGATTTTGCAAAATCAAAATAGCATGTCTCCACTATGGGGAAGCCTCGGAATTAGTTTGAAGCAGGCTTCGTTAATGTGGATGTGCTACTTTGACTTAGGGCCCCAGGAAGCACTGGAGAGTAATCAGTTTGAATTACTCTGGGGAGTAGTTATTTCGAAATAGCAGCACTAGAGCGTCCACACTAACTCTATTTCAAAATTAGTGTAATTCCTCGAGGAAAGGAGGAGTATAGATTTTGAAATACTTAACCCATTATTTTGAACTAACAGGCTTGGTAGTGTGGACATTCCGCTTATAAATTCAACCGAAAGGGGGACTTATTTCAAAATAGCACCCTAGCGTAAGCCAGGTCTAAGTAGAAGCAAACGTAAGAAGTACACCAAAAATATTTTGTGGGACAATGCCCTAGGATCCCCACTGGTAAAACTTCTATTTCTTGCAGGACACTGAGAGTCCTAGTTTTGTTTCTGGCAATGTGTTTATGCTGTGTCAGCAATATGATAATGGTATGTCTCCACTGAAGCCACAAACTCCAGTAACCTATCAGAAGTGGGTTGAGTTTTATGAGATTATATCCCTAGAGGCTGCAGCACTCAAAGCCCTGGAGCTACTAGGATGGCCAAAGCAATGGAAAAGAGAAGAGAAAGTCAGGAAGATGTGGGAAAGGGCATAAAGGGAAAAAAAGGATTGGAAACAGAAGGGTGGAGTTAGAAAATGAGGGAAAGAAGATGAGGACAGAAAGAGGCAAGGATATTGTGAGAGGTTCCTAAAATCTGACAACCTATATGGAAATCTTGAGTTATTCTGATGACTCACCCTGGCACATCAGATGGCTCTCATTAATTCCAACTCCCCAAAATAGAAGACTGAGCATCTGTGAGCTCAGAGAACTAGATGAATACCAAGACCTGCAGACACAAGCCCTGGGAATTATCAAGGAGGAAGCTAATGCTAAAGTCTGTTTGAATCTGTAAATGCAACCTCATCTCAAGGATTTATTGCTTAAGCCTCTGAAGCAGCAAAATAAAAACATACTCTGTACAATCAGTGAGCGTGGACAAGAGCCTAAGGTGTGTTCTGTGTTAGCAATTCAAAGAAGAACCTGACAGTTCTTTAACAATTTATTTTATTGTCTGCTATTAAAAACAGCATCTTCCTTCAGAAGCTCTGACATCTAACTGATATTATAAATTTGAATATGAACCAAAGTTCTATGAGGTAAAGACAATTTTGAGTCAAGTTATTTTAATGGAGATTTGATTGAAACCATAATTAATTAAAATTAAAATGTGACTTGGGTGAAAAAGAAGGATCAGAAAAATGTCTTTGTAGTGGAATGTAACTTCTTGGTTCTGTGGTAGCTCATTGATCTCTCACAAGGTGATGGTACCTGAACTATGGAAGGAAATTAAAAGTCTGGGCGGCTTGGTGGAGGCATAATGTTCTTTTCTGCATGTCTTGGTATTTAAGAATATTAATTACGATAAAAGCCTAAGAGAAACAAGTCTCTATTAATATTCAAAGCCTTTCAAACATCCATCTCAGACACATTAGACTTACCTTCATTTTACTGCTTGAGAAACTGAGGCAGACAGGTTAATGCCAAAAAACCCTGAATTTCAGAGGTGCCTAACACACAACCTCTAATTAAGTTGACTGGATATGCAAATGCACAGCACCTCAGAAAAAGTCAGGCCTCCTATTTAAGTACCTAAATGTGGATACAAGTATCTAACTTTGGACATACCAGACTGAAAATTTTGACGCAATATTTACTTTAAGGGTTGGCATCCAGAACGTGAGTTTTTCAAAAGTATTTTCTAATTATGACTATTTTGGCTAAAGTGGCTTGCACAAAGCCAGAGAGGGAATCACTATTGGATTTGAGAGTAGAATCAGGACATCTTAATCCATGCCATCAGGACATCTTAATCCATGCCCCTCTTTCTCTTTAGGGAGAAATATCCTTAAGAAAGTAACCATTAATTAGTTTCTCTAAGTATAAAAAAGAACCTTTTTCAAAGGTTCTGTGAGAGCCTTCAGTTTACAAATCAACATGCCATTAAAACTGACTGTTTGAGATACATTTACAATTGTTCAGCTGGCATGCCACTGAATGTTTTTTCAAAACTTCAATAATAAATTAAAGAGACCCTGTGACAGGGCGCTTGCCCTGCACTAGCCCTTTAAGAGCAAACCCCAGCCCGGAGCAGGGTCTGGGAGTTTAGCCCCAGCTGAGGCCGCGTTAGCTGATTAGGGCCCAGCTGGGAGCTGTATAAGAGGATGGGCTGCTACTCAGAGGAGAGAGCAGTGAGAGCCTGGCTGCTGGGGGAGTAGGAGGCTCCCTGGAGCTGAGCTGAGCTGAGCTGAGCTGAGCTGAGCTGAGGCAAGGCAAGGCAAGGCAAGGCGAACTCTGGCCAAGCAAGCTCCCAGACTGCAGGGCCTGAAGCATGGCCCGCTGAAGAAACAACACCCCCAGAAGGGGGACTCAGAGACTGACATGGGCACTGCCGGAGGGCAGTGTCCTGAAGAGGATGCCATGGCCTGGAGGGAAGAGGGGAGACACCACCCGAGGGAAGGCTCCCAGCTGGCCAGAAGGAGCTAATTCCCAGGGCAGATGACTGGTGGTGCTGTGGTGGTGAGTGAGCCCCCTCACAGACCCTCAATGATTTAAATGTAACATTAAAGTTTTGTTATGTGTTCCACTGTTGCTCTAATTCCCTGCGTCACTTCCTCATGCCCCTGTGCTGTCTTTGCCTTTATTTCAGGGCTCTGGGTTTTTTTGCCATGAGTTCTCCACACTAAACTATCTGCAGCACTATCAGTCAGTCAGCTAGTCACCTAGGGTATGTCTACACTACATGGCTCTGCCGACAGACCCATGTGGATGAGCTTTGTAGACATAGCAAAATGAAACGGTGATTTAAATGATCATAGAACTGGAAGAGACCTCAGAAGGTCATCAAGTCCAGCCCCCTGCTCTAGGCAGGACCAATTCCAACTAAATCAACCCGGCCAGGGCTTTGTCAAGCCGAGACTTAAACACCTCTAGGGATGGAGACTCCACTACTTCCCTAGGTAACCCATTCCAGTGCTTCACCACCCTCCTAGTGAAATAGTTTTTCCTAATATCCAACCTGGACCTCTCCCACCACAACTTGAGACCATTGCTCCTTGTTCTGCCATCTGTCACCACTGAGAACAGCCTCTCTCCATCCTCTTTGGAATCTCCCTTCAGGAAGTTGAAGGCTGCTATCAAATCCCTCTTCGCTTCTGCAGACTAAACAGACCCAAGTCCCTCAGCCTCTCCTCATAAGTCATATGCTCCAGCCCCCTAATCATTTTTGTTGCCCTCCGCTGGACCCTCTCCAGTGCGTCCACATCCTTTTTGTAGTGGGGGGCCCAGAACTGGACACAATACTCCAGATGCGGCCTCACCAAAGCCGAATAAAGGGGAATGATATCTCTAGATCTGCTGTCAATGCTCCTCTTAATGCAACCTAATATGCCATTAGCCTTCTTGGCTACAAGGGCACACTGTTGACTCATATCTAGCTTCTCATCCACTGTAACCCCCAGGTCCTTTTCTGCAGAACTACTACTTAACTGGTTGGTCCCCAGCTTGTAACTATGCTTGGGATTCTTCCGTCCCAAGTGCAGGACTCTGCACTTGTCCTTGTTGAATCTCATCAGATTTCTTGTGGCCTGACATCGAGCCATTGATCACTACTCGCTGGGCCCGGCCTTCTAGCCATCTTTCTATCCATCTTACCGTCCATTTATCCAATCCACAATCCCTTAACTTGCTGGCAAGAATATTGTGGGAGACTGTATCAAAAGCCTTGCTAAAGTCAAGGTGTATGTAACATCCATTGACTTCCCCATGTCCACCGAGCCAGTTACCTCATCATAGAAGCTAATCAGATTGGTCAGGCACGACTTGCCCTTTGTGAATCCATGCTGACTATTCCTAATCACTTTCCTCTCATCCAAGTGCCTCAATATGGATTCCTTAAGGATCCCTTCCATGATTTTTCCAGGAACCGAGGTAAGACTGACCGGCCTATAGTTCCCTGGATCATCCTTCTTCCCTTTTTTGAAGATGGGCACTACATTTGCCTTTTTTCCAGTCATTCAGGATTTCTCCCGATCTCCACGACTTTTCAAAGATAATAGCCAAAGGCTCCACAATGACATTTGCCAACTTCCTCAGTACCCTCGGATGCACTAAGTCCGAACCCATGGATTTATATACGTTTAGCTTTTCTAAATAGTTCCTAACCTGTTCTTTACCCACCATGGGCTGTCCATCTTCATCCCATCTTGCATCACTTGGCGCAGAAGTCCAGGAGCCGACCTTGTCCGTGAATACAGAGGCAAAGAAAGCATTGAGTACTTCAGCTTTTCCCACATCATCTGTCACTAGGTTACCTCCTTCATCCATTAGGGGCCGCACACCCTCTATGATCACCTTCTTCTTCTTAACATGCCTGTAGAAACCTTTCTTGTTATCCTTCACAGTCCGTTGTTGACTGCCCTGGTAAGCCTCATCCCATGAGGCATAACTGGGCGGTCGTCAAAGGCTTTTGATGTCGACCGCCAAGCGTCCAGACTACCACACTGTGCCGACAAACAGCTGATCGGCACAGTGCGGCAGCCGTTTTAATGTAAATGAAGTGGCAATTATTTAAATAACTGCTTCATTTTGCTATGTCTACAAAGCTCATCTACATGGCACTGTCGACGGAGCCATGTAGTGTAGACATACCCCCAGTCTTCACTCCTTGATTTGCTCACAGCAACTAACTAATGCTCTGTTCTGCTGCTCCTTTTCTATTGCCTTCCTGGCCTTCCCCTGCAGCCACTCTTGTCTGCTTGGAGGACCTCTCTACCACCTTTTATCTGTGGTGGGGTGTTGTAGGACCACAAAGCCTCCAGCAAAGGGGCCTCAGTGCCTAGTCCACTCCGCAAGCCCCAAGAATGATTAGAGGATTGGAAAACATCCCTTTATATAATGTTAAGCAACTGAAAGAGAAGGTGAACGGGTGACTGTTATAGATTATAATCCAATGTATATGGGGAACAAATATTTAATAATGGATTCTTCAGTCAAGGAGAGAAAGGTATAACATGAGCCAATGAGTGGAAGTCGAAGTTAGACAAATTCAGACTAGAAATAAGGCATACATTTGTAATGGTGACTGTAATTAGCCATTTGAAAAAAATTGTCATGGACCGTGGTGGATTCTCTACCACTCACAATTTTTAAATCAATATTGGCTTTTTTTCCCTAAAAGATCTGCTCTAGGAAATATTTTGGTGAAAATCTATGGCTTATGTTATACAGGATGATTACAAAGATCCCCTCTGGAATTTTATGAATCTCTCCCAATTCATTGTAGAAGGAACCTAGCAGTTTAACTCAAGTGTTTGAGAATCAGTGTTGTTACAGTGACATTACAGGTGACTAAAAGCCCCTTGTGGATCCAGATCTCAGCACCTAACATCCAGAATGTCCACTGGACTACTCACAGTGCATAAAATTAAACATATGCTGAAGTATTTGCAAGATCAGAGCTCATGCTTGAAAAGTTTTCCCTAAACGAACTGAGCCAAAGGGGGGGGGGGGGGGGGGAGAAAGTAAGTGGAAGGATAAATAATCTTTGTTTTCATCTTCTAAGCTTTATACAGCAGTTAATATATTGAGAAATATTATAAACATATATTTTATACTCTTTATAAACATGAAAGCTCTTGCTTACCCTTGTTAGAGTTAGTGTCCCTTCTTTACATGTACTGCAACGGACCCGCAGTTTCCCAGGCTTCACAGCTTGACAGAAACTTTTGCAGAAAACATAAAAACTATTGTAAATAGCTGCACCTGCTGGAAAGAAAGCAAAGATAATAATTTGCACTGAAATCAGAACTAGACTGGAGCATTTTAAAACAAGTTAACTGATAATTAAAGGAACAAAATCATAGATTTAAAAAACAAAATAGTCCCTTGTGGCTATCTAGTCTGTCCTCCTGCATAACAGGTCATAAGACTTCTGTAAATTAATTTCCGCCTCAAGTCCCATAGTTGTGATTGAACTATAGTATATCTTCCTTAATTATAATTTTTATCTTCCCAAAATTAAATTATTTGCAGTCTTGCTCCTAAATTCACCCTGGGCTGGTCTTTAGGGTAGTAGCAAGATTTACTGCTGGTGCGTACCTTTAAAGACCAATACCTATAGCAGTATGGACCCTTGCAAGCAAGAGGTGATCTCACAAGGGCTGGGGAGTAGGCCATGATCCAAGAAGTGGAACAGAGAAAGACATTTATAGCTCTGCTTGTTGGACTTTTATTTACCCCAGTAAGGGAAGGCTTTTTGATTTGTCCAGAAGGCAAAATGAAGCAACCAGTAAGAGGGAGACCACTGATAGCGAGGGGAAACCCGTGACTGACACTACACTCAAAGCCATTGAGGTAAGCTACTGCTCTAAGGCTATGTCTACACTACAAGGTTTTTGCGCAAAAACCGGTGAAGCATTAACACCTCAAGCACGTTTTTGTGCAAGAAAATCGACAGAAGAGAAGGCTTTTTGAGGTATAGTTATTCCTCTCCCCATGAGGAATAACTCCTTTTTGTGCTACAGTTCTTGTGCAAAAAGGCAGGTGTAGACCCTCCGGAGGGGTTTTTGGGTAAGAAACCCCTATTGGAAAAAGCACAGTTGCTCTGATAGCCATTCTGTAAATGGCCATCAGAGCTTTCTTGCACGAGTGTTCATGCAGTGTGGATGCTCTCTTGTGCAATAGCACATCGCTTTGGTGATGCACTTTGAGGTCTAGATGCGTTTTTGCAGAAAAACTCTTATGCAAAAGACTTGCACAAAAACCCTGCAGTGTAGATTAAGCCTAAGGGTTAAGAGCTATGGTACCTGAGCTACCTCAAGCTACCTCTAAGTTGGCTGCCAGCAATTAAGCAGCCTGTGTGACCTCTGGCCTCTAGGATGGGTAGCTCACTAGCATTAATGGCAGCATGGTCTAAACCAAGGCATGAGGATAAGAATAAGGAACAACTGCATTTGACTCCTTCTGACGCAGTGCTTAAGCATTTTCTCTTTGTTTCTGTCTGCAAAGAGGAGCTGAGTACTGTTTACATACCTCATATGGGGGTGTGTAATGATTAATGGGAAGTGTTTCAAAGGTAGAAAGGGGAAAGTTGGCTATCCAAATCCCACTGACTTTCAGTGGGAGGTGAGTGTCTGACTTCCTCTTGGGCCTTTGAAAATCTACGCCCTACACAGTTCATACAGGTTAAGTACTGGGTTAAATGTTAAAGCTTTGTAGGATTGGGTCCAGTGGTTGAAATCTTCAGAAACATTTACTTCCCCGTTTTTAATTATGTGTTTAATTGTTAACCTGTAGAACTCTTTGCCAGACGATGCTGTGAAGCCAAGACTATAACAGGATTCAAAAAGGAACTAGATAAATTCATGGCGGTTAGGTCCATCAATGACTATTAACTAAGATGTGCAGGGATGGTGTCCCTAAGCTCTCTTTGCCACAGGCTGGGAATGCATGTCAGGATATGGGTGATTGCCTTTTTTGTTCATTCCCTGTGGGGTACCTGGCATTAGCCACTGTTGGAAGACATGCTAATGGGCTAGATGGGCCTTTGGTTTAAACCAGAATGGCTATTTTTATGTTCTTATTATTTTAATTTTACTCGCCATTAACACAATGAAAGCATGTTTATGTACTTAAAGTGTCAGAGTACCAAACATCAACTTTTCCATTTCCCTAATGAAGAGGAAATCTTTATGCATGAGTCACAAAATGGTGTGAAAACTAATTTGTAATGTAATAATAGATTCTTGAGATTTAACTTCTTGCCACCAATCTGATGATCTTCATGATATTTATCTGTGAACCTTTTTCACTAGTACCAGTAGGGTGTGGCAGCGGATAGAGGAGAGAATTATCTGCTTTGCTTGCTAGCTACAAAAATTCACAAATACCTATGCTAATCTCTGAGGATTGGTTGTTTTTTGGTTGTTTTGTTTTTATTTGTGTTGTTTTTATTTGTTTTAGTAACATGACATTCAAATAGCTTTGGATCATACAGTAAGCTACCTGAAAGAAAATATTATGTGTAATACTTTAAAGCAAATATTTACTACATTTTACATGCACTTCAAAATAATAAAGGGAACGTGTATTGTTACGTACAATTTGAAACAAATGCCATGTTATTCACATTCATGAATTCTCTAAATGTACTGGTGCAATTTGTTCCCAAACTTTAATTACTAACAGAGTGGTGCAATAAAAAAAATAGAATCTTCCAAAAGATAAAGAGATGACTCTAGAGAACACTTACATTATTGAAAGAAGACATTTTCCAGTGAGCACTTAATAATATTAAAGAAACCCATCTCTGATCAGTGTCCAAAGCTGCAGGAACATAAAATGCTCTTCCAGAGGGCAGTGATGTCTTTAATATCCTCTTCACTTATATTACCCCCCAAGAATTTTCATTATGCTTCTCTAAGGGAAAATAAATGACCACAGAAGGCCACAGCAGATAACAGGATTTTCAGTTCAATTTAGACCTTGAGCAAGTTGCTGTATAGGTACAGTTCTGTAAATTAAAGGAAGTCCTCAATGTATCCTTTCAGCAGGTATAACACAAGCACCAACAGTGCATGTGTCTCCACAGTGCTCTATCAATATATTCTAAGATGCAGGTGGCGCCTTGCTCATTCAATACTTTTTAGCTCTGCTGAGAGTCATATTAGTGCCAAATATGACAACATTTTCAAAATCTGGACATCTATCCACTAGTAACCAGACTGAGCCCCCCAACAACTTTTTCACCAAGGGCCACTAAAAGACTTGCAGGCAGTAATAACTTGGGTTGAATTCAAGCTAGCATCCAAAGAAATAAAACACTGTGTGTTGAAAAAGATTAAAGGCATTCTGAAAATGTGTCATTCTTTCCTTTTTGCATCTCCTTAGCATGGGAATAGCAAGTTAATCAGCAGAACAAAAATGCAGCACAAATGTTTCATGTATCAGTAGTCACAACCTGTAGTTTGCTGCTGCAGGTCATCAAGAAAATCAAAGTCATTAGAGCTGCCTTCCTTTGGTTCTCCACTTTCAGGTGCATAAAGCATAACTTCAGCACGGACAGAAACTGAGCCCCAGATCTTCTTTTGCATCACCATTTCCCTCCTTTCACTCTGCTAACACTGCTTCTCCTGTAAACAACTTCACACCTTTATCCACATCAGCCCTATTGCTTAGAAAGCTTATTCTGGGTGAATCAAAAGACCATTAATGCCTTCCTTATTCAAATCCACCTTAAGAATCATAACATAAATAGGTCTCATTTGCAATTAACTGAGTCACCAAAAACCACATATAAAGCTGTTCTCTAGCCCTTAGGGAGTAAATCACGTAGTATCATTGATTCTACCCCCATCTCCAGGCCCACACTTCCAACTGTTTTGCATCCTCCTTGTTATACCATGTTCAATTTACCATATAAAATACACGGGGCAAAAATAATATCTTTCATCTGCTATGCATGCTACGAACCTCCCAGTTACACAGAGAGATGTATTGATATTATTGATAGTAAACTGCAAAATATCCACAGTGTAACTCAGCATAAATAAGCATGACTTACTGTCACAATAAGAGGGGATTTTAGAGGCCTCGTTTGAGGATTATAGCAGATTTGCTGTATAGGTTAAATCTTGCACAGAAGACAATGTCTCAGCCTGATTTTAACATTTACCCAGTATGATCAGGGTTTTTTTTTCATTTATGAGTAATAAATTTAATTTTGGGGTTGAGTATTTAGAATAGATCTCGTTGGAAGAGCTATACAAAAAACTGATGTACAGATGCAAACATTCAGATTGTCTTTCCTATAGCAGTGTTGCTGAAGACTGAGAACATGTTCTGATCTTAGGTAAAGGAGTTAAATGGAGACTTTAAGTAATCCAACAACCATGTTAGGAAGCTGGATTGATTCCAATCCCGCACTCCTGTAGTCAATTAGACTTTTGTAGTGAGCAATATCACCAGGAATGGTGGCAAAGAAGAGCCAGAATTCAAAGCTACACAGGTGAGCATATTGTACATTAAACTACAACAGTCTTGCACTAAAAATAGCTATTCAAGGAAGTAGCAAAAATCTTTGGATCGTAGCAAAAATCTTTGACTCGGAATACATTCCAATGGTTCCTCTTTTCAAAGGGTGAAAGGAGAAAAATAAGAAATGAATCTGATTTATGCAAAACACCAGCTCTGAAGTGGTATTATTAATACAGAATTGTAATTATGGCACTGAGCCAGCAATCACTAAAATTATTGCAGCATCAAGCTTACAACCTCGTCTTTCCTCATTCAATCATGCTCTATAGGTTTTTACAAAGTTGTCCATTAATATTTTATAACACTGGCACTCAGCTAGACTATGCAGATATAGCAATTGCCAATTAAAAATAGTAGTCCCATTTTAAGTGTTAGTCCAGATACTGAAGATGTGTGTGACACACAAAAATTAATAAAAATAACCTTTAGTTGATTTCATGGTTTACAGAATTGTGATTTTTTTTTCAAAAGAGAAAACGAATACTTGTGTTTCCCCTTCGTGTTCTCAGAGAACGTGTTGTTACAGCAGTTTTTGGTCTAGGCTCCAAAGATGTGTCTTTCAGGAGTGCCACTGCTATATATTTTTGGCTATCACAAGTAGGAAGATGTATGAGTCTCCCATACAATAGGTGAAATTCCATCATGACTTTTGAAAGTCATTTACTGTGAGTCTACCACATCACATTACTTTATCCTTAAATAAGAGAAGTACAACTTCTATCAGTCAATAATGCTTGATGCTTATACGTTCTGCAGGTTGAAGTCCCTGCCATCAGGAAAATGGCCTTAGAAATGTGATATCAGTACTTCAAAAGGATCTTCCATCATGTTACTCAAAACCACATGAATTTCCCCCAAAACAGTTGACTTATGAACAATTCCCCAGAATATGACTAAGGAAGGAAGAAAAAATAGCCTACATTCATTCATGAAACTCATTCATGAAACCCCGCAAAAACTAAAAAACAACAAATAGTCTAGTAGCACCTTAAAGACTAACAAAACAAACAGATGGTAACATGAGCTTCCATGGGCATAACCCACTTCTAACTCAGCTACCCCTCTGAAGCTTTTGCAAAAACTAAAGCGAATCCTTTCCTACATGGATTGGTATACTCATCTTGCAATCTGCTTCAATGCTGTTGGGTTGACTACCCTTTCAAGAACCATACCGATAACAGAAAGGAACCTTGCCTAGATGTAAAAAGATTATTTGTTTCCTTAGGATCTGATGTGGTAATATGATTCACCACTAATTCCACCAGGACTGAATGCATGTTTGCGTTAGCCAATGGCACAGGTGGTGGAATTGATGAAATGTCTCTCTACTGGGCTTAATCTGGGTCTTTTCTACCATAGTGAATGGGGGAGTAGCCAACATGAAATTTTGTACCTCCTACTGCCCCACAGTGAATGATGGTGTCCATCACCAAAGCAGTCATTATCTGGTTCCTTCAGCAGAACACAGGCATGGCAGACAATATGGGATGCTCCCTATATAAGAAAGATCTGTCGTCTTCTGATCTGGTCACTACTTATCATTCCCTGCTGTGATTAAACTTCCCTTTCCTGTCAGGAAAAAAAGCATCTAGGGACATCTTGCGAGACATTGCCTAGTCTTACCACTGCAAGGTTAAGAATCAAGATCCTTTACCTCTTTTATGTAAATCTGGTGGCCTGATTGTTCTTTTGAATTGGGAACACTTTGAGATATGAGGTCTCCCAAAGTCCACTTCCAAGTTACTTTAGTCCCCAGAATATTCATGTAGCAGGATAACTTTTGGAGACATCAAATGTCTTGATAATGAAGCCTACTGCAAGTGCTTTCCCACCCTAGGCAGAATGTATCCAAGATCATACCATTTTGGATCAGAGGAATATGAGAATCCTTGTCTAACTGTACATTGTTTTCACACTGTCACAAAGCTGGAGCATCTCAGAAGTTTCCTATCACCCAGTTACAGTACAGCAGTCTCTATATGGCTTGAGATCATTGATGATGTCACCTCTTTTTGGGACTTTCTAAGGGCAATAAATATCACCTTAAATACTCGGATGGTCACCAGGCCAATCAAAACATCCTCTTGATTAGTTCCACAATATTTTACATCCTACTAAAAGTTAGGAATCCTCTGAAGCATATCCCATCGGGAATCTATGTACTCCAATTTACTCTGAAGAACAAGCTAGTGACTAAAGTCCTTCAGTGGTAAAATGCAGAAAAGGTGGGATTGCTTCCAGAGTTCTGTTCTTGGTCAGCCAGTGATACAAGTAGGAAAAAACATGCACTGCTTCCAGTCTTTATAGAATTGCTAAAAATGTAACAAAACACATATGATACTGACACAAATGTAAGTAACACTGGTAGTACTGTTCTCCTGTCAGAAACTTGAGATGCATCTAGTAGCTGGACATGTATGTCTAACAGTAGTCAGGCATCTGCAAGGTTCAAAATACATCACCAGGATCAGTAAAACAATGCAATGGGCAAAAGAAGCAGGATTGTTACCAAGGATAAGTCAGTCCATCCATACTAAGGCACTAAGAAATAGTGAGGCTAAGATGGCCCCAGGAGCACAGAGCAGACAATAAGTCAGGTTTTAATATTGCCATCTAACTTCACAGTTACCTTATGCCATTACTGAAAATCATGGACTTTGCTCCACAGCAATCTGATATCAATGAGAGGCTTTACATTGATAGCAATAAGCATTCAATCTGGTCCCATATCCTGAAAGATGACAGTTAGTACCTTGGGTTTCATGGATGAAAGTTTTAATCTATTTGTAGTGGTCATCATTAAAGTCTTTCCAAGTGGCTTTGGAAGTAATCAACATAATTCTATTTGGGTATGTCTACACTACAAAGTTAATTCGAACTAACAGACGTTAGTTCAAATTAACTTTAATAGGTGCTACACAGGCAAACCGCTAGTTCGAACTTAATTCGAACTAGGTAAACCTCATTCCACGAGGACTAATGCCTAGTTCGAATTAAGTAGTTCGAATTAAGGGCTGTGTGGCCACTTGATTCGAACTAGTGGGAGGCTAGCCCTCCCCAGCTTTCCCTGGTGGCCACTCTGGGCAACACCAGGGAAACTCTTCTGCCCCCCTTCTGGCCCCGGAGCCCTTAAAGGGGCATGGTCTGGCTACGGTGCCCGTGCCAGGTGCAAGCCTGCCAGCACCCAGCCAGCAGACCATGCACCTGGCACGGCACGAGCCAGCCACCCGCTGCCACCCAGCCCTCCGCCTCTTCCCGGGACCAGGCTGGTGGCTCCCGGGAATCTGCCCGGGGCTGCAAGAGGTGGGCGCCCGCCTGGTCTAGTGCGGAGATCGTGGACCTCATCCATGACGTCCACACTAGGCACAGGAAAGTGGCCGTCTAGGGCAGGATAGCTGCCAGCCTGGCCACCCAGGAGCAGGTTTGCATGAAAATCAGGGTGGTCCAGTGAGACCCCCTGACCCTGAGCTTAGAATGGCCGTACTGGGTCAGACCAAAGGTCTATCTAGCCCAGTAGCCTGTCTGCCGACAGCGGCCAACACTAGGTACCCTGGAGGGGATGGACCGAAGACAATGACCAAGCCATTTGTCTCGTGCCATCCATCTCCAGCCTTCCACAAACAGAGGCCAGGGACACCATTTCTACCGCCTGGCTAATAGCACTCCATGGACACAACCTCCATGACTTTATCTAACTTCTCTTTAAACTCTGTTCTAGTTCTAGCCTTCACAACCTCCTGCAGCAAGGAGTTCCACAGGTTGACTATTTGCTTTGTGAAGAAGAACTTTCGCTTATTAGTTTGAAGCCTGCTACCCATTCATTTCATTTGGTGTCCTCTAGTCCTTCTATTATGGGAACTAATGAAGAACTTTTCTTTATGCACCCTGTCCACACCACTCATGCTTTTATAGACCTCTATCATATCCCCCCTCAGTTTCCTCTTTTCT
Source organism: Pelodiscus sinensis (assembly GCF_049634645.1). NCBI lineage: Eukaryota > Metazoa > Chordata > Testudines > Trionychidae > Pelodiscus > Pelodiscus sinensis. The sequence goes on from NC_134713.1 coordinate 115,043,151, forward strand.
AAGCTGAAAAGTCCCAGTCTCTTTAGCCTCTCTTTATATGGGACCTGTTCCAAACCCCTGATCATTTTAGTTGCCCTTTTCTGAACCTTTTCCAAGGCCAAAATATCTTTTCTGGGGTGAGGAGATCACACCTGTACACAGTACTGAAGATATGGCGTACCATAGTTTGATACTTCCCCTCTTCCCTCTTCCTCTGGCTTCCCCCTTCTAGCTCCCTCCTCCCAGGTTTCCTCCTCCCCTCTCCCACCCTCTCTCTTCCCCTCTCCCACCTCCTTTTCCCAGTCTCCCCGAGTTTTGTTAAATAAAGAGAGTTTCTATTTTTGAACATGTGTCCTTTATTTTGTACATCAGGAAGGGGGGCTAGGGAGGGGTAAGTGGAAGGAAGTGAGGGAGTAATGGGGTACGAGCCCTCGATGGGAGGACTAGGTTGGCTCTGCGGGCTCCTCGGGGTGGAAGCTCTCTTGCAGCCCCCCGATTAACCACCACCCCGGATGGCAGCCTGCGGCAAGTGCAGCCGGGCTGATGGTCGAGTGCTATGATGTGCCGTTGAGGGGCCATTCAGGGCACTCCAAGCGAGGACTGCTTTGCTGTCCCTCATCGAGTTAGACAAGCGAGCGGGGAACTCCTGAGAACTGTCTGTCCGGGGTGGGGGTCGGGTTCCTTTAAGCTCAGCCCTCGGCTAGCCTGAGACAGCAGCTCCACGCTCTAAGTCCTAATCTGATGCCCTGCCAGCACTGCTTCCGGCCAGCCTTAACCTCGGTTCAGGGTCCACTCAATGTGGACAGGCTAGTTCAAATTAGCAAAATGCTAATTCGAACTAGTTTTTAGGTCTAGATGCACTAGTTCGAATTAGCTTAGTTCGAATTAACTAATTCGAATTAAGTTAGTTCAAATTAATCCTGTAGTGTAGACATACCCTTCCTTTCTAGTGATATTCCTCACTCAAGATTTGTACTGGTTAAAGCTCAGAACTGGCCATGAAAAGGTAAGGGATGGCTGAACTAGCCATACTGCAAGTATTATAGGGATAGATTTGCACACCTTTGCTATTTGGCTTCGGAGAAGTACCCAGAAAATGTGTCTCAAAGTTGAATATCAGAATTTTGGCTGGAACACTTTAAACACCAGTTGGAGGTAAGATTTCTCCATTTGAAATTAACAAGTAGTATCAGATACAGATGCTGTGTTTAACTTTCACAGCCAGATCATTCATTACTTTTACCTCTTTATTACTTCTGATGACTTTTGCATACAATCTGCCCGCAATAGAGGAACGGTCTGAACCTGGGTTTGGAGAAACTCTCTCATTTTTCCCACTATGAAAAGGGGCCAATTCACCAGCCATGTCAATGATTCTTCCACTATATTGTCAATATTTCATTCCCTTTTCTACCAGGTGTTTTCATTTTCCAAATGCAAATACACTTCAGCATCAAGACAAGTAAGCCAGGTTCTATTACCTTCCAGCACCCCAGAAAAGGTATCCCCATTCAGATTTTTCATTTAAGCTGGTGCACCAAATAGGGTTTCCAACTCTCTCACTTTTGCTAGGAGTCTCCCATAATCATGCGTTATCTCCTGGAGGCTACTTCAGCCAATCAGGGAGATTTTCGGTGCTAACAGTCTGTTAGTGCAGCAAAGCTTCCTGCCTACCCTTACTCTGTTCCAGTCCCTAAAATGCTCAGCACCATCCCTTTTGGGAGCTTCCCTTCACCCCTACCCACATCCTAGCCCACTGCACCAGTCCACAGCCTGCACCCACTTCCCAGCCCCTGGCCCATCCCAGAGGTGCAGCCTGCATCCCATCTTGCCTGCATCCCCTCTTGCACCTAAGCTCTTTCCCAAATCTCCACGCTTGCACCCCAACCTTGTGCCCAAGCCTAGTGAAAGTGAGGGTGGGGGGCAGCAAGCAATGGAGGGAAGGAGGATGGAGTAATTAAGGAGCAGGGTCTCAGAGAAGGGTATGGCCTCAGGACAGGGTGTGCCAGTGGCAAAAAAGGGGTATATGGCTTTATACAATTAGACAGTTGGCAACCCTACTACTAAGCTACTTTCCATATTCTTTCCCTAACCACAATCTGCTTCAGGAACCTTTCTAAAGCTCCCACAAGCAACTGAGCTACTTGTTGGTCTTTTAGCTCACTATTTGGAAGGCAGCTCATTAGTCACAGGTGGAGCTAAAATTAACTCCCTTAAAGGACTGTCCCATCCTGCAACAGTAAATTTTAAAGGTAGTTACATAAACAAATGTGCTGACTCTTTGCATCCTCTGTGCAACCACTACTGGTTTAGCCCTCACAAGTGGGTAGTTACAATCTAAGGCCTTGACTTGCAATGGGGGTGATGGGCAGAAGGGTTTCAATACATACCTCAGTCAAAAGCACAAGTATTTTCTGAGACTTTCCTATAATTCATGTAATAGTCTTCTTTAGTAACCAGACCTTAAGCAGGTTTAAAACCAATACACTGGTCATTTGATAAAAGCTGGCCCAGTAGATTTATGAAAATATAATGTTTACTTTCATAAAAATGGTGTTGAAAACTCCTGTTATTTAGCTTAATAAAAATAATAAAATGTGACTGTTCAGTGCTGGCTTTATTTCATTTCTAAAATTGAATGGCATACTGCACAGCATTGTCAGATGGAACAGTGCATCGCTGCTTTGGTCTTATCAGTGAGGATTTTTATCCAGAATGGAAAAAAAAAACACATACACTCAAGGTGAACAAGTTTTAAACTAAAAAACACAGTGATACATTTTCATCTATCTTCCCTGTTGTACTGAGAAGGTCACTTTCAGGAAGGAGCAAGCAAAGCCATGCACTCCAAGAGCTCATTTGTAATGTACAGTCTTGGTAAAAATGTTTGGTGTTGTCTTGATTGAGCTCATTTAATTATAGAGCTTTCACCAGCCAAAATATTAATGTAGACATGAATAAAAGAGGCTGCTTATTTATGTTCGTTGCCTGGATCTCTCTCCTCATCCCAGTGCAACACCCTCTCTTTTTTCTAATTCCACTTTAAAGCTGGCTTCATATACTATCGCTCAATAAAAATACTGCCACTGGCCTCTTCTTTATTGCTTGATATACAGATGCAGACAGAAAGATGTTCTGTCTATTCCAATGTTTTTTGTATTCTCTTTCTATTTAAACTGTAATCTAAGGTCTCGCTAAGGAAATGAAAAAAATCATCTCTTTTTATTTTTGTCCTGTTTTACATTAATCATACTTTTTGTGTTTCACATATAATGCAGACCAATTATTCTAATGTGCATGTCTGGTTTACAGGAAACAATCATAATGGCTATCGGCCAAATCCTGAAGTCTCGTCTTGATCAAACTACCACTTAAATCCATATGATTTATTGAATAAAATCTGAGTAAGATATTTGGGAACCAATTACTATTTTTATTTGAACTTTCTCTCGCAGGTGATATTACTAAACCTTTTGCAGTTGAACCTGCTTTGGATGTGGGGGACACAGTTGTGTGAAATTCTTGCAATAATCAGAAATCCACATAAAAGTAATCTGAGTTCCGGTTTCATTACACCTATTTCATGGAAAGTTGCTAAAGATCACAGACACCTAGGGACATTTTACAGACCGTTAAAATCATGCAAATATGCTCTGAAATAAAATGTGTTTTGCTTCAAGATGTGGGTTAATTAAATATTAAAAAACCCTCAAGGCAAAGCATGGATGGTGCAAACCCTATGTACTTCCTTGCAATTCCCATATTGCATTCCACATCCCCCTACTCCCTAACAAGGGGTCTCCAACTCCTGGACCATGGGCGATCCCTGAATGCTGAAATTGCACAATCTGGTCCAGAACTCCCAGTGGGCCAGGAAGGAGGATGCTGTCCATTACCAGCACCCAAGCCCTACCCTTTCCCATCTTTATCCTGTCCTCCCCCACCCGCATGGCACTCTATCCCCTGATGCAGCAGATTTAGAGTAAAAAGCGGGGGCGTGATGCAGTGCTGTGGCCTGCACTCTCTGCAGGAGCCATAAGGAAGCAGAGTGCATAGAGTGAGTGCACTCGCTCCAATTCTCCTGTGGCTCCTGTTGCCACGGTGAAAGCAGGGGAAGTGACTGCTGCTGCCACATGGTGCCAGCCCCCCCCCCAACCAGTAGCCCCAAATCTGCTAGTTCAGAGGACAGGGTGCTATGGGGGGGGGAAAGATATGGAGATGGTGGGAAGGGGCAGGGCTTGGGGAACAGTAATGGATAGGCCCTCCCCAGCCAGCCCGGAGTCCCAGGCCAGATTGTGCAATTGCTCCAACCAGGGATGACCATTGGTCCAGGAGTGTGAGACCCTTGCTCTAACAGTTTCCTGACTAGTTTCCAAGCTATATAGCCCAGCAGTGGACATCTCCTCTCAAGGTAGTGTAATTTAGTCCCACAAAGAACAACAAAAAATGGCAGCAATTGTTTGGAAATCCAAAAAATCATAATAGAATTTTGAGAAACTTTAAAAAAAAGAAAAAACCCTAAAATCCCAGCACTCACACAAATGACAGGAGCTGACAATGCAACAAATGTTATACAGAACCTGAAGAGCAAGAACTGGAACTTCTTCATGAGGCCCTCGTGCCAGGATCCTATACTGCGCAGTACATACTGACATGACTAAGTTGTGAGCAGTTAGACCTAGTGGCTCAATACTCAGGATGATAATCTGTGAATAGATTTGTATTGGGCCATTAAGTTCCTTGAATATTACTAATGGTCCCCACGTAGTATGACTACATTAATAATGCAGATTAATACTTCATATTTTTAATTCAAAATACAGGAATGATGCATGCATACAAACAGGAATACAACACATTCAGCAGATTATAAACTTTCCAATTATATTCACATTAAGTATGTTACATAAGGCACATTCCAGTTTGTCATATTCATAAGCATATTTTCATAAAGCATATGGAATGCCGCATGGCAAAGGCATGGTCAGAATTTTAGCAATAGCAGTCGGCCAACAAAATGCTCCGTCAGAACACAGATAGCAGACTTATTACTCATTTTACAAGTGCAGTTATTGTTTATTTCTCAGCTTTGGACTTCCTTCTGTCAACAATAATGAACAATTAATGAAAGGTAAAGATAGGGTAAGGGTATTTGTGTAGCCTGATGTACATATTTTTGCCATATTAGAATGAAAATGTCTGTCTTCACTGAAAAATCTTCTTTTCCCCATTTCTCTTTAATCAATAAATTTTGATAACACTTGAAATAGTCAGTTTTTTTCTCTTTTAGAGGCCCTTCATATTGTGAGACCCTAAACTGTAACTTAGTTTAGGCTCACCCCTCCACTGCGCTGCTGTAGGAGAAAAATCCAGCAGAACACTATTTGGCACTGAGGAATCCTCCTGCACCAGTGCAAAGCTTGTGTACTTACCCTAGGGAACAATGAGGGTTTGCCAATTGGTGTTTACCCCCAACCTGCCAAAATGTTTACAAACATTTCCTGTTCTCTTCTCTAAATATCCTAAAATATTGCATCACTAGCAGATACTGTAGTTAATAATGAAAACAAACATGTGCAGAACTCTTCTAAGTGGAAAACCTTGCCTGAAAACAAAGCTTTTTAAAAATATTTTCATTAAAATCTCTTGTCTGATTTTAAATTTTAAGCTGACATATTAAGCTTTGTAAACTGATTATGCTGTCCCCTTACATACTCATTTTCAGAAAAGCATTTAATCTAAGATACTTTTTAAAATATTAACTGTCTTGTCAATTACACAGAGATCACAGTCTACTGTACTGTAAATATTGTGTAAGAAGTGCTCTTCCATTTCCCGTGTTTATGTTAATACTTTTCAATTTTTGTATTTGTTAAGATCTGATGAGCTTATCAGCAATTGTGAGAGGACAAACAGTGTCTAATTTATTTAGTTTCTTGGTTTCCTTGTTTTACTTCTATAAAAGTTTGTTATTGATTTTGTTTTATAAGCAAATGCTCTTTTTGATGCCTCTTAATTTTCAATCAGACCCTGACTCCTGGTGGAAGGAAACATTCATGTATAGAAAAACTAACTAAATCATTTAAAATAAATGCTATGTTACTTTTTGAAAAGCCAAAAAAGAAAATAAGTAATGCTTTCAAATAAGCCACATTAACCCAGTAATAATGGCAGCTTTTAACATGCATTGTTTTAATGTAGGAAACAGTAAGTGTTTTGAAATAATTCAGTGTTTGGAATAAGATAGGAAACTAATCTCTTTCTATTCAATGCATATATGTGAAAACACACACATAAGTAGGTACAGAAATATTACCTAAACATGCAATATGTAACATCAATAAACTAATCAGTAAGAAAGGAATCAGTGGTCTCTTTAAACTTCATACAGGTAGTGAGAAAAGGTCAGGTTGGGATAACACCATTTGCGCCACCTGTAATTCCTGGGCATTCACTCTACTCCTCAGTAGTCAGTCTCACTCTCCACTCTTTCAGGGTCTGTCTGTTTCGCCATCCAAAGTTCTTGCCGTTTTTTCCTGTCTGAAATCTTCACTGTAGTTATAAGCTGTGATGCTCCCATGCCAAGCCAAACCAAATTGTTGAGCTCCACATGCTCTGAAGCAAAATTTCAGAGGGAATGATCCCTACATTACTTTTTAAGTATCAATAAATAGGAAGGGGGAGATATTTGAAGTAACTGTCCTATTTCCTGTATACCTGTAACAATCTGAATTGTCTGAACAACCCATGCCCCTTATAGTCACATAGAAAACACACAGTAACAGTCAGACAAACAGAAGGGCTATATAATATTTATGAAATAGAACAGACATTATGAACATTTCAGGATGGTTAATTTTTGTGGGGGTGGAGTGGAGACATGTGGGTGTTTGAAAAAAATCAGACTCATAATGGAAAACTAACTTTAACTGTGAATCAGCTATTGCTGCTCCACAAACACTAATTGTACATAGGGATCTCGAATGGTATCTAATATATGGTGTGCCAAGTTCAGAGGAGGACTTTATGAAAGTTTACCAGCTAGCAAACTACTGGCCACCCTGTGTACTTCATTTTCAACTTCTTCAGAGGATCTGAAACACAGAAAATCTATAATAACAACTTCACCCCTCATAATACAGAAAAAGAATCAGACAGCAACACCACAGTCTGCTGCTTTTGAATGAGAGAAGAGAAAAAGAGAAATACCATCAAAGAGATGTTTTGCACACACTGTAAAGTTGAATACTGGAGATCAGAACTACAAACACCAAAGAGATATAAAAATACTGGGAAACATTAACAATGAAGAAATTTCTTAGAGTTTAGCTGAAGAAAGTCAGACAATATAGGAAATATTATTAGGAAAGAGAATATTCTCCCTCACAGAATGTATGTAGCTGAGCTTCCGAATGATTTCAAAGATGAGGTACGAGAAGATAACGGTTGGACCAGCGTAATGTTCAACAGAGAACAGACCAAATTATAAGGTAACTTCCAATAATGGTATCTTATTATATGGATAGAAAAGTGTTTGCTATTTTGCAAAGACCTGTGTTTCTTATTAGCTGATAATCTACACTTTGGACAGAAGCGGTCATCAGCAATGGTGCCAGCAACACATTCTCTTGCCCTTTGAAAGCTCTGGATTAAATTTTATACCATTATTTTAATTAAAGAGAATGCCTGTGAGTGATACAGAAATGTTTTATCTTAATAATCAATCTCACTTATAAATATGCATATATTCAGTAGCAATTCTTACAATTTTTTATGAGAATTACAATAGTGAAGCCTCATATACAAAAGGGAATATGCTCTAGGTGCAAAGTGGTCAAAAATATACCTTTTAGTGGATGGATGTAGTTAGAGGTAATGGCAAAGTGCTTAAAGATGTAATAGGATCATTCTACCTCAGCAATATGAAAACTGTTTCATTAACAAGCCAAGTACAGTAAACCTATAATGCGCAGAACATAAATCCACTGTACAATGCAACATAATGGGATTTTTTTTGTTTGGAAGAGGCCTCAGTGTAGCCTATCAAGTTACTTGCCTATGGTTGTGTTGATTTAGATTAATTCATTAATATATTAATGGGTAGATTTAGTTTAAAGGTAACAGTTAAGAGCTGTAATGAAAAAAAATCCACCAATTATATGTCACATTAAGTATGTTACATAAGGTACATTCCAGTTTGTCATATTCATAAACATATTTTCATAAAGCATATGGAATGCCGCATGGCATTCTGCAGTACAATGTTCCCTGCTTGCCCAGTGCCTCAGACTGGAGTAACTGGAGACGGGGTGGCATATGTACCTGGCCAGAGGGCTACACTCAGAGGAGTGAGAAGCAGGCATTCTAAAGCTGTTCTCAGCATTCCCACAGGCCCTTTGTGTTAGCTTGACTGATGGCTGGGTTCAGGTGTAATACACTAGGCCTTATGTCTGCCTGTTGCAGTCTGTGAAGGCCCACTGAATACTAGCACAGCGGTACTCAACTTCTTATGGTGGCTATGCCACTGACCTGCCTTGGTACAGGTCCGTGCCCTTTCTTAGCTGGGGCCAGGGCATGTTTGTAAATAAGAGTCTAACAAGAGCCGCAAATTGGTGATCCTGCTGCTTGTACCTGTCTGTGTGCATATGCTGTTTGATATGGTGCCTCCCTCCACATAGCCAACCACAAGCCTATTGGTGCCATGCACTGACTGGGATGTGTGGCAGTCCAGATGCCCTAGGAGCAGCATATTGCAGTACAGTGCAGCCCAAGGGCTGTCTGGTGAATCAGGTTCCCCTGCAGTGCAGTGGTTCCTGCTCTAGGGCATAACAAAATGATTCAGCCTTTGAATACACTTTCCAATGAGTGCCATGTCTGAATTACAACCAATTAGAGGGCAAGGTTGCATTTGAATGAAAAACACACATAAGCTCACAGTCCAGGTCGAGTAATATGGGGCTGTATTTTAATCTTTGGTCCAGGCTGTAACAGGCCATTTGCAAGATCAGCAGAAGCTAAGGTTAGCAGATTTCCGTGGTTGACCTCCAGATGCAGGTCATAGCCCATTTATGGTTTCCTAGCACTGAAAAGGGGAACTTATGTCTGGGACATTTCACCCACATAGGATGGTAGGAAAATACCCTCAGACTCAGCAGATTCATCACTATATAAAAGTCCCAAAATAATTGGTTCTGGCTGAGCTGAGTAATCAGGACACAGGATGTGATAGATGACCACAAAGGCGCATGGTAACAAGTTGATGTGTATAAAAATAAGTTGAGAGCAAAGATACCTTGACCTATAGGAAAAGGACACTTCAACATTATAAACATCCCCTACTGAATATGCATCAAACATATCAGTGTCAGCGTCACATAGTATAAAAGGGGGACCCAAGTCTACGGGAGATAGGGAGAAGAAGATGTAGTCCTTGGAAAGTCCAGAATGATGGCCGCTGGAGATGGGGAAGGTGAAGATAATGAGAAATATGATGAGCTAACACCTAAGATTGTTCTAGAAGGAATGGTGTAAGCATATGGTATGGAAATATGCTTTCCCTATCTTATGAAATTGAAGTGTTTGTGACTGTGTTAACAGTATTAATAAATTATATTTGTAAATATTCAAGAGTTTCTAGAGTGTGAGTGTTGCAACTGTGAACATCAGGGTTCCCAATCATAGAATAATTGAATACTTGGCTTGATTCATGGACAAAGAACCTGTCAACCCTATAGGTGAGCAATTAGTAATTTAAACGTAATCTTAGATCAGACAACAACAGTGAATTACAATTAAAAATAAGATACTTCAGCACAATTATTGTAACAAGTGCTTTTTTTGTAAGAAAAAAAGGTGCTAGTACTCTGGGGCAACTTGTTGAGCAAAAAAACAAAAACGCGTTGGGGGCCGAAATTCGGTTGCAGCCCCTTTAAGAGCCACAGTGCTGTACTGGGATCCGGAAGAAAAAACGCCATGCATCCCGAGCAGGCTTCTGTCAGGAGCCAGGCCACCCCAGGAAAACAGGAGCCAGTACACATAGGGGAAATTCCATTCCCTTTCTGTGGGCTGGGAAAATAGGTGATGGTATGCCGTTCCGAGCAATACCGTCACAAAAAAAAAACCTGATTGTAACTATGATTACTGAAAAGTAACTTCAGTTTAACTAAAATTTCCTCCTATGAGAATTTTGTCACATTTCAAACTCAGTGCATATAAAGCGCGTTGAACCATTTGCTGATAATGTTATCTTGTGAAAATTATTATTATTATTATTAATAATAATAATAATAATAATAATAATAATAATAAAGAGTAGGAATTTCACAGTACACCTAAACTTCACAAAGCAATCTAAGGACCACGTTTCAAAACAGATATAAGATACTGAGAATCTGATTATGATTACTCAAGTGTATTTATTTTTTAATTGAATTTGCACACATGGATAGTATATTTCATTAAGTAATTTGCATGTGTAAATTTAGGTTGTGTGTGAATCAGATATTTTCACAGGTAAAAAAGTTAGTTGTTAAATTTATGTGTGCAAATACATACACATTCTTGCTGAAACTATCACAGCTGCCAAAACAGACCTAATGGCCAGCTTTGCCAAAAAAGTTGGTGAGTTTTAGTTTTGAGAATGCAATGCAAGCTAGAATCTGATTAGACTAGGGCTTCCTTTCTTCTCCAATTACTGCTTCCTAACAAATAAGGGAAGAATGAACAAAGGCATATAAATTAATTTTAGCTCTGACACTGTCCCCTAAGCTAAATATTTACAGACATGAAAAATGTTAAAAATTATAAACCAGGCTTTCAGATATAATAATTGAATAACCATGAATAAAGAGAATAATAATGTAAAATAAAAACTCTCTGGTCAGTCATAAATGATTAATTATTTCTTTAACGAGATTTCTACGGCATCAGATTCAAACTACATACTAGCAGTTACATATTTGTGTAGCCAACACATCCATGACATGCAGGGCAGAAACCAACTTTATATTCTGTGTTTGCACAATGGAATTCTGGTCCATGAATAGAACACCTAGGTGCTGACAGGAGTGGGGGGGAGGGGGGGAGAGAGAGGAGGAGGAGAAGGAGAAGAGACAACAGTATCTTTTATCCTTTGATCCCAATATTTTGCTGTTGTTCTATGTGCCATGGTAGAGTGCATCAGCCTGTGCCACTCTTCTCAAGCTGATTCCAATGCCACACTAACTTTTCCATTTCCAGCTCTGAATAAGACTGTGTACCCACCCAAACATTTTCACAGCACTTTTTGCAGTTAAACTTTAGAGGGTGTGTTTACACTGCAATTAAACTCCCATGACTGGCCTTGCAGCATCCCAGAGCTCAGTCTCCAGCTAGGGTTGCCAGGTGTCCGGTTGTGAACTGGACTGTCCAGTACCTGAGCTTTCTGTTTGGGAAACACATTGAATGGTTTTTGTTGAAACCATCTAGCAACCCTAGCTCCAGCACAAGGCCAAAATCTACACAGCAACTTTCCAGCTTTGCAGCCCCAGTCACTTGAGCCTGAGTCAGCTGACATGGGCCGGTCATGAATATTTCATTGCAGTATAAAAATACTCAGAGAGTCCCTTTTAAAAACTTGACACTGAGGCTTTGTCTATACTATCACTTAAGTTCAAGAGAGTGAAAAAACAGTGTCTACCTCATCCTATATTGCCAGGAGACGTGTTCCACTGACATATCCTTGGCCTCTAATTATGCGGATGGGAGAGCAGTTTCCTGTTTGCATAGCACCTCTTCACTTGACCCATTATAATTGCATAGCTGCATCAGTAGACTAGCCATTTAAGAATTGATTAGATATAAGATACTATATAATACAGATATAATATATTATACATGTTTCTGCATGCCCATTATAAATTCCATGTTATTCACGGCTTTCAAGCTAGTCCATAAATACTTCTCTAGAACAAAACTTGGATCATATTAAAAACCAAAGAAACAAAAGGCCATACGCAGCTCTTTTTTCATTTTGTAAAGTATCTTACAATTCACATATATGTATTTCTATGTAAAAATGCTGACAGCATAGAACATTGTTTTTTGAAAAAAAATATTTTCTAAAACTATTAATAGTACCTGTCCTAGTGCAGATTATAGATTTATAAACCAATAAAAATACTACAGTGAAGGGCTCTAGAATCTTATTAAGACCTTGTAAAATATAGTATGTCAGCACATTGTGATAGAAACCCCACAGCCAATGACAGTCTAAATGCAAGGAGAGAACAAAGACAGATGTCTGTGAACCACACAGCAAATTAAAATAAAATATTTTTTTAAAACCCTAAAACCAACCACTATTAGCTCAACAGATTCTTCCCACAATATATGTCAGAAGAGAAACAGAATAAATGTCATAAAATCTTAGGCAGCTATGACAGAATTCTGCAGCATTAAATTTGAGATTAAAAGTATAAATTATTCACAGAAATCTGTAACACTTTCTCGTAAGGGTCAGTAATAAATATTTTATAGAACAAAAATCAGAGACATGCTTATAAATTTATAAATATGTTATGGACGATGTTATAAACTCTTAATAAACTATAACTGACATTATTAACTATTCATAATAACTCTCTTAAAGAAGGACAGGTGCACACCATCAGGGTAATATTTCAGATACATTCTGTATATATCAACATTGAGATATATATACATGAATCTGGGATGATTTCTATCTGAGAGAATCAGGAGAGCCCAAGAAATAAAAATCAGGGTGTGTAGGAAAGTATTTCTTTGGGATGGATGCATATTTGTATTTACAATAGTCAAAAATGAAGACACCAAAGTTTTGCATTTATTCATTGGTTAGATAAAGTAGAGAACAGGAGCAGCACCAGGGAAGTTTTTTTAAGAGAATGTACAGAGAGAGTGCAATACATCAATGCACCTAACAAACATATGCTAAACTTATGCCAATAACTCTCCCAAAAAAGAACTAACAACCCATCAAAAACTCTTGCAAGAGTAAACAGAGCATAGGTAGAACTCCAGCATCAGTGTTGGGGCTATTCAATTTAGTGGAAAGGATTCAGAATTTATTATTAGGGGCCTACCAAATTCCTGACCATGGAAAATGCATCACATACTGTGAAATCTTGTCTCCTATTTGAAATCTGGCCTTTTGTGTACTTTTACCCTATACTATAAAGATTTAACAGAGGAGACTAGCATTTCACCCATTGGGAGTCCCAACCCAAATAAGGATTGTGGGGGGTTGAAAGGTTTTTGTAAAGGAGCTGTAGTAGTCCCACCCTTACTTCTGTGCTACTTTCCAACCTGCTTGATGCAAGATTGGTGGTTGCTGGGCAGACACTCACCCCTGAAGACAGACCTCCACCAGCAGTGATACAGAAGTAATGGAGGCAATGCCATCTCATGCCATCCTTGCTCCTGCAGTACTGCCTTCATAGCTGGGTGGCCAGAGAGTGGCAGCTGCTCACCAAGGGCCCAGCTCTGAAGACAGCAATGCTGCCCTAAGGGTAGCAATACCATACCATGCCATCCTTACATCTTTGCTGCTTCTGGCAGTGACGCTGCTTTAAGAGCTGGGCTCATGTCCAGCAGCCAGCCCTCTCCAGCCACCCAGCTCGGCAGGCAGCATTGCTACCAGCAGCAGCACAGAAGTACATGTGGAAATACCACAACCCCCCTAATAAGAACTTTGCAACCCCTACACAATCCCCTTTTGGGTCAGGACTCATACAGTTACACCACCATGAAATATCAGATTTAAATAACTGAAATAATGACATTACAATTTTTAAGATCCTATGATGGTGAAATTGACCAAAGCGAACTGTGAATTTGGTAGGGCCTTGTGGGCAGGTGGCATGTGTACACAGTCAATGCAAGCAAATCTTGGTCCCCAGAGACCAAGTATAGACTCTGTAGACCAGAACAGCTGAGCAGGAAGAGACTTTCCAGGACACAGCAAAGTAGCTGTAGCCTCTCTGTTGTTGAGAAAGATTAAAATCTCAGGGAAGGAGAACATCAAACTGGAGCAAAGGGAAACAGTCCCATAGTTGTGATCCTCTTTCCAGATGATGTCATAGTGGAAGAGAACGTCAATTACTAGAAATAGACAGGTAACAGAAATGGGGGATTTGGTTATTTGAAACATAGATTATTTGGGGGCTCCACATGTTTAACTGCCTTCTGGGTTTGTAGGTTGTGGACTTCTCAAGACTTTCAGAAAGGCTTATGGGCAAAGCTGTGGAGAAGCTAATGGTCATGGTATGTGCTGGAATCAATGACATAAGAAAAAGTAGCACAGAGGTCCTGTAGGCCAAATTTAGGCTGCTAGGTAACAAATTAAAAGTTCAGGACCACTGTAGTTGCATACACTCAGAGGCTTCTGGTGCCATACGTAAGACCAGTTAGACAGGCAGCACTGTGTGGGTGAGACTATGGTATTGGGAAGAGGGATTTAGGTTTACTGGAACTGGGAAACTTTTTGGGAAAGGAGGAGCCAATACAAAAAGGATGAGCTTCATCTCAGTACCAACAGAATCAGACTGCTGCCATATAAAACTAAAAATGTGACAGAGTTTTTAAAAGTAAGGAAGAGCACGCAGTTCAGATAGAGACATCCCCTAGAAGAGCACTTATTAAATGGTATACGCTGTATTGTAGGAAAGAGAAGAGGATAGAAGTTAATAAAGTACAGGTAGGAATTGAAGAGAAACAGTCACATGAAAATTGCATCACAAAAAGGCAGACTACAAAATAGACACATTTTATAAGTGCTTATATGCAAATACTAGAAATCTAAATAATAACATGGGTGAACTTCAGTTACTGTTATTAAAAATAAGGATATTAATATAACTAACATCACAGGAACTTGGTGGAACTATGATAATGAATGGAACATGATATCATTGCAAAAATGTATAGAAATGACTAGGTAGGTTGTGCTGGTAGGAGTGTGGTATTGTATGTGAAAAAAGCATAGAGTCAATATAGTAAACATCTTACGCATATCAAACAATAACACAGAATCTTTGGGAAAAGGAGTAAACAAAGAGGTGATAAAGTTTTCAGATGATACTAAAATACTCAGGATAGTTCAGCCCAAAGCTAAATGGGAAGAATAACAAAGACATCTCACAAAACTGGGTGACTAAGCAAGAAAGCAGCAGATGAAATTCAGTGTCAATAAATGCAAAGATATGTACATTGGGAAACATAATCCCTACTATAAGTACAAAAGCATGGATTTCAAATTAGCTGTTAGCACTCTGGAGTCATCATGTATGGTTCTCTGAAAACATCTGCTTGGGGTATGTCTACACTGCAGCGTTTTTCCAGAAAAATGGCCATTTTTCTGGAAAAACTACACTTACATCCACATTGCAATTGAGTTTTTTTGCCAGAAAGTTGAAAGAACAGAGGTTTTTCCAACAGTGGTAAACCTCTTTCTATGAAGAAAAAGCCCTTTTCTGAAAGAGCTCTTTCAGAAAAAGGCATGTGTGGATGGGGAAGAGGGGTTTTTGTTTGTTTGTTTGTTTGTTTGTTTAAAGAAGAGACCTCCAGGAAAAAGCACAGGTGCCCTGTTGGCCACTCCATCCATAGTAATCACAACTTAAATGCGAGATAGCATTCAACTATCTTTTGAAAAAGCAGATTGCTTTTTCGATGCACTTTTGCTGTGTGGACACTCTCTTTCAAAAAAAATTTTTCCAGAAGATTTCTTCCAGAAAAGCTTCTTCTGAAAGAAGCCTGCAGTCTAGACATAGGCTCAATGTGCAGCAACAGTTAAAAAACTTAACAGAATTCTAGGAACAAATAAGAAAGGGATAGAAAATAAGACTGAAAATATCATGTCACTATATAAATTCATGATATGCTCACACCTTGAATACTGTCTGCATTTCTGATTGCCCAACCTCATAAAAATACATTAGAATTGGAAAAGATACAGAGAAGGGCAACACAAATCATTAGGGATCTGGAATAGCTTCCATATGAGAGATTGAAAAGTTTGGGGCTGTTCAACTTAGAAAAGAGATGAATATGATAGAAGTCTATAACACCTATCTTGTGATGTGGAGGATGTGGAATGCTGTGGAATGTGGCTGTGGAATAGCGTGGAGAAAGCAAAGAGGGAAGTGTTATTTACTGCTTCATAACACAAGAATCAGAGGTCACCCAATGAAAGTAATAGGAAGCAGGTTGAAAATGAAGATGAGGAGGTATTTCCTCCCATATCATACAGCCAACCAGAGGAACTTTGTGCCATGGGAATGTTTTGCAGACCAAAAGCGTAACTGGGCTAAAAAAGAACTAGGTAAGTTGATGGAGGATAGGTCCATTCAAGGCTATTAATGAAGATGGTCAGCAACACAACCCAATGCTCCTAGTGTCCTTAATCCGCTGACTGCCAGAAACTAACTGTATAACAGGGGGATCACTTGGTAATGGCCATGTTATGTTCATTCCCTCTGAAGCATCTGGTCCCAGCCACAGTTGGAAGATAGGAGACTGGGCTAGGTGGAACATGGCTCTGACTCAGTGTGGCTGTTCTTATGGAGCACTGGGGTTGGCAATCCTTTGATTTTATCTAGATCAAATGAGGATTGTTCCTTCTCTGGTATTTGTTTTTGTGCTTAATCACCACTTATGCTTAGTTATAGCTTAGAAGCAACAAAGGGTTCTAACAGATTATGATTTGTGTGTCCAGCAATGGATAAAATTTCAACACTTCATCGGTGGCAGATGGAGACATGCACATAATTCACATTAGCAGTTATATTAGCTTTATTCCTATCCTCTACATACAACAGTGAAAATGTTCCCTTTACTAAATAAGAAATATTGTGAATACCATATATATTATCATTACCTAATTGCTAATATTTATTATCAAAGACCAATTGCAAGTTTTTAGGACCTACTATTGTGATATTATAAAATATACTTCAATTTGTAATTAAAGCCTCACTAAAGCCAAGAAGCAGGCAAGAGCCTTCTCCAAGTCAAAGCCTTCTTTGAACTATCATGCATATAACTATACTGTATTTAAATATAAAACCTGGCATGTAATTACACACATGATTACACAGCAATAGGGAAGATACTCTCCTTTTCCTTAAAAAGCACTTCAGCATTATGAACACAGAAAAAGAAGTGACCAGTGAAATTAGAATTGTCCATTAAAGTACAAAAAAACTTGCTAGCACTTTTGTTGTGTAAACTATTTCATTATTATCTATCTTATACAATTCTACACAATAACGGATGTATCACAGAAGCTGTATTTTCCATTGATCTACAGTATTTCTTTTCTCTCAGTGCCTTGTGTCCCACACTGTTAGCAAAGAAATAGGCTTTTAAAGGTGATTTACTCCTCTTAGAAATAATGAGGACCAGAAAAATGTCTCAAGAAAGATATAGCTATAATTCACTTGGATGCAACATTTTATACTATAGTGAAAACATATTGTATTCAGTACCAATGATTAAAAATGAGTTACTTGATTTATGAAAATTCCTATTAATGTAACGGATGTCTCCTTAATGCATAAATAGTGATACTGTGGGCAAATCCTTATTGCTGTTAATTGTCATAATTCCACTGACTTCAGTGGAGTATGAGAGTGTACATCAGCTTGATCTGCCCCTTTCAAAGCTGTCAAGGAAGCCAGAAATCACTGTCAATATGGGAACATCTACATAGCAGTGTTAGTTTGGAATAACATAGTCCGCGTCTACACAGGCAGTTATATTTAAATAATGTCAAAATACTGTCAAGCTGAAGGACTTCTTACTCTGACTCATGTAAACCTCAATGTACAAGAAGTAAGAGAAGTCAGAAGAAGAGTGCTCTATTTCGAAATAAAGAGCTGTGTAGATGAAATAAGCTATTTTGAAATAAGCTATTTTGACACAAGCTGCACAATTGACATAGCTCAATTTGCAAAGCTTATTTTGAGTTTAGCCCTGCGGTGGAGATGCACCCTTAGTCATAACACTTTTTCACGGTACAGTCTCATTACTAATTATGCAAATTAATAATGCATCACCATGACAATATTTTGATGCTTATAAGAGACTATTACCAAATTCAATTTGAAATCTTCACATGGGACAGCCCTGTAAACGCTGAACTATCCCATGAAATTCTGTATGTGTGAAAACACACATTAATTGGTAATAAAAAGAGTTGTCTTGTGTCAGACTATAGCTGTTACTGACACACTGAAAATAGCTAAGTGTGGATCCAGCCAGTAGCCACAAGCCTCCCTGATGTGGGGGAAAAAGCAACACAGTGTTAAGAATATTCTATTTGCATTTTAAAAATTAAAATGCTTATATGCCTCATCCTTGGAAAATAACCTTGAAAAGTAAAAAAATTGAAAAAGAGAAATAAACTGATCAATGTTAAACAGAACAAACAGTGACCCTTAACTGCTACAGCATACTGGGAAGGACATAAATACTCCCGCTCCTAACACATAATCCATAGGTCTTTTCAACATAAGAAGGGGTCGGAATATCATACGGCTCATTTCAAAATTGTTTAGAAATGGACTGTATTTAATGAACATTTAAACTTTGTTTAGTGTTAAGTATAAAGCATTTATTAGGTCCTATTATGCTCAGCAATTTACTTCTCTGGAAGATTAATTGAAATCAAGCCCTATTATTATTCTTCAACCTGTCGATGTAGAAGACCTTCTGCCCTAAGTCAAGAGTCCTACTATTTGAGCTAATGAGAACCCAATTACTTGATACATGAGAGCTTTAACAACAGTTCACAGTGAGTCGCATCCTTGTTCCCTGATTAGTGAGACATACCAAGCAAGAGGCCCTCTGGCTTAACTACAGAGTGCTCTGGTGTATTACTATTGTCCCTTTGCATTCAAGCCAATTCGTTGTCGTGAATAGATAAAGTGCTTATTTCCCCTGGCCTGGGATTCAAACTCAGAGAACTTACCTTAAAACTTATCACTCGATAGAGCAGGGGGCTCTCTGTCGCCTCAGTCTTAGGTATTTGTTTGTATACACTGGGAAAGTAACTTGATTGTGGCAGTTTTTTCCTCTCTAGTACTGGCAGGGCAAAGAGAGAAAAGAGAATGCATCTCCCCTCCTCATTGACAGTTATTCTGTTTGCATTTTGGCACAAACTGAGGGGCCCTCATTCACATCTTCTGCCTTTAAAGGCATAATGTCATTCCCCAATAACAACAAAAAATGGAATGTCTAGCAACATATCTACAATCAACACTCCTGACCATTCCTCGAACTTTAGGCGAGGTCTACACATCACCCCTGTCGGCAGAGGGATGTAAATAAAGCACACTGAAAGAGCAAATGAAGCGGGGATTTAAACATCCATGCTTAATTTGCATAATCACGTTCTGGCGCTGTTTTGAACAAGTGCCATTTCAAAACTGAAACCGCAATTTAGACGCGGTTCTGCCAACAGCAGGGTGATTTTTTGACAGATTTTGTACTCCTCAAAAAATGAGTACACAGGATCTGTTGAAAAATCATTCCACTGTTGGCAGAACCGCGTCTAAACCGCGGTTTCAGTTTCGAAACGGCACTTGTTAAAAACAGCACCATAACGTGATTATGCAAATTAAGCATGGGATGTTTAAATCCCCACTTCATTTGCTCTTTCAATGTGCTTTATTTACATCCCTCTGCCGACAGAGGGGTGATGTGTAGACCTCGCCTAAAGTTCGAGGAATGGTCAGGAGTGTTGTCTATTAAACATGATTTTATGTCAGGGATATGGGGGAGCAGAGCAGATTTTATAGAATTATTATTTAATTGATCCAGCCTGTGGAGGCCCCACCATTCTCCCACCCCCAGGCCAATCAGGACCTAGAGACGGGGCAGCACCTGGCTCTTAGACTCAATCCTGGCAGTTGACTCTAAACGCTGCATGCCAGAGGGCAGGGAGTGAGAAACTTCACGTAGTCCCCACCTGCCCCCAGGGCAATCAGGGCTTTGGGGCGGGGGAAGAGCGCAAAGTCTCCCACCCTGCAAGGGGCTTTTAAGCGCTGCATGCTCCTTGCAGGATGGGGGAAGGATGGGAGGAGACTTTGCATGCTCCCCCTGCCCCCAGACCAGTCAGAGCTTGGGGGCAGAGGGAGTGTGTGAAGTCGCCTCCCGCCCTGCCAGGAGCACACAGCACTTAAAATCAACTACCAGCTGCTGTTCAGCTAGTAGTTGACTCTAAGCACGGTGCTCCCTTGCAGGGCGAGGGCAGGGAGTGAGAGACTTCGTATGCTTCCCCTCCCCTAGGGCCTGACTGACATGGGGGCACAGAGGGGAGCACATGAAATGGGCACCTAGCAGGAACCCCAGCTGTTCTGCACAGCTGGCAGTTCTCTCTGGCCGGTAAGGACAAAGACTTCATGCGCTCCCCCACCCCCAGACCAATCAGGGTGTGTGGGTGGGGAAGCATGGAAGTGCCCTGGCCCTGCCTCTTCCACCTGAGGTCCTACCCTTTTCAGGGCGGCCCAGGGCCACTTCAAAAATTTCTGAAGTGGCTCCTGGTCAAAAGTTACAAGACCATCCAGCTCTGCCAAACCAAAATACATATATTTTTAGTGCAAGAGCATTATTAAGAACAATAAATGTACCAGAAGTCACTGTCTTCACATAGTTGGTCTGATAAGACAGAATCTCTTCCAACCCTTCAGCAAGGGTTGGCACTATTCTGTGGGCAAAAGGTCCTGTCTGCTTGTCAAATCTAAATGAAGCCCCCTGACTCTGTTGCATCTGAGCCTTTTATGCAAAAGTCTTGCTTTGCCCTCTAAAAATAGATAAACCCAGCCCCTCTTTCCACTCCCCAGCAGGTCAAAATTCAAAAGCTAGGGAATTTACACACCTAGCCTTGAAATTTTGCATCAGTCCCCCAAATAATTCCCAATTCTGAAAGACAATCCTCAGACCACTGCTTGTGAGCCAGAAACATTCATTTGAACATATGTATTGATATAAAGAGCTATGAATATTCTATCCTTCTCAGTATGATGAATTTTTGAGGGTTCATGCTTTAAACATGAAATATATGGTCCCCAAAAATATAGCATATGGTTTTAATATCTATCATAAAAGCAATCAAACAGAAATCTGTGGCAGGTTTTGGAAAGAGCTGATTTGAAATTGAAACAGTGGTGAACTCCAAACCATTAGCTTTCCAGCTATGGCAGCAGACTCTGTAAAAATCGTATTTTCTACTTGAAGAAGGATATTATTATTATTATTGTTTTAAGTATTAGGGTTCTGGATGTTCCTCCTCCAAAGTTCCAAGCTTCCTTTTGGAAGTTGGGTAGGTGCTTTTATTATTGGACATCATCATTTTAGAGGAAATAAATTACTGTCTGTACTCATCTATGGTGCACAACAAAAGAAAGAGCCCTGCATAGTGTGCACTGTGTGCAAACTGTAATGAATAAATATTCTTACAGGACTAGATACACAGAAAAGTCAAATAAATTGAGCTGATTTTTCAACAGAGAGATTAAGATTGAGTCTTCAGAGTTTAATCCAATCCCTAACTATTAGAGGTTAGAAGGAGACCTAATGTACATAGCTGATTATTCCACTTCTGCCCAATACTAAGTTTTTTGCAACTTCCTCTTAAGCATCTGGTAGTAGCTATTTTTGGTGAAAGGATATTAGATGAGATGAGCTACTGTTCTCATCAATTATGACAACTCCTATGTTCCTATGAGATTAGAAATCCACTAAAGACCCTGCTATGCCCATCTAATTTACCTATAAAATTAGATACCATAATGAGTAGGTGTTACTGAAAAATCCTAAAACAGATTGCATGGCTTGACTGATGAAGGACCTTATCCATAATCATTATTTGGCGTGCAATCTTAGATTCAGAGTGTAATCCTGCACAACCAAAGTCAATGGAGGTTTTGTCATTTACTTTAATGAGAGCAATATTGAGCACTCAGGCCCAATAGTTTTTTCTTTGATCATATGAAATTCCCATATAATAAATCGGAATTGACAAACTTTCAAATTAGCAAAGCAGGATTTGACCAGCAAAACAGTACTTTGCTTGGGAAATAACTAAAGATTTTTGTTGTTGATGTCCTTGTACAGAGCTGAAATACTTTTTCAAAGCTTTAATGTCTGAGGCTTGTGCATGTAACCTTATGTTCTTCCTTTGCTCTCTCCAGCTTCAGATTTCTCTTCAAGTATATAATTTAGAAGAAAACTTAACAGCATAAATTCAAAAATTCAGAACTGTGGCATTCACTACAATGAAACAGTAGGTGTGTCAAATCTGCAGGGCACAATCTAAACATCAAAAAATTGGAGGTGAACAGGGAGTGCAGTGCACAAGGAGCTGCCTGATTTTCCTCAAAATGCAATGAACATATAGAATAAGCTGCAAATAAAGTCATTGAAATAAGCAGTCTAATTAGTTAAGGAGAAAACCACACAATTTTATATAGATAAGGCAGATAGACAAAGACAATAAATAAGCAGGGAGGTGGAATTAAGATATATTTAAATGAGATACGTAAAATAAAAGGGGATGTGATTGCAAGGGAGGCTACTTAGAGTGAAAGCATGTCCTATCCCCTCCAAGTTTACAGAAAGTTGGAATGCCTCTGTTGGCTGTTATAAGTAATTTGAACTTTATTTGAATTCCCTACCTGGTCTATCTGTTCTCTGGCTTACAAATATATTTCATAAGCCAACTCTAAAAACAAACCGTTACTATGATAGTGGGACAGAATCATCTAAATCGCTGCTTTAAATCCAGACCAGGATAGCAGTGAATTAAAATTGCTAACAAGTGACAGCTTGCTGGGGTCACGTATGACATGGACTGGTAATCTCAATCCAATTCCTTGTCATCAGATGTAGGGTTGCCAGGTGTACGGTTTTGAACTGGATAGTCCAGTATTTGAGCTTTCTGTTCAGGAAACAAATTGTGAAAATATAAATGTTCGATATTTTCTAAATAAGATGTAATGTAGGTTGTGATGTAATGACAAGTGTGTCCGGTATTTTTGTTGAAACCATCTGGCAACCCTAATCAGGTGTCCATATCAAAAGAAAAAAAGCATAACTGGCACCCTGCCTGGATGTCTCAGCAGAGAAGCCAAAGACTGAATTGGCTTGAAGACCACTGGCTTATCTCACCAGAGGTAATCATCCAGGTGCGAGGTGAGGGTTGAAATCCTGGCCCCACTGATGTCAATGGCAAAATGCCTGTTGTCTTTAGTGGGACCAGGATTTCACTCAAGGCACATTGGCACAGCAGTGAAGGAGAGCCTATGATGCCCTTGCCCTTACTGTTCCATGGAAAAATAGAACAATTCAGTCACTGGGATTATTAGTCCATGTTCTTTCATAGATATTGCATTCTCTCAAAACATACAAGAAAAAATACTAGTGCATTTTCTTTGGACTTACACAGTGGTCTCTCTCTCTCTCTCTCTCTCTCTCTCTCTCTCTCAGAAAAGTTCCAGACATAGGACGTATAACTTTAAAGGAACTAACACAGAAGGTATGAGAGAGTAGGAACTGGTTTGTATGGCTATTTTTTTACTCACTAGTATCAACAGAATTTATGAAACTATCTATTGCATGTAATTACTTTCCATAGCTCAAGCCTGTCTCCTCTTGCCCTTGCTGTGTGCACAGAACCCTCAATTACATTAATGAAACCTGCACACGTGCTTTGTGAGGAGAATAAATCCTCTCTGTCATTTTGAGAATCAGGCACTTGAACCAAGCATACAACGTGAGTCCACAGGTCCATGTAGCAGTGACTTATATATTGTGTAAAGACTTAAACTAAGGATCTTGTCCTATTTTTGCCTTATAAACAAGTTTTCTCTATCCTACATAGTCATGATCTATTGTGCATATTTACACATAAGAGGTGTTACCTAAATGTAAGTTAATCTTGTTTTGTACCATCACAATTAATTTATGGAAACAATTCTTTCTGAAAGCATTTACATGTGTAGCTTTGTTTAATTAAAACAGAACATTTGCCATCTACAAATGTCACTGCCATCTGGTTGCACAAAGATTTGGAGTTATGCATTTTCAGAAGAAAACCCATCTATGCACTCACCTATCAACTATCAAAATTCATTCCAGGGAGACAGCAGTGTTCCCTCCTCACCCTTCAACATGAGGAAGCTAGCAAACGTTATCAGCTTTAATTAGCATGAAAAAACCTTAAAAACAATAAAATAATAGACATGTTCATGAGAGATAATTATGTCATGTAAACAGGAGCATTCCCCAAAGTGCTGCTGGCTCCATTAGAAAGACCATTTCTCTTCTCAGTGAATGTTGCAGACATGCAAGATGTGAAAAAATGGCACCATTGTCATCAGTGTTAAAAGCACATGATATGTATGAGGTTCCCGGCAAGGCACTGACTGCAATAAATTACTAAGTGTGTGTTCTGTTTTCTGAAATGGGCTCAATTCATCATTTTATTGAAAAGGTTCCATTATGCTAATGTCTTATAAAATCACTTTCTGCTGTTGCTCGAAGGTCGAGAGAGGATATAAATTTTTACATTTACAACCAGGAAGTCGTGTAGCACAGAGTTACGAAGGGTTAATAAGCCTAAAAGAAGACACACTGGATCTGAGTCAACTTTCAAGGACTTTGTAATGTCAGTTTTTAATACAGCCCCAGCAAAAGTGCAAGGTACTTCCAAGTTGACATAGCTGGTATCACAGAGATTCTGTGGGATAATATGCATCACTGGAATAATGTACAGAAGGATACAGCTT
Organism: Pelodiscus sinensis; assembly: GCF_049634645.1. NCBI lineage: Eukaryota > Metazoa > Chordata > Testudines > Trionychidae > Pelodiscus > Pelodiscus sinensis. The sequence goes on from NC_134713.1 coordinate 115,067,933, forward strand.
GCTCAGGAGGGATAGGCAGGAAAAAAGGGAGGAAGTGTTGCTTTATATATTAAAATGTATACACTGCTACAGAGCACCTAACTAGGAAGAAGAGGTGGATGAGGCTTTTTTTTTTAAAAAAAAACAACTAACGAAATCATCCAAAGCACAGGCACTAGAGAGGCACTTCAACTATCCAGACATCTGTTAGGAAAAATAACACAGCAGGGCACAGATTACCCAAGTTCTTGGAATGCATTGGAGACAATTTTTAGTTCAGAAGGTGAAAAAGTTTCTAGCAGGGAGGCTGTTCTAGATTTAATTTTAACAAATAGGGAGGAACTGGTTGAGAATTTGAAAGTGGAAGGCAGTTTTGGTGAAAAGTGATTATGAAATGATAGAACAACGAGTAGTCCTGTGGCACCTTTGAGACGAACAAAAATGTATATGTATCATGAGCTTTCATGGGCAAAACTCACTTCCTCAGTCTCTGCTCATCTGAGGAAGTAGGTTTTGCCCATGAAAGCTCATGATATATATATATATTCACGATACTATATTGTGGAGAGAGGTGAGGAGGTGCCCCACAGGGAGCAGCAGGTCCTCTTCCTGCAGAGCCATAAGGGCAGCCTACAGTGCGTGCAGCAGAAGGTGTGGTTCAAGAGCTGGCAACTGCTTTCCAGCAGGTCATGCTCCACGACTGAGTGCTGAGGTGTCTGCAGGGGCAACCAGAGCAGGCAGTGAGAAGGTTTTGCTGTCCCTCAAGAAGGTAGGCAAAAGTGAAGAGCCTGAGACATGGCTGTAGAGAGGAGTCCCTTTAAGTACAAGTTTCAGCTAGCCTCAGGCAGCAGCTCCAGGAAGTGACTACTGTCCTGATTAGAGTGCTTATGTGGGGCTTTAAATGTGATTCAGGTTCTAATCAGTGTGGGCGCTCAATTTTGAAATAGTTCAGTGCTTCTTCAACGGGCATTTGGAATATGGATGTACTATTTCGAAATTAGCTATTTTGGGAGTATTTTTCTGAAATAGCTTATTTTTAAATAAGCATGCAGTGTAGACATAGCCTGAGGTGCTAAAGGGATACTCTGTAACTTTAAAAAACAATGAGTAACACAGCTACCCCTCTGAGACTATGAAAGGATAGAGCTGAAAATTCTAAGGAATCTTCTAAGGAGGAAGAAAAGTGAAATAAAAACAACTGATTTCTTCAAGAAGACAGACATTAGCAAACTAAGGTAGTTGGTAGATAAGATCCTATGGGGTAACAACTCTAAGAGGGAAAACAATTGAAGACAGTTGGCAGTTTTTCCAAAAAAATATTAAGGGTAAAAGAGCAAACTACCCCATGGTGTAGGGAAGATAGGAAGTATAGCAAGAGACCAGGAAATCTTCAATGATCAAAACATAAAAAAGAAGTCCTTCCAAAAGGAGAAATTAGGTCAAATTACAAGGATGACTATAAACAAATAAGTATGGAATGACAAAATTAGAAATGCTAATCCCTGAACAAGCTCAAACTAGCTAAAGATATAAAAGATAACAAGAAAACATTCTTCAAATATATTAGAAGCAAGAAGAAAACCAATCACATGGTAGGGCCCATTACTCAGTGAGGGAGGAAAAACAATAACAGAAAATGTGGAAATGACAAAGGTGCTTAATGACATTTTTGTTTTTCATGAAGAAAGTTGGTGGTGATTGGATATCTAACATAGTAAATGCCTGTGAAAATGAGGTAGGATCAGAGGCTAAAACAGGGAAAGAACAAGTTACAAATACTTAAACAAATGAGATGTCTTTTGCACAATCCTGGATATCAAAGACATGATAATTCCAGAGGACCATGGAGAGGTACAGTGAGAGTAGAGCGATGGGCATGTGGGGTAGCTCAAGAAGAGCACACTGTATCCTTGCATATGGTGCAAGACAGGCTGTGGCTACAGGCCATGTTCTCCTGGAGGCATTTTGCTTGAGTAAGAGACAATGTCTACTGGCGTTACCACTGGTTGACTGCCCCAACACTGCAAGGTACAATGCTCTAAGAGCCACAATTTAATTTATATTCTAATACTGACAAAGGATTGAGCCTCAGACAGATGTTGCACTTTACCTTTAAATCAATAACTTTTCCAGGCTCCAAAAGAACATATACTAAAATAGTACACCTAACTCTGTATTTTCTTTGAACTTACATTTAATTAAATTACTTAATTCTTCTACTAGAAAAAACTGTCAGTGCACCAAATCATAAAATACGATAGAAAACTGACTAGTTACATGAATTCATCTGCTGAAACAGTACATTTGCTGTGTACCAGATAAATTATTCCCTTTGCTTGTAAACAACGGAGCTTCCAATAAATAAATACCTATCCGAAGAACTGAATTACTATACACCTTTGCAACTCAGTATTAAACAGATTATTAGTTCATAAAGAGAAAAAAACCCCAAACTCTATTCATATATACTCCTATAAAAGAGAAAGAAAAAGTAAATTAAATATAAATACTCTGGTGATTGCTCATCATTAGACCTTGAACTTGATAAAGCTTTGAAAAAATATGAGCTATTTAATGCAAAATGAACAGGATATTGTTTTACTCATTTCAAGTATTGATTCACACTCATCAGTATGGACCTAAAGTAGATTTAATTAATGAATGCATTTTATCATTAATTCATCAATGATTTCTCTCAATAAACAAGAGGAAATAGCCCCAAAACTCTTTATATGGTTTAGGTTTTTTTTCTTAAACGTGCTAGTAAATCACAGAGATTTCTGCACGGAACATTTTTTTTCTTCTCTAAATGAATGGTAAACTCTAGATATCCAGTTTTCTGACACAGCAGGCTAAAACAGGTCATGAGCAAAAAATAACTGCACCGTTGTACTTGTCTTCATTTTGTCTGGTTCAGTTGTTGAGCAGTTATACAGGTTCATGTCCCACAGTATCAGTATAGATGTTCATGCAATGCTGGAGGCCATTTTGGATGGATCAGTGCCCACGTTTTGATGATATTTTCAAGGAGATGATGAGAAAAAACAGCAGTATATTTTAGAGCGAGGAATACTCAGACTAATGCCATATTAAAATAGGAAAGTGGAGATGAACATCATGCTATTACCTGACCTGGAACTAATTTGACAGTATATGTTTAGAATTACTTGTCACATTTCTAAAACTACTTCAGAAACTTGGGTTGCCCACTTGCTTCAAGCAAAATTAGGATACAAAGCACTTTCTTATCCTTTACAGGCTTTTTAACAATTCAAATCACAAAGCTAAGCTGTTTTATTACGGTATTTGAGTGAGAAGATGCTTTCAAAAATGTCATAGATTATTAAATGCCACAAGATTTTTAACAATTACATAACACAGAAATATTCATATAACTACAATAATATTCTGAATTAAACATACATTTTCTTACATATCAAAGTATTACCTTTTCTAAGGAGGTTATTTGTACAATTGTAGACATGGAAATCCTAGATCTTAAATTAAGGTCTCTCTCTCTCTCCTCCCCACTCTCTCCCCACATACACAGTAAACATTTTGGATATTCTACCTAGCCTAACTCAAAATTTCTAGCATTACACAGGAAGGACATACAAAGGAATAACATAATCTCCACAGCTCTAGTAAGGCCTTAACTAGCAGCATGAATAAGAAACAATACCAAACTTGAGTGTCTTATTCCTATTTTTTACCTGTTTCTAGGCCTGTTGCAATGGACACTGGTGCACATCCTATGCATTCCTAAGGCAGGATTCATGGAAAAAGACGTTCTGACACAGTGGCAGCAGCAAGACTGGGTTAAGGGATAACCACATTGCTGTAGCAGCTATATTAATTTGCTCTGTCCCTTCTTTTAGACATTCTTTCTAGTTTCTCAAATATCAACTTCCCAACTCTCTCCATATTCTGGTGGTCAGGTCTGTTTCACTATGATGAAAGCTGATACTTTATTAGGAACATGGTTATCAATGGGATATCTGGACCCAGTATTTAAAGTGTAGACACAGGCTTAGTATAGCTGCATCTTTATTTTGCTCATAGAATAAACTACCCAGCTACATCACAGATAGACCTAGTTCACCAACATGGGCAGTCTACATTCAGTTACATCATCATCTTGCTGTTTGGATACTTGCTATAACAAATGGGCACACTTTGTTTTGTCAGAGACCTTGTGGAAATTTTGGAGTGTGAAAGTGATGAAAATGCCAGGGAAATATGCAGATGTGCCACAAGAAGTCTTAAATGTGTAAATTGCCCTGCAATTTCAGGCAGTTATTAAGCTCATATAAATATTGCATGCAGGGACACTCAATCAATCAATCAATCAATTAATCGAAGACTCCAGCAGTTCACATCACAGTACTTCAGACAGCAAGTCCACACGCATCATATGGCCCCAAAAGATTAGTTTTAAATTAGCATGCGCCCCTCTTGTCTCATTACTCATTCAGAATGTGAGATGTGCATCATTAAGCTAGGTACTAATTTGTTCTTAAACTGCACTCATTCATCATTAGTTGGCAGTGAGAGGTTGATAAAGTCAGTTGTGGAACACTTCTGTGACCCACCCATGAATTGTACACTTTCTGCATGATTTACTTATGACACTCTCTAGAAAGTTATTTTAACAATTTTGGTAACCCATATTGTTGTAAAGATGATTTTTTTGGTCAGGTTAGTCTCAGAGGTTCCTGTTTGCTTTATTTCTAAAATTGGACTCTTGTGCTTCTACAAAAAGGTGTTCATATACTTCTCTATTAAATGGTATCTTCAATGAATTACCAAAAATAGTCACCTCAGTACTATAGTGTTCCATGGAGAGATTACTACTCATACAAGAGATGCATAGTTTTCAGTGGGGATTATAGTAAGGATGTTCCTCTTAGATGACTGAAATACTATTTTAGGGATAACTTCTAAGATAAATTGAGGCCTAGGAATCTTTCAAAATTCAGTTTAATTATTAATACACTTCCTTTACGCCCCTATATATAGGCCAAAAATGAAACATGGTTATGGTAAACTGTAATTTTGTGTATAAGAACTTTTTAAACCTATGCCATGTCAGCTCTCATCATATGTTAATTTGTGTCTGTCGTGACTTTACAAAACTTTAATAGAAGTATTTTAATAACATTTATGAACATAAATCTTCCATAAAACTTATAAACTAATTAATATTTCAATGCATGAGCTGCCTAACATTCTAGTGAAGTAAACTGGGTTCAGCTTCAGTTACAAAAATAGAGAGTGGTTGCTTCTTTTACCTGCTTTATTCATCGGCAATACTCAACAGCATCAGAAAAGTTAAGAGGAGGAAAAGCAAACCACTCAGTTCACCCCCAAGCATAAATACAAGGTACCCTGCTAGAAAACACATCAAAAGCTCAATTGCATATTCACAGTAGATTACTGACATTGTATTGTCTGTTTAAAAGACTAAAATAAATGACCCCACTATGAATGACAGGTTTGAAATGTCAACTCTAAGTTTTAAATTGTACAATCTCAGTAAATTACCTGATTTGACAACTGGAAGGGAAATGCTGTTGTCTGTAGTATCCAGAATAATAGCCAGTCCTGCAGAATAAGATGGGAGGACACTGGTACTGAGGTCTATACGTGTTAGACTTTCAGGCTCTTTTTCCACACCTCCTAAAATACCAGTGGCATTGGCACTTTCAACACCAGCCCTTTTCTGAATACTTTCTCGTGGACTCTGAACAATATGAACTATACTCTGCTGGGCCAGGTCACAGTTCTGCAAAACAAAAACAAAATCCCAAAATATGATTGATACATATGGGAAAATTCACTGTCTCCAATTTTGTATTTTAAGCCATTTCTAATCCACTGTGTGTGGAATTTCAATAAGCATTAACAGAGCTGAAAAAAAAGTGATAAGTGTACATTGCAAGAATTAGGATTACTTGCACTGTCAACACAGTTACAAATGCTTACAAATTCTCAATATTTAACAAAGAGATGGCGGACTAGAGCCAACAGCTTTGAATAATTTGGGGGTTGAACAGAAAGAATTGTTATTAAATCAGATGCTAAGAAACTGTAATATATAAAATGTATTTTTATAGATAGTGATGAAAAAGTTTATAATATTAATATTTAACAAAGAATAAGTGATCCTGTTTTACTAACAGTTTAAAGCATTCACAACAATGCTTGAATTAGTGTGCGTGAGGAATGAATGAAGTAATACCTAGGGTTGCCAGATCCTTTCACAAAAAATCCTGAACATGGCGGGGAAAAAAATTGGTTGAGGGAAGAAAAAAAAAACAAGTAGTTGCTCCTTTAAATTCCCATGCTCCCCACTTACCCCGCCCACACCATCTGAGAAAAATAGAAAATACCAGAAGTTTTATATGTCTGGTATTTTCTGGTTTTTTTTACCGGACAGAAGATGCAATTACCGGACTGTCCGGGTAAAAACCAGCCACCTTGCACCCCTAGTAATGCCATCCTCCCACTTCTTGATGCTACAGGTTGGAAAACTGAAAAAAAAAAGTGTTTTTTTTTCTTCAGTTCAAACATTGTGCATCATACATAGGAGTAAACACTACAGCTACATCATTTTAGTTAATCATTCACAAACATGTTTGGAAGCCTTGTTGTTTAGACTAAAAAAGTAGGTTCATTTATTTGTTCTGTATTTAAGAGGGGGCTGCACCCCTGCTTGCTACACTCGCCAACCCTCCTCTCATTGGCCATTTCCATGGCTAGAGTTAATAGCCTGTTAATCTTGCACTATGCCCAGCTATGCTCTCTGTGGACCCAAGTCTCTTACACCCTTCTCCGCTCCCACCCACCACACCCCTGGATGGGCCCCTCAATCTAAATGCTCTCAGCCCATCCCACCCACTCACGCCCTTTAAATGCCAGCCAATCTCCCCTATGCCACTCCTGCCCACCCGCCAATAAAATGTGTCAGGAAGGGCTATGCTCTGTGGTCTTGGGGGCCTCACATGTAAACGAAAATCAAATGCAACCAGTAAAATGGGGCCAACTCCAAACAAATCCCCTTCATTCTGGGTGCTCCTGGGTACCTGGCTTGCTAGCAAAGGGAATGGGCTGGGTTACATGCGAGCAGTCAGGTAGGGAGAGAATTCCCCACTCTGCGCGCCCCACTCTGTGCATCTTTGCAGGGCGGCAGTGTCCAGATATGCCCTTCCAGCTGGAAAGCAAGCTCCCATTGCAGGGCTGGGACATGCTCCATATGGACAGAGTACTACAGAGAGACATGGAACTGGGGGAGGCCCCAGTTCTATGCATCCACACCCTACTGAGAACCAGATTTGAGTCATACGGGAAGAGAGTCCTCTGGGGTAATCTGGATGGTTAGTCCTTATCCTGGAGCTCCATGGCCCACAGGCCCACCCCCTTCCTTCCATCCATCCCTATCTCCACCTTGATCCTCCACTCCTACACCCACCATCCTCCCTAACCCCTCCCCACCTCTTACTGCCTACCCCCCTCCTTCCATCCCCACCCTCGCCTCCATCCTCCATTCCTACACCTTCATCCCTCTGCCTTCATTCCCACACCCACCATCCTCTGTAACCCCTCCCCACCCCACACTGCCCATCCCCCTCCTTCCATCCCTACCCCCATCTCCATTCCTACATCCCCATCCTTCCCTAGCCCTTCCCCCTCTACACTCCCACACTGCCCATCCCCCTGCCTTCATTCCTATACCCTCCCCAGGCCTACATATATCCTAGCTCCCTTCCTACACACACCGTGCCCCCTTCCAGAAATTCATGAAGCAGCGCATCCCTCCCAGGAGCACAATCGAGCTAGGCAGCACAGCCCTGGCCTCCGCAGCAGGAGCCACAGCCCACTCCCAGCCCAGCCTTTCCAAACAGGCCTGTTGGGGCAGCTTTGCCCTGTGGTGAGCCCAGGGAGTGCGGAGCACAAAACCACTGCTCCAGAGAGCTGGGGAAGCAGGTGGGGTGCAGCATCACAGTGCTGTCCCCAAAGGACTAGGTGTGTAGCGTGGCCAACACCTTCTCAGCCTGTGGTGGGGACAGGAGAGTGTGCCTGAACCAGGGACCTGGCCATGGGTCACTGGCATACGCTGGAGCTGCTTGCTCAGGGGGAGACCTGCAGCACGGTCCCCAAGCACTGTCATGGGGGACAGAGCAAAGCCGTGCAGCAGGCGCGTGGGCAGGCTGGGGTTGAGGCCCAGAGGGAGGCAGATGCTGCTCCAAGGGGCATGTGTGGATGGAGCCACCATCCCTCCCCATTTCACGGAGCGGTCAGTTGGTCAGGGCTTTTGAGGAGGAGTCAGCAGGGAGAGGGAGGCAGGATGCAGAGTGACATGATGATGTCACTTTGTCATCCCACAGGAATTTTTTTTATATTTATAGAGACAATTGCTATTAATTAAAATAAAATTAAAATAAAAAAAATTTTCTGAAAATGAAATAAAGTTTTAAGACAGTTAATAATAAGGATTGAATGTATTAAATGTAACTTGGAAATCTAAAAAGTTTATGAAAACCTGATAATTAATTGTGCTTTGCTGGATTTAATTAAACATTTTTCTTCAAGTTTATTATACACTCTTTAGGATCCCAATCTCTATATTTTTAAATCAAGATATTGCTTTCCGTTCTCTGACCTTCTGGTAATCCTGATGATATCAGATCATGTAGGTACTTTTGAATTCTTTGAATTACTGCATGTGCTCCCTCATATGCTTCCTCACATTTTTGTGTGTATGTGGACCACAGCTTCCTGGTTAATTAGAATCAACTATTCTCATGTGCTTTCACAAATTTGTTTTTTGTCCCCACAGTCCATATAATAAGTCCTAGGATCAATTTTGACAATTATCTTGGGTTCGGTCATGAGCCACTTAGTGAGCATGTGCCGCAGAGAAAGAGGTAGGCAGTGTCCTTGAGAAATGATAATTATTTCTTAGCTCCCAATGTACCTTATCACTTTAACCTAGTATTAAATATCAACTCTATGCAAATTCTGCAGCTGTTTCCATAGTTCACATTCAGCTGGGATCTTGAGAATCAGAGGGAATTTACAGTTATGTTAAAGACATCACAATCACTAAAATCTTTTCTAGTAATGCAAAAGGGTTTCATCATTCAGCCAGAAAGAAAAGTAAACTGCTGGATTTTCTATAGGTCTTGGTTTTCAAAGGCTTCCTTTTCTTCAGCAGCCAGCTGGAATGGCAACTCAGTTGGCAACTCTTTCCGGATGTTCTTCATTTTATGGGAAGCATCCAACATTAATAAACAAATTACCATCCATTCCTGTTTCAAGAATTTAAAAATCCTTCAGATTACCTGGATTTCACTATTAGACTTCCTGAATTCACAATGTAAATTGCTCTCTGAATACCTGGTTTTCATTCAACATTCGTTTTTCTCCGTCTCCCTCATTTGTGTGTAAACTAGATGTCCATCTTGAAATTTTTTCAGCTCTCAGAATGGTCCTTTCTATCTTGCACAAAATGGTTCTGATTAGTGAGGACAATTTCACAATTTTTAGAAGAAATTGCTCTCCATGTGTTGCCTCTGGAGGCCCAGGCCTGTCTTTATTATTATGACGGGGTTATACATAATGCCCAGTTGCACAGAAATAAACCAGGTTGTACCCTCAAAGGATCATTATGCTAACCCTCTTCAGTTTCATCACATTGGCCTTGTGCAAACTGGTGTGATCTTAGTGGATAGTTGATTGTTTTGGAGGGAAGGGACACACAATTATTTTGCAGGCCCACCTCATTGTGCTGGTATACCATTTTAGAAAACACAGCTATTCCTGAATGATCCCGTGGGTTTGAGTTATGGCAAACCAATGGATTTAATATACAGATGGTTTATAATAACTGCAGGTTTGGGCAGAATGGGAGAATCCTGAAAAGCTGGGCCAGATCCTCTGCCCCACTTTCTCTCGGCTGCCTCCAACTCTGTGGGAATAATCATTTTAGAAATGGTATATTTTAGATGAACAATGAGGCCCAAAACCAAGGGGAACCTGTATGAATGGGGAGGAATATCACAGGGGCAGCATTATCCCTGCAATGTATTCCAGGCTTGAATGCAGACACTCCTCCATATATGGATGTAAAAGGGAAAAAGTTGACCCAGTTTCACTGATATAAATTTAGAGTAACTTCACCAAAGTTAATGCAGTTACTAATGATTGACACACTGGTTTAACTAACAGCAGAACTCATCCCAGTAAGAAAGTTACATGTTAGCAGACATCAGCTACACTTTTAATTGAACAAGGTTCCCTTACAGATATTTTGATATTCTTTGTAATTCCCCCCCCCCCCCCACACCAAAATCTGGTAATTGTTGCTTAATTTTGATTTGAGTTCACATTTTCCTTTGAATTATTTCTCAGCAAGTCTGTATTTTTTTTTCTTTATAAAATGCAATTCTAAAAATATGAAAATCTGTATTTATTGAATTTTTAATAACATGCTTTTTCTCTAGTAGAGCATTAATCCAGTCAGCAGAGATTTGTCAGAGTAAGGACTTTCCAGACTTAATATTCATATAATGCTGTTGTTAGGTTTCAACTTGAAGGCATACTTTTATCACTAACAGACCTAGGTTTGGTTGATTTTTTTTAAACACGTAGTTGCCCATAATATTTTTAGACAATATATTTAATTTGCTTCATAAATCCGTTCATTAACAGAATCCAGCACACAACAATTGTTCTTTTGAAAATGCTCTAAAAATAAAGACATTGTAGCAGTATTGTGGTAGATGTGGGATAAAGTTTCCAAAAATGCCTGATTGATTTGGGAGCCTAAATTCATTTTTCAAAGGTGTCTTAGGCACTTAGATTCAGTGTTTGTAAAAGGGTTTATTTTTGTTCGGTGGAGGAGAACTGCTTGGGCCAGCCCCGAGGCTTAACTTGAAAATACTGATAAGTAAATACAAAGGAAGAAAGCAAACACTGTCCAGCATGAGGCTGATTTACTCCATGCTGCTCTTCTACCAGAAAGGGAAATGTTAAGTCCAGTGAGATAGAGGAGGTGTTTTGCAAGACATGATTTATACCAATGAAAATTATGGATTTGTCAATGCTAATTCAACCACAAGAAACTTCTTAGTTTTGCTTTGAAATGAGTAACTGAAGAGCTCTGAGTAAAAATAACAAACACCCCTTTCCTTGGAGTTGTACTAAAACTTCAGCACTGACCATGGATCCTAGTCTTCTGTGATAAAGAACCCCCAAGCTCTCCACTTAGGAAGGAACAATCAGTTTCACACAGATAGAATGGGAAGCGACTGTCTAGAAAGGAGTACAGCAGAAAGAGATCTAGGGGTTATAGTGAACAACAAGCTGAATATGAGTCAGCAGTGTAATGCTGTTGCAAAAAAAGCAAACATGATTCTGGGATGCATTAACATGTGTGTTGTGAGCAAGACACGAGAAGTCATTCTTCCGCTTTACTCTGCACTGGTTAGGCCTCAGTTGAAGGATTGTGTCCAGTTCTGAGCACTGCATTTCAAGAAAGATGTGGAGAAATTGGAGAGGGTCCAGAGAAGAGCAACAAGAATGATTAAAGGTCTAGAGAACATGACCTATGAAGGAAGGCTGAAAAAATTGGGTTTGTTAAGTTTAGAAAAGAGAAGATTTGTTAAGTTTAGAAAAGAGGGGGGGGGGGGACATGATAGCAGTTTTCAGGTATCTAAAAGGGTGTCATAAGGAGGAGGGAGAAAACTTGTTCATCTTGGCCTCTGAGGATAGAACAAGAAGCAATGGGCTTAAACTGCAGCAAGGGAGGTTTAGGTTGGACATTAGGAAAGAATTCCTAACTGTCAGGGTAGTCAAACACTGGAATAAATTACCGAGGGAGGTTGTGGAATCTCCATCTCTGGAGATATTTAAGAGTAGGTTAGATAAATGTCTATCAGGGATGATCTAGACAGTATTTGGTCCTACCATGAGGGCAGGAGACTAGACTCAATGACCTCTCGAGGTCACTTCCAGTCCTACTATTCTACGATTCTATGATAAAAAAATCATAAAAATCCAGTTTTCCACTTTCCATTAAAATGAAACCCTGAACTTCAGTTTCATTAGCCACACTAGATATAGGTATCATTTGACCACAATGTGTTTTTGCTATAGAGTGGAACCTTGCTTATCTAAGTCTCCATTATCTGGATCTCTCTTAAAAAGGGAAGTTCATGTTCTTCTGTGGCAAAAGAATTTCTAGGAACTTTTCTAACCTTTCTGTTCATCTCAACGGATATGAATGCTGAAGTCTAAAGTAGGGTTATTATATATCGTTTAATTTAATAATCATGTAATCACACAAAATCTTAGCAGTTACGCGATTATTTGATGGTTGCTGGGGGCAAGGCCAGCAGCCAGTATGCTCCCAGCCCTACTCCTGGGGAGCTCTCTGCCACCCTGTGCTGCTGCCTCTGTATCAGAGGCAGCAGCACAGGCTGGCAGGCGGGAGCTGGTCTAAGAGGGCAGCTGGTTGAAAAAATGGCTCCCCTCACAGAATGGCTCCCACTTGTCACCCCACACTGCTGCCTGTCACATCCCACCTGCCCACCTCTCTCCCTCCCCTGCTATCATAAGACCTCTCTGAGAGGCAGCAGAGCAGGAGGGCAGGCAGCTCCACGGGAGCTGATACATGTGGGGAGCTGGCTTGAAAGCCAGCTTCCCACATGTACCAGCTCTCTCCTGCCCTCCCCCACTCTCTGTGCTGCTTCCTCTCTAACAGAGGCAGCAGCACAGGAGTGGGAGTGAGGAAGGTGGCTCTGCAGGATCCAGTGGGCGTGGAGAGCCAGCATAAAAGGCAGCAAGGATAGGAGTTTGTGTAGTAGTTAGAATTAACTGATAAGGCCAGGCTTATCAGTTAATCATTTAAATGACTATATCCTAACAAACCTAATTTAAAGATAACATTTTAGTTGCCAATATTAACAATTTCAGTTGGGTATTTCAAAGGTTCCTAAAAGAGTTAGTCTCCCTTTAACTTATCAGTTTTCATTGATGAATAGATTGGCAGATTGTATGAGGAAGAGGGTGGGAATGAAGTCAACAGAATGGTAAATCTGGAGTTGTTGCAGGTAGGTTAAACAATAGCATTAATAATAGTTGATTAGTTGGACTAATCAGTACAAATTAAAAGTTAAAATAACAGCAGAAACATCAGATAAAGTGAACTATCTTCCTGGTGTTTTAATTTATATAGCATAATATAAACTACTAGGGAGAAGGAAATGAAATAATTTACCTTTTTGGAATTCCAGTTATTACCTCAATAACATTTACTCTGTGGAGGTAATTAAAGACTTTTTGAAAAGTGGCAACTCTTTCCTCCTCATACCAGCTTCCGGTGACCCAGACACTGCAAAGAGAACTACGTGGGCAGACTTCTGTGCTCATGTAAAACCTCTGTTTAAATCAGTGGGGCTTTCTACAAGCAGAAGGCTTCACCCATGCACTTGTTTTTACAGAGTAGTTACCTGAGCATATATGCTTTATTTACTAACAAAATGAATGATATCATAGCAGACCAATGATCCATCCAGTCTGGTATCCTGTTTGTGGCAATAGCAAGTACCAGATGCTTTGATATCAGATGTAAATTTCACATACTGAGCCACTAACATACACTAACATGACTAGGAAGGATATTTGTTCTTAAGTCAGTACAGTTAGTAGTTTTACTGTAATAAAGATTTCTTTTAAAATATATTTTTATTGCAGAGGTAACAGCTGGAGCAGAGTGATTGCATTCTAGTCTTCCTTACACATTTAATCAGAGACATCAGCAAAGTTCTGATCACAGAATCTTTATTTGATGATGATGATTGATGATGGTGCAACCCAGACAAAGATCAATTTGTTAGGTCACAAGCTGAATTTACAAGACTGGCTGTGGGGGCAGAATGTTCTTCTTTGTATTTGTAAACTGAGTAAATTAGATGTGGAGACCACTAAGTAATCCTGTTTCCACACTTTAGTTGAACCTGATTTGAGTTTCAGAAAAGAAAACATTCACCTATCTTTGTAGAATAAAAGGAGCAAGAAAAAAAATGTGTTTGTTCTCTTATGAAACATAAACAGTCTATTAGAATCTCTCTGAACAGTTCCTAGAATCAGTAGTGACTTGGCATAGTGTAAATAGAATAGATTAGGTAGACAGAAGTCAGGGTGGGCCTGCACCTTCTTCGCTGACAGAAAAGATATTATTCAAACAACTTCTGTAAGTGCCTTAGGTTTTTGCCTTGAGTTAGTATTGTAGACACAAATCTAATATGCATTTTTTCAGTCAATATCTCTTTCATTTTCTACATATATTTGTTTTATGCCTCAGGAAAGGTTTCTTTTGTGAATAGCTGTTATTAATAATTCTGAAGATATTGTCTTGTCTTATCTGTTCATCCAAATTAATGCTTATCCATGATCTAGTATCCAAAGGGAAATACTGTGTGTGTAAATATCACAGACTATTAAGAGCTACCCTCACCAGAGCAAAAGGAGCTCACAAGATCCAGAAGTGATTAAACCAAGCGTCAGAGGCTGGTACTTTACACAGAATGCATTTGGGACAAGCTGAACAGGTGGCTTCGTAACAGACTATTTCAGTATTCAAACTCTTTCTCAGAGGTATTTACCTTCATATCCTCTTCCCACTTCACATCAAAAAAAGTCTTTCCCAAGTCTAAGCCAGCATCTTTTGAGCGAATTACAGGTAACTATTCAGTACTGTCAGCTATAGGCTGACGAGCAGGCCAACATGGAACAGTGAAAACTGACAATTTACAAGAAAGGTTTTGATGAAGTGTGAAGGAGAAGGAAAAGATGCAGACAGTTTCTATAGTCCTATCTCTCTCCGGAGCATATATGGCTTTGTCTACACTTAACAGTTTAAAAGTGCAGATGCAGCAGTGCTTTAAACTGAAAGCATGGCCATGATAAGTGCTGGGAGAGAGTTCTCTTGGCGCTTATGTAAACCACCTTTGCAAGGGGAGTAGCTAACAGCAAACACTGGCACTGTATAGCGTTGTAACTGGCTGCATTTAAGAAGGTGTTTTTTCACACCCCTGAGCCAGAAAGTTCTGTAAAGTAGACTTGGTCTAAATCAGTGTTTCTTAAACTTTTTAATACTGAGGAACACCAAACAATAATTTTTGTTATGAGGAACACCAAGGATTTTTTGTTGGGGAAAAAAAAAAGTCCGGGAAAAAAGTGTCGGGGGAAAGTTATTGAGCAAACAAAAGAGGGCAGCCATTTTGCCATTCTGTTGTTCTCCACAGCACACCTCCGACTGCCTCACGGCACACCACTGCGCCACGGAACACAGTTTAAGAAACACTGGTCTAAATCTTCCACTTGTTATTTTCCACACTCACAAGATATAGTGACACACTCCTGACAGAAGAACTGTTGTTCATTTATATCCAACATATGGACAGACTAATGGGAAAACATCTTCAATAAAATGAAACTTTAAAAATGTTTAATTTAAAAAGATTTAGCACTTAGACTCCACTTCATCAACAAATGAGATTAGGGCAAATGTCATCAGAATTTATGACCAATTTAAGAATAACTGGAAGGTAGAACAACTCTTTCCAATTAAGAAATACCAAATGACATCCTGAGCCTTATAATCCGAGAGAAAAAGACACCGCATGGAAAATAACTTGAAAAATTGGGCTTCATAAATAAATCCTTGCCATCCTACACCGTGCAAGCTGGCATGCAGAATGCCTAGCGTATCTGAGCTACTGCATCCTGCTCTAGTGGAAGTTAAATTGATAAGAGAACTGCTTGTAACAGTCAAACAAACAGCTTATCGCCAGCTAGAATCACTTCAGTGAAAAAGAGAAACAGAAAGAATGTCTGATATAGAAGGGTAAATGAAGGCTGTTGAATAAATTGAGGTAAAGAGAAAAAGCAATAAAGAAATAGGGGCTGAAACTGCAATAACCAAATAGCATAGTTAAAGATCCTTTTGCTTCAGTAGACGCATCAAGTATTTAGAAAGCTGTTCCCATCCAAAATGTGAGAGTGCTGAGAATAAGTTTGTTTTGCCTGTAACAAGGCAAGAGAGCAATGACCTCCAGGTTACATTCTTAGTGACAGTGAATTGAGGCAAAGTATACTTTTAGGCAGTTCCCCAAACAGTGAAGTGGGAGAGAGGGGAAGAGAATGACTGCTCAATCTCACCAAGAAGGCAAAGAGCAGGGAGGCAATTTGAAGCCCAATATACTTCAATGTAAAACTATAACAAGGCTGGGTTGAAGGGTTTCATACTTTATTTTCCACACTGTACCAGGACATGGTCCTTATCTGTTCTGATTCTTCAGTTACTTCACTCTTTCACTCTCATCCCGTCAATTCAAAAAACAAATAACTCAAGAGGTGCTTCTCATTTCCTTCTCACTCATCCATTATGCAAGTGAAGATCAGGGTAAGTTTGGTTGGATCAACCGTCTTCACTGCTTGAGAAGCCGATGAGCATCCTCAGGAGATGTTCTAGCTTCTTCCTGCTCCAGCCTTCTCCCTTACTGTGTGAAGCTTCCTCCTTCCTATCATGCATTATTTGCAGAGGTAGATGGGCAAGGATACTTTAGTATACTAATCTCACAAGGCCTCCTCTTTGTCAGTGTGGATCTCACTAAGACATGAAGCAGCAGTCAGATGAATCACTTCCTTTGAGTTGCAGAAATACCAAAAGATCACCAATTTCTGCTATATTTCTCCCCCCATTCAAGCACACCTCCAAAACAACTCCATTCCACGTTTAGTTCCACATTGGAACAAAATCAGCAAAGATGGGTCTGAATCTGGAGCCTTCAATTGAAGTCAGCAAGATATGTCCCATTGCTTCAGATTACCTGAAGATCTGCCTGTTCTCCAGATTCCTCACCAAGACCCTTGGCTGACTAGAGCAGTGTGAGGGGGCAGATTACTATTTTGGGCAGCATGGTGTCAAGGAACAGAAATTCTGAGTTATTAGACTCCATGATTCCACAGTAAAATAGAGTTACATAGACTCTTAAAACAAAGTAACTAGTTAATAAAACCAATGTAACTTCTAACCTACCAACAGAGATCAACACAGAAACTCTCCAACTTGACTTTTTTTTCATTTTGCTCCCTTAAAACATCAGATAAGAAAACAAGAGCATCTTTTATATGCCCCATAAATAAAGAAAATAATAAAAAGTGCCCCCTAGAGAGCCAACAGTATAATAACA
Organism: Pelodiscus sinensis; assembly: GCF_049634645.1. Taxonomy (NCBI): domain Eukaryota; kingdom Metazoa; phylum Chordata; order Testudines; family Trionychidae; genus Pelodiscus; species Pelodiscus sinensis. The sequence continues at coordinate 115,085,173 of NC_134713.1, forward strand.
GACAATACTGATCCACACAAATGGATCCATACAAAATTGCAATAGTTATACTAGCTTTAATGGAAAATCTATTTCCAGAATACAGCAAACAGACATTAAACACGGCCCTTTAAAGTGGGAGGAGATAAAGCATATGAAGTCCCCTCAAAATTGAAAAATAAATTCACCAGACCGAGCTGTACTATTATTGTAATTGTCTCACACCCCAAGGGCAAAGAGCATGTCTTAAAAGCAGCTTGCAGAGAAAGGAAATCAATTGGAAGAACAACAACCCTCTTATTTCCCCCTTTCACCTCAGATCTCAGCCCAGTGACCCAAAAAAGGATGAGAAACTAGAAAGCAATTAAAAAAAATCTTTATCAGTGAGGAGCAAAAGATGGGATGCTATTTCAACTTCAAACTAGAGATTACAAATGACAGAAAAGTTCCGAGACTGTGCAGCAGTTTAAAATCATTGCCAGAGAAAACGTGAAGAGAAATATTAATCACTCCTTTATTCAAATAATGAAAAACTAATGTTCTGATCTAGTATTGAGATCTGTTCATGTGGCTTCTACTCAGTGCTGAATCTCAGTTAAGTAAACAGCACTCGATGGCTACGTCTAGACTGCAGAGCTTTTCCGGGATACCAGAGGTTTCCCAGAAAAGCACTGCCACAACCAAGGAACACGTCTACTTTTCCAAAAAAAAATTCAGAAAAGCAGAGGTGTTCTTTTGCCATTCCTGTAAACCTCATTTTACCAGGAAGAAGTGATGGCTCGAAAGAGCAGGTTTTTCTGAAATTTGGCGCTGTTCAGACGTGCCAAATTTCAGAAAAGCTTCTTCTGATAGAAAGGAAAAAAAAGATACGCAAATTGCAATTTGCTTTTTCCAGCTTTTCCTTATAGTGTAGACATACCCATATATATGAGTGTAGGGGCAGATCTTGATGTAGCACTGGGTTCTAAATTAAAAGAAATTATTCACGGACTATTTAGATTTTTAACTTGCAGCTCTCAAAAGCTCCATGATGTTTTATGATGCTACAGAGTATAGCTGTAGGTGATTTGAGTTAAGTTTCTAAGAATTAGTATTTTATATTATTAAACATAATAGGGTGTTATAAAAGACAGAATTTGCACAGTATTCCATAGAGTGTGGATACCAAGCAATATCTAGGGACAGATGCAAAAAAATAGGGATGTTACTATTAAGAATTCTACATAGCCACCGAAAAGTAATGGAAAGAAAAGGCACAAAACCTCAGTTTAACTGGATAATATATAAACATATTGTGTCTTAAGAATACATCAAAGAAATATGGCAGGGCATTTGTATCCTGTTTGTCATATGTCAGCATCTTCTTATTCCATTCTTGCATTTAATTTTAATATTTAAGAGGAAAACAATAAAAAGATCAAAAATATGAATTATCTTGGAATGAAAAGGGATGCATTCCTTTTCTTAACCAAAAAGCAAGTATTATTTTATAGATTGCCATTAGGGTTCCAAAGATAGGGATTTAGTAAGAAATTAAAGAATGCAAGAATAAGATGTTAAAACTCTGTTGCTAGCATGAAAGTTCAGAACATCTTAGATGCAAATGAATTACTCAGAACCATTGTCTTTTCAACTCCTTCAAGAGGAAAACGCCAAGAAGGGAGAGGGGAAGATTTGCTATGCAGAAAGTCAAATGATGGATAATAGTAAGTGCACTTTGACTTGGCGGAAATAAGAACAATGAATCTTCAAAATGTCCTTAAACCATGACATTTTATTCCCAGATTTTAGCAGTTTAATCTGACCTCTGAAAATTATTTTGAACATTTTATCTAGATGAGGTGAATAGGACAGATCAGAGTACATATTAACTGTTCCCCACATAAGTCTGGTCATCTCTTTCCTGAGCTCTAAATATTCCCATTGTATTCAAAAAACCCATCTTCACTCCAAATTCATGCTAGGATGCTGTTTGTGGCATTCATTCAATATTCTGGACCAAAATATCAGTTGACAATTAATTGCTGCTCAAGATTGAACAATATACTTGTAAATACATCTGCTTCAACTAAGTTTGTAGTCATTGTATGTGTAATTGCAGGTTTGAAAAGGAGGGACAATGAGTATACATATTCCAGGCAGGATAAATGGACTGGGTATTTTAAATTGCTAGCTACTCAGTCTCTCCCCACTCCTTTGCATAATGCATGAAATCTAAGTTTTAAAAAAGTGCATTTAGATGCATTTTCAGATTCCTTAAAGATTAAATAGCAGGTGAATTAAAACGCACAAATATTTAGATCTGCTACTTTTCAAAACCCATTTCTAGAATCATCAGTATCTTTATATGTTTCCTAACCACACACATTTTTCCACAACTAAAGTATGTTCTGATAGAGCAGAGAAATTTTCATGGAACCACATGTACAGATCCTCTGCAAGGAGTTTATCCTTTTAGGAGCTGGATTTTTTTCTTACAATTAGAAAGGGTAAAAAGAAGTAGTGGTAAAGACTGCCTTCCAGTTATATTCTGTTCTGGTGGATATCTACTTAAACCAGGGGTAGCCAAATATTTTTTGAGAAGTGACAGATGTATTGGTCAAGATATAGGCCAGATGCAGACTTTTGAGAAAATGATGAAAAAATAATAATGGTAATAATAAGTAAATAAAAAGATTTTGGGATCATTTCAAAAGCATTTGGCAATCTATATTTGGCCTATGGTCTGCCTATTGACAAAACCTTTGCCCTAAAAAATGAGATTCTGGTATTCACAAATTCTTTACCAGCAAAAAGACACTTATCTTTTATTATTATTATTATTATTATTATTATTATTATTATTATTATTATTAAAGAGGCCTATAAGTTTCAGAACATGGTTTGGGAAAAGAGAAAGTGACTTTGAACTAGATTTTGAACTTCCAAGAGTTAAAACTGCAATCAGAGTTTAACATGCCTGTTTGAAAAATATTGTGTAAATATGTTATGCACAAAATGTATGTTTAGACAAACCTACAAAGATGTGATACTCATATTAAGTTTGGCTTTTTAACTGAATGATTGAAACCTTTCAGGTCTTACAAAATGCCACCGAACAATTATCTTTACTTGATCTCCTCTCTCTCTTACATGATGTGCCATCTTAATTAGCGGAGGACCTAGCAGACATTAATCCGATTCAATAGTGGTATCTCCTGTACAGGTACTAGCTGCTAGTTATCAAGGGAGTACCATTTTTTGGGACTACTAATCACTTGATCTCACATAGTGTAACTAATTCCTGCTGCATCTAGTTCATTTGCCACTTTAACTGTCCAAAAATTAGACTGATAAATGTTACAGGTTAAGTTAAACTTTGTAAGAGGCACCCTTTTTAACCCTTCAGGTTAAATATAGAAGCTATAGAGAATTAGGGTTATGGTTAGTAATAGAGAGCCTAAACCAAAACAGACATGTTTCATCACTTAAAGCAAAGGCACATATGCGTTTGCTCAGGAATTATACCTATGTGGGCAAAAGATTGCCCTGAGTATTGTTTGAGTGGAGAGGGATGTGAATAAGTGAGGGAAAAGCAAAAGAGAGAACACAGAATTAGACAGAGAAGGAAGCTACAAACACAGTCTATGCAAGCCCAGTGTATGGTCTGGAGAGAAATCTAAAGATCAGGATTTGGACCAAGTTTTGGGGCTCTAAGAAAGGAAACTACCTGCTACATTGAAGGAAACAGGACTTAGTTTCATTCTGAATAAACAAAATTGCCTAAAAAATGCATGACTCAATTACAAATTTCTGTTTCCAACTGTAACACTCTATGAGAACTCAAATTTTTGGCAAGCCACTTGTGTCAAAGGGGGCAATAGTACTTTCATCCCAAAAAACACCAGGGAACTGGACTGTCAAATTGTTTTCTTATGAGAACTGCTAATTCTTAAACTAGATCAGTAGGTCTCATACTTCACAGCACCTCAACCCCCGTCTGGTAACAAAAATTAGTACACAACCCCAGGAGGGAAAACAAAGTCTGAGCCTCACTGCCCCAGGCCGGGTGTGGTCAGTGAAGCCCAAGGGTGTCAGCCTGAAGTGGGGGCCTGTAAAATGAGCTCCACCTCTCAGGGCTGAAGCCCTTGCACTTAGGCCGTGCATAGTGGGGCTCAGGCTTTGGCTCATGCAAATCTAATATTAGCTCTGGTAGCCTCATAAAATGGTGACCTACTTTGGGGTCCTGACCCACACTTTGAGAACTGCTGAGCTAGATAAAAAACAATAGAGGATGAATTTTAAAAATACTGGAGCATTCTGGGACATAAAAGCAGCATTCCCTTTACATAGTTAAATGCCAGTTTAATATGATCCAGCAGAAGGTTACTGAGTACCAAGTATCAGAAAAAGCAATAGTTCCCATAATAGCTCCACCCTTGAAGAAGAAATCCAATTTGGATCTAGTAGATGCTAGTCATGCTCACCAAATACATAGCCCAACACTGCAAAGAATAGTTAAAAAGTGTAGAGGTAACATTGATATCTTCCTCCATTTCCTCTGAAGGGGGTCAGATTCATTAACTTTCCAAGTAACCTCATAAAAGAATTATGGCTATTGACTATGCAGGTGTACAATAGATGGAGATAGTTCTGTGGCCTCATATACCTGCACAGGGCAACATAGAAAATGATTCTAAGAGCTCTAAAAAATTTGGGTCACAGACCAAAATCTGACCACTACATTGCACCACAGTATAGAAAATGGTAAGCAGGATTTTACAACCATACTCAGTTTGAGTCTGTGGGATGCTTGTTCTGTGTTAAATCATGCCATGAGTTGTGTTGGTTCTACTTAGGAAGGGACTGCAACTACCATCAGCCCCCTTCCCATTGCTCATCTTCTTCCTCCTGGCTAGGCAAAGGGAAAGGTCCTGGCCCAGAATGTGGCGAAGTTCTGCTGGAAAGCAGTGGCCATATGTGGAGTAGACCACGACTGGTGGACACTACACCTGAGTGCAGGTCAATGTGCACCTTATATGGGAGCATCAGTATCTGGGCAAGGAGTCAGCAGAGGTGTTCTTCAATGAGAGATGCTAAGTGATCCTAGCTGGAAACCCACACGCTCTTATTTTCTGAAATAGACATTGGACTTGGGAAGGCACCCAGGCACTAGGCTTGGAGACCCCTAACTGGATTTGGACTGCTCCAGAGGCCCACACAAGAACTGCTATTTGCTCACTTAAATGATACCTTGGGAACACAGGCATACCCAGTTATCCGCAACCTTTTTTTCTCCTCCCAGCCCAAGTCAAATATCCTTTCACTTAGCCAAGTGTATGTGTGGATACTGGGGCCCTCCAGGGCTAGCACTTACAAGACTTTGCTCCAGAAGCACCCACAGTTCTTGTTTTGGAGTGGCAGTACAATAGGTACACTACTAGCACCATTAGGGTTTGGTGTATTCCAGCACTGAGCAGTCCCAATAATTACATGGTGTTAATCAACAAATATCTATACTGGGTATTTTTCATGTAACAATAATAACAAGAGATCCTGACAATAGGAGATATGAGATTCCCTAATTTAGCACATCTCCTGCAGCTAATTGTTCCTCCTTGCATTAGAAAGTCTTGATTAAGACTGATAGATGCACAAGTCACAGTATAAAAAGGTCTGATTTACAGCATTGCTCTGGAGGTAACTGATTACAAAGGGTTTGCACTGAAAGATACTCATTACACAGAGGTGCTAGTCTTCTGGCTTTCTACTGCTGACTGACTCCGTAATGAGTTAATCATTTACTTGAGATACAAATGTATCGAAAAGCCGGTATCTGAACTTTATCGGTCGGAATTTAAACTCAAGCAAAACTCCCCTCCCCCTTAGGATTTACTTCAGAACCTATTTCCAACATTCTCATAGTATAAGACAGAAAATCTTTGCATTAATTTCGAATGCAATATGGTGAGCCACCATATATTTTTCAGTTAGCAAATTTTCAGAGTGATTCTTTTTCACATGCAAGATAAGGACTTAACAATGTTGTATATTTCAAATGGCATCACTAACATTATAATATTATTAACAGCAAAAGGCTGGCTATACCATATTATTGGACACTCATTTCCATACTCTCAAAATAACAATTTATTTCTTTAAATGAAATCAAAATGTTATATTGGAGGCATTTCTGGTGGTTTGCAACTTTACAAAGAAACATCTGCTTAATTTATTGATATTCCCTCTAAGATCTATCATAATGGTCTATAAAAGAGATAGAGGAAGACCAGAATTTCTGACACTAGGTTTCCAGAGTGATGGCAGCTATTAGTATTTTGACAATGACATTAACAACTTATCAAGCAGCTACTAAAATGGTACAGAATTGCCATAAAATGAACACTAAATCCACATGAAATTTATCAGTGGAGTAAGTCAACTTATTTTTTTTTTCTTGCTAGTAGTTTCTATACTACCATAAACTAAAAATAGCTCATAAAACTGTAACCCATTTGAGTAGCTACACACAAGTGAACTGATCAATGACAGGTCTATACGATTAAATTAAAAATGAATTCAGGTTTTTTAAATGTACCCTCTCCTCATTAAGCTAGTTTATTTTGTGATTTTTGATTGACCATGACTATCATTTTTATTTCAATATTGCATAACCTGTTATAACTTAAATCTTCCAAGCACGTTAATTACAGAAGTCAAACATTAAAAAAAAAGACCTCATATACTCAGTCCCATATTTCCCCTTGTATTGTACCAAGTTTAGTCAATTATACCACTGAATATTGAGTGCAATGTGGTTGTAAAAATCTATCATTCTGATGTAGTAAATGATTATACAAAGCACTCAGCAGCTGAGAGTGAGGTCTTATGGTCATAAAACTACGTACAGCCAAATTATAGGCAAATACTCTATGATAATATATTGCAGGGTCATATAAAATAATCATAAACAGTAGCATTAGAAGTGGCCCTTTGAGCCAATAAGTCTAGCAATCTGTATCAAGTAGAATGGGTTCCATGCCCTGTATATCAGGCTTTGTTAAATATTATTACTGAGTTTTCTCTCTCCTTCTGATCTCAGACCTATCCCCTCATGCACTATTCTTCTTTCAGTCCCTACATACCCTCTTTCAAGGAGCAAGTCCACTTGGAAAGGACCTTTCACTCATGCTTATTAATCAATGTCCTGCTTATCTCGGTTTCACTTTCTGTATTCAGTCTGTGAGCCCTAAGTAAGGAGAGAGGAGGAAATGAAAAGTCTGAGAGGCAGAGAGAAAAGCAGCCCTTAATGGCAGGAAACCAGAATAGGATGGACTTTCAGTGATCTCTGATGGAAGGTATGGCTTGACATACTGAGAAGACTGAGTGAGGAGACACCTAAGGCTGATCCAAGTTCCATTAAAAATGAGTAGTCCTGTGGCACCTAAGGGTGCGTCTACACTGCAGGGCTTAACTCAAAATAAGCTACGCCAATTGAACTACGTCAATTTTGAAATCTTATTAATAGTTTATTTCGAAATAGGGACCATCTACATAGCCCTTATGTTGAAATAGAGCACTCTTCCTCTGACTTCCCATATTTCTTGTACAATGAAGGTTACAGGAGTTGGAGTAAAAAGTCCTCCAGCTTGATAGTATTTCAACATTATCTCAAAATAACTTCCTGCTGTCTAGACACGGACTAAGTTATTTCAGAAAAGCGCTAGTTATTTCAAAATATTGTTGCAGTATAGATGTATCCTTAGAGACTAACCAAAATAAGCAGAATCATGAGCTTTCGTGGGCAAAACCCACTTCATCAGATGAACCATAGTGGAAATTGCAAAAACCAAAAGATATTTATTACAACAGAAGAAGTAATGTGGAAATGCATTTGCAGATGCTAATGGTAGGGGAAATTGACTTTGAAGGGCCTTTGAAATTAATGGAAAGGATCCTATGGTCTTGTGTGGACTTTGGCTTAGTGACAAACAAGGCAAGATTGTTGTGGTTCTGGATTGGTGACTAGAATCCTCCCTACTATACAGTTTAGTAAAATAACCTTTAAAGAGTTTTAATTATGTCTGTGAGTCATTTGTTGGAATGTGTAAGATGAATTTTCATGTCTGTATTGTCATAACTGTAAGAAGTAGGGGAGGAGATTATATAAATTATATTGTTAGGACATAGATACTCAAGCTTGCCTGTAAAGGCCTTTACTTTAAGAGTTTAGGCATATTTTTATTACTGAACTTGTTACAGTGGTACAAAACAAAAAAAAATCAAAATCACAGTCCATTTGTATATAGACCATCTTTCACTATGACAGTTAGAGGCCTTGTTCTTAAGCAACAGGGACTGCCATAAGCTACGAAGCATAAGGTCACAACCTCACATTCTAAACATGTCACACTGAAATAAGGTGGTATCGGGCTGCTAGGAAAGCGATTCTGTCCTGATAGTGTCCATCACCAACACACAAAGAAATAGATCTGAAGATGCTTAAAGAAACCTTAGTTTGATAGCTCTCTTTCTGGCAAGAACTAGCTTATCAATAGATGTAGTAGTTAAACTTTTATTTCTTTTAGATGTAGCTGTGAAACTCTTATTTCTTTATAGATGTAGTCTTGAAACCCTTATCTCTTTATAGATATAGTTGTAAAATTCTCATTTCTTTATTGTTTTGTCTTTATGGCCCCACTTCTCTATTGTTTATCTGTATGGTATCTGGTTCTTTGTTTCTGTCTGCTGTTTAATTAATTTTGCTGGGTATAAATCAACATGGTGGGATAAAATTGGTCAGATATGTTAACAATATGTTAGGATTGGTTAGTTAAATTTCAATAAAATCAATGGTTAAGGTTTAGCAGAAAATACTACTATATAAATTGGGGGCAAACAGGAAGCAGGTGGGAAAAAGGAATAAAAAGAAATTGGAATCATCCTTGCTGGAATCTAACCCCAATAAATATCAAATTGTTTGCACCTTCAAAATTCTGGTATTGTGGCTTCTAGAAGAACCAGGGAGTGGGGAGGCTGATCAGATAAGCCATCTAACATATTAACAAGTCATTTGCAGATTTTCTCCCAGGTGACTCTGTTTTAAGATAGAAATCTTCATGGATATATCATTCATTTGGGAGAAATGCAGTATTCAGATTTAGTTAGGAAATTGAAAGTTATGGAGACAAACAAAATTCTTGGAATTAAAATTTTAAAAGTTCGTATCATAACATTTTTACCTCTGTATGGGCACCTCTATACTAACTACAAGATCAATGCTCCAGAGGTTGATCTTCTAGAGTTTGATTTAGCGTGTCTATTACAGACCTGTAAATCAAACCCTGAGGGCAGCTTCAGTCAGCGTCCAGTACTCCTTTTGCGAGGAGTAAGGGAAGCCAACGGGAGCATTTCCTCCCATCACCCTCCTGCAGTGTGGATGCCGCCATGGCTCCGCTTAAGGTAAACTGACTCCAGCTATTCACAATGCATAGCTGGAGATGCATACCGTAAGCTGACCTTCCAGGTCCTGTGCAGACCTAGCCTATGTGAGCAGGTTAGAGCTTGTCACAGACAGACAGACTTCAAGAATTCAAATTCTTACTCTGAACTTCCCCAAATGTAAAGTATCAGAGGGGTAGCCGTGATAGTCTGAATCTGCAAAAGCGACGAGGAGTCCTGTGGCACCTTATAGACTAACTGAAGTGTAGGAGCATAAGCTTTCGTGGGCAAAGACATCTGACGAAGTGGGTCTTTGCCCACGAAAGCTTATGCTCCTATACTTCAGTTAGTCTATAAGGTGCCACAGGACTCCTCGTCGCTTTTCCAAATGTAAAGGATCTTCAGAATTAGGATTTGATTAAGACCACCACACAGTGGTAGACCAAGAACAAAATTTGGATTCACATTCGGGTTGATACTTAATATGCATTCATAAGGAGAAATATTCTGGTTGCACACTTATCAATGGGACATCAGCTATTGACTTCAATGGTGCCAAGATTTTGCCCAAAGTTCCGAACAAAGGTTTTAGTTCAACACCATATCTACTTCAATTGAGCTCCAATCTAAGCACAGCAGAAACATTTCAGGTTACCTCAGAAGTTCCACCAATTCCACCAAATAGCACAAATGTTCATTAGGTCTGAGGCCTAATTACTTATTGTTCATATAAATTATGACATGTGGCTCTACGGACTTGATTAACTACATTCCCATCCCTCTCTTTTTTTTAAAAAAAAATGTAGTTTGGATTAACTGAGGCACTCAAAGATAGAGATTACAAATTAAATAAATTAAGTCTAATATATCTGTTTTGCCCTCTAGTTTGCACCAAAAAAAATGCTCCGTGGAAAAGTTTTTAATCCCACATTTTGCTTATGGCATTTGGAATCCTCTGCATTGACTGGAATAAATATATTTTTCTATAGGTGTACATAGTAAACTACCACAACACTCTCAAGTGCAGTCAGCCTGTGTTTACCAAGCTTCCTCTGCTGCAAAGAAAAATAGGTTTAAAATGTTTTTTAAAAATAATTTTTAAAAACTGACAACATTTATATAAAGTTGTAGGCAATAATGTTCACATTGCAAATGTGGCATTAATTTTTTTTCAGGGATTTCAGTGCAGATTTGTTTATATGTTGTTTTAGCACCTCACATTGGACATTGTTAAACTGGATTTGGAAACTGTTTCTATTTCAGCTCTGAACAAAACTAGATGAAGGACAAGCATGAGTAAAATAACAGGAAAAACATATTATTCAATCATAGACCAAAAGGAAAAAACTAGGAGAAAGCCAGGCTGTGTCTACACTGGCCCCTTCTTCGGAAGAGGCATGCTAATTTCTAACTTTGGAATAGGGAAATCCGCGGGGGATTTAAATATCCCCTGCGGGATTTAAATAAACATGGCCGCCGCTTACTTTCCTTGCAAGTAGGAATAAGGGATCCTCCGGAATAGGGCTTTATTCCGGAGGATCGCGCCAGTCTGGACGCTCTTTTCCGGCTTTTCCCCAAGCCGGAAAAAAAGCGGCGGCCATGTTTATTTAAATCCCGCGGGGGATATTTAAATCCCCCGCGGATTTCCCTATTCCAAAGTTAGAAATTAGCATGCCTCTTCTGAAGAAGGGGCCAGTGTAGACGTAGCCCCAATGTTTTCCATCCTTCATAAGGTGGTACCTGGAGACTATAAGGATGCCTTTTAACTTTTTGTAACAGACTGCCATGTCTGAATAGAGCAATGTTTGTCAGGTAGTTCAATATCAGTTTTCTGATAGTGGCTGTGCAAATCATATGTGTAAAATGTAAGAGCAAACCTTTTTGTTAAATACTGTATCATGGAGTGAGATTTTTTTGTGATGCCTGAGAGCGATCAACTGCGATAGCCTTAGAATTTGTATGTTAGCTAGAGTAATTGCAAACATCATTCTTACTCCATATGGATCTATATTTTAACTTCCATTACAAATGTTGGACTTTTACCTTCGTACTGACCAACTTTAACCTTGGCACCTTTCAAAAGCTGACAGGAAACATTAAAGTCTCCCAAAGTTCCAAAGACAGAGACAATGTCATATTTATTTCCTTCATTTTGGCACATCTTTTTGGCCTTACTTCAGCAAAGCACTTTCAATTACTTCAATGGGACTAGGATCCTTAAAATTAAGGACATGGTTAAGTGCTTTGCTGAACTTGAGTTTTAAAGAGATACATTTGAAATGACATGTATACAGATGATGTTAGGTAGTTGGCTGTGTCTAATATGAAGCAGACAATGAAAGACTTTTAATAATGAAATACAAGTAATCCTATTGTGAAATCATCTACCACTGGATTTAAAGCAGAAAAATTGTTCAGGTGTGTGTGCATTTATTGGATCATGTCCAACTGATGATATAGGCACATCCAATTTTAAGTGACTCTAAGGCAAGTGAAAACAAAGGGACAATAGGGAAATCTTTTTTCTTCCAATTTTAACAAATAAATAGCATTTTTATCTCCAACACAGAAGACGACTTTTTTTGGGGGGGGAGAGGGAGTTATGGTAGATGATTGTGAATCAGGTAATCTCTGTTCTAGCAGGAGCTATACTACAGATTTTGTGGGACTCTGTGTGAAGAACATAAACCTTTCTGTGCCACGTTTTCTCTGTGTATAAAATGGGAATAATTATTGCTTACATTTTAGGCAGATGTTAAGTTTAAGTTAAGTAATGTCTATAAAGTGCTTTGAAATCTGCAGATGGAAGATACAATTATAAAATAAATAACAAATAACTCCAAATATAAATATGAATTTAATTTCAGTGATTTTTTAAAATAGTAAATGTTTTTGTCATCATTTTATCTTTGCTTTTCATATACAGTAAATCTAAGGAATCACAAACACAATAGGGGCATAATTTAAAGCAGTCCCTAGGATGATCTCATTCATGCTGAGGCTGTCATACAAAGGCCTGCTGGTACGGGAAGACATAACTGGCTATGTGACAAGCCCCCACAATTTCTGGAATTTGGATGAAGGGGAAAGTCTATCTTTGTGTCTCAGATTCCCCTATCTGGGATGGTGCTGAGACTGATTGTATGACTGAGACTTGGATGAGAATGATCTGGTTCAACTTTAAGCAAGACATCAGAGTGGAAAGTTTAAATTTGACTGAAGAGTCTTGAAATTACAGGTGTCTCCTCCGTTCCATTAAGGATACTCACCCGTTCTCTAAGAGATTTAAAAGCTATACATTCACTTTAAAAGTATGAATGAAATGGTTTGATATAGGGCAGTATCATAATCAAATAATATATCATATATAGATTTAATAAAATTGATAAACCTTTACCCTGAAGGGTAAAAACATGCAGTATTTTGTGTGCTAACATGAGCTATTAGAAATAATTGTCATCTATGGAAATAAACCATAAAGTGATGCAATTTAAGTGGAAAATAAATTATATAGCAATTATAAATTGATTTTTATCAGTTTATTCTATTTCCCCTTCTGTATCTCCAAAGTTGGTATTTTTCATACTTAAGGTTATAGCAACAATAAAGAGAATGAATTTGAAATCTAGAGTTTTTCACCATGGACTCTGCAAAACTATTTCTGCAAAAATCTTGCAACAAATCCTAGAAGATCCAACTAAGTCCAGCACAGGGAGTGAATTTCCTTAAAGCTGAGACTGTACTATATCAGTAACACTGTGTTTTCTATCATTTTTAACAATGATGACCATTGACAATTCTCATCTGCTGTACTTGAAAGGAGGTTCAGTTAAATCAAAGGGGAAATGAGTATAAAAGACATCTTTTTCAAGTTAAAATTTAAGCACTTAAAAATCCTGCTACTCAATATTGGTGACATTCTTAATGTATTAGCATTTCAGGAGCTGATTTCTTCTGTGGCACACCAGACACAAGCAGGATTAAATTCCTTTGCCAGCAGCTTTCCACATGGGATATATGTAGAAAAAGATACATAAAACAGATATACGTACACACTAACTTTTATTCAGTACAAAATTTATACACAAATTACATGGATGGTTTGTTGATTTTACTCACAAAGGCAGAAATGAAGCCATTACACAGTTAATAAAAGTTTTCTTTGCCAACGCTAAAATAACCAAAGCTTTACTCTGTGTTCCAACGGTGCACAAATCAGTAAGGGATGGTCAGAAAGGAAAGATACCTAGTTATGCATATTTAAGTTAGATGGGAAAGTTTCTCCAGATGAACCCATGCAAATTATTGCTGGCTGGGGCAGCTCTTTCTCATGCATAGGCCATTTACATAGATTTCCAAGCTAATATTTAATCTAGTATTCAGTAAAACATCAGAAATTACTTAAGTAAACACTCAACATAGCCGATGGGAGATCTGTTTCCTCTGAGCTGGAAATCAGATCTTAAAACATTCTCCTTCACCAAGGCTGTGTCTACACTGGCCACATAACCCGTAATAGCTATGGAAATGAGAGAAGTCAGAATAGGGAAATGCGCGGGGGATTTAAATATCCCCCGCGGGATTTAAATAAACATGGCCGCCGCTTTTTTCCGGTTTGGGGAAAAGCCGGAAAAGAGCGTCCAGACTGGCGCGATCCTCCGGAATAAAGCCCTATCTCCGGAGGATCTCTTACTCCTTATTACTTGCAAGTAGGAATAAGAGATCCTCCGGAATAGGGCTTTATTACAGAGGATCGCGCCAGTCTGGACGCTCTTTTCCGGCTTTTCCCCAAGCCAGAAAAAAGCGGCGGCCATGTTTATTTAAATCCCGCAGGGGATATTTAAATCCCCCGCGCATTTCCCTATTCTGACTTCTCTCATTTCCATAGCTATTACGAGTTATGTGGCCAGTGTAGACACAGCCCAAATGTGGAGTGTTATTTTCACTGTCTACATTGTGTTTAGCAGTGCAGAAAATATTATTTTTAGTTTTAATCTTTTAATGTAAAATGGATTTGCTTCTTTTATGTATTTATTTTTCTTCCCTTTTATTTGTCATTGAAAGATGATGGATTACCATGGGCAGGAGAGGTTTTGTGGCTACAAAGAATAGAATGATATTGCCTCAAATTTATGTTGAGGAAGCAGCATACAATATAATATTAATTTGATGGGAACATAAGAATTGCCAATATTACATCAGACTAGTGGTTTATCTTGCCCTGTTCTGTCTCTGACAATGGCTAGTACCAGCTGCTTCAGAGGAAGGTGCAAGAAGCCGTGCAGAAGGCAGTTATAGAATAAACTGTCCACAAAGAGAGTTTCTACCTAACCACCATTAATGAGAGCAGTGGTTCTCAACTTATTACATATTATGGGCTGCACATGCTTCTCTGGTACTGCTGAATATTTTCATCACCCGCCTCCGAAATCTCTCTAGTTTTTCTCTACCTTTTGAAATGAACGAACACACAGGGCAGAGGGCAGACCTGACAAATCTGTATGGGAAGACTTAGGGTGCATCAACACTGCACTGTTATTTTGAGATAACTAGAGTTATTTTGAAATAGCAATGCAAGGGTCTACACAGCCATTCCATTATTTCAAAATAATTTCAAAATAATTGATGGCTTATTCCAAAATCTGTAAACCTCATTGTCTGAGGAATAACACCTATTCGGAAATAGCTATTTTGAAATAAGGTGTGTATGGATGCTCCATTGCTGCTGTTTTGAAATAGTCCCTCACCACGGCCATTCTAAGTTATTCCTCCCCACTGCCTCCTGAGTCTGTAAATCAAGATAGCATATCTACTTTAGGGACTAATTTTGAGGCTTCCTGAAGTAAATATGTGCTATTTTGAAATAAGCTATTTTGGAATAACTATTCTGGAATAGCTTATTTTGAAATAAGCGTGCATTGAAGACATACCGTTAGTGGTTTGCACCCTCCGCTAGTCTTAGGGTCACGTCTTGAATAAATGTGAGCAACCCCTAAACCTCCCTGCCAGGGTCAAAGTGAAATCCTCATTGGCAGAGGATGAGGAAAAACACATTACTGTCAAAGGAGAGTTTGGCATATAAGGGCAACCTCCATTATATACACAGCCATCACTACATCCATGCTCTTTAGCTCAGGTCGACAGCTCATGTAGAAGAAGCACAATTCTGAATACAAATCCTGCACCCGTCTGCTTCAGTGCTTGTGGCTTCTAGTACATCAATGCAGCAACAGCTGCTTGGGAGATAGAGCAGGAAAGGCTCTACACAAACCTCTCTCACTTAAAGCCATTAACAGTGCAGGCTGTTTAGCCAACATTCTCATTTAACATATTGAAGCCAACCAACTTTTCAGAATCCCGTGGCATTGGGAAAGTGGAGATGGACAGGCAGAGGATGCTACTGGCAATCCTTACTCAGGACACTGCACACAGGTAGCCTTAGGTTCTTCATGAGATCAGGACAGATATGGAATTTTACTTTCCTTAGGTGACAAAGCAGGTCTTTTTAGGCATAGCGCTGTTCTCCTTAGTCCAGGGAAAGGACTGAAAAAGGAACCCTAAAAGTGGCCTTATCTTTCTTGCCAGGTTCTCACTCCTGGCTGGTCATCAACTTTTATTTCAGAGGCTGAAATTAAAAAAAAAAAAAAAACCCTCACAGACTGACATTTGGGCCATGGAATATCAGAACTCTTCTTGACATTGGCCAAAAAACAGAATGTAGAACAGCTCAGCCTCTTTTTGCCAAAACACTGAAGAGGTATAACATAGACATCACTTCACTAAGTGAAACCAGACTCACTGATGAGTCCTGCCTTGAAGTGGGAACAGGCTAAAACTACTACTGGACTGGAAAGGACAAGGACAAGGAGAAGCCAAAATCGTTGGGGGCCAGAGGTGGCCACGTAGTTTGAGACTGCCAGCAAGCTTGACTTGCTCACCAAGGGTATGTCTACACTACCCCGCTAGTTCGAACTAGCGGGGTAATGTAGGCATACCGCACTTGCAAATGAAGCCCGGGATTTGAATTTCCCGGCCTTCATTTGCATAAGCGGGGCGCCGCCATTTTTAAAACCCCGCTCGTTCGAACCCCGTGCAGCACGGCTACACGAGGCACGAACTAGGTAGTTCGAACTAGGCTTCCTAGTTCGAACTACCGTTACTCCTCATTCCACGAGCAATATCATTCTATTCTTCCTAGTTCGAACTACCGTTACTCCTCGTGGAATGAGGAGTAATGGTAGTTCGAACTAGGAAGCCTAGTTCGAACTACCTAGTTCGTGCCCCGTGTAGCCGCGCTGCACGGGGTTCGAACGAGCGGGGTTTTAAAAATGGCGGCACCCCGCTTATGCAAATGAAGCCCGGGAAATTCAAATCCCGGGCTTCATTTGCAAGTGCGGTATGCCTACATTACCCTCCTAGTTCGAACTAGGAGGGTAGTGTAGACATACCCCAAGGGAGTAAATGACCAACTTATGATTATCCACACTTGTCCAGGGACTAGTATGATATCATCATCATCAATGCCTATGCACCAACAATGACTCAAGAAGATGAAGACATACAGACAAGGACTTTTATGAAGATCTTACCCTCAAGCTGCCAAAGATGATCAATATGACTGCCATGAAAAACCCCAGTAAATAAGCAAAGTTGGAACAGACACCGAAGACTGTGTTAGCTGAGGGCCCAGAGAACTCCACAGATACTGAGGCAACCTAACAGAAGCTCAGAGCTATCACATATAACATGGCTTTGTTCTTGTCTTTGCAAGGTGGAAACATCAAGGCTGGTTTGATGAGAATGACCATGAGAGGAACTATGGCTAATGAAGAACCACTGGTGGAATAGAAGACGGCAGAACTGCAAGACAAGCTGACAAGCATGACATGATGACCTACAAAGGTCTCTGTGCTTTGCATAGCCCAAATGCCAGTGGCCTGTTCTCATAGCAGATGGTAATCAGCTGCTTAAAGACAAAGGGGATAATCTCTTTCACTGGGCAGAGCACTTTGATAGTCTCCTGAGCTCTTAATTCATCACCTCTGCTGAGGCCATTGCCTTTGACACTCTGTCCTGGAGGAGCTATCCATGGACCCTTCTTTAGATGAGGCTTCTAATGCAATCAAGCAGCAAGTCTTCAGGCCCCAACAGAATTCCACTCCAAGTGTACGAATGTCAAGGTTCCCACCTAGCCAGGAAGCTTACCAGCATTTTCGAAATGCAATGGGAACAAGAGGTTAAGAATGCTTTTGTGGCTCATCTATACAAAGGAAAGGAAACATTTCTAGCTTTGACAATCATAGCGGAATCTCAGTACTGTCCATGGCAGGGAAGATCCTTGCATGGGTTTTCCTCAACTGTCTTATTATTCACCTAGTGGATTCAGTGTGCCCAGAGTCAGAGTGGGGTTTTCATGCTGGCCATGGCACTATAGACCTGATATTTGCACCCTTACGAATATAAGGGGAGGCTTGTAAACAGAATAAGGACTTGTACATGGTGTTTGTTGACCTGTACAAGGCCTTTGACCCAGTGAATCATGAGGGCCTATGGAAATGCCAGCTGCCCAGAGAAGATGACCGCTGTCATTAACTCATTTCAAAATTCCATGGTGGCCAGGGTGCTAGTGTTGTGACTTACTGGAAGCCTTACCTAACACCAATGGTACCAAACAAGGATACACATTGACTCCAGGACTCTTTGCCATTGTCTTCTCAGACATGCTCTTTTTCACATGCTAGAACTTTAATACAAGCATACATACACATCTGCTTACAGTCAATGTACAGTAACAGAGGACCCGTGTCTAGGTTACTGAACAGCTATTAAGAAAGCTCCTGGTCACTGAAGATTGTGTGCTCATTACACACACATACACTCAACAACATGCAGCTTATCACTGATCACTGTGTATGCCTCAAAAAGCTTCAGTTTTACAATGAGCCTGAAAAGGACAGAGGGCATATACCAGCCAGCATCAGATCACCAATCTCACCAACAACTAACAATAGACCCCTCAACTCGGTCAGGAAATTCTACTCTCTGCATAGCATACTTTCCAGCAGCACCATGCTAGATGATGAGATCATTCAGCATTTGGCAAAGATCAGTGTGGTGTTTGTCAAACTCGCCCACAGACTCTGGTGGAAATTTGGATCCTGTCTCAGAACCAGGATAAAAATTTACACATCTGCTGTACTCACCTCACCTCTCTATGACTGAGACGTGACTGTTCTACTGACACCACATCAAATAGCTGGGCAGCTTCCATCTTTTCTGCCTAAGATCTATCAGCAACATCAGGCAACAGGACAATATCCCTGAAACTGAAGTCCTTGAGAGCTCCCAAACCCCTGACATTCAGAGTTTGCCCATCAGGGATCAACTCCTCTGAGTCAGACACAGTCCATATGGGAGTCTTCCAATATACCAAAACCTATTTTCTATAGCCACTTTGCACAGTGACTTGCTCTCTAAGGGCTAACCCATTCTGAGATACAAAGATACATTAAAGGCCAACTTTAATGCATGCACGGTAGACATTGAAATCGGGGAAATCGTTGCACTGGACAAAACCAGATGGAGATGTCAGTACCAAGAGGCCATGTCTGCTTTTGAGGAGTGGTCTCCCCAGGAGAAGAGATCACATTATAAAACCAAACCACAAACCCTCCCCATAATAATGACATCACTTGCAAGACGTGCAACCACATTTGCAAATCCAGGATCAGATGTGCTTCCCAAGGGAAGCCACTGTAAAAGATTAACTCAACACTAGCTAAAACTTATACATTAAAGTGATGAGAGAGTCCAGGTTAGAACACAATATTTCATGTGAGGGCATACCATTAATTTATATAATGGCAACATAGTTCTTCAGTAAAACTTTAATAAGATGCTAAGATGCCATAATGAGACATACAGTGTAAAAAGCAAGACAGATAAATTATGTAGTAAGGGTGTAATATTGATCCATTGCACACATTTGCCTCTTGAAACTCTATACCCTTCACATTCCTGCATTTTGAAGCATATTTATTTTTCTGTTTACATATGAATTAGACACAAAATGCAGTCCAATATCACATAATAATTTTAGAAGAACAGTGCAGAATATCTACATGTCATTTATTTTCTTGATTTAAGTTCTTACAATCTATGTAATGTATTAAAAAAATAAGGCAGATGGCTATAGTAACAATCAGTGTCATTTAAAAAAATATCCATGGCAGAGGATTGATCTTATTGAGCTTATATCTGATTCTTAGTGTGTCAGCTTCATCCCTCTTTGCTCGGAAAGATATTTTTATCCCTACCTTTATACCAGAGGGGCTCCCAAGTATTTAATGAGAGATGAGAAAAAAATTACTTTATATTAAGTTGGGAAGGAGGAAGCAGACTAATATCTAAACTGAAAAAAAAAACAGACTACAGAAATAATGAGTTTGTCTGAACCAGTCTCCAGTTTCATGACCCCATCATGTAGGAGCTACCTATCAACTTTGCAACAAGCAATAAATATTAAAATGAAAAAATTTTGCATGTCTTATCAAAAGCTCCTGACATCAGTTGTTTTCACAAGTTTTCTCCTGTAAGCACTGAACGCCTCTTCATCAATCTTTTATCAAAAGCAATCTTGTTCTGATTTCTCTCTTATCACAAAAGCTCTCTTTCCCCCACCTTTCTTCCTAGTGAAAGGTACATGAATATCATTTTACACTCCACTGTGGCTGCATCTCCATCGATCGGGAAATAAAAAGTAGGTCTGAAGGATGTGTCATGACCCGGCAGAGCTCCAAACAACAGAAACTCATGTAATGATTCCACTGTGCCTGATACAGTGACAAAGGAGGGAAGCATGTGTACATGTCTACATGAATGTGTTTGCATTTCTTTTTTTTTTTTTTCAAGTGATGCTTCTATTACAGAACATTTCCAAGAGGAGAAACAGGAGATTTCACAGTGGACTCAATTTCCTGTTACCTCCCTGACATGCCCATCAAGCTTGAAAGAGAATAAACATTTATCAAAGCACCCATAAAGCATAGTGCTGGGGTTGTCATCCTTGCTGCCTGACCTCCTTGAACCCATAATACGTTCAGAGTTTTTCAGTCTGAAGTTTCATTTTACATTTACCCAGGAAGATAGGAAGAGAAAAAGTAAAAATATCCTGAAAGTATATTATGCATCCTAACCAGTTACAGCTCGAATAGAATAGATTGCAGCCAAGACTTCAAAGTTTCTAGGCCAGATCCTCAGTCCTGCTAATCAGAGCCATTCCATTAACTTCGGAGGAGCTATACAAATTTACATGAGTTGAGCATCTTGCCCTTCATGTGCAAATGCGCATCTGATCTAGTTCCGATGTACCTCAGCATTTGGTGGCATCATAAGAGTTGAGGTAGACAGATCTTGTAGACAGCCACGTGATAACATTTTACATCTATAATTACATAGAAAAGGGTTTTCTTTTATATTAACTAATCCTTTCAGGGTGAAATTTACACAGATCCAGCAAAGTAGCACAGCATCCGGGCTCTTGCTTCACCATGAGTGGGGTTGTCTGGGAAAAGTGTTAGGGTATAAACAGAATAGCCATGTGCAAAGACTCTTCACACCCCATATATCAGACGAGGTCTCTCTATAGCCGTGGTCCCCAACCATCTGAGGCTGCCGGGCGCCAGGGGGCGTGGCTGTTCACCTCTTGGGTGCCAGAGGGCGGGGACACTTGGGTGCCCGGGGGCGGGGCTCCCCCCATAGCCGCACGCCCGGGGCTGGCGCCCCCCATCCTCCAAGCGCCGCACGCCCGGGGCTGGGCCCCCCCTCTAAGCTCCACATGCCCAGAGCGCGGGCGGCTAATTCGCGCCCCCCCCCCGGCCAAGCGCCACGCGCCCAGAGCCGCCCCCCCCCCCCGCCCAAGCGCCGCACGCCCGGAGCCAGCCTCTCCCTCAATGTGCCACGTGCCCGGGGACAGCCCACCTCTCCACACGCCGCGCGCCTGGGGCCGCCCCCCCCCCCAAGCACCCGGGGCTGGTGCCCCCCCAAGCGCGGGCGGCTAATTTGTGACGTTCCCAGGGCCGGCGCTCACCATGTGCCATGCACCCGGGCTGGCGTGGCACAGCCCCGAGCACTTGGCAGGCGCACACAAATGGCCCCGCGGGCACCATGTTGGGGACCACTGCTCTATAGCATGCTAGAAAGAGATCACTGGATCTTTGTTTACATGCATTTAGTAGCACATATCTCTAATCATCTGGTGCACTGGCCATTTCTAGCCTAGGTTGAAATAGCAGCTTAGGTTGCTACAAAATGGTCAGGAATGACCCTGGCTTTGTACAAAGAGAGCTGAATTTTATCCTGCTGTCTCATTGCTTTATATTGGAATTCAAATGTATCCCCATCATGGAAATATCAGTTTCCATTATAAATACTGTTTTTAGGAGATAACTAGAATATTCACCCAGCATTGCTCGGGTCCTTCACTCAGATAATTTTTGTTTTTCTTCATTTAAATCATTACTCTGCAGTGGGGCTTGGGATGAGGGTTCAGTACGCAGGCTCTTCAGGGAGAGAGGATTACTCCAGCCCTCTCTCTCCATAGCAGCTAGGGGCCAGGCAAGAAGCATCTCTTCATGCTACTGCAGCTCCAGCAGGTACAGCGGTGGGGGGGGTGCATGTTCCCCTGGCTGGGGCAGGTCCATGTTCGTCTGCCCCTGTGCTCCCGAGCTACAGTGAGGAATGCAGTGAACTGTGCACTTTCCCCTCTCTCTGACAAAAGGGAACAGCCAGCAATGCCTCCAAACTAATTTTGGGTCGGGGGGCGGGAGGAGACGGGGAAGGCAGGGAGCTTCAGAATCCCATTCCAGGCACATCTCGTTTTCCTGGCACAACCAAACCCTGACCTTGCTTTAAGTTATGATAAGAAGGAGTAGTTTACAGAAGTTGGTGATCCTAGCTCTTACTGTTTGTGAGTTCTTGAACAAACACATGGACTGTCACACAGAGGGTATGTCTACACTAGCTCGTTAGTTTGAGCGAGGTAGGGTAATTAGGGCAAGCGGAGTTGCAAATGAAGCCCGGGATTTAAATATCCCGGCCTTCATTTGCATGTTTCTGGGCGCCGCCATTTTTAAATCCCCCTTAGTCTGAACACCGGGCCCGCAGCTACACGCGGCACGGAGTAGGTAGTTTGAATTAAAGATCCTAATTGAGGAATGAGGAGTAACGGTAGTTCGAATTAGGATCTTTAATTCGAACTATCTACTCCGTGCCGCATGTAGCCGCAGGCACGGAGTTCGGACTAAGGGGGGGTTTAAAAATGGCGGCGCCCGGGAACATGCAAATGAAGCCTGGGATATTTAAATCCCGGGCTTCATTTGCAACTCCTCTTGCCCTAATTACCCTACCTAGCTTGAACTAATGAGCTAGTGTAGACATACCCAGAGAGACTCTCTCAACTATATAGTAGATTAAGGAACATATGATTTTGCAGACTGCATCAGACTGTTCAAATCTTAAACTGAGAATTCTTCAGGGCAAGGAATGTTGGACTTGTGTGTTTGTTTCTTTTCTAACATAATTGAGCCCAAATTCAGATTGTGGCCTCTGGATGCTGCCATAGCAATAATAAATAATAATAACAGTAATTATGATAATAAATAAATCCAGTATTTGAATTTTAGCAGTGGCCACATAATGTCCAAGAACATAGCAATATCTACATAATGAACTAAGTGGGCAAATGCAACCCAAGACCTGGACATCACTCACTAGAAAGTGCAGTTGGGGGGATGCACAAAATCACTATATCAGTTCACAGCAGCCTTCCCCAGGCATGGCTCTGGTGGAGCTCTGGATGTAACCTAAAACACCATCTATCATAGAAGTAATTTCAGGATCAATCTCACTAGGGTGCAGAGGGTCAGCTTGCACAGAGAGAAAAGTTAACTTTTCATGCAAAGATTCAATAAATCTGATCACTACTTTCTTACTCATGGTTCTTCTGTAGACTTTCTGGGTGATCTGAGGCAAGTCATTTAGGCTATGTCTACACTGCAGTTTTTGCGCAAAAATGGCTGTTTTTGTGCAAAAACTCATGGAGCATCCACGCTACAAGTGCGTTTTTGTGCAAGAAAATGTACAGCAAATCAGGAGAAGAGAGGGCTTTTTGCGCAAGAATTATTCCTCTTTCTACGAGGAATAAGCCTTTTTGTGCAAGAGCTCTTGCACAACAAGGTGTGTGTGGATGGCAAACGGGTTTCTTGTGCAAATACAGCCTACCGGAAAAAGCATAGGTGCTCTGATGGCAATTCTGTATGCACCTTGAGTAAGTATGTACTTTAAGCCTGATGAAAAGAGGCAGGGGATGTCTAGATAGGCAGCCAATTCATGAGATCCTTTCTCATCTGAAGGTTTAAATAAAAGTCTGGGTCTTATGTTAAGGCTCAAAACTAAAGTCTTTCATCGCTTCCTGAGGCGAAGCTCTCATTGCCTTTCCTTTTGATTTTCTCTGCAACTTGACTTTATTGGAAAGTTTACCTATGAATAAGGAAGAACTCCACAATTTAAGCCTAGGTAATAAGTACTGGTTGATTTTAACAAACTCATGTCTTGGATAACCTGAAAAAAAGGTGAATCAGTTATTAAAACACTAACTTTCTTAGGTTTCCTGCTGAATATAGTAAATAAAATAAATATTGTGTCCTATGACTTCTATTCAAATAACAGTGCTTAAAGTATACAATGACTGTATTTTTTAATTATTTTAAAATTACGGCAAAATCTAAAAAAAATTGTAGAGTTCCTGATTTCAGGAGCCTTTGTTTTTTTACTGATGGCAAAAGATTTTGCATAGAGCAGAGTGTAGCTTAATGATCTTATCTTGGAGTCCATGTAGAATAACTGCCTGTGGTGATTACAGTCCACAAAACTGAGCAGGCATGATGACGTCATTTTCAGAAGATGAGAAAATTTGCCAACTTACTATCATGTCCAAATTTTAATACACAGCTACAGGCAGAAAATTGTAACTGCTTCAAGATCTGTGAAGCACTCAGATACTCTGGTGATGAATACCATAGAACAGAATGGCCCATGAGGAAATTAAAAATGTATATTCAGAGTGGGGTCTGAATAGAGTGCAATAAATAAGGCTTACAGACATATATTGAAAAATAAGGAGAAAATAAGACACTGAATAGACACTTATTAAGTGAATACCATAAATTCTGTGCTTTAACTGAGGCAAGGGTCCTATGGAAAAATATTATGTAATTATATAATTAAAGAATGTATCATACAGCAAATAATTGGGATGACTTAAGGTTTCACTGGCAATCTTCATTCTGATTATTTCCCAGTTTTTTCGTGCATAAGAAAGGCCTTCCTGGGTCAGACCAACGGGCCCATATAGCCCAGTATCCTGTCTGCCAACAGTGTCCAATGCAATCTTCATAATCTTTTTTTCATGTACTTTTTGGATGTGTAATATTTGTGTGTGTGTTTCTCACCACTTTCATTAATGGGACAAACAAAAATATATACATTGCTACAGTCACATACCAGTGAAAGCATATGAGAAATAATTAAAAGAGGTCTAACAAGAGGCTTTTGTTCTTGTACTCTAAATATTACAGGGGGAGCTTGTAGGACTGGGAAGCAAACTGTTATTTCTGAATGGTTCAAGTTAATTGGATGTGGAACAATTTGTGCAATGGAAAAAAATATTTATGAAACTTTAAAAATGCACATGCAACCTTTGAGCTTTCTACTCCATCTAGGTTCTTATACCATGCTCATAATTATAGTAACTAAGCCTCACACTAAATTTAAATAATCTACAATACTAGCTCTCAACCTTTTTAGTCTACAGTACTTCTTTCAGTTCTCATTTATCTTGCATACCCCCAAGTTCACCTCATTTAAAACCTACTTGCTTACAAAATCAGACATAAAAATACAAATGTGTCACAGCACATTACTCCTACAAAATCACTTACTTTCTCATTTTTACCTTATAATTACAAAATAAATTAACTGGAATACAGGCAGTCCCCGGGTTACGTACAAGATAGGGACTGTAGGTTTGTTCTTAAGTTGAATTTGTATGTAAGTCGGAACTGGTACATATTGTAGGGGAAACTCTAGCCAAACATTTCTCCAGAGCTCAGTTTTATTCTCCCACACCTCACTTCCCTCAGTCCTTTATTCTCAAGCTGAGGTGTCTGCTGAGAAAAGCCGCTCTGCGTCTCCCTGGTCTGCTGGGAGGGGCGCTAGCTTGGCGTGTCCCTGGTCTGCTGGGGGGAAGCAGCTAGTGCGGGGTTGCCTCACCCCGTTTGTAAGTAGGGATCCGATGTAAGTCAGATTCATGTAACCCGGGGACTGCCTGTATGCATTTTGTACTCGCATTTCAATGCATAGCACATACTATAGTAAACGCTATGTTATCTGCAATGTTGGGGGGGGGAGGGATTAAGGGTCCCGGTTCATCAGATATTCTGGCTAACTAAATATTATACTTACCAATGGAATACCAATTTTCAGAGATTTAGAATATAATAAAGTGACTGAAGTATAAAACAGTATACAGGTCTCACCCATCCATTAGTAGTACTACACTGCAGAATGGTTGGTTTCTTGAAGGACTT
The DNA here is from genome assembly GCF_049634645.1 of Pelodiscus sinensis. Taxonomy (NCBI): domain Eukaryota; kingdom Metazoa; phylum Chordata; order Testudines; family Trionychidae; genus Pelodiscus; species Pelodiscus sinensis. Next base: position 115,111,218 of record NC_134713.1, read on the forward strand.
TAAAGTTTTCTATACAGCATGTTATTTTATGACACTACATACACTATGGGCAGCGCATGGAATACCAAAAATACACTTAACACTAAAACTGACTATAATTTAATCTTTGCTGATTCAGAAGGCACTTCATGATCTTACAGTGTCTCAGGGTCATCATTATCAATATCAATTATCACTGAAGGTGTAGGAGATTGGACTAAATATGTAATGACCCTATGACACACCCTGGAAACGACTTTTTTAAAGAATTCCCTAATTTTAGCTGGCTTGTCTTCTGCCTCTTTCACAGAAAAACTAGTGGCCAAAATATGCAACGTGGAAAGTGCTGGGCAGAATACTAGACCTGGTTACTAGACTGAACATTTGTATTGCAAGGTATCAGAAATGCCAGTTAACTGAGCTTCCTAGTTGATGCCAGATAACAGTTTTACTATAGAGAACAATATAAACAAGTCATTGTATAAAATTTTAGTATGTACTGACTTTGCTAGGGATTTTTATGTCTCATGTTGTAAAACCAGGCAAATAAGAGATGAGTTGATGTACCCTGCGAAAGACCTCTTAGTACCCCTTGGGAAGAGTCATTGATCTACATGATTTATCTATCCAGAGCCCTAATTTTTCACTTTCTCTCTCTTTCCCCTTGTCCAAGGCTAGCTTTTTTCTTTTTTTTTTTGGCTCTTCTTTCTTGTATTCCAAAGATATGTCTACATGGCAGCTGGGAGGGTGCTTCTGAGCACAGGTAGACAGACGTGCTAGCTCTGCTTAAACTAGTGGGCTAACAATCCTGTCGAACCCCATCGGTATGTACTTGGGCAGCTTGCCTGAGATGCTGTGGCCACAATACTAACTTCAGCATGCTGTCCTGAGCATGCTATCCAGAGCTAGCATGGGCCTATCTACCTGTGCTGGGAAGCAGCGTCTCAGCTCCTGTACCCTGACAGCAGGCAGAGTAGGATTATTTCTAAGGTGGCTAGGATAGATGGAGAAAAAGCCTGTTTGATGTCAAAATGGCAGGTCTCACACTTTACTCTGAAAGTGTCCCGTTTAGTTGCTATCTGCATCTTTTCTAGAAAAGAAATCCATACTGAGTTGGCTATTGAAGAGCCTCTATTTTTCACTTGTGCTAGTCTCACTGTCAAATAAAAGTGTTATCTTCCTTGATGATCATAGATGCCTCAGGAGGCTGTGGGTGTAGAGAGAAAAGTTGAGCCTAGCCCATTGAGACCCATGTAGGTCAAGATTGGGACTTAGAACTAGCTATAGCATTTAATAAAAGACTTTCCTGGTCAGGTCTGAAACTGATTATTACAGCACTATCTGCATTACTCAGTATGCCTAGTAGATAAGAAATCATTCCAAATATCCTGTAGCATTTCTAGTGTCAGAAGAAACTGTACCCTTACCAGAGAGAGAAGAAAAAAATCTATTTGTTTTCTATTGTGCATATAGAAAGAAAAGTGGAGGTATACGACACGCACAAACACATATCACAAAATGTATTAAAAGCACAAAGGGTCATGTATCTATGGATGCCAAGTAAATAACAAAGACAGTGAATACAACTGAACTTTAGGGAGATGCAGTGTAGCCATGAACTATGTGGCTAGATCCCACATGTGCAAAACCACAAGAAATATTATTTTCCTGTTGACTTTTAGAGAGCTTTTGTAGGAAGGAATCTTAAGCACAGATTTTTCAATACCCAATAGTATACTAATAGCAGACTAGTAACTTATTCTCCACTCACTTTAAAGAAGAAACACAGCAGGCCTGCAATTGTTTGAAAGTTATTTCTGGGGACATTAGTCATTGATTGCACTTTGCATTATAACAGCTGGATATATTAATTTGTTTTGTTAAGGCTTTGATGGCTCTAATTATGACAGTGCCCCACTATGTGATGTTCCATTGTATTTCTTATGAATGATGCAATGTATAATTGCATTTGGCTGTGCTCCCTTGGACTTTCTCAAAAGTGATGGGACATCTTATAGGGTGAAACCATAGTGGGTGAATTACAGGCTGTATCTCCCTAAGCTGGGACTCTCTGGTCCAGCACAAACATGGATGTTCCTGGAACAAAGAGCCCTGGGGCTGGGAGCCTGGTGGCAGCAGGGCTGGTGGCCAAGACACCAGCTGGGGCTGGGAGCCTTGTGGTAGGGGGGGTCAGTCACTAGGAGCCCTGCCGGAGCCAGCAACAGGAACCAGTGGCAGCTCATCTGTAAAGCCAGAAGCAGCCTACCTGTGGGGCTCTGGTTGGCCCAGCAGCAGGGCCAGGGCTGGAGGCAACCTGGCAACAGGGCTGGTGATACGGGGGCCAGCCAGGGTGGCAGTAGATAGACTTGTGTCTGGCAAATTTGGCCAGGGCCAGCAGTCCAGCCAGGCCAGAGGCATTGGGGAAGGCCTGGCCAGGCCAGAAGCAGTGATAGCAGTATGATGGAAGGCCAGAGGCAGGGGACCTCCGTGGTCCAGCAAATTCCTTCATTCAGGATTGGTCAGGTCCCAAAAGTGCTGGACCAGGGAGATCCAGCCTGTTTTAATAAACAAAGCAAGCTTAGAATTAAGTGTATCATGTCTCATTTTAAGAACAGGGCATCATGATTTTCATGTCTAAACGTCTACAATGGTAATTATTCATTTGCTCTTGTGAGCCCGAAAGCAGAGTATCCAGATGGGATCTGTTAACATCTAGCGACACTGGGAAGTGCTGCATATAGTGATGGTGGTGGCATGGTGGCAGCAGCCAGTTCCCCGGAAGAGGGGCTGCAGATGGGAGCCGGTGCACACAGGAGAGCCGACTCGTGCCATGTGCTGCAGGTGTGCATAGCCATTTAAGCCTTGATATTTTCAGCAATTACACATTTGCACAATTACCCACTTTTTAACATCCTTAGTTCGGGAAGGGCAGCTTTAATTGAAGTTAGGGCTCCTACTAATGGCGGTTGTAATGGGATGTGTGGGATCAGCATATCTCCTGAGCACTTTGACGACACCTCCTCCCCAAGGAGCACTATCCTCTTTTGAAACGATGTGCATTGGGTTTGCTGGTAAAGTTGTATTTGTGGGCACTCTGTCCTCCTACAGCTAACTCCATGTTCCACTTTTTTCTACCATTGGCCTTTTTCTTCCACAACTAGAGACTAGCGCTACTTCACGCTAATCAAAGCCTTTCTTTTAAACAACATCACTTTTTTATTTCTTCTTGTTTTATTTCCTGATAGTGATTATCATTTATTTCTTTATTTGCTCTCCTTCACATGACCTGCAGTTTCTGTACTTCAAGGACAAATTCAGTCAGCCTCTATTATTATGATGCAAAACATAATACTCCAGACAGCAAGATCTAATAAAAAAATTTAGCACAAGATGTAGGGGTGGGGGAAGAGGGTTCAGCAAAAGCAAAAAATGCTAAGCAGTTCAAATGTTGCGTTGCTAGTTTTCTGAAAGATCCAAGTACTTCATGCATTTATTTAATAGTAGAAGATTTACCCGGCCTTGCCTGGGCCCTTAACTTAATTAATTTTTGTTTTTTTGGAAAATAAAATGAAAATGCACATGCTTCATTTAAATCATTGCTCTGGGGGTGAAAGTAGGGATGAGGGGCTTAGTATTCAGACTGCCCCAGCCCTTTCTCATCCCAGCAGCTTGGAGCCAGGTGAGAAGCACTTTTCCATTGCAGCTGGCACAGCCTGGGGAGGGGTGCATGTCCCCTGGCTGTGACAGGTCCAGATTCATCTGCCTCCTATGCCCCCCAGCACATTTCCCTTGCTCCTTGATGAAGTGGAATATTCCCGTATGAATCCAGGGTGGAGCGGTGGAGGGAACTTCAATGCTCTCCTGAAGAGCACCTGAAGGATGGGAGTCTTGGGGTTAGAGGAGTCCTATATGGGGAGAAGAAGGGCATGCCCTCAGCCAGTCCCTTTCACCTTCCCCAAGTTCCAGAATCAGGGAACAACAAAATTACTTCCAGTTATGAGAACATTTTTATTTCATACATTAGAAAATGATTTATTTTTAACTTGTTCCTACCAACACATGTTGTGCACACATGAATTGTGCAGTTTCATGCCTCCTATACCAAAGAAATAGCAGGCAGCTATGTGTTACAGGGCTGTACTTGCATTATTAGGCTCTGCTAACATCCTAAACAAAGAGCATGCTGTAAAACAACTATTTTATTTTATATATGCATCTATTAGTGTTATATCCACGTCAGCACAGCCTCACTAAATACTGCCTTTCTTCCCCATTGCTTCCCCATACTTGTCTCAGGGCAGGACTACACATAAAATGCAATCCTGTGCTTGCTACCTTGCTTCACTGAAAATGCTATTCACCCCACCTCGTGAGAGCTGATACTTAGGTTGACGAGAGAAGACCTCCAATCAGCACAACACTGTCTACACCGGGGATTAGTTTAGTATAAAAGTGTTGCCCGGGTATTTGGATTTTTCATGCCCCTGAGCAATGTAGCAATACTCATATATGTTTATAATGAAGATCTGGCCTACACCACATACTTTTCCTAATGCTTCTTATCTCCATGCGTCACGTGCTTTCCTCCTCATGTTCCCTCAGTGTCACTGGTCTGGACTTTGCCAATTTGGCTCATTCATGCAATTCAAAGATGTGACATGACATCAAGTACCTCACCATCATCATCAACCACCATGGGCTCAACGCCCGTTTGTGTCCAATGCCTCCCTAACTATTTCCTTCCATCATTCCCTTTCCAGTGAGGAGTGACTTAGTTTCTGTAGACTAGCTCCACACCAATCTACTATATCATCTACCCATTCTCTGTGGGGTCTGCCTCTCCTATTTGGACCATCCATTATGACGAATACCAGGGTCTTAACTTTTCACTCGTCATTCATTCTGCAGATATGCTCGAATAGCTGTAACTTCCATTGTATAACCTTCTGCAGTAGGTTCTTTTTTGGCTGTATCTTCCTATATAATTCTTCATTGGTGACCTGCATCCATCCTAGTCTCAGGATCTTTCTATAACAACTCCTCTTGAATGCTAATATCCTTCTGACTGGTTGAAATTCCTAATTCATGGAGTAACACCACATCGCAAAGGCTATTGTTTTGTTTATATGTACTTACCTTACAGAGATGAGTCCATGAGATCTTTTTTAAATGGATCTGAATACAGATTTCCAGCCCCCATCCACCCTCAAATTTGGTATTGCTTAGATTAATATGTTTGGTGTGGCACATAATAAGGACAGGAGTCATCAGGAGAATGTGTACATATATACTGTAGACCAACTTCTGTCCTCACATTCACATCTATATCTTTCTTTGAAGTGTGTGCATAGTTGAAATACTTTTCTACTGAGATATTATTTAGCCCTCCTCATAAAAATGAGGCTCTTCAGTTCTGCTTATCTGATGGCAGCTCCCACAAAGAGGAATTTTGATTACACAAAAAGTACATGTTTCTAGATCAAGACAAATATAGTATGCGTACTTCTGTCTACAAATGCATATCTGGAGATAAGTTAAGCAGTATAATTACTGCTGGTATTAACTGAACCAATATAGCTGTAACATATTTAGTTTATACTGCAGCATTTGGCTTTATGTGGCCCAATGGAAGGGAGAGAAGCCGTAGAGAGAAGACATGAATTTTAGTTGGAGTATTCTATTTCTGTACATCTTCGGAGTGCTGTGCAACATAAACTCAGCTAATAGAACCCAGAAGCATCCAGAAATAGGGAGTAGCAATTATTGGACATATTCAGTAGCTGTTTTTGAAACTGTATGGAAAATTTTTATTGTGGACAAGATCCCTGGCACATCACACCCAGTCACACTCTGGGAGCTAAGCCAATCATAATATGGGGAGTAGGACTGGAGAGAATGGACTCATATCAATGAAGGACCAAAAGATGTATCTGCTGGGAGGGTGGAATTCTAACATTTGTACCACTCTGCATACAGGTGAATGCTATTCCAAGTTTACTTATTAGGGAAGCCCTCTGTTAGGATAACGTTTGATTTACCAAGATATATTTTAAAGACATAGCAGAACTGGGAGGAGAGCATTTGTTAATCCTAGAACAGGGCTGGGCAAAAATTTTTGGCTAGGAACCACACCAAAATTTTGGAAAGTCATCAAGGGGGACACTTTTCTGTGGAGGGGGTGCGGGCTCTAGGATGGAGGTTGGGCACAGAAGGATGCATAGGTTAGAGAGACTGGGGTGCAAGAGATAGTGTGAGGACTGAGAGGAAGTTAGGGCAAAGAAAGAGGTTGTGATCTGGGTCAGGCAATTGGGGCATAGGGCCAGGGAGGGGGTATGGGTGCAGGAGATGATTCTGACCTGGGGGAAGGGGCACTAGGAGGGGGTAAAAAGTCTGGGAGGGCGCTGTGACCTGGGAGAAGGGGAAAAGGGGGTGCAGACAGCAGAGGGTTTGGGTGTGACCTGGGGCAGGAGAATGGAGTACAAGGTCTCGGAGGGTGTTTGGGTGCAGGAGAGGATGCTGGCCTGGGTGAGGGATGTAGGAGGGGTACAGGATCTGGGAGGGAGTTGTGACCTGGTGAAGGGGGTGCAGAGGATGGTGACCTGGGGGTGGGAGTTGGAGTGCAGGAGGGGCAGGGGTGCCAGAGGCAGGCTCTGGCTGGGAGGCGCTTACCTAAGCCAGCAGCCCTGCAGCACCCCTAAGGCAGGCTGGGCTCCCTGCCTGCTGCAGCCCCGCTTGAAACTACAGGCTGCTCCCTCTACGTGGTTCTCAGCTTTGGAAGGGAAAAGAGTTGAGCTGCTCCCATCCCCCAGGCCAATCTCTCAGCAACTATTGGTTAGTTGTTTCTGGGGTCAGTGCCTATTGGTCAGCTGTTTCTGGCCAATAGGAGCTGAAGACTGGGCTGGAGGTGGGAAGGTCACATAAAACTTCCCCTTCCCTGCAGAACAGAGAGCCGCATGGACTGGGCTTTAAACCATGCAACTGTGTGCCTCAGGGTCCCGGCAGGGTGGCCCGAATCCGGCCCCCAGGACACATTTTGCCCAGCACTGCCCTAGAAGCTACAGATTATATGAAATTTCCATTTAGCTATCAGCTAACTGGTTTAAACAAGAGTTTTATCTCAGTTTCAAAGACAACTGGGGCTGAGCTCAATGAGCTGGAAAGTCTATAAATTCTTACTTGACTTAGCTGGACTTAAGGAAAAAATAGTGATCTGTAGAATTAAAACCTTACAGAAAACCAGGGAAATTTTATTTTATATCTGATCCCAATTCCTGTATACTTTGGATAGAGGCTATAGATTTCTGTTTCACCAAGAACCAGTCAGCTATTAAGGCAAGGATTGTAATACTGATAGCTATAGAGATCCGCAGACTAGCTGTTTGCTGACAGTGTTCTAAAAGGGCTGAAAGGACTGAGATGCTGCTATTAACAAGCTATGAAGAGTAAAGCTAACACACACTACAAATTATGGTTGCGCTACACAGAGTTGAGAAATCATTTGAGAAAGGCTCAGAGGGGAAGGTGAATATATGTGTGTGCTAAAGTACAGAATTATATTTGTTACTAGCAGAATTATCTGGTGCTGCTCAGGTCCGGGACGGATGGTGGAGGGGGAGAGGATGGAAGGACCATTCAAGCCTCCGGCAAATGCACTCTGGACCAGACCAAGGTTGCAGGGGGGAAGGAGGCTCAGCACTTGACAGGGAGCCCAGCCCAAGAACATGGAAGGACGGCTTGACCCAGCGAGGTGCAGGTGGTGGTGGGGGAGAGGTTGCCGGTGGGTACTGTGGGGAAGGCTAGGCTAGTTGGCCCAGGTGGTGCTCCTGCGGAGGCAGAGTGGGAGGGAAAGAGTTTTAACCAAGAAGGCAACTTACCAGTGTCACGCAATATGGTGGAGTCCCATCCCCAGCTAGCCACTCTCTTGGTGGTATGGCTATCCTCAGAGGTCACTCTGAAAATTAGCTCTGCCCTGTGCTTGCTGTCCCCAGTGGTGAGTATGAGGACTGCGTCCCTTCTCTCTCCCCATCCCTTTCCATATTATGGAAAACTATCACACTCCAGGCACTTCCTGTTTTCCTAGCATAACCAAACCCTGACCTTGCTTTAACTTAGGAGAAGAGGAAGCTAGTGCATGCCAAATTTGGTGGTCCTAGCTCTTACCATTTAGGAGTTCTTGAACAAATGGATTTTCAGACAGGCAGACACAAACCTCTCTCTCTCTCTCTCTCTCTCTCTCTCTCTCTCTCTATATATATATATATAGAAACCTTATATCTGAAATATGTAACAGCAACAAAAAGGGAAAGCTGTATAAGGAATACCAGGAGATTTGTAGGAGTGTGATTTTATATTTGTATTTCAGGTCTAATAATGTAGTAATGTATGACTTAATTTTATCCTGCCAGCCACCCTCTTTATGACCCCCTGGGGCATTGGTAGAAATGCATCTGACAGACTGCCAGTGTCTGTACTGATGTTAAAGCAGGGACAGACCATTAGGCCCTTTAGTTAAATATACATTTCTTTGTTTTAAGGTTTAGTAAGTTCGCTTTCTTTGTTTTAAGATTTAGGAAGTAAAAGACAGGATCTTGTATTGTGTCTATGTTAATAAAATTCGAGGAACGCTGAAGGCTCAGGCCACAATGTGAACTGGTTTGATTACAAGATTTAGTAAGGTTTAATTTACAATGCTTTTTAATTGCTCAATATAAAACACTGTTGTTTGTATACCTTTGAAGGTCTATGTAAAAGACTGTTTGAGTGAATGAGGAATGTATGCATCAGAAAAAGGTAAGGTTTGAAGGCCGTTGTTAAAACCAGATGGTCAAGAGAGGAAGGGTTAAGAGACTTACCGACGCCAAAGAACTGTCAGTGCGCATCATGATTAAGGAAGAGCAGACTGACAACGCTAAGGTGGAGCTGGCACCCCTAAAGACAATTGATTGACTCAATCCAGGACAGGATGACCCTCTTGGAGGTGTTTTGGAATGTTAACATCAAAAGATAACACCGATTCTCACCAGCAACTATACACCACACCACAGTAACTCTAACTCAGGAACCAATCCCTGCAACAAACCTTGGTGCCAACTCTGCCCACACATCTACACCAGCAACACCATCACACGACCTAACCAGATCAGCCACACAATCCCGGGTTCATTCACCTGCACATCTACCAATGTAATATACTCCATCATGTGCCAGCAATGCCTCTCTGCTATATACGTCGGCCAAACTGGACAGTCCCTACATAAAAGTATAAACGGACACAAATCAGATATCAGGAATGGTAATATACAAAAACCTGTAGGAGAACACTTCAATCTCCCTGGACACACAATAGCACATTTAAAGGTAGCCATCCTGCAGCAAAAAAACTTCAAGAAAAGACTTCAAAGAGAAACTGCTGAGCTACAGTTCATCTGCAAATTTGACACCAGCATTTTAGGATTAAACAAGGACTGTGAATGGCTAGCTGACGACAAAAGCAGTTTCTCCTCTCTTGGTGTTCATACCTCCACATCAGCTGCCTCATCCTCCCTGACTGAATTGACCTTGTTATCTCTAGCCTTACTCTTAATTGGTACTCTTTTCTTATGCCTGTATATTTATACCTGCCTCTGGAATTTCCACTATATGCATCTGACGAAGTGGGTCTTTGCCCACGAAAGCTTATGCACCAATAAACCTGTTAGTCTATAAGGTGCCACAGGACTCCTCGTCACTTTTGCTGATTCAGACTAACATGGCTACCCCTTTGATACTTGACATCAATTAAGGAGTAACTGATCACAAACTTACACAGCAAAATCCTTAGACTTCAACAGAGAAAAGAGGATTATAAGAACGGCGTGCTTTGCCATGGGACTTTGGATTTGTCTTTCCACCAACTCCAGGAGCATCGGATCTCAACCAACAAAGCCCGGCATCCCTCTGCGATCAATCTGGCTGGCCACTAGATTGATCCAGATTCTGGGCTGGTAACTATAACATTGACTGGCGGGATTGCGTGCATGGTGTGTGGGTGACCAAAAAGCATATGCTAACTGTTGTATTCTCAGTGTGGCATACTGCCCACTCCCCTATAAAAGATCTCGTGTGCTTTGTATGGGCATAACAGATTTACTGTGTAACAGCTTGCTTCTTTAAATGTTCATTTTAACAAATCCTCAAAATAAACTTTGGCAGCAAACATGAAGAAAAGGGAATTGTTAAAACCACATATATTGAACACAATTAGCCAAAGGAAGCATATATCTTAGTAAAATCTACTATGAGATCGTACTATGCCTGAAGAGGCTATAAGAAGTGAGGAAAATACATTTCAGCAGCTGGGCACTATCTCAGTAAAGGTTGAAATTTGGTGAAATAATAAATCTATTATTCACACTTTTACAACTACTTGAAACGATACATTTGCATAGTAAAAATGTGTGTGCATATGCATGTTTTATGGAGGCATAGTGGTTCTCTTTATTTAAGTTTATGAAGGGAGCTTCATTGTAAGCTTTATTTTCATTCCACCTCTGATTTCTAATCCCAGTAAATGATCTATCTGAAAATTTCTCTGTGCATGGTAGACTAGAAGATGCTTCTGCTCCCAGAAATTTTTCTAACTCTGCTGGTGTTACATTAGTTAATAAGTACTATTATAATTATTAAGATAATATATGTCAGTAGTAACAAAGGCTAAAATGAGGACATAACCTCATTGCTTTGGGTGCTGTAAAAAGACTGGAAAATTGGAAATTCTTTAAGAATAGTTTATTGCCCGGGCAAAACCTATGACTTCTTAATCAAGAAAAGAACAATTTTGACTAAAAGCCTTTCCTGGTTCAGTGGGGAGGAGAAGGCAGCAATTAAAAGTAAAACTCAACACAAAAAATGGGAAAAACGGAAAGGAGCAATCAGTATAAATAAAATTTATGAAGCACAGAAAAATGATATGAGATATTGAAGACATGATTAGCAGTGCTAAGGACAGAAAGTAGTTTTTAAACTATATTAGAAACAAAAGATATCCTAAAAATGTTATACTCCTATTACTGGATAGAGTAGATGATAAATGTATTAATAATAGTACCAAAAAGGTTGAAATGTTCAATAACTATTTCTGTCCTGTATTTGGAAAAATTATAGATTTATTGTGACACTGGCAAACCATATGTTAGTTCTTGCCTCGGCTGCAGATATTAACTAAGAACTGACAAGCTCCTAGCCGTAGATCAGACCATTGATCTGCATGTTAGTTTTGTTCAAATAGTCTTAATAGAATGTATTTAGTCCTTAGACTCTACAAAATGCTTGTTAATTGCCACATGCATTAATCTCATTCGTAATGGTTGTATTCCATGCTATACAATAATTTTAATGTTCTGAACTTGTGAACTCAGACATCAGAACCATCCCTCCCCACCCAAGGACTATCAAAATTTAAGTAGGACAAATTGCAAATTGCCCCATCCAACCCTGGAGACATACGTGCAGATGGCCTCTTCCCATCGCTTTGAATGCTAGAAAAGGGAAATAAAAGTAGTGATGTGAAAATTTTTCATCTCTTTGCTGACTGAACACTTACAGGGCCAAAGAAACCAAACTGAAGCCAGAGATCCCCTCAGGTTAGTTCTTGGGTCAGTTGAGAAAGACACTATGAATTGACAGATCTCAACAAGGTGCTGCAAGACTATTTGTTGTTTTTTTTAAGATTTTCCAGTTACAGACTAACTCGGCTACCTCTCTAAAGCTCTACAACTCTGTCACTCTTAAGATTTAGATGGTGTATGTTTGCTTGCTTTAACTCATGAATAACTCTCTTCTTTCTCTTTCCTAGTTAATAAATCTTTTAAGATCACTTATCAGATTCGATTCAGGCAATGTCTCTAGTGTAAGATCTAGGGAACCAATCGATCTGGGGTAAGTGGCTGGTCTCTTGGAACTGGAAGCAACCTGAACACTGTGATTTCTGGTATAAATGACCATTTATCATTAAGTCCAGTTTTTTCTGGGTAGGAAGATGAATAGGTGCATGACTCTCAAAGTGCAGCTCAATCAGCACACAACGCAGTCCTTGTGATAGTCTCAGCTCCATATAGCTAATACACATATTGTGTGGGTGCAGACCACATAACACAGAGAGAACTGTAAATGCGGCCTACATTAGGTTGAGAACCACTTGTCTACGGAGACTGTCTATGACTCCATGGTAAGACTGTTGCTATGATTCAGTAGTTTACATTCGTGAATGGCTTAGAGAAATCCAAATAGAGAACATACTACTAGTTTGGGATTTCTATGTTGTTTTTCACAGTCTGCCGTAGAGGGGACACATGTTCCCAAAAGATGGGGCAAGAGGGGCAATGGCCTGACCAGCTGCTGGTGGGGCCAGAGACCTTGAGTATCTAGGAGGCCTAGCCTAGAGGCCTGGCACCAGCAGCAAGGGTTCAGCCCTCACCCCTCATTCACCGACAGCAGTGGGGCAAGAGGAGCAAAGCATCTTCAATTCGCTCTGCTCTCCTACAGCATTTCTCAGGGGAGGTGTGGAATTGCCCCTGCACTAACTAGCAGAGCAACGAGGTCCATGGAGCAGAGTAAGCTGGGGCCACATTGCTCCACTTCCCACACCACTGCCAGTGAGTGCTGGGGGGCCAGATCCCTGCTGTTGCCATCAGACTCCTGGCTGCATCAGTTGGGGGAAGAGGCAGGGCAGGGATGGAGCAAGTGCGGGGAAAAGAGGGAAAAAAGCAGGGGGAATTAAAGACTTTAAAATTAGCTGTGTCTCTGTCAGCTAATTTTACAATGATTGTGTGAGCATATGCTAACTCAAGTCTTTCGACTAGGGTGACTAGGGCTGGAAGACGTCCTTCTGTAGGCTGTATAGGCACATGCTAGAACTATCCTATCCTTGATTCAACCGGTAAGGCTGGGAACTAGGATATCCCAACATTTGGCCATTATGAGCTACATCAGACTAACTTTTCATTTCACATAGACAATCTAAACTAATTGGATAGAAATACCTTTTGGCCCTTACCATCATGAGCTAGTTACTGACAGGGGACAGACTGTTTCCCATTGCCTGTCTTCTTGGCTAGCCAATGCCACACAAATAAACAAGGCTGCTTTTAACTTTTTTCGTAGGATAAGTGCAATTATCAGAAACTGAATATTTTGTGCCAAAATAATGTAAATAGATAATTGTAAATGGAAAACATTTCTGCACTGTTGGAATAATCCCTCGACATTTGCTCTCAGCATGATTCAGCAGTCGGAGATAATGCTTACCCTCAATTTTCTCCCCATATATGTCATTATGTTAACATTTAGCAATTTCACACAGTAAGACAGAATGTTCCCTAAGGGACAGCTGCATGTGGATTAGTGGGAACTGTACTTTTAAGAAGGTCTGACAAGAGCCACTTGAAGTTAGTTGTTACTAGTTGTTATGTTATGCAAAGGCTCATGTTAAGCAATGCTGACCAGTTAGAACTCGTAGCAAAAATAACATACATCTCTTCCTAGCATCTTGAGCTCTAAATGATGATGAAACAACACATGGGGGTCTCTAGTGGCCCCACAAAAGGACACCGAGGTCCTTAACTCCTTTTCATGATGAGGGTCTTCCACAGGACCTTGCCATGAGTGTATTTGGTTAGAGTGGACATGCAGAAGACTAGGTATAATATGCACATTCCACCCTCTTTCTGAAAACTAATAAGGAATCTACTGCATCTATTGAATTTTGCACTAAGCTCTTTTAGACTATAGAATATTATGCTTTGAAGGTGCCAGTGCAGCTTCAACCAGAGGAAAATATAGCTCCTCACATGCAACACTGGCAGTGGGTGGAGGAGAGCTGCAGGGGAGTGAGAGGGAGTGTAGAAAAATAGGGCTTCTATTTGGATGACCTTAGCTTTCAGTGAACATGCCAAAACCCAATTTTGGAGTACCTGTTCCATGGTGGTTCAATTCTGCCCCTTCTAATAGAATGGTCTGGAGGAAACTACAGGTTGGACCTCACTGGTCCAGCACTGTTGGCACTTGACCAGTCCCAAACAAAAGAATTTGCTGGACCAGGGGAGGTCTCCTGCCACCAGCCCCAATTGCCTGTTGATAGCAGGCTGCCCCAGCAGGCACCCTGTTTCCCTTCCTTCTCCCTCCCCCCACAACCTGGCTGGGCTGCTTGCATAGTTGCTGCCAGCTTCCTGGGGATTACAGGCTCCAGATCCTGCTGTGCAGGACTCTGGCCCCACTTGCTGTGGGCTGCTACGGGGCTCCAGGCCAGCCCCATGCTCCCAGGGGCTGCTACAGGGCACTGCCACGGGGCTTCAGCCCCATGCCAACATGGGCTGCCGGGAACTCTGGACCCAGCCCTATGCTGCCTCTAGCTGAGCTAGAAGCCGTTTTCCTCAGCCTCAGCAGTCCCTCCTGCCCTTAGGCTCCTGGGCTCTCTGAAGAATGCTGGTTTTCCAAGGTACAACCTAGGCTGCCTCCAACATGGGTTATTATTTTTAGTAGATAGATATATTGTCACTTGCACTACTTAAAAATATTTCTGTTATTCTTACCAAACACTGGTGCTACTAAAACTACCAATATTCTAAGTTTTATTTTAAAAATGTATTTACTTTGACTATATGTGCTGCATAAGCAATGTCTCTGTAAGAGATGCAGAAGCTAGAATAGATCATCAGAGAACAAGACAAAACACTTAATGCTCTTTCTGAAATTAAAAGAAACGGAAATGTTTCGATTTATGCTATGGCCCAAAAGACTATTTTAAGGCTTTTATGAAGGATATAAATGTTAACTCAGCTGTTTTAGTTTTGGTCAATGAGAGAGTTATATTTTTAATGGTCTTTCTTAATTTTATATGGTATTAAGCTTTGTAAACCTACATGATATAAAAGCAAAATGACAATCCTGGGCATGTAAACACCCACACTGTAATGACTGTACCTTACTGGCAACTGCTAAAATATATTTTACTAAGAAAAACATGGAATGAAAGGATCAGTGTGTGCTAAATTTAAATCTCTTTTGTGAAAGGTGCTAAATAAGAAGAGATGCATAATTAGTAATGTAATACTATAGTGTCTTACATTTTTTCCAGTTTATAGCATTGTTATCACAATAGGCTCATGAACAATACAAATTTAAGAATACATATACACAGAAAAAGATTTATATTCCCTTACAATCAACAACTGTAAGAGAATTCCAACTCCATGAACTTAAGAAAAGTCTAAGAAACACTTTTTATACTGTCTTTTGTCCTAAAGATTCCCAACATTCTACAAACGATGGATCATGTGCTGACATTCAGGATTCCATCTAATCTCACTGGTTGACAAACATACATGTCCAAAATGAGAATTAGGGATGTTAAAATGTGTGTAATTAAAATCCTGTAACCGCTGAAAAATTCAGTGGGTGCATGGATACATGTGGGGCAGCAGTCAGCTCTCCGGTAGCTGGTGTACTCAGCAAGCCAGCTTTTAAGATGGCTCCCAGCATGTACTGGCTTCTGCCTGTCTCTCTCCCTACCCCCACGCTGCTGCCTCTGTGTGCAGGAACAGAAGTGCAGAGGGAATAAGGGGGTGACAGGCAGCACTCCAGGAGCTGGTGCATACTTGGAGTCAGCTTTTAAGACGGCGTCCCATGTATACCGGGAGCTTGCATATAACTGAACTTTAACGGATGAGTCCAGGCTCAATGGTTAATCAGGTACACGGTTATACTTTCACATCCATAGTCAGAATATGGGAATATAATAAGACTGACTTCCATTAACCATTGAGATACCATGAACTGGAGGAGAGAATCTGGCAATTGTTATAACACAGCAATTTAGAATAAGTGAAGAAAAGTAAATTGTCAAGTCAAAACCAGAAGAATTTGGCTTACTAAAACATAGCTACCCCATTAACAACTGAGCCAGGATGCTGGAACAGATGTACTTATGGTTACAAAAGCTGCCATCGAAACTTTAATGACAAGAATGAGGGCTTCTGTTTTATGTCTTATTTAAAGTTGAGTGACAAAAGTTGGTCTGAGGCTATAATGCAGGAGATTGGATTTAAGATGGTACAGTAACTATCTCAAGAGAGAAAGACAATGGGATGATTGAAAACAAACAAAAAACCAAGAAGCCTGGATTAAACTTTGGTCAAGGCCTGGAACAGCAGCAGAGGAACTTAGATTTTGATGTCTGAGGCTATTTTTTTTTAAATGGAGCAGTTTCACTTATTGGCAGCATGAAACATTGCTTCTAGTTTCAATCTATTTCACAACATACCTACGCAAATGAGGAACTCTATTGAAGGCTCAATGTTTAATTTTAAAGTAATCAAGCATCTGTAAAACCAGCCTTACATAACTGGAAAGGAAATTACTAGTTCAGGAACAAAATCTACTCAACTGCACTTTATCACAGTGATGGATGAGGATGAAAGAAGGATTATATTTTACTTAGCCATACAAAAAAGACACTTAACTTGGGCAAAAAGGTGAACAGATTTCCAAGTCTGCTGTAATTTTATGGCCACTGACCTCTTCATTCTAGCAAGGGAGGTTTTTTCATTATTAAAATTTAAAAATATCAAATACCAGTTGGTGGCTTTGCTCTGTAAAAGTGCAAGGAAACCACCATCTGCAGCTCACTGACACACAAAAAGATAAAGATGCCTCTCATTGAGGGTCATGTTAAAGGTCAAAATGAAGTGCTGACAATAATCTGTTGCTTCAGAAACTACCTTAAACATTAAAAGCTGTGAGAAAGGTAAAGAAAGATTTATACTCTATGTGATAGTGCAGTAGATTTGAGGTACAAGGACTGATAGAAATCCTTCATGGAAGAATTATCATTGCTTCTAAAAATGAGAATTATTATATAAATGCTAGAATAATACCATTCAGCAAAGAAAATCCTGATGTAACCGGGGAACATGAGTCACATATAATTAAACCAATATTGTTTATACTTTATTACGTTAAGCTATATCACCCAAAGGCTAATCCTAAAGCAGGATCAGTCTTTTCCTTTTATTAACTGTTCAAGGAATAAAAATCAATATTTACAAAGACGTACACCCTTTACACTTTGCAAATCTTAGATCTGAGCTCTGATTTCCTAGTTAACCAATGAGACCTGTTCTCACCTGAAGATCCTAGTAAAAAAAAATCAACATATTAAAAATAACGCTTCTAGCCACAAAAACTTTTATTTGAAATCCAACAACCTTTATTAAAAGTGAAGATGTTGATAAAGAAAAAAACACCCCTGGGAAAATAGTGATATTCTCTTATTTTAAAAAATCCTCATTTGAGACATCAATTGTCTATGCCACACGAGGCTTGAAAACTATGGGTATGGGTGCTGAAAGTAGGGATGCTCCTGCAGTCCCTTGTCTGAAGCAGTTTCCATCACATACAAGGTTTATTCAGTGGTTCTCAGTGAGCACCTAAGTTCCCTGTAAGGTGAACAACTGCACACCATGCAGCTGTTTTCTGAGCTCCACTCAGAATTTCAAAGCTCACATACAGGCAAGGAGCTCAGCTGATTGACAAGGGGAGGAGGGTATCATTTCCCTAAGCAAGTAGTTAAATGGAACTGCTCCATGTTTGAAACTGAGAAGCTTCCAGAGCAGGAAAACAAGGGAGTAAATAAGATGCTGCGGGGAGGGGAACAGGGTGGATTGGCTAAGGCAGAATCAGAAGGGAGGGGAGACAGGAACTCAGCACTCCCAAGACTTCTAGGGGCTGACTGGATGGGATAGGTGGGGGGAAAAGAGGGTGGCTTTGGGGTGAGGTAGAGACGGGGAGTTTGTGCGGTGAGATGGGCAAGGGGTGGATAATTTGTGCTATAGCTGGGAGTTAGGGCAGGACAGACTGCTGGTGCCTGCTAGTTTTAGAAGCAGGATTTTATCCCAGCCCCACTTGGGCTGGAGGGAGCAGATTGAACAGGGACAGATGAGATAAAGGGAGTGGGCGGGTGCTAGCATCTTTTCAGTGAGGTGGAGGTGGGGGGGAGTTTGTTTGGGGTGTGCCTGATTCACTTGCTGCAGTCCTCTCTGGCTGGCTAGGTTAGAGGGAGGATGGGAGAGGGGAGAAGGGGGGCAAAGCAGGCTGCATGGTGTTAGTATGTACCAGGAAGTTTTCATGATTCCATTTCAAACAACGTTTACATAGGTGTTAATGACTTAAGTAAGAAAGTAAAAGATTCTTCTAATAGATTTTTTGGAATGTTGGATATCTAAAACTCTGATCTTGATTTTTTTTTAGAATCCCGTGTTACTAATTAATACATGGTATATTTTATTGCATTTTAAATATTGTAAGCATTGCTCCTTGTTAACTATCCCTATTTTTAATATATTTTTACCACACATATGAACTGCTTTAAGGGAGAGAGAGAGAGTGTGTGTGTTTTGTTTGTAGTGCTGGGTGCACATCCACACACGACCTCAATATTGGTGTTATATAAGAAATTTCAACCCACCCAAAAGAAAATTCAACCTGCCCAAGGATAGAAGGATAAATGTTAGAGGTAACACTGGTGAGCACCCCAATAGACAAATTCTTCCAGCACCCCTGACTATGGGTGCCGAGTTCTTCAGCACTTATTCACATATGGAGGCCTAATTAAGTCAGTGAAGCTGTTCCAGCAAATATGGACTACTTTAATTTGAAAGGGTTACAGAATGGGGCCCTAACCTGCAAATCAACAACATCCCTCTGAGAAAGGCACAGTGCCTGTTTTCAGTACTCACAGGAGATGTTCCACACTTCCCAGGACTGAGCTCTAAAACATTCCCATAAAGAGAGGTCTGCATTTCAACTACTCTGTTTCAGTAGTCTGTAATTATTTATTTCAGATATAGCCAGCTAGGAAACAAAATTTATATCCCATGAAAAGAAATCATCTGGGTTCAGGATGGAAAATTAAAACCTCAAAAAAACTTTTGCAACATTAAAGCTCCACAATATTTCGTTTTAGAAACACCAAAGCGTGCCCATAGCAGAAAGTCCAGGATATCCTGATGAGACCACATAGACGCATGGGGCATGATTTCTAGATGTGTGTAGAATTCCATGAACTGAGATTGCAAAAAGGTGCACATGACTGCACATGAGCACTTATATGAGGAAGTGGCATCTAGTCAAGATGACCCAAAAGAAGGCATACATGCAAAAATACAGTCCTGTCTCTACAGAAAACCCTCATTCCAGTTATTTTGCTCCCAAATAGCATTAATTAATGCAGAAAGGCATGAGATAATTTAAAAAAAAACAATTTTTATGTGTGGATCCAAGGCCATTTATCTCTAAAAACCTAAAGTTATTCCAAAAAACAAACAAAAAAACCCCAAACCCCAACAGTTTCCTGCATACAGAAAGGCACGTACCAATTCAGCAAAGCACTAAGCTATATGCTTAACTTTAAGCACATAAATCATCTCAAACATTTCAAATGGAGTAACTCATGTTCGAAGTTAAGTACGTGGTTAAGTGTTTTACTCAGTTGGAGCCTAAGAATCAATAAAGTACACATGATTACAACTAAATCACACTTATCAAAATATAATTAAAATACATTTTGTGATGGAGTATCCTTGATTTTACTAATTTCTTAGCCCACAGTGGATTTCCTATTTATTAATGGAATTAATATTTTTATTGCATTTACATTTTTAAAGCTCTTTATTCAGTCCAAGAGCTTTACACCCTTTCTTCTTCTAACCATGAAAAGCTAATGCCTATTTATTTGACACTTGTTCAAAATAAGAGTTTATAAGTTTTGAGTCAGAGAGAATCAATTTCCAGAATTTGACACTCACTTAGCATCACTTATTGCATCAATCATGAATGCACATAGTACATATAGGTAGGTGCTACTGGGTGTGTCTAGACTACATGCCTCCATTGACGGAGGCATGTAGATTAGCCAGATTGGCAGAGGGAAATGAAGCCGCGATTAAAATAATCGCGGCTTCATTTAAATTTAAATGTCTGCCCCGCTCTGCCGATCAGCTGTTTGTCGGCAGATCAGGGCAGTCTGGACGCGACGCGCCGACAAAGAAGCCTTTCTTGATCGGCACAGGTAAACCTGGTTTCACGAGGCATACCTGTGCCGATCAAAAAAGGCTTCTTTGTCGGCGCGGCGCGTCCAGACTGCCCCGATCTGCTGACAAACAGCTGATCGGCAGAGCGGGGCAGCCATTTAAATTTAAATGAAGCCGCGATTATTTTAATCGCGGCTTCATTTCCCTCTGCCGATCTGGCTAATCTACATGCCTCCGTCAACGGAGGCATGTAGTCTAGACGTACCCTTAGAGACAAAGACTTCTTGAGGTAGTAAAAGTAGTATGAACCCTTGAATAAATTACAAAGTTTTAAACTGAAGTAATGTTATACTTGCATATGCTTACCTAGTCTATGACATTCTATAAACACAAATTACATACAAAAAAGAACATGGAGGGCTGTGAGATGCTTCACAGATAAGGATGAAGTTTGCTCTCCATTATATACTAGAATCTTATTACACAACCCTAACTTTTCAAACAAAACTGCAATTTTTCAAATATTTTTGCATTCAACATCTTATTTTACGGTACAATATTTTTTAGGTGGGGGATGTTTGGTAAATATCAGACAAAGATTTTTAATGTTATGGTGGTCCAAACATTTGATTATTGTTCATTAAAACAGTAATTCTATTTTTGCTTATAAGTTAAAACAGCTAATGTTTGTTTCGTTCTGCTGGCCTTGGTGCAGTATTAGTGAATGTATTGAAGAGGGATAAATACTTGTTTTTATACATCTCACATGCATTGATTAAAAGCTTTAGAGCTGTCAGCATCTGAATTGTGTTTGAGGATCTCATCACCACACTGTTCACATATATCTCAAAGTATCTATACATCACCTGTCACCACGACACTCATCACTGTCATATGTTGGCATGTATGTAGAGATATATGAGGGGTGGGCAATAAGTAGCTCATAGGCTGGATGTGGTTTGCCAAGGCTGGCTCATGGCAGGTCGCTGATGCTTTAGTTACCAGCACATCCACAGGTGTATAGCCCCCATTGACTGCAGATCACCATCCCCAGCCAATGGCAGCTGTGGGAAATGATCTGTGACCAATGGGAGGTGCAAGCAGCCATAACTGCAGAAACGTTGTTAAATAAAACGTTGGCGGTCTGCTAGAGGCTCATCCTGGCAAACCGTATCTGGCCCACAGACAGGTTATTGACCACCACCACCCTTGATGTATACAGTGGTCTCCGTAAAAAGTCAACATTTGTCAACTATTAGTACACAGTGGAATGTGAGAGCAAATATGAGATGAGCCATTTCTTATTTTTCCTTAAAGTCTGTTGTGGTGACTGCCGACAAATGTTGACCTTTTAATAGTGACCATGGCATATTTATACACATAATATACACACAGGATATGCAAATAATATATTAAGGAAAATCATACTATAAAATAAAAAGAAACATGACAAAAACAAATGAAACAATTTATTTTATAAAGTCTACCTGTCTAAGAATTATTTCTATTATTACTTAAAAATTTCACAGATATCATTAATGCCACACTGTTTTTGCTTTACTCAGATATTCTGTCAAAAGAAAAAAAAATACCAGTAGGAAACAATGACCCTTTTACTTGGCAAGTTACTGATAAAATAGAGTACCCTTCTGTAGTTTAGCCTGCTGAAAACTACAGAAGTCAAGCTTTTACATAACAAAAACAAATTTACACATAATTTTGTAAAGGGTCCTTTGAAAAGCCAAAACTTGATAGCTATGAAGACAAAATGACAAAAAAATAATCACAAGAGTTTCCTCCATAGCTTTATAGTTATGATTCTCATCACCTTGAGGGACTTCTGCTTTCAGATATGTTAAGTGTGTTTTATTCCTCTTGGCCACCAGTGAACACAAATAGATGGTGAGAATGTTTCCAATAAAGAACCAGAACATTTTATAAGAACTGAAGATGACAAGCTCAACAGTTGCAAAGAAGCATAACCTGTACCATGAATAACATTCATCAGGTTGAAGCCTTTTTCACAATATGCCAAGGGTTACTACAAGGTTGTCAATTGCTCTGAGAAGTTTTATTTTGTCAAGAATTTCACGGATGTGATTACCCTGTGTAATTTCAATATATTCTCCAAGCTCCCTTCAGGCACAGTTAGCTCTCCATGGAAAAAAATATATATCAGCAAAGCTGGTAAGCTACTTCAGCATATTCAGAAGAACAGGGATGAAGCAAACCGGGTAGTTGTGAGAGATATATGCTCCCCATTGATTTCAGTTTTGCCATCTGGTAAGCACAAACACAGAATATTTTGTTAAAGATTCGCAAGAGCTGAATTTTTAAAAAATGGGAAGTACCAATTGTCTGATCATATTTTGTATTATTATACAATGAAACTCATTTGATCATTATGTGGTAAACAGATTGATATTCTAATCTTCATTATCTAAAGGCAAAATTAATTTTTTTTCCTAAACTATTCCAAGATGGTTTTACCTTTAGTTTAAAAGACTTGGTATGATACCACATTCTATTTCCTGCTTCTGATTCCAGTCCAGTTCTAATAGGTTTGTTTGAAGCTGAAGATTAAATCTTGGTCACATTGGCATAAATAAGAGCTTCTATTTACTTCACTGAGGCCAGGATTTTACCTGGAGATTTTAATCAAAAGATATATAGATCAACAGATCTTCTACAAATTCTTTTATTCTGTTACACCATTACCCAGTACTAAGGGTATGTCTACACTGCAATGCTATTTTGGGATACCGGAGTATACCGAAATAGATAACCCGCATCTTCACAGCAAGCTCATTATTTCGGGCTCGCTATTCCGATGTCCCTGTAAACCTCATTCTACAAGGAGTAAGGGACGTTTTGGAATAGTGCTTTATTTCAAAATTTGGTGCTATGTAGACAGCGCCAAATGACAAAATAAGCTATTGTGAAATAGCATTGAAATAAGATATGCAATTTGTGTAGCTAAAATTTCCCTAAGTTACACAAACCTCTGTAAAACATACCACATAACTCCCACAAACAAAGGGACACTCAGGCTGTGTCCAGACTCAGGGGTTTTTTCGGGAAAAGTAGCCTTTTCCCGAAAAAACTTCCCCTGCGTCCAGACTCAAGCCGCGTTCTTTCGAAATTATTTCGAAAGAACGCGGCTTTTCTTTCGATGGCGGTAAACCTCAATTTACGAGGAAGAACGCCTTCTTTCGAAAGTCCCTCTTTCGAAAGAAGGCGTTCTTCAATGTAAAGAGGCCGTCTTCGAAAGAGAGCATCCAGACTCGCTGGGTGCTCTCTTTCGAAAAAGCGGATTTCTCTTTCGAAAGATCCGCCTGTAGTCTAGACGCGATCTTTTGAAAGAGGCTCTTTCGAAAGATGCTTTCGAAAGAGCCTCTTTCGAAAGAAGCCTGCAGTCTAGACATAGCCTCAGTTTCTTGGATAGGTGCGTAGACAGGCACGTAGACACCAAGGGTATGTCTACACTACCCCACTAGTTCGAACTAGCGGGGTAATGTAGGCATACCGCACTTGCAAATGAAGCCCGGGATTTGAATTTCCCGGGCTTCATTTGCATAAGCGGGGAGCCGCCATTTTTAAAACCCCACTGGTTCGAACCCCGTGCAGCGCGGCTACACGGGGCTCGAACTAGGTAGTTCGGACTAGGCTTCCACGAGGTGTACCGGTAGTTCGGAATAGGAAGCCTAGTCCGAACTACCTAGTTCGAGCCCCGTGTAGCCGCGCTGCACGGGGTTCGAACAAGCGGGGTTTTAAAAATGGCGGCTCCCCGCTTATGCAAATGAAGCCTGGGAAATTCAAATCCCGGGCTTCATTTGCAAGTGCGGTATGCCTACATTACCCTCCTAGTTCGAACTAGGAGGGTAGTGTAGACATACCCCAAGCTAGTGACCGCATATTCACAATGAAGTGACAAAGATTTTACTTTTAGCCTACATCATCAACCCCTTTTTAAATGAAAGGGTTGTTCCTTCCCAGGAAAATTTATTTTACTCTAGCAGAATTCTTTTTTGCTATCCTGTTCTCAAATATCAGAGTTCAGACATAGCTCTTTACTAGACTCACATAAATCCCAGTGGGTAACGTTATTAATTTGAAATGTAACTCAAGTAGAATATATAGAGTGTCCTACACCTTCTCTACTCTCTTGTGCCAGTTTACAAGACAGGCCACATCTCAGTAGTGATAGTTGTAAACCTACTAAAAACTAATTTAACTGCTATCATCTTTACTCCTCCATTTGGGAGTAGGCAAAAAGAACCTCCCCAACTTAAGCAAAGCAGTACAGGCAGTCCCCGGGTTATGTACAAGATAGGGACTGTAGGTTTGTTCTTAAGTTGAATTTGTACATAAGTCGGAACTGGCATCCAGATTCAGCCGCTCCTGAAACTGACCAGCGGCTGACTACAGGAAGCCCGAGGCAGAGTTTCAACCCGGCAGCACCCCAGCTGCTGTACCACAGGCATCCGCGAGAAAAGCCTGGTCTGCTGGGGGGGGGGGGGGTGCACTAGCTGCGCCCCCCCCCCCCCAGCAGACCAGGGAGACGCGGGCGGCGGGACCGCCCAGACGCGCCGCGGTCTCGCCGCCTGCATCCTCTGCGGCTTTGCTCCATGTCTCCCTGGTCTGCTGCCACCCCCCCCCCAGCAGACCAGGGAGAGGCGGAGCCGCTTTTCTTGCCCCGGAGGACACGGGCGGCGGGACCGCGGTGCGTCTGGGCCGTCCCGCCGTCCGCGTCCTCCGGGGCGAGAAAAGCCCAGTTCATAAGTACAGATCCGACATAAGTGGGATCCGCGTAACTCGGGGACTGCCTGTACTCCTTCTCAGCCTTCTTTAAGAACACCTACCTGACATCCATGCAACTCAAAAGGCATGGGTGACAATCTCTCCTTTAACAATGGGCTATATAGGATCAGAACCATCACTCCATGCTTTGGAACTGGTCCTAGAAGATGTAGAAGACTATCAACTCCCATTCAAGCCAGCAAGAGTTAAGAGAATGCACCATCCAATAGGAGGGACTCAGCACCTTTAATATCTGGTATAATGTTAATTAACCACCAGAGGTAGGGGCTCCATATGCTGTAAGCCAGTGGTCCCCAACGTTTTGGGGCTGCCGGGCACCTGGGGGCGGGGCCGCTCACACGCTGCGCGTACGGGGGTGGGGCCGCTCAAAGGCCACGTGACTGTGTAGGGATAACATATTAATGTATTGAAAATGATTCCCCCAAATGGAAGTGACTCCCCATAATTTGTTCCCCACAACTTAAAGTGTTTAGATTTATTAGGATTCTTCTTCTTATTATTATTATTTGTTAAGATTGTTAAATGTTTAGATTTATGATTATTATTGCCCCTTTAGAATATAATGTATTAGGTCATGTAACTTAGAACTGTTAAGAATATAATCCTATGTAGCCAGAAACAGCCCCCTCCCCCCCCCCCCTGCGCTCCAGGGCATGCTCAAGCTTGTGCAAGGGGCTGCTTGAAATTGACATTGCAGAGATACATTGTAACAATGCATTGTCAAGCCACTAACTCTGCTATGGGAGCCAAGCCCTGTAATTGACTAAGGGCATTGTTACTTAATTGACGCCTGTTCTCTTTAAAACATTGTAACTTTACTCAGCACTCAGAGAATGTTTTAAGCAATACCACCCAGAAACTTTTTGTAACTACAACTCTGATATATGTAAAGTTATTATTACCAGAAACTTTTTGTAACTACAACTCTGATATATGTAAAGTTATTATTATACAAAAACATTGTATGGGAAACATTAAGGAATGTATGTAAGAGAGAGAGAGTGCTTGGATGATGAGTGAATGGTTCTAAGAGGTGCCAGCCTGAGAATACAGCAACAAAGGGCTGAAGAAGGCGTCAGGTGCCAGTGCAACCAAAAGGTGTCAAGTGGAGAAACTGGAGGTCCACCCGATGAGATCACTGATGAGCACCTGGCAGCCACCCTGGAGACATCAGCATGATACAGCAATTTCTATAGACTGGCATAGGAAGAAATTCCTATAAGAACTGGACTAAAAAACTATGGAATCAGAGTCCAAGGTTCTGCTGCCAGCCCACCAGGAGCTTCAGATGCGCATCTGATCAGGACTTCGCTCCCCACTACCATCACTTGTGTACAGAGTACCTGGCCAGTATCCTGTCACAAGCAACTTCCAGGCTGGTAACTATACACAGAACTTGAATGAATGGATGTATGAATGAATGGTTATATATATATATATATATACACAAGTGTATAAGGGTTAAGTAGTGTTAGGAATAAGTAGTTAAACAACGTTGTTTGCTTCTATCTTTTCTTTATTTTTTTTATTATTATCTTTACAATAAATGTGGCTTTTTGCCTTATCCCCCTCATAAGATCCTGCTTGCTTTTATTTGGTACAACAACTGTGGGTGGGGCCAAGCATGTGCCGCACGCCCGAGGTCGGCACCAGCATGTGTTGCGATCCCGGGCAGGGGCTGCCCAGGTTCCACGCTGCGCCCCCGGGGCCGGGGCCAAGGCCAGCGCCAAGGCCAGGGCCGGCAAGGGCACGCACGGCACCCCCAGGGGTGGGGCCAAGGCCAGCGCCAGAGCCGGCAAGGGCGGGGGTGAGGGTCGGCACCGGCATGCGCGGCGCGCCCAGGGCTGGCACCTGCCGCATGCCCGGGGGCGGGGCCAGCCCAGATTGCTCCGCGGGCGCACGTAAAGGGCCCGACGGGTGCAATGGCGCCCGCGGGCACCTGGTTAGGGACCACGGCTGTAAGCAATACCCTGATTTAGTCTGTCCCACACCTCCTCGCAGTTCTACAGAAAAGCAAATTAATTACCAAACATGACTGACTTCTGGATGTTCGACCACCAGTTTTTACTGAAATCACTTTCCTGTCCCAAGCACATACTTCATGCCCTGTTGCACAATGGATCCTCTGATGTTTCAGTGAGATGTTAATGTAATGCAGGATATTGAATCCAAACAGCCTTTCCTGTACTGAAACTTAAAGCCACCCATCTGGTACTCAACTTCATGCCAACTGTTAACCACTGAACTGATTGAGGCTTATAACAAAATGCTAATTTTGCTTTATTCTCTGTGTGAGAATGACAGAATGAATAGAAAGGTTTTCAAAATCTGAAAATGATTGATGTCTGCCACTTCATCAAAAGTGTCTCCTACAGTTAACTCCAAATGATGATTCATATAGATAATGCCAAGCCAATATTTTCAGAAAATGCATAAAGAGTTTGGCAGCTACTTTAGATTCCCTGCTCAATGTAAGTGAAGTTTTATCAGAGACAAATCATATCAATCTCTCCTACTAAGACTATTCTACAGATTGATATCTGCATGTTGTTAAAAAGAATGCACTAAAATTGTTTACTCAGTATTAGCAACAAGCTCAAGTCAATCTAGAGAGGAAAATTCTCTGTTTTGCTCTCTAACACAAATTCTTATGTTGTTATTTTTTTTTTCCTGAGAGTATTAGACTCATCAATTAAAACTACAGCTTTGCCTCTTGAGCAGTTCATCCTCTAGTAGCTTATTCCTTCTGCTCTTTTGCTCTTCTTTCTGTCTCTCTATAATTATATATGTGCATATTTAAAACTTTTCATATTTGAACTGTCATTTATCAGATGCACTTTTTATTAATTGGGAATTCTGTTTTTCCAGTGTACTCTAAACATTTTATATGAGAACATTTAACTGGGGTCTTGTCTACACAGCAGCGTTTAACTCGAAATAAGCTACACAAATTGAGCTACGTCAATTGCATAGCTTATTTAGAAATTGGGAGTGTCTACACAGCACTTATTGCGAAATAGAGCACTCTTCCCCCAACTTCCCTTACTCCTCGTACAATGAGGGTGACAGGAGTCGGAGTAAGAAGTCCTCCAGCTTGACAGTATTTCAACATTATTTCGAAATAACTCTAGTTATTTCAAAATAATGTTGCTGTGTAGATGTACCCTGGGGCTACATCTACACTGCACGCTTTTTGCGCAAGAACTATTTTGCACAAGAGTTCTTGTGCAAATGTCTTGCGCAAGAGTGTGTCCACACTGCCATGGGCTTTTGCACAAGAGATGTGCTTTTGCGCAAGAGCATCCATGGCAGTGTGGACACTCTCTTGCGCAAGAAAGCTCTGATAGTCATTTTAGCCAGAGAGATTTTTTGCGCAAGAAACCCCTGTTGCCCATCCACACTGCCTTCTTGAGTTAGAGCTCTTATGCAAGAGGGCTTATTCCTCATGGGGAGAGGAATAATTCTTGCACAAGAAGCCCTCTCTTCTGATGCTTTACTGTAAATTTACTTGCGCAAGAACACGTGTGCAGTGTAGACTCTCCGCAAGTTCTTGTACAAAAAGCCTGCAGTGTAGACGTGGCCTAAGAAACCTAGAACCTAAGTTTCCTTTTCAACTGCCTCTGTTTATCCCTTCTGTACCAGATTTTGCTCTGGGGACAGCATATCTAATGATCAGGCTGAAAAGTGTATCTGAAAACAGCAGTCCTGGGGCCTGGTGGCCAAGTTACAGTGCCCTGAAGTCCTCTGGGAGAGGTCAGAGGAGAAGGATAGGGGGACCTTGGTCCTCCTCCTCCATCAGGTTCAAGCCCAGGACTCAAAGTGAGAGAGGCAAGTGGTGACTCTGTCTCTTCTGGCTGCAATTCCCAATCACCCTTTCCTGGGCCACTGTCTATCTTCCCTGTGCTCCTAAAGTTTGTGGTATGACCCCAGCCTTCTGCTTACACAGTCTCAGTAGCTCAGGCCTTCAGATGGGGTGGGGGAATGTTTCCCGGGTCACCATCAAAGACCAGCTGTCTCCCTTTAGCCAGGGAGAAGGTGAGTCCAGCCATCTATTATTTACAGTTCTGGTCCATCCCCTAGAGCAGGCCTGGGCAAAATATGGCCCACAGGCCAGATCTGGCCCAACAAGCCACCAGATCCAGCCGCCATGGGTGGGCTCCTCCATAGCCCTGCATGCCATTAAGAAACATGGCTGCCGGGCTACATTTCTGTTTCAAAACTGAAGGGGTGGGGGAAAGCTTCAGGAGCCACCCCTGCCCCCAGCACAATCCCACTGGCTGGTTTCTAACCAGAAACCAGCCAATGGGAGCTGCTTGTTTGAATAATAGGCAGCCAAGAAGAACCATGCTCCCTCTCCTCGGCTCAGTTATTTATTGAAGCACATGGCTAAGAAAGCAGGCAAGCTGGCTTGCTGGGAAATGGTTCAAGCTCTGCAAGACTTAGCTTTGCAGGCAGGCAGGCTGGTTTGGCTGCTGGCTGGTAAGTCTCCTGACTACAGACTGCCTCTGGCACCCCACCACCTCTCTGCCCTAACCCTCTGTCCTCTCCTCCCCTCCCCCCACTCAACATACCCAAACCCTCTGTCATCCTCTTGCATCCAAACCCCCTCCCAGATCTAGCACCCCAATCTCCTGCCCTGGGTCACATTCTCCTTCTACCTTAGATCATATCCCAAACCCTTGCACTCCAGTCCCCTACCCTAGGTCACAACCGTCTCCTTCACCCAAACTCCCTCCCAGACTCCAGTCTCCCTCCTGTACCCAAATATTTTACTCCAAGCTCCCCTCTGCACCCAACCTCCATCGCAGACTCCACATCTCCTCCATTAGTATCATGGAAGAGTGCGGCCCTCAACCACTTTCCAAATTCTTGAGTGGCCCGCCGTCAAAAACGTTTGCCCATCCCTGCCTTAGAGAGTGCTCTGTCTCAGTAGCTGCAAACAGTCTACATTCTTGCAACACATCGCTCCTCCATTTCACCTTCCTCCATCCCAACAGGCTGACAGAGCTCCCTTTCTTGTAGGTCCTCCATAGGATGCATGCTAGGAAGTTGATGAAGAGTGGGGCCTTCCTGGACCGTTTGTTCCACAACTCCTTTCACCTTAGTATGGGATCTGTAAATCCAATCTATAAATCCCCCATAAAATGGGGATAATGACACTTATGGGTATGTCTACACTACAGCACTAATTCGAACTAACTTAATTTGAATTAGTTAATTCGAACTAAGCTAATTTGAACTAGTGCATCTAGACCTCAAAACGAATTTGAATTAGCATTTTGCTAATTCGAACTAGCATGTCCACATTGAGTGGACCCTGAACCGAAGTTAAGGCTGGCTGGAATGGGTGCCGGCAGGGCATCAGGATAGGACTTAAAGCGTGGAGCTGCTGCCTCAGGCTAGCCGAGGGCTGTGCTTAAAGGAACCCGACCCCCACCCCGGACAGACAGTTCTCAGGGTTCCCTGCTTGCTTGTCTACCTCGATGAGGGACAGCGAAGCAGTCCTGTTTTGGAGTGTCCTGAGTGCCCACACTCAGCACATCACAGCACTCAACCATCAGACCGGCTGCACTTGCCGCAGGCTGCCATCAGGGGGGGTCAATCAGGGTGCTCTCAGGATCCAGGAGACCCTGCAGGAGAGCTTTCACCCCGAGGAGCCTGCAGAGCCACCCCAGTACTCCCCATTGGGGGCTCATACCCCATTCCTCACTCACCTCCTTCCACTTACCCCTCCCTAGCTCCCCTTCCTGATGTAAAAAATAAAGGACACGTGTGTTCAAAAATAGAAACTCTCTTTATTTAACAAAACTGGGTGGGGGGAATTAACCTCTGGGAAGACTGGGAAAAGGAGGTGGGAGAGGGGAAGACAGAGGGTGAGAGAGGGGAGGAGGAAACCTGGGAGGAGGGAGCTGGAAGGGGGAAGCCAGGGGAAGAAGGAGGAGGGGAAGTATAAAACTATGGTATGCCATATCTTCAGTACTGTTTACAGATGTGGTCTCCTCACCTCAAAAGAGATGTTTTGGCCTTGGAAAGGGTTCAGAAAAGGGCAACTAAAATGATCAGGGGTTTGGAACAGGTCCCATATGAAGAGAGGCTAAAAAGACTGGGACTTTTCAGAGGAGACTGAGGGGGGATATGGTAGAGGTCTGTAAAATCATGAGTGGTGTGGAGAGGGTGCATAAAGAAAAGCTCCTCATTAGTTCCCATAATAGAAGGACTAGAGGACACCAAATGAAATGAATGGGTAGCAGGCTTCAAACTAATAAAAGAAAGTTCTTCTTCACAAACCAAATAGTCAACCTGTGGAACTCCTTGCCACAGGAGGCTGTGAAGGCTAGAACTATAACAGAGTTTAAAGAGAAGTTAGATAAAGTCATGGAGGTTGTGTCCATGGAGTGCTATTAGCCAGGGGGTAGGAACAGTGTCCCTGGCCTCTGTTTGTGGAAGACTGGAGATTGATGGCACGAGACAAATGGCTTGGTCATTGTCTTCGGTCCATCCCCTCCGGGGTAGCTGATGTTGGCCGCTGTCAGCAGACAGGCTACTCGTCAAGATGGACCTTTGGTCTGACCCAGTATGGCCGTTCTTATTTTCCTATGTTCTAAGTTCAGAGCTCAGTGTCAGGGGTCTCACTGGACCACCTTGATTTTCATGCAAACCTGCTCCTCAGTTCGCATGTGGCCTTTGGTGGCCAGGCTGGTAGCTATCCTGCCCTAGACGGCCACTTTCCTGTGCCTAGTGTGGAGGTCGTGGATGTTGGAGGCCTCCCCCAACCTGGATGAGGTCCACGATCTCCGCACTAGTCCAGGCGGGCGCCCGCCTCTTGCGGCCCCAGGCAGGCTCCTGAGAGCCGCCAGCTTGGTCCCGGGAAGAGGTGGAGGACTGGGTGGCTGGCTCATGCCATGCCAGGTGCAGGGTCTGCTGGCTAGGTGCTGGCAGGCTTGCACCTTGTACAAGCACCATAGCCAGACCGTGCCCTTTTAAGGGCTCCGGGGCTGGGAGGGAGGCAGAAGAGTTTCCATGGTTTGGCCCAGAATGGCCACCAGGGCAAGCTGGGAAGTGCTAGCATCCCACTAGTTCGAATTAAGTGGCTACACAGCCCTTAATTCGAACTACTTAATTCGAACTAGGCATTAGTCCTCGTAGAATGAGGTTTACCTAGTTCGAATTAAGCGCTCCGCTAGTTCGAATTAAGTTCGAACTAGCAGTTTGTATGTGTAGCTCTGAGAATTTAAAGAGAAGCTAGATAATTTCCTGGAGGTTAGGTCCATACAAGGCTATTAGCCAGGGGATAAAATGGTGTCCTTGGCCTCTGTTTGTCAGAGGCTGGAGAGAGATGGCAGGAGACAAATCGCTTGATCATTGTCTTCGGTCCACCCTCTCTGGGGCACTTGGTGCTGGCCACTGTCGGCAGACAGGATACTGGGCTAGATGGACCTTTGGTCTGACCCAGTACAGCCGTTCTTATGTTCTTATGTAGAGCCTATGAAAGTTAATTCGAACTAACAGTTGTTAGTTCGAATTAACTCTGTAGTGTAGACATACCCTATGATACTTATCTTCTTTGTAAAATGCTTGAATATCTACAGATGAAAACTACTATATAAGAAGGAGACATTATTAAATACTCATTCACCACCACCAGTATAGTTGATGCTATAGATACAAAGAGACTCACTGCCCCCCAAAGACCTCTCACTTTAAAAGACAGAGAAGACAAGATGCACTGCAAGACATATCAGAGGAAGTAAATAGATTTTGGTTTTAAAGAGTTTTTTAATTCATGTGTCATTTTGTATGAGTCATGGTACAATGATTTTTCTCATTTCAGTCTCAATGTGATAAGAACTGTTAGCACATGAATTTACAGAATGAAGCAAATTACTCATGTCAAAAACAATTCGAATTTTCCAGCTGAGATTAAGAGGCAGATCAGTGAATGGTGTGCCTGACTTATTTTTATCATAGTTTCATAGCATTTAAGGCCAACAGAGACCATTAGATCATCAAGTCTGACCTCCTGTATATCAGAGGCTATTACATTTCACCCAGTAACTCCTGTATTGAGCCCAATAACTCAGGTTAGGCTAAAGCACTGCAGTTCTCAGAAGACTAAACTGCTATGTGTCACAGGCAGAGCACAGAAGAGACTGAAATATTACCAATGCTTGAGGCCCCTGCAATGGCAGGCAATTGATTAAGTGACATATGTTCAGAGAATCCTGGAAAAACTCATGCTGCAGGTGGAGGCAAAAAAAACCAAGCCAATTTGTTCTGGGGGAAAAAATTCCTTTCCCATCCCAAATCTGACAATAAGTATGACGCTGAGAATGTGAACAAGACATCCGCCAAACATCTGAGAAAGAGGTTTCCTTGTATCGTCTCAGAGCACAGGTTCACCCCATCCAGTGTCCTATTTGCAGCAGTGGCCTTTTTGGATGTTTCAGAGAAAAATGGGGGGGGGGGGAACCTATCACACAGCTGGCCAATTGTGCGCTGGGGAAAATAATTCTTTTTTTGACAACTGAAGGCGATTGGCCAATTCTTTGAAGCATGAGAATTGATTACACTCATTGTCTTAATTATGAGCAATGCAGAGCTTCCTATTCTCTCTATGGGCTGTAAAAGAAAAGAACAAACAGGAGGATTCATAGATTCACAGCATCCAATGCCAGAAAAGGAACACACAATCTTCTAATCTGACCCCTATATACACAGGCCATTGAATTCTCTCACAAGGTGGACTAAAGCAGTGGTTCTCAAGCTTTCCAAACGATGGTACCCTTTCAGGAGCCCGATTTGTTTGTGTATCCCAAGTATCACCTTATTTATTAACTGCTTTCCTTATAAAAGCAGATACAAAAATACATAAGTATCACAGTATGTTATTACTGTTTCTCAGATTTACCACAGAATTATATAATAGATTGATTGGAAGATAAATATTGTACTTACATTCCAGTGTACATACAGAGCAGTATAAATACATTCATTTTCTATAGGAATTTTTAGATTGTACTGACTTCACTAGTGTATTTCATGTAAACTGCTATAAAACTAGGCAAATGCCTAACTGAGTTGAAGACCTCTGTGTAGTGCATACTCTCAGGGTTGCATACACCCCTGGCTGAGAACCAATGGACTAAAGCATATATTTGATAAAGATATCAAATCTCACTTTAAAGACTAAGTGATGGTGAGTAGATGGCCCTCCTCCCCGCACTGTTCCAAACTCTTCCAATATTTAATTACCATCACTGCCTGGAAACTGCATCTTAATTCCAGGTTGAATTTATCTAACTTCAGCTTACAACCACTGGATCTTGTAATGCCTCTATCAGTAAGATTAAAAGACTCATATATTTTCCATGTACAAACACCTATATAAAATAATTAAATTGCTTCTTAACCTTCACTTTAATAAACTAAATGGGTTGAGCTCTTTAAGACTCACATCAAAAGATTTGTTACTACTTTCCAAGACAGTCTTCCACCCTGTACATGCAAACAAGCATTCTTTGTTCCTAGGTGTATTATCTTGCATCTGACTGTATTAAATCATGTTTTGTTGGACTGTGACCACCTGAAGAAGAATTCTGCATAACCTGAAAGTTTATTTTTTTCACCAACCCAAGTTGGTCCAATAAAATGTATCATCTCACACACCTTGTCTCTCTTACACATTGGGTGTCAGTTCCTCCTTTACAGTGTGTAGCCTTTTTCTCATTTTGTTATGCACATACTAGAGGACCAATTTCATTTAAATAGCTAATGAAACAATTGTAAGATGTACTGAAAAAATAAGTTTTCAAAATGTTGGTTTACTTTACCACCTTCAGGGATATGCTTTAACAAAATGCAGAAAAAGATGCCAAGAAAATTTGTGGTATTATATTCTTGTCATTGGGACTTGTTGCTCTCAATCCTCCTATATGCCACCTACAAAGCGTCAGAGATGCCTTTAGGTTTCTCCTCATTTTAGCTTCTATGAGTGACGCAGCCACACAGGATTCTAGATCTCATCCATGAGACCTGGGAGGAACAAAACCTGAACCAAGCAATGTGGTGCATTCCATCATCCACATGAAGGAAAATTTGGAGCCATGGGGAGCTTTTGAAGTCACCAGAGGGCCAGGAAAAAGGCCTACAATTGATGTGAAAATTGAAACCAGGGTTTTGTTAGTGCTACCAACTTCGGATTCCAAGCTAATGGTCAGGTGGGTAGTGACCATTTGAGGTTGTAAAAGTAGGGGTGGTGAATTATGAAATACAGCAGTTGAGAAAGGGGAAAAGAGACACAGGTATGCCATGTGAACCTGCTGATAGCTTGGAAGGACTGAAAGGGTATCCTTCATCATGCCTTTTCCTCCCAAACATGAGCTTGACCCTCAAGCACCTTTAGTCCAAGAAGCAAAGTCAATACCAATCAGGGAAGGAAGCCAGACAAAATAGAAACAACAAATAGATACAGCTGATAATTGAAGCCTTCCCCTCTGTGTCCTCAGCATTGCCAAAACAAATCCACCTAGGCTATCACCAAGTGGACACTAAACTGGGAGAACAGGTCATTGAAAATCAACAGGACCTCTCTCCCAGGGAAAATGCGAGAAACAGTTCACAAAGAAATACAGGCCATGTTGAACCTTGGGGAAATCGAGATCTTTCATAGACTCCATGGTTTAACATGTTTTTGCATCAGTTTTTAGAAAGTGAATATAGTACCAAAATTCACGAAGTATTCCATGACTAGAGTGGATGACTGGCTGGAGAGGGTAGAAGCTGCAAATAAAAGTCCACTCTTGACCTGATACAGGTGGTATTGGCAGACTCATTTAACTACTGAGCCATGAGAAAAAGACAGTATTCTACACCCATGTCGCCTCTATCAGTTCGACTATGCCATTTGGCAGCAGCCAACTTCCAATGCCTGATGGACCAGGTATTCTAATCTTACAAACAATATGCTGCAGTGTATGTATATGCTATAATCTTTTCCAGCCATGACTGGAACAGTCATCTAGGGCACATGTTAGAGGCTTCTGGCAAATAAAATCTGAGCCAGGCCTCTGTCATGACAGTTCCAATCAGGAAAGGGGATTGAAGCTGGCTAGTAAGCCCAGGCCTGATGGGCAAATAGGTAACAGCTGCTGGCCTCATTAGCAGAGGACCACAAGTCTGTCAGGAAAGAAGCCAGGGGAGAAGGAAAGGGGGTAGCCAGAATATTAGAGGGAGTGAGAGGTCTTGTCTGCTGGCTGCAGCAGCAAGCAGTCCCTGAGGTTGTAATACTGAAGCTATTTGTAGCTAGAAGGTGGTAGAAAGTATACTATAAATAAACCACATGGGTTACTGTACCAATGCAAAGGTGTCTGGCTGATTTATTGGAGCACAGCAGAGGCAGGACCAACAGGGGCACTGCTATGCCCTCTTATATATGTCACTGCAGACCCACAAGCTCTCAAGGAGACAGGACCAATGGACAACCCCACCTATTGTAAAAACTTAAAAAACAACCATTAGACTAGTAGCATCTTAAAGACTAACAAAACATGTAGACGGTATCATGAACGTTCCTGGGCACAACCCACTTCTTCAGATGACCGGAGTATAATAAGTCCAGATCCAAGAATAAATAACAGAAGAGAGGGGAGAGAGAAAAAAAGGAGGGGGAAAGGAGAAAAAATAAAAAGAGAAAGACACCAACTAAACAATGGAAGTGCTAATTTTTCTTATCAGCCTGTTGTAACTATTTGAACCAGTTACTCACTGTCTCTCTCTCTCCATGAGCCACTCCAGGACATTTGATATTGTTGCCTCTCACGGAACCCTTGGTTACAACCCAGTGGAGTATGTGGCTCCTTTATCTATGAAAGAGGGACATAAACTTCCCTTCTATCCCTCCTCTCGAATGTAAGGAGGGAATAGAGATGCTGATGTTTGGAGGTGATGGCAGGACACTTGCAGATGTCAGGAGATAAGCTTTCCTGTGCTGAGGGAGTGAGATTCTCTGTATTTTTATAGACTGTTTCCACAAAAGAGATGAACTAAACTAATAACTTACTGACAAAGTCAATCTGCCACCCTCCAAAAGGCAGGCCATCAAAGTACTGGCGTACTCTGAGAGGCACCAGACATGTGGGAAAGTGGAGACCCAGGGACCTAATCACTAGAACATCAGAAAACCTCGGTTCTATACAAGACAAAACAAGACAGGACAGTTTTTTTTATTGTCAATAGCAGCCAGTTCAGCCCAAGCTAGAGATGTACATATTTAATTTTATGCACTATGCATTCTGAACTGACGCTATTTGTCTTGACAAAACTTGTGCAGTGCAGAAAGGCTTGTTGTAACTGAATTGCTTCAGCTGAAATGAAGCTAGCAACAACACCATTCTCATCATGACACGTTCCCATTTTTTAAAATCCACTTCTCATTGCTGATGGATTTATTAATCTCATCTGAATATTTTCATATCCAAGATATGATCTAATCTTTGTGTCACATGAGAATAAAACCAGATTTTCCACTCAAACCAAAGCAGTTAAACTATAACATAATAGAGTATATGCAGGTGCAGATTTGATACAGAATCCCATTTGCTACAGTTTTTAAGTATAATCCTTAGCATTAAACAGCTGCAAAATCTGGATCATTCTTTAGTGCATCTTTCTTTAATTCCTCAGCATGACAGTATAAATTATAATATACTGTGAAAATACTGTATTTAATGCATTTTATAGGGCTATTCAGGTCATGTCTACTATAATCACCAGAGTTTGTATTAAGTATTAAAACTACTATTATTGGTATATTTTTTTTATTATGGAAATTCAAATAAAAAAAATCATGCACACTCCTTCAGGCATATTTTGAAAATAAAGTTTTGCAAACACATGTTTTATACAGCTCTTAAAAAATAACACTGGTCTACAATTTTTTAGAAGTCGTCTGCTTCAGAAATAAAATGTGCTATTTATTATGTATTTTGATGTGCTGAATTCAAATATGACAATTAAAACAACTGATTGGCTACTGTTTCCAAGATATTTAAGTTTTTACATTTTACGTCTATGTATATGGTGTAGATAGTAGAGTTTTAATCATAAATTTTAAACCTAGGTCTTTTCATGTGTTTATGGTTGCTTTACATGATAATATTTCACCTGTTTTGTTTATGTAACACTTTAAAAATCAGCAAAAGGGTTATATAAATAAAATTGATTATGAAACAAAAGGCAAAAAACTATTATGTACATAGTTTAGTCCTATTCAGTGTCTACTCGGCGCTTCTTGGCTTGTCTCTTGTATTCATTAAATGGAGCATCTCTTGTCACTGTCCAGCAATAGTCTGCAAGCATTGATGGGCTCCATTTGCCCTGATAGAGTTTCTCCATTGTTGCAATGTCCTGGTGAAATCGCTTGCCGTGCTCGTCACTCACTGCTCCGCAGTTCAGTGGAAAAAAATCTAGATGAGAGTGCAAAAAATGTATCTTTAGTGACATGTTGCAACCAAAGCTTTTGTATGCCTTGGGGAGGTTTTCCACCAACAACCTGTAGTTGTCTGCCATGTTGTTTCTGAGAAAATTTATTGCCACTACCTGGAAGGCTTTCCATGCCGTCTTTTCTTTGCCACGCAGTGCATGGTCAAATGCATCATCTCGAAGAAGTTCATGAATCTGAAGACCAACAAAGACACCTTCCTTTATCTTAGCTTCACTTAACCTTGGAAATTTTCCACGGAGGTACTTGAAAGCTGCTTGTGTTTTGTCCATGGCCTTGACAAAGTTCTTCATCAGACCCAGCTTGATGTGTAAGGGTGATAACAAAATCTTCCTTGATTCAACAAGTGGTGGATGCTTAACACTTTTCCTCCCAGGCTCCAATGACAGTCGGAGTGGCCAATCTATCTTGATGTATTGGGAATCTCTTGCACAACTATCCCATTCGCAGAGAAAACAGCAGTACTTTGTGTATCCAGTATGCAGACCAAGCAAGAGAGCAACAACTTTCAAATCGCCACAAAGCTGCCACCGATGTTGGTCATAGTTTATGCACCTCAAAAGTTGTTTCATGTTGTCATAGGTTTCCTTCATAGGGACTGCATGACCAACTGGAATTGATGGCAAAACATTGCCATTATGCAGCAAAACAGCTTTAAGACTTGTCTTTGATGAATCAATGAACAGTCTCCACTCATCTGGATCGTGAATGATGTTGAGGGCTGCCATCACACCATTGATGTTGTTGCAGACTACAAGATCAGCTTCCATGAAGAAGAATGGGACAAGATCCTTTTGAGGGTCACGGAACATGGAAACCCTAATATCACCTGCCAGGAGATTCCACTGCTGTAGTCTGGAGCCCAACAGCTCTGCCTTACTCTTGGGTAGTTCCAAATCCCTGACAAGGTCATTCAGTTCACCTTGTGTTATGAGGTGTGGTTCAGAGGAGGAGGATGGGAGAAAATGTGGGTCCTGTGACATGGATGGTTCAGGACCAGAAGTTTCGTCCTCTTCCTCTTCCTTGTCTGACTCAAGTGAGAATGATTCTGGTGCATCAGGAACCGGCAGTCCTTCTCCGTGGGGTACTGGGAGTATAGCTGATGGAAGGTTTGGATAACGCACAGTCCACTTTTTCTTCTTTGACACACCTTTCCCAACTGGAGGCACCAGGCAGAAGTAACAATTGCTGGTATGATCTGTTGGCTCTCTCCAAATCATTGCCACTGCAAAAGGAATAGATTTCCTTTTCCTGTTCAACCACTGGCGAAGATTTGTTGCACAAGTGTTGCAGCATATGTGTGGGGCCACCTCTTGTCCTGATCTCCAATTTTGCAGCCAAAATAAAGGTGATAGGCTTTCTTAACCATAGTGGTTATACTGCGCTTTTGTGATACAAAAGTCACTTCACCTCAAACATAGCAGAAGTTATCTGCACTGTTCACACAAGTACGAGGCATCTCTGTTGACTTTGGCTAAACAGAAATGTGTCCCTTTGCAAAATCAAACACTGACAAATAAGACAGCACGACACTGTATGATTTCTAGAGCTGATATAGGGCAATTTGTTCAGCAGAGTGATATAAGCTTCGTTATGATTGCATCATCCATGACTTCTAGGAATAACATGATGCAATTCATATCATGTATGACGCAATACCAGCTTCAGATTGCATCATTCATTGTTTTGCCTAAAAAGCAAGTACTGACCAAATCCAGTCATAGATTTATTCATAGATCCAGTCAAAGATGTATTTTAGTCATTTCTGGTTTAAATTGAGATCCCTTCCCTTTATAACTTACTTATCCTCCACCATTCGCAAGTCAAGGGTCATATATACTGACCCAATAGCATATCTTGAAAACTAGAGCCAATCAATAATTGTAATCATTATTTTCGTTCTCAGTGACCCAGAATTAGTAACGTTTGACTACATTTATTTCAGAAGCATTTTGGCTGTAGAGCAGTGTAAACAGAGAATGTAACTTTGCATTGGGTCACTAACTGTATTAGGATGCAGCTAACTAGCTACAAGGACTTTTACCTCTGGGTTAGAAGTACAAATCCTGCACAGTGAAGAAGTGATTCAAAGTGTCACCTGCTGATGAATACTCCAGGGGTTATGCCAAATGAGAATCATAGAATTTAAGGCCAGAAAGGACCATTATGATCATCAAGTCTGATTTCCTTCTTAGCCAAGGCCTTGGAATCTCACCAGTAATTTCTATATCATGTTCATAACTTCTGTTTTATCTGGTCTTCATTTGAAGATTGATGAAATGGAGAATCTATTACATCTCTAGCAATTCCAATGGTTAATGATCCTTCCTGTTAAAAATGTATTAGTCACTGTCCAGACAGTAGCCTGCAGATATCACAAAGTTACAAATCTCAGCATCACAAACAGCATCCATTTGGTCTCTGGCTACTTTTTCAGAGAAGCAAAGATATGAATAGTTAGACATTACACTTTTCTCCCACTTCTACAGAATGTCCCTCAGAGGTATGCCTGTCATTAAACTGAGGGGCAGTGATGCCACTGATAATGAAGTATCTGTCCCATGAATACAAGACTTTCAGCTCCAGTCATTTCATCATCCTTCAGAAGCACTCATTTATATGTTTTTAATCTGTAAAATTATACGTTTCCTGATTTACTTTTTAACAAACAGATTTTCAGTCATAATATTAAGTGGACATTTGGTAATCAAGAGCTTATAGAGACATGATTCACGGCTTAACTACAATAACAAACCAGATAGTGGGTAGTTTATTTTAAGGCTCTGCCATTGGTGATTAATAATTTAACTATATAATGAATTATTGAGATTTCCAAGCATCCCCGTTTTAAGGCACTACTGGAAAAAAAAATTTAAAAAATCAATCTTCTACAATCATATGCAATTAGGCTCTAAATCATAATTATCTGCAATGTGCAGAAGGTAGGAAATGAAGTTAACATATAAATATAAACTTTCCTTTCACCTCCTTTGGGTAATTACCATAATTTTACAATTAAAAAAAATAGTGTTGAATCCTCCTTTGATGACTAAAGATAAATGTTTGACTAATAGAAATCTCAATAGCATTCTTCTCATACTTTTCTAATATTTTTATGGAAAATGTGTACCACAAGAAAGATACTGGCTCTGTGGGAGACTGAAGACTGTTCTTATCTACGGGCCATCTGCTGTGCAGGCAACTTCACTGTACCATCTCTTCACATTTACTGGGGAACACAGTCATAGCAACTAATGCAAAAGGAAGGAATTCACTTCCATATCAGCTCATTCCCAATTCTCTTGTGCATAGACAATTAGTCTTCATGAAATCTGTCAAAGGAAGTGACAGGAGAATGTGCCAAAGACTTCTAAGCTCATTATAGATGGCCAATTGTCATTTTCCCTACACCCTCAATCTCAGGAGAAACAGAAATAGCCTAGGAAAACCACACAGTACTTAGCCCTGCCAAGAGTGCAGGAGACTGGACTAGAAAACCTCGTGAGGTCTCTTCTAGTCATATCATTCTATGATTTTATAAAAGGAATATTCCACATATTTAGTAAGCACCTGAACTGAAAAAATGTAACATGGCTATCCCAATATGACTAGCCCTCATTGGGGCTGAGCATGATGTCAGAAACAACATACCTATTCCAAGAAGAGGCATAACCTCTACGCAAAACAGGGCATTCTCAGCTTTTGCTCCCAGGCACTGTGGAATTCTCTTCCTCGGGATATTCGCATGGCGCCAATGGTAGCATTGTTTCGGTGTCAGGCTAAAGCCACCCTTTTTACTCATGCTTTTATTAATATTTGATTCTATATGTGTGTGTTCCTCCTCTCAATATATTTTTAGCTGGTTATGTCCCTCTGAGGGCTCATATTTTAAATTCTCATATTTTAAATTTTTATATTTTTTGTTGTGTTTGTTTGTTCTTGTAAGCCACCTTGAATAGTTTAAATAGAAAGGCGGGGTAAAAATATTTAAATAAATAATAAATAAATAAATAATAACCTCAGTTGTTAGTCCTTCAGTGAACTACAAACTAGAAAACTGGCTATTATTATTGTGTGACACTTACCAACTTTTAAATTAATAATTTATTTGTGTGTGTTGACATAGATCTGAAGAGCAGTACCTCATGCATTGTTTTAATATCTACTAACGGAAAATAGAGTATGTGGTTTTATGGAATGGGCAGCAATACAGAGTGTCGTTTCATTATGAAAAATGACTGTAAAAATAGCACTCAACAGGTCTACTTTCTGTACAGCTAACTTGGATACTGAACAGTGATTTGAACTTCAGGTTGCATTTGCAGGGTCAGCCGCTAGAATGTTTTACTTGCAAACGGAGTCTTTTTTAATATGGCTATCACTTGAGACCATCACAGGGAGACTCTACTTTGTGCCACACTGCCTGGCTTGTTTCTTAATTGCTCCCCTTAACCTCCCGACACAGGTTGTCACTTTTCAACACATGTATATTTATACTTTG
Source organism: Pelodiscus sinensis (assembly GCF_049634645.1). Lineage (NCBI taxonomy): Eukaryota > Metazoa > Chordata > Testudines > Trionychidae > Pelodiscus > Pelodiscus sinensis. The sequence continues at coordinate 115,154,080 of NC_134713.1, forward strand.
CTTACGTAGAACAACATACTGCACACTTGCAGCAGCAGGTATCTTCCACACAGCCTTGAGCACTTTCTTCTTCCTGTTCCTCTACTTTATAACTTCCCAATTATTGAGCCAATTGCCTCATTAGCCCAGCAATTGCTACCCAAATGTCAATAATATCCAACAGAAACCAGTTAATTGTTTTCAATTAACCTGCACTCTTTCCAGTGACCAGGGTCCTAACCAATAGTTTCCTGTCTTCCTGTCACAAACACAGACTCCACAATGCTATTTTTCAGAGAAGAACCTCACTTAAAAGGGTGCAAAAGAGCTTCCTCTGTTTATTATAACTCTCGTTTAACATAATCATAACTTGGGGGCAGAATTATTGGATTGTAAATTTTCATGAATGGTCTCCTTAAGGTAAATGTTTCTGGAAATTCGAGCAAAAGCCTTTTAACTGCTTTTGCACTGAAAGCCAGTGAGAACAATATATTTTTTCACTAGGGGGAAAAATTCTCTTCTTTTACTTAAAAAAAAATAGGGCTGCAGCAACAATATATAATCTGAAATTTGGTGCTGACATAATCTTTACCAAGGAGTGTGTGGTAGTCTTGCCGAAGAAATTATAAATAACCACTCCAAGCACTGAAAAATCATTTCTGTGTATGTTCAGTGGGCACTGTTTAAAGGAGCCTTACTGCATACACATTTAGTCCAGTCACTGCTGCTAAAACACCCTGTAGGAGGGAGATTTAAGATGTCATCTGGAAATGTGCACACCAAGATATTCAATAAAGTAAAATAGTGGACACTGGAGTGTTTGGTATGTTTTGTAGTTCTGGAACAGATTTCTGTAATATTGTGTACAGAATTCCTTTTTTTATGTAACGCTTTAATTTTTATTTTAATATTTTTAAATTCCTTTTTCTGATCTTCCTGTCAACAGTCAGCATGCAGTAAAAGAAACTGGGAGGAAGGAAATTAAGGATTTGTCTTCACGTTAGAAGTAACTTGAGTTGCCCTTAAACTAAACCTTATTCACACACAAAAACCCTGTACTTGAGTGGAATGGTGCTTTTAAGTCAAGTTGTCTGGCCCATTCTGGCTAAAGTTTGAATTAGTCTCGGCCTTTTGGCTGAGGGGTAAACATGATCTAATTTTGTTGTTTGAGAACAAAACTAATCTGTATAACGGGAATGCTATTTTATGGGGCAACCCTCTCAGTCAAACTAGGCTAACCTGAGAGGAGTTAATCTGAGTATAGATAATTCAAGTTAACTCTGCAGTGGACACAAGCCCTCAAGTGACTTTGGTACAAAATGCAAAGGGGCATGGACAGTCTGAGATGCCAGAAATTCCTGCAAACCTACGCCACTATCTGAAAGGAATCCAATAGAGGACCTTGTTCCCTGTCACTACACTAGCTGCTAAATCCTAGCCAGTCTTTTACAGACTGTGAACAGTTCTGACAATCAGAAAACGCACAACACCTGCTGAGGGAAACTAGCAGCCTAATTCAGCTGTTCTGAACTGCAGCACTGGTGGATCTTGGACATAGACCAGGCCTATTCAGAACAGGGAGGATAAAGCCAATATAATCCTTTGATAGCACAGAGCCAGTACAGAAAAGTTCCTACGCCAGCTTTCCTCTCTTATGTCTGCCATGGCATTATGGCTGTGACTGGGATGCTCCTATGCTACACGGATCCCTAACTATGTTTCTGGCACTCTGTGGCTGTTAGCAGCCACTGTAAATTACAGCAGGCAAATATACACTGATGGACCAGTCCCTGTACACAGGAAACCACAGGGACAGAAGAGCACAAAGGCAAGATTTCTGCTAAATTCACCCAAACTCTGGCTTCCTCTGTATACACTTTGGCCAAAGGCAGAGTCCTGCACTGCCAAAGGTCTCCAACATTTGGAATAGCCTCTGTGGATCTAAAAAAGCCACAGTGGCAGGTTTCTTATATTTCAGACCATGGACAAAAGAGGACATATTTGAAACACTAAAGAAAATCTAAGCAACCATATGTGAATCTGTTAGTAGCATCTGAATTGTTTGTTAACCCATTTATTCATCACATCCTTTGGTCAAGACAGCTTTTCATTTTCCCTGAAGCATGTTGTGCTTCCCAGTGCTAAAGAAACATCTGCTCAGTGCAACTGAGCCCACCAAGTACTACCAGCATCACATCTCCCTGTTCTGTACATGTAATAGAAAAGATGGTAACAACCACTTCCCAAATACAGTTGATCTCTGCCAATCTCTTGTATTCTTCTCAGTTGAGTTTTAGACCAAGTTATATTGCAAAGAAATGCCACTGGTCATGTTTTCTACTGAGCTGTTTGGTTTTTCTTTTTTTGTCAATGCTTTACAGAGTCTAAGAGACCACAGACAAAAAAAATACTCATCTTGTAGTTCTCATGAGATGCAGCTGGTGCAGCAAAATGAAAATTTATTTCATTATATGAAAGATATATTTTTGTTACCCTGAAGGTAGTTTGTGGGAAATTTAATAACATTTTGATGAGTCATTTTTAAGTTACCTTGGGGGGAAAATATTGAAAAATGCCTAAACTGCTGAAAAGTGCCCCTTTACACTTACTACTTAAAATCATCCAATCACATTTTTTTAAAATCTTTCAGAAATAATCACCTTTTGGCTGGGAATAAACATGATACATTTCAGACACTCATATGTGTCCAAAAAGACACACTTATAATGAAAGTGTTTTCTCAACCATAACTATAGTGATACTAGCACACTTTAATTCCTAGTGTGTACTTAAGCAGATCCCCTATTTTGTTTGATTTGCAGCCAATACTCTGATTCAGAACCAACAGTGTTTCCAGATTTCTCTTCTATAAAACCATTTCTTTGTTTTTATACATGTAAATAATAGTGCATGTGACAAGTCTGATAAGGGCTCCAAATTGAAAGAAACACTGTGCCAATTTGTGTCTATATCCTGTTTACATAACCCCCTGTTAACTTCCATGCAAGCTGACACAGCTGCAAGAAAGATACTGTAGTGTTCTCTGAGTATTAAAAGAACTCATCTGACTAGATCATTTCATTTTGGCAGTATTTCTGAAAAGCAGCTTCATGGATAATGACTTCAAAGTCAAGTTCTCATGATGGTTCTAATTTCAGGTGCCATAATGGAGCATTACAAATTTTGCATTTTTCTGTAATAACATTCTGTTCTCTTGTATCTGTGGGCTAGCTAGATAAACAGTGATGGTGCAATTAAATTCATAATTCTATGTTATTACAATATTAACATTGATATTTATTTTGTATTATGTTGCATTCAGGAGTATGGAGCACAGAGAGGAGTGTGTGTTGCAACAGAGGAAATGCTGCATTAGAAATAACTCAAAAGTGACACCAAAGAGTTATGCTACCTCTAGGTGTGATAATCCGTATGTCCTTAACTCTTTAAGCACCCTCTAGTGAATTTCCTTTGTTTTGGTTTCAGAAACACCTTCCCTGGAGGCCTGAACCATGAACTCTTACACTGTAAAATTTTAATACACAATATCATAAAGCCCAACAAAGCTAACGTTTTTTCCCCACTTCACTAGAAGACAGGGTTGACTACAACAACCTTCATGCTTACTGAAAGAATTATTCTGTGTCTGACTCAGTTCTCTATTAATATACTTTGATTCTTTGAATCTTAATTTTCTACTCTTAAACTTCACAGTTGGCTTTTTATTTTCCTTTGACTTTATTACTTATGTCGTTCTTTGATGTGCTTTCCACATCATCTGACTCCAAATTACCCTGAGAGGCTGAACCACTATTCAGCATTTGGACAAAATAAGCATACTCTTCTGAATTACAAAATCTGCTAATGGTAGCTGTAAAGCTCTCCTTTCAGCTTTTGCATCTGACCATGTGGGTCCAGTTCTCTGAAAAGAAAACTCATTCTTCCTGTCTGCAGCAAGGTCTCCAAAAAGCTGGACATTAAAAAGCCCACTTTAAGACTAAAATTCTTGGTGGGAAACTAATTTTGGGTCCAGATGATGAGCTGTCTTTGTCATAATCACACATCACAGCTTTCATCAGTCACAAATTCTACACACTTTTAGAACATTTGAGGTTAATTGATTCAGTTTGCTCAACTTGTATCAAATTTCCACACTTTGTATTCTGACTGATGTGTTACGTTTGCTGCTGATTCAATTAATGAGCTATGATTATATCCTCAGTAAACTGCTCTTATTAGGATGTGGTGATAGAGATGAGAAACGTCATGCTCAACATTGCCATAATTAGACATATCTTTTTCTGGTTCTTTTAAACCACATATTATCTCCAGCTGTGCTGAAGATCAACATGATGGAACATATTACTTTTTATAATATTAATGGCATTTATCTTCTCAGGTTGGAAATATTATCCTAGACCATTGAGATTTCTTAGCATATTTTAACATCTGTAATTTTTTTTTTTACTTTTTATTATGCCTCCCCAACATCTGCTATTTAAGTTTCTTAGGTTTTCTGCTTTTATTTTCTTTGCCTCCTCACTCCCACATTAGTATCCTTGGTTTCCGCTTTGATATTCTATAGTTGTTGCTCAGCGTTCCCAATGAGAGGTGCAAACAATCTGTGAAGAAAAATGTAGATCTGATGTCATCTACCTTATCTCCTAAAACACAGGAGATGAAGTTTTCTTTATATTCATTGCTCACTTTTTGGGGGGGGTATGTACAACACTGCCAATCTATAACTGCACAACTCATGAGCCAAGCCCCCAAAATAATGACATTGGTTTCAAAATCACAAGACTGTTAAAATGATTAAATCTCCATTCTTTTTATTTGCCTTCTGGCTTCTAATCGTGTAGGCTGCCTTTGGTTCATGTTTTATAGCAGGAGTGGGGAACCTTTTTTGAGACAGAAAAATCAGCCACGGGCCGCACAAGTAAGAAACGAATGGATGGTGGTGAGGCAGGAGTACCAACATGGGCTCCCCACTGCTGGGAGGAGGGGAAACCCTGAGCTTCAGGGGTCAGATCCAGGCAAGCCAGCAGCCACATCAGACCCATGGGCCTTAGGTTCCCCACTCCTGTTTTATAGAGAACCCTGAGGACTAGAAACTCTCTTAAAAATGAAAACTGAAAAATTCATGAAATCACATGAACTCCTGCTTTAAGAAAAACAACAACATTTCTGACGGTAGACAACACTGCCAACAGCCCTGTTCAGGCCCACTTTAAACTGCTGCTAGAGCCTCACGCAGCATGCTTTGGGCAGTTCTGAAGTCTGGCTGGGGGAGTGCAGCATTGCATGCTCCAGGAAGCCCTAATGCTGCCTGGGGGAAGCTAGCCCCAGTCCTACCCATTCCTCCTGAAGCCCTGCCCCTAGGGTTACCAGATGGTTTCAACAAAAATACCGGACACACTTGACATTACATCACAATCTACATTACATCTTATTTAGAAAATACTGGACATCTATATTTTCTCAATTTGTTTCCTGAACAGAAAGCTCAAATACTGGACTGTCTGGTTCAAAACTGGACAGCTGGCAACCCTAGCCCCTTCTGAGGGTGGGAAGCCACCCTCCTTAGGGGCCTGATAAGGCTGCTGACCTCACTGTTGTTGGTTTTCATCAAAATCTTCTCAAAAAAGGATTTATTTCTCTCTACCTTGTGTGTTTTCTCTTTGCCTCTTCCCTCATTTGTGGCATTTCTAGGGTTGCCAGATGGTTTAACCAAAAATACCGAACCCCCGCTCTTCCCCCTCAAAAGGGGAAAAAATTCTGTTGAGAAAAAAAGGGGGAGATCAAAGTTGAGAAAAAAAAGGACCCCAACAGTTATTAGGCAAAAAAAAAATTAAAATTAAAACAAAAAAAACCCAGCATGGTCTCTTTAAGAAAGGCCTTTGAGGCTTTTTGCCAGTGGCCATCTTGTTTCCCTGCTATGAACCAGAAGACAGTTTCTCTGCGGAAGCAGATAAGTGGGGGGGGAGGGGACCAAGAGAGTCCAGGGGCTGGGCCGGGTTGCTGAGTGTGTATAGGTTTGTCAGGTGTCCTGTATTTTCACCTCCTGACAGGGAAAAAAAATCAGAAAATACCAGACATTTTAGGTGTCCGATATTTTCTGAATTTTTTTTACCAGACAGAAGGCGAAAATACCAGACTGTCTGGGTCAGTACCGGACACCTGGCAACCCAAGGCATTTCCTTCTTTCACTCCCCTTTTCAGAAGCTTGAATTCTCCTTCTTCCTTTTCTTTACATTTAATTAAGGACAGCATGTTGTAGAGGCTACTTCGGTTGTTGGGATGATTTAGATGGGCTATGAGGGCAACCAGCAACTTGCAGAATGAGGCTCTGAGAGACAGAGGATGACATCTGCTCCCCAATTAAGTCAATGGGAATTTTGCCATTGATTTCAGAGGGAACAGGATGTCACATACAGAGATGTAACTGTTCTCCTAAATTCTAGCTTCTGTGATATTTATTGGCTATGTTAGGAGCACTATTAATGATGAAAAATACCATAAGTTTTCCTACTCAGAACAATGTCATGGTATCTGAAACATCCATGTCTATTCATCTGTGCAGGCATTTATATCATTCCCATTCCTGTGGTATCACCTCACTGCAGAAATGTTCAAAAATTTCTCAATCGCAGAAGCTCTATAGACATTCTTTCAAACAGAAATTGAATGAAAATTCAGTACAGCAGATTTATCAAGTGAAAACTTGAATATCAAATTGTGTGGCAAAATTTGTTACAATAAAATCTACAGCAACTCTTTTATTTGTAGCAGTCCTATGACAAACACTGTCTTCAATTAGTGTAATGATTTCACTGTTGCCTGATTCAGTAGGAAATAGGTTGTCATATATAAAAATGTTCCTACTTTTAGGAAATACCCTCGCCATTCTCATTTTCTGTTTTCAAAACTTTAGTGGGTTTATCCTTTGGAATTACTCTGTTGTTACTGACATCTCCATAGTATCTCTATACTTCATATGTTGGTTGTATGTTTTCTAATTCTTTTTGTTGTTTACAAAGAGTCATGAATTGTTGTGGGAAAGGGCAAAACTATTTTGACAAGAGCTGTCCACCAAAGAGACAGAATGAATGTGCAGGAAAAACAGGCAAGCTTTTTGGAAACAGTGTTCTGCAAATTTTTGCATCACTAAAGAAAATATGACAGTTGTTCATTTCTTGTTTGCTTAGTTTTTCTTCTTCCTAATATAGTCACTGAACTACAGTGACGATTTCTGCATATAATTTAATCTTCCTGTAACCAAAAATCTATGCCAAGGCTCTGGAATCATTCTTACAAATATCTCATCACTGGAGTGTTGCAATAAAAGCTGACACTAATCCACTGACAGAGAAGTCACAGAAATCTTGTTCAGCCTCCTTTTGATTATCACATCTTTATTAGAAACACCTTCAAATGTGAGTAAGTACACAGGAAAATATAAATTCAAATATAAGATTTGTCTGGTTGGATTCCATCTTTTAGTTTAGATTTCAGATGCAGGCCGAGCACACAATTAATAAAACTGAGCTGTATTTTTTTACGGATTCTATTTTTTTTCTCCCTTTTTAAAAAAAGAGTGTTCATTTGTGCTAACCTCTTTTGAAGATGCTTAGGAACCACTTGTTCCTTCAATGTCACAAACTAGATATAAAAATATGATCACCTTATGTCGTCAATCATTCCAAAGAGTGAACAAATCTATGACTTCGGCGCTAAACCTATATTGATTTAGTCGGCATGACACCTATGTGGATCTGAAGATGTACCAGTCCATATTTCCAGTTATTGAAATTGAACACTATAATTTTGGAGTCACCCTTTACTTCTCCTTAATCTCTCATTTAACTTGTTTTTTTGATTTTTATCAAATGTGTACCTCCCTTAACCAGGAATCTCTGGTTCAGCAACATCCGTGGTCCGGCAGGACCACAGATGATCCTGGACTACAGAGTCCAGGTATAGGGAGGTCTGGTCATTGGGCAGGAGTGGGGGGGGGCGCTGCAGTGAGGAAATCTCACCCCAGCAGCTGGGCAGTAGCAGGGGGGCTGGCAGTGGCCACACAGCTCCGGCCCCAGCAGCAGCTAGGAAGCTCTGGACCTGGCTGTAGAGCTCTAGCCACAACGGTGCAACTCTGGCCCCAGTGGCATCCAGGAAACTCAGGCCCTAGCTGCACAGCCCTGGCCCTGACAGCAGTGGAACCAGTGGGAGCTGAGAGCTCCGGCCCAGGGAGTGATGGCTGGCCAGGCAGCATAGGGGCAGGCTGGAGCCCTAATGGGGGGGGGGGGGGGGGAGCAGTGTTTTCGCATGGGCCAGGAGGGGCGGGACCTCCCCTGGTCCAGCAAATCCCCTTGATCTGGACCAGTCAGGTCCCGAGGGTGCTGGACCAGGTAGGTGCAACCTATAATAATTGTGGAAAACAGGTATGGAGGGCAACAGATTCAAACTAAAAATTGCCATTGTGTCTCTGTAACAAACAAAAGGAAGTTTTCTTCACTCAGCGCACAGTTAACCTGTGAAACTCCTTGTCAGAGGATATAGTGAAGTCTAGATCTTTAACATGGTTCAAAAACCAGATAGACAGATTCATGGAGGTTAGGTCCATCAATGGCTATTAGCCAGGATGGGTAGGAATGGTATCCCTAGCCTCTGTTTCTCTGAAGGTGGGTGACAGGGGAGGGATCATGTGAGGATTACTTGTTGTGATCCTTCCTTCTGGGGCACATGGTATTGGCCACTGTCGGCAGAAAGGATACTGGGCTAGATAGACCTTTGATCTGACCCTTTATGGCTGTTCTTATGTTCTTAATAGACAATTTAACATCCCCTTTTCTTCCAGAAAAATGCTGCACTAATGCATGGACTTAGCAGTAATTCTGCTGAAATCAATGAGAATTTTACTGTTAACTTCAGTGGCAGAAGTTAGACTATTCTTGAGTGCTTTGGAAAATTCTCTGAACACACACTCATGAAATTCATACATAGACAAATCTAAATATAGATACACACATGTACGATTGTATAATGTGGTATAAGAAACTTACTCAAAACTGAGATGTGAATGATTAACAATGCTTACCAGTTATGGTTAATGGGTGGGGGCTGCACTATCCTGGAAGGGACTACGGCTGGCCTGATGCACTGAGAGCAGGGTTGCCAAGTGTCTGATATTGACCCGGACAGTCCAGTATTTTCACCTCCTGTCTGGTCAAAAAATTCAGAAAATACCGGACACCTAAAATGTCTGATATTTTCTGATTTATTTTTTCCCGGCCAGAAGGCGAAAATCTTGGGTGCTTACCGCGTTCCGCCGTGGAAATGTCCGACCCGGAGCAGGGAGACAAGATGGCGGCCAGCCACTGGCAGCCTGTTAGGGCAAAAAACCCTCAAAAAACCATTTCTTAAAGGGGCCATGCTGGGTTTGTTTTTTTTTTTCTGCTCAACAACTTTGGTCTCCTCCCCCCCTTTTTTTTCCTCAACAGAATTTTTTCTCAGATTTTTTTTTTTTTTTGGTGGCAGGGGAGAAGAGGTGTTCTGTATTTTTGGTTAAACCATCTGGCAACCCTAACTGAGAGCAGAGGCGCTCCAACCTGGCTAGAGCAGCCCCATTTACGGCGTTCTTGGCCTGGCCAGAGCAGTGCATTGCAAGTGGAGGTACTCCAGCCTTGCCAGAGCAGCCCCATCCACAGCAGGCCTGGTCTGGCTGGAGCAGTGCGCTGTGGTCAGGGGCATGCCAGTCCAATCAGAGCAGCCCGCATCTGCGGTTGGCCTGACGTGGGCAGAACAGTATTCCGTGGGCAGAGGTGCTCCAGCCTTGCCAGAGCAGCCTCCGCCCACAGCAGGGAAGCTCCTCTCCAGCCCACCCACCTGTTTAAGTAGTTAACCTTTTAACCTTACAATTTAACCAAATTAACTATTTAAACAAGATTTTACATCTCTAACCCAATTCCCAGTAAAGTCAATGGAAAAGTTTCCATTTATAGCAGTAGATGTTTGATCAGTCCCTTCCCCCTCCTTTAAAGTCAGCAAAGAACTAGTATGTCAACAGAACTGGCCTCCACAAGTATCCCACCATGCCTGTTCTGATAGCTCTGCTCAGTGTTTTGATCTCTCCTGTCCTGCAGCCATGTACCCCTCCCTTTTCAAAGCTCCAAGAAGTATCTGACAGCTGAGTCAGAGCAAATCATTGGACTTCTGTTCTGCCCTGCACTAGGAACAAAGCTGCAGACAGACTCTTGCTGCAGGGAGGCAGTTAGGGAAGAGGGGACAAACTGTTGTGCTGATTTGACATTCCTCAGCAGGGAGAGCTCACAAAGCTACTCATGATGTCTCTCCTGGCAACTAGGAAGTTGTACGAGAATTCAGAGGGGAACCCAAAATGTATAGGGATCAGCTGTGCTGGGATCACCTCTGTCTATCCACAATATTGCACTGAGGGATACACACCCACAGTATATTGCTCACACTGTCAATGAAGCTGCTCCCAATGTGGACGTCATCAGTGGACAGAGGGAACAAATGTGAACACATTTTTGATTATTTTTGGGTGTCAACATAAGTTCTGTCCACAAAGCTTAGTAGATGAGGTTTCAATATCAAAAGAGCCCAGCAATCTGCATGTAAGCCATTTGCTTCTCAACTAGATCAAACTACTGAAGTATTAAAACTGATTAAAAAAGTAACTTGTATCTTGTTCAAAGATTTGAAACCCAAGCAGTCAATGAAATTGAGTAAGGTCAGCAGGTGTGAAGAACCAATGTACCCATACACCTACTATACTTGAATAACCTGTGAAGCCATCAGCTGAATAAACAAAGATTGCAACTAGGATATCAGAGCACTGGAAAATAAAATCAAGAATCTTTTGTATTTTCTATACTGATTGTAATTCATGGGGTTTCCCTTCCTGCTTGCCCTCCATTAACAATTTGAAAGCAAATTGGGAATTACAGCTTTATAAACAATATAATCCCTTTCTGAGTTCAAAATGTAAATGCTAAGTTGTTTATCATAAATATCTGAGATAACAGAAGCCACAGAAAGTCATTCTATATTATACTTCTGTCCCTTCAGTTTAGAATTTGTGTTTTATTATTTTATTAGCACAAAGTAGATTTTTGCCGGACTTGCTTGTTTCATCCAAGAAAAACACCAGATTTCAGTGTTGATTTACAATTATGTAAATTGTTGCCTTTGTCCTCATTACCCAAAGTAAAATGCTGCTCACATTTATTATTTTTCTGATTAGAGAAAGAAAAATATCACACTTTACCAAATGCCAGTAAATCTAATTCAACAGACCCTGAGCTGACATCAAAATGCTCTGATTAGAAATTGCTTACTACAGAACAGCACTAAGAATTACCAGCAATCTGGTTACATACAAATAAAACAAATAGTATCTGAGAGTAGCCTTCTTAATCCTCCTAGTCAGAACTTAATTTCCTACTTGCAAGGGGAGGGGGGAAATCAGGTATTATTCAGGAGAGATTATACACCCATCATGGTTTTCCCGCATAAATGTCTTGGTAAAAGCTGATTCTTACAGCCCTCTGCCGAATTTTGGCCCAAAGCCCCGAGATGTTTCAGTCTTTGTTAATGGCCACTGTGAGTGTGTCTACAAAGCAGTGTTATTTCAGAATAACAGCAATTATTCCGAAATAACAATGTGAACGTTTACACAGCACTGCTGTTCTTTTGAACTAAATTAGAAATAATGGATGGCTTATTCTGACTTCTGTAAACCTCACTCCACAAAGAATAACACCTATTCTGAAATAGCTATTTTGAAATATCTGTAGTGTGGATGCTCCACCGCTGCCATTTCAAAATAGTTCCTCCCCAGGGTCATTAAAAGTAATTACTCACCCATTCCTGCTGGGGCTCTAAATTGAGGTAAGACAACCACATTAGGGTAGACTGCCTTGGACTAATGTTGAGGCTACCCTGAAGTGAAGTGTGCTATTTCGAAATACAGGCAGTCCCCGGGTTACATGGATCCGACTTACATCGGATCCCTACTTACAAACGGGGTGAGGCAACCCCGCACTAGCTGCTTCCCCCCAGCAGACCAGGGAGATGCGAAGCTAGCCCCCCCCCCCCCCGCATACCAGGGAGACGCAGAACAGTTTTTCTCAGCAGACACATCAGCTTGAGAATAAAGGACTGAGGGAAGTGAGGTGTGGGAAAATAAAACTGAGCTCTGGAGAAATGTTTGGCTAGAGTTTCCCCTACAATATGTACCAGTTCCGACTTACATACAAATTCAACTTAAGAACAAACCTACAGTCCCTATCTTGTACGTAACCCAGGGACTGCCTGTAAGCTATTTGGAGTATTTCTTCTGGAATAGCTTATTTTGAAATAAGCATGCAAAGTAGACGTACTCTGTATGATCATTGTCAAAATACCAGTAAAATGCTGAAAGCTGATATGCTTAGGTACAAAGTAGCTGGGGAAAACAAAACCAAATACTCTCCCCACTGCACTGTCTCCCTTCCCAAAAGGATGAAAATGGCAAAAAAAATAAAATAAAAAAGCAAAACAGGATTTAGTAGCTGAATTTGATTGAATCCAGTCTGGATTAGTTATTTAAATTTTCATTGGTATAATAGCACTGATTTTGTGTTCTGAGTGAACAGTACAACCTAATATTCTTGGGGACAAAGATTGTGAGAATTTGGGAGAATCTCTGAAATTCTAGCTTTTTCCCAGACTGCTTTTGGGATGAAATATTTAAATGGACACGAGTCACACAGGGGAAGCTTTAGCTGGGTTTCATTGCACCCACAGAAATCATGAGACCAAGTATCAGAGGGGTTGCAATGTTAGTCTGTATCTGCAAAACCAATGAGGGGTTCTATGGCACCTTAATGACTAACAAATGTATTTGGGCATAAGCTATCATGGGCAAAACCCCACTTCGTCAGATGCACTGGAGTGGAAGTTACAGAGGCAGGCATAAATATACTAGCACATGAAAACAATGGAGTTACCTATCAAATGAAGGACCTGCACTAATGAGGCCAATTCAGCCAGGGTGGATGTGGCTCACTCCCAATAGTTGATGAAGGGGTAAATACCAAGCGAGGGGAAATTGCAAATACTTCTCTGGTCCAATGCACAGGGGAGATCCCAGAGGCCTGGGAGTGGTGGAGAGCAAGCCCACCTGTATTCACCTGCAGCACAGCACAGTGACCCCATGCAACACCCAGAGCAGGGAAGCCAGGCCCAGCTCTACAAGACAGGTGCCACTGCTGGGGGAATCTGGTACAGACATGCTCTGCAGTTCCTCTGCCCCTCAAACCCACCTGGCAATGTTCCAGGATCAGGGCTGCAGTGCGATGGTAGAGGTATGATGGTGTGGAAAAACTCCATACTGGTGAAGTAAGGATTAGGGAGCAACTCTGGGCTAGATACTCCTAGGCTATGTCTACACTCGCGGCTTCTTGCGCGAGTAATATGCAAATGAGGCTAAGCATGGGATATCACCGAGCCTCATTTGCATACCTAATGAGCCACCATATTTTTCAGAAGAGGCTCTTACGCAAGAAGGAGCGTCTACACTTCCCCTTCTTGAGCAAGAAAAACCCTCTTGTGCAATGCTGTTACACCTATTACTTTTCAGGAAGAACGGCATTGCCCAAGAGGGTTTTTCTTGCGCAAGAAGGGGCAGTATAGACACTCCTCCTTGCGCAAGAGCCTCTTCTGAAAAAAATGGTGGCTCATTAGATATGCAAATGAGGCTCGGCGATATTCCACGCTTAGCGTCATTTGCATATTACTCACGCAAGAAGCCGCGAGTGTAGACATAGCCCTAGAGTCAGCAAAGAGCAGAGGCTGATCTCAGAAGGGAACACTGAGGTGCAGGAGCTAGTGAATAAATACGTACAGAGGTTCAGAAGAGTTAAAAACACAATGTGTATTGTTTAAAGCAGGGGCCAGCTCCGCATGCAGCCACTGGCTGCCCCCTCTCCCAGACACTCAAGAGCTCTGATGGTAGAGAGGGGCTGCCGCTAAAAGACCAGCATAGGGAAGAGGGCATGGATCTCTGTGCACAGCTCCTAGTAAGCAACATTCCAGCATCTCCACTGGCTGGGAATGGAGAACTGTGAGCAATGAGAGATGAAAAGATCATTCCAGCAGAGAGGGGCAGTGTGAGGCATTGGTCCCTTCCAGGAGCAACGTGGGGCCGGAGCAGGCAGGAAGCTTGCATTAGCTTCTCTGCATCTCCAACCAGGAGCCACTTGCAGGAAGTGTTGTCCAGTGGAAGGCCACATACCGAGCCCCAGGCTGCTCCTAGAGCCAGCACCCCATAGCCTGCATGAAAACACATACCATGTTAAAAAGCCTCACAGCAATGCGCTTGCACAGCTAGTACATGTAAGCAGACAAAGCATATCACAGAAGGTAAACCATGGTCAAAATAATTTGCTGTGTAGCAGGGGAACAACCTGAGACACAACAACCTCCTCATTGATTTGATGGCTGAATATTAAAGTGAGCCAACTCTAGAAAATGTTGATAGCTGCAGTAACTTTACACCAGTTAAAAGGGCACAGAAGTTATTCATGCTACAAAAATTCAAACAAGTGTTTTTTAACAAGCCAGGGAGACACACTTGCTATCTCATAAGATCATTGAAAAAGGACTGCAACTAACTTCCAACAGACCCTACAGAGCCACTGGCAAGGTACAAGAGTAAATTCATGCAGAAATACAATGCTTGTTTGAGACCTGACAATTTAGAGTCTAACAAATCTTGGGAATTCCCAGTGGCCTTAGTCCCTAAGAAAGACATTGAAAGGTTCTGTGATGATTTATAGAAAACTCAAGTGCTGTTACAGTACCAGATGTATGTCCTATACCTAGAAGTGGTGATACTCTGGACTTAGTAAGCAAAGATAAATAACTCAGTTCTTTTGATTTAATTCTAAGTTATTGGAAAGTTCCTTTGAATAAGGATGCCCAGAAAAAAATCTGTTTTCATCACTGATGTAGGACTCCGTAAGTTCATGTTACCATTTCCTTTAATTAACACTGGACCCACCTTCCATGTGCTGGTCAACCTCGTGTTAAATGTTTTATAGAACTTTGCAAAGGCATATGTGGATGACACTAAAGTACTTAGTAATCCTTGGGCTGCCCACAAAGAACACTTAGGAATTGTACTGTCAAAACTCAAGAAAACAGGTCTAAGTATAAAAGCCACTAAGTGTAAAATTGGAACAGAGCCCCTTCATCTGGGACATAGGGTTGGAGGTGATTAGATAGTTCCTGATCATTTGAAAGTCAAAGCCACTGTAGACTGACCTCTAGCCGAAACAAAAAAAACAGATCCAATCTCTCGTTGGCCTGATAATCTAGAAGGTTGGTGTATGTGTTCAGTGATACAGTATCTGTATACACAGATTTATGTAAAAACATCAAGCCAAACAAAGCATGCCAGAAGGGACTGATAAGATAAAGAACAACTTCTCTGTAAAGCCTGTTCTACTTAGACCTTATTTTGACAATATGTATGAAGTATGTTTGCACACAATCTGGGTGCTGTGCTTATGCAAACAAGGAGAAGAGCATGAAGCACCCAATTTTCTTCCTAAATTGATACCAAGTGACCAAAACTATTCTGTCATAGAAACGGAATACTAAGCTATGGTATGGGGAGTTAAACTACAAGGCCCTACCTTCTTATTGGACTGTTCAGTGTCTTAACAGATTATTCACACTTGTGCTGGCTGAATAGAACTAAAGGCTCAAAATTCTATCCTGGAACTTCAAAATTTGATATAGAAATTGTGCACATTAAGGGAAATATAAATAAACAAGGCAACAGTTGCCTCATCTAGGAAGGAGGGTCCTGATCCACTGCATGCAAGGTTGTAAGGGGGAGGACTGTGACATTACCCAGGGTACAATCTGGACTGTTGGACAGCTGTGTCCCCTCATTTCTCCAACCTGGGGTACCTTTTACACTTCTTTGCTACAGGAGCAAGCAAAAGGACTCTTCTATGTTATTTTTCCTTAATTTCATTCAAATATTTTGAAAACTCAGAACATTTTGCTGTAAACTTTGAAATGTTGATCTTATATCTTGATATTTTCACTATTTAATTTCTTTTATGGCCTCTTTTTACTTCCAAAAATAGTGGGAATAAATTTAAAGTGAAAATTTCTACCTGTACAGTATTTTTTGAATGTTTATAGAAGAGAAGATTGAGGCATACACAGGTTCAGTAACCTGTCCAAGTTCACACAACTAAGTCAGTGGCAAAATCAGAAAAAGAACCTACCAAAAACTCTTGATACTCTCCCCATCATCTGGCAGTGAGATAGCATTGTCTAGATGTCTCTACTAAAATATGTAGCAATGAAATATTAACAGGGTCACCAATTGAGATGAATATGGAAGTTCAGACCTCAGAGCTATTATTTCAATCTGTCTCTCTGGAGACTCAAGGAACATTATACTGCCTTAGTTCCAATTTGGAGGGTTCAATAAAAGCTAAAGCTCTGCAGAAACTGATTGTGCTGATGGGACTGCTGCCCTAGCATTGATGTAAATGTGCAATTCTTTGTGGTTTTATAGCTAGAGTTGCATTCAGAGAAAATAGTGTGTACCTTTCATTTTATTTTACAGGATTTTTTAAAAGATTTTGGAAAGAGGAGAACATGAATGCAAAACATCTAGAAGTAGTGGTTAAGGAGCAGAGTTTCAGTACTGTATGTATTTTATGTGGCTAAACATATAAGGAAAACTTCATTGCTACAGACATGGAATTGACCTCATTGCCAGATAGCTCTATTATGTCATCTGTTTTAATGTATTCTATCAAAAGATAACTAGGTTGATTTAATAAACAACAGAGCTTTGTATTTATAATGTGCAGGCATACAAAATAAATATGACTATAATTCACAATATGTATTTTGACTACTCTTTCCAGACTGGTGATGGGAGGCTGACAAGTTTTATGATTAAATGCACACCACAAAGTATTTCAGTGAGCTTTGAATGTCCCTTCTCCCACATAGTACATTTTGCTGTTTCTTTTACACTAATGTAATAGTTATAACTCTGTGTGGTCAAAGGACCCTTCATGTATATTTATAGCTATGCTTCCCTCCCCCTCCCAACCAGACATCAGAGGACTGACTTATATTCATATCAACATTTAAAAAGGCAGAATCCCAATACTCATAAAATATGTAATAGTTTCGAAAAAGGATTCCCATTTTACAAATGGCATGATAAAAATTCATTGTACACAAAATTTTAGATATCAGTCAAGAGAATGCAATAAACTGATATGTGAGAAATGTAGGTGAATTTGGTACTTAATATGTGGAACAAAAAGGATTTTAGCTTTTAAGATTATCTTTAATGTATCTTATTTTTATTGGTGTATGACAGCTGCCATCTGACATTAAATACATCTACAAGAGGGAGGTGGTACGAGTGCAATATGAACCTTTCACTCTGAGATCTCGGTGATGTTCTAAAATTCAGTTACTCCTCAACACAAAATGCAACCCACCCAGAGTATCAAATAGTGCAGGGTGGCTACTTTAACGAAAGATCACCTCAGTTCATGTTGTTGAACATTTTACATATGTTTAGCCAAAGAATTCTCAATCAACAATTCTACTTTCATGATGCAGGTGGGAAAAGGTATTATGCATAACCAGCAGATTTACCGGACATTGCTCGGGTCCATAACTCAATTAAGGGTTGTGAGGCTTTCTTTCTTTTTTTTTTTTTTTTTTTAAAGAAAAGGAAAATGTACATGCTTTATTTAAATAATTGTATTTTTCAAAAATACAGTGTTATTTTATTAAGTTAATTTTTATTTTGAATCTCTTTAAAAAAAGGCATCATTATTTTTTTTCCCTTTTTTTGGTAAATATTTTTATATGGGAATTCCATCAAGTGTATTTTTTTCTTCATCCTATAAGTGCCTCTCCATGACCACAGCATCTCCACTGGATACAGTCAAAGGAGGAGTGCATGTCCCTCTGCTGGGGCAGGCCCAGGCTCATCTGACCCTTGCACTCCCCAGCCAGAGTGAGGAATGCAGCACAGTGCACTCCCCCCTCGCTCCCTAATGAAGGGGAACAGCCAGCAATATTCCTGTATAAATCAGGGATGAGGGGAGATTTTCAGTACCCCTGCCCTCCCTAAAAGGTACCTGGGGGTGGGAGGCTTGGGGCTAGTACAGTCCTGGATGGGCATACATCCCCATCCAGCCCCTTTCACCAGTCTCGTGATTCTGTCTTTTTTTCTATATCGTTTTATGATACTACGGTCAGTTAATTTTATACTTGCACAGTGAAGATATTTGATTATGGAAAACTAATCCTTCTCTCCAGACTTTGCATGTGCCTGATTTTAAGGTGCATAACTACTTTACTGAACTAAGGCCACATTCCCAGGTTTTGGGATTTTCCTTACTAATCCTGCTCTTATTATTGTTGGCACCAATACTGCATTTTTTCTCTGCTTCTTGCATGGCCAGGTTGTACTCTGCCATATGGCACAATGCATCTGGGTTAAAGCTGTGCAAATGTATCTGGATAAATGTCACAAATCAGCATGAGTGGCTTTTAGGCAGAAAACGGTGCAGCCCTGTACACTGGTTCCTTCTTTTTGCTGGCTGATTCTAAGCTAAGATCCCATTTGCTAGTAGAGGTTAACATGTCAGTACACCGAACTACTAGTGTGTCAGTTACATGTAATGCATTTTTTTTCTTTACTCTCCCCCTCAAAATTTGCAGATTCTTTTAACCTTTCAATTTGTTTAAAAGTTAACAAGCACAAGCACCCCAATAACAAAATCCACTGTATGCTGGAAAAAGCTTGACCTCAATTCCACAAAAGGAAAGTCCTGTTTTCTGTGGTATGCTGTTTTGACAAATTGGAAATGCTGTGGCAGATTCACATCATACAGCTGGTTCACTATCCCTTCTGTTTTTCATTTGGTATGAAGCTCAATGTATTTTGTGCTGCCGCTAAATTTTCAAAGGGTCACAGATTTTGAAAAATAAAAATCAATAAAAACATTGTAGAAGTCAGGGATGAAGCTGAAGGTTTTGGCATCTGGGAAGGGCACAGATGGGGCCTTTGCCACACAGCAAATTGTGAGACACCCAGGAGGGCGAGGCTTTTGGAAAGAGATACATTTTCTTTTTCCCTTTCCAGTGAGCATTTTGGAAGAGATGGTCCTTGACAGCAACAGACTCTTCCATTATAGGGTGATCCCACTATAAGTCGCCCTGGTATACATCCGTTGCACACTCAAGTCATTGACACTTGTAGGAACTAATGCATTGTAAGTCCTCTCATTCTCCACTCTTAAGTCACACAACTCCTGCCCCAATCTGTGCAAATGGAAGTCAGCCATGGGAAAAAAAATGCTTTAAGTTGTTTCATTATAAATCCAAGTTTTTTGAAAAGTATCTTGGACTTATAGCGAGGACGGCCTATATACACTTCTGCAATTGCAACCCCCTGCATCCAACAATATTTTTCTAAACTAATTAACATTATTAACGATTATTTGTATTACAAGCCATAGGTCCCAGTAGAGACTAGCAAAATATTGTAGCAGGCATTATGCAAACATGATGGGAGAAAATTTTTAGCGCAGAGAGAATACAGTCCAAGACAGATAAAGGGTGGGAGAAGAATAAAAGGCCATTTGCGGTGGGCATGTAGGACAGAGATCGTTACATGCTGTAGTGAACAGAGGAGAGGGATAGCTCAGAGGTTTCAGCATTGGCCTGCTAAACCCAGGGTTGTGAGCTCAATCCTTGAGGGCAAATCTGTCAGGGATGGTACTTGGTCCTGCTGTGAGGGCAGCGGACTGGACTCAATGACCTCTCAAGGTCCCTTCCAGCTCTATGAGATAGGTATATCTCTATGTACATAGTGTGTGTCTTCAAGCAGCAGTAAAAGCAAGGGGCAGGGTGGGAAGGGATAGGCTTTGCCAGAGCCTTTTGTTAGACTGGTGAAGGGTTCTGGCAGAAGGGGATACTACACAGCTAAAAATAGCAGTGGAAACCTGGAAGGTACAAATTGAACATATAGAATAGGGTACATATGTATACAGGCCGCAAGGTTCTGGTCTTTCTGTGCTTACTCACATAAGCACTGCCGCACTGTCTACATTAGCGTTTCTGAAAGCATACCATGGAAACACTTTCAGAAACACTTTAACTGGCCGCCCCAGTTTGTTTATTTAGCCACTGCTTCCCACAGCGTCCCTTGGCTGCAAAGGATGAAACGGAGCCAATGGGAGCCACAAGGTTTCAAGGCCACGGTGCCGGTACATAAACAAACTAGGGTGCCAGTTAAAGTGTTTTTGAAAGTGTTTCCACAGTACACTTTCAAACACATTGGCCTACACCACTATTTATACCCATCCTGATTGGGTGTTCAGTGTTTATACTCTACATATCTTTATAAATGCAGACATACCTGAAATGAAGTGGACTTGCCCAAGATCACACAGTAAGTGAGTGATTCTCCAGCTCTCCTGACACAGACTACTTCCCCATCCACTGCCCCGTGTTGCCTCCGCAAAGTTCTGAAGCTAATGCTGACATTTGAATCACAGTCATTAGGCTTCAGGGTTAATTCCACATTGAGATAAATGGGAGAATTTCCCATATGACAGAGCTATTATTTGAAGCTATGTGCAGAGACAGGAAAACAGCACTGCATTCATTTATAATCTGCTCCTGGTTTCAAAAGTTATTCTTGAAACTTTACATTTGACCCTCTGAACAATGCTATGGCAGAGGGATAATGGCAAGAGCCGCAGCCTTAGATTTAGAGGATGCATAACAAACATGATCATCTGGTTACTGGCCTTCTGTTGTTGTTCTAGGTATGTTGCTTCTATCCATTCCAGAATAGATGTGTGCTTGTCCCAAGCACCACTGCCAGAAAATTCTTCCTTCAATGGTCCATCAGGTTGGTCCTGCTATCCACCTCAGTTGCACTCTCATAGCACTGGTATAAAGGACCCTGCCAACCCACGGCTGTCTGAGTTCCTTCTTCCCAGCTATCTCTGGCAGAGGGATGGTGATGGGGGTTGGAATGGACATGAAGAACAGCAGTTATGGAAGGTTAGTGACCAATTTCTAGTTCTTTGAGTGCTTGCTCAAGCCCATTCAATGTAGATAACTCCCAAGCAGATTTAGTTCATTGACAAGAAGACTTTAGCATCACTTTGCCAAATCCAGCATCATCTCTAGTCTGCTGAGTAATGGCAAAGTGAGATGCAAACATCTGGACTAAAGGCAATGTCCTGTTATAGGAATCTGTGCATTGAAAATAGCTGAAAATACTTTGACTCGTCAGGGCAGAAGCAGTGATTTTTGCCAGGTCATAGCATATGCATATGCAGGAAATGATCCATGATGAAATTCTCTGGGCTAAACCTAGAATACCCTTCATATTCTGTCCGTAACGGTCACAAAAAGATGAGTAGCTTTTCAAAACTACTAAGTCCTTTGTACGTAGAAGGCAACCACATATCTTACAGTTAGTGAGTGACATCCAAACTTGTTTTTTAACCTTTGCAACAACAACAAAAAATCAAAAGAAGGCCTTAATAGCTGATCTAAAGTCAGGTTGATAAAGTACTTAACCTTCATTCTAGCCATTAATAGTACTCTCACCCTATATTTGCCATGCACATAACCATTTCATTCTCCCCTCTCCCCATCACCCTTTTTGCATGAACAGAAGTTGATCTTCATGAGGAAGTTGATAAATGTTGACTTTCAACATGAAATAATTAGACAGCTTTGATCTTAAGTGAAAATTAGAAGAAAAAAAACAAGTCCAACATTTTAAAAGTGCCTTTCATCACACCTGAAATATTTTCATCAGAAAACTTTGGCATCTCATCCAGTGCCTTTGAAGTTGGCTGTAAAACAAGACAATCCATCTTATTAGTTGGGCAGGACTGCCCTTCAAAGAATGGTGAAACTACTGCTTGTAAACATCAGTCAATTTGAAATACCTATTTTCTTGCTATATTTGTTGGCTTTATACTTACCATACCTGAGAAGAAGAAAAAAGAGATTTGTTAGCTTGTTTTTACATGTATTAAATATTACTCCTTTTAAGTCCTGAGCTAACCTTTTAGGCAGCTCTTATGTATATTGATTAAATATTGATGATCCAATTGGTTTACTATCTTTCATTACGCACATTCAAAAATGTATATGAAAAAATGCTACATGCTTCTGCAGCTTAAGTCCATGTGAGTAAATAAAGCACAATATCAAGTCAAACTTTCCAGGCCAAGGAATATAAAATTTTAATAGAAATAGTTAAAGAGAGAATTTGTAACATATTAAGCTTCAATTATCAAAGCTAGCTGATAACATTCCATTCAAAAACAAGAAGAGTGTTTATAGTTGTTATGAAATCAAGATATGATTAAGGAGCACAAACGGTCACTTTTAACTATCAATTACATGCAGTGCTCTGTGATAAATATTTGAAAACAAAATGCTTCAAAAATAAATAAATAAAGCTTGCAGTATTCCACAGAGGAACATTTAGAATGGTATTGGATTTTAAAAATTGTATTTTGGACATAATTTACAGGTTTTTAGTACATATACTTATCAGTTTATTTATCAATTAGCTCAAACCATAACATGCAATCATGTAATTTTTTTAAAATAAAACAGCTTTAGTTAATGTCACAACTTCTCCTTCACAAGAAAAATTTACAATTGTTTTAACTATTTCTCATTATTCCATACATTACATTTTCACTTTTCAAGCTACCTACTAAGTTGTTTCTTCTTGTAATGTTAATACACTCCCTTCCAACAGCACTATCATGTGATCATGGATAGAACTTTAAATAAGCATTGATTTATAATTTACTAGAGGATATAACCAGCATTGCTTGCATCCTTATCTCAAACAGAAAGACTGGAAGAGGGAATAACTCTCTCACATATATAACAGCCTAGCAGATGTAGCCAGAGTTCATCTACACTACAGAGGAAGACTGAAGCTGCCACTTTTGATCTTCCAGGGCTCGAATTAGTGGTCTAATTAAGACAGCTAATTCAAAGTGAGAGGGGCACAACAGTCGATGCCAGTAACCCTTCTTTCACAAGGAATAAGGGAAGTCAAAGGAAGAGTGTACTTCCTTTGACTTCCTGAAGTGTAGACAGCACCAAAAGCCGAATTAAGCTACGTCACCTTCAGCTGAAGTTGCATATCTTAATTCGACTTTGTCCCCTAGTGTAGACATACCCTAAGTGAAGTAATTTTGGAGGATTTTTTTTTTAAATAAAAGGAAAATGTACATGGTTTATTTAAATTATTGTATTTTACAAAAATGAATGAAAAAGAAGTTTGTACTAATAAGAGAAGGAAAAGTGACTCAAACATTATATAGCCATTATGGTAGACAATGGGATGGAGGTGCAAGAATGAGGGCAGGAGGCTGGGAGGGTTGAAGAGACTCACTGCAGGGCCTGAAGGCTGCTAGAGTGAGGACAAGGAGTGAGGGCACAAGGTCTGGTGTGGAAGAGGGTCAGCACAAGAGGGCTGGGGTACAAAGTCAGAGCAGGAGTTTGGGTGTGGAGAAGCTGAGGGCAGGGGGTAGTGGTGCCAGAGTTAAGCAGGGGATGGGAGACTCATGGTGGGGGGGGGGGTCAAACGCAGGAGTGAAATAGGGGGCAGGGAAGGTTGGGGGAGCTCAGAACAGAGGGTGGAGAGTGCTGGAGTAAAGGGTTCAGCACACAGGGTTTGGTGTACGGGGGGAGTTCAGAGCAGAGTGAGTGTGGTGATGGGACACAGGGCAAGGTGGTAATGGTGCTGGACTGGGGGTAGGAGGTGCAGGACTCAGGGCAGTGGCTGGGAAGCAAGAGGACAAGAGCTTACTGTGGCCACCTGGAACAGCAATGGTAGTGCTACAGCAGCAGCAGCTTCTCCCAGGAGGCCAGGGCTGTACTTTCTGGCTGCTGGCTAATCCCTGGCATCTGGGGCTGCACAGGCCATCTCTGGCCTCCTGCTTGTCTAGGAAGAGGCAGGGTCCCAGGCGCTGGCCTCAGCCTCCTTGCCCTTCTCCCTCCCCCCCACCACACACACACCCCCTGGCACACAGGATGCCATAAAAGTATCATCTGCATTAAATAAGACAGAACAGAAAACACCTTTCTATTCATTGCTACCACATCAATGGTTGATCTCAGATTACTACTGAATTCCCCTATGCTATTGAATTTTTCTGTAAAAATGGATGACATTTTAGTTTTGCTGTTAGTTTACACCAGAAACATCAAGGATCACCAGTTACCACAGATCTTTCCTAATTCCAGAGTAGTTTATAATTGCATAAATATGGACTATAGAAGTGTGGAATGCTGTCAAAGCCATTAAGGTGTTACAGCTGCTTAGTGTTTTGCTTTTTGGAGCTCTGGTGTTAACAGCACTAGCAGACCTCAATGCTACTTGAGAAAAACCACAGGCTTGGTTCAGTGACAAAGGCATTCAGACAGATTTATTGCCCTCAAGGAACAGTCGTAATTAGTTGAACAACTTGCACAAGTACATTCATATGAGCGTCCTCTAGCAAGGAATGGCTCATTCAGAAGCAAGTATTTCCAATGTACCCTCAGCTACACAAAATATTAAAGAGAGGTATCCTGACATTTATACTAACAAACAACTGGGAAAAACAACTTAGCTACAAGGTTGTGTGTTTTATGACAGCATGGGGTTCGGTTGAATGGGTTCTTCCCCAAGTACGTTGGTTTTATGTTACGAGGTGGATGTATAACATCCTTCTCCACTGTCAAATTAATAAAATTGTGGCCTGCTGTTTAAATCCTTTGCTGAGTCTTTTATTCACCTGTATATCCTGATCAAAGATGTTCTCTTTTCTCTGAGGAGCCATGACAGAATATTATATGCTATGTCCACGCTCTTAAGGTATGTCTACACAGCAGCATTATTTCAGAATAATAGCTGTTATTCTGAAATAACAGTGCAAGCATCTACACAGCAATTCTGTTATTTTGAAATAAATTCAAAATAACGTATGGCTTATTCTGACGTCTGTAAACCTCATTCTTCGAGGAATAACGCCTCTTCTGAAATAGCTATTTCAAAACAGTGGTAGTGTGGAGGCTCCGCTGCTGCTATTTCAAAATAGCTCCACACTAGAGAAGTCTGCCTCAGACTAATTTTGAGGTTTACCTATAGTGTAGATGTGCTATTTTGAAATATGCTATTTCGGAGTATTTCTTCTGGAATACCTTATTCTGAAATAAGTGTGCAGTGTAGACATACCCTCATAGAAGATCCATTTCAAAAGGAAAGCAATGTGATAAAACCTAGTATTGGGAAGGGAATTGGAACTTCATCTGTTGTTGGAAAGTATAATTTCTCCATTCACATTCAAGCTCTCCTCCCTTTCTTCATAAGAAATCTTAAAACACAAAATCCAATTTTTCTCAAAACAATGAGTGCAAAGAGGAGAAAGGAAATGAGTACCTAAAGATGACTTTGGAAGGTACATTTTAATAATATTTTCCCCTCATAGGAAAATTAGCAAAGTTAAGGTTTGTTTTGAACATATTGTTTTGTAGCTAGAGGACCAATGTAAATACATATTTTCAGTTCTGCTCTGTCCCTTTAAAGTTCCAAAAGTCACAATTAAATTTTTATCTGTTCCTATAAACTAAAGAATTTCTGACATAGTCAAATTGATTTTGTATCCAGACAGGACTCCAAACTTCTGGAGGAGGGGAAGAAAACTAGGGGACTGAGGCACTGAAGTAAGGGATCAGAAAAAGAAAATCAGTAGCACAAAGCAAACATTTCTGTTAGTGCCTCTTTAATTATGTGATACCAGAGCAGGCTTATATTGTTGCAGCTAATGGATCCACAGGTATAGGAAATTGAAGGAAGCTCTAACTTGTCCCCCAGCTCAACAAAAAGGTTTTATAGACGCGGCCAAGAACCACTATTTGGGTCAGTGCTCCCTTTTAAAGTAATTTCATCCTTGAATAAATTTTAGGATCAAAACCTAATTTTCAAAAAGCATAACTGTGCAAGTCTCACGGTGCAATGGCAATGTGAGTGCTGCATATTAAGATCACACCCAACTTATCTTCTAAGTCAGATATGGAAATATCACCTTGAGGCTGCTCTAAATTGCAAACCTGGCAAAAAGAGCCTACAGCCATTATTGGGTGGTCATGCTGCAAGATTTGCTATGATGGAATGTGGAGTCCTGTTTCTTTATTGAATTAACAGTTCTCTCAGGTGCAGCAGGGCCACATTTGTAAGAGCAGGGGGAGTGTGCATTGATAATAAGGTTAGTAGGATTAATAAGATGTCACTTTTGAACCTCATAGCTAGTGATAGGTCTTAGTGCATTTTTAAAGGGGTTTCAGGCTCTCAACTTTTCAATAACCATAATACTTGTATTAAATTTCATTCTTCACAGAAAGTTTAAAATCAGGTTTGGCTCCTACTTGTACCTTAAGATGGCAATAGTAATACATTCATAACAACAATATTAATAAAGTTCCCCAAAAAAGTGATGTTTCAGCCCAACCACAAACTGAATTTAGGATTTTAGATTATTTCTCCACCATACACAGCAGATAAATACAACTAAAAGAGAAAAAGAAGGGAAAGGAACAGAAATTGTTGTGTTATAATCCAAGGAGATATATCTGCACAGAGTTGTTTTCATGGCCAAAGTTGTACCTGCACTCACGTAAGTGAGAACATGCTCATCCAAGGATGCTCTGACCTGGCTTGTGACTATGGAATCTGATATCAAAGTCATGTTGATAGGCAAGTTTCCTTGTCTCTCTCACCAGCAGGATCAGCAGAGAGAGAGACAGCATCAAACAAACTATTTAGGAACTTTACTTTTCAACCAGTCAGTAGCAAGTGAACATGTGTTTCACATGAATATGGAAGTCTGTCTGTCTGTGTAGTACATACTTCTTTTTAGTACAGATGAAAAACATGGCATTCTAGCCAGTCACTCATTCATTACAGAACTCTAGAATCCCTTTCATCCCTGAGTATGATTACCAAATGAAAACTGAAACTAATTTTCACTCAGGGAGTGTATGTTAAATAGTCCTATTTTTCTTAATTTTAGGATTTTATGGCAGCAGTGCTTAAAGTCTACTTGATTCTTAATTGTACATTTTTATTTCTTTCCTTAAACTCTTACAGTTTTAATGAGGTTTCACTTTTATTACAGCATTGCTTATTAGCAATGATGAGAATAACTGTAAGAAGATTTTCCTCATAATTCCTTGCTTAGGAATAGGCCATTGAGAAAGGGAGAACAGATTGGATAGCTCAGGGCATTTATAATGGAATACAGAGCCTTTTCTCCTTATTGATTCAAATCCAGTTCATGCCAATAGGTGGTAATAATGAGTTAGGTCACCAATACTTATGGGCTACGTCTAGACTGGCATGATTTTCCGCAAATGCTTTTAACGGAAAAGTTTTTCAGTTAAAAGCATTTGCGGAAAAGAGCGTCTAGATTGGCACGGACGCTTTTGCGCAAAAGCACTTTTTGCGGAAAAGCGTCCGTGCCAATCTAGACACAGTTTTGCACAAGAAAGCCCCGATCGCCATTTTTACCATTGGGGCTTTTTTGCGCAAAACAATACCGCGTTGTCTACACTGGCCCTCTTGCGCAAAAGCATTTGCGCAAGAGGGCTTTTGCCCGAACGGGGGCAGCACAGTATTTCCGCAAGAGCACTGACAATCTTACATGAGATCGTCAGTGTTCTTATAGAAATTCAAGTGGCCAGTGTAGACAGCTGGCAAGTTTTTCCGCAAAAGCACCTGCTTTTGCAGAAAAACTTGCCAGTTGAGATGCAGCCACAGTGTATATGTGAAATTAGTTTTGGAGGAAGGGAATCTCAGTCCATTTTCTACAACAAGTGATCATATAAAAAACTGCCATTGAAAATGGCTCAGCAGTCTCAGCCAAGAGACCAAGAATTCTATGGAAACTGAAATGACTTCCTGCCCTTGGGAGTAGTCTTTCCAGGTCAAGAATAAGCCATGCACTGAAGCAACACAAAAAATTGTAGGGCAGCCCTTGGGAAGCTTATACAGATGATTATAATAAGCATTGGTCTCCAGGGCAATAGTCTGTTCAGCTCTTTCCATCACTAACCTGACTTTAAAATAATAATAAATAATAATAATAGGTATAAGGAAATTTCACAATGCAAGGTAAAACAGAAAATGAAGGTTTACCCCGCATGTAGTGGCAAAAAAGCCAATGGCTGTCCCTTAACACTAGTTAATGATTAACTATTTTCTAACAGTTAATGTGTCTCTGTGACAATAAAACAAGAAAGCAAAATGCAAGCTTATTTTCTATATTAGACCAGGAAACCTATATGACTCATATTCTAAATACTTTACTGGAAATATGTAACAAAAGCACATCTGGTATAAAACACATCTCTAATGACTTATTTTTTTAAATGCTGCCAGACCAGATAAATCCTCACAAAATCCTCTAACTCTTCTAGCCTATCATAAAATATTTACTATCAATGATTCACATATCAGAATGACAACTGGTTTGCGCCAGTCAAAATAACTTCTTTCCCTCTCAAATTTAATTCAGGCTAATATCCAGCAAAGAGTAAACACAGCCTTAAAAGGCTTGTACCTGCCTGCTATAATTAGCACAGATACATGGATATTACCAGTAACAGTAAAAATTCAGATTTGGAAAACTAGCGACCAGCTGGCAAAGGACTTCAAACTTCAAAGCGAGCTCTCAAAATATCCGATCACATATAATATAAAAATACCCCATTCTTAGTACCTTATCTCAAAAGCTCACATTGGTTAGACGGTGACCTTTAAAGGATTACCTTAACATGCAGGGAAATCAGCCCCTCTCTGATGTGTTCTCAAATTTGTAATAAAAAAGCTGCATCATGACTGACGTTTAAGTTGGAAAAAGGAAAAAAGGCTTAAATTTCTCCTACATAAGCTGCAGCTCAGATTTAAGGCAATTTTAATTTCAAAGGCCACAACTATGATAGCTGGCTGCCAATTTACAGTGTTCAATGCAACCCTCTCACTCCATAAACTAGGGTAAGGGGGAATACAGCTTTCAAGTCCCACATCTTTTTTTTCCTTCATTAATTCACTTATTTTGCCTTTATAAAGCAGATCTTGGATTCTCTCATGCTAAACATCTTCCCCACTCCTCTTCAGCAAAATATGCTTTTGTACCTTCAACAAAAAGAAGTTTACAAGAAATAACAGATTTAAAACATACATTTAGAAGCAATCAATGACATTTTTCTGTCTAGCAATCACAGGTGATGAGTGTAGGGTTGATCTGTGATCCAAACTGTCTGTCTTTTGACAAAAAGAAAGTATTTCTCATCATGAAAATATCTATCAGTCATTTATGCCATATTTTGCACCCTGCATTCTATCCCACAAGGGGAAAATGAATTATTCTGTCAGAGAGTTAAATAAAAATGTTTCTTTTCAAAGACAATTTCTTAGACTTGTGCTTCTTTTTCTTCCCTGAAGTTTGTTCTTTTTGTCTGTGGGGTTTTGTAGTTGGATTTTGTTTGTTTGTTGTTGTTCCCAATCCCAAATTCTCTTCTTATGGCTGTTCTATTGCTGTCTATTGTTCAGTTATAAAGGCACTGAAATCCACTTTTACTCTATTCATACAGAAGCTGTCAGAAATGCTGCAAAATCAAGATAGTTTGTTGCCTCCCAAGAGAAAGAACTAACAAAACTATCATCCTATGGAACTACTTCTAATGGCTTATAATTAAAATAAGTAGTCTCAGCCCATTCATTTCTAGCTTTCCCTAGATCTTATGCCCAAAGCCAAAAGCAAACATTTAAAGTAAGATGAAATATACATCAATTTCAGCAATAAGAACAAAAATAGATTTTGTTTCAGATAACATGTTCTTTGAATGCAGCACTATAGTTCAGTAGTTTCCACAAATGGAAGTCATGCTACTGTCACTAGATTTTCCTATCTATACTACAGTATGTTATAAGAAAATGATTATTATTTCTGTTTGTTTGCAAATGTTAAAAACTACAAGAGAAATTACAATACTAACAAAGACAAGCAAGAATATTCTTCAATTTGGATAGAAAGACTGAATTAAAGAATCAGACTTCATCTACACTGGCATGATTTTGCGCAAATATTTTTAACGCAAGAGTTTTTGTGTTAAAGTATTTGTATAAGAGAGCATCTACACTGTCATGTGCCTTTGCATAAGAGATGTGCTTTTGTGCAAAAGCATCCGTGCCAGTGTAGATGCTCTCTTGTGCAAGAAAGCTCCGATGGTCATTTTAGCCATCGGGCTTTCTTGCGCAAGAATTTAACGTTGCCTGTCTACACTGGCCTCTTGCACAAGAACAGTTACGCAAGAGGGCTTATCCCTGAAAGGGAGCGTCAGAGTATTTGTGCGAGAAGCACTGATTTTATACGTTAGAACGTCAGTGTTCTTGCACAAGTACTCGCGGCCAGTGTAGACAGGTGGCAAGTACTCGCGGCCAATGTAGACACAGCCTCAGCATTTTGAAGATGTTTATAATGTACTATTCAAGCAATAGTGATATTCAAATAACTCCGAGTTTTCTCCACCCTTATTTTCACTCCGATATTTAGCATCAAAACCCTACTGTGTTATTTTGAAAGCTGAGCTGTCTTGAATTTAGGTAGCATTTCCAAATATATGGTAGCTGCCTATAAAATATTCAGTAGTACTTCCACAAGCATCAAGAGTGACATTTATTTACCATATTTCATCAGTGTTGAAAATAACTAGCTATATCAGGCCTATTTATTTATGAGTGGTGAGGTGCAAACAGGGCTCTTGGGATTTTGTGGTACTTCACATCCAATTTGCAACAAGATTAAGGGGATTCTGCAGTGTATCTATAAGAATGAAAACTTGAAGATGTGGCAAGCACACATTATGTGGGAGCAGAGCAAGAACACTATGTCACATTCCATTTTTACTGCTTGTATTGTGAAAATTGTATCCCACTTTCCATAATTCATGTTCTTTTTTTGCAATTGTGGTGTCTCACATTTGAGAAAATACTGAATCAAACCAAACCAAGAAACTCACATTATGTACTGTGGCAAGAGCCCCTCTGATCCAAGCCACCACTGGGGCTAGCCTCTCAAGCTCAAACTTTTTGCTCTCTGTCTCTCCTTTACCTCTCCAACTGCCAACTGTGGAGGCTTTTAAAGGCCTTCAGCAAGCCAGCAGTGGAGTCAGCTGGCCCCAATCTGCCTGAGCCAGCTCCCTCACAGCTGCTTCTAATTGTTCTGCAGCCCTCTGCTTCTATTTAGCAGGTCTTTTACCATTTTGGGGCTGCCTTTCTTCCTCTCTGCAATAGCTCTCTGACCTGATCTGGCTACAGTACCTTCACTTAGGCCAGATCACACTACAGGGGAAGGTCAGCTTAAGGTACGCAATTCCAGCTCTGTAAGAAATATAGCTGGAGTTAAAATAACTTAACCTGAGCTTCAGCGCTATCCTCACAACGGGAAGTTAAAGGGAGAAATGCTTCTGGTGACTTTCCTTACTCCGCGCAAGGGACAGAAGTACCAGCACCGATGGGGGGCTCCCTCAGCATTCAGTTTACTGGGTCTTTGCTAGATCCGCTAAATCAAATGGCAGAAAATCAACCACCACAGCATTCATCTTCCCTCAAGTGGAGACACAGCTTAAGAAAAATAAGTATTTTCCACAATAATACAGTGGATGTATAATAGCTAACACACTGACATGGGTAGCTCTTACATTTGCTATATCATTGTAAACAACTACTTTCTTTCCCAGTGTAAACAAGACTTTAAAGAGAGATGTAGTCAAACCTCACATAATAAAGGCTAAATCATCTATGTCAGAGGCAAAATTTTCAACCTGTGACAGTGTTAGGGCTGACAGCTCTATTCTTTTTATATTTGTGTTTTAGGTTTAGCAATATAACGCATATATATTAACATACATTTAATATTTTACAAATTAAGTCCTTTCAGTTGAAGATCTATTTTCTTTGTTCTGAAGTTTAGTGAATGTTCTAAAGTAGAAAAACAGTTCTGGGTATTGTGGCTGTGTTACTAAGATTAAAGGAATTCTGCTAATGTGCAAGGCCAAAGCCTTAATTGCTTGATTTACAATTGCAGATCTATAAACTCTAGAGTTCTTGTAACATTGCTCATGTGTGTGAAAGGAGTGTGAATGTGTCGAGATAAGATGCAAAGTTATATGGCTAAGAACCAGATACCCAGAGAAGGGGGGTGAGCGAGAGTGGGCAAAGGCCAGAACATGAAACAACCTGGCTGCAGAGAAGTCATCTATAGCCATCAATGTGTACCCCCTATTCACAAGAGAATTGGCAGACTGACAAACCTTGAAGTGAAGCAGGCACCCCCAAAAGACTGATTACAGGATGAGCCTTCAAGAGATGTTTGGGAACGATTGACATCAACAAGATAACACTCCGGTCAAAGAATGACACAGCAGAATACACTGATTGCAACAGAAAAAAGGATTATAACAGCAAGGTGCTTTGCTATGGAACTTTGGGTTTGTCTGCCACTGTCTTGAAGGAGTATTGGATCGATCAACCGACAAAAGGCCCCGTTCCCACCCTGTGCTAGATCAAGCTGGCCAGTAGATTGACACAGAGTCTGGACTTGTAACTATAACATCATCTGGCAGGATTGTGTACGCATGATGTCTTGTGTGTGTGTGATTGAAAAGCATATGCAACTGTTGTATTCTCAATAAATGCGGCGTACTGCCTTTTCCCCTATAAAAGATCTCGTGTTGCCAATCCTTCAGGATTGTGTAGGAGTCTCCAGGAATTAAATATTAGTCTTTAATTAATGTTTATTTCATATGATAAAACCTCCAGGAATATGTCCAGCCCTAAGCTATCAACCTTATGTGACAGACCTAGGGAATCCCTTTTGGCTATACTTACTACAACAAAATGGGCTAGATTGTAGCCAGCACTTCTTGTCCTTGCACTTTACTTACATCCTTGCCTAGGTTACCCAGATTCAGGTCTAAATGTACATGAGTAAGGAGCGCTATATGTCTTTACTTCCACCTTGAGTTGGTGAGCCAGGAGGCAAGGGAAGGAGAGACAGAATGGATGGAGTCTTAGCTCCACCACCTCCAATGTCCAGGCCCACCAGAAGTTATATGAATATCAGTTGTGCACGTGAGCCCCATATGGTGGCTAGAAATAATTCATTCCGTATTCTTCCTGGCTTTACTTTTACCCTGCAAGGCATAGATACTTGTGCGTATAGCATCATAGGATACTAGGACTAGAAGGGACCTCGAGAGGTCATCAAGTCCAGTCCCCTGCCCTCATAGCAGGACCAAATACTGTCTAGACCATCCCTGATCAACATTTATCTAACCTACTCTTAAATATCTCCAGAGATGGAGATTCCACAACCTCCCTGGGCAATTTATTCCAGTGTTTGACAACCCTGTCAGTTAGGAACTTTTTCCTAATGTCTAACCTAAACCTCTCTTGCTGCAGGTTTAAGCCCATTGCTTCTTGTTCTATCCTCAGAGGCCAAGATGAACAAGTTTTCTCCCTCCTCCTTATGACACCCTTTTAGATATCTGAAAACTGCTATTATGTCCCCCGTCAATCTTCTCTTTTCTAAACTAAACAAACCCAATTTTTTCAGCCTTCCTTCATAGGTCATGTTCTCTAGACCTTTAATCATTCTTGTTGCTCTTCTCTGGACTCTCTCCAATTTCTCCACATCTTTCTTGAAATGCGGTGCCCAGAACTGAATACAATACTCCAATTGAGGCCTAACCAGCGGAAGAATGACTTCTCATGTCTTGCTCACAACACACCTGTTAATGCATCCCAGAATCATGTTTGCTTTCTTTGCAACAGCATCACCCTGCTGACTCATATTCAACTTTTGGTCCACTATAACCCCTAGATCTCTTTCTGTAATACTCCTTCCTAGACACTCACTTCCCATTCTGTATGTGTGAAATGGATTGTTCCTTCCTAAGTGGAAAACTTTGCATTAGTCCTTATTAAATGTCATCCTATTTATCTCAGACCATTTCTCCAGTTTGTCCAGATCATTTTGAATTATGACCCCATCCTCCAAAGCAGTTGCAACCCATCCCAGCTTTGTATCATCTGTAGATTTAATAAGCATACTCTCTATGCCATCATCTAAATGGTTGAAGACGACATTGAATAGAACCAGTCCCAAACCAGACCCCTGTGGAACTCTACTTGTTATGCCCTTCCAGCATGATTGTGAACCATTAATAACTACTCTTTGAGAATGGTTATCCAGCCAGTTATGCACGCACCTTATAGTAGCCCCATCTAAGTTGTATTTGCCTAGTTTATAAGGCGGTCATGCAAGACCGTATCAAATACCTTACTAAAGTCTGGGTATACTACGTCTACCACTTCTCCCTTATCCACAAGACTTGTTACCCTATCAAAGAAAGCTATCAGATTGGTTTGACATGATTTGTTCTTTATAAATCAATGCTGGCTGTTACTGATCATCTCATTCTCTTCAAGATGTTTGCAGATTAATTTCTTAATTACCTGCTCCATTATCTTTACAGGCACAAAAGTTCAACTGACTGGTCTGTAGTTTCCTGTGTTGTTCTTATTTCCTTTTTTTATATATGATCACTATATTTGCCCATTGGATGACAATTATCTCTTAAAAGCATGCCATCAAAAGAACTACTACATTATAGTATTAAAGACCCCACCCATTTTACCATCAGATAGCAAAAGTTTGGATAGTGATTTGAATTAATTGACATTTTCTGTAGGTTCTACCTACAGCTTTAAATTTAGCTGGGGAAGGAGAGGTGGATCCAGTGCTCCTGGCGGAAAGGGATCTAGGGGTCATAGTGGACCACAAGTTGAATATGAGTCAACAGTGTGATGCTGTTGCAAAAAAAGCAAATATGATTCTAGGTTGTATCAACAGGTGTGTTGTAAGCAAAACTCGTGAAGTCATTCTGCCGCTCTACTCTGCACTAGTTAGGCCTCAGCTGGAGTACTGTGTCCAGTTCTGGGCGCCACATTTCAAGAAAGATGTGGAGAAATTGGAAAGGGTACAGAGAAGAGCGACAAGAATGATTAAAGGTTTAGAGAACATGACCTATGAAGCCAGGCTTCATGAACTGGGCTTGTTTAGTTTGGAAAAAAGAAGATTAAGGGGGGACATGATAGCGGTTTTCAAATATCTAAAAGGGTGTCACAAGGAGGAAGGAGAAAATTTGTTCCTCTTGGTTTCTGAGGACAGGACAAGGAGTAATGGGCTTAAAGTGCAGCAGGGGAGGTTTAGATTGGACATTAGGAAAAAATTCCTAACTGTCAGGGTGGTCAAATATTGGAATAAATTGCCAAGGGAGGTGGTGGAATCTCCCTCTCTGGAGATATTTAAGAACAGGTTAGATAGACATCTGTCAGGGATGGTGTAGGTGGAGCTTGGTCCTGCCTTGAGGGCGGGGGGCTGGACTCGATGACCTCTTGAGGTCCCTTCCAGTCCTATTATTCTATGATTCTATGATTAGCTACCTTACAGTCAGTAGGTATGGAAGCCGATTTAAAGGATAGGTTACAAACTACAGATAAGAGTTCAGCAATTTCCCATTTGAGTTCTTTTAGAACCCTTGGATGAATGTCATCCGGTCCCGGTGATTTGTTAACATTAAGTTTTTCTATTTGTTCCAAAACCTCCTCTAACGACACTTCAATCCAGGACAGTTCCTCAGATTCATCACCCACAAAGGACAATGCAGATTTGGGAATCTCCCTAACATCCTCGCCGTGAAGACTGAAGCAAAGAAATCATTTAGCTTCTCCGCAATGGCTTTATCGTCCTTAATTGCTCCTTTTATATCTCAATCATCTAGGGAACCCACTGGTTTTTTAGCAGGCTAAATTTTTGTTTCATGTCATCTACCAATTTGAACTCAGTATACTATCCAAACAGTTTGCCAAAGAAAGAGGCTGATGCTCCAATTGAAATACCAACCCAATAAAATGTTTCCTAATGAGAAAAAAATAAAAGGTTTGAATATATTCCTGGCTATGCTTTCTCTTTGGTGGCTGTTATCTTAATGTGAATCATTTATCAACAAAGTGGCTTAAAACAGCAAAGCTAAAAATGTATGTGAAAAACAAGTGAAATAGATAAAACAAAACTAAAAGCTAACAATGCTACCGAAAAAAGATAATTTCAAAAATTAATGCCACAAATATAAAGAATGCACACTCAACGATTACAGCTAAATGTATTATCAACTTAAATCCACATATACAATTATGTAATTGGCAAGAGACTGTGAAGGTAAGATTTTATGCAAACGATGTGAAATAAATAGACCATGCATCACAAATGTACTTGATAAAGCTTGTCTTGTGCACCTCAAGTGTCACCTCACTTAAAATTACTTGCTTCTAAAATCAGACATGAAAATTCAAAAATGTCACAGCACACTACAGATTGAGCCTCTCTAGCCTGGGATTCTCTGCTTCAGGAACATTCATGGTTCAGCATGGTTGGAGCACTCTTAGGGAAAAACTGGTGCAGCAGGATGCTAGATGCTGCTGAACCAAAGAGCTGGGCCAGTTCCTGAGAGTGGAGTCCCCATGCAGAGGGCTATGGCTGGAATAGGAGCTCAGTGGCTGGGGCCAGGGCCAGGGCTAGGAGCCATAGCCTGGTGGCTGGGGCAGGGCACTGGAATCTAGCATCCAGGAGCCAGCGGTCGGGGTCCGGTAGCCAGGAGCAGAACCTGGTGGTCAGGAGCTGACATCTGGGAGCAGAGCCCCAGTGCTGAGACTGAGGTCTGGAAGCAGAGCCGAGTGGCTAGGAGCATACCTGGGTGACGGAGTGGAGCAGGGCAACCAGAGCCAGGGCCTTGTGGCCAGGTTCAGAGACCTGCAGCTGAGAGCTGAGGGCTGGGAGCAGAGCCCAGTAGATGGGAATGGAACCTGGTGCCTGGCAGAAGAAGGGCTGGCATTGATCTTCCTTGGTCCAGCAAACTCCCTGGTTTGGGACTGGTCTGTTTTGAGGGTTCCAGTCCAGGGAGGTTCAACAATCTTACTAAAAATATTGCTTACTTTCTCATTTTACCATATAATTATAAAATAAATCAATCAGAAGATGAACATAGTACTTATATTTCCATGCACAGTATGTAGAGCTGCACAAAAACAGTATTCTATGTCATTTTACCTTACAGTGACTTTCCTCATGGTTTTCATGTGGTCTGTTGTAAAACTAGGCGAATATCTAGATGAGTTGATATACCTCTTGGAAGACCGCTGCACACCCCTAACGTACATATTATCCTAGTTGAGAAACATTGATCTAGACCTTTCCTGACAGATGATTTGTCTGACATGATGCTTAAAACCTCCTGTGATGGGGTATCACAATCTCTCTCAGCAGCCTCTCTCAGTGCTTAACTATCCTTACAGTTATTTCTAACTAAATCTGTCTTGCAGAGCAAGTCAAATACTTTTCTGTACCTTCAGTGGACAAGAACAGTTGGCTACCATCCACTTTGTAACAGCCCTTAACATATTTGAAGTCTATGAAGACTATCAGGTACCCTCCTTCTCCGTATTCTTTTCTCAAGACTAAAACCACCCATTTTTAAACCTTTCCATGTACTTCAGGTTTTCTAAACCTTATATATTTCTCATTGTTTCCCTCTAGATTCGCTCCAATTTGTTCATATCCTTCTTACAGCACACCTCCCAGAAGTGGATACAATACTCCAACTGGAAGCCTCGCCAGTGCCACGAAGAGCAGTACAAAATTATCTCTTATGTCTGATACATAAACATTTCCAATAATACACCTCAGAATGATTTTTTGCAACTACATCATATTGATATTCAGTTTGTAAAACCACTAAGTCCACCATATTACCATGAGCAGTACTAAGGCCTTGCCAGTTATTCTCCATTTTGTAGCTGTAAATTTGATTTTTTTCCTGAGTGTAGTACTTTGCACTTCTTATTGATTTTCATCCTTGTTAACTTCAGACCAATTCTCCAATTTGTCAAGGTAATTTTGAATTCTAATTCTGTCCTCCAAAGTGCTAGGAATCTTGCCCAATTTGGTGTCACTCACAAATTTTATAAGCATTCAAGAAAATACTGAATAGTACTGGACCCAGTAATATCTGCGTCCATTAGCATAGTTCCTAGATTTGCTCTTGAAGTGTCAGAATTTTTTGTCAAATATGCAGGTATGTATTA
This sequence comes from Pelodiscus sinensis, assembly GCF_049634645.1. NCBI lineage: Eukaryota > Metazoa > Chordata > Testudines > Trionychidae > Pelodiscus > Pelodiscus sinensis. The sequence continues at coordinate 115,192,439 of NC_134713.1, forward strand.
ATTATCAGTGTTCAGAGATAGAATAACTAGCTGTTTCATTTGCTTTAATCTACTCGCTGTTAGCACTTCATTCTTTTTTAGGACATCATAAAAGTTAAAGATTTACAGAAAGAATGTGTAATGGTAAAAGCATTGAATGTGTCTTCCAATTTTTAATAACTTTCTGTAGAAGTCTTTATCTTCCTTTAACTCTGACATTTTAATGGTTTAACATATTTAAGGTGTGATTTATGTTCAAAAGAAATATGACAAATACAATATTTTGTCCCACAGATTGAATTTAAAATTGCAGTAATTTTAATGGTCACATACATGGGGGTAATTTAGGCAGCAAACAAATGCATTTTGGAAGTGGCAGCTAACTGAAAAGTAGCACCAAGTGATTAATAAGCATCAGGGGAGCAATAAGCAATTGTCACGATAGTCTCTGCAGCTAGACGAGCAAAGTAAGGATTTGAATAGTGTTTTCTTATGAAAAAATGATTGATGAAATCAGAGCAATCCAGTGATTCACGGAAAAATCTCTCAGTGCTTAAGGTCTGAATTACATAATAGAGAATTGTTCCATACAATGTAGTTTTGTCAATTTTTATATTTATATAGAATCACAGCTGTAAAAGATCCAAAGATAGTTGAGGCCTCAAAATTTTATCCAACTAGATATATAAATATGTTGCCTATTATCGGGGATATGCAAAATGTGATATGCCACTTGCACCTATGTGACCACAAAAGAGATGAAAATCGGTTTTCTTTGTACTGCAGATTTAAATGAAGAGGAGAGTTCTCTGCCTATACTGCAGGGAGAGCTGTGAAGAAACTACTACTGTTTGTTACATGCCAAATATTATGGAGTGAGGGACTATGTTGCTTTTCTCATAGAAACACAGATATCATCTAGGCTAAAAAATATATTTTGTTCTCAGAATATGGGAGAACATCATATAAGCTAGCTGAAAAAAATAAAAACACTTTTGTCAATTTCTAGACTTGAATCCAAGTGGAACTTTTTAAGGAGTTCATCTTCACAAATTCACAGCTCTTCTAAGAGGTTTGCAGATCTCAAAACACCTACAGTATGAAAGTACCTCTGTACTGCTTCCTTGGGTCCCTCACTGATATACAGTAATTCCTCATTTAACACTATAGATGCGTTTCTGAAAATGTTCAAGATAAGCGAAAACGTGCTATGTGGGGTCAATTTTCCCATTAAAAATAATGGAAAAGGTGGGGGTTGTGTTTCAGGTGGTGGTCGCAAAGTCAATTTTTTGTTGGTGCTGGGTCACTAACATCAACATTAGATATCTAGCAACACAAAGTATCTAGCAACATAAGTCTCTGCGGTTTGTTAAAACAGAAAGATAAACACGTGTGTGAGTGGAAGAGCACTGTGACCACGTGTATTCATCTGCTCATGCATATTACCTCTGTTTTCACCAACTTATACTACAGCGTGAAGTAGTCTGTCACTTGATTATTTTTGTGTTATTTTGGGGATGGTCATGTTATTCAAAAACCGATCCCTAAAAAAAAATCGTGCTATTGCGAAAAAGTGTTAAGCAGGCATGTTTTAAATGAGTAATTACTGTATAGCCCTCTGAGAAGCAGTGTTGCCATGTGAGCCCTGCTGGTGACTGCAATGAGTACTCACCTGGCCCTGGTCAACCAACTCTAGGGAGTTATTTTGAAATAACTCCCCTTATTTTGAAATAACAAGCAAAGCGTCCACATAGGCTGGTTATTTCAAAATAATAACTCCTGCTTTCCATGAGGAATAACAGCTTATTTTGAAATAGTTATTTCAAAATAGTGGTAGCGTTGATGCTCCAGTGCTGCTATTTTGAAATAACTACTCCCCAGAGTCATTTAAAGTAATTACTCCCCAGTACTTCCTGGGGCTTTAAGTCGAGGTAGTGCATCCACATTTAGGGAGCCTGCCTCGGACTAATTTTGAGGCTTCCCTATAGTGTGGATACGCTACTTTGAAATAGTTATTTTGGGAGTTATTTCAAATTTAGTTATTTTGAAATAATTTTGTAGTGTAGACATGCCCATGCAGTGTAATGGAAGGGACTCAGAGGGAGATAATTAAATGAATTATTTATATCTCATTGGTAACAACCACAATTAATGCAATTTACAGGATGCATTGAGAGAAGGTACTATGTAAACACAAAATCAACATCACACAATAGCTATTTTAAAACATCCAATGCTATTAATATTGTAATGAACCAACTGTCTCATTACTGAGTGCCTCCAGCCCTTATCAAGATGATTTGCAGGAACTTTAAATATATCAAAGATGATCAAGATCAAAAAGGAAAGATGGACAATCACGAAAATATGCTGCTTTTTCTTAACATTCTAAATCTTGTAAAAGGAAAAACATCGTTTTTTCTCTTCTTTTAAGATGCACTGCCATGGTGAGTGACATTTCCATAGTTCTAAGAGTATATCCGTTCATCTCAAAATAGGGAAAATAATGAAAAAAAGAAAGGAACTGATCTCAATATATTCACTAATGTCACAGACTCCTCCTATGGCATATTTGGTCATGCAGAAAATCAAGAGAGAATACATTAGTTTAAACGTTCATGAAATTATTAGTATTACAATACTATGGCTTGTTATTGGCTAATATCGTTGAGATGAAATGAGCTTACAAAAAGGTATTTAATTGCTTAAACACATATATGACAATTTAACATTCTCCATTTACAAATTTCCACCCAAACTTAATGCCATCTCATTAACGTAATATTGAAGGTTTAGTTCTCTTTCTTTGTTTCATCATATCATACACTATCTCACTTTCCACTGCACTGCACAGGTACAGTGAGAACCTGATGCAACTGTAAATAAAATAGGCATTTCTTTTGTAACAGACACTCTTGTCATTGTATATACATTGCTAAACAACCTCTTTAAACCTTTCATCTGAGACACTAAGACAATTGGGTCCAGTATCCAAGAAAAGTGATTATTTTATTATTACTGCTGTTTCTGAAGACACTTTGATTCTATCAGATGTAAGTAAATCTTACCAACTGAGAACAAACATTAATATAACACGTCACTAATGATGTAGCCATATTCAATAAAAGCCCCTTTCTCTGTTTCCACTGTAACACTCAACTGCATATCTATTTCTTCCAATGAATCACTTGTTTCTCTGAAGGAATTTTATAGTAGTTCATACAAATCTAGAAGGAATTTTAAAATGAGCTACTGAAATTTCTGTTGAAATAAAAGTTAATAATGCAGAATGAGTTATACAACACTCATTCCAGTTTGTTTTACTAACCTACCCTCTCTTCCAACCTCCAACCAAAAGTATCTTTAACTGCTTCCATGTACTGCTGGTCCCTACGTTCACTAATCTGTCATATCAGCACCAGATTTGGAGAGTTTATCATGTGTTAGCTATGTATAGATAAATTCTGGTGTTTCCTCTTTTCATTTCCTAAAGTTCAGCCCTTTCACAAACTATCAGGAATATATTTACAAGGCTGGTTCCCCTGTGGCTTCTAAAAACACAAATAGCAAATTTATCTCCCCCCTGAAAAAGGACAACTCTTTTGGGAACTAAGTTTAATGCAGGACATTAAGTAAACTGATGCTGTCATTAGTGCAAATGTCAAGTTCATTATAGCAGATGTTTCAGCTGAAGATCGCTACACATTAAAATCACACAACAAATGTGCAGTGCATTCACCATTTGATTTAGTGTGTCTGCTTCAATGCTCAAAAGAGTCAATCAAAACTGACTCTTCATATAATTACCACATTGTTATGTAACTAAGCTAGTTATTTTGTTGAAACATTCATAGCAGATCCTGGTTCCAGGCTACTGCTGATCATTTTTATAAGGCTTTTGAAATGTAAAATGTTTATGAGCTACATAATAAAAAAGTATTGCTAATACAGCTAGAGAGAGAGAAAAACACAAAATATTAAAGACTTTTTACCATATTGTACTTATCACCAAAGGAATCTCTTTATTTTCAAAAATCAGATGGCGTGACCATGATGAATTATATTGCCATCTACGAGTATCTGAGTTCTGGTTTCAGAGTCTTAGACCAGAGAACTGTAGGTTAAGCCCATTATCGAGTACAATAATTTGTAATGTCCCTGCAGTTTTGTATCCAAGTCTAATGAGCAAATTAATTGATCAAAAGTAAATTGCTGTAATAATGAATGCCAACAATAATTAACACAGAATGCAGGATATATTGCATCTTAAAAGATACAAAATTTAGCGGTGGTTTGTGAAAAAAGCATTATCTAAAAATCCTCCCTATGATGATAAAGCAGATGTTCCTCAGCAGTCTCAGCCTGATGTACAGAATTCTAAAAGCTGTAACATAAACTTTCCTAAAATGATTACTGACTGTCTGAAACAGATTAATTAAAATAACCACACAATACAAAAATTTCCCTCATTCTTATACATGGTATAGTACATAGGGTACATTAATTAGACAATGTGTCACAGCCCCCTTATGCCCTTTTCTTCATAAGGACCTTTTTATGTTCAAAATGGTCCTTATCTGCCCCTTGTGGAGTGTGCGGTCCACCTGCCACTCCACAGAATTATCAAATAGCCAATGCCTTTGGGTTTAGATAAAAGGCGTACATGGAGGAGGAGGGAGGGTTCATGTCCAGAGTGACATTACAAAAATTAAACACAAAAAATTACTTAACATCCAAAGACTATAAGGATAGTTACACAGTGCATCACATGGGCACCAAAAGCTATATTTTATAATTATGAAAAACAAAATAACAGTTATAAGAGTCTGCATTTTAAAAAAGCTTTGAAAATTAATGGATCTAATTATAGTTTTGCAAAGCAAAAAAAATAGGCCCCAATCCTGCAAATTTTTCTGCGTGTGCTTCACTTGAAATAAGATGCTCATGTGTAAAGTAAAGGCATATATAAGTTCTTTTAGGATCAAATCATAGTCATGAGATAATAGTTTTCTTAAAAATAAATAACAGACGAATGACCTGCAATATACAACTTTTGGTTTTCTAAGACTGCTTTCAGTTTGGTTTTGCTACATGTATGCTCAATCTTCTCTTTTCTGTTTCATTAAATATGTGGTATCATCTACTGTATTTTAGAGTACATATAAGATTTACTCAGATGGATTGTTTTGTATTACAACAATAGCATATCTCCTACAGCAGGAAATTATAGGAAAGTTTCCAAACTGAGTAATCTACCACACATAAAATCAAGTCTTTATTCTATACAATTCAATCCTATGGTGGCAGAATAGCAGTGAGAGATTTTTTTTTTAAAAGACTCTATGCATTCATTCCACTATAAAAGGGGAAATAAAATAAGCTGATTTTATTGTCACCAATGAAAAAAGTCTTCAGTTGAGCAGCTTTCATTGACTCAGCATGTCTAACAAAATAATATTCCGATGAAAATAAAATAATAGATTAGCCGCACAATCAAGACATTTTTTTCTTTCCAAACAACTACTCTAACATGTCTCCCTTACAGCAGTATGAATACATCCTTCCTGTGAAAGTAAAACTCCAACTGTTTCCTCTGCTCCTGCAGAGATGACTTGCTAAGAATAAAGATGTCTTTTTCTGATGGAAATAGATTAGTTTGGGAACTGCCCCAAATCCCCTGACACTAATTTTTCCAGCATCTGGGTGGGATTCTCACTCCTCTTGTTCTGTCCATTGTTTACCTCAAAAGTCACAACTGACTTATTTTAGATGCTTAAATATGGTAAAAATGACTCTGAATAAGTAACACTTTGATACTAACCATTCAAACAGAAAATGAGCTCTTAGTAATCTTGTACTGGCTTCTGCTCTGCTTTTAAAAACAGATTTCTATTGTGTTCTGAATGTAAATCAAGAATACCTGTTTTTGTTTTCAGAGGCTAAGGTGGGAGACAGATGTTTTGGAGATATGCACCATACTAATACATTTGTTGTGACGGGAATTGAAAAAAATGATGTTAGGATTTTTAAGATCTCTGTAAATCCTGCCTTCTTTGTTCTGATATTTAAAAAATGCAATCTTAGAAACTCAAAGTAAGGAAAGCTGTCTATTGAAGATGGTTCTGTGCCATTTCTCAATACAGCTTTTGTACTCAACTATAAAGAAAGAGAACATTATATTTCAAAGACCTCAAGTTGCCCTCTGCTGAAACTGACCACATTTGGATCTTTGTAGCTTGGACCAACAACAAAGGAATATGCAAATAAATAAAAATAAAAGCCTTCAGATTTCACTTGATGAAAATAAAACTATTAATTTAGCCTGCTGATCCATACAAATCCTTCTTTTTAAGATTACTGCACTGTATATACAGAGAGGAAGATCTATTCTGAATATCTATTCTGTATAAAGCTATAAATTCTGAATATGGAATTTGATTTCAGTTTTGAAGTGGTATGATACCAAAATTGCTTGTATACTATAAAAACTGCATTCATTGGGTAAAATACAGGCCCCATTGAAAGCCATGGCAAAATTCCAATTGACTTTAGTGGAGCAAGGATCACTCGTTATGAACTGATTTAATAGGATAAGGCATTTTTCCTAATATAACAATGTTTTTTACAGCAGTCTGAGATGGAACTGAGCTGTTTCATGATTGTCTTCAATAATCCTGTTACCCAAAATTTTGGAAGTTGATGTCCTATTTGCGAATGAGCAAAAGGAAAACAAGAACTTGCAGCTTATTGAATACCAGCTGCTTTGAATTACCTATTACTCTCATGAATAATGTTTGAAAGTGTGAACAATTTGTTTGTATGGGTGAGGGAAGTTCTATGCATGAGACTATTCTAGAAAGTTTTTCCCTCTAGTTACCATCCCATCTCTAAAATGCCAGTATTACATGAAATGTCCTTTGGCAAAGATGGTGGGGATGACTCTCCCTTTGCAGTTCACTAATGCTGCTCCACTGTAGGTGTCATACTGTCTAGAGTAAGTGCCTACTCAGGGCAGACTGTCCGAAAGAGGGTCGATATCCCAAACTGGTGGTATATTCTATAATTAGATTTCATCAAAACAGTACCAAGTGTGAACTCCGGAGTCACTGTGTGTATCTTACCATGGATTCACAGACAGTGTCCTTAGACACTCCTGCAACCCAGAAAACTGGAACTTTGTAATACAAGGTCACTTTAACCCAAAATCACAACAAAATCTTTCCTGTGCTCTCAATGGCCCCCGTGCTGATACCCAGGCAGCATGGAAGAGGAAGTGGTCTGATTCTATTGCACTCAGGAGAAGAGCCAGACCTATGGAGCTGAAGGGAAGGGCTGAGGAATAAATTGGGACAAGGAATCTTGAAAATGAAGAATGGGACTGGTGGCTGGTTGGAGGTGGAGACTGGAACAAGTTGGACAAGGAGACTAGGCCTGGGAGAAGAGCCAGGGAGCCAGTACGTGGGTGGGAAATTGAAATCAAATGAAAAGCTGGGGGAATAGTGGCACGGGGAAGACAAAGAGACTGGGTCGGGAAGAAGCAATGGGGTTGTGAACTTGGGTTGACAAATGTGCAAATGTGAGGGATGTGCAAATGATGAGGGGAAGAAATAGACTGAGGAGGTAGGGTTGAAATTAGGGCAGGCTAAGCAAGGAGCCCAGAAACAAGAAGGTTGGTGGTGGTCTGGGAACCGGAGTAGGGCATGGCTGGAATTAGGAGTGGGGAGACTGGGAACGAGAGCCTGGAGGGATGAGACTAGGACTTATCATGTAAGCAGACTGGGACTTGAATCAGAATCCTGAGGAGTAGTGACTGGGATTGGAAGCATGAGAAAAAAGGGAATTTGGACAAGGAGCCAGTGGTGGGAAAGAGATGGAACTGGGATACGTTGTAGGGGATGGGGCAGTCTTGGTCAAGTTTGCGGGGAGAGAGATATTCAGCAGAGCCTGTGCCCAGGATAAATTTTCTGTTTTTTTTTTAAACCCGGGAAAGGTATTTGCATGTAATATGTTAAAATAACATTATTAAGGTTGTAAAGTCAAGTACTCAAAAGTTAGGAAATGCTAGAATGAAGGTTTCTGTGCAATCGCATCTCAACTCCTTGCACCCAAAAGCAGAAAATACAGAGTTCAGGTACATGATCATGCAGGCTTATTTCTGCCTTCCTCAAGTAATGCTCCTATCTGCCTGCAACACACATACTTGCATGCTACCTTTGCCCTTTACTGAACATGAGCTACCTCTAGATGGCCAAAACTTGTGATTTTTTTGTGCAGGAGAAATTTTATTTTGGGGGAATCTGTAGTTGTTCAGCATCAAAATCCACACTATACAAAATTTCTTGGTGTAAACAAAAATCATTTTGTAAATACTGAAACATGGTGTTTCCAAAACAAAATGTGAAACTGACTTTGTCATTTTTACTGAACTTCTTGTTGAGTTCTTCTGGTCACTCCAGGAATTAGCTTTTCTGCAGCCTCAAAGCACCTTCTGCAGGCTGATGTCTTGCCCACTATTACCTGTCCTTTTGCCTCCCCCTCTTCAGACCCTGTGACCTGACTGGGTCTGGGTGCACCTTCCCTCAGGGTTCTTCCCACCTGGTGGTGCCCACATCTAGGGTCCTCCCCTTCCAGGGGACCCTATTACTCCTAGGTCCATCTTGCATAAGTGACCCATTGCTGTTCTTCATCTGCCCCTTTCTTCGGAGCAAACTTCAGTAAAAAATGGCCACTGAATCACTGGCAAGGAAGGTAGGGGGGTAGGACCTGCTGCGTATTTCTACCCTGGTCCTCTGCAGCCATAATACCTCTTCAGGCCTTTAGCACAAGGCCTCAGCTCCCCAGTTCCTCCTGCCCTTTCTAGCACTGCTGTCCCAGGAACCCCTAATTGTGTAGGCAGTAAGTCCATCTCTCTGCCAGGCTGTAGAGACCTCCCTCTTCCTATAGCCCTTTTCATAAGGTCCAACCCAGCCCTGATTGGCTACCTCATGCCTTCTTGTGATTGGCTCTCAGAATCGGTTCACACTCAGGGCTATTTTTACTCCACATATACCAATGTGGGGCAACTACCCATTACATATGACAGATTATGTTAAACATTTACTTATTGATTATTAAGCATCTTTTATATATTTTTTCAAAGAATCCCCAGTTCTCTTCCTTGTGGTGAGAATGAACCATCACTGCAGTTTCAATCTATACATTACAATGTCTGCATTTGCTTCACTAACTATATTTCAAGTCTGCTTTTTACTTCCAAAGGAATTAAATTTTCATTTCAAAATATAAAGAAATAGTCTTATTGTTTTGACAATTTTATTTAAGAGGTGTAAGTTCCACAGTACTCACATAAATCTGGAAAGCTGTAGAAAAATGTACTGAAGATAAAGCAGATAATAACTGGGGGTGGGAGGAAGTGCCTGGTTTATTAAAACTTGCTGTTCAAGTTGTCTGTCCTAAACCTCAGAACACATAAACTGTTACTAAACGAAACAGTTGTTTTGAGGCTAACATAATACTAGCAGCTGGAAAAAGTAATCCTCTAGAAAGTCATGCATATAATGTATATCAAACATATGCAAACTATGTAGAAAATACATCCATGATGATGGAACTAACTAAAATTTCTTTAAAACCCCAAGGACCTTTTTGTCTTCACACTACAATGTCTTTTTTAAAAATGTCCCTTATACAGTAAAACTCCAATAGTCTGGCATCCAATACTCCGGCACTCCTGATAGTCCGGCATCAAAATGGCAAGAGCCTAGTGAGTGAGTTTCGGCAAAAAATGAGTCACAAGGTAACAGCGGCGGCAGCTGAACAGAGCAAAAAGGGTAAAAAAGGCTTTAAAAAGCGAAAACATTACAGTATACTGTATACAGTATGTACAATAAAAAGGGTTAAGAACACTTTATATACAGTATATAATGTATACAGTATATATATAACCATCTTATAGTACCTCCTGATAGTCTGGCATATTTGATAATCTGGCACCACCTAGGTCCCATAGGTTCTGGATTATCGGAAGTCTCCTGTACTATGCAAACACACATAAATAATTTTGAAAGTATGGAATCTTGTACAGAAAACTATAAAGAAATGTCATCCAAAATAATAAAGCAAAATTAAAACCAATAATACCCATATTCATAAGTAAGTCATCAACATACAATACAATGACACTATCTTATTCTGGGAACAACATAATACAGTTAATTAATCAACAGTTGCCTTTTCCCTTATAAACGCTGGGGTTTCATTAGTTTATATAGGCTGGTTATTTTGAATTTAGCAAGGCAGAAAATATTTAAAAAGTCACTCTAAACATAAATTTGTACTCTTAAAATGAGATTTCCTTTAGGTCTATCAGGAAAGGAGCACTGGGGAGGTTTTGGCAAATTAGTTTTTTAAAAGGGCAGAGTTTAAACCTGATTTTTGCAAGCATTAGAACTAGATTCTGTTCTTTCGAAGGAATTCATACTTAAGTTGAACATTTCTGTGACTTTTGCATGCTAAATACAGCATATTAGACTATACTGGCAAATACTTTTGGTTAAAGCCACATTTTAACTCAATGTTTTCCCCTTCTTGGCAGTGTCATAGCCATGCAACCACTCCATATGGTGAACAGTTGGAACACCAAGCAATGCACTAAGAGTTTTGTAGATTAGTTTTTGCAAATCGAGAAATAAATAAGTGCAAACTGCACAAGCCTGGCCTGCTGCATCCCATGGGGATTCAACACAAGAGCAAATTTTGTCTCTGTTTAAGAACATAAGAGCAGCTATACTGGATCAGATCAAAGGTCCATCTAGCCCCAACTCCTGTTTTCCAACAGTGGCCAATAGGGAAGTCGTCATAGATGAGTACACGATTAACCGATAAGCCTGGGCTTCTTGGGTAATCTTGTTGATGTCATGCAGATGCCCCCTTTGCGGCGTCTGTATCAGAGGCAGTAAGGGGGGTGGGGAGTGGTAGCCGGTGCTCGTGAGGAACTGGCTTAAAAAATGGTTCCCCCCTGCACCAGCTTCCAGGTGCCACCTGCCTTTCCTCCAACGCTGCTGCCTCAGGTAGGGGTGCAGGGGAGGGTGCTATGAAGCAGCCCCTATCAGCAGGGGATCTGAGCTCCCCACAGAGAGAGGCTGCTCCACATTCCACAGAGCAGCCACTGTCTGTGAGGAGCTCAGACCCCTGTGGACAGGGGCTGCTCCCACCCCGCGCTGCTGCTTCTGTATCAGAGGTAGCAGTGTGGTGTGGCAGGCATCCAGATACAGAGACAGCAGTGCAGGGTGGCGGGGAGGGGGGGGGGTGCAGTGGCTGCTGGCCCCACCCTGGGGACTATCAAATAGTCCTGTAACCGCTAAGATTTCATTCGGCTACATGACTGTTCTATTACATGATATGGACTCTTCCAGCCCTAGGATTGTATGATTCTGTGATATCTAACAACCCTAGTGGCCAATGCTAGGTCCACAAGGAGAATGAACAGAACAGGTAATCAAATGATGCGTCCCCTCTTGGTCATTTCCAGCTTCTAGCAAACAGAGATTAGGAACACCAGCTCTGCTCATCCTGGCTAATATCCAATGATGGACCTATCCCTCATGAATTTATCTAGCTCTTTTTTGGACCCTGCTATATTCTTGGCCTTCACAACATCCTCTGGTAAAGAGTTCCTTCCATAGGTTTGCAAAGCCTTTCTTCTGAAATATATTTAGTGTTCCAACATAAGTTATCCTACATATGGCACCAGATTTCAAGCATTTGGGGACAAATTCTACTTCAGATTCCAAAATGCTTATTTCACCAGTTATTAGTCAAATCACAACTCTTTTGTTGGGTCGTAACACAGTGTATTATACACAGAAATACATATTTCCATTCTTTCTGAAGGATACCTGCTAAACTTAATAATAGGTGTGAAAACCGCTACTAGCCACTAAGACAAGTGAAGGAGGTCTATGTGAGACATGAACTGAGAAAATAAGTTAATGATTTGTTAAAAGGGGAAGTTACACACCTTGTGTAGTAAGGATCATTCTTTGAGATGTGTCCGCATGGGTGAACCACTCTAGGTGTCGGGCTCGTCCCTGCGCCGCTGATCGGAGGCTTTTCATAGCTGTAGTCAGCCGGACCGCGCATGCGCAGTAGCCGCCATGCGTCGTTCGTGCAGTTTCTCCCATCACGCAGACCGGCCCCTGCCCCAGTTCCTCTCACCGTCCGGAATCTGTAACAAAACAGGAACAACAGACCCAGAGTGGGAAGGAGGGCGGGACGTCGAGCACCCACGGGGACACATCTCGAAGAACGATCGTAACTACACAAGGTAAGTAACTTCCCCTTCTTCTTCGAGTAGTCCCCGTGGGTGCTCCACTCTAGGTGACTACAAAGCAGTAGTCAAGATGTGCACCAGGTCAATGATTTTCTGCAGAGGCTAGAACCGCAGACGCTACTTCCGGGTCTGAGGCCCAACGCCGCACTATAGCATAATAGTGCACAAAAGAGGTGCTAGAGGACCAGGTGGCTGCCCAGCAAATGTTTCCGAGAGGGACGCCTCAGGCAAAAGCAGTGGAGGTGGCAACTACTTTAGTGGAATGAGCAATAGGCTGAGAAGTGAATGGCCTTCCCCTGAGTGAATGACGTCATGATGCAAGTAGTAATAAGTCTAGCTATACGTTGACTCGAAAGAGGGCTGCCTTTGGAACGCTGCACTAGCGACACGAGCAGCCTGTCCCTATGTCTCCATGAACGGGTTCTCTCTATGTAAAAAGAGAGAGCTCATCGCACGTCGAGCATGTGTAACACGGTCTCTGAGGGAGAAGCGTGTGGCTTAGGATAAAAGGAGCTTAAAACTATACACTCGTTGATATGAAAAGACGTATTAACTTTGGGGATAAACGCCGGAAGTAGGTGCAATGTCACCGTGTCCTTTGAAAAAGATGTGTAGGGAGGACTTGCCATTAATGCTCCCAGCTCGCTGACTCTGCATGCCGAGGTAATTGCTAGTAGGAATACGACTTTCATTGTTAACATTCGCAGTGATATCGACACCAATGGCTCAAAAGGAGGGTGAACGATTGTGCGCAGGACCAAATCCAGGCTCCAGACTGGTGGAGGCGGTCTGTGAGGTGGGTGCATGTTTGTCAATCCTTTCAAAAATCTTTTCGTAGTTTGATGGGAAAAAAAATTGAGGAACCTTGCACTGGTTCATGGAAAGCACTGATAGCTGCTAAGTGAACCTTCAGGGTTGACATGGAGAGGCCAGAGTCGTGAAGTTGGAGGACGTAATCCAGGACCTGATGCAAAGGAGAGACAAGGGGTTGCACGTTTTGAGTACAACACCATTGAGCAAATCTGCGCCACTTCGCCAGGTACGTTTTCCGAGTAGAAACTTTCCTGCTGCTCATTAAAATTGTCTTGACTCGTTGTGAACAAAGGTACTCGTCATTTTTGAGCCAGTTATCAGCCATTCTGTGAGGCGGAGTGAATCGAGTCTGGGATGCAAGAGAGCCCCTTCCTCCTGTGATAACAGGTCTGGGAGAAGAGGAAGCGTCCATGGTGGGTATATTGACATCCTGTGCAAGAGTGGGTACCACGGCTGTCTCGGCCATGCCGGGGCTATCAGGATGACTGTCGCCTCCTCGAACATTATTTTCTCGAGAGTCCTTGAGACTAGGACTGTCGGGGGAAATGCGTAAAGGAGTGATTTGTGCCAAGTGGTCAGAAGGGCATCGCCCAGAGAACCCCTTCCCATTCCTGCTCTGGAACAGAACTGGGGACACTTGGCATTGTGTGTCATAGCAAAGAGGTCTACCGTCTGTGTACCCCACCTGCGAAAGACGTAATGTAGCACGTCTGATCTTATCTCCTACTCGTGATCCACAGGGAATCGTCTGCTCAACAAATCTGCAACGACATTGCTGATGACAGGTAAGTAAGACGCTGTGATGATTACGTCATTCCTTATGCAACAATTCTAGAACCGCACTGCTTCGGCGCAGGGGGAACAGGATCTGGCGCCTCCCTGTCTGTTCACGTAGTATATCGCTGCCACGTTGTCTGTGAATATCCTGACTGTGGTGTGCCATATGTATGGAAGAAAAAGCTTGAATGCCAGAAAAATGGCACATAAATCCAAGAGATTTATGTGATAAGTCTTCTCTGTGAAGAACCACCTGCCCTGAACGTAGTCGTTGTCCATATGTGCGCCCCAGCCTATGAGAGAGGCATCTGTTGTTATGAGCGTGGAGGGCTGAGGATGATGGAATGGGAATCTTGAGAGGAGGTTTCCTGTATACTTCCACCAACGCAGGGAATCGCGGACATGTAGCCATACAGTGACCGTCTTGTGAATGCTGTGTTTTTGCGGTATGTATACCCTTGCTAACCAGTGTCGAAGATCCCTGAAGTGAACTCTGGCATGAGAAATGACAAAGGTGGTGGATGCCATGTGGCCAAGAAGACGAAGGCAGGTATGGATGGATACAGTCAGAGCAGTGTCGAGGACCTTCACTAGTTCTTGTATCGAGTGAAACCTGTCTAGAGGTAAGTATGCCCTTGCCGTGATAGAATCTAGGACTGACCCTATGAACTTTATATTTTGTGTGGGGACAATGGTCGACTTCTGTTCGTTTATTATGAGGCCCAGAGAATCGAATGTGTTTCTCGTCAACGAGATCATTCACATGGTCTCCTGATGCATTGGCGACTTTTAGAGACAATCATCCAAATTAGGGAATATAAGAACGTGTTGGAGACGGAGAAATGCAGCGACGACCGATAGAGTCTTTGAGAAAACTCTGGAAGCCGACACCAGGCCAAAAGGAAGGACCCTGTATTGGAAATGTTCCTTGTTTATCACGAACCGCAGGAAGCATCTGTGTGCCGGATGAATCGTAATGTGAAAATATGTGTCCTGCAAGTCGAGAGCCGCAAACCAGTCATTGTGATTCAGAGATGGGATTATTGTGGCAAGAGTCACCATCTTGAAACGTCTTTTCTGCAGATAACGGTTGAGCCGATGCAGATTGAGGATCGGTCTCCATCCTCCTGTCTTCTTTTGCATCAGGAAGTAGCGCAAATAAAACCCTTTCCCTTTGAACTCGTTTGGGACTCTCTCTATAGCTCTGATGGTAAGTAGGCATATAGCTTCCTGTCGCAAAATGACACTAACCGGAGGCTCTACTTCCATACTCATTGGAACTTTGTGACAGCTAATGTTCATAGTTTACTAGGTAGGTGGAGTGCTGAGGCTCCCAAAGCAGAGAGCATGAGCTAGCCCCACTATGCATTCATTCTTCTCTGGCTTCTCTACACTATCCTATTCTGCATCTGCTATCTGGATCTTGGAGATGCCCTGCAGCTAGCACTGGTCCACTGGGCAGCTCTATCAGTTAAGAGCAGGATTTAGCCCTCATTATATTCTGATTGCCCTATACTAAACTACGTTAGTAAGGTCTGTAAGTTTCCTCTTCTCAATGAGGAGTTCGATTAACTTTGTGATCTGTTTCTCCCTGCCTCTAAAATACCTTAATCATCAGTTAATCAAAATTAAACTAACAGTCAAGAAGACCTAATTAATTAAAACTTTGTAGTGACTGAGAAGTGAAGAGCATAGAAAAGTCCAGAATTAGGCAGGAATATCTGCATTTTACATAGCATTCTCTTATTAAAAACAATATCACACAAAAGACAAGGCACATAAACATTTTGTTATCTAGGAGGAGAGCATATTTTCATGGCTGTATGTTTGCCATTGTTTCTTTTGCATCTATTAGTAATTTTGTAAATAAGTTGTGTTTAAACTTTGTCTATTCTACTACAGTAACGTACGAATATTCTCACTGGAACGCAAAGGAAGATGTCTGTGGACAGCAGCAAAACCAGAGAAGAAATTGGCACCTATTGTTCCTTCAATGAAAATTCAGTCCAAGAGATAAACAAAGTTTTACCAGCTATAGAGGATTACTTTGTTTCTATGTTAAAATGAAATAGGAAGGGAAGAGGTTAAGTAAGGATGGAACAAAAAATATTAATCTCTACAACACTAAACAGAAGAATGTAAGCTTGATTTTTAATTAAAAACAGAGCAGGTGACATTTAGCCACTCCCAGGAACATGTATCATCATGTAGTTTCTGATGAAATGGAAGAATGGTATCTAGCAGATCCCAACCAGACCTGCATAAGAGGTCTATTTTTAATCAAGCACACTTCTTCAACTTCAATAAAAGTTATGTCTCAGTGAGTATTAAATAAATAGTACATCTAGCAAGAGCTTCCTTGCACAAAAGGACAGCTATGGAGGGGGGGAGGGGTAGCTGCCCCAGGACCAGAAATTTAAAAAGACCCAGGGTCTCTGTGTGCCACTACCATTGCTACCTTAACAGCAGCCCGAGCCCTGGGTGACGCAGGCTGAGCAGTGCTGAAGGACTGGGGAAGACTAGCCCCAGCCCGACCCATTCCAGGAGTTCCCCCTCACACACATTTTGCCCAAGGCCCTGGAAATTCCATCAGCAACCCTGTACACAACCAATTCATCCTGACTTGACATGGAAGCACTGGCAAATGCGAACAGATATATTTACTGATAATGGTTTTTTTTTGTTGTTAAGCAAAACAGCAAAGTAACAGAAAAATATAATCTTGGCAGATTATATATGAATGTCAGTTTGAACTCATAACAGCAAGTCATAGTCCGTAGTGCCTCTATACAGCTCTAACCCGGCAGTTCACACATCAGAAAGTACACAACTGAATTAACACATACTGATGCAATCAAATTGCATGTATGCAGTGCATTATTATACTGAAATCAAGATAAAGCTCACTACTTCCTATAATTTGTAAAAGAAATAAAATTACTTCTTAAGAACAATCATCAAGCCTAGAGCAAGCAAATCCACAATACTTTTTCAAAACTGGCTAAAGGCAAAGAAGTATAAGATTACTAGGTAGCATCAACATTAAAATGCATAATTTAGCCACTTCCTGTTGTGTCAGGTTTTAAGGACATATCACAAAACTCTTCTGCAGTGGGGCCTCAAATACTGTTCTTAGTTATCCTCTTTGAACTGCATTTCAAAGGGAGTTGGAAAATGCCACCCCTCAGAGATTGCCGAAGTGGCCAGCACCAAAGTGGCTAGTAGGGCTCAAAAGCAAACCTCATGTCTTTAACACCAGAGCTCGCATACATGATGTCTCTGGCATGCCAATTTTCAAAAAAGTCTTTCCCTCCTCAACATTAGTTCAATTTCTATTGTATTAGCATCACTGGAAATCCTCATGTTGACAAGTTACCTGTTCAGCATGGTGTTAAAAGTACTGCTGGCCATTTTTTGGAAGCCACTGAGTACCTTGCATTTCTGTCTTCTGGATGGCTGCTACATAGCTGTGCTGCCAGCAAAGTCCAATTTTTACCATTCAATATAAATATACAATGTACTGAATTGCCTTACAAGAGGGAAGTGTGTTTCAACAGTGAAACAGGATGCAATGTGATTTTTTGTCTTTAAAAATAAAACCTGTATTAAATGTATTTATTAATGGCAATTCTTCAACATTTTTTCATAGCTCACTAAAAAAGGCAATCTTTTTAATAGGAAAATATTGTTTCTGAAACTTCTGAATTAGGTCTGGAGATAACTAATTCACAGTCTCCTTTACAACTGACACATATACACATACAGACACAAGAAGATTAAATCCTGTGGCTTCCTAAGATATGAACTCATTCTGAGTTGATCTTCCTCCATTCATTTCTAGAGACTGACACTGCAATGCTCACGACTCACTAATTCATCAATCCTTCAGAAAACAGGAGAGTGAAACTTCATTTGCATTCACTTAAATAAATGAGATCTGCAATGAGTTCCACAGCAAGTGAAAGCTTCTGGAGCTGCTGCTCTTATTATCGCTGCAGCGATAAAGCATGACATTTACAGAATGGTCCTCTTATACACAAGCGTACAAATCATTGCAGGCATATGCAGAAGGTATTAATGCATATAAGTGTTACTGCATCATACTTGTACACTCTCCTGAAATCATAATTAAATAGTATAATATGCACACAGAGCCAAATGCTTGCAAATACAAGTTTTGTATGACTAAATGGGTGCATGAGCATATTTAAAAAACTGGAACCATCATTTCAGTTTAACTCCTCTGTTTCTTCTTTTCTGTAAGACATCTGGAGCACACATGAGAGCTGAGTGCAATAGTGAAGTAAGTTGCCTAATTCTTCATATACCTTCTTTAATTACACAATATAAACTTGCAAGAATTGAATACAGTGCATTTTTTTCTTAATGTGTAATTTTGATTTTTCTGAAAATATTTAAGTATTACTTTTTTTTTACTGCTTTGTTGGTGAATGAGATCCATCCAAGGAAGCACTCAAGTTTGAAAAATGAACTAGAATATTTCCCAAATCAGTTCTCTAGGTGATAATGTTGTTTGGATTTTTGCTAAATCTTCTGCTTATTCACTTTCTTAGAATGATGCATTCAGTAAAGTTCCATTCCTTTTAATAACAGAGAAATATCACCACTTCGTAAAAAAGTCTTTGAAATTTATCTGACAGTTCACATAGTGTGTCACAGTTTCCCTACTGTCCCTATTGACTGGATATCTGCAAGCTGTCACACCTCTTTTGAATTTGAAACAATCCTCATCTCTAGGTTCCCTGAACTGTGGGGGTTTCTCTCCACCTTCTTACATCTTCCTCAAGCCAACTTTCATTACAATTTATATTAATGTACTGCATATCTGTAATTATACAGGACATCAAAAGGTTTTTTTTAATTAATTTTGAACTTATGAGAAATTTTTAATTTTTGTTTAAAACAAAAAAGATGTAAACAAACCATTATCTGTGCTCCCTGTTTTTATCCACAGTCCCAATCCTCCAACCTCTCTGATGTTCACTCAGCTTCTGTTGCTTTTTCAACCATCTCAACCATACCTTACTTACCAATAGGCTCAACCATACCTTACTTACCAATAGGCTCTCCTGTCCTCACACAGTTCCCCAGATGCCTCTTGAGCTCTATTCACAAACAATTGCTCTTTTGGCTGCCCACCCATCCCCCCTGACATGCAGCCAACCCTGCCCATGTCCTTACCACCTAGCTTTCTTCACTGCCGCTAAATGGCCCTACACTTCCCTGGTATGATGTTGATAAGGGCTTGTGGAGGGATTGATGTCATTGTCTGAAATAGCTAATAATCGATATCTTACTTAATATTTTTGGCGAGTGGTCCTTTTGTGCATCTGACAAAGTGGGTCTTTGCCCACGAAAGCTCCAATAAATCTGTTAGTCTAGAAGGTGCCACCGGACTTCTCGTTGTTTCTTAGAGACCAGTAACAGACAGGTGCTCGCTGCTAGCCACCAGGAGTCCCAAGCCAGATTGCACAATTGCTTTGGCTGGGGATGGCCCATGGGACAGGAGTTTGAGACCTCTGTTTATATACTATATATTTGAGAGAATTTCTCTGTAAGGGAGCAACTTTATATGTCCTGTATATTTGTTTGAGAACTTCTCCTAAATGGTAAGAGCTAGGACCACCAAATTTGGTATACAGCTGCCTTTTATCATAACTCAAAGAAAGGTAAAGGTATGGTTGTGCAGGATAGGGAGGGGCTGAAGCTGACCCTCCCATGTGTACAGGGATGCATAAAACAATACCATCACAATCCATACGGTAAGTAGGACACAGAGGCAGTGAGGAAAGGCGGGCCATGAGTTTAAACACACACAGTCCATCTTCAAGAGCCCTGGTTGTAGGTATGTAATCCTCTTTTTGTGTGCATGTGTCCTCTACATAGTCCCACCCATGAGAGAGATTAACAAACAGTACTCTTATCCAGGATAGTGAGATCACAGAGTCCCATCTGAATACGAACTTCAAAATTACCTGACCAAATTTACTATCAGATGTAGATTCCCATTGATCAAATAGAGTACAATGAAAATATAGATTCAACCCTCTTTATTTGAGGATTATTTCTAGAAAAAGCCATAAAGGCTGCCTTTGATCCAAGAGCAGGTGTTTCAATTCCCTGAGGAGGAGACAAAAGATCATAAGTTTATAACAGTGGCGAGCCAACTGTGGCCTGCAGGTGGCCCATCGAGGTTCTATGTGTGGCACACAAAACATTTTGTTTTCCATTTCCCATATGTGGGGTTGCCAGATTCCACTGCTTTTCATCCACGTCATTTTTTTCCTACCAGCATCACTAACATGACATACACACCTGTTTTATGTTGCACTTCATTGATTCTTTGTCATAATTTGAATAAGTGCCTTTTAGGGTCTGTACAGTTAATGAAAAAACTCCTGGGAATGATAAATAATTACTAAGGGACTCCAAAAGTTGATAGAGAAATTATATAACCTTTTTCATTTTGACAATTTCCTCTAAAATAATTGGCTTCTCCACCCCCTCAGACTCTGTTCAGTGTTAGTTCCTTTGAAGTGACCTCTGCTGCCATAATGCAACATTTCTGTTCTCCTAGCCCATTTTTTCCCCAGCAAGACTGCTCCTAACAAGAATATTTCTGAATCTCCTTCTGTGTGTAAATTTGTCTTCAAAGGAAACTTTGTAATCAGCCAGTTGCCACTTAAGATTGCAACACACATTTTCAATTAAAGTGAACGAGAAAGCTCTTATTAGAAAACAAAAACAGATCAAGTTCCCAAATAATGTATTGACTATATGTGCGTGCAATCTGAAAAATGACAAATAAGCACATGGTACAGCAAAATATTCTGGACTGCCACAAGCTGTAACAATTTGAATAATTCAATGTTTTTGTAAAAGATCACAGAATTGCAGAAATAACAGCAAGATACTAAGATAATATGATAAATCTTCCCATTGGTACAAGAGTGTTCCCTATAGTACACTGTTTCAGTCTAGCTGTAAAGGATCCCAGGCTTTAAGGTTTCTACCACTTCCCTTGAGTATTTATTCCTCAGATAAAAACTTCTCACTGCTAAGAACATTTGATGGATATTAAGTCTCCACTTTCCCTTTCTTAATTTCATTTCTATAGTCTCTGTGTACCACACTGAATATATCCTTTCCTTGTTCGGTGTTAGCATTATCCAAATATTTGTCAAATTGTTATGCTCTCACTTCAAACATCACATAACCGTGTGTGTGTGTGTATGTGTGTGTGTGTGTGTGTGTAAAAACACCAATTTACCTATTATTTTCTGGTTATGAGGTACCCAAAACTATGTAATTATATACAGTCTAATCTAGGCTTAACTCCCACACCTATTAAGAGAGCCACACTGTTTTATTTTTCAGCTGCCATATCACATTACAAACTTCTAGTATTTGATGTTCACACTTTTATCACATCTATGCCCTATACATGGGGTTTGTCATGGGGGCTATTTACCTTGAAAAACTGGCAGGGTATGTCTACACTTGCACCCTAGTTTGGATTAAGGAGGCAAATGAAGCATACCGAAGTTGCTAATGAAGCGTGGGATTTAAATATCCCGTGATTGATTAGCATATTCCCGGCCGGTCACCATTTTAAAATGCCAGTCGCCCGATTTAACTTGCCGCGTGAAGACGCGGTAGTCCGATTTAAAACCCTTCCCTCGAATTAACTGTTACTTCTCATTGCACGAGGAGTGCCTTCCTCCGGGGCTGGAGAAGCTGCGGCGAGCGCATTCCAACTCCCCTCCTCTCCCTGTGTTTGGAAGAGGAAGCACATATGCAGCACACTGCCCCACCTCACGGGGGAATGGAAGAGGCAGGGCTACAGTGGGTAAGCCCCCAGCCCTGCCTTCACCAACTGCCCATGCATATCTCTCTAACACACTTCATGCACATACAGCCTTATGGTATTCATTCGTAATGCGGACAATTGTTCATGTTCCACATCAGCCACTTTGTGTGGTTTCTCATCTGAAATGCACTTTCCTTGGTTAGAACCTGGTAGGATCTGAGTACTCTATTACCCCATCTTGACAGACTTCCATTCACTGTTATGTATCCTTTTGAAAGTTTTATTTATTAATACCTAACCCCATTTGTTGCTGCCTCAGTTTGGCACTCAGCAATGAATTCCCATTCAGATCAAACTCCCTGTTAATTTGGACTCATCTCTTGTCCTTTTATGGTTGTGAGCAGAGCTTCTGTGTATCCTATGATTCTTTGATATACCCAATTCTTTCTACATAACCTAAGCTCTCACTTGAAAAAAAAAATTTCTTCTTATGGTCGCAAAACAAACATGCCATCCTTAAAATTTTAGCTGAATATAAACCAATGTCACATTGTTTTCTTGAATCTTTTTGAAACAACAACTCTAAGATACACATGAATTGACCCATTAATCTCAGTAGGATATTAACTCTGAAATTGAGATGACAATATATGTGTGTGTGTGTGTGTCAGAAGGAAATATTCCACTAGCATGTAGCAGAAACATCCAGCTGGGCACACCAAATGTCCTAAACTGCGCACTCTTACCATAACCTTAGAAGCGGGGAGGGAGGGTTCCACATTCTCTGAAGCATGTGGATGAAGGTCTCAAACCTGGATTATTTGGATATATCACACTTAATAATTTCCCCTCCACTGTGCAATCCTTGGGCACAGATGTATCTCAATCCTTTTTCATTCTCTACCTGTGACACATCATAGTCTAGCCTCATAATATTTTGGCATCCTTTCAGTTTTGGGTTCTAGTGTGGGTTGGACTAGAAGATCTAGTGGAACCCTTTTGGACTCAAGATCTATGACTATGGACTACCCTTCCCTGCTACCAAAACCACCTCTACTTTCAGCCCTGAAAATTTCTACAGTCTTTCTCTTTTTCTGTCTCTCTCTCATAGGTGCGGGAACTATATGTGCAGGGAGTGCTGCAGCAACTCTCAGTTTTCCACCCGACTTCCCTTACCAAAGGGCCAGCCCTCGCACCAGCTCTGACAGCCCTAGGTCCTGGCTTGGAGGCTCCTTCTGGGGTCTTGCAAGTTCAGCATGTCCTGGTCGTCCTGCTGCCCACCATGCCCAGGGTCTAGGCCATCGGCCCTGGAGAGTGCACTGCTGCTTTGCAGCCACCTCCAGCTGTAAGCGAGGTTGCCAACTTTCTGGTACCTGATGGATTGGACACCATTTGTTGCAATGGCATCGGGTCCACCCAGTCCAGGAGAGCTGGCAACCCAGGATGTGACTCCAGCCTGGGGCAATGAGAAGAGTGAACAGATGTGGGACAATGCTGCTCAGCATCCCTACTGTGACGGGGCGCCGGTTCCGACCGTCCTGGAACCGGGGACGCCCCGCACTCCAGAGCCTGCGAGGGGCAAAAGGGCGGCTGGTCGGACCGCCGCGGCAGGAGCCGTCTCCAGGAGCCGGAGATGCAAAAAATTGGTTTCAGACTCTCTGAGTAAATTTAGACCCCAGTAAATGATTCTGTGTTTCATCCTGAAACAATCTGACAGTACCACTATAACTATGCTTCAGGATGTGCAAGAAGGTTTAGGAGCCTCTGAAAGTGTAACACAGAACCCTAACATAGGAACTAGTCACAGATAGCTTTTAACCTTAAAAAACATTTTGGCCCCATATATTTTCTTTGGTAAAAGCAAATCATCTAAAAGCAAAGCACAGCAGTTTCTGCATGATGACAATGTGCATCAACACTATCAGCAGGAGATGCACTGGAGAATGACAACCGCAATTTGCATTCTATAGTTTCTTTTGTGTGCACAAACTCCCTAAAGCATTTTACAAAGCAATAAATATCATGCCATGAAGATGTAGTGATAGGATGTCAATACTGTACTGACCCTCTGCAACCTGACACAGCGGCCATTCTGCGCACAGCAATGTCCCCCACATTGCTGAAAATGCAAGTGCCAATTAATCTGTGCTCGTTAAAACAGAGTTGTGCCTGTGGGGGGTATTTTATGTAGTCACCTAAACCACTTTAGAATACACGTCATTGTTCTTTGATGTTACTGCAAGGATAGTACTTCTAATAACTCAGCAATCTCAAGTTGTGCATTGAGAGGTCAAAAAAATGTATTATTTCCAGATTTCTCAAATGTCTTCAACCTGTGTCCTTTGCAAATGAGGTCAGTTCCACAAATATCACTCACAGGAAGAAAAAGATGTTGATAAAATGAGAGTGGCAGTACTGGTAACAGTGGTTGAGATAGTCAGGAAAAGAGACTTGTTACTTGTCGTGCTATGCTCTTTTGTCCCTCTCCATTTACACTACATCTTATTTTATCAGAACAGTTAATCAAGAGGAAATTAAATCTTCCTTCCCCCGACTAGTCTTTCAAATTACATATTTGTGATTTCAGTGCTTCTGGGAAAATCTGATTGGCCACTGTGAACAGACCTTCAAGCACTACCCTTCCATTAACACATATGTGCATGAGCATGTGCACACATGCACACACAAGGAACAGCAGCAGCAGGCTTACAATTGTCCTCCAGGGGTCAGAATTGGGTTACAAATTCTGTACAACATGATGATTGAGCAGCCTGATTTGGAACAATTTATTCACATTCATTCAGATTCATTAAGATTCAAATGGAATAAGTAAGGTAGAAATTGAGCAGATACAGAAATTGTGCATAGCTTGCGTCTGTAGTCAGTAAACATTTATTCACTAAGCACAGCTCTCTCTCGGTCTCTCTTATATTCTTTCTCTGTTCCTACCCTTCCTGCTTGCTGTTTTAATGCATAATTAAGAAGGTCAGAATTAATGAAGCAGTGTGGAGTAAAGTTCAAGGAATCCCCAGGCACTATTTATTCTATTAGATCTCAGTCATGAATGTCAGACTGGCAGCAGTTGAGACAGAAGCAGTTGAGCTGGCAGCATCCCAGAAACAAAACTACCAAGGGAGACTTACCTGCAGTGTCAAGTCATTCCTAAGCTCCTTCCCTGCGAAAATCACACGCAACTGGTCAGCTGGAACTCCCTGTCGCTTAGCAACCACCTCCTTGAGCTGGAAGATGCTGGTGTCTGAATCAACCTCCACTGGGAAAGCATGGCTGGAGTTGAACCTGACAAACACTGACCAAGAACAAAACATTTTAGAAAGTGAGCATTTTTCAAGTTACATCTATTTTTAAATTATATAAGGGGAGGTTTTCTGGTCCCTTTTCTATAGAAAAAATGTTAGTGTAAAACTTCAGTGTATTTTTCATTTAAAAGTTTTTCTCTTTAAATGCTGTAATCTATCATTTTGAAAGAAAGATACATAAGGGATTTCCTATCATAATAGTCAGTGAACAATAAAAAAATGTGTATGTTCCCCTCGACAACATTATAAATTATAGCGAGTATTCAGAAACAGGAAAAAGACTTAACTGGGCAAGATTTTGAGTAATCACTAACTGATACAACAGATTTTCAATTCAGTCTTAACCTTGGCAGACATATATACTCTCTGTGTCCCAGGTGTTCTTCCCCTACTAGATATAACAAATAAACGCAAGGAATATAGATGTTTATTAGAACTAGAATGTCCTGAACAGCTTAAGAATAGATAGCTCCCAGATAAACTGTAAAATACCGTTAATCAGACTGGCCTCCCACAGATATAATTCTACAGAAAATAATGATGAAGGGAAATTATCTGCTAGCTGAAAAGTTTGAGTATTTTCTGTACCAGTGTGGACTTTTTCACAGAGTTAACTAAAATACTTGTAGTATATAACTCCAGTACATACTCCTTCCATGCAGAAAATTATTTCCACACTAGCCATGTCATTTTTGGAGCTACAACTGGTTTATTGGTTCAGAGAAGCCTGGCAAACAAGCTTATATGTTTACTGCCATTCAGCTGGTGGGACTGCTTTTCATAATGAGTCTGAATGTGCCCATTAGACTCACAGTGAGGAAAGAGACTAGAAAAACCACTATATAGAAAAAAACTCATTATAACCTCATCACTCACTGAGATTGTGTGGCAAGCAGAGATATAGCCTGGTGAGTTACTTCAACCAATGGTTTCATAGACAGGAAACAGAGCATTAGTAATACCAATATAACATGCGAAATTATCTAGAACAAGTGAACAGCAGATATCTGCTACCGTTACAAGGCACTGGTTGCAACTGATGTTCCATTGTAAGAGTTTCTTTTGATTCCAGTCTAAATTTTTATTTGGAAAAGCCGTTGGTTTGAATTTTTGACAAATGGCAGAAGTGTAGGATCAGAAATGTTTATATTCCTAGCATATTTATAATTTTCATAATAGAAAAAAGGTCTTCATATTTTTTCTGCCACTTAATGTGCATATGACACCCCTATAATTGTACAAGTTTGAAAATGAATATGAGGACATTTGAACATACTGATGAGAATGTTGTAATTGATTTAGCTCGTTTTAGTATTTGATATTTACGTTTTCAGAACTTTGTAGTGGTTGTATGATAGTATGTACTGTGATTTCCAACTAAAATTTTAGATGATAAAACTTTTTACCTCTAAGTTTTTGTCCTTGGAAAGTATTGCTTTTATGTATCCAATCACAAGCAAATGTTTGAAAGACCCATGAATACTCAGTATTTTCTTTTTGTCATAGAGATATATCTAATCCTTCATAATCACAGTTACATTGAGAAAAATGCTAACCAATCAAATTATTTGTTGGAAAGCACTAGATGAAATTTTTCTACCTTTTACACAATAACTTCATCAAAAATCAAGGCATGTAGGAAACATTTTTAAGTATACATTTATTGATGGCATCTTTGTTCATTCACAAAGAGCTTATTAAAACTTAAAGCAGATGCTTTACCCATGCTGAAAAACAACACAATTTCATCAAAATAATATTTGAAGCTTTCTTTTTTGGAAAAAGGTGATTAATATTATATGACTGATAGCCAAGGTTAAATCCTAAACCATCAGGATGTCTAAATGGACATTTCTTGAAAAGTGCACAGGTAATTCCAGTTACATTTAAGAGAGATACTCAGATACATTAAGAAGACACCCCTTACAGTGAACACTTTAAAAACCCTTATAATTTAAGGTTTGTCTCCTGAAAGTTAAAGACTTTTAATGTTGATTTAGGGAGGCTCACCAACATATGAGAATTTGCTTAAGGCTGAAACCTGCACTAAAAGTCCTATAGGAATTAGGAAATTTTGAATATGAAAAGTAGTAGCAGAATCAGAACCGAAAAAGGAGGTCCCATTTGGTATCAGTTCCTCATGCATAGATGAGGGGGAATCTTTGTGCACATTGGAAAGTACTTTCAGAACAACAAAACTAGTTTGATCAAATTATGTTGATATAATTTCTCAAAGCGGCGGTGGATATAGGACAGGGCAAGCAGGGCGGCTACCCCACGCTTCAATAGGCCCCACGCCAGCACCAGGGGCCGACTGGCCCGGCAGAATACTGGGAATTTCCTGGTGGGCCGTCCGCTGAAGGACCAGCTGGCAGCTGCTGGAGGAGGAGGGGGATTGTGACGGGGCGCCACAGCCCCTCACTTTAAATTCCCCGGCACCGGCCAGTATGGGCCACGTAGGGCCGAGGAAGCGCATGCGTGGCGAGCTGAAACGCCACACAACAGCTGAGAGGGAAGACGCCCGGGCGTGGTGTGACGTCACAGCCCAGGACTTTAAAACTGCGCAGCCCAGCATTAGACTGCTCGGTTCAGCACGTGTTCTGGAGCCTGGGCCGGGGTCGCGGCCACCCTGCAAACTGGAAAGCAGAAGGTGGATGGCAGAAGAAGGGGCTTGTGCTGCGGGGAGCGGGGCAGGTCAGGAGAAGAAAGGGGAAGGCACCAATGGACAGCATGGAGGAGAGAAAAATGCCAGGGGGCCAAGTGGAGACAAGGAGGAAAAGGGCAGGAGGGGAGGTGTCAGTGGGAGGGGGGACAGGGTGATGTTGGGAGAGGAGAGAGTAAGGGCATTGGAGGTTGGAGGTGCTCGGAGAAGGCTTGAAAGAAGGGGTGGGCATGAGGAAGGTGGAGATAGAGCAAGGCATGTGTGAGGGGACAGGGGCATGAGGGAAACGGGGGCAGAGGGTGGTGAGGGGGTGGGCATCAGGGAAAGAGAGGGCAAAGGGGGCAGAGACAGTGAGGGAAGGGGGAGGCACCAGGAGGGTGCAGGTACCAGGGGATTCTGGGGGTGAAGCAGAAGGGAAGACACCTGCAGGGGAGAGACTAGCGCCAGAGGAGAGAGGCAGGGCAGGTGTGTAGAGGGAGGTGTTAGGAGAGGGGATGAGGCGGGGGTAGCTCACTAGATCAGAGTGGGGCTACTAGAGGAGTGGGCACAGGGGGGAGGCCTTTTTTCTATTTTTTCTCCAAAGGAGGGCCCTGCAAAATTGTCCTGCCTTGGGCCCTGCAAAACTCTCATCCGCCCCGTCTCAAAGGCACACAGGGCCAGACTTTTAAAGGTTTTTAATCCCTAAAGAGGCAGATAGGCATTTAGTGGTATTTTTGAAAGCTCCTCTTTGCCTAACTTCCATTGATATTTAACAAGATTTAGATACCTATGTGCTGTGAAAAATTCCACTAGGTGTCTGTCTATATCTTTAGATGCCTAAATGCCTTAACAAATCTGGCCTCAAATTTATAAATTCAAAACACTGCAAGAACTCTTAAGTATAGAAAGGCAAAATGCAGGAAAGAAAATGGTGTAACTGAAAGAGAGAGAAAAATAGAAATATGTCAACAGTTCACAATATCTTTTGGATATCAAATATAAACAATCATTCAATAAATCAGTGAACTGGATAGTGTAATTCCTTGTTTGGAAGCATTAACCAACTTTCTGGCTACAGTGAATGCTGTGAAGTCTGCATAAATGAATAGCTACAGAAAAAAAAGAGTAGATCTATACACAGGAGTCAAACTTAGATTTTATTCTAGTTTTAGAGATACTAATGGGTCCAGCAGAATTCCTCTGTTCACATATAGGAATCACTGTCAAACCAGTAAATCTTTAACTTTTTAAGTGTGACTCACTGCACGTATATAGTATTTGGAAGACCTAATAACTTGAGTGGTGGAGAAAATAAGTTTCCATAGGGGGAATCCAAGATTCACTTCCTGGGCAGGTCAGAAAGATTTCTTTCTTAGGTGAGTATTAACCAACATTTCCATCAACCTCTTCTCACCACAGAAATAATACACACATTTAAAAACAAGCCATGGTTTTCTGGTCTAAGAAACTGTAGACCTTTAAATAATGAAAGAATACATTTCTTCTTTGCATAATAAATGAAAAAAATGTATTGTGGAAATGTCAGATTTTTGGATAACATGGAAGGATCAATTTTTAAGGAGCAACCAGAAAATTCCTGTTTCTCCACTGAAACAATTCCACTCTGATTCTGATCTTAAATATGCTTAGGTAAATCAGGAATAACACTTCACTGAAGTCAATGCAATTGTATTAGTTACAAAAACAATTTAAATGAGGTTAAAATGAGGTCCCCTACACAGTAGTAAACTAGTGGCATTGTTCCCTACTAACATTATTATGCATCTCTCAGTAAGTCTACTAGAAGTCCCTCTTCTCAAATTGTAAAAGCCATTTTGGGAGTTGTGAAAAAGCTTGGAGGGCAAATTAAAGAAACTAAATCAGACCAAAGAAAGAGAGAATGGATCAGGATTTAATGGCATAACTGAGAAAAAATCAAAATTTCCACATTTTAAGAAATTTGAACATTTTTACCTACCTAGTCAAACAGGAAAAAGTAAAGCACTTCAGGAATTTTTCAATGCAATATTTTTTAATTTAAAAATGCCAAAAATTTGCAGGGAAATACACTCATTTTAAAAAACATTCGGCATTGACACTCAGATTAAAAGAACAAGTTTCTAACATTTTCAAATCAAAATGTTTCCTTTTGAGTCAGATTTAAATTAAAATTTATCTGCATAAGCTATCATGATTCCTCATGGAAGCTACAGTTTGAGTGCCTCATGCCATCATTCTTCTGTCTGTCTGTACTCCCTGGCAGGATGACTCCTCCCACAGTACATTATACTCATGTGATTCCCATGTTGATGCATGTGCCTTAGTCAGAAAGCAGACAGTGGTATATCACAAGAGATGTAACCAAGCCAAGAAGCCCAGACGACAGAAGAGCACAGAGGCATCAAGCACCTGAACGATGACTCTCATACAGCACTGCAGCACTCCAGGTCGATGGAATTTAATGTCAAACTGACAAGAAACAAAATGTTTCATTTTACGTCAATAACAACAAACCAAAATATTTTGATTTAGATCAAACTGACCCAAAATATTTTCAAAGGTAAAATAAAGTTTCTGCAAAATCAAACTTTGTTCTCACAGAATTTTACTTTTACAGAAACTGCATCTTCCATTAAAAAATCATTAGCTCTATATAACAGCTTTCAGTTGATTTGTAGTTGAATGACAGAAAGGCCACTGACAGAAAAGAGATACAATATGACAACTGTCTAGTGAGCTCTGTGAAATGATAAGCCTGTCTCTGGCCATCCTGTTGGGAAGGAATAAAATATAATATTATAATATTTATTTGTTATTAGGTGTTTTACAAGCTGTATATTAATCACTTCAAACATCAACAATGGAACCAGACACACAATAAACTGCTCAGTGCAGACATAAAACATAGCTATCCAGCTGACGTGACAGTGGGAAATAATAGGCAGACAGAATATTAGAACCTGAACTGGCTTTGGAAAAGATTCTAAACCCTCCAGCTCTTTCTACTCATGCAAATCATGCCAAGGCTTCTTTAATGATGCAATGCCATTGGCTCTATAATGAGCATTGTTTCAGCTCCAATTCAGAAAGAAAATCTACATCACTCTCTGCAGAAGCTGGCTTGTCCTATTTGTGAACAAACTATTAGGATAAAGCTTTGGTATGCTGAGGTGCTATTCTGGGGTCTAATACATTAACCTGGACCAAAGGTGAAAATGTTTAACCAATTCTGTGTCACTGAACCAAGGACTCATATTACTGTTAACATTACAAAACAGCCAGTTCCTAATCATTTTCTTGTTCATAAAACCGCATAATTCTTTCCTGTATAACACATGAAAGTCAGGCTTGTCCCAGGCCATTTAGGGTTTTATAGGTCTGAATCTATATGTTAAACTCCAGAGACCAATAGGCTGCCAGTGTAGATCCTGAAGCTGCTGTATCATGTAGCAGCTGTATTTTTTACCAGCTTCAGTGCCCAAATGATTGTATGGTGTAGCGTCATGTAAACTGCATTATAATACTCCCCTGTATAACCACTTATACTGTGGGGTTACTCTCTCCCCTGGGAGAAATATGTCTCTCTGATCAGCAACATTCTTAGTTATAGCTAAAGCTGGTTGACCATTGACAAAAAATTCCATAAATATTAGCTCAAAATTTCAAGTAATTTTTTAGTCTGTGTATTGTTTCATGTTCACTTTAAATTAAAATTGGAGCAATTGAGTTTTGCTCAAATGAAAGCTCATGGAAAGTAAATCTGAAGTTGAAATATGTAAATATTCACACCTTCTGTGTTATATATTGCGGGTGGAACACTGGTTGAAACCCAGTAACTGAACTGTAACCTCACCTCTCTGTCCTAAGCTGGCACACATGCAGTTAAAAAAAAAAAGTAAAATAGAATCTTACCACATACCTTGCTAAGAATATGCAAGCACATTCAGTACTTTATGGGACTGTGATGAGATAACATATAAACTTAGCAGATCTCACAGTCAACAAATTCTCTGAGGAACCATCCCTCTTAATCTGAGATAGAAGGGAAATTCCTCCATTAATAATTTAGTAATATTTCCTGTGAATTATTTATACCCAAATTCTCTTTGCATTTTTGGAAAAATATATAAATAGCTAATCTAATGGTATATTCATATGGTAATTTCCTTTAAAAAAGCCTCTTTTCCTGATCAAGTAATCTCCTTAGCCATATATAAGCCCTGGACGTTAAAATGCATTTATTCAGGTAAACATGTAATCGCTGAACATTACATTTACACGGGGAGAGGGGCGGGGGGGGGGGGGGGGCAGCCATCCAGGAGCTGCCACTCAAGAGAAGCCAGTTTAAATACAGATACAGATAAAGTGGCAGCAGTGTGGGAATGGGGTGGGGAGGGGTGCGTGCAACCATACAAGTTAACTGAGCCCAGACTCATCGGTTAACCATGTGTACATTTACAACTTCACATCCATAATATAGTCTAATATATGCCCATTGAAGTCAATGGCAAAGCTGTCATTCACTTCATTAATGCAGGATCATGCTCATCCAGCATGTTGCACAAAATTTAAACTGATGCTACACTGGTGATTAATATACTTTCAATCCAAGGATCCTGGAACATTACATCAAATTCTATATATCAAATTCCAAATTCTATATCTTAACCATTCTGTGTTTGTATATTGAATACCATATTTAGAAACAAAAATGCAGTCTTGAAGCAATAATTTTTTGTTAAACAAGTACTCAGTGTAATACAATGCAATTCATGCAGAAAGGCACAAAATCCGTGGCAGGACAGGTGATATATTATTATATCTCCAAGACTGTAATGCAATTCCAATCCAAGTCACTTAGGCTATGTCTATACTGCACATAGACGTGAATTCCAGTCTGCACCTAAGTGTTGTGCTCTAATTGCCTCACCTGGATGCTGCTGGTGTAAAGAAAAAGGTACCAAAATTGTGTCAATTTAGTTTTGCGTGAACAAGGACTATGCTAACATGAACTAGGACACCTTTTTAGTTCGTGCCAGCAGTGTCCAAATGGGGCAGTTAGAGAACACCATTCTTGTATCCTCTGCAATTCACACACCCTTAGGCTACGTCTGTATTGGCAAGATTTTGCGCAAATACTTTTAACGCAAGAGTTTTTGCATTAAAGTATTTGTGCAAGAGAGTGTCTACACTGGCATGTGCTTTTGCGCAAGAGATGTGCTTTTGCGCAAAAGCATTCGTGCCAGTGTAGACGCTCTCTTGCGCGAGAAAGCTCCGATGGCCATTTTAGCCATTGGGCTTTCTTGCGCAAGAAATTCATGTTGCCAGTCTACACTGGCCTCTTGTGCAAGAACAGTTGCGCAAGAGGGATTATTCCTGAGCGGGAGCATCATTGTTCTTGCACAAGAAGCACTGATTTCACACATTAGAATGTCAGTGTTCTTGCGCAAGAATTCCCCACCAGTGTAGTCAGGCAGCATGTTCATGCCAATGTAGACACAGCCTTAGTGAAAGCAAGCCCTAAAATTCCAGAGCATAACAAATTACCTTTATTTCACATTCCCCGTGAAATCTGACATTTTTTCTCCTATGACACCTACATACTCATTATGACAAGTCTCATTAGGTCTGAGCTGAAAACCTAGACTATGATATACATGCAAATAAGTAGTGGTACTTCAGTAAGATGGGATTTTTCCAACTTCACAGAGACATTTGTTATCTCCCCATTGCAAGCTATGATGGGTACCAATTTACAAAACAAACCAGAAACAAACAAACAAAAAACCCCTACAGATGTTATAGTAAAAGTTAATGTAAATAAAATAATGCAATCCAAGTGGTAAATTTTGCTTCTTTTGTACATAATATTGTATATAATAATACTATACTGCAGTTTCATAACTGTAACTATCTGATAATGTATTTTTGTAGTGGTTCTTCAGAAAAAAAAAGGCTGTGTGACTGAACAATCCTGAGAGAGGAATTTTAGGAGTAGCTATCCGTACAATGAAAAGCTGAGCGGGCTTTTGTGCCATTTCTTTTTCAGTTCCTATTGTCATTGAGTCCAAACCTCAAGAAAAAGGGGTAAAGCCTGCTATGGCCTATGTGTATGGTATCCGGAACTGGGTGGGAAGCCATCGGCTCATAATAATAGAGGCATGACAAACATATACTCACTCTGACCTCAGTCTCCTTAATTCCTTCATAACTGAATTCACAAGTTTATTTCATGTTCCCATTCCATCCCTGTGCAATCATATATGTTACCAGGAAGAATAATGCTCAATCACCTAGGCTCTTACACAAGAGGGGGTCTACACAGCTCCTTTTTGCACAAAGACCTCTTGCGCAAAAATGGCCCCTAATTAATTATGCAAACGAAGTGTGGCAATATGCTATTCCACGCTTCATTTGCATAAACTTTTACAGAAGAAGGCTGCCGTATAGATGTAACCCTAGTCTGACCTCTTTCAAAACACAGGATGAAAATGCAAAATTAAGCCTCACCTCAAACTGCTAAATCTTGAGAACATAATGTGTAACCTTTCTGTCACAAGTGCTCTCTTGAGATACAGAACCTAATTCACCTCTGTGTTTCTCAAGAATGGCTGTTAATACCAGCAAAAATACAAACTTTAAAGTTCAAAGTATTCATCTTAATCACCGAGGGAGATTTAAGTCAGGTATTTGGAAAAGCTTTGGTGCAGCCATGCCTCTGTAGTGCTTCAGTGACGATTCTACTATGTCAACAGGAAAACATCGCCCATCCACATAGTGCTCTCTGCACCAAGGCTTAGGCCAGCATGACTGAATCGCTCCAAAGTGTGGATTTTTAAGCCCCTAGGTGAATCACTTAACCCATGTAAATGTTTGTGTATGCCTGGCCAAAAGTAAGGATTGTTAAATACTGGAATAGTATTTACAAGAGAGGTTGTGAGATGTTTATCATTACAGGCTTTTAAGAGCAGATTAAAAGCTAGACCATCCCTGACAAGTTAATTTAATTCTGAGTCAGGATAGGGAGAAGGAATAGATGACATCCAGAGATTCCTTCCAGCCCTACATTTCTATAATTCTAAGCCCTTGTCTATACTAGGGAATTATTTTGAAATAACTCCCCATATTTTGAAATAACAAGCGGAGCGTCCACACTACCCTGTCCGTTATTTCGAAATACAGGCAGTCCCCGGGTTACGTACAAGATAGGGACTGTAGGTTTGTTCTTAAGTTGAATCTGTATGTAAGTCGGAACTGGTGTCCAGATTCAGCCGCTGCTGAAACTGACCGCCAGTTCTGACTTACATACAGAATCAACTTAAGAACCCCAAGTCCCCAAGTCAGCTGCTGCTGAAACTGATCAGCGACTGATTCCAGGAAGCCCGGGGCAGAGCAACTGTGCCTCGGGCTTCCTGTAGTCAGCGCTGGTCAGTTTCAGCAGCGGCTGACTTGGGGACGCCTGGGGCAGAGCAGCTGGGGTGCTGCTGGGTTGCTCCAGCAGTGCCCAGAGCGGCGCTGCTGGACCAACCGGCAGCGCCCCAGCTGCTCTGCCCCAGGGTCCACAACAAAACCTGGTCTGCTGGGGGGGGCACACTAGCTGCGCCCCCCCGCCCCCAGCAGACCAGGGACAGGGGGAGCAAAGCCGCAGCGGCAGGGTGCCGCGCCTCTGAGGCTTTGCTCTGGCGCGGGACCCGCCGCCGCTGCGGCTTTGCTCCTGGTGCCCCTGGTCTGCTGGAGACAGTCCCCAGCAGACCAGGGGCACCGGGAGCAGCTTTTCTCGCCCCGGAGGTCGAGGTGGCGGACCGCTGCCTGCGAGCTCCGGGGCGAGAAAGCCCCGTTCGTAAGTGCGGATCAGACATAAGTCGGATCTGCGTAAGTCGGGGACTGCCTGTAACAGGCTGGTTATTTCAAAATAACAACTCCTGCTTTCCATGAGTCATAATGCTTATTTCAAAATAGTTATTTTGGGAGTTATTTCAAAATAATTTCCTAATGTAGATGTACACTTAGGGTACGTCTAGACTAATGCCTCTGGCGACAGAGGCATGTAGATTAGGCTACCCGACAGAGTAAAATGAAGCGGCAATTTAAATAATCGCCGCTTCATTTAAATTTACATGGCTGCCGCGTTGAGCCGACAAACAGCTGATCAGCTGTTTGTCGGCTTAGCGCGATAGTCTGGACGCTCCCCTGCCGACATCAAAGGGAGTTGTCGACAACCCAGGTATGCCCATGGGATGAGGCATACCTGGGTTGTCGACAACTCCCTTTGATGTCGGCAGGGGAGCGTCCAGACTATCGCGCTGAGCCGACAAACAGCTAATCAGCTGTTTGTCGGCTCAACGCGGCAGCCATGTAAATTTAAATGAAGCGGCGATTATTTAAATCGCCGCTTCATTTTACTCTGTCGGGTAGCCTAATCTACATGCCTCTGTCGCCAGAGGCATGTAGTCTAGACGTACCCTAAGATTATCAGGGCAAGAGACTGGTCAGGCAACTGGGCAGCAAGAGAGCAAAGCCAACATACAACACTTCAGCAACAGCAGGGGCTCTCAGATGAGGGCCTGCAAATCTGAGGTTTATGTGAGAGCTCCTGCAGCAATCTCCAAAATCTGTTCATTAATCTTGAGGCTACCAGGCCCGTGCCAATACAGCTATAGATTCTGTAAGCATGGCTGCTACTGGCTGGCTACCTGTGCTGTGGGAGCTATGCCATCCTCAGCAACACCCCTTTCCAGCTCTTCTTTGAAAGAAAAAATGAGATAGAAGAACAAAAATAGGGTTAGCACCTTCCCATATTCTGCCAATGTGCAGCTGCAGGTGGCATAACTGGTTGCCAGCCTAGCTATCCACAACACAGGCAACATATGGCCATGTTTACAGAAGCCTCTAGATTTCTGTCAGCAGGAATTCCACGTACAACCTCTGATACTTAGGTACTTTAAAAGGAATACAATTTCCAGTTTAACACGTTTTTAAGCAGCTGCTTGTTTGAACTCTTTGGGATAAATGCTGCTCACAGTTAACTAGTGTAAATTCTGAGTAATATCACTGATATTAGCGAAGTAATCCAGGATTAACTCTGATGCGAATGAAATAATTTAACCCTTTTAGTCTTAGTTACTATGGCACTATAAAAAATGTGTAGTCGTCAAAGATGCAGTTCTTACAGTATAAGAGAAAAGATTTATCTGTGCCTGTCTTTTGTTCTGAAACAAACAAAAATAGGAGATTCCTGGAGCAAAGCTTGAGGATTTTCCAAATTTCAAAGATAACTTTGTCCCTCTTGCATCCTTCAATGTTCTGCCTGCTTCTCTCTTCCCTATGGCAGTAATTTTAAAAGTTTGCACACTTCATCTTGCCCTGGTATCTAGCTTATACCCAAATAATAAGTGTCCCTTAGGGAGAAAACTCTTAAGATATGATTTAGATCTTAAGTCCGCCATCCAGCAAAATAGCCAGAGGCCACTTTTGCCACACTATATAATATGTTATGACCTGAATGCTAAAAATATTGCATCATAAACTATAGCTGCTACAAAATAGGTAGCCAATTGCAGAAAGGAAGTACATATTTCAGATGCTCTAGCATTACACATCACAGTTGTCTGAGTGGAGTATATTCTAATATTTTTATAATACTCTCCAAATCTTGAGTATATTTAAAATACTCTCCACACAAGCATTTATCATCACACACAATATACAATGTACCATAATATAATTTTAGAAAATTGAGCCTAGTTTTTAAAAGTCCTGTAACAGAATCATGTAGTCCTTATTGAGTAAATTGAATTACATGGGAATTTTGTCTGAGTAAGGACAGAGCAGGGACTGCAGGATTTGGCTAACAGAAAAATTTTACTTGAGATTTTTATTAACTAGCTTTAAAACAAAACAAATGAATGGCCTTGATTCACCCTGCAGTACGTAGATAATGTAGGAGCACTGAGATTAGTGAGTGATGTTTTGTACCATGTGAATTATAGTCCATGTTGAACCTCTGTAATCTGAACATCCCTGGTCCAGCATTGTCGGTGACCTGATGGATGCTCTGGGGCTGGAACACTCAGGGAAAACTGGCGGATTGGAATCAGGAGCATTAATGGACCAGGGAAGAATGGAGCCTCAGCAGCCTAAGCAGTGGGCCCTGAGCATAAGCTTTCGTGGGCAAAGACCCATTTCGTCAGACGCTTTTGCAGATTCAGACTAACACCGCTACCCCTCTGATACTTAAAAATAACTTGCAACTATTAGAATCAATGTCTTTTATAGAAGATTGTACCTCTTTATGAAAGACAGTGGGAACCAAGATGCTCATGGCATCACAATCTATTTGACAGAAGCACCTGATTATTTACTGTGCTGATTTATAATGTTGCAGGGGAGTTGCTTTGGTAACCAAAAAGATGAAGACACTGTTGGCCCTTGTTATATGGGACAGCCTTGCTATTGTGCTGCCTCCGAAGTTCACTGATTGAATCCACAACCAAGGAATTTGTGTCAGATGTCAGAATAAAAATTCTATATCTTTGGCCGGGGCGCAACATTTTTTGTCACCATATTTCCAGGGAGTCTGCCAAATCTCAGCTGGCTTTAGAAGAGCCTCATTAATCAGAAGTGCCACGTCAAAGATAAGGAATGTAAAACATCCATGAGTTTATGATGGGGGTTCTGCATTTCCTCAAAAGGAATGTGAAGTACATCTGCAGTACATTGCTTCATCAGCTCTTGGAACTGTAAGTCATCCTCCCATACAAAGTAGTGGAGGCATTACAGCAGGAGTGGGCAATAAGTGGCCCAAGGGCTGGATGCAGTCGCCAGATAGCTTGTTTATCTGAGTGTCCGTGGGTTAAGCCACTTGCAGCTCCTGCTGGCTGCGGTTCACCATTCCCAGCATTGGGAGCTGCAAGAAGTGCTGGCCTGCTCTGTGCCACTTCCACAGCTCCCATTGACCAGGAACAATGAACTACATCCAATGGGAGATGCATGTGGCTGTATCTGTGGACGCGCAGGTAAACAAACCATCTGGCGACTCACCAGCTGATAACCTATGCAATCTGTGTCTGGCCTGAGGACCACTTATTGCTCAGTCCTGCATTAAAGCCTCATCTGTTTAAGATGTCTACATGTCAACCCATGCCTCCAGCTATTCAAAGGTCTTATCTACTGTTTCTGGATGGTGAGGAGGGACTGAGGGCATAGGAGGATGTGGCTATTTATGCTCCCTTGGATGATTTGGGGCCCTTAAAAACTGCTCGTTAGTACAAAGCCTACAACACAATGGATCCCAGTAAAGCCACTTGGAAAAACCATAGAGCATAAGAGGAATTAGTTATTGTTGGTCAGCCTTTGAAAGCAGAATTCATCTATCCTCTCTTCTCTCTGAGTGCTGAAAGATTAAATGAGAGACTTTTTGAACAGAGAACTGAGAGTCTCAATCAGAATCCGCTTGCACATATTGTAATGGAAGTGATAACTGTTTTCCCTGGAGGGTGGAAGTCAGAAAAGGAGAGGATCTCAATGAAAAATGAGTAGTTAGTGGCTCAGAAGATCCCCATGTCATGAGGTTTGTGGTTCAGGTACAATGGAGACTATCGTTAATTGGATATCAATCCATTTGTGATAGCAGGGGAACATTGGAAGTCGGTATTTGTACTGAGGTAATTACCTGGCTAGTTTGCATTGAGAGATGAGCATGCTCAAGCACACACTGAGATGCAGTAGTACGGGATGCCATAGTATGCACTGAGGGAACAAGGAAGTCTGATGGTGCTGATCTCCTGCTTGTGTGGATATGACCGCTAGAAATATTGGAGGTCTGTGGTGCCAGGTCCTTCTTGGTAGGTATGTGTCTTAGAAGCAACATTAGACATCTGCACATTACCAGAACACTTGGAACCCCAACAGCACTCCTCTTTGGGACTGAGGTCTCCAGTGACTGGGTTAGAGTGCAAGGTGGCAGGCAACTTAGTCCCAGAGGCTTTCACAGTGACTGGGATCTCAAGGTGGCCAGGTTAGCAGCCATGTACTCCCTTGCAACTCATATCTCTGGTCAACGTTAGAAGATAAGTTTTAACTAAGATTCACAAATTCAGCTACGTTAATTAAGTAGCTTAATTTGAAGTATTTTAAGTCAAATTTTGGCACCATCCATACTGCCTGAAGTCTAAGGGAGCATACTGTCCCTTCAATTTCCCTTACTCCTCATAGAAGCAGCACTACTGGCTTTGACGGGAGTACACTCTCAATTTGAATTAGCATAGCTTCACTGGACCTACTAATTTGAACCCCAGAAGATTGACTGCAGCTGCTTTAATCTGATCAATAGTGTAGACATGGCCTTAGTGACCAAGATCCTACAGTAGACTGGTTAGCACAAATCCTACCCTTTGAAGCTCTCTGTGATCTGGGTTTGTACACAGACAAGGTATCAGATCCTTATCCTCTGAGCTTGGGAATCCTGGCACACACCCCATAAGATAAACATTCAAAATGACCCTGCAGATGGGGTAACAAGTAAAAGGGAACGGGCAAGAGCCCCAAAAGGAATTAACTGTATACTAACTATATAACAACATAAAGACAATATTAGGAGAAGTGTGCACAGTGTCCATCTCAGGATAAAGGTCGTCATAAAAGGAACTGGCAGTGGTTCATCTGTTCATCTATACATCCCTCTTTCAAAAGAGGGTTGTAAATTACACGGATTGAAATTGCGAATAAAGCCGGGATTTAAATTTCCCGTGCTTCATTTGCTCAATGGAGGCTGTACATTCTTTCGACAAAGGGCTTTTTGAAAGTAAAACTGCCATCTAGATGGGGTTCTTTTGAAAAAAAAAACAACCCTTTTTCAAAAGATCCTGGGGGGTCAGAGGGTCTATACTCCTCAAAACCCCATCTAGACAGCGTTTTTACTTTAGAAAAGCCATTTTCGAAAGAACGTGAGGCTGCCATTATACAAATGAAGCACGGAAAATTTAAATCCCAGCTTCATTTGCAATTTCAATCTGTCTAATTTACATCCCTCTTTCGAAAGGGGGATGTAGTCTAGACATGCCCTATGTCCTTGCTACAGGGTATGAAGATGTATAGAGCACATGCACAAGGTGAACATATACTGCTATCAAAAATCTCCAATCAAAGGCCCAGGGGTGAATGAATGCCTAAAGCGGAGCGCACTCAAAGGGATGGTACTCAAAGAAGTTGGATTTTCACTGTCCATTCTTTGTTCCATAACAAAGATGCTTTGAAAAATTGATTTGCTTCCTTTCAGCAGTGGGAGAGAAAAATAACAAAACAGTTGGCTCCCTATCTGAAGGAGATTATTTTTAACAGGGAAAACCATGATGCAGAAAGTGCTTAATTTTACTGTTACTGTGATTTTCAAGTGGTACAAGCAAGTTAAATGTTCACTAATCAATACAGTAAACAATACGGTTTAACAGAAACTGAAGCCCAGAGTATAGAGGCTCCAATTCCCCCCATCAATCTATCATTGACAGATTTCACTTCTCTCTTTGTTGAGTGCATGGTTCTATTATGTATCATTTTCTAAAAAATATTTTAATTATATGAGAACGTGTCAATGATGCTT
The DNA here is from genome assembly GCF_049634645.1 of Pelodiscus sinensis. Taxonomy (NCBI): domain Eukaryota; kingdom Metazoa; phylum Chordata; order Testudines; family Trionychidae; genus Pelodiscus; species Pelodiscus sinensis. Next base: position 115,233,725 of record NC_134713.1, read on the forward strand.
CAAAACTAAGTGAAAATAGGTAGTATTCTTGAAGTAGTGTTACTTTATTCAACATTTCTTCTCAGAATAGGCTAGAGCCACTTAAGATTTTTATGCTAAGACAGTGCATAAATTAAAATGATAAATTGTTAGAAATCCTGGTCAGAGCAAATTAAATTTGTATTTCTTTACATGAACAAATTTTACGGTCTTAGTTGTGGCTTATACATAATACACACTTGCATTTTGTGACAAAATAGGCCTATTTAAGTAGTTGGATAGTCAGCCAACTATCAATCATTGTCACCATGAAGGAGCAGTTGACTGGTAAATCCAAAGTCTGAAGAAGTAAATTCTAAAAGCAAAGTAAGGAAAAATCTCATAAGAAGGCTATATTTTTGTTAATTTAGCATTCAAGAGCATTCTAAATCTTCAGTATATTGGCCATTTTCCTCTATAATTTTTATATCACTAGCAGAATCCCTGAATGCTGATATGAATGAGATGGCCACTCACAGTGCCTGGGGTAGCTCGTGACTGAGAGTGTCAATCTTAGAGCAGACTGTCAAAAGCACATTCGAGACCCAAACTGGTGGCCTGTACTATAATTAGATTTCATCAACTCCTTAACAAATGTGAACACCTGGATCTCTGTAAGGGTATGTCTACACTACAGCACTAATTCAAATTAACTCATTTTGAATTAGTTAATTTGAAATAAGCTAATTCGAAATAATGCATCTAGACACAAAAACTAATTCGAAATAGCGTTCTCCATGGGGAAACAATGGGTAAAACCCAACCCCCCTCTGCATAAAGGGATCGTGTTGCTTCCAGTCTCAAGAGACCAATCACTTACCCCAGATCATCTTGTACTTTAGATCCCAATCCAAGACAATGCTGGTAATTAATTCTATAGTAAACTAACTGAAGCTTTATTAACTAGGTAAAAGAAATAAGAGAATTACTTATAGGCTAAAGCAGGAAACATACATACACAAATGAATTGAGTCTATGATTCTAAAAGGTGACAAAGATATAGTAATCTGTCAGCACTGAATGTCTATTTAGGGTTAACCCAGTTTGACTGTGGAGCTCTCTGCTTTTTAATTTCTTAGCACAAACCCTTGTAATGATCCAAACAGCAGAGAAATGAAAAATCTGCATGGCAGTGTGGTTCCCTCAGGGTATGTCTACACTACCCCACTAGTTCGAACTAGCAGGGGTAATGTAGTCATCCGCAATTGCAAATGAAGCCCGGGATTTGAATTTCCCGGGGTTCATTTGCATGAAGCCGGCTGGCGCCATTTTTAAATGCTGGCTAGTTCGAACCCCGTGCCGCGCGGCTACACGCGGCACGGAGTAGCTAGTTCGGATGGACTTCCATAAGGCCCATGCATAGCTACTGAATGGCTAAGATGCACAGACCAACACATTGGACTTGACTTTTTATACAGATGCCATCACAATATTATACATATGCATACACACATGCTTTTTAAATTTAAGAGAAGATTTTCTATTCCTTACTGTTTCTAGAAGGAAGTGTCACGCTACGTATAGACCCACAATACAAAATTGTTATAGGCAACCTTTTTTCCCCCATATTCTTATACTAAAGCATAAAAATCCTGCCAAAGAAGCCCAACCTCAGTAAGTTGCTACACCAAAATATCAACAGGAATAAGACTAGTCTTGTGTTTGTGATTCCTAAACCTGACTCATCAAAAGTATAAATTTAACCTGTGGGCTGATAAATAAACTATGTTCTCAGAAGGGATTACAGACCTCTTCTTTGGAGACACTAATCAGATAATTCAACTAGATCTTTCAGTAGCATGGGAAATATTTTTTTCTTGGATAAAGAAAACTGTCACACACAAAAACCACCTTCATAAGATTGAGTTCTTGTTTACAGAGCTGGCCATTAACAATAACATGTACCATATCTGGGCAGTAGTTAGGAATGACAGTTTTGTTTGGACATATTCCTTATATTTTTAATTACAGATTATTCTTTAATTCCTGGAGACTCCAGGACAAACCTGGAGGGGTTGGCAACTCTAAAAACAATTCAAACACATGGTACTAATACCTCAGTTAGGCTCTCTGTCAGCTGTCAACAGATTTTATTCTCTGAAAACTGGGGTTTTAAAATGCAATTACTCTCCTGCAACTGCAAATATTTTTACACATATACTTCCAATTAGGAACATACCTAATGAAATGCAACATCTTGCTACTTCCTGAGTCCTCTGCAATTTTTATCTATACCTTTTGAAATATGTTCTCTAATGACGAGCAAGAAACTACCAAAGCAAATATGTACATGGGGGGAAAAAAAAACCTCAAGGATATCCACCGAGGCCTCAAAATCATGCCTGAGGGCAGAATCATCCTTATGTTAATATCATCATTGGGGGCAGCAGCTGTGTCTGTCAGAATGATCAAGCTTTTAGGTACCAACACAGGGATAGCATCCACTATTTTTCCTTAGGCAATCTGCATAAATGTACAGCCAACTTGTTCAGGCCTCACAAATTGTGTAAAGTAGGGGTGGGCAATAATTTTCGCAAGGGGGCCACTTCATGAATTTTGGGAGGCAATCATGGGCCTGCTCCACCCCCAGAAGGCGGGACATGGAGCAGAAGTGGTGGGGCTAGGGACTAGCCTCCCCCCAGAGTTGTCTGAGGCCGGAGGCCGTGAATTAAAAACACAGCAAAGGGCTCACAACTCCAGGCTTGCCACTACTGCATTGCCTGGCAGCCACCCGGGGTTGCTGTGGCTATTTGAAAGGCCCGTGGCTCTGGTCCCTGCCAGAGCAGCATCGTGATGAGGAGCTGAGAGTCATTTAAATAGGATCTGGCTGCCTGAGCCACTACCTGGAAATTTGGTGGCCCAGGCAACAGGCTATAAATAGAAACCCCCAGATGCAGTCTGTGGGCCAGATCAAAGTGTTAGGTGGGCTGGATCCTGTCCCTGGGGGGCATCTTTTCTAGCCCTGGTCTAAAGACTAATATAATGGAGCACAGGAAATGATCACAATAGAAGCAGGTAGAAGTGAAAAATGCAGATATCACTTTTTTAAAAGAAAGCCAAAGAGGAAGAACATAGATTAATGACTTTTACCTTCCAAGTGAAAGCTAGCACTAATCACTAAGAAAACATTAAACATACATGTTTAATGGGCTTTTCAGGGACTTAAATTAACAGCAACCCTTAAGATATAGCTCAGGGCAGAACATATATATGCACTGCAATAAATAAATAAATAAATATGAATGCTACTTTATACATTCACACACACAATTGATCCATACCAAACAATCTTAATTTTGTTGCATAAATTACAATTTCATTAAAGTTGTCTCTGGCGGTGTCAGCAACTCTGTTACATAAATCTATATTTTATGGGGTTTACTTCAACTGTAAATATTTCCTAAAGCCAGAGATTTAACATCCACAAAGTCAGCAAAGAAATAATTTATCTGTGGTGAATGGGGTAGGGTGAAATAGAAGTTTGCCTTTTAAGACTTTTTCTGAACATGATTTAAAAAAGTATGTTTGGTATTCAAAGTAAAATAATACAGGCCTTTAAACCTATTAGTGACCTTCAGTTATTCTGAAGAAAAAATATTAAAAATATAATTTAACATTTTAAACAAAAATGTACAGGACTTTTAGAAGAGCATATTAGATTAATAATATCACCAGCAGTCTTTTGGGTCATAATCTATAAACAAAGAAAAAATGAAAGAAAGCACCACACAGATTTTAGGATCCATTAGAAAACAAATTGCCTTTTTAATTAATACAAAACACAAACAGATCATGAAAATATTATGCATACCATTACAAGAGAGATTATGTAAATAACATGCATCTGCAAAATTAGTAAATGTGCCAAGATTTCTATTTATTCAGTACAGAAGTCTAATCTAAGGGCTATCCAGTAAATCATGTACGCTTCTGAAATAATCATGCATATCACGATATATATTTACCCAGTACCTAAATTCTCATGTTTGATCATATAAACAATACATGAACTTTAAAAGAATAATATGGATAACTGATCATCTGTTCGCAGAAATAATATATATTTTGAAAAGAGTAGTGTACATGCAGGATGCAGTTGAACTTGTTTCTGTAGGATTGCTCTCTCAGCTAGAGTGCATACTTGATCTGTTTAGACTATGTATGTGTAGATATGTATATTATAAAAGGGTGGTAGCTACACTAGAGTTCATGCTAAGATGTGATCACAGCTTAACAACTGATTTCTCTAAGTGCTCTAAAAACTACATTCACGCTCAGACTGGTTTGAAAATTGCTGTGCCTGATTAGAATTGAAGGTAGCCTTAGACATAAACATTTTAGTAATTTGGTTGATAAACTGCAAGATTCAGCAACTCCCCCAAAAGGATCCCAAAGTAATATTCTGTGGTTTTTATAATGGTTTCACACACTAGGGTGCAAAAAACATTACTCATTTGCCCCAAAACAGTATCACCTCATTGTGTTTGAACTCAGCTCATGTCCAGTAGATATGATACAGGACAACTCTGTCTCAAGTTCTGCCCCTAACTTGTCCTCTTACCTTGTGCTAATCACTTATTTTTTACTGAGCCTCAATTACCACATCTACAAAAATCAATATACTTACTCAGCTATCTACAGCAGTTTGAGATCTATATATGAAAAGGTCTTAAACACCTCACTTATTAGAGATATAATGAACTGTTTCCTAACTATTCCTCATAAACATTCAAGTCCCCCTGCAGCTTTACTTCATATCTGTATGCTTTTTAATTGATTAATGCAGAATCAATTAAACATAGGGGTATGTCTACACACAACTGTTAGTTCGGGAGAAGGACACAAATAGTGCATACTTCCTCTGGGGTTTTTCTTGGAAGTCGCTCTTTCGGTGTTTACTCACATCTACATGTGGCCAAATTTCGAAATAAACCCCTATTTCGAAAGACCCCGGTAAACCTCATTGTAGGAGGAATAAGGGGTCTTTCGAAATAGGTGTTTATTTAGAAGCTAGCCAATTAGCACGTCATAAGACAGGATTTTCAGGTCTCTCCTCCACATTGGTCTTCTCTCCTGAGCCTCCGGTCTCTCGCTCCGTCTCTCTCTCTCCTCCTCCTCCTCCTGCCTCCCCGTCTCTCTCTCAGCTCTCCGCCGCGTCTTGCCTCTCTCTTTCTCTTCTCCTCCCCCTCCTGCCTCTCACTCGGGGGACCACAGAGCCCAAACTGCCGTTTGGGCTCCGCACTCCCCGTGCTGCATGGGGAGCGCAGAGCCCAAACGGTCACTTGCGCCACTTGATCCCACACAGTCAGCTGAAAGCCACTGCGGAAGGTGAAGGGGGGCGGGGCGGTGACATTCAGAAAAGCTAGAGGTGAAGCAAGAAAGATGTAGGGTACCAACTAATGAGGATGAGAGAGAGAAATATATAGAGCTGATGGTAGCCATAAAAAGGGGAGAACAAAAAGAGGAGTAAGATAGAAGAGGATAGAAGAAAATATTTTACAGGAGACCCTTGCGATTCACAGAATTGCTAGTTGGAATTTCACAGGTCTCTCCCATACCCCCCATTGTACCCCACCTCTCAGCGTGAGAGGGGGGAGAGCAATGTGGCCTCAGGGGGGCCTTTTGACAGATGGCAGCAGCGGTCAGGGCTCACCGTGGCAAGCTCAAATTGGAATAAAACAAGATTAAAAACCCCAGTGCTGTCATAATTCTGTAATTTAGCCATAATAGCTTCTTCACAGTCATTACAGTTTATCATGTAAATCCATATTTAATATTGGTCAATTTGTTGTCTGGATATGGACATTGAAAACATTATGAAAAAATTACTTTGAAAATTGCTGTACAGGCTAGGTGGGCAATAAATAGCTTTCTCCTTGTTACATTTAATGTAAAAATAAAGGACTCAGTGACTCAGGAGATGTGTCATTCTGTCACTGCTTTAAGTTCATTTCCATCAGAGAATGGAAGAACACAGCTTTTATTCAGAGGTGTAGCAACAAAATCAATATTTGTGTGCCCTAACTGAGAAAAGTCTGATCCTCTGTCCAATCTGGGACCAAACATATGGGTCAGTCCCCATCAAGCTGAATCAGTCTGCTACTACATGCTATTTCCCCATAATGTAAGTGGCAGTCAGGAATTTTTTGAGAAACATTGCCAACCTTCACACCTTGAGAGGTTTTTTGATAAAGATGACAGACCCAGTCTCTTCCTATTTGCTGGAGTAAAACACTTTGACCTGAGTATTCATTTGAGTCCCAATCAATTTGAATAAATGAGATCTCCAAATGCCAAAGCGTATGCAAGACTACCTGAAGCTGCAAAAATGTTCTGGGATGAATCACCAAATATGTTGGATATACAACCCACCTATATGAATTTCCCAATCTAGAGAAGAGACATCTACCACAAGTGAGATATGGACTAGTGGAATTTCCACGTACTTTCCACACTGATGAATAAGCCTTGGGGACTTAAAGATCACTAAGGGTACGTCTACATTGCAACACTATTTCAAAATAACTAGCGTTATTTTGAAATGATTTAGTCCGTGTCTACACAGCAGGCAGTTATTTTGAAAGAGTGTCAAAATACTGTCAAGCTGGAGGAATTTTTACTCTGACTCCTGTAACCCTCATTGTATGAGGAATAAGGGAATTTGGAGGAAGAGTGCTCTATTTCAAAATAAGTGCTATGTAGACACTCCCAATTGTGAAATAAGCTATTTCGAAATAAGCTACGCAATTGACGTAGATCAATTTGTATAGCTTATTTCAAGTTAAACCCTGCAGTGTAGACACACCCTGGATACATCTACACTGCAGGCTTCTTGCACAAGAACTGTTTTGCGCAAGAGTTTCTGCTCAAAAATTCTTGCGCAAGAGCGCATCCACACTGCCCTGTGCTTTTGCCAAAGAGCATCCATGGCAGTGTGGACGCTCTCTTGTGCAAGAGAGCTCTGATGGCCATTTTTGCCATAGAGGTTTCTTGCGCAAGAAACCCCTGTTACCCGTCCACACTGCCTTCTTGAGCAAGAGCTCTTGCGCAAGAGGGCTTATTCCTTGTGGGGAGGAATAACTCTTGAGCAAGAAGCCCTCTGTTCCGATGCCCTACTGTAAATTTAATTGTGTAAGAACACACGTGCAGTGTAGATGCTCCGCAAGTTTTTGTGCAAAAAGCCTGCAGTATAGACGTAGCCCCTGTCTCAGAGGGAGTATGTCACCTCATAACAGTGCAAGAATTTCCATTTGTTCTGTCCAACAATTCTGTCCTCTAAAATAAGTCATGTGAATGCTTCAGCAGGGTATCACAGATATTGTTAAGGCTACCAAATTCAACCTGTAGAGCATTATCTAAATCAGCACCTGCTAGCCCTAGTGAATCCTCCCTCTTCCATCTGTCATATCTTGTAACCTTAAATGGGTAAAATTTCATTGGCATCATATTTATCATATACAGGCAGTCCCCGGGTTACGTACAAGATAGGGACTGTGGGTTTGTTCTTAAGTTGAATCCGTATGTAAGTCGGAACTGGCGTCAGCCGCTGCTGAAACTGATCAGGTTCAACCGTGGCTGAATCTGGACGCCAATTCTGACTTACATACAGATTCAACTTAAGAAACCCAGGCGTCCCCAAGTCAGCCGCTGCTGAAACTGACCAGCAGCGGCTGAATCAGGACGCCTGGGGCAGAGCAGCTGGGGTGCTGCTGGGTTGATCCAGTAGCGCCGAGGAGCTGCGCTACTGGAACAACCCAGCAGCACCCCGGCTGCTCTGCCCCAGGGGTAGGCAAGAAAAGCCTGGTCTGCTGGGGGGGGGGGGGCCACTAGCTGCACCCCCCTCCCCCAGCAGACCAGGGAGACGGGGGTGGCGGGACCGCCCAAGTCCTCCACGGCTTTGCTCCATCTCCCTGGTCTGCTGACCTGGGAGACGCGCAGCAAAGCCTTGGAGCACGCCCGCAGCGGGACAGTCCAGGCGCGCCGCGGCTGTCCCACTGCTGGCGTGCTCCGAGGCTTAGCTCCCCATCTCTCTGGTCTGCTGGTCGGGAGATGGGGAGCAAAGCCGCGGAGCACGCCTGCAGGGGGACAGCTCAAGCGCGCCCGGGCTGTCCCGCTGCGGGCGTGCTCCAAGGATTTGCTCCCCGTCTCCCTGCAGACCAGGGAGACAGGGAGCAGCTTTTCCTCGCACCAGAGGACGGGGGCGGCGGACCGCGGCGCATTTGGGCGTCCCGCCGCTCCCGTCCTCCGGGGCGAGAAAAGACCCGTTCGTAACTGCGGATCCGACATAAGTCGGATCCGCGTAACTCGGGGACTCCCTGTATTCCCTTTTGATACAAACTGGAACTTTCAAGGGCTATATAAATTAAATTATGCACTGACTAAAATCAATGGTACAACTTTCATTGTTTTCAACAGGGTCAGGATTTCACCCATAGATTTTAAAACCAAAAGGAATTTTTTTTTTTATTATAGTGTCTGCCCTCTCACATAATACCACACACAGAATTTCACCAAGTGACTCCTGCTCCATGTCCATATATTTTGACTAAGCTGTAGCATGTTTTAGAAAGACATCTAATCCTGATTTAAAGATTTCCAGTAATGGATAACCCACAATATCTCTAAATAAGTTGTTCCAAAGGTTAATTACCTTCACTGTTAAAAATGTGCACCTTATTTATAGTCTTAATTTGTCTAGCTTCAGTTTCCATCCATTGGCTCTTGACACATCTGTTAGATTGAAGTGCTCTCTATTATCAGAAATCTTTCCTATGTTTATGTACTTATTACCTCAACTTTTTCTTTGACTAGCAAAATAGATTTGAGCATCTTTAATCTACTACTGTAAGGCAGAGGAGGAAGGGGGTGTGGAAACTCAGTATGAAAGGGGCGTGTGTGTGTGTGTGTACATGTGTTTGCACAGACAAGAATAAGAGAGGGATTCACAGATTTGTAGATTCCTAGGCCAGAAGGGACTATTGTGATCACCTAGTCAGTCTGCCCTCCTGTATAACATAGGCTGTGCTGTGTGCCCTTTTCCCTCTTCCAGTACTCCAGGCCTGAGGAAGTTGGGCTGTGCCCTGCGCCCTCCTCCCTCCCCCAGCGCTGCAGGGCTGGGGAGGCTCAGGTTCCGCCACATGCCCTCATCCCTGCCTGTGTTCAAAGGCCGGGGAGGCTGAGGTAAGTACACGCCCGCCCTCTCCCTTCTCCTCCCCATGATTGGAGGGGGGACGCACGGCGCACTGTCCCACCTCCCCATGGGGGACCTCAGCAGAAGTGGCAGGGCTGGAGATGAGGTTAGAATCTTGCCTCCCCCACCCCTTCGTTCACCAACTGCCCATGCCTTTATTATTCTTGTGACCCTTCTCAGAACCATTCATCAAACATCTCTTGAACTGTAGATACTAAACAGGATGTAGTATTCCAGCAGCAATCATACCAGTACCAAATACAGACGTAAAATGACCTCGCTACATCTGCTTGAGATTCCTCTGTTTATGTATCCCAGAATTCTATTAATTCTTTTGCTCACAGAGTCACACTGGTAGTTAATGTTCAAGCTGCTTATCCACCATGACCCCCAACTCTTCCCAGGATAAAGTCCCCCAAAAAGTAAGTATGGCCTGCAATCTTTGCTCCCAGATGTATACATTTACATTTAGATGAATGAAAACACACATTATTTACTTACACCAAATTTACCAGATTACCCAGACTGCTCTGAATCAGTGGATTTGTCCTCTTCATTATTTACCACTTTTTTTTATTGCCCCAATTTTTGTGTAATCTGCAAACTTTACCAGTGATGGTATTATGTTTTTTTCCAGGTCTTTGATAAAAGTGTTATACATTGTAGGGACAAAAACTGATCCTTAGAGGATACCGCTAAAAACACACCTGCTTGATGACAATTCCTTATTTACATATACATTTTGAGACCTTCAATGAGTCAGTTTTTAATTTATTTAATGAGCCATGTTAATTTTGTATTATTCTAGATTTTTAATCAAAATGTTGTGTTATGAAGTCAAACTACTCAAAGAAATCTATATTTATCACATCAGTACTATCAATTTTATAAACCAAGCTTGTAACCTCATCAAAAATAAAATTAGTTTGACAGAATCGATTTTCCATAAACCCAGGTTGATTGGCATTAATTGCATTACTTTTCTTTAATACTTTATTAACTGAGTCCTGCATCAGCAACTCCATTATCTTGGCAGGTATGAATGACAGGCCTATAATTACCGAGGTCACCTCTTTTACTCTTTTAAATATTGACTCAGCATTTTTTTTCTAATCTTCTTCACCAGCACTTCAAGAGTTACTGAAAATGGACATTATCAGTCCAGCAAGCTTCTCAGCCAGCTCTTTTAATATTCTTGGATAAAATCTCTAGACCTGATAACTCAAAATGTATTGCTTTAGTATTTTCTGTTTAATATCCCACAGAAGAGAGTTGTCACAGTATATGTCATCTGTTTTTCCCTCAACTTCAGAACAGAAATATTTACTCAATGTGTCTGCCTTTTCTGGATTAGTATTGATAATTCTACCATTTCTATCTACTAACGTCCCAGTACCATTATCAGAATTCTCTCTGTTCCTAATCTATTTTTTTAAAGCCCTCTCCTTCCTTCTTATTGTTCCTGTGTATTTTTGCCATAGATTTCTTCTTTCGTACCTTCATTTTCCTTATCAATTTTCTACAATGCTTAACTTTTGACTGGGGCCCCAGCCTGAGGGCCATCCAGTTCAGTCCCCTCCATCCAAAACCCCTTCAACACTCCACTCTCAGCCCCATTTGGGCCCCTCCCCAAATCCCCAACCCCCTATTTGTGCCTCTTTGCTTTGTCCCCCATCCGCTACTTGCATCTCTCCATACACCCCCCAGCACTCCTCCACTCACCATTTATGTACTCACACACCTCTTTGCCCCCACCTCCTGCACACCTCTTCACACCCTCTCCTAGCCCCTTTGCCTGACAGCTAGCTTCTCACTACTTGCAGTCTTCATTGACCCCCCCCCCCCCCGGCCCTCCGCCCTGCTGCTCATGCCTTTTTGCCCCCTTCTCTATCCTCCCAGCGACTCACCTCCCATTACCCCTTCCCAGGAGGTGCCCATCCAATAACATAGGGAAGAGGCAGATGAAAAGTTTGTGGTGTGGGAGAAGGCTCCAGACTGGGGCAGAACGTTGGGATACAGGAAAGTTATAGCATCTGGGTTGCAGGACTGCAAGCTCCAGGAGGATCCAGAAATGAGGGGTTCGGGATGCAGGAGAGGGTTGAGATTGGGGAAGTAAGAGGGGTAAGAGCTCCAGATGGGTGTGCACAATGGGGTGGGACCAGAGATGATGGGGTTTGCTGTGCAGTGAAGGAGCGTTATGCTTTCATTACAAAAATTAAAACCTCGGGAACACAATGCCAAGTTATATATGAAATAGACATAAGTGATGTTTCAAACATCACAAAATAGTTTTTATCATAGAATTTTCCATTTACCTGCCTAACATTTTAGCTGTTTTGCATAGGGGGGAATTTCAACCCTCTCTCCATGGGGGAAAACAACTGTTGTGGTATTTTGTTGTAGTATAAGATCTAGTGCAAGGGCTAAGCAATATTGTTTGTGGAAGGCTGCCAGTTGTTCTCTACTACAGAACAGAAGTCCTGTCTTTTGGAAAGTAGGTATTATATTGCTAGAATTCTCTGTACACCCAAAAGAATATATTCTGTCCACCTGCCCCTCTGCAGCAGAGCAAGAAAGGCTAAAAAGGTTTAAGACTTTATTCAGTCTTACAGCCTGCAGTAGATCCTCTGCTAATATAAGCAAGTACTTTTATTTGAAATATATATAAATAGGATTATATATGTCTTTATTAATTAATAAGGAGATAGAGAACCTTTCATCTCTTGATCACATATTTAAATCCTGCCCTAGTCACTAGTGATCTATGGGTACTGAGTATCCTCTATGTAAATATGTCAGTACTCTTGGTCCTGTTGCAAATGCTCACATGTCTACATCACAAAACCACCATCAGTTAGTACTAATTTACAACCTTACATACCGTTTCAAGAGACAGAGGCCCAGATTTCAACGAGAGCAGAAAGCTAGCTTTTTTCTTATCTCTAAGCACTGCAGCTTCAGTTGTTGTATAAGAACCTGGTTAGAAATTGTTTATATATGTGAAACTGTCTAATCTCTTTGCACTGTTCAAGAAGTGGCACAAAAACATAAATAACAAAAAAAAATCTGTAAAAAAAGCAGCCCACTAAGAGGACTTCAAAGTTGTTGCTGTGCCAACACCATGACAATGTGAAATTTCACAGCAGCAGCAGCGAAACAACTCAGATTTACCTTTTTCAAAAGCACAGCCTCCTACAACTTGAGTTAAAATTACTTCCTTTATCTATTTGCTGTACAGGACATATAACAAACAATAAAGCAGTTTGCTTTTCACTAGGCTGAAAGAAAAACCTAATATACTTTCGCCAAGTCACTATGCTATAATAAAAGTTTTTTTCAATTTCAATATTCTAAGTTATGTCATAATGTGGATGTAAAATTAACAGTCAGACAGATATAAAACAATGCACAATTATGGGGTAAATTTTCAAATGAGCTGAGACCCACCTGCCTTTTAGCTAGTACAAAACTGCATCTGCATTTTTGCATCCATGAAATGCAGATGCATATAGAGGATTAGTCTCTGACCCTGTAACTGTGTGCTTGTAACGTGGAAGAAAGCAAAAGTAAGGAAAAAATTGTTTTTATTTGCATCTTACTCTGATTTTCTGAACCATTTTCTTAAACCAATGACAAATCTGAGGAAAAAGAGTCTGAGAATGTAAATCAATAAGGGAACCCTTTTATGACATTACTTGTAAAGATTTCTAGCTCATGTAATCCAAGGTTATTGCTTGTATCACCATACTGAGAGGCTTATCTGAATAAGAAACACTTTGTGTTGGACAAATTTAAACCATCAACATAAAATTAAAATGTTATGTTGGTGGAATTATCCAGAGACAACACACCATCCACTGTTCATTATGAGATCAACAATCAAGAAGGCATGATATACCTGAGAAAATTCCTCTGATAAGGATTGGAGCATAAACAAGGCACTGTGCAAACAAAAATCTGAGAGACACCCTGCCCCAAAAGTTTACAATCTGAATTCAAAACAGTCTAAAACCAAGAGCGCCATTTCGGGGCGGGAGGGGGGGGTGGAGGAGGAAGGGGAGAGCAGGATGCAGCTTGCTTTTCATCCCATTCCCTGGACTATCAGGGACTGAGGGGAAAGTACTTGCATTCTGTGCATGCCTCCTCACACCTGGCTACTGAAGGGAGCTCACCAACCAGGTGTGAGGAGGCATGCACAGAATGCAAGTACTTTCCCCTCACTCCCTGATAGTCCAGGGAGCAGGATGAAAAGCAAGCTGCTTTCCAGAGCACACAGATGCTGCACCCCTGCCCACCACCCTCCTGAAATGGCTGCCTTGTCTAAAACACATAAACCAAAAACTTGAAAAATCTGTACATCCCATCACTACTTGTTCAGACTAGACAAATAACACAAGTTTTGTTCTAACCAAAATAAAGATTACTATGTGAAGTTTACACAAACATTTTTTCCATGTTGAATCCACAGTCAGTGATGAAACTATGATAGGACATTAATGTTAACCAACAGAATGGTGTCACTATCAGAGGGTGTAGTTGTAAATACATTACAAATAGAGATGAATAATGTGAGTAAAGCTCAATGATCACAATTTGCTGCTGGTGAAAAAAAGCCAGAATAATTATATTCATCACTGTGATGTGTTGGTTAGAATTCAGTTAAAGGTTATAATTTCATTTGTGATACAAGTTTAAACTAAGAAGGAAGCCTCACTAAGAGCATAAGGAGGAAATCCGATTTCTTCCCTGAAAGATCCCAAAGCTCGTTTTCCTTTACGTCTCTATAACAATACAGAATCTGCCTATGGAATCTGAACTGAAGCATGCATGTAAATCTCCTTGAAGGAGGCATAAGGGATCTGTCGAAAAAGCCTTTCTTTCTCGACAGATCCCCCTCTAGACTGCCGCTTTTTGTCAACAAAGTACTGAGTCAGCAAAACACGGCGGACATTTTTATGCAAATTAGGCGCGGGATATTTAAGTCCTTGCCTCATTTGCAATGTCGACCTGCCTAATCTGCATCCCTCTACCGACAGAGGGATGCAGTCTAGACATACCCTAGGAGAGCAGCATGGCCTCCCTCTAACCCAGAAGAGGAAGGGCTCTCTAAGACCCCTTGAGGGGCAGGACCAGACTCACTCAGCCACACCCACAAGAAGGTGGGGGTGGGAGTATAAGAGGCAGAAAACAGAGCGTAGTTGGAGCCTGGATGCCAAATAGGCCAGACACTCAGCCCGAACTCCAGAGGAAGAGGGCCCAACCACGCTGCCCTTGATGGGAGAACTGGGTTGGGCCACCAGGACCACTGCCATCCCCCAAAGACTGGCCAAGGCTGCCAGAGCCGCTGCCAGGCCCCGACGACTGGTCAGACCAAGACCGCTACCAGGTCCTGAAGATTTGCCGGGACCTCTAGGACCCTTGCCGGGCCCTGAAGACTAGGCTGGTCCACTTGGACCCCTGCCTGAGCCAGACCCAGAGCCCATGGACATACTGCCAGCAGCTTCGTCCCTGGCAGACCCTGCAGAACAGTCATGGAGACATGTAGGTCCCCTGGGGGAATCCAGGAAGCAGCCCAGTGGTTGCCGACCTCAGGCTGAGGAGATGGAGGTCAACTGGACAGCATGTTGTGGCCAGGATCCCCACTGATCCCATGGTTTGGTTGGCATGTTGCAGCCAGGATCCCCAACGACCCAATGGCAGTCCGTGTTGCCACTGTTAGGGCCTTGAGCTGCGATGCAGTGGAACAGGCAGGCCTGATTCCCCCCTGCCCACCCTCCCCTTGTGTGCCAATAGAGATAAAAACCCCTCTCCAATAGAGGTAAAAACCCCTGCACTTGTAGGCTCTTTGCCAGCAAGGAGGCCTGACCCCTGCTCCACCTGTAAACAGGCCTGAGCTTTAAAACTGGTGAAATAATTGTACTGTTTGCTGCCCCGCTCCGACCAAGGGCTGGGCCATCTAAACTGATGCTTGGACTGCAGCCAGGTCTGATCCTTACTTATACGGTTTGTTGCTCTGCTCTGACTAAGGGCTGGGCTTTATAGACCATGGGCTCTGCCTTCTAAATGCCCGGAGCCCCTTATTGCGTAGACCATGGTTTGTAAACTGTTTGTTGCCCCATACTGACTCTGGGCGTGACTCTCTAAATGGTGGCTTGGCCTGCCATCAGGCCTATGCCCCTGTACTACTGACACTATTTTATTTGTTTCCCTGCCCTGACCTAGGGCGTGGACCATATTAACTGCTGCCCAGCCTGCAGCTGGGCCTGAGCCCCTAACTGTAAGTCGCTCCGACCAAAGCAAGGACAGAGTCGGTGACTATCACCCGGCCTGAAGGAAGCCTCTGTAGTAAGTGAGACCAGGATAGGTCAGTATTGTCTAGCAGTATTAGCAACACTTCCACTGCTTACTGGGCTTTTAGAAGACATTTAGGCTAAATAAGAGCTAAATAAGAGCACAGAACACTGAGAGCCAGGACTTAGAGCAAACAAACTTTATGGGACCATGGGAAACTTGGCCACGCACATGATATGTGGACATCTGGCTAACTAAAATCATGCTGTTGCTGGACTAGAGTGTGCTGGACTAGTGAGGTTCAATCTTTAAATCAAGATTGGATATTTTTTCTATAAAATACACTCTAACAATTATTGTGGGAAAGTTCTTTGGCTTGTGTTGTACAGAAGTCACACTAGATGATCACAGTGATACCTTCTGGCCTTAGACTCTATGAATCATTTGGTATTAGGGTGATCACTTTTTCAAAAGGCAAAAGCCTCATGCCTGCCATGGTCCTGCCTGTGCTCCTCATCTTCCAGATCCCATCCCCTACCCCTACCCTTTTCCCTGAGCTTCCACATCTCCTGCTCTTCCTCCTCCTCCTCCTCCTCTGGAGACTCTACCCTGTGGCCAGGCTGGAAGATGGAACCAGGCCATGATAAGAGCCACCCAGGGAGCCCAGGACCTCAGACTCTCAACCTGCCCTATGTGGGCAACCAGGGTGCTCAAGAGCAGACCCTGGACCATGCCCCCACCCCTGGGGGTACATCCCCCACAGCAGTTGGGAGGATCTGAGTCACAGTCATCAAGCTGTGCAGTTTATATTCTTCAAAGATTCAGGATCTGTCAACGTACAGTGAACAAAATCAGTTTGAAGTCATGGAAGAATGAAAATGAGCATTCTCAGAATATTGTGCTCATTTGGTTGCTTCCACATCTAATGCCCTAAAATGCTCCTGTTTGCTATTTCCAGCTCACAAAAGGATTACACATGGAAAAGGTCACTAATGCCTATTTATATAGCTGGAGTCCCCTCCAAAAGACTGTGAGAATACATCTATAGACATGATCAGGTTGAACACATAGTTTTCACAAAGTCAAATATAGATATGATTTAAGACCATGGGAGTGTTTGTATTCAAAACCAAACCCATTTTAGTAAATATTTTTCTTGGCTCAGAAGCCAGTATTAAAATCCACCACCACCACCACCAACAAAGAAGTTTACAATTGCACCACAACTTTTACAAACTATAATTATTTCAACTACTACTGAAGCATGGGCAATTCTGGACAGAATACAGCAGCTGTTTACGACCATATGTGCTAGACATTAGGAAAGACAATTTAGGAGAGTTCTATATTTTGCAGTTCCTTCTTGTTTTGTCATATTCCACATTTACCCAAAGATTATTCAGCCACTAAATAATACCCTTTAATTTTTTTTTCCTTTCTCAATCCAGTATTCCAGGAAGCATTGCTTTGCTTAGTCATCAAGACTTTTAATAAATGCCTTCTCGTTTTGTGATGCATTCTAGCACACCTGTGTGGCCAGACAGCCTGCCTCCATATTATCCATCTTATTTGCCTCTCTGAAGCATACAGGACAGAGAAGGAGCAATAATATCAGCATAGTCTATGCTGGCTCATCTGATCCTGAGAAGCTGAAACATAGATATGAGGAGAGATCAGGATATGTGAGACTGCCACCGGCTGGCACCTATGTTGATTCGAACACACAGTCCCAGGAAGAGGAATTTCCCACTGAGAAAACAATGTCCTGTACTTCAAAATTTAATCATCTCAAATCTCTCTTACAAGTGTAAATTAAGTTCACAACTCCCTTGTAAGAACTGGTCTCACAGCAGACAGACCAGCATCAATTGGCAATTAAGATAAGAAAGAGAAATACGTGACCCCATGATTATAAAAGATGGGCCCAGCACACACTCACTTTGAGTGTCATTCTACCCTCTACCTGCTGGTCAGGTTAGGTGTTTGACCTCCCGAGGTTCTATGGGGACGCCCACCTCGTATTTTCGTCTTTCCTAGGAATTGAGGGACCGGCCCTGGCCTGACATGCTGGAGTCGAGAGGCACAGAAGGGGGTAAAAATGGTACCTGGATGTGGTCCTCTGTCTTAAGTGTACACATAGAAAGAGTAAGCTGTTACTTGGTACCATTATTTCTATTTTTCTATCTTTATCTTCTTTGTAACCATTTTTAAGACCTATATTTTGCTAATAGTTAAGAAATAGAGCAATAGCCATTGTAACCATATGATTTATAAGCTTCCTCAATAAACCTGTAACTGTTTAAGCTTTAACCTGACTCCTTCAGTTGCTGTAACAGAACCAAGCACAATTTAAAAGAACTTCAGCCGGTCTAAAGGGACAGTTATAGGAAGAGCTTGGGCGTTTGGATCTGTGTCACTCCCAGGTGACAGGACCCACTGGGGCATCTTTCAGTCTTTCCTCAAGGCTGCCCGCTGCGAAGGAATTATGAAATTCTAGCAGCTGAAATCTAAGATGTAATAAGCTCTTCCTATATAACGGGGCGTCTGTTGGCCTGCTGGCCACCCTCTGCGATGGGACCCCGGTCCTAGCAGTAAAGGCACGGACGTTAAACCTTTTCTCGGAAACATACACACACACACTGCCCTGACCGTCGGCTGACAACCTGAAACAATCTGGGTAAGGAAGATGGAAACCTATGCCTCTTTCTCTAAATCATACATCACCTACAAAACAGACACTGGCATTTGGACATGGCTGTATACTGAATTGCTGCTTGGTAATAGACCACAGGAAAACTACAGGAAAATGGCATGTGCCGTTTTCCTAGCATTAGTTGTTGGTGAAATAATGCAAAATGCCAATTCACAATAGCATGCATCCCTGATTCTAGAAATAAATCATTGTCTCTGTCCAATAACAGTGAAAACATTGCTCTTTTGTCAGTGTCAACTTGGTTTATAAGCAGCAAGTGTTGCTTGTGAAAGTTATATCTGTCTGGGGGCTTCTTGCACAACTTATTTTAAAACATTCTTATTTTCTACTTCATGAGGGAAAGTATTTGAAGTTTATGAAAGTTTCAATCATTCCTCATTCCTAGACTCTTTTCAGATTGCATCTACCTTGCTATTGCTTGAACAAGATAACTGCCGTGTATTGAACAGAAAAATAAGTGAGCTGACAAAGTCCATTTGACCATGCCAGGGGTGGGCAATAAGCTTTGCAGGGGGGACACTTCATGAATTTTGGAAGTGGCTGCGGACCACCCCGAAAGGGGCAGGGCCTCAAGTGGAAGGGGGCTGTTCCCTCTAGGTGCAGTCCGTCCCTGGCAGGGGGAGATATTTATACAGAGTCTTCACCATTTAGAATACTGAAAATATTGAGTAGAATGAAGTTAATGGGACCACATAACAATTGCATATTTGGGACCTTACACATGTATATCCCTGATATATACAGAGCTAAAAGACTAAATGATTTTTAACTCTTTAGTACAATTTCACAGTTAAAAGAATGTAATAATTAAGTAAAAATAAATATAAAATAGAACACAGTAAAGTAGAAAAGTTTGAAAGCAAATGAAAAGTAGGAAAAAACAAAACACTTCCCCCAACAGACACAAACTAGGGGGTAAATAAAATCTTATGTTGCATGCCTTCTCTTCCTCCTTCCTTTGTATGTTGCTTATATGTAACTATAAGCTCTTTGAGGCTCTTTAGAATCTTTGAGAGGGACCTGTCTTCTTATATGTTTATACAGTATCCAATATCCATAGGTGCTCTATGAATAAATGATACAATAATTTATCCAAATATATATACCACTCATCACCATAGCATCAAACTGCCTATTCATAATAAATTACATCATTAATAATTAAACTAGTTAAGCCAACAGTTCATTCCATTTTAAGAGGTTAAGACGCTGTAAACTGCTGAAAACACATCACTGTATTACTTATTGCTCTTGCTTGATGTTTTTGCTGTATGACAGCTCAACAGAGCTGGGGTATGCTTAGAGCAGAGCTATTGTTACAGAATGACTCACGTCAGTTTGTGCGCAACACTCTGAAAAAGTTATTTGTCTAAAAATACACATAAAGGCCAAATTCTGCCGTCAGATATGCACAGTCCCTAGTAAATACAATTTAAAAGGTATTTAGGTGCCTGAAGATGCAGATATGTATTTTGTGTGATTTTCAAAAGCAAGTGAGTTCCTATCTCTAATGTCAAGTGGAAGGCTAATATGAGGCAGCGCTTGCCTCAAACTCCAGCCGATAGATGCTCAGACCAAAAATCACAATCCATCAGCTCATCCGAGTAACCAGAGCAGGATACCAGAGAAAGGAACCATTAACTTCCAATAATTTACAGGGACCACAACATGAAATAAATATTTCCTGAAACTACTCTTCTTCCCTTCAAACAACTCCCCAGCGTCACCAGGCTCATCATCAGAAGCAAACTCCCCACAGACCAGGACCTACCATTTCAAAGCCTCACTAGACCCTGTGAGAACAACAGATGAAAAAACTGTAGACATAACTCCACTGCTATGATGATCAGTAGTCCATTTTTTTTTATCTTACTATCTGGTAGATCTCCAGCTCTCACAGCCATACATGAGCACTGAAAATTATTTCTGAACTAGCTGGACTTACCCGGCGTTGCTCAGGAAACCGGAGGAACAAAATTTAGAAAATTTAGGAAAGGAGGGGACCCTGAGCCAGGGGACACCCAGAGCCACAGACCCTGGGGGTTGATGGCTCCTGGCCCACACCTGACCCTGTGAGAGCAGCAGGACCCTCCTCCCCCCAGGACAGAGCAGCCAGCCCCCAGGAGAACAGTACACAGTCATGTGGCCATTAGCAAGGGGACTTCTCTTTGCAAGGTTGGCCCAGGGATCCACCTGCCCTGCCTTGGCAAGCAAAAGCGCAGAGATCACATCTAACCCCGATGGCTGGAACCAGACACAGAAGAGCCCCACCCACAGTACGAACAGCAGCCGGCTGGCTTCACAGCAGTGTAACGTATCAAGGGTTTAACCCAGCCCCTCTGCTCTGTGCTGCAGCAGGCACATGGATTCCTTCTGTTTGGATAAGCCCAGCGAGCTGAGCAGAAAGACTGGCTGGCTTTGGTTTCTGGAGTGGGCGGGGAGCGGAGGGTGGCAGATGTGGAGCGACCCCTGGTGGAGAGGAGGTTACACATGGGAGGGGTGCTCCAGCTCGCACCCGGAGCTACAGGTGCCGCGGGGGCAGGGCTGGTGCCCGAGCCATTGTGCGCATAGGGGTGGGGGCACTACATGCCGGTGGGGGGGGAGAGGGAAAGAGGGTCGGTTATGTAACCTCGCGGGTGGGAGGGGGCGAGTCCTAGGAGGCTACATGTGGGAGGGGCGCCCCAGCTCACACACAAGGCTGCAGGTGCCGTGGGGGGCAGGGCAGGACCCCGAGCCGGTCCAAAAGTACCTTAAAATCTTCTCCTGGAGGAAAGGTTATCCCATGCAAAATTTGGTTGCGGCAGCTCTTATAGTGTCCAAGTTATTAGCGCAGAAATGTACAAACATTCTCCTTTATATATTAGATAGGGTGGTACTTGGACAGATTTGGTGAAAGAAAATCAGATTCTCTATGTGGGGCACAGACTGGCAGTTAGGGAGGTGGCAGGGAAGGGGGGAGTGGTAGTGTGCAAAAGAGCTGACTCCTCTCCCCCTTCCTCCTTCTCTCTCTCCCCCTGTGGTGTCTGGCCCACCAGACCAGTTTTAACTGCCAGCGTCCTTTTCCACACCGGCGTCTCTGCTGGCGCCCCTGCTCTCCGTGGGCCCACCTGCCCGCTGGTTTGGACGCCGGCTGAGGCGCACCTGAGCCGTGAAGGCGGTCCTCCACACGCCGCCTCTGCGCAAGCACCACAGGCCCAGAACAGCAGTGGCCTGGGAGCGCATTGCCACCAGCAGAGCTAGTGTGGGGTGGAAGTGGGGCCCCCATCACACCCTCCCACAGTGCCTTAAAACCTTCTCCTGGAGGAAAGGTTACCCCATGGAAAGTTTGGTTGCGGTAGCTCTTATAGTGTCCAAGTTATTAGGGCACAAACATACAAACATTCTCCTTTATATATTAGATTTAAAATTCTCTGTTTTCTTCTGTTGCTATATATATTTGATTTCCATACATTGTTGAGTTTAGTAGACACTGTGAATGCTTTTCTTATGCTTGTCTATCACAACATGTGGTGTTCCTTAACCCCAACAACAAGGAAAAACCAATCACAGTGTTCTCAAATGAGCTGACACTGAAAAATGACACAAGAAGGAACACACTGTTACCTACGGATAAACTCCCCCTAAAGTGATCATTTCATAACAGACCTCTCAGTCCTCATCCTCAAAGGAAACCTGCACACAACCTGTCAAAGAAGAACCAGGAAACTTAAATTCTAACTCTGCTGGACACACTCACACAAGCAAAATCCATCCTAGACTTAACAGAGACACAGGTGTTATTGTAATACACCTTGCTGCCTATTAACTCTCTCTTGTCCTACAACTGCAGAGATCCTAATTGCCCACTTCATTTTAAGTGGTCTTCTACAATATGGAAGCAGGAAAAGGGGAAAAGGAGATTTACATGCAACCATCTTAGGCCTGTTAAAAGTGGAGAAACAAAAAAAACAGGCTAACCCTAACCTAACCACATGATCGTTGTAAGGGATGCTGTCTCTGCCTAGACGCTATCTCTGCCTCATTTTAGAAGATAAGGCTGGAATGCTGACTTAAGCAGGAACCTTGAGATAAGGTAGCATCTGGAAACAAAGACATAACTGTTAGCCATTGATTCATGTAATGGCAATGTATATATATTTGCCTTTTACTGCTTGTATTTTGAAGAACTGCTTAAGGAAGTGGGGCCCCCTGTCCAACTGCAGTCTTCCCTTGCAATTGCTCAAATAAACTGCCTCTGCCTTGTTGCTTACACACTCAGAGCGAGGACTTGTTTTCTTCCACAACAACATGTATGAAACCCTTACACTTAACAATCTATGCCTTCTTATATTTATCTTGGATACTCTAGTTTCCCCTTCCAGAGCTGAACTTGAAAACATGTCCCTTCCACCAACAGAAATCATTCCAATAAATAATATTATCTCATTCACTTTCTCTTAGCTTTTTTAAATTATGTAGGTATTGTTGCCTTCTGTGTTGCAAAGCCTAAATTATTTAGGAATGTAAATCTCATTTTCAAAAGTGAATTAGGCACTTCAGAACCTAAAGTCAAGATTTTCAAAAGTGACTTGCAATTTTGGGTGCTTCTGTATTTGGGTGAACTATTTGAAATACTTCAGTGGGGCCTGATTTTTAGTGTGTGAATGACGAGCACATTCTAAAAATCAATGCCCTTTCAGTTGTCTAAAGTAGGAATGTCAATGTGCAGTTGACTATATGATTATCTGATAAGCTTAAGCTTATTGGTTAATCATGTCAACTACATGCATTCCCTCTCCCCTTGCTGCCTCTGTATCACGAGATGGCAGGGGGCTCCCCAGGAGTGGGGCCACCATGCACTGGCTACCAATCCCTCTCCCAGGGACTACAGAATACTCATGAATCTGGTAAGAATTCATGCAGTTACATGACTATTCGATTACCCGATATTTAACGTCCCTAGTCTAAAGTAGGGCACCCAAAAAACTAGGAATACCCAATTGCTGGTCATCACTGAAAATCCATAAGGTCTTACAATGCCTAAGTACTTTTAAAAATGGGCCTAAATAACTTACCCAAAGGCATATAAGAAATCTGTGACAGAGCTGAGACTTCAACCTGGGTCCCCAGAATACCCTAACTATTGGACCATATTTTCTCTCTAATCTAAAGATCTAAACTCAATGTGGAAGAGAAGAGAGAGGAGGAGGATCTGCTCATGATATTATAACGCTTCTGATTTTTCAGTGAGTTCAGTGGTAAGAAAAAAATCAAGTCATGTCTTCTCTGACAGGAAATGGGTCATGAATGTCCATCCTACATCTCCAGGAACTCTGCTCTGGAGGATCAAACTGGACTATCGGAGGCTGTTACTGGCAACTCCATGCCACTTCCCACTATAAAGTGATCCACTATCGGTAAGGAAGGTGCACACAGGACAATCCATCTCCTAAGCTGGTATTCTGTTAGGGAGAACATTATAAAGCTGGGTCTATGAGGACCCACCCCTTCATTTTCTCAACCTTCTTTGTTGCACTGTGTGGTCAGGTAATGAGCAGTCATCTCTTCCAATTTTCTGATTTTCTTGGGGGAGGAATGTGCTGTGAGAAGTAGTCCCCACTCTTTCAGCAACAACTGAACATGGCAGCACAATCTTGTTGACAATGCATTTTAAGAAGATAAGAACATAATAATGGCCATATTGGGTCAGATCAAATGTTCATCTAAGTCCAGTATCCAGTCTTCTGACAATGGCCAATGCCAGATGCCCCAGAGGGAATGAAAGAACAGGTAATCATCAAGTGATCCCTTCCCTGTCACCAATTCCCAGCCTCTGACACCATTCCTACCCATCCTGGCTAATAAGTATTGATGGGCCTAACCTCCATGAATTTATATAATTCTTTTTTGAACCCTGTTAAAGTCCTGGTCTTCACAACATTCTCTAGCAAGGAGTTCCACAGGTTTACTGTGCATTGTGTGAAGAAATACTTTGTTTTGTTTGTTTTAAACCCACTACCTATTAATTTCATTTGGGGACCTCTAGTTCTTATGTTATGAGAGCAAGTAAATAACTTTTCCTTATTCACTTTCTACATACCTGTCATGATTTTATGGACATCTATCATATCCCCCCCTTAGTCTCCTCTCTTCTAGGCTGAAAAGTCCCAGTCCCGGTTTTCTCTAATCTCTCTTTATATGGCACCTGTTCAAAACCCCTAATCATTTCTGTTACCCTTTTCTGAACCTATTTTGTTACAGATTTCTTTACCTTTACACACATATATACTGTATTATGAACACATGTATCACTGGATGTGTGTGTGCTCATTCAAGTAAGAGCCAAAAAGGAAAACATTATAATCCTTGCTATTGTTCAAATAAATTGATCAGTGGGCAAAACAAATGAACAAACTAAAAGAAGAGGTAAAGGAGAAAGAAAATACAGGGGAATGAATTCCCATTCAAGAAGTATGTTTACCGAAGATTAAATTTTCAGATGCTGTTGACTTAAGCAATAAAAAGAATAAAGTGATCCTTGTTGATAAATTGCACACACCTAAAACACCTAGTTCAGCCCTTCCAAGCACACTGAAAGATTGGCTATTTCAAGTGTGTGACATAGCAAAAAAAAAACAAAACAAAAAAAAGCACATTGTCTTAGTGCAACTAGCACTACGAGTAACAACTATCTTTAACTCCATATTTACACAAAAAATCGCAACCATCTAAAGTTAGGTGAATAATACTTTACTTTTCAGGTCCAGCTGTTTAAAACAAAGGAGGCAATGTAAAAAGGCATCCCTGCCTTGTAGCACCATTATCTGTCCACGAAAATCACTGCTGTGTGCCTCAGTTTCCCTTTCAATACGGCAGCAATAGGTTCACTTTAACAGACTGGACAAAGAGAAGCCAAACACTCTAACTTAAGTGTCTTCCTCTCTAATGAAGCCCTCTGAAAGGAACACAAATGTAAAGGTTACCTTAGATCCCAGGTTTCATGAGTGGGGTTGTTGGATTTCTTTATGAATTCTTTTGCACCATTGTTGATGGATGGGGCAGAAACAAGTCTCTTCCCATTCCTCTCTGTCATCTGCTGATGTTTCCATTTGCCTCATGAAGTTGAGATTGACTATTCAGCTTTCCTGGCTAAGGTTTTCATCAGCTGCCCTAATTTTCTCACTTGATATTATCATGTGAAAGTCTGTGTGCTGGCATCCATATATGCCCAGTGCTTCCTTCAATTCTGGTGGAAGAAAAACTACTGGTTGGTTATTTCCTGGACCTTTTCATTTGTGATTAAGTCTTTACAACCAATCCCAGAATCTTCTGAGGGGATTTATTTTTGAAGGTTTGAGTTTTTGTGTTTAACGTTTTGGTAGATACCTAACTTTTGCAGCTGTATGTTAGAATTGAAATGACATTTGAATTTTAAATTCTCAGTTTTGTGCTGGTGCTGCATTTATTGATTTCCACTGTTGATTTTAGTAGATACTGTGAATGTCTTTCCTATCCTTGTTTCCACTTCTTTCTTCAGATCTCTCTTGGCTAATATAGTACTGCCCAGACAGATTAACTGTTCTACTTTCTTGAAATGTGTGTCTTCCACTGTGATGTTACTGCTTCATGTCTGTGTTTCAAGCCAAGATTTGGACAATTAATTTTTTTGACAGCTCTAAAGTTGAGATTTGCCAGGTTTGGCCAAGATAGTCTAGTAAATCTCCCTCTCTGGAGATATTTAAGAACAGGTTAGATAGACATCTGTCAGGGATGGTGTAGACGGAGCTTGGTCCTGCCTTGAGGGCGGGGGGCTGGACTCGATGACCTCTTGAGGTCCCTTCCAGTCCTATGATTCTATTATTCTAAATCATCCACCCTGGGCATTGAATAGGCTTCATTGCTGGAGATAGCACACAACTGTTTGAAGTCCACACAGAAATAGATGGTGACTCAGGTTCTGAGATCAGGATTACAGGTGTAGACAAAGGGCCATAAGATTCCCTAACTAATCACAGATGTCTCATCCCTTCTTCTTCCCAGAACAGTACCTTCTTCTTCCCTTTGGGAATCTGATAAGATTTCTGCACTGGCTAGGCCCCTAGCTCAGTATGAATATGATGTGCCACAAGAGAAGTCTGTCTCAGTTGCAGAGAGAACATGTTCTTCTAGGCCTTCAGAAGGTTACCTATTTGCCTTTTGTGTGCTCTAGTTAGCTGCAACCTTTGGGTTCTCGCCCAATACCCATAGATTCAGGGATCTGGAGCCTTGGGTCTTCCCTATCATTCCCAGAGTGAATGAAAAGATCCTGCTGTATCATCCACCATTTTAGAAAACAAATATGAAAAAAGTCTTTGTTTCCATTTGTCGGTAACTCATTGTTCACAAATCTAATCCACTAAAACATTTCACATGGACCTTGCCAGTTAACCATGAAGTTTGGTCTTTGAGATGGGCTATAACAGGAGCAGTTGATCCCCTGGCTGAAACTCCTTGACCCTGGTCCCTATATTGTGTTTGTGCACTTGAGCCTACCGGCCCCAAATAGGTCACCCCTAGTAAAAAGCATAGGTGCTCCAATCTCTCCCTTGTCAAAAGACATGTATTGCATGTAGGCAGAGCTTCCCAGGATTTCTTATCTAGGTCTAGAATACCTCAGGACAGCATCTGATACAGGAGGTCCAATGGAGAGAAGCCAGGGGAGACCTGTGTTATCTCCTATTCTGCAAATACAAAATATGGGTGTAACTCATCGCACTCTTAAGCCTATATCTCCATATGATTTTTTAACATGGATTTGAGGGTTTTGCTGAACCTTTCCAACAGACCATTGGCCTGGAGGTGGTACATACAGGAACAGAGTGGGTTGGCTTTTAACAGTTCCCACACCTGCTTGAGAATCTGAGACATGAAATTAGTTCCCTGGCCTTTAAGGACCCCTGAAGGAAGACCAATTTGGGAAAATATTTGGACTAATTCTCACACACATGTGGAGGCCATGGTACTTCATAAGGGAACTGCTTCAGGACACTGGGTACACAGTCCCACAACAAAGTGAAGCAATGCTCTTAGTCACTCTTTTCGAGAGGACTTATTACGCTCATTCCCACCCTCTTGAAGGAGGTTGCAATGAGAGTTGTGCACTTAAAGGGATTCACCTCTTACTCTTCCCAGCTACTTTTTGATAGTGAAGACACGAAAGACAAAAGTCTGCTACCTCTTTTATAGTCCTAACCAAAAGATTTGGCCAACGGACTTTCATTGTTTTATCCTTACCGAGTTGCCTTGCAGTTGATATAAGGTGGGTCAGCTGTAAGAGTTTCCTTCATGCATGTTTAGGCACCAAGATCTGTATTGAAGCTCCTTATTCTGAGGATACCTCTCCCCTGGTACAATATCTCATTTCTCTGCTCACATGAGAGAAACTACCAGGCTGTCGAGTTTATTACAAACACCCTGACAAAGGCCTTCGTGCTAGGTTGAGTATGTGGCCTTCATGTTGGGCTGCCACAATGTCAAAAATGTCAGTCAGGGCACTATATTTCAATGTAGGAATTTGATATGAGATGCCTCTTTCTTGGCAGTCAGGCTTCTTGGGTTGCTGGGAGGTTTCCTCTCCAGCATCTAGCCCCTGAATAAGGTCGTCCACAGGCTCCACAGCATCACAGTCAGACCACGCCCAAATTCATCTGCCCTTCCCATCCCTGATTCCATAACTTCTGGGAAAAGATCTGATTGAGCTATAGGAATTAGATTCTAGGTATGTGCTCAGTGGGCTCCTTCTTGTCCCTCCAAAGGAATGGGAGTCAATAGGGCAGATTCTCCTCCAAGAAGCCCTGGAAGCTATTTCCAGTCCTATCCCAAGATAACCAGCCAAGGAGGGCTAGACTCCCCAACACAGCCCCCAGTACTGCCCAGATTGTACCACATGGGCACTGGCAACAATCTGAAGGATCCAAAGCTACTGTTGCTGCCATGGCAGCAATTGTGGTGGCCTGGAACCCTGGACTCTTCGGAATCATGGGACCCCAGGGCACCTGCACCTTGGGCCACTCTGGACTCTGCTGCAAAGCAAACAGTTTCACCATTTCTGCCTGAGAAGTGCTGGTTCCATTCATGCTCTGCCAGCTGTACTTCTTAGAAGTGTTGCAGGACAATCATTAGTGGTTTCTGTCATTCTTCACTTGTTGTTTGAATAATGTTCTACATGACATTGCCTCATGTAAGAGGGCTCCTAAGGGATCCTGGCTGGCTCACCACATGTGAAAGGGCTTGCCTGCCTTATGACCAAGCATGATACTACTGGGACCTGCCTCAGTTTCCTCTTTGATGGGGCAGCAACGGGATCATTTTAACAGTCTGGGCAAACATTCTAATTAACTTCAGCGTGTCTCCCTATAGTGAAGCCCCTCAAAGAGCACTTCAACATATTTATAGGCTCTTACGTCAGAGTCTCAGTTTGCACTGTTCAAAACATACAAGTCCCAAAACAAAAAGGCTCTGAAACTTGTCACACCAGTCCTCAGACATCTGAGACAGAGATCATTCCTTAACAGTTATGCAGCTTCTAATCTCTCAGCTTCTGCTTTCAGTTTTAAACACAAAAACCCCCAAGGTGGAGCAGGGAGCCTCTTTGATTATAAATAAGTGGTTCTAATTGTGATCATGTCTGACCTTAAAAAAACTCCATCACATGCAAGGATTAGGGAAGTCAACATGTAGTTGACTATACAATTAACTGATAAGCCTAGGCTTATCAGTTAATCTTGTTGACTACACGCATTCCTCACCCCCTGCTGCCTCTGTATCAGAGGCAGGAAGGAGGGAAGGGGGAAAGCAGGAGCCGGTGCTGGGGGGAGCCGTCTTAAAAGCCAGCTATCAGAGGCAGCAGCAGAGGGGAAGGCAGGGGAGGCTGCCACAAAGCAGCTTCTGTCCAGGGGGGTTCGAGCTCCCCGCTAACAGACTGCTCTACCTTCTAGGGAGCAGTCTCTGTTTGCAGGAACCTCAGACCCCTGCAGACAGGGGCTACTGCCCCCTCTGCTGCTGCCTCTGATACAGAGGCAGCAGTGCAGGGTGGCAGAGAGCTCCATGAGAGTGGGGCCAGAGCACACTGGCTGCCCACCTCCGCCCCCGGGGACTATCAAAAAGTCATGTAACCACTAAGATTTCATGTGGTTATATGACTATTCAATTACTTGATATCTAACATCCCTGACAAGGATTTCATTGAGAAATCTTAATATCATGTTATAAAGAAATGGAAAAGAGTAAACAGACCATACCTGAAGCATTTCTTAGTCATACCTCTAGCTCCTGCCAAGAAAACTACCAGATCTACACAGATTCCACCTGACATATACAGGCACAGAAAACACAATAAACCAACCAAGATACAGCATTTATAAATTAGTACAGGCAGCTCCAAATCCATCACAGCATGACAACAGAAAAGCCATGGGATTTGTAGACTCAGATACTATTTAAGTTATCTTCATTTCTGCAATGAATACATAACCTACTTCAGCCCCACTTTGCATTACTAGACATCTGGCTGAGTAATTGTACTTCTTAAGAAAAAGGATATTCACAAGAGACAGATGGATTGGAGGATTTCAAGTATATCACCCCATGAATACCCAAATCCTATTTCTGCAAGAAAAACGCAGATACAAAAGCAAACTCATAACTCAGCTACTAGGCTAACAAAATCAGTGTGTGAGTAGATGACATAAAAAAGGGCTAAATTGTGCCCTTGGGTACACTCATGCAACTCCACTGACTTCTTGGATTGACTTCTTGGATAGTCTGAGAGCAAAATTTGCCCCAGGTACTTAGAAATGAGAATATTTCAAAGGGCTTCAAGAGTATTAATTTTGGTCCAGAGTTCTTTCAAAGGCTTGAAAAAATAAACACCATTGTATTTATTATATTGACCTTTTAACTTTTTTTGTTTTCAGGATTAATTGTCTTTATTACACTGTCCACAGAAGCATCCAAAGCAGATCCTTCGCCTTTGTAAAAACTCCAAATTTCTTTCAATGATAGCCAGTA
This sequence comes from Pelodiscus sinensis, assembly GCF_049634645.1. Classification (NCBI taxonomy): domain Eukaryota; kingdom Metazoa; phylum Chordata; order Testudines; family Trionychidae; genus Pelodiscus; species Pelodiscus sinensis. The sequence goes on from NC_134713.1 coordinate 115,263,964, forward strand.
TAGACTCAAAATGCCTGATTGCTCAAACTTCTCTTTGCTCCTCCAGATGGCACACAAGTCTATAATTCTTCACCGAGCTTTCATAACTGAAGTCCAGCCATCTGCCTCAGAGCTTGCTACAAGTGCCTTTATGGAATACCAACATAAAATAAAAATATCAGTCCAGCAACTTTGATCATATACACAGATCCAAGTGAAAACAGGGAAAATGCTTATTACATGATGTTGAATGCATATGCTGCCCTTTCTCCTAGAAGTGGATTATGGATTTATCTCACTCATGTGAGACCTCATATAACTCATGCATTCATAAGCACTCCTGAGGTTTTTTCCCTCATACTTTATCCATCTGCAGAGCAGTTAGCAGTCAATCAGTTCAATTAGATAACCACTTCTTTATATACACATTTGACAGTTTCGACTCAGCCCAACTCAGTCCTTGTGGACTGTGGCTTAAAGCAAAGGAGAAGAAAGATGGAAAGACACAGTTCAAGATGCAGACAAATTCATTTTCAGGAGTATAATATTTAAAAAAGCCCAAACCTAACTTTCTGGCCACAGCTTAGATGATGCAATTAGGTCACAATATTTTGTATCTAGTGGATTTAACAGTGGATTTCAGTTATAGCTTAAAATTAATCCATCCTTCATTCACACTATAATCAGCACTTTTAAGAATTAAAATGTAAGAAACGCATTCCTACTACCATTAAACAATCAACTTCTTGCTTTAGTTGGAAGAAAACAAAATAGCTAAGATTTGGCTCTGTATTCTGAAAGTAGATTTTAAAGGCACCATTTTAACTGTACTTTAATAAGCAAAAGCAAAGCGATCATGTTTTGGCAACATTGGCAACAAGCTCCAAAGCCTTACAAGCTAAACATTTTCTGGCTAAAGGTCTTCATTAGCTGCACATTTATACGTTTCTCATTTACCACAAGGAGATATGGGAACTGCCTTAAGGCATTTATACTCTTGCATTAACACAGATTATACTGATTCAATATTATGGTATGAAATAGCAACAGATTACTGCCATTACTTTAATAAGATTAAATCATTGATTTAATTTGCCCCAGGTACTTAGAAATGAGAATATTTCAAAAGGCTTCAAGAGTATTAATTTTGGTCCAGAGTTCTTTAAAAAGCTTAAAAAAATAAACACCACTGTATTTATTATATTGACTCTTTAACTTTTTTTGTTTTCAGGATTAAAAAAACATTGGGCATGATATTTGTGCCCAATCACAACTCTATCATGAATAACAGAAGATTTTTCTGCTTCACTACAAATTAGTTTTATGTACTGACAACCTTCATATAAAAAGTCAAATGACTTAAACAGCTTTCTGTTAACCAAGATCTGTTTGCATTATCTAGATTTTAAGAATGGGATCTTTTCTAATTAAGAATGAATGGTAGTGAAAGCAATTTAATTGTGCAAGTCATCTACTGGAATAAACAGTTGACCCTAAATTGCCTTATTTTATATCCAAAGTGTTTCAAGATAGCAACTGTCCCTTCTAGCTTATGAGATCAGACACAAAACTAAATATACAGTAGAAATTATGGAGGCCAATTAATCACAGATAACTCATGCAAATAATGCAAAAAAATCAGATTTAATTGTACTGTAAAACAATAATAAAAAACCAATTGAAATGTTATAATATTTTGAATGTTTTTCTACAAATGCATTGATTTAAATTAGAGAACATAGAATACAAAGCTTACAATGCTCACTTTATATTATTATTTTTATTATTACAAATATTGCATTTTAAAAAAGATAATGAAATTAAATAGCATTTTTCAATTCACTTCAGACAAGTACTGTGGTGTAATATCTTTAGCATGAACGTGCAACTTAAAATGTAGATTAATTTTGTTACACAACTGCATTAAAAAATAAAACAATGTAAAACTTCAAAACCTACAAGTCCTCTCAGATCTATTTCTTATTAAGCCGATCACTAAGACAAGCAAGTTTGTTTATATTTACAGGAGATAATGGTTCCTGCTTTTTATTTATCCTAACACCTAAAAGTGAGAACAGGCATGGCACTTTTATAGCTAGGGTTGCCAGATACTTTCACAAAAAATCCTGAACATGGCAGGGAAAAAAATTGGTTGATCAAAAAAAAAAAAAAAAAAGGCGCTGTGTGCTCCCCCTGCCAGACGCAGCAGGGAAAGAATGTCCCCGCCGGCCTTCTGTCCGAGAAAAACAGAAAATACAAGACTGTCTGGGCAAAACCGGACACCTAGCAACCCTATTTGTAGCTAGTGTTGCAAGGCATTTATGTGCCAGATATGATAAACATTCATATGCCCCCTCATTATTCAGCCATGATTCCAGAGGTCATGTTTCCATGCTGATGATGCTTGTTAAAAAAATGTGTTAATTAAATTTGTGACAACTCCTTGGAGGAGGATTATATGTCTCCTACTTTGCGCTTTATCCACATTCTACCATATATTCCATGTGACAGCAATCATGAATGATGATCTTAGCACATATTGTCCGATTTAAGAACACTTTCACTAAAAATTGGATGAAACACATAGAAGGCACCAATGTGAGATTTCTAAAGACAGATACGTCATTTGCCTTTTAAAATCAGAGAAGGATGACATATGGAACATGCTGTCAGAAATCTTGAAAGAACAACACACCAATGTGGAGACTGCAGAACCTTACCCATCAAAAAAGAAAATCAATCTTCTGCTGGTGGCATCTGATTCAGATGATGAAAATGAACTTGCATTGATCTGCACTACTTTAAATCATTATTATGCAAAACCCACCATCAGCATAAATGCATGTCCTCTGGAATGGTAGTCGAAGCATAAAGGGACGTATGACTGTTTACCGCATCTTGCAACTCCGGCTACAGCAGTGCCATCCCTATTCTCATTTTCAGGCGACATTGTAAACAAGAAGCAAGCAGCATTATCTCCAGAAAATGTAAACAAACTTGTTTGTGCAACTGGTTGAACAAGAAGTAAGACTGAGAGGACTTGTAGGCTCAAGTTTTATACTGTTTTATTTTTGCATGCAGTTCTTTTTTACATAATTCTATATTGGTAAATTAAACTTTCACAATAAAAAGGTTTTTTGACTGTAGCTGAATGACGTGAACTGAAATACTATTTCTTTTGGCTTTTTTAAAGTGCAAATACTTTTATAAAATCAACATAAAATGTACACTGTACACTCTGTATTTTACACTGTAATTAAAATCAATATATTTAAAATGCAGAAAACATCCAAAATATTTAAATAATGGTAGTCTATTATTTGATTATATGATTAATTATGATTAATTTCAATCATGCAATTAATCACAATTAATTTTAATCACTTGACAATCCCAGTTGAAATACAACCCATTACAATAATTCAAAGCTGAATATACGCTTGTGATACAAAAGTAACTAGTTTAGCTATAAACTTCTAAACTTAATTCTCATTATAAGTTACACATTTTTTCAGGGCAAAGAAAAGAATAATACAACATAAAATACCACGTGGGTTTTTATGGTAACACTCAACTGAACTATCCATCTACCCATACATAAGATATTAGGGATCCTTATTTCATGATTATATTATTATTGATTATATATTATCATTACATTATATAAAAATCCTTATATTCTGAGGCTTTCAGCTATCAGCAGAGAAGAATGGCTTTACACTAAATATGTAACTGTTAAAAGTACTGTTTTGAGTACTAGGGGTTTCCTATGGTGAACACTGCAGATTTGATTATATGGAACATAACATTATTTGTTGAAATACTCTGTTTAATAAACTGCCTTTTGGCTTACTTATAATGGTTGTCCATCATAGACAAAGGCACAAATGCAGTAATAGACTAATATTATTTTATATATTGTAAATATTAGTAATTTTTTCATTCAGCCATAGATAAATGATCTATGGAGAAAGACCCAATTTTGAGCTTTTCTGTTGTTACAAAAGAGACCTAATGCTTTACTGTTCAGGAAAACAAAACTATTGTCAATGGATCTAAACCTACTGCTGGGAGAAAATGCAATATATGGATAGTTACCAGACGTCGGCTTCTTTAAAAAGCCATACAAATTAAATTGCAGTGATGTGATGAATAAACAAGAGGCAAGCAAATACAGAATTATAATTATGCTTCTTGTGTTAGTTCAAAGATACTGTCCAACAATGCAATGGACCTGTGTAATGACTTGTGACTTCAGGGGTCAAAACTCACAGTTGACAAAAATAATAAAAAAAAAAGAGCAAGAACTTTGGAAAATGGAATCTTCCACAAATCTAATTAATGTCAAGAAGTCTGGGAAGAACTCTAAATTTTAATTTTATAACTTTAAATTGAAGGGCTTCTGCTCTCCCCTCTTTACAAAATGTAGATGTATGGTCCTGGATAGATTTAGAATACATATTGCATACAGGCCCCTTATTGAGGCAAAACTCCCTCTGAATAGGGAACACCTGAGTAAGGCATGCAGAATTGGACCTATAAATGACCATCAAACTTATTCCAAAATAATATGTAACCCATACATATGAAGGCTAACCGTGATTAGGTGCTGACTTCAGTGCATCCAAATTTTAGAGAACAAGCAACAACAAAAAATCAACAATGAACCTTAAAAAATTGTGTATTTGAAAAAACTTACTAGATTTCTTGGTAGCATTTACTACCACTAATCACCAAGCTCTTATATCCGAGCTTTAATTACCCGTGTGGGTGAAGGCATACAACCTATAACGGCTACGTTCCTTCTTCTTACAGCCTTGCAACCTGATCCAAATCTTTCAAATCAGGACTATAAATCTCTGGGTTGGGTGGAAAACAACCAGACCCTTTCAGGGACGGGTCAGGTTGACTCTCCCCCTCTCACCTATGGCATCAGTACAAGGGCAGCTGCATGCCTCACTCTTGTTAGTGGCCATCACCTTACTGCTCTGTATGTGTTGTGGTCAGGAGCGAGTGCATGCCAACAAACGTCAGCACCTCTTAATCTCCAGCACACATTCAGTGCAGCAGGGTGTGAAGGATGGCAGGGACAGGGCACATGGCAGGTGCAGGAGATCCAATTTTAAGGGCTGAAAGTGAGGCAGCAGCAACTCAGATTTGTGGGGAAGGATCAGCGTTGGGTCAGAAAGCAATGTTGGCCTCTGAGACTTAGGTCAGGTCAGGGGACTTGGACTTAAAATTTAGGACCAAGTAAGCCTCTTCTAGGAAACCAAACTTAATTCTGAGCAACTGTTTCTCCATCTCAAAGTTCTGATCTGTGAAATTATACACAGCTAAATTCTCTTCCTCATATTATTCAAAAGCTATATGAAGCCATTACAACAACAGCACACAGATACCAACCTCTTTTAATTGAAGTGTTAACAGCTCCATCTTCCAGCTTTCTCAAAGCTTAAAAACAATTGAAGAATGCTAGCTGAAGTTGAAATCATACAAAAATAATGCAATGTTGGTAGAATACAGGATGCACTTTAAAGAATATGCCTTCTTTAACATTCCCCGTTAGCACAAGCATCTGCCCTCTGACTGGTAAGTCAGCCTCATGGTTCTCAATGACACTAGCTGACAAAATTGCCATAATGGAAATAAATGCCTACTTTCTTCTGTGAATGGTCACAAGACTGAGCTCTGTGCTAGCATTCAGACATCCAGGATGAATTACTGTAATTCACTGGACCCAATTCTCTCTTGCCTTGCATTTTGCATAGCTCCAATTGGTACAAAATACACTAGCAATGCAAGTCACCGTGAATACATTTCCCACTGCTACACTCTCTGAACTAGTTCCCCATACACAGAGACCAGTTAAACGTCTGTCCTCATTTTTCAAGTCCTCCATTACATTGTATCTTGCTACTTGAGAGTCTTATTCCACAACTGACCACCTGCAACAGCTAGAAAATTAAACTAGAACTAGACTAGAATAATTAAGCTGTAGACGCATAAGGACTAGTTCACGAGTGCAGGAAACAGAACTTTCACAGGGACTTGACATGGTTTATTGAACTCATTCCTGCAAGAAATAAGAATGACTACCAAGTAACCACTTAAAAAAATGCTGCCCTCATTTCTTCAGGTTAGCTTTCCTTCGGGAATAAATCTACACATACGCAGTCTGACACATTAATGTAAACAATGCTATAAACTAATCAGGCTATTCCTTATAGTCTGAGGAGGAAGAGAGTGAAAGAGATTATCTTTTTTTTTTAAAGCAGGATGACTGCCTAGGTACCAAAGCCAGTGGAGTATATAAAGCTCCAGTTCAGCAAGGTATTTAACCACATGCCTAACTTTAAGTATATGAATAATCCCATGTATTATTTCAATGGTACTACTTAAAGGTAGACGTGTTTAAGCATCTTGATGAACTGGGGCCTAAACAGATTAATTATATAGTGTGATTAAATAAAATAGATAAAATACATATAATGTACATAAGAGATTCTTGATACTGTCATGAGCATAGTTCCATTAAAATTAATGTATTCATTTATTACAAATGTAGGGTCAAATAATCTTAACATCTCAGATTAGAATTTAGCCTGTTTGGTCCTTAGCCAAAGCACAGTGAAATCAATGAAGATACTTTCACCAATTTCAATAAACTCTGAATCTTTGTCTGAAAGTCTCAGGGGGGTAGCCGTGTTAATCTGTAATTGGAAAAACTTAAAAAACAATGAATGATCTTCAGTTTTATCTGAAGAAGTGGGTTGTGCTCATGAAAGCTCATGAGTATCTACATTTTTCGCTAGTTTCTAAAGTATTGCAGGACCATTTGTTGTTTTTTACGTTTTTTCTGAATCCTTGTGTTAGGTGCTTTGGAAGATCAGACTGACTTGTATCTTAATCATAGTATATCAAGACTCTTTCACAGTCAATGAAAGAAATGGAGCTTTTTAAACTTTTTACAATTTTCTTGAGCAGAGCTCTTTTTACTGCTGTGATGACCTTTTTGTGTTCATTACCATATATTAAATATTAATTTATTTAATTAGATGGGGGCTCATGCCTTTAAAATCTAGGGAGGTTGTTTTATTTAAAAAAAACCTAAATAGTGCAAGGGAAGTTCAATTTGAGTGTTTGGGGGCTTTTCTGCATATATGACAACAGCAGCTACCTAGCACAATTGCTCTGACAATGAGATTCTGTTCTTTATTGGCAGCAGGTTATTATAACAGGTAAGATTTCTTTGGATGTAATTCAAAAAGCTAACCATGATATCTAAATAGCCTGCCCTCTGCTAGGTAGACTACAATTGACCGCAACATTAACAGCCCACTATGTTTTGAATAACTTAGCATCTACTAATAAATAAATAATTTATACACAGAGACATGCTTCATGAATAATGGTATTGTGTAGTGAATGTATCTGCATTTAATTATGGAAGACAGAAAGAAATCTGCAATGATTCATAAGGGAAATTAATGTGTAGGTTGGAAGTCCATTTTCCTTAGCCCTCACTGTTAACTTATGTTGCATACACATGGCTGTCATTTAAGACAGAAATTTAACAAATGTTCTAAGAACCATTTTCACGGGGTTGGTTCTTACATCACATCAGATGAAAATGTGATTGTTTTTGTGGCTTCTCCTCTGCAGCAGAGTAGGCACATTAAAAAGATATAGCTGTCTATCTGAGTGTACACATGCCACAGTAAAATGTGTGTTATTTACTGATAAAAACCACATGACAGCAATTTAAAAACAGGACTTATTCTGTCAGTCAAATTAGGAAGGCAGAATATCTTCCATGCCAAATGATTACTGTCTGGGTCTAAGTGTGGCAAACTGCCAGATCAATTATAATGGTGCAGAAGAGGAAATATGAAGACAGATTGGCTTAATTCTAAAAAGAAGCATCAGTAAAATAGAAACCCAGGGACATTTTAATACGGCAGCCAATTACTTAAAAGTGAATCTTGGGCCTACACTATAGTTTTTATGTATATTGATTCCTTTTACATAAAGGATTTAAAAAAGAAAATCAACATATCATGGAATATTTCAGATGTTCTGAAACAACAACAACCATATATGGATTTCACTGATAAAATCTACATAAGGAGGCCATCAAGAAAGGAACTCTTTTGAACTTAGTTTTCATGACAAGGGCTCACAAACATAGCTCAGGAACTATATAGGCCAATCAACCAATAATGTTTTAGATAATTTTATCTCACTGACACACTGATGCCCTCTCCCTCTTTTTTTTTGTTTGGCTATAATCAGTCACAGGTAAAAGATGGATGGACCGCAGGATTTCTGTATTCAAATAACTTAAAACCAAATTTCAGGTATTGTTTTTCCGTAGACCTAAAAAAAAAAAAAAAAATCAGACAAACAATTTAAAATGGAAGCTTTACTAATCATGGGAAAGTGCTGAATCAGACTCTTTGTCCTTTGAATTGCAAGTGCCTATATCAGTCCTTTAATGTCCATATGGAAACCCCAGATTTTCTACAATAGAGTCCAACAGCATATTCATCTCAGAGCTCATAAGCCGCAAATACTCCAGCCTAGTCAGTGCTTGAATTATATAACAAAAGAAATTGTCACCTGCTGATAAAGAAAAGATAATACAGTAAAATGGCTGTTCTCTCTGACTCGGTGTTGAACTCATGACCAAATACAGTGATATTGTGCTGAATGAGACATAAAAATTGAAACCATGACCCTATGTCACAAAGCAGGGGTTCTCAAACTTTATTACATCATGATCACTTTCTGACAACCAAAATTACTACATAACCCCAGTATCTTAACCTACCTGAGCCTCCCATCCTGGAGAGGGGGTCCAAAGCCAAAGCCCAAAGTCCCAGGCAGGACGCCTGTAATCTGAGCACTGACCCACACCCTTGGGCTTCAATTTTGTTCCAGGGGGGTGAGACTCATGCTTTGGCCTTGAGCCCCAATAAGTCTAGGCAGACATGGCAATCTCATTAAAATGAGGTTGTGACACACTATAACTTCCCAACCCACAGTTTGAGAACCACTGCCATAAAGAGACTCCATAGCATTTTTTACAGGAATAGCAGTATTCATCTCTCACGGGCCTGGCCTACACTAGGACCTTATTCTGATATTAGCCCCCCCCCCAGGTCGATTTCTAAATGATGAATCCACACTACCAAGCCCCTTATTCCGGAATAAGGGGCCGGAGAATTCAAACTCTGTAGTCCTGCGTTTCATGAGGAGTAACACTATTCCTGGACTTGTAAGTCTGAAATAATGATAGTGTAGACACTCCGGTGTCACTAATTTGAACTAATTGGCTTCCGGGAAGCCTCCCACAGATCCCCAGAGTGCTTCCTAGGGCTCTGAGTCTCAAACTTAGTAAATTCAAAATAATCGTCTAGTGTAGACATGGCCTCAGTATCTGGCCAAACTGTAAATGCATAATTATAATCTGTTTTTCCAAATAATTCCATAATATCAAATGGAGAAGTAATTCTGAACATACATTTCCTAAAAGCTGTTCTGCATTGCTGCTGGCATATAAGGTTGACTCAAAGATGTCTGCATTTCAGTCATGGCTGGGTGATTCCTATTTTAAAGAGTTTGGGGATATGTCAGAATAATAATTACAATAAAAATGTAAAGATATTGGATCCAATACTGTTGCATTGGTGTAAATAAGTGCAAAATTTGGTTCATTATTTTGTAGCATGCTGGATTAAAATTCTTTTTAAAATGCACTATAATAGCTCTAACAGATAGCTTTTCTGTAACTATTTTCCACTTTCACTGAGAAACCAATCTTGAAGAGAGTCTATTCTAAGTCCTAAGAGACACATTTCCTCCATACCTGCAGGCAGTGAGACACTGAGACATGGTAAAAAGTCTAAAGGAGCAGTGATATGAAGAATTTAATGTTCCTGACTCATCAAGAAGGAAAACTCATCCTGAGCAGGAAAAAAATAGTATTTATAGAGAATGAACATGAGATTATCTTTCTGAAAATCTAAAAATATTAAATTTTCACATTTTACTAAGCACTGTATGTTGATAAATGATAAATTGTATTTTTCATAATTGAAATGCATGCCATATCACAGCAATATATTTATTATGTATCAAAGTCTCTTTCCAATAAACAAATATTAAAAGTAAATAATCAACCTATATTACATGAATTAAAAATTGATTGAATGACAGCACAAAAATTAACTGTAAGTGGGGAATCATCGTTGAATGATGGTGTTTTTAGTAAGTTGGACATATATTCTTTCTTGACCCAATACGACTTGATATCTTTATTAATATCAGGAAGAACATATAAAATTATTGCTGATAAAATTTGCAGATAACACAAAAATTGGTTGCATTGTAAACAAAAATAGGGACAGGTCAGTTATATGAATATATCTATCACTTGGTAAAGTGAGCTTATTTGAACAACACACACTTTAACTCTGCCAAATGTAAAGTCATCATATACCTACGAACAAACAATAACACTCCTGGATTCAGAAGAACCTTTTACGGGGCAGGGCCTAGAGAGTTCAAGTCAGAAGCAGGTCTCGTTGATTTGGTCACTGGACAGGCATGTAGTTGGGCCTTTCCGTTCTTCCTAACTCTAGAACTGAAAAATTTACATATAGCAAGTTTACTAGCAAAGTGGATCTTTCCCAGACAGAAACAATTCAAATGTCCATTTGAAGCCGGGATTGCTCCTCTGAACAAGGGGCAATGTTTAAACCCAAGTGAACCGAATAATGCCTCTTTAATAGAAAACACGTGAGACTCACTATAGGTGGAATGGACATACAGAGGAGAAAGGGACGTATTTACAACATGAACTAGAATTCTTTGAGATGTGTTGACCAGATGCCTATTCCATGATCTGTCCTTCCATCCCCTCTATCTCAGTGTCTACTTCTAGGAGTTCTGCAGTGAGAAGGAACTGGTCAATGGTCACACCTTGCCCTTACATTCTCTTCCGACGGAACATGAATACTGAAGAGCACATGTGTACTGCTGTCCAAAAATGCTCCAATCTCTGTCAAGATCAGTGGATAACACATCTCAGAGAACTGCTGTTACTGTACACAGTAAGTAACTTTCCTTTCCTTGAGCAATAAGATGTCTTAGGAAAGGAGCTGTATAACTGCTTGTCAGGCCCGAGGGCCTCTAGCAAACCTAGCCTCCAGGCAACCTAACAAGTACAGCTGGTATATTATAGGCTGCCTGAAACCCAACTCTGACCCTGAGCTATACTTCTTGACTTTTGACTCTGGCTCTGATCCTTGGTTCTGGCTTCTGACTTCGGCTTTGACATTGGGCTCCTATTCCAGTTCCAACCACCAGACAAAACTACCAATGTCCCAGTCTCCAACACTACTAAGATGCATTAAATCAAAGTGAATTCCTGAATGTTTTACGAAGGACGCAACAGTCTTTCCTAACTTTAATGCACCTTCATTGCTTTTCACTATGGAGCATATTTGCCTCAAGCTGCAATCTATAGTTATGCTCTTTGAGCAGGAGCTGTTTTAAAAGCTGGTCTGCTCGTGTTATTTAATTGTTGTAGGAATGTAAGTGTAGAGTTTCAGCTCCAAAGAGTGAAACTGTGTTCCTTGACTTTTTTATAACAAATGAAAATGAGAGTAGCTTATAGAGCCAGAATCCACTGATAGGATTCTTGGCAGTGAAAGACTTTTCAGTCAAATAGAAACTTCACCATTCTCTCTTCCTAATCTTCAGAGTGGTTCAACAAAAAAAGAAAAACAGACCTGGAAAGAGATGACTCAAGATTCATAGGTTTTTAAGGCTGCTAACTAGTAATACTAATACTGAATTGCTTTTAAACTACTAAACTATTAAATATTAAATTACTAACTATGCCACACAAAAAGTGTAACTACTGACCTAAGAATATCTAGTAGACTTGTAGTCTCTCGGACTCTCAAACTCAGCCTTTAAGCCATAGGGCAGTGACCGGAACTAAATGGTAATGGACACCTCACTTCCTTATATGCCTTTGCAGCAGAGCACAAGGGATTGAAGAGCACATATGCCTTAGAGCTGTGGTTTCTAATCAGTTCTGAAGCACTAGCTACTATAGCGGCTACTACTATAGCAAACAAGCCACACTTAACCGGTCAAATAGCCACATGTGGCTAGTGGCAAGTGTGTTGGACACCATGGCCCTAGAGGTACTGCTGACGCAAAAGATTCCAGCCTCTATCTTATGAGGTACATGAACACCATAAGTGGAATGTGCATATGGCCAATCACTCAAAGAAACTGATCAAGCTTCCAAACCGTTCTACGTGACCATAAAGATACACAGAAATCCTTAGAACATTTAAAAAAATGTTATTACAAATAATTCCTGTTTATTAATGTCACTCCAATATATTGACATCTAGATTAAAAACTTGCATTTGGATTGCCCGGACATTACAATCAGCAAGAGAAAGCACTGCAGTATATTCTATTTTGGATAGTCTGATATCCCATTTCTGTGAACAGCAGAAAGATTTATGGCAAATTAAAATATAGTTAGCGTAAGTGTCAACTACTAATGCCTACCAAGGCCCTGATTAGAAAAAAATTCTCCCTGAATATTGCATTTTTCTCTTACATGTATAGTTGTATAATTCAGATATGTTTAGTAGTTAATTGTTTTCCATTAATATTGCAGGATGATCAAGTCCTGTCACTATCAATGGAGTTTCTGCATGGTTATTACATAGCTGCCTGTGTGTCACATAATGGCAATGCCAAACACAGGCCATTCAGAATAGTTAGTTGATACTGGTTAATAAAATTTCCAGTGTCCTTGTATAAAAATGTATTTCTGATATGCCTCAGTACAATAGATTTTTTAATGATTTTTTTCTCAGATACTGGAAGAATGGAAAGAAGTTGCAGAAAAAAGAAATTGACGTGATGCATCATCCAAAGCCCTCCCAAAGGTAAGGCAAATGATTTTTGACCACGAGGTGTACTTGAATAAGGAAAGTTGAATATGTGAGACTTAAACCTGTCAACCATGGGAATTTTTACAAGCAATTAAGAACATAAGGAGGGCCATATTGAGTCAGACCAATGGTCCATCCAGCCCAGTGTCTAGTTTGTTTTTAATTTGTTTACCCTTATTTTTGTTATGAAGCCTAAATAACATGTACTTATTTACTTTTTCCATACCAGTCATGGTTTCATAGAGCTCGATTACCCCCATTAGTCATCTCTTTTCCAAGCTGAAAAGTGCCAGCTTTTATCTTTATTCACATGGAAGCTGTTCCATTTCCCTAATAATTTTTGTGGCTCTTTTCTGTACCTTTTTCAATTCTACTATATCTCTTCTGAGATGAGGCGACCAGATCTGCATGCATTTTTCAAGATGTGAGCAAACTAGGAATTTATATAGAGGTAATGAGATATGCTCTATCTTATTATCTATCCCTTTCCTAAAAATTCCCAGCATTCTGTTTGCTGTTTTGACTGTCACTGCACATTGAGTAGATGTTTTCAGGGAACTATCCACGATGACACCCCAATCTCTTTATTGAGTTCCTAGCAGTTCAACAGTACCAATCCTACTGCCATTGGGAGCCTGAGTTTAGCTCTGGCAGCCATTTTCAGCATTGTATCAATTAAACCTGCTAAAGCAAAGCAAGCTGCCATAATGCTGAAAGGCTACCAAATCCAGAGAGCTGTATGTGTTATTTCCAGTACTGCTAGGACTGGTGAAGCTAAACTACTGTTATCAACTACAATTTTTTTTGTAAAATTTCTCTATTATTAACAATACTATACTATGTTGAGAGGGATGTATGGAAGAATAGGTAGAGGTAATACCTCTGTTGGAGGAACACATCTTAATCCATTGGGAGTAGTTCCTCCACTATAGTCCCCACCTACCCAGCTCTCACCTGTGGCTCCAAGTGGCTTTTAGCACGTGACTACGGCCACACCCCGGGAAACCACTTTAATGAGTGGGCCAAACTAGGAAAGGGTAGCCAATTCATCTTTTGCTCTTAGTGAGATAGGGAAACTGGCTTTCTCTGGCATGACAGAGTGACCAATATTAAGGTCCTTGAGAGGGCAAACACAGTAAGCACTGAAGAAAGCACAGCTTAGGTGGACCAAGAATTTTATCAGAATGGAAGATCGCCATCTCCCAAAACAGATCTTGTATGGGGACCTGAGTCAGGGGAAAAGAAAAAAGGGCCATCCATATAACTGCTTCAAAGATAATCTGAAGAGCAGTATCCAGTGCCTGGCATCAATCCCAAATGGCAGTGAACAGGACTCACTGCTGGTCTCTGGTAAGATCAGCCTGTGACAAGTCTGAACAGGATCAACAAAATTATTTCCAGGCTGAATGTGAAAGACACCACAGAGTTTCATTACCAAACATCATAGATTCAGACTTCCCATGTCCTCAGTGCAGCTGACTCTGTGGTTCAAGATTCAGACTGTGGAGTCATATGTGTAGCCATATAGGAAAATTGCAATAATGCTATCATTGACAGAGATAGACTACCAATATTGTGCTAAGAAGTGCATTTGTATTTCAACATTTTACTGGACACTAGTGTGAAATGGGCCATACAGTTTGGCATACTGAAGCATTTCCTCCCTTTCTTCATGTTTTTTTCCTAGAAAGTGGTGATCTATCCTGAATGTAGTATAAATATTCACATGACACCCTTCAAACAGACTAATACAGAAACTCAGAAGAGGAGGAGGAGGACTGGGGTCTACCAACTGATTTTCTGGGATATGCCAACATGATGCTAACAGTGGATACGGCTAATAGTGGATAGCGATGCCAGGGTTCTGTTTCGAGCACAGGGTATGCCTATACTGCAATAAAAGCCCATGACATGGCCACAGATGTTCCCAGTCACCTCAGGATTCCCAGGCATGGGCAGCAAGGCTATAAAACTACAAGGTAGATGCATAGGCTTAGAATGGAGCCCAGGCTTTGAGACGCCATGAGTGGAGAGGGTATCTGAGCCTAGGCTCCAACCCAAGCCCACGCATCTACACTGCCATTTTTATCCTTGCAGCTTGAGCCCTATGAGCCTGAGCCAACAGATTAAGGGTCTAAGGGCATGTCTACACTTATGAGAAGATTGACACCCTGGAAGTCAACCTTCTAGCGTTCAATTTACCAGGTCTAGTATAGACCCCTAAATCGAAAACTGAGGACAGCCCCCTCTTGTATCCAGTACTTCTCCTTCTGCAAGGAGTAAGGTAAGCTGATGGGAGCATGTGTTCCCGTCAGCCTCCCACATTTTGCATAGCTCAAGTTGTGTGCCCTAAGCCGACCTGCCTGGTCTAGTTTAGACCAGGTCTAAGACTGTGTGTCAAGGCTCTTTTATAGTAGAGTAAACATACCTTATGAGACTAGCCTGCATGCTAACTTGGGGAAAATCATATCCTTTCCTGTTTCTCAGTTTTCCCATGTGTAAAATGGGGGTAACGATACTGCCCTCCTTCATAAAACACTTTGAGATCCAAAGACAAAGTGCTATAAGAGACCTAAGTATTAGTATAAAGAACAAAAAGGGATTTCTGTTCAATGCTCCAGATCTATGGCATAAATCCTCTCAATCAGATCTATGGCAATATATCTCTGGAGAAAATTTTTCCACAACACAAAATCTGAGTTACTTCACAAGTTCTACTATTCACATAGCTGAGCAGCAAATCTTAATATTTTACACCCTTAGGTACCCTATTGTTATTAGATCTTAAGAAAAAGTAAAGTGAAGTCTGCCTATTAAGAACTTCTATGAAAAGAGAACTCTAAATGTCAGTTAGCCGCTGAAAAATAAAATCATTCTCTCTGTAATACATACAAAAATATTTAACTATTATGGACGAAACTTTATTGTTGCCAGAGATTATGCCAGAGGTCTTGAATGAAGTAGTATGTGATACTGAAGCTTTGAAAGATATAGAAATAAAATAACACTTCAGAGGAGCAGTTAACAAACGTATAATTACAATGGAAACCCTATCAAACGTATTATAACTATACTACTTCATTATGACCATAGTATTCAGTAATGATTTTGGCCATTTTAAAATGTTTTTAACTAGAGATGCATGTGGGGAAAAAACATAGCAGGACATGCTTGATCTCTGGACAAGCTTGGGCGCATCTTGAGGATTATTCATACTAGCATAGTTCAAATCCTCCACCAAAATATTCTCAAAAACATGCCTCAGCAGAATGAAAATTCAAAATGTGACTATGGAAAATACAGCAGGCACCCCTTTCTCTCCTACAGAAACCTAATGAGAAGGAAGTTTGTACCAATTAAATGACTAAAAAACCTGTAAGACCACCAGCCAATTATGAACCTTAAAAAAATTCACAGCTATTCACCGATGTTGGGTGTTAAATCAATTCTGGAGACTTCTACCAGGCTACTCTCTCTCTATATATATATTACAGTATTCAGATTTTTTTTTTTTTAATCTGAAGGAAAAATAAACTCTGAACAATGAAAGACTTTCTTAAAGCATAAATTATACTGTTGATGATGACTTTTCACAGCTGGTTTGTGCAAAAACCTGTGAAACTGAGAGGCGATATAACACATATATTCTTTAGTCCTTTTTCCCTGTTTACAGGGCTTTCAGAGTGGAAAAAATAAATATTTCCTTTGTTTTGAGAACTCTGGCATTCAGCACTATCCTCTGAAAATCCTGGATCAAAAGGCCTCAGGGTATTAATGCAATTCACAAAGAGTAATATTACAACATAGTTTGAGCCATCTACTCTGGAAAGGAGCTTCCTTTGAATGGTACTTTTAAAAAAGAGAGGTTACTCATCTTGTGCAGTAACTGGTGTTCTTCGATATGGCTGTCCCTGTGGGCACTCCACTGTAGGTGTCTCGGTGCCCCTGTGCTTATAATGGGAACTTTTTAGCAGCAGTACTCCTCTGGGTGCTAGTGTGCATGTGCAGTGCCCCTCGCAAGGTAGCAAGCATGCCAATGCATGTCAGCCATCTACCGTCCCTCAGTTCCTTCTATAACATGGAGAGATGTCAGAACTCCGAAGCAGAAGGAAGGAGGGACAGTTGAGGAGTGCTCACAGGAACACCCATTTCGAAGAACACCAGTTACTGTACAAGGTGAGTAACCTCTTTTCTTCTTTGGAGTGTCCCTGTGGGCACTCCACTGCAGGTGACTATGAAGCAGTGACCTGAGAGTTTAGAAGGAGGAGCTTTGGCCCTGACCTGTGAACAATGGATAGGATTGCCGTTCCAAAATGAGTGTATTGTGAAGTGTAGCTGTCTATTGCATAGTGCTTTGTAAATGTGTGTGTAGAAGCCCTACAAATGTTGGTAATGGGCACATTATGCAGGAAGGCCGTAGAAGCAGCCATTGCTCTGGTGGAGTGGGCCCACAACTGATTTGGCGGTGAAACCATATTGATTGCATAACAGGTTGTTATACAATTTCTTACCCATTTAGAAAGACTCTGTTTAGAAATTGCCTGTTCTTTGGAATGATTTGAGATGGAAATAAAAGTCTTGGGAAGTGTCTAAACTGTTTTGTTCTCTCCACGTAAAAGGCGATCTCTCATTGGATGTCCAGGGAATGGAGGCGAGCCACATTGGCATCCGGATGAGACTTCTGATGGAAGAGAAGTAAGTATGAAAGTTTGTTGAAATAGAACTGTGAAACCATTTTAGCAGAAATTTCAGATGTGGTCTGAGCCCCACTTTGTCCTTGTAGAAAATAGTAAATGAAGGGTTGGTCATGAGTGCAGCTAGCTTGCTAACCCTTCTGGTTGTTGTGATGGCCAACAAGAAAGCAACTTTCATAGAAAGGTGTGACAGAGAACATGTCACTGTTGGCTTGAATGTGGAGCCAGTCAGGGTGTTAAGGACGAGGTTCAGATACCTTGGGGGTGTCCAGCCAGCCCAAAGAAGCTCCTAAGTTTCCCATTGTTTTAAAAATTGCCCCTGGGCGGGAATTCTATTTCTACATTCCACTCTTCCAATTGGGGAAGATATGTGACTTCCTCAGACCAACCACTGCTAAGACTTAAGGACAAAAGGCTATTTACATATGATTGCCCAGACATTGGAGATACCCTTGATGGCTTTCAATGTACACATTTAAAATCGTAAAGCATACCATACTCCATATGTCTAATTTTACACACAAGAATGATACATACACAAAAATAAGATAAACCTATCCAGTGGATTAGGACATGAAGATTGATAGGTTACATGAAGCATTTGTCCACAGCATCTTTGAGTTATGTATATTTGTGTCCATAAGTCCATTTCATAAAGCATGGGCGGGGGGTCCGTCACAAATGGTATGGGTGGAAACTACAGGAATGGCTGCCCCATCTGGGGTTGGCCCTAATGCTGTTGCTGCTGCAGCTGGGAAGATGGCTTCAGTGAAGCATTACATGGGGAGAATGAGATTTCCTCCTCATCTTCATTCTCATTGGAAAATGGCAGAGCTCAACTTGAGGGTGTAGCTAATCTTGTAGGCTCCTCCAAGATAGATGTTGTGTCAGTACTAAACGGTGGAGTGCTTGGTACTGAGATGACCACCAACTCTTGGTGAATGGCCAAAGGTCTCAGTGGAGGGAAGACTGGTACCAATCATGTGGACACTTGTGGCCATTGTGGTATGGAGTCATCTCATGGCTTGGATTATACCGGTACCAGAGAGATGTTGGTACATAGCCCGGGTGCTGTCTTCATCGGAGTCTGAGCCGACGGTTCAGAGCAGCCCTTAGCCATGGAGTGGTGACTGTCCCATTACCTATGCTGATGGTACAAATGATGCAGGTGCTGTCTTCTTCAGCTTTGGTGCCAAGACCGGAGGGTATACTTCTTTGGTTGACACCGCGCATCGGGTGTCCCCAATACCTATATATCCCTAGAAGCCTGCACCTTTGGTGATGATGAAGGTTTCTGCTCAGGGGATACTTTCTTAGCTTGTGATTCGGCTGTTGGAGATGACTGCTTCCTCTTGGCAGTTTTCTTAGCTGGAAGATCTCTCGGTACCGATGACTCCTGGACTAAAGCCCTGTGCAAGATGTCCAGGGTGGGGAGGCCTGGGACACCAGTTCTGATATAGGTCTTTTAGTCTCCTCCATGGTGAGGAGCTTACGTTGTAGATCCCTGGCTTTGAGGGACCTGGATGACAATTTTGTGGTGAGTGCTCTTGGCCCAACCACCTGATGCACTGGGCATGTCCAGGGCTGGACGGAGGCATGGGCAAGCCGGGCAGCTGCCCAGGGCACCAACCAATGGGAGGCACCTGATGGCAGCTGTAAGGGGCGCGCGGCGTCCCTTACAGCTGCCATCAGGCGCCGCACGCCCGGCTCCCGCAGTGCCGGCCCGCCTGCATCTCCGTGGTGCCGGCCAGCAACGCACCAGCAGCAATGGCCGGACCGGACTGGGCCGCGCTTGCGCCGTGCGCCCTAGGGGCAGGCCCCGGGCAGCGCGCCAGCAGCCGTAGCTGAGCCGCGCATGCACCACGCGCCCATTCCCAGGGTGCCGAATACCTCGGGCCGGCCCTGGGCATGTCCATTGGATATTGGGATGGACATTCTGCGAGTCAGGCATCTCTTGAATCCTGGAGAGCCTGGCATAACTACTCTGTTACTAACACAGGGGAAAAAATTGTGAAGAGGAAAAAAATAGGGAGAAAGGCACCTGAACAACTAGGGGAAACAGTAACAGTAACAACCATCTAACAACTAACTACCTAACACTATCTAGTAAAGAAATCACAGAGCGCTGCTAGGTTTCAACCAAGCCTGGATCGGTTGTGAAGGAACTGAGGGATGGTTGACTACGCACGCGCATCAGCACACACGCTATGGCACAAGAGGCACTGCACACGTGTGCCAGCACTCACGTGGGTACTGCTGCTAAGAAGTTCTGATTATAAGCACAGGGGCACCAAGACACCTACAATGGAACACCCACAGAGACATTCCTCAAAGAAGAAATTCCAGTTTGTTTAGTAACATGGTATGTATTCTGAAAGAAACTATAAATCACATATAACTAGGAAATACTATTTGTCATTTGTAGGTAATTATCTTACCCGTTCTATTTACCTCAGGAGACTGAATGTAACATTTTTTCTCCACCAAAAATAATTTACCAAAGTGTCCTTTAACCCCTGCCACAGGACCATGGTAATCAACAATCATCACTATTCAAGTTCAGGTAATGCTCTAGAAAAGGAATGCAAGGTTTTTATTTATGAAGGTTTCAAAATATGTTCAAAATAAAATTATCACCAATATTACAAAAAAGAAACATAGTTCAAAATAAATCCTGAAACTCTCATAAATAAAATAATAAAATATAAATAAATATAAAATATATTAATAAACTAATGCATACACAATACAAGAGATAAATGATTACATGTAGTTTAGTGCAACAACACATATTTCATTTCACAGGATACTTGTGGCATATGCCTGAGTACAATGCGTTAATATATTCACATATATTCTAGTTACGAGTGGAATGAGATTTTTACCTAAGCGAATATGTTTCTAGAAGAGCAGAGGAGTATTTAGAAGTCATCTCTACAGTTTATTTAAAGTTTGGCTCTATGGGGATATTACATCAGACTAGTTTGTTCATTCTAAGTACAGCCAATTAACTATATCTAAGTCAAATGCATCCACAATGCTTTGCTATGCTGACTTATCCCACAGTGATCAGGAATAGTCATCATGGATTCACAAAGGGCAAGTCCTGCCTAACCAATCTGATTAGCTTCTATGATGAGGTAACTAGCTCTGTGAATATGGGAAAGTCTGTGGTTGTGATATATCTTGACTTTAGCAAAACTTTTGATACGGTCTCCTACAATATTCTTGCCAGCAAGTTAAGGAAGTATGGATTGGATAAATGGACTGTAAGGTGAACAGAAAGCTGGCTAGATTGTCAGGCACAACAGATAGTGATCAATGACTCGATGTCAGGTTGGCGGTCAGTTTCAAGCGGAGTGCCCAAGGATCAGTTCTAGGGACGGTTTTGTTCAACATCTTTATTAATGACCTGGATGAGGGGATGGATCGCACCCTCAGCAAGTTTGCGTATGACAATAACTTAGAGGGAGAGGTAGATCTGTTGGAGGGCAGGGATAGGATCCAGAGTGACCTAGACAGATTAGAGGATTGGGCCAAAAGAAATCAGATGAGGTTCAACAAGGACAAGTGCAGAGTCCTGCACTTGGGACGGAAGAATCCAAAGCATTGTTACAGGCTGAGGACTGACTGGCTAGGTAGCAATTCAGCAGAAAAGGATCTTGGGATTACAGTGGATGAGGAGCTGGATATGAGTTAACAGTGTGCCCTTGTAGCCAAGAAGGCTAATGGCATATTAGGGTGCATTAAGAGGAGCATTGCCAGCAGATCTAGAGAAGTGATCATTCACCTTTAATCAGCACTGGTGAGGCCACATCTGGGGTATTGCATCCAATTCTGCCACACCTCCCCCCCCCCACAATATAGAAGGATGTGGATGTATTGGAAAGGGTCCAGCAGAGGGCAACCAGAATGATTAGGGGGCTGGAACACATGACCTACTAGCTGGAGTTACCCGGCGTTGCTCGGTCCCACTCCCCGCTGGCCGATTCGCTCCCCCCTTCCCCGCCAGCCCTGCTTCCTGCTGGCCGGTTCCTCCTCCTGGCCAGCCCCGCTCCCATTGGCTGCCCCCCCACCCCAATCTCCCCCGACCAGCTGTGCTTCCTGACAGCCACCCCGCCATATCCCCCGGACAGCCCAACTACCCCTCTCCCCCAGCTCTGATTCCTGCCAGCTGCCCCCTCCCAATCTCCCCCGTCAAGCCCCACTGCCCCCAACTCTCCCCCCGACCAGCAGTGCTTCCTGCTGGCCACCCCTCCCACAATCTCCATGGGACAGTGCCGCTGCCTACGTCCCCCTCCCCCGACCAGCTCTGCTTCCTGCTGGCTGCCCCTCCCCCGATCTCCCCTGGCCAGCCCCTCCCATGCCAGCTCTGCTTCCTGGCCCCCCCTTCCTCCCAGCCAGCCCCGCTCCCCTCCCAGCTGGTTCCTCCCCTCCTCCCCCGATCAAGCGTGTCCAGTTTTTTTTTTTTAGACTACCTGGTAACCGTAGCAGCGGGGGGCAGGGTGGGTGCCCGCGCCATTGTGCGCGTGGGGGTGGGGCAAGTCCCTGATGGTGTGGGGGGCCACAGGCAGCGGGCACGTGACCTAGGGTGGGCGGGGTTGCCCCTGCAGCACAGCACAGCGGGTTATTTTTTATTTTTACAGGTTGAAATCAGCCCTGATCAGATCCAAAAGTACCTTAAAACCTTCTCCTGGAGGAAAGGTTATCCCATTCAAAGTTTGGTTTTGGTTGTGGTAGCTGTTTTAGTGTCCAAGTTATTATAGCACAATCATACAAACATTCTCCTTTATATATTAAATGAGCAGAGGCTGAGGGATTTGGGCTTATTTAGTCTGCAGAAGAGAAGAGTGAGGGGAGATTTGATAGAAGCCTTCAACTTCCTGAAGGGAGGTTCCAAAGAGGATGGAGAGAGACCGTTTTCAGTAATGACGGATGGCAGAACAAGGAGCAATGGTCTCAAGTTACAGTGGGGAGGTCTAGATTGGCTATTAAGAAAAACTATTTTACTAGGAGGCTGGTGAAACACTGAAATGGGTTACCTTGGGAGGTGGTGGAATTGCCATCCCTAGAGGTTTTTAAGTCTCGGCTTGACAAAGCCCTGGCTGCAATGATTTAGTTGGGATTAGTCCTGCCGTGGGCAGGGGGCTGGACTCGATGACTTCCTGAGGTCTCTTCCAATCCTATGATTCTATGATACTGATGAGACTTAAGGACTTATTCTTTGTCCCATATATGAAATCAAAAACTTTATCTATGGAAAGGAGTATTTCTCCTCTGTGGCTGCAAGGCCTGGCTGATGATCAAGAAACATTCATCAATCTGAATGTCGGATAGTCTGGAAAGGTCTGTGATGCCAGGATCTTTAAAAACTCAGGTCTATTTGCTAAAACAAGCAAGTGAATTTTTGCTCCCCAGACAACTACAGACATTAACAGTGCTATAATTCCTCCTGTTATTCTCACAAACCCAGCTTACCTATTTCTTCCCTGGCTTATGAAATCTTTTCCCAGGCACTTGGAAAAGAAAAAGGAAAGGCTTAACTATACCCTCAAGAGCTGCAGAATGGCAGTGGACTGCATTTTGAAGCCTGAAAGGAAGATGCCGGCACTGCATGACAAAACATGATGTTACTTGTGTGAGAAGTACTGTTTTATTGTGCATGTCTACCAGAGCAAGAGAGAGAGGCAGATAGGATAAGGTGGAGAGACTCTCTCAACATTATTGACACCATTATGAAAAATGTTACGAAAAATTTCCCATGTGGTCAGGGTATAAGGGGGGTGATGCCACAACCTATGGACACATGTGCACCTCTGCAGCTGTTCTGTTGTTGGAGGGTGGTATACTGAGACAAGTCCCCAAAACATGTAGAAAGATCTAATTGAAAAAGGCTGTGAGCAAACCAGGAAGATGCGCAACCATGCCACTTACTAGGATAGTGTCAGTACAGTGGGTACAGGAGTGGAAGGGAAACATTAGCTATACGAAGTGTCAAGAAATCTGCATTGTCTTGCAACATGTGGGCCAAAACAGAAGCATGAATGGATGTCTTTGTCAGGTTCAACAATTATTTCAAAGACTGATATTATGGTGTAGTAACTATTATCCAAAATCCTCCTATTTATGTCTTTTCTCCCACAGGGGAAACTATCTTAAAGCAATACCGCTTGTTGCATATGTCAAGACCCATACATTCTCTGAGACTAAATTGAGGGTTTCTATTATAGGGTACGTCTAGACTACAGGCTTTTGTCGACAGAAGTTTTGTCGACAGATACTGTCGACAAAACTTCTGTCAACAAAGAGCGTCTACACTACATTCAGTTCTGTCGACAAAGCAAGCTGCTTTGTCGACATGGTAGTGTAGACGCAAAGGACAGTTTACATGCAATAACACCTTCTGTCGACAGAAACTCTGTCGACAGAAGGCGTTATGCCTCGTAAAATGAGGTTTACCAGCGTCGACAAAACTGCTGAGTTCTGTCGACGTTATGTCGACAGAACTCAGCGGTAGTGTAGACGCAGGTATAGTTTTGTCGACAAAAGTCCACTTTTGTTGACAAAACCCTGTAATCTAGACACACCCATAGTGATTACGTTATCAACTTTGATAGGGACCAATATTCTTTTATATTCATTTTTTTTAAGTTTTCCAAAAGAAAGCATTTTATTCTTGCTAAAGGAATTCTTTTTTCAATTATACCCATAAGTAGTTAAAAACAAAAAACATCAACAAGCCCCTAGCTATATAAGGAAGCAACTGAAGAGCATGTGTGGAGGGACTGGACATAAGCATTAAAAGCCTGTCTTAATCTCAGCGCTTAGGAAATAAAGAAGTGAATCCATTACTTGAACAATCATAGTTGTGAACTATGGATAATGTGAATGTTCACTTTATGCAGTGCCTTATATAGATCTAAGCTAGGATTAGAGAAAATTGGATGAATGTCAGTCAAAAGAAAACTGAAGGTATATCTACATTATGGAAACTACATTGGCATTTTTTGTCAGCATACCTATGCCAGCATAGCCCCCTAGTGTAACTGCAGCCTCCGCTAACACAAGGGATTTTTCTTTTGGTATAGGAACACCACCTCTCTGAGGCTATGTCTAGACTGCAGGCTTCTTTCGGAAGAAGCTTTTCCAGAAGAGATCTTCTGAAAAAAAATTCCAAAAAAGAGCATCCACACTGCCAAAGTGCATCAAAAAAGCGATCTGCTTTTTCGAAAGATAGCATCCACACTGAATGGATGCTATCTCACATTTAAGCTGAGATTACTATGAATAGAGTGGCCACCAGGGCACCTGTGTTTTTTCCTCTTTCCTCTTCTTGCAAAATAACTCCCTCTTTCCTGTCCACACATGCCTTTTTCCAAAAGCGCTCTTTTGGAAAAAGATTTCTTCCTCGTAGAAAGAGGTTTACCAATGTCAGAAAAACTCCTCTGTTCTTTAGATTTTCTTTTGAAAGAACGTGATTGCAGTGTGGAAGTAATTCAAGTTTTTTCAAAAAAATGGCTGTTTTTCCAAAAAAAACTCTGTAGTGTAGACATAGCCTGAATGATACTAGTTATGTTGATGGAGGAACTCTTGTGTTAGCACAGCTGTGCCTACACTAGGGCTATGTCTATACTGCGCCCGTCTTGCGCAAAAAATATGCAAATGAGGCAAAGTGTGGAATATTGTCACCCCTCATTTGCAGAATTAATGAGGCTTTTGCGCAAGAGCCATTCTTCCTGGAAAAAAAGAGGAAGAACGGTTCTTGAGCAAGAGGGATTTTTTGCGCAAAAAGGAGCCGTCTACACAGATCCTTTTTGCACAAAAGCCTCTTGCACAAAAATGGAGCTTCATTAATTATGCAAATGAGGTGCAGCGATATTTCACGTTCTCCTCATTTGCATATGTTTTTGCGCAAGAGGCTATAGTGTAGACATAGTCTAGGGGTTATGCTGGCATAGTTACATTTATCAGTGTGTGGGTTCTTTCCACTCTAACTGATTTATCAATGCCGATATAACTTTCAAGTTAGGTTATGCTAGTAGGCTGGTGAAATTCTAGAGTAATTGATGTAGGTGATAATGGCTCCTCAGAAAGATAGTTTGATCACCTTTTGTTAGAATTTGACTATATAGAGAAATCCAGGAAAGTTAAGATTAAATTTATCATAGGCATAAATTAAAGTATATTAAATTCATTCATGGCTGCTCCTATGCACGAGTCCAAGTAGTCCACACACAGGTTTGGTATATTTTAACATAGGTGCTTTCTTTTCAAATCATTAAGCCCTCTCTTCATGATTAGAAAAGTTTCATTTTTTACCTCAGCTTTAACTAATGTATGTTAACTACCCCAAGATAAAAAATACAGTGAAGATAAGGCATTTTCATTTTGTTTTGGAGAACTAGGCAAGGTCTGCACTATGACCTCGCCTGCTGTTGACCGTGCCTTGGTAAAAGTAAAATGACTGTTCTTTACTGTACTTGGGATAGCGTGTGTATGTTAGTCGCCCTGAGATAATTAACACCTCTCTTTTAGCAATGTAGACAAGGGATTATTTAATTCATTTTAACTTTCTTGAATGAGAGTCCTTGTGTAGATCACCCTCACTCAAATTCAGTTTTCCTGTTTCATCAAGCACATCATCTGCGACAGAGCAGAGAACTGTTGCTCTTAGCTCACAGATAGGGGCTGGGCTTCAGGCACTGTGTCCCCTGGGATGACTGACCATCTCTCTCTTTGTTCTCCACAGCCAGACCAGCTGTGAATGGAGGGCGGTCACCACCTGGGACATCTTCCCGGACCCAAGGCTTCCACAGGCGCACCCATCCCATGGATGAGAAACAGAGGCAGCACCTGGCAGCACTACAAGCCCTGCACCACACCATCCATGGCTGGGTCCAGGAGAACCTGCAGCTATGGCAGGAGAGGTAGTGGGAGCTGCTTGCGCTGGGCTACTTCCTGTGCGATGATGTGCAGAGTATGCTGCCTCCTCCCACTCTAGCCTCTGCTCCATCTCCTGCTGTCGCTCCTCCTCCCACTCCCTCTCCCCCTCCCACTTCACCCTCCACACCCCAACCCCCGTGGAAGCTGAGGCCCCCACACCCATGGCAGTGGGATCCACAGAGCCCGGTGCCACTCCCAGTCCGAGACCTGAGCCTCTCCTCCCACATCCTTCCTCTTCTAGCTCCCTCTCCCCGCCACCAAAGTTCTCACCACCTGCTTTCTTCCATCCTCTCTCCTCCCCTCTCCCAGGTTCTTCCCTAGTGTCTCCCCAATTTCTTTGACCCCACAGCTATGTACAACACAGAGCATTTAGTTTTCCCCAAAGAAAGTGTATATTTTTTCATCAGAAAAGGGGAGAAGGTGGGGAAGGGAGGGGTAAGTGGAGGGACGGCAGTGAACGGTGAAGCAGAATCTTCCAGTGGGTTGGACCAGGGGAGAGTGTCGCTGGTCCCCAGGGAAGAAGCTCTCCCTCAGGGCCTCCCGGATGTGCACCGCCCCCTGATGGGCCAGCCGGATGGCATCCATGCATGGCTGCTCATAGGCCCCACCTAAGTGGTCAGCCTCTGTCCCCCCACCCCCAACCCTGGCAGGGAGGCCTCCCCCTTGTGTTTGCACACAGTGTGCAGAACACAGCATGTGGCCACCACATGTGGGATGTTGTGCTTCCTGAGGTCCAGGCGGGTGAGAAGGCATCTAAACCGCGCCTTCAAATGGCCAAAGGCACCCTCGACCACCATGCGGGCCCTACTCAGTCTGGCATTAAATGTGAGGGGTAGAAGTGGCTGGTGTAGGGCTTCATGAGCCACGGATGCAGGGGATAGGCCGCATACCCCACCAGGCAGACGGACATGTTCACATCCCCAACCCTGATGTTGCGGTCAGGGAAGAAAGTTCTGGCATGAAGCTTCTGGAACACGCTCAAGTTCCTGAAGACACGTGTCACATGCATTCCCTGACCACCCGCCATATATATCCATGAACTGGCCCCTGTGGGCAGTCACAGTCTTCAAAACCACCTAAAAGTATCCCTTGCGGTTGATGTAGCCTGATGCCTGGTGGTCTGGGGCACAGATAGGGAAGTGGGGCCCATGGATAGCTCCCCCACCCCACAGTTGGAGAAGCTCAGGGTGCCAAATCCCTCGATGACAGCGTCCACATCTGCCAGGCGGATGACTCTGCGCAGCAGGATTCTGTTGATGGCTCTGACCACCTGCAGAAGGAGACCAACAAACTGAGAATCACAGGAGTGCCAGGGCGCCTGCGAATTCCACCCTTCTCCTCTCTTAGTCCCCCTCCCTCCCACTCACCAGGAGCAACCCCCTTCAGTCACGCCCACCGATGGTAGGGCTTTGCAAGGGCAGGACAGAAAAAAACCTCCCGGGGAGGGAGCTTGCGCCACCCCTACTCCCTTTTTCGCTAGGGAAGCCCATTCAGTTCTTCCACCCCCCTTCTAGGACAGTAGCCCGAGAATGCCATACCTGCATGCCCAGGACCCTAACAGTTGATCTCCCCATGCTGAACTGGTTCCCCATGGATCGGTAGCTATCCGGCGTGAAGATCTTCCAGAGGGTGATGGCAACACGCTTCTGGAGGGGAATGGTGGGCCTCATGTGCATGCCCCATAGCCTCAGGGAAAGGGCGAGCCACTCACAGAGCTTGAGGAGGGTGCCCTTCTTCATTCTGAAGTTCTGTTAGTCTCTCCAGCACCCCAGAAAAATGTGGTCCCACCAGTCTGCACTGATGTCCAGATGCCAGATGCGGTGGGGCATGGCATCCAGGCCACGGAGGGTGGCCTCCAGCTGCAGGAGCTGCTTCCCCATATACCCGAGGAGGGTCTGCCACAAGGGCTGGGGGTTGGGTTCATGCAGAACCTGGGAGCCTGCAGAAAGTGGTGCATGACTTGCAGCAAAAGTTGCAAGAGTTGAAGACTGCCCAGAGGCAGCTCCTGCTCCATAGCAGAGAGTGCTGTGGTATCCTGAATCAGGGCAACCAGAGGAAGAAGAGAAAATGCTTTGCTGTCCCTCAGAAAGGAAGGCAAGCAAGCAGGGAAAGCTGAGAAACAGCTGTCCAGGGGATCCCTTAGCACGAGCCACAGACAGCATCAAGCAGCAGCCACACAAAGCAACTGCTGACCTGATGACCTGCCTGAACTGGTTCCGGGTGGCCTTACATGCAATTCAGCGTCCAATCAGTGTGGGCACATTATTTTGAAATAGCTAAGCACTATTTCTAAACACATTTTGTGTGTAGACGTACTATTTTGAAATAAGCTATTTCAGAAAATCTCTTCCGGAATAGCTTCTTCCAAAATAACGCTGCTGTGTAGATATAGCTATAGAGACTAACAAAAAATATTGTTGTTAGTCTCTAAGGTGCCAGTGGACTACTCATTGTTTCTGAATAAGGATTTTTTTTCTGAATTCAGGTCTTAGAGCTGAAGATCAGGAGACATAATAAATATAATAATTAGAATTTCATACATTCTTTACAGAGTTAGAGAGTGGAATGGGGTGGGAGGAAAGAGGTTGTTTTATCCATTCTGTCACAATGCTTTATGCAGGAGTAGATCCGACACAACACTTAGTAAGCTGGAGTTCTTCTATTGCCTTCAGTGAGTACTGGATCAGACCCTATATCACTAACATACTCCAATAAATGCCTTTTCCTATCATGTAATGACATAATTAATATTCAACAAGCATTATTTAGTAGTCTATTTTACTGCTCCAGTATTGTTAAGTGTGTGTTTCTCGAAACTAAACAAAACATTTTTTTCTTAGTTTCAGGCTATTGCTTGTTCTTCCATCCTTAGAAAATTTGTAATTCTCTTACTTCATTTATATAGCTTTTTATAATCCTTTAGTCTTCTTGACTCTTTTCTAGACTATATTGGTTTAGCTCTTTTAGTCTCCTTTTGTGTCTTCTTTGTTAATGCTTCTATAATTTTTGTTTCCTTTGTTTGTATTTTCTTCAGGTTTTTCCTCGGTTCTCTTTAAATTGTAAATATCAGTAATGAACACAATATTCCAGACGAGACTGCTCTTGGAATATGTACTATGTCATTACCTAATTTGACATGTGGTCCCTTACATGCATTCAAGTATTGCATTGGCACTGTTTGCAAAGGCATCACATACGGAAGCTCATATGTAATTTGCTATCTGCTGATCTTTCTCTTACTCAGTGCACTCCTTATAGTCATCTAGTCCTCATCTTGTACCTGTGCAATTTCTTCCGTGGTATATGACTTTGCATTCACACTGAATTTCACCTTGTTGAATTAAATGGGGACCACTTTGCCCATCACTCTGAAATGCAACAACCTCTGAAAGCAAGGAGACAGGCTTTAAATAGCACAGAGCAATATTATCGGATAGTTCAGGCCAAGCAGAGAAGACTGTTTTATCCATCTACAAATAAGGTGGCTTAAGTGACTTTGCCTTGAGGAGGTACACATGACAGATCCAATATATTTCAAAGGAGTTTTCAAGTCCCCTCTTCTGCAGCTACTATGGCAAAGCATATTTTAAAGCAGCTTATTGTTAGACAGACTATTGTGAAATTTAGCTGTCGCTCCTTCCCTTACAAAAAGTTAAACGATATTTTTATAGATCACGAGTGGTCAGGATCTTCGATTTACATTTTATATAAAAAATGCAATCCAATGAAATTTAACACTATGCAGTGGCATTAGATTAGTACTAAGAAAAAAACAGCACCATCTTGAAACTGATGAATTACCAGCACCACTTATTAAAACACAGATATTTTCCCTTGAGGTTTTTTTACAGTTCCAAACCTGCTTAGTTTATGAGATCTCAGAAACTAAAGTGCTAAATTGGTAGGGTTTTATACCTTCCCAGAAACAAACAGAAAATAACTATTTTCAAGCAAAATTATTTTTCTTATAGAGAAAACAACCAAACAAGATAAAATAATAATAAAAGTTCCATGAGCTCACTAAGAGTTTCTCTCTTTGATCAGTCTTTACAAATTAGAGTTGTGCAAATAAACAGAAAATAAAAGATGTTTTGTGTCAACACAAATCAACAAAATTTCAGCCAGGCCAAAACCAGTCATTTCAGGACTAATGGAAAGTTGCATGTTGTTAAAGATTTTTACCTTTAAAAATAATGCAATTAAAATACAATTCAAAATGAAAAGTTGTTTCAAATACAGAAGCTGAAACATTTCATTTTAAAAGTTTCAAACAGAACATTTTCATATTTTGTCCACACTGACTAAAACATTCAAATTCACAAAATATTTCAATTGATCTGAACTGGCATTTTTTTTGGCAAAAACGTTTAGCCCCCAAAATATCACCCAGCTCTGGTACAATGTTCTGAGAACAAAATGGTGACTGAAAGACAGATTATGGACAGGGAACAGAGTGGAAGCATGCTCCTGCTTACTTGCCTGATGCAAGGAAGGTTATTTATTTGTTTCCTATACTGAATACATTAATAGAAAGTAAACACAATTTTAAAAGCCTATGAATACTATTGATATAAAGGTATAAACCCACTGCTTTACCAATCTAGGAAGTACACCATCACTCAGGTTATAATGTGGATTGACAAGCAGCACATTGGCCTGACCGGGAGTTAGGTACAATTTTTTTTAGTCATTATTATGGACTGCCATTCAATATATTGATCAAACGACTAAATTAAAAGATCAACTAATGATCTTTATCTCAATTTTATGTCAACCGTAATCTCCCTGGAGAGTCACAGCTTATTTTCATTGTTAGGAAAGTATACCAGGGAAGGTTAAATGGTGGTGGTTAGCAACAACAATTTCCAAAGCATTCATTGATCTTGTTGATGGTCTTGCCACTTTTCATTTGTATCTCTTCTTAGCTAATCCACTACAAAACAAAAACTGAAGCCTATATCTGAGGGCTGTGTATTGCTAAAAATAAATTACTCTGGCCTGGATAAGAAAAAGATACCAGGACTGATCCTGCAAGAACTCTATGTGCATAACTGCCAGAATCGTGACATATAAACTGAAATCTAACCTCAAGAACAGAAGTCAAAGCTTGGAAGAAAAACTTTTTTCATAATTAAAATACAAATCATAAAAGAATAATGACAACACAAATGACTGCTTCTTGAGACAGGTAATTTTGGATTCCACAAAAAGAACAGCTGTCATTAACTCAATCCTAACTAGCACATAACTAACTCACTCTCTGTCTGTATATATATATATTTGTTAGTCTCTAAAGTGCCACAGTACCACTTGTTGGTTTTAAAGTTACAGACTACCTCAGCTACCCCTCTGAGATAAGAGTTGGTACAGAAAATTATTTGCCCCACAAATAACGTACTCCAGAATATAGAGTTAACTCATAATTAAATTGGAGAATTCACCACTATGATTTAATACTGACAAAAAGACCATAACAGGATTTTGAAAAGGATTAGAAGATTACAATTCATGGATAAAATGAATGTCTGAAATTAAAATAAAAAATTACTAAGGGATATACACTTCACGATTCAGATTATAAACCAACAACCAGCAACAGCCTGGAGTTTGGAAAAAAAAATACTCCTCCTATGAGTGTATCATCATAAAATAGGCTTCTGCAGAAGTATCTAATACTAAACACAAATGGAGACAGGATACCAGACTAAATGGACAATTATTTTATTTGTTCTTATATTTTTATGTAATAAAAAAACAAATTCTGCCCTCAAATGTGTATTTTGTGCTCCCTTCTGAGGGTAGAATTTGACCCTGAATCCATTCCAGATTACTTTCTAAAATAAAAATAACAGAACCATTATTATCTATTAAGCAATTTTATAACCGCAATACCAGTATTGTTCCTTGTTACATGAGATGATAAAATGTACTGTTCAAAACCATAAGTTTTACTGATAATTATTTTAAATCAGGTCATATGTGACTAAAAAATTAACCAGATCGGAAGAGGCTCTTTTTGAAAAACTTGCTTTTAAACAAACAAGGTGAAAAAAATCAATTAATGTATTTATGCAGTTAGGGTGAAAGTGAAGAGTGCCAGGCCAAGATCTAAGTAGTATGCTCCATTTAAAAGCCTCAACACAGAGTTTAGGTGAGACTTATATGGTGCATAGACCTCTGCATGGGATAAATTTCTCCTATGGGCCTGACCCTAATTTCCTTGCATTCCCAAAACTCCCAGGAGGTCCAGTTCTTACCCAGTCAAATCTCTCACTCTTTCCTATAAAATCAGGCTCACTGATTTCACAGTGCTCAAATAATAATTGGTGAAAGGGCAGATTCTCAGCTCATGTACATTGTCAGCTTCACTGATTTCATTAGAGCTATGGCAATTTACAACAACTGAGAATCTGCCCTTGGCTATTCAAGGAGTTCAGTCTCAGATTCTTCCCAGTACATTAATGAAAGTAAACGTACATACATTACCCATGCTCTGAAGAAGGAGCATGCATATCTGTAAAAGATTTGCTCCTAAATAAAAGTGTTGGAGGGGGGAGGGAATTTGTATATGATTATGAATGCTTTTTAATTAAAGGAGAATTAACTAAGCCATATTATAAAAAAAAATCTACTCTGGAAACAAAATCTTTTTTCACAAAAGTAATTTTATGAAGAGAAGAGATGTGGATATATTTAACTAATATAATTTAACTATTTCTCATTGCTTTTTTTGTTTTTTTTTGTTCATTAATTGCTCACGTGAAAGGAACTTAATACAGTCAGATTGTTCTCACTGTCATGTTTCTGGAAGTTTACAGGGAAAACTACACAATGTCAAATTCAAACAGAAAAGCAACTTAGTGGGGGAAGAACACCGCAATGTATAAATAATAAGATCGTAGAACAGTCAGAAGTATTTTGGCATGATGCAATATCAAAACTAAATCAAATTATATCAATAAAGTTAATGAAAACCATTTTGTGGTATAAAAACAGCCAAATCATGTTAATGTTAATCAATCAAAACAGCCTTATAATTAAAATGTAAAATAAACTATATCAAGGCAAATCTGTGAAGACAAAATCAAATTATCACTGATTAAAACACAGAGGAAATTAAACACAATACAATACATAAAATACTTTTCCTGACAATATGAGCAACATACCACCATGTGTAAGTTTCTAGTTCAGTGGTCCCCAAACTGTGGTGTGTGTACCTTGGGGGTTGCAGAGGAATGTCTGGGGGACCAATAGAGCTTGGGCCAACCCCCATAAGAGGAATGTGTTTTCTACGTGTTTTCTTTATGTGCTCACTGCAAGGAGTTTTCCACATGAAGTTCCAGGAACCTTTCACTGTAGTAGATGTCATGTTCCTTTTACATATTTTTTTCAATTTAGTGATAAGCTTTATTTACAGGACAGATATTTTAGATACACAACTTTTTTCTTATAAGATGGAATAAATTGTGTAACTCTTAAGATTGCAAAAAGAGGGCTAGTCTTATTCATATTTAATAAATTGTGTGGGATAAACCTTTACAATATGGTGATGATGGCAATTTTAACTCTGCTGGCCAATATATATTCATGAATTATATGTTCACGTGCTGTTTCTCAAATAATCACATAGGGTACATCTAGACAACAGGCACTATTTTGGGATATGTCTGGTATCTTGAAATACTGTTTTCCGCATCTTCATAGCACGCCTATTATTTCAAAATGCAATCGAAATAATGGGCTTGCTATTCTGATGTCCCAGCAAACCTTGTTCCCTGAGGATTAAAGGATTCATCGAAATAGACGTCTATTTTGAAATTTCTAAACAGGCTAGTTCACATTGCATAGCTTATTTCGAGCTAGTGCCACAGTGTAGATGCATCCATACTGTATCTCAAACAAGCTATCATCATATAACTTTTTCTATAGTTTAATTCACATATCTAACATCTTGAAACATTGTTTACTACTTCGTTCAAGCTGAACAAAATCTATTAAATTTCATATTCAGCCAGATTTTCAAAATAACTCAGCACCCACTATAGAAATATTAAGGATCTCAACATGAATTACCAATATTAATTAATCCATTTTATGGATATCGAGAAAAGGGCAGCTAAGGGTATTACCAAAGCAAGCAAGTGGAAGAGCCAGAAAAATGGATCCCAAATTTTTGATTCTCTACTTGTGTATATACATAAGACAACGTTTCCTTCTAGACCTTGCTTGAACACAGAACTAATATATTCTAACATTCAGTATTGTTGCTGAAATAACTGATTTGGACAGAATCTTTGCTTGCTTAATTTTTGTATTTTCTAAATAGTATGAAAAGCATGATCAAGCTCTCATACATAATTTAAGTGTACTTTTCCCCAATGTCAAATAACTGAAAATCAAAACCTTTTTATTTTAGAATACTTGCAAATTTAAATTGTAGATTTTGCTTCAGGGCCTGGAAACTGTTACAAATTCAAATTAAACTTTAATTAAATTAATTAAATAGGAGTTTTTAAAGGGTATTGCATGCATAGTTTAGAATTGTAACAATTATATAACAAGTGTGAAGTGATCAAGTGGTCTGACTTTAATAGTAACCACCACATTAAGTAGATTTCCAATTACACTATGTGTTCCAGACAGAAAACCACGATTAGTGAGCATCTGACCTACAGTCTTTCAAATTTATTGAACTGTGGGAAGCCCTGCTTTAAATATGCAAAATGCTGGTGTTATAATGAATGACGAGAGGCAACTGGATAGCCTGGGGGATTAATATGAAGTCTTTCATCTCTAGGTCAGTAATTCAACTCCAGCCCACATTAGTAATTAACAACAACAACAACAACAAAGCAAGTTAACATAGTATAGAAAGGGCTGCTTATTATTAAAGTTGCCCTACACTTCCCATTATAAAAGCCTGTTTTCAATTGAATATAACTTTGACAAACTTGAACCACTGAAGCTGAAATTATCCATCTCGTGTATCTTCCTCAGGATGAACCGTTTTGAAAATTATCAGTCAAAACAGTTCTAGCATTTCTGATAATTAGACTAGGAAATAATACAAGCAGTCCCCGAGTTACGCGGATCTGACTTATGTCGGATCCGCACTTACGAACGGGGCTTTCTCGCCCTGGAGCTCGCAGGCAGCGGGACCGCCCAGAGCACAGCGGTCCCGCCACCTCGACCTCCGGGGCGAGAAAAGCTGCTCCGGGTGCCCCTGGTCTGCTGGGGACCATCTCCAGCAGACCAGGGACACCTGGAGCAAAGCCGGGGAGGCAGAGGGGTCCCGC
The DNA here is from genome assembly GCF_049634645.1 of Pelodiscus sinensis. Classification (NCBI taxonomy): domain Eukaryota; kingdom Metazoa; phylum Chordata; order Testudines; family Trionychidae; genus Pelodiscus; species Pelodiscus sinensis. The sequence continues at coordinate 115,299,868 of NC_134713.1, forward strand.
GCCTCTGAGGCTTTGCTCTGGCAAAGTCTCAGAGGTGCGGCACCCCGCCGCTGCTGCCGCTTTGCTCCCAGTGCCTCTGGTCTGCTGGAGACGGTCCCCAGCAGACCAGAGGCACCGGGAGCAAAGCCTCAGAGGCGCGGGACCCCTCCGCCTCCCCGGCTTTGCTCCGGGTGTCCCTGGTCTGCTGGGGACCGTCTCCAGCAGACCAGGGACACCCGGAGCAAAGCCGGGGAGGTGGAGGGGTCTCGCACCTCTGAGGCTTTGCTCTGGCAAAGCCTCAGAGGCGCGGCACCCCGCTGCCGCTGCGGCTTTCCTCCCCGTGTCCCTGGTTTGCTGGGGGGGGGGGGGGGGGCGCAGCTAGTGCGCCCCCCCCCCCCCCCCCCAGCAGACCAGGTTTTTGTTGTGGACCCTGTGGTAGAGCAGCTGGGGTGCTGCCGGGTTGGTCCTGCAAGGACCTACCTGGCAGCCCAGCTGTTCTGTCCCAGGCTCGAGATTCAGCCGCTGTTGAAACTGATCAGTGGCTGATGCCAGGAAGTTGGGGGCAGAGCAATTCTGCCTCCAGCTTCCTGTAGTCATCCCCTGGTCAGTTTCAGCAGCAGCGGCTGAATCTGGAGCCAGTTCTGACTTACATACAAATTCAACTTAAGAACAAACCTATAGTCCCTATCTTGTACGTAACCTGGGGACTGCCTGTACACTGTTTTATCCAAGTAAAACATTTTCATAGCCTCTTTTAAAATACATTTTAGCATCCCCACAGCTTGGAGCATGGAATTAACTTGACAGGAGTTTGGGCTTTGTCTCAGGGATGTGACTTTTGAAATTCCTGTGAAAATACATCGGTCACAAAGTTATTTAACAGAGGTGAAGAAGAGAAGGGAACCCCTTTGTAAACCTTTTCTGGATCCATCCCCCATTTCAGTGATGATAAAACTATGAGTGGAAGATGCATTACCTTGTTCCAGATGACGTTTGCCTGGCTGATACAGTGTAGGCAACTCAGATAAATTCGGCATTCTAAGTCACAAAGGTACATGATTTCATCAGGCCTCGAAGCCTGAGATATGTTCCTATAATTGTTCTGGGTTGTGAGTGTAAATGGGTACAAAGTTGAAATCCTTCTCAAGGCATGTAAGCCACAGCAATTGTGGAGTCTGCTATGGTCCCAACAAACTCTAAGTATCAGTATTGATTTCTCTTAGTTTATTAACAACCCCAACTATGAGAATAGAAAAATAATTTAATGAATGATGTTTTCCACAAGCTGACAGAAACTGTTGTGGTCAATCCCGCATCCAGAGGTGGAAAGACAGTCATCCAGATATGTGAAGTTTTGGATTCCCATTCTTCTGAGGAAGATTGTTATTGCAGCAAAGCATTTTGCAAGGCCTCTGGAAGCTGCTGACAGACCAGATGATAGAACTCTGTGTCCTGACAGTTCCCAACCATAAACGTCAAATATTTCCAAGAAGTAACTGTCCTTCTTGATATAGCATGTACTTCTGTGAAAGTTCCCTGAACAGTTATGGGGATGGTGTTTGAAATAGGGATGTTAGCTATCAGTTAATAGAATATTCAACTAACCATAAATTCTTAGCGGTTCGACGACTATTCTATAGACCTGGGGACAGGGCCAAAAGCCAGTGCAATCCAGTCCCACTTCCAGGGAGCCCCTGCCACCCTGAGCTGCTGCCTCTGATACAGAGGCAGTAGTGGAGGGTGCCAGGCAGGAGCCTGTCTGAGAAGGCAGCCACTTTAAAAACCAGCTCTCCTCATGGACTACCTGCCTGCTGCCCCACACTGCTGCCTCTGATACAGAGGCGGAGTAGCAGCAGTCCCTGTTCGAAGCGGGTCCGAGCTCCGCATGGACAGAAGATACTAGGGTGGAGGGTAAAGGGCAGGGGAGGCTGTTCTAAAGCAGCATCTGTCTACGGTGGCCCAGGATGGCTATGGACACAGGCTGCTCCAGCAGTGGCCCATGTCCATAGGGGCTGGGACCCCCTGCGCATAGCGGCTGCTGCTGTGAAGCAGCTTCTGTACGCTCTGCCACTGTCCCAACCCCCCCGCAGACAGGAGCTGGTGCCAGAGCAGCCTCCATCTGTGGCCAGCACCAGCACCATCGCAGACAGAGGCTGCTTCACGGCAGCAGGCCCTGTCGGTGAGAGGTCCCAGTCCCCTGTGGGCAGGGGCTGCTTTGGAGCAGCCTCCCCTGCCTCCTCTTAAATATTCCTGAGGAGTGGAGTTGGAAAGATCCACACCACACTTTGGATATTACCATGGGCCTGCATGCTATGTCTGATGCATCAAGAGTCACCTTCAGTGATGTTCTTTCAACCAGCTGATGCTCAGCTACACAGACTTACTGCCCCATAAAAAATCTTACTGCCCCTATATAAAAGTATGCCCACATCTTGAATATTGTGTACAGATTGGTCTCCTCACCTCAAAAAAGATATTTTGGCATTAGAAAAGGTTCAGAAAAGAGCAACTAAAATGATTAGGAATTTGGAACGGGTCCCATATGAGGAGAGATTAAAGAGACTGGGACTTTTCAGTTTAGAAAAGAGACTAAAGGGGGATACGATAGAGGTCTATAAAATCATGAATGTTATGGAGAGGGTGAATAAAGAAAAGTTATTTACTTGTTCCCACAATACAAGAACTAGAGGACTCCAAATTAAATTAATGGGTAGCAGGTTTAAAACTAATTAAAGAAAGTTCTTCTTCACGCAGCACACAGTCAACCTGTGGAATTCCTTGCCAGAGGTGGCTGTGAAGGCTAGGAGTATAACAGAGTTTTAAAAAGATCTAGATAAATACATGGAGGTTAGGTCCATAAACGGCTATTAGCCAGGGGGTAAGGAATGGTGTCCCGGACTCTGTTTGTCAAAGGCTGGAGGAGGATGGCGGGAAGCAAATTGCTTGATCATTGTCTTTGGTCCACCCCCTCTGGGGCACCTGATTACTAGCCACTGTCGGCAGACAGGATACTGGCCTAGATGGACCTTTGGTCTGACCCAGTATGGCCATTCTTATGTTCTGATATTTATGTTTCCTTGACTCACGTGGAATTTTATCAAAACATTTTAACACATAGTCCCAACTAATAAAGTCATATTTACCCAGTACAACTTGATAGTTTGAGATCCTCATTTGCAGGCTTCTAAAGAGGACCAACATTTTGGTCCCAGATGTTTGGCTTAGATCTTTGCTATTCTTGGGGAGATCTTTCATTGGCCACTGCTACTACCAAAGAAGATGGTGTTAGGGGGCACAGAACTGTTCAAAGCCAATAGATGGCTATTGGTAGTGTTGGTACCTTGATATGAAATAGGGGCCAAAGAAGTTGGGATTTGCCAAAAGAGTTTGACCGGGTCCAACAAATCCTGTAAATTGGAAGGGCCAAACAACCTGCAGTGAGGCATGTACAATATCTAGAACTATATGCAATCTGTCATGGACTACCTTCCCTGTTCTCTCGACAGTTATAGCCACTCAGGTCAATAGCTCTTGGAAGGTCTTGTAGTCATCAGGAATAGGTGTCAAGGGACTACAACTACATTGGGGAAGAGGAAGAAATATGCCCTGGTTTCATGTGTTCTCACAGCTGCAGTTCCACATTAGCTGGGGTAATATTAATAAGAAGTTCCTCCTGCTGTTGAGGAAGAATGCCCTGCCTTGATTGTTCAAAACAGCAAGATACATGTTTCCTGGGTTGAGGAGTATTGTGAAAATTAATTCATTAGTGTTTGAGAAGCACTTAGAGGCCCATGAGGAAATTAATAATTCAATCTTCAGAGAAGAGTTTGAACAGTATTCAGTAAATAGGCATGGGGCCAAGATTCCCTCTAAGCTGCACAGCAGCACAGCCCCACAGCTGCTTAATGAGCTCCACCCAGCCAGGGGCTCAAGGCTCCACACACAGACCTGCCTGGCTGGGAAAGGGGCACTTCTTCAGTTACAGCAGCAGCTCCCTGCTGAGTACAGAGCAGTGAGTCTCTCCCAACTGGTAGGGAGGGGATGTGTTGCTCTGTCCTCAGCAGGGAGCTGCTGCTGTAGCTGAGGGAGACGTGCCCCTGCCCCAGCCAGGCAGTTCCGTGTGTGCGGAACCCTGAGCCCCCAGCTCTTTAAGCAGCTGCAGGGCCATGCTACCATGGAGATTAGAGAGAACCTTGCATGCAGCCATACCGTAAATAAGGATAAAACAAAACACTGAATAACTGTTCATTCAGTGAGCACCATCCATTCTGTGCACTGAATGAGTCAGGAGTCCAGTGGAAAAAACTTTATGAAATCATGTAATTAAAGACTGCATCATAACACATGTATTCAAGCAGCTGTATTAAGGATGCACAGACAACCTAAAGGCTAAAATTCTCCTAAAGCTCAAGTGCTTGATTTTGCAACCTTACTGTACTTTTAAAAGTTTTATGTGTGTATGTGTCCATATCAGGATTACCATATTTAGCTATTTCTATCATATGGATAGTGCTTGACCATTTTTTTTATGGATTTGCAAATTGCTAGAAAAATAATTTAATCTGCCAGGGTTTTTTTACATGGATTTGTATTATTATTAGAATAAAGTGGGATATCCAATGTTGAAAGTTTTAGTAAGGTGAGGCAGTGTTCTCAGTTCCTCAGTATATGTGAAACAGACCCAAACTGTTGAAAACACAACTGCTAACTGCTCTCCAACATACAAGTGCATTGTGAATTCTAAGAGAAAGTCACACAAGAGTGAGGAGACATGCATGGCAGATTAAATAATGGAAGATCAGTGCAATGGTGTGAGTGATCTCACTGCACCCCTGGAAATAGGAAAAGGCTTGCAACATAAACAGCACAATCAATGACAACTGGCTACATGGAACAGACTACAAAGACTGGCTAGCAAAACATGCTGATGTTTGGTATTAACACCTGTTTGGTATTAATGCTGTTATCTCTCTAGATATTATAAGTGGCTGTTGAAAGGCAGGCTATGTGGTTGGATAATGGGGCTGTGGCGGGCTTGCCTTTGTTGGGGTGCTGTGTTTTTTGCATTTCTTCTCTGTCCACTGGGCATGGTGTACATTACCACTTAAATACTAAGCAACGCTAGAATAGCTCAGATATATATGGCGAATAACAGCTGAAAATTAAGAAGGATCAGAAACAAAGATGGGCCCAAAAATTGAACCATTTATCAGAACTTCGTTTATTCTTGAGGTTTGGGAACAGGTCTCATAATAAATAGGACTGAGAACCACCTCACTACTTCTTTTATTGCCAAAACCCAACTGATTTACCTACTCCGCCCCCAACCCATTTTATCCTTTTTTAATCAGAAGGTATTTTTCTTTAATTTAATACTTTGCTTCATAAAGGATGTGAAGGCATGGTTAATTTTCTCAGGGAACAAACAGGACTTCTGCACCTTGAATGTTACAGTATAAAATAATAAATGTAACCCTTCCCCAACCCTAGGTATCTTTGATCCAGGAACCAAATAAGACATACTGGCTATAATACTAGCATACATTACCTTTTCATTGTCTTAGATGTTCACAGAAGACTTGCCTGGCTAGAGAAAGTTACTTAGGCCTCGGTGAACTTCCTGTCTGTAAAAAGATCCAGTCAATATCCACTATAGTAAAAGCCAGAGTGATAGGAATAAGACAACCAGTATAATATAGAATTGTCTCTTGGGCCACTTCTACACTGCCGATTTCTTGCGCAAGAAGCCTTTTGCGCAAGAGTTTTTGCGCAAAAACTTCTTGCGCAAGAGCAAGTCCACACCTCAAAGTGCATCGGAAAAGTGATGTGCTTTTGTGCAAGAGAGCATCCACAGTGTATGGATGCTCTTGCACAAGAAAGCTCTGATGGCCATTCACAAAATGGCCATCAGAGCACCTATGCTTTTTCCCATGGAGACTTCTTGTGCCTCTGGAGCATCCACACTTGCCTTTTTGCACAACAGCTGTAGGAGGTTTACCTACACGGGCAAAAGCCCTCTGTTCTGCCATTTTACTGCTGATTTACTTGCGCAAAAGTGCATCTGAGGTGCGGACTCTCTGCAGGTTTTTGCGCAAAAATGGCCATTTTTGCGCAAAAACCTTGCAGTGTAGAAGTAGCCTAGGTGAACAATCTGTCCAGAAAAAGGAATGCTAAAAATGGAAGTCTAGGGTAAAAGAAGACGTTTTAGAATTTGGAGGCTTGCAAAATTCTGCATCATATTAGGTGCCAACATCTGCCTAATGGAGAAGGAGGGATTCCTCCCACCAAGGACAAGGAATCGTGGATTGAACTATCTGGGTCACTGGGTCACAGATGAGAATATTAGTCTACATGCACAGGACACAGCAGACATGTACGGGCATTAGTCTAAATAAAATGATTTAAAGCTTTCATACTCACACATCAGAAAAGGTAAAAGCAACTGCAATAAAACACTGTAAAAGCAAAATTTCTGTGCCAACTCTATAACAAGGATCATGAATATACCATAAAATAATCAATAATATCTCTGAGTAGGTAAAAAATGGGCTATTACAAGCCATTTATAAGACAGACCAGAGTTCTTTCAATATTCTACTCATCATGGGTCAGTATAGCCCTGAGTGAGTCAAAGAATTAGCACTTAAAGATGCTCAGGAATATTCAGTTAGAATATACCTTGAACAGAGAATATTTGGTAACAGCAAAACTCAAATTTCTTCTTTATTTCTTTAACTGGTTTTTACTAACTTTTCCAAGTTTAAATTTGTACCAAGATCAACCTGAATCCCACTATCAGTTTTCCAGCTTCTAAGATTAATTTTTGGTGAAATCACACAATGTCATGAATGCTGAGACTATATGAAAGTCTGTGGTCAGAATAATGTACTGACAGAATTAAATGAGACAGTTTTTGGTGCTATTTATGCTCATTAAAACGGAAGGTGACAGTTACAGAAAATATGCATCGTTCCTCCTTTGCTTTTACTTTAATTTCAGAAAGCTCAAGATCATGCATCAAGATTGCTAGAAAGGATCAGTTCCTTGCTGAAAGTACTGAAGAGGTGCTTCATAGTCATAGTTCAGAAAGTAATCCCTGTAACTACAGAAGAGCTTTAACACAACAAAAAATTAAATAATATTCAGTGGAAAAATAATATCTATTTTGGGGATCCCACTGTTTCTCTTTCTCTCCATCCCTTCCTGCGCCACATCTTCCAGCAAATAGCAGCTTAAGCTAAAAAGGCACTGAAAGGTTGCCCTGTCCTAATATAATACTAAGAGCTAAATAGACTAGTTAAAAATTTGGATATTTTCAAACATATAGGATATGCGGATGACTGTTTTATTAACGCATGGGCTAGATATGTATTTTATTAACTCTGTAGATGCAATGGATAGGAGAGTTCACATAAAACTTCTCAAAGCCACCATACAAGAGTTTAGGTCAGCGATGGGCCACCACAAATACTGAGTGAGCTGCAACGAGTGGCCCTCCTTCATCTCAGTGGGCTGCAGCAGCCTGAGGCCCACTGAGTGTTCCACCTGCAGCCCACAGACTCCCATCTGCACCCCTACATGCCTCTTGCACACTGGGGCATTGATGCCCCACACTTCCTATCCTTCCCCCGCCCTCCCAGAACTTTCAGAGTGACACAAATCGCCTGATTAATGCTCCATTCCTGCTTCTCCTCCTCCCTCTAGAGCTTGAATGGAGGCTGCAGGTTGCCCACCACTGGTTTAGGTTAACTCAAAAAATATTTAGCTTAAAATCCTCTCTCAACCATGGCTTTAGACTTATTTTTACAGAGAGGTTTAATCCTATATTTGCAAAATCAACCAGGTAGAGGTTTGCTGTGCCTAGATACATGACATTATGTGAGCTCAGATACAGAAGGCAGACATGACACAAGAGGCTTATTTCACATACTGAATCACGAATTCTAGGCATGGCCCTGGATTCTTCTTTTGTGATGTGTTATCTCTGTGACAGCTGTACTACCAACAGCCAATTCAATCTCTTTTTGATAGTGGACATGACAAACATCAGGTTTATTGTTTCAGGTAAAAGTTAAAAAGTTAAAAAGCTCTGAAAGAGTGAACAGTTCTCTGTAGGATGTGTTAAGAGGGCATAAGTTAAATAATACATACTACTATTATTACTAATACTGTAGTAATATTTATTTCTATTCTGGTAGTACATGAGGGATACACTTGTAAACCAGCACTCCACTGTCCTGGACACTGTACAAACACAACATACAAATACAATTCTTGCTCTGAAGTAGTATAAGACAAGAGACAACAGATAGATAAAACAAACAGAGCACAGAGAAACAAGGGGTGTGTCTACACAACACCCTAAACTCAAAATAAGAGATGCAATTTGCACTATGCAAATTGCACATCTTATTTAGAATCTACTTAGAAACAGTTTATTTTGAAATCTGGTATGTCTACACAGCGCCAAATTTCGAAATAACATGCTACTTTGAGACATCCCTTAACCCTTGTGGAACAAGGGTTACAGTGATGCTGAAATAGTACACCTGTTATTTCGGACCATATTTCAAAATAACAGGGGCTGGTGAAGACATGGGGTAGCTATTTTGGGATGCCTCCTGTATCCCGAAATAGCTATGCAGTGTAGACATACCCAAGGAGACAAACATTTTCCTATTTACTAAATTTATCAGTTGATTAATATCAGCGTCAAAGAAATTGGAAGGATGGATTTTCCCTGGCAGTGCCAGCTAGCCAAATGGACTGGACAAGTATGTGGAAGAGCAAAACCATTGCCTTGCCCTGTTCCCATCTCCCCCACACACATACAGATTAATTTTAAAAGGAACACATTTGCTTAAAAAACATTTAATGCAAAAATATGAAATTTGAATTGTTTACTTCCCCTTGTAAAATTGGCTAACTACTGAAAAGGGAGATATTAAGAAATCATGCTGTGAAAACTTGCCAGAAAGACCTAAGAGATATCTCTCACATCTCACCCTATGTGATAGGACATTTCCTCACCTCTCATATGCAGGTCATTGTACTTTTGGTCAACTGAAGTCTACATGATTTCACCAACGCCACAGAGGGAATCCATGTCATAAATGGGAATAGAATTTAGGACTTCCTCACTGATGGGCCTAGACTCAGATCACGTATCTTTTAAATTTTGTTAGAGCAAAGGTCAGTTCAAGGAAATATATCTAAATTTAAACGTCTTGTATTTTTATTTGTTTTGGTTCTGCATTTCCCTTTTTATGTCAGTAATTATAAAAAGTGAAAATACAGTAAAGACTCAAAATATTTTTAATTTTTTAAAAATGAGCTTGAAGGTTCTACAGGAGAGAATACTTCTTACTCAAAAGTTGCCAATTCCTTTTCTGTTTGAGGAAAAGGAAGAGAGAAAAAGTGAAAAGTAACAGACAAGCCTATAAATATATCTAAATGTCATTGGCTAAAATGCATGGGCTACTTCTCAGATTGCTAGCTTTGGTGGGTCTTTCTAGTTAGAGCTGACTGAATATTCTGCTGCTGTGTATTTAGCACACAACAAGTAGCACTGCACTGTCTTATTTTATCTCTCGCCCTATAAAGGATTTTTTTCAGTACATGCATAATTCACAATTTGTAACAATACCACAATGACAGAACATCTCTCTTTAACACACATAAAAGAAGAAAATTTTGTTGTTTTGAAACTAAGTCACGTTGGACACAGACTTTATTTTCATCACATTACTGCATCATAAGTTTCATTGACAGTAAACTCAGATACTCTTAACAGAAATAAGAAAATAAAAAATACTATACATTTTTTAAACTTTTCTCTACTATTTACTACAATTTCCATCTCAATGGAACACTACTTATTGCAAAGTCAGATGTCTGATCTTTTTAAAAAAATACAAAACACACATACTATATGAACTGTACGTATTAAGAGGAAATGTTTCTTTTAGGAAACACAAGAGCACAAAGTGGATGTTTTGGATTTTCTGAAGTACCCTTGTAATATCTGGACTCAAGAAAGAGATATAATACTTTAGAGGTAGAAACTGTGCTAATGACAGTGTAACAGTGCTGGATTTATGCACAATCTAACTACAGCAGGGCCTCGATTATGAAGGGCCTCTAAATACAAAAAAAAAATTACTAGTTTTCATTTGCATCCTCACCTATGTACTAGTATATATGCAAATAATAAACTTTATTATTTCTATTTTCGCTATCCTTTCTGTTAGGATAATACTTTTTTTTTTTTTGGTAACACTATTGGACCTCTTAAATCTGACATAGTTTAGGGCCTCAGCATGTCTTAATCCAACCCTGCAGTGTAATGTTTACTGAACCAAACCTAAGAAGAAAGTGGTTCTTTAATAGTATTTCCTCAATTATCTAAATACTAGACGATTTACCTGGTGTTTCTCAGGTCTTTCAGTGCAAGGAGCTAGAGTTGTGCAGGGGGTGCAGGAGTGGGGGTTTAGGGATGAGGAGGGGCTTAGAGGTGAAGAGAGGTTCAGGGCAGGGGGCTGTTGTGGGGTGTGTGTGCAGGAATCAGTATACGGCGGTGAGGAAGTACTTCATGGCAGGAGGTATGGGGGATGTAGGGCCTGCATGGGCTGCACTGGCTGGGCCGGACACAGTGGGAGCCATGCTGGCCTGATAGCAGCTCCCAGAGTTGGCCTCAACAGGGGCTATGCTGGCTGGGGATAGGACGGGAAACTTACTTCCACCACTGACCCGCCCTACCCCCCACTGTCCCAATGGGGTTATAGCTGTCCTGGTCCCCATTTCTATCCCCTTGCAGCTCCCCTATGGTGACTACACACATAACTGTCCTTGCTATCAGCTCCCTCCTTTTCCATAAAAGCGGCGAGGAATCCTGTGGCACCTTATAGACTAACTGAAGTGTTGGAGCATAAGCTTTCGTGGGCAAAGACCCACTTCGACAGATGCATGTCAGGAGTCAGTATACGGAGTTATGGAAAACAATTACATCTTAGCACAGGCATGTCCAAAGTCCGGCCCCCGGGCCAATTGCGGCCCGTGTTCCGGTTTAATACGGCCCCCCAGGTAATTTGGCAATATCTATCTTTTATGGCCCCCAACAAATCCATATGTATTGAGATGAATACATTGTAAAATCTCAGTTAATGTCAGTTGGTCTAAATCAGTTATAAATATATTTGGACACAACATGTATACTTGGTGTTATGTTCCTGTTCATATTTTTGGAACTTAAAAGTTGACAGACAACCTTTATTACCAATAATATGTAATGTACTTTACAATGTTCCTGACATATATGTCAGCTTCCTGGATTTTTTTTTCATCTGGCCTTCAGATATGAAAGGCAGAGTGATTTAACACCTGTTTAGATTTGTCATGCATGTGACAAAATGAAAAGTATGCCGTTTGCAATAAACTTTGCATAAAATAGTTAATTTGCGTTTAATTTTAATGGTTCAAAGAATGTCAGGCAAAATGGTCGGCCCTCACGCATGTTCACTTCATAAAATCTGGCCCTCTTTGAAAAAAGTTTGGACACCCCTGTCTTAGCACATTCTAAACCTTGCTTTAAGTTATAATAAGAGGAAGCTGCATACTAAATTTGGTGGTCCTAGTTCTTACTATTTAGGACGTGCTCTTAAACAGACAGACAGACAGACAGACAGAATCACCTCCTTGCAGGAGGAATAACAGGTAGTTCGAATTAGAGCTTTAATTCGAACTACCGGGTCCCTGCCTCATGTAGCCGCGGACAGTTAGTCCGGACTAGTGAAATTTCAAAATGGCAACCGGACGGGAAGATGCAAATAAAGCCTGGGATATTTTAATCCCGGGCTTCATTTGCAACTTTGAATGCCTACATTAGCCTCCCTAGTTCAAACTAGGGGCCTAGTATAGACATACCCTCAGGGATTAACAACTAAACTGAGGAAAGATGGGAGAAAACAGATTATGTTATATTGAAAATACCACTGAGTTCATTTTTATGTCAAATAATGAGCCAAATTTTTATCTAGTGTTAACTGCCATACAATCCACTGATTTAAACAGGGCTCTGGTGAGTTACACTAGCTGAGGATCAGGTCCAAATGCATGCCTCCCACAACTCATAACATATACTCTCTCCACTCTGTGGTATTCCCTATTGTATGTGTCATTCTCTTTTAATATTTCTATAAGAAAATAATTTGTACTGCCAGGAATTCTGTTAATCTTTTTTAAAATATGTTTATAATTACAATTAATGGAAAACACCCACACCCACAGAGAGAGAAAGTTAATTGCCCTAGCCACTCCTTTATCTCACTGAGATAAATGGAATGTACAATACAGAATTACTGGTGTTCTGTAGACAGGTTTTGATATGCTCTGACACACCTAACATGAATATTCACAGTTATTTCCCAGCATAAGCAATTGTCAACCACACAGCACAACTGTATTTGTATCAGTGAATTCTGGGAAAAATCTCATTAGATATTGTAGAACGTCTTGACTGTGGTACCAGAAGAGAGGATGTGGGTGTTTTTCATATATTGTAATGTGCTTCTGAATGTTCCCAAGCACAGAGAACAGCAGGGGTCATCCCACTAAATAGAAGAGCTTGGCTTGCACCTGTGTGCAGCGGACAAACATGTCATAATCAAAATCATCATGACTATATGGTGGGGATACAGTTGACCAGGAATTTTCAAACTGAAAATTCAATTTCTACAAAATTTGAAATTTTCCACTGTAAAATCTTAATTCTGATTACAATTTTGAATTTTCTTTCAGGAAAATAATATATTTTGTTTTGGGTTAATGTATTTCATCCAATAATTTATTTGGGGCTAATTTGATAGAATATTTTGTTTTGCTGAACTCACACAAAATGTTTTGAATCACTGTAGTAAAACCTTAAACTGCATTTTCCTATCTTCATCAGGCACCTAGAGAGAGCAATGGACAAGATCGAGGAAGAGGTAGAAGTATATCGGTGCACAGGATGAGAATTAACAACTTGAGATTCGCGGATGATATAGTTATCATCAAGGAAGATTAAGAGAAGCTAGCGAGAACAGTGCAGGTACTAAAGGAGGAAGGGAAGAGGTAAGGACTGATTATGAGTATCGATAAAATGAAGACAATGGTATTTGGAGATAAGGAAATAGGAAGGAAAATCAGTGTATATGGGATCGAACTAGAGAACAAAAAGAAGTTCACGTCTTTGAAGAGCAACATGACATATGATCTAGACTGTAAGAAGGAAATAGTGACTAGAATACCAAAAGCAAGAGTGAGTTTGAAGGCAATGGATAGGATCAGGAAAAGTAAAGTGATTAGTTGAAGAATGAAGCTGAGCATCTTGAAAATGTGTGTACACAGCAGCATGTTGTATGGATGTGTGACATGGGTGATAACAAAAGATTAGAAAAGAAGGATATTGGCGTTTGAGAGGAGTTGTGATAGAAAGATCCTGAGAATAGGATGGATGCAGAAGGTCACCAACAAGGAATTATATAGGAAGATACTGCTGAAAGAGAACCTACTGCATAAGATTATACAACATAAGTTACAGTTATTTGGGCACATCTGCAGAACGAACGACGAGCAAAAACTTAAGACCCTGGTATTCGGCATAATGGATGGTCCGAATAGGAGAGGCAGACCCCACAGAGAATGGGTAGATGATATAGTAGATTGGTAGGAAGCTAGTCTACAGACACTAAGCCACTCTGTACTGGACAGGGAAAGATGGAAGGATATAGTGAGGGAGGCATTGGACACCAACGGACGTTGAGCCCGTGGTTGTTGATGATGATGATATTGCCTTATGGGTGCTGTAGTTCAGGCCCCCAATTCTCTTCTACAGACTAACTGGAGCTCTATGTTTCTCATAAGTTTCTGACAAAGCAATGTGTGGTATGTCAGGGGAATCATGACTCTAGATGCATTATGAGAGACGAAGCCTCATCACAGAGAGCTACCCATGGGGAGGAGAGCGCAAGTCTCTTAAATTAACTTCCAAGAGGCAATGTACCATAATGGGAAAACATAGTGTATATTGAATGGACTCAAATCAAGCATTTCATGTCAATCTAATAAACCAGAATGAAACAATTATATTTTGGGAATCTTAAAATTGATTGTAATGATTAATTCCAAAGCAATGATTTTAAAATATAAACCAAGACTGTGCTGGTTGCTAAATTGAGGGGGGAAAGCCATAGGCGTAATTATTGTATTAGGAAAAATAATAATTGTCACCTATTGTGTCTTCCTCTTGAATGAACTGCTCTTTTTTAAAAATTGCTCTCCACAGCTGAAAGGAATTGAAGAATGTGATGCAAATATTGTGGGTGACAGCAGTACTAAGAATAGCTTCAGTAACGATCTAAGTAGTGAATATGACATTGAATAACTGGTACATCTGGAATACTGTGAGCTATACAATATGTATGGTTTTACGAAATGTGCTTGAAGAACGACTGAAACAAACACAAAGCATGTTAGGTTTAAATGAAAACCCACTTGCACTTGTTGATGACAACAGTCCTAAACTCTGATCATTTTTATCAGATGTGTGAAACATTCACTATTCATGTTGGTATGTTCAAGTTATTTACTATACTGCAATGAACTATCAAGCCTTTGAGCTGTAAAATTCATCTTGTTATATTGATAAACAGTAGGCCATTTGCCAATATGGGAAAATCAATGATATTTCTAAACAACATCAAGAGCCCACTGTCTCATTCTTCTCTTCCACTGACCATATTATTACAAAATCAAGACTAAAAACAGCTGGCAAATTGATAGCAACTAAATACAGTGCAGCTAGAGTTATCACCTTGCATATATAATTTCATTACATTGGTCAGTAAACATTCAGAAAACAGTAAACAATTCTGAAAGTATTGACCCAGTACAGTGAAAACATGTTCAATACTGTATCTACTGAATTCACCATATAACTTTTTTTTAACAGTGCTAAGTATTATTCAACAGTAATATGGAATTAAAATTGTGGATTTATGGGCTAGATTACTGGGGTATGCGTATTTTGAACTGCAATAAAGGAAATCTCTCTATTTGTTAAGATCAGCCTGCAATTAATTGTACAACAATGCAATATCTACAGCTATGTAATAATTACATGATATTTTTCATACACAAGAATAATAATGTTTCAACTACAGTACATAACATCCACAACTAAATCACTTGCAGGGGTGTAATGTAACAATTACTCTGCACCACCAGTATTACACTGGCAAAGAGCCAAAATGATCCATTAGTGCTGTCCAGAATAAGGGGAAGAGGATGAGTTGTACTAGGGTGTGTCTAGACTACATGCCTCCTTCGACAGAGGCATGTAGATTAGCCAGATCGGAAGAGGGAAATGAAGCCGCGATTAAAATAATCGCGGCTTCATTTAAATTTAAATGGCTGCCCCGATCTGCCGATCAGCTGTTTGTCGGCAGATCGGGGCAGTCTGGACGCGATGCGCCGACAAAGAAGCCTTTCTTCATCGGCACAGGTAAACCTGGCTATTATGAGCATTTGAATAGTCTGTCATGTACAACAGGCAACTTTAATGACAATTCCATTATTCCAACCACATACAGGAGTTCTCACATGAGTAAACACAAGTACTATGAAAACAATATTAACTGTGCAATAAGTGCTCTATTAATGCATGTAATCCAAGTCTGACAGTGTGGACAGAGGAGGCAAGAAGGCTTTTCCAACGTAGTATCTCACAAGCAATCGCTGGGCACAATGGGAAACCTTGTGCTCACATGCTACATCCTATTTAAAATAACTGTGTATCATGCACAAAGCCTTCTAAGAGTGCTTCTTTTGTGGGGGGTGACAATGTTTCCTAGTACCCCCAATTCACAACTGTGAAGTAAAGCACCGATTCTTCCGTATGTTAGCATTATCATTTGTCAGGCTCAGAGGAGTAGCCATGTTAGTCTGTAACTAAAAAAAAAAAATCTCATAAAACAATAATGGTCCTGTGGCACGTTAGAGACTAACCACAAACATATAGATGGTATCATGAGCTTTTGTGGGCACAACCCACAAAAGCTCATGATACTATCTATATATTTTTGGTTAGTCTCTAAGGTGCTATAGGACCACTGTTGTTTTTTAATTTTTTTCATTGTCAGCGACTTCTAAAATGGTTCTGGCATTCCATCTCAAATGGATGGAACTCTCATCCCAATATACATTTTAAGCAACTGGTATGCAGTCTTAGCACATGGATCAACAGTAGCACATAAACAACTGTGAATATCTGGTCCATAGGTATTTCATCTATATTTTCCAGCAAGACACATTTTTAGATCATCACCTACACTGGTCCTACTATTTTTATTTTCCAACAACCACTTCACTCCACAATAGCTCGGTTATCACAATTTTTCATCCTCCTGAACATTACTAAACAGAGCACATAGACTTAATTTTGCCATCATATAAATCAATATGTTGTCAGACTGAAACAGGTGTGGGAGTGCCACATTCTGAAACTGAAACAAAGTTGAAGAGAACTTCAGAAAGTGTCTGCAGAAGTACAGTAACATTTCCTGTAAAGATGCACTAAAATTCCAGATACTTAGTATATAAAGCCTTTAAGACCTGGCATTCATGCTTAGAAACTCTAATGTAATTTCTATTGATTCTGCCAATAAAAATATTAATGGAATCCAAGGTTCATATTATTAATTAAATCAATAGGAACAGTAATGTTAATCCAGGCTAGCATCAGTATCAAAATCCAGTATTATTATGCAAGCCAAGACATTTTTGAAACAGGTAATAAAAAGCTTTGTTGCAAGCACTACTCATATCTAATCTGAACCACAATGATGTTTTGCTTTTGTTCTGCATTACACTTTTTTCTTCAGACAGTGGAAGGGACACCAATAAAAGCTAACCCTCAAAATTATTTGGTATGTTATGTTTTGATCTGGTAATATCTGCACAGAGGCTAACACAAGATTGGTAAAATGTGGGAACTGCCATATAACAATAGCTACCACTGAAAACTCAGTATTTGCCATTAGTAGCCAAACATGGTAAATGACACATCATGAGTATTTCCCTCTATTCATAGGAAATAACTGTCTGTTTTATATACCACTTGTGATGGGTTAGTTCACAGAGATCCTCTTGAGACTGTCACCTGATGGGGTGATTATGCCACTGAGTCCACCTTCCTGCCCTTAGGTCACCCTACCACCCTGTCCTGCTCTGGTTTCCCCCCAGCAAAGGCACAAAGTTGGGCTAATGCCCTCAGCAGATTAACACAAATGCTGATAACAGCTCAGGTCTGGGGGTGTCGTCTACAGAGTTTGTTGGAAAAGTTGAAAAGTACAGTAGTCCCAAATTGAGATGTCAATACAAGAGATTTTGGAATAAATTAACAAATTAAAAAGTAATAAGCCATAAGGATCAGATGATATTCACTTAAGAGTTCTGGAGGAACTCACATATGAAATGGCAGACCTAGCGGTTGTATGTAACCTATCATTTATATTAGCTTCTGTACCAAAGGAGTGGAATGTGATGTTAATTTTTTAAAATAGGCTCCAGAGGCAATCCTGGCAATTACACGCCACTAAGGGTACGTCTAGACTACCCGGCACAGGAAAATGAAGGGGCGATTTAAATAATCGCCGCTTCATTTAAATTTAAATGGCTGCTACGCTGAGCTGATCAGCTGTTTGTCGGCTCAGCACAGTAGTCTGGACGCTCCACGGTGGACATCAAACACATTTGTTAACTTCCCAGGTATGCCTCATACCTCAGGAGGCATACCTGGGAGGTCGACAAATGCATTTGATGTCCACCGCAGAGCGTCCAGACTACTGTGCTGAGCCGACAAACAGCTCATCAGCTCAGCGCAGCAGCCATTTAAATTTAAATGAAGTGGCGATTATTTAAATCGCTGCTTCATTTTCCTATGCCGGGTGGTCTAATCTACCTGCCTCTGTCGCGAGAGGCATGTAGTCTAGATGTACCCTCAGTCTAATTTTACCATGAGGCAAACTGGTTAAAATAACAATAAAGAACAGAATTATCAGACAGACAGATGAAAACAATATGTGGGAATTCATACCATACCACTCAAGTAGCATTCTTTGAGAGTATCAACAAGTATGTAGACAAGGGCAATCAGCTGATATACTGTGCTTAGACATGAAGAAAGCTTTTGAAAGGGTTCCACACCAAAGGTTCCTAAGCAAGTATGCAGTCATGAGAAAAAAGGGAAGGTCCTCTTATGGATCACTAACAAGACAACAGAGGGGAAACAAAGGGCAGGAATAAATGGCCAGTTTTCACAGTGGACAGAGGTAAATAGCAGGGGTCACCTAATTAAATTAATAGACAGCAGGTTAAAAACAAAACAAATTACCTCTTCCCATAACGCACAGTCAACATGTGGAACTCATTGCCAGGGGTTGTTCTGAAGACCAACACTACTACTGGGTTCAGAACAGAATTAGATAAGTTTGTGGACAGTAGGTCCCCCCCCCACAAAGTAATGGACTGGGTTCAATGCTGTTCATCTTCATTACATTATCAGAAAAAAGAGATTAATAGTGAGGAGGCAAAGTCTGCATATGATACAAAATTATACAAGACAGTTAAGTCCAAAGCAAAATGTAAAGAGTTACAAAGGGATCACACAGAATTGGCTGAGTGGACAACAAAATGAAATTCAGTGGTGATAAATTAAAAGAAATACATATTGGAAAACATAATCCTAACCACACATACAAAATGATGTGGTCTAAATTAGCTGCTACCACTCAAGAAAGATCTCTGAGTCATTGAGAACAGCTCTCTGAAAACATCCACTAAATCTGCAGCAGCAGTCAAAAATATTAACAATGTTAGGAACCACTAGGAAAGATATAGACAATAAGAAACTAAATATGACAACACTAAATAAATTCATGGTGTACCAAACCTTGAATTCTGTGTGAAGTCCTGGTCACTCCAACTCAAAAAATATGCAATAAAATTGGAAATGGTATAGAAAAAGGCAACAAAAATTATCAGGAGTATGGAACAGCTTTGATCTGAGGAGAGATTAATAAGACTTGGACTTTTCAGCTGGAAAAAAAGATGACTAAGGAGGGATATGAGAAATGTCTAATAAAATCATGACTGGTGTGGAAAAAATAAATGAGAAAGTTTTATTTACCCCTTCATAATACCCAAAAATCAGGGGTCACCTAATTAAATTAATAGACGGCAGGTTAAAAACAAAAGAAATTACTTCTTCCCATAACACACAGTCAACATGTGGAATTCATTGTCAGGGGTTGTTGAGAAGGCCAACACCACAACTGGGTTCAGAACAGAATTAGATAAGTTCATGGAAGGTAGGTCCATCAATGACTATGAGTCAAAATGTTCAGGAATGCAATCCTATGGGGTGAGTATCCCTAAGCCTCTGTCAGATACTGGGACTGAATCACAGGGAATGGATAACTTGATGTTTGCCCTGTTCCCTTTGAAACATCTGGCATTGGCCACTCTTGGAAGCCAGGATATTGATCTAGATGGACCATCTGTCTGAACCAGTATGGTCATTCTTATGATAGTAAACAATTACAAAATGCCCTTTCATGGGTATCTATTCTCCTCTGCCAAAGCTAATTCTGGTTTTAATAGGACCACTCCATTCAGTCTCATTGTGTCCTTCTGTTCTTTTCTCTGGAGTCCCTCTGTAGGGTAAATTGAGGCAATCCATGGTATCTTGCTGGGAACTGACAAACTCAAACCTGAAAGTATCAGGCCAAGCTTGGGAAGTAAAACAGTTCAACAGTTACTATGACCCTGATTCCCATGGCAACTACATTCCAAAGGGTCCTCTCTCACTCTGATAAGGCCTGGCTGGTATCAGCCAGGCTGCACGGATTTCACTGTCTCTTGTGCTTTCAGATTAATGAGCTTGAATCTCAAGGACTGTGCCAGGATGGGGATGGAGTCGTCCGTCCCGCCTAGACATCACAAGTTTGGCTAACAAGCTTACAGTAATATATTCATTCTGGGGGCTGCCATCCTGTTTATGTTGGCACATTTAGCTTGTTAGGAATAATTACCTGTATTAGTGATAATATGTTTAATTGGCAATGGGCGGAGATGCTGTGTAACTGTCTCAGACCATTGGCTTATGTGCATATCTAACTTCCGCCGCTAGACCTATCAAATCACTTCTCCTCTGTCCATCTGCGACCTATATAATCTAATGTATGTTTTGGTTAAGTTAGTGCGCTCCGGGCTAACCATCTGGTCCGCACTCCACCAATGCTGTGTGAACCAATAAATCCTCTACTTGTTCTCACCAACACCCAGTGTGTCCGGAGATGTGGCCAGACAGACTAACCCCATATCATCCATTTTATTTGCCTCTCTGAAGCACAGGGCAGAGAAGGAGCAATAATATCAGCACAGTCTATGCTGGCTCATCTGATCCTGAGAAGCTGAAACACAGACATGTGGCTAGAGAGCAGTTAAGTCAATAAGCTGGCCTCGAGGCTGCGGCTGGCACCTATGTTGATTCGAACACACACAGTCCCTGGAAGGGGAATTTCCCACTGAGAAAACAATGTCCTGTACTTCCAATTTAATCATCTCAATTCTCTCTTACAAGTGTAAATTAAGTTCACAACTCCCTTGTAAGAACTGGTCTCACAAAGACAGACCAGCATCAATTGGCATTACAGATAAGAAAGAGAAATACGTGACCCCATGAGTATAAAAGATGGGCCCAGCATACACTCACTTTGAGTGTCATTCTACCCTCTACCTGCTGGTCGGGTTAGGTGTTTGACCTCCTGAGGTTCTATGGGGACGCCCACCTCGTATTTTCGTCTTTCCTAGGAATTGAGGGACCGGCCCTGGCCTGACATGCTGGAGTCGAGAGGCACAGAAGGGGGTAAAAATGGTACCTGGATGTGGTCCTCTGTCTTAAGTGTACACATAGAAAGAGTAAGCTGTTACTTGGTACCATTATTTCTATTTTTCTATCTTTATCTTCTTTGTAACCATTTTTAAGACCTATATTTTGCTAATAGTTAAGAAATAGAACAATAGCCATTGTAACCATATGATTTATAAGCTTCTTTAATAAACCTGTAACTGTTTAAGCTTTAACCTGCCTCCTTCAGTTGCTGTAACAGAACCAAGCACAATTTAAAAGAACTTCAGCCGGTCTAAAGGGACAGTTATAGGAAGAGCTTGGGCGTTTGGATCTGTGTCACTCCCAGGTGACAGGATCCACTGGGGCATCTTTCAGTCTTTCTCCAAGGCTGCCCGCTGCGAAGGAATTATGAATTCTAGCAGCTGAAATCTAAGATGTAATAAGCTCTTCCTATATAACGGGGCGTCTGTTGGCCTGCTGGCCACCCTCTGCGATGGGACCCAGGTCCTAGCAGTAAAGGCACGGACGTTAAACTTTTTCTTGGAAACATACTCACACACACTGCCCTGACCGTCGGCTGACAGGAGATTATTCCCTACACCCTCTGACACATCCTACATCTAAAACAAAGGTGGGAAATAAGTGGCCTGGACACAGTTCACCAGCATTAGTCCTTGGTGGGCTGCCAGATGGTTTGTTTACCTGAGTGTCCACAGGTACAGCCGCTTGAAGGTCCCACTGGCGGCAGTTTGCCATTCCCAGCCAACAGGAGCTGGGGAAGCAGTAGCCCAGTCTACTCTATTCCCTGCAGGTCCTATTGGCCACGAACAGTAAATTGCAGTAGTGAACTGGTGAGAGTGGTGAATGGACATACCTGTGGATGCTCAGATGAACAAAGCATCTGGCAGCCCACCAGAGGCTAACCTTGGTGGACCACATCCAGGCCACTAAGTTCACCACAATCTAGACTAAAACATTAGAAATCCTATTTGCATGGAACCTATGGTTTTCACAAATTGGTTTCCCGGTTTCTGCTGTTCAAAATTCATAAAAGGGCAGGAAAATGCCATCAGTTTAAAAGTAATAGCAAGAGGATTCTGTAACTTCATTAAACAAATGAATATAAGGGTATGTCTACAGAGCCGTTATTTCGAAATAACTTTACTAGCAACTACACAGCCAAACTGCTATTTCGAAATTAATTTGAAATACCAGAGTGCTTATTTCAAATTTGGTAAACCTCATTCCATGAGGAATAATGCCAAATTCGAAATAGCTATTTCGAAAAAAGTGCTGTGTAGATACTTATATCGAAATAGGGGGTCTCCAGCCTTCCCAGGGTGCCCTGGTGGCCACTCCAGCCTCAACCAAGAACACTACTCTCTCTCCCCTCCCCAGAGCTCTTAAAGGGGTTGAGTCTGGCCACAGTGCCTATGCCAGCTCCAAGCCTGCCAGCCCAGAGCCAGTAGTTACTGCCCCTGACTAAGTGGCCCCAAAACATGAGCCAGCAAGCCACTGGCAGCCAGCCCTCCACTGCTCCCCAGGAGCAGTCAGCCAGCTCCCAGGAGCCTGCCAGGTCCTGGAGAAGGCAGGCACCTTCCTGGTCTGGGGTGGAGATCATGGACCTTATTCAGATTTGGGGGGGATGCCCCCAACGTCCATGATCTCCGCACTAGATGGAGAAACACGGCCGTATATGGCAGGATAGCTGCCAGCCTGGCCACCAAAGGCCACATGCGAGCCGAAGAGCAGGTTTGCATGAAAATCAAGTTGGTCTGGCGAGACCTTCAACCATGAGCCCTGAGCTTCCCCTCCTCCTTCTTCCCCTTGCTTCCCTCTTCAAGCTCCCTCCTCCCAGGTTTCCAACTCCCCTCTCCCACCCTCTCTCTTCCCCTCTCCCGCCTCCTTTCCCCGGTCTCACCAGATTTTCATTCCGCCCCCCCCCCCCCCGCCCCGAGTTTTGTTAAATAAGTAGAGTTTGTGTTCATGAAAATATGTGTATTTTAGTTGACATCAGGAAGGGGGGTTAGGGAGGAGTAAGTGGAAGGACATGAGGGAGGAATGAGGCCCCAGTGGGGCAGACCAAGGAGGCTCTTAGTGCTCCTCAGGGTGGAAGCTCTCCCACAGGGCCTCCTGGATATTGACAGTCCACCGACGGACCTCCCAGATGGCAGCCTGCAGAAAGTGCAGCCAGGCTCACAGCAACGTGTCCACGAGAAGCACCAGAGTGCCCAGGGGCAGCTTTGGCTCCGTGTTGCAGAGTGCTGTGGTGTCCCAAGTAAGGGCAACCAAAGCACGCAGAGACAAAATGCTCTGCTGTCCCTCATCGAGGTAGGCAAGCAAGCAGGGAAACCTTAGAACAGGCTGTTCGGGGGGTCCCTTTAAGCACAGGTCTCAGATAGCCTCAGGCAGCAGCCACACAAGGTAACTCCTGTCCTGATGCCCTGCCAGAACCAGTTCCAGCCGGCCTTAAATGCAATTCAGTGTCCTATCAGTGTGGACGCACTATTTTGAAATAGCAAAACGCTATTTTGAAATGCATTTTGTGTGTAGGTACGTTATTTCGAATTAAGATATTTCAAAATAACTCTGTAGTGTAGACATACCCTAAGAGAAATGCAGTCTGAGTATATTTCCAATATTTAAAGAAGAGCTCTGTATAAGTTCAGAAGTTTTTCTCTCTCACCAGTAGAAGTCAGTTAAATAAAATATATTACTTCAGCCATCTTGTCTCTCTAACATAACAGAAAAGCATTATTTCCCTCTGTATGTAAAGTCTTATTCTCTTAGGCTATGTCTACATTGCAGTGCTATTTTGGGATATCCCACATCTTAACAGCAAGATATTATTTCAAAATATAATGGTCTCACTATTCCGATGCCCCTGTAGACCTCATTCCACGAGGACTAAGGGATGTTTTGGAATAGCAGGTTAATTCGAAATTTGGCGCTGCGTAGACAGCACCAAATTATGAAATAACCTATTTTGAAATTGACTCCAAAAAAGCTTTGCAATTTGTGTAGCTCAAATTGGTTGGTTTATTTCGAGCTACAGGTGCAGTGTAGATGGACCCCTAGTGATAGGACCACTCTTAGGTCTTGTTTACATAGGAGACAGCATGTACAACTTGTGTAGCTACACATCACAGTAAAAAGCAAACTGCATCCACAATGCAGTGTGTAGCTATATGTGGCAGTGAAAAGCTCTGCCAGAAGAGAGGCAACAGAACACTATTGCTGTATAGCAGTATAGCACTAAAATAGCCGTATAAATGTGGGAGGAATAGTTTGGGCATGTAGAGAGCAATAAGGGTATGATGTATCTTTACTTGCCTAAGCAATGCCTCAATCTCTACACTGCTATTTATATCCATGCTACAGGAGGTATGCAGTGTATGAACTCTAATTACTGCTAAAAATGTAGGCATAGTCTTATGAACTAGGGGTGTAAGAGACTAGTTGAGTACCCAATAAACCTAGGCTTATCGGGTAGTCGAGTCACTACTTGACTAGTCTCTTCTCCCCCCTTGCTGCCTCTGTATCACAGGCAGCAAGGTGGGGAGCAAGCGCTAGTGCCGGGGGAAGCAAGCTTAAAAGCTGGTTCCCCAAAGCACCATCTCCGCAGGAAGCAGGAGAAACAGAGGTGCAGCAAGAGGAAACGGTGAGAGGCAGGACTTAACATTCCCACCTTGCATCAGGTCTCAGACTCTGCGGCTCTGCTTTTTAAATGTAGGCTGTTACTACATTTAAAAAGCAGAGTCATAGCGAATCCCCTTATTGACTAATCGAGTAGTTGAAGCTAATCGACTACACAATTAGCTTCCTAACTGCTATTTAACAACCCTATTATGAACTATCCCCCTACTGTCATGTACACTCACTAGTCTGTTGTCAGTGGATCTGATCACTGGATCCAACATGATTCCATGTCAACTGAGTGCAGGTAGAGTCTAGTTACTATTACTAGCTCTTGATCTCCAGTGCACACTTGCATATTCAGACCTCTTTTACGGCACTCTTCTCTGGGAAACAGGGCACTATTGCTGAGCCACCCTAAACACCCAACGTGAGACTTCCCAAACCCTACCCCCTTTCCTGTCCCTTATATATACTCTCCCAACATTCTACCTCCAATCTGGACACTCTGGGCTTCTATTGTAGCCTCTCCAGGAACAATATGTCAGGAAAGCAAGCAACACAGCCTTTGCATATCAATTCTTTACCAACCGAAACTTTATTCTAAAAGCACTCTAGAATCACAGATCTGTAAAAATAACAGAAGCTCTATGACACACCATTCCCTAGTCTGACCTCACCAGCTGTGAAGCATGTCAATGGCTCAAGATGAACAAAGTCTCTTCCAATCTTTCCCCTGACCTGTACTTAGCAGAAGAGTAGAAGGGACCTGTGCAGTATAAGATACATTCCTGGGACTAAGAACATGTAGGTGTCACCCTGTGTATAAATCATGGGTGGCTGGTAGAGCAGTCATGTATTTAGGTGAGAGTAAATATGCATGTTGAAGACCGTGAACAGGCCAGGTGTAGCTGTGCTGGCACCATAATAGTGTTAAAAGCACCACAAGCTAGAGCTTTAAGGGGATACTGCTGTTCAACACGCTAGACTGTATCCTAGAAAATTTCTTGGGCTGCTTTGTAGAAAGGTACTTTTCAAACAAGATCTATAATTTCCCTAATTAAGTTATGCTGATAAAATGCATGACACAGCAGAGAACTTTAACACTTTGCTGGTACAACTCCAAAGATGGGATAAGCCTTTCTTCCTTTGACATGATCATCAACAACAACAACAACAACAAAATCACACTTTTCCTGTGTTTAGTGTGCATGGTCTTATTTTTAAAAGGGGGTAGAAAGGTAAGACTATGTTCATTTTTTTACTCAAATAAATTGCTAAACAATGCTTTAAATGCACTCCAACACCAAACACTATCATGTATTCTGTCAGGCACCTTTTGTAATCCCTATTTGTTGCACAGCA
Source organism: Pelodiscus sinensis (assembly GCF_049634645.1). NCBI lineage: Eukaryota > Metazoa > Chordata > Testudines > Trionychidae > Pelodiscus > Pelodiscus sinensis. The sequence goes on from NC_134713.1 coordinate 115,325,798, forward strand.
TTTACAGAATAAAAGCCTTCCGAGTTGAACAGCTGGTTCTACATCCATAGTTTCCCCCACCCCTCCCAATGCCCTACATGACCAGGCTAGCATGAAGATTTCTGAAGTACAGAATATCGATTAGAAGCATACTATGGATTGCTTGCACAGCAAGTTAAATTATTATATACAATATATATTTAATTTCCCACATATAACAATAAACATGATTAATTCTTCAATTTCAGAGCATCATTTTGGTAATTAAGAAAATAAATACTCTTTCCATATATAGCAAACTTATTTTTTTAAGGAAATTTCTGTACTGCATTAGCTGATGTGTGACAGATAAATAACTACCCTTTTCTCTGCAGGTCCCTTCTTCTTTTTTTGTAGAACCTGCCATTCATTTTCACACCTGACAATATAAACCCCAGGACGTGGTTGTTGAGAAGAGGATTATCTTTCAGATCAATGCTGAAATTGATTCCAAACTACACTATTTATCAGCCTAGAGCTAAAGCACTAGGAGTCAGGAAATATTTCCTCTTTTTCAAATCCATTCTTATTCCACTGATGGAAGGAACATTATACTCCAGTCTACATTAATGCAGTTTTTTGTTCTTTCTCCATGTCCATGTGGAGAATCAAAGTCAAATATTGAGTGCAGTTAGTTACATTACCACATTTTCTTGAAAGACAGAATGATATATGTCACTGAAGAATCAATCTTTGTGCTGTCGCCAAGTAATTACTTAAACCTTTTAAGATAGACTCATTATGACTCATAAGGTTTCTGAATGCTTCCAATATATTTTAAAATTAAAAGTACTACATCTTAATCTTAATTTGACATAATGACTTGGAAAACATACATATTGTCTCTTTTAAAATTTAAGTTTAAGGATAAATTTAACACACCTAAAAAATGTAAAAGTGATTGCATTGGCTATATGCAGCCATGCTGTTAATTGATACTGTAAGTTAAATCAACAGAATTTCATCAATATAGCTAGGAATTTATAACAGGCCTGTCATTATCATATCTGAATATCAAACCAATTCATTCCTGAACTACTATCCAAGACCAAGGATTATTCTTATCACAACAAACTCTATGGTGGACAACTAGCTATGCTATAGCAATGCTATAGCTGGTAAAATTTTACCAGTATTTTCTCTATTGGAGATATCAAAGGTGAAAATAGACAAATAGCCTCAACAGATTCTCTTGTGAAAAAAGGCCTAATGCAATGCCCACTGGAGTCAATGGACAGTCCATTGCATTAGGCCTTTTTTCACAAGAGAATCTGTTGAGGCTATTTGTCTATTTTCACCTTTGATATCTCCAATATAGAAAACACTGGTAAAATTTTACCAGCTATAGCACACAGACTCTAAGACAACTGAAAATGTACACCAGAACATAATTTACCAACAAAATATTTATACACATTGCAGAGAAATTTAAAATAACACTGATTACATAGTCTAAATGGCAATGTTAAGATGATGATGAGAAACAGCTAGTTTGGAAAGAGCATTGGTTTCTTTTCATTTTGGTTTATCATAATAAGAAACACTGCATTGTTGTTAATCTGGGTGACTAAAACTGGACTCTAGAGAAGACTGAATAGCTATACGGGGCCACGGATGACATTAGAATTTTATCCGTTTCACAAAAGCTTTATTAAAATTACCTATTTCTGAATTATAATCATTGGGATACCTGAAAAGTATTAAAATTAGATAAGAAAGTCTAAATATTCAAAAACTACTAGTGATTTCTGGTATCAGTATTTGGATGTACCAACTGCTTTATACTTTGAGGCTACGTCTACACTGCCATGATTTTCCAAAAATGCTTTTAACGGAAAAGTTTTCCGTTAAAAGCATTTTCGGAAAAGCATGGCTATATTGGTAGGATGCTTTTCCGCAAAAGCACTTTTTGCAGAAAAGCGTCCGTGGCCAATCTAGACACGGTTTTCCGCAAAAAAGCCCCAATCGCCATTTTGCGATCGGGGCTTTTTTGCGGAAAACAGTACTGTGCTGTTTACACTGGCCCTTTTGCACAAAAGACTTCTGCCCGAACGGGAGCAGCATAGTATTTCCGAAAAAGCACTGACGATCTTACATGAGATCGTCAGTGCTTTTCCGGAAATTCAAGCAGCCAGTGTAGACAGCTGGCAAGTTTTTCCGCAAAAGCAGATGATTTTGCGGAAAAACTTGCCAGTCTAGACACAGCCTGAGAGTCAGGCCTTTTCTGGGCATAGTAAGTTGGACATCCACACACTGATGCACCCAAAACCACTTTTGTGCACTGAGGCTAGAATGTTTACCATTTATGGAGCAGTTTTCCTCTTTAAATACTTTATAAACATCTGATCATTAACCTTTACGCAAAGGTAGCTAAGTAGATATTATCCACGTTTCACAAATGGTGGGAGGAAGAAGGTTAAAGTGATTTATTGAAGAATACAAAGGTAATGAAATCAGTGTCAGCCATAACTTTACGTCTCAGGAGTTCCCAGGATCCTATGCTCAGATTTAAATATGTCGTTTCTCACACTTCATGCATGACAGACCTTTCATAGCAGTATTTTGTATTGTCATCTTTACAATGTCTTTACTTATAATAGACTAATAGCACCATGGGGCATATCTAGACTATGCCGAACAGTTGAAAGAGGATATGCAAATTCCGCAGGAATTTGCGTATCTTCTTCTGATTGCACTTTTGAAAGCAGAGCTTTAGAAAGTGAAAGTAATTAAGACGCGACTTTTTCGGCGAGCCGCTCCCTTCATTGAAAACCCGCTCTTCCTTAAAAAGGGGGGAGGGCTCACCGAAAAAGCCACGTCTTAGTTACTTTCACTTTCGAAAGCTCTGCTTTCAAAAGTGTGATCCTCTTTTGACCGTTTGGCGTAGTCTAGATACGCCCTTAAAGACTAACAAAACATGGAGATGGCATCATGAGCTTTCAAAAGCTCATGATATCATCTACATGTTTTGTTTGTCTTTAAGGTGCTATTAGTCTATTTATTGTTTTTTAAGCTTTTCCTGTTACAGACTAACTCGGCTACCCCTCTGAAGCTTTGTTTATAATATTCAGATTGAATGGCAACAATATTAGACAAAGGCAAACTGAAAAATTTGTTTTGGGAAGCTTTGTGGGTCGGGGGGTTGATTTTTTTTTTTTAATGAAACAAAGGCCCCATTTCTGAGAATTGCTTCATACTGGCAACTTCCATGGAAGTCATTGCCAGATAATTCACAGCTCCAGTTTGATCAATTTCACAGTCATGGGATTTTTAAAAGTAAATTTCACGGTTTCATATGTTTACATCTGAAATGTCATGGTACTGTAACCGTGGCAATCCTGATCCCAAAGAGGTTCGTGGGGGGATTGCAAGATTTCTATCTTTACCTCTCAGCTGCTGCTGGTGGGGCAACTGCCTTCTGAGCTACATGGCTGGAGAGCAGCAGCTGCTAGCCAGCGTGAGCAGCATCGTAGAATTGAGTGTCGTGGGGTATAAGGAGGTCGTTACTTTTGAGGGGAGCAAGGCCAGTCTTATGGGTGGATGACTGCCCAGGGCCCAAAGATCAGGGGCACTGTGGTTCCCCCCAAAACCAACTCAATACCTCTTTAACCCCTGAAAGTTCATAGGGCCAGAGTTGGGGGTGCCCCAGCCAGAAATTCCTACTATGTGTCAAGCTTTAGTTACTAGTCCCAGCAGGGCTGGGGAGGGACAAGACTTCCTCTTATCCTATAGGGGCTGTTCCTGGAACTAAGCCAGACATACCTCTGGGAACCTCCCTTGGCCGCAGAAAGGAAGGGTATGCCACCCTCAATTCTGCACTTCCTTCAGAACTGAGCTCCAAGCCAGCAGCCTCAGAGGTTCCTGCAGCCAAGGAAAGTTCCCAAAGGCGGTTCTGACCTAACCCCAGGAGTGGTCCTGGCAGTGGAAGAGGAAGTCCTATCCTTCCCCACATTGGTCAGGGCTAGCAGCTATAACCTGCTCTCTTTCTCTACACCAGTCAGATTTGATGAAGGACATCAAATTTCAAAGTCCGTGACATATCTTTCATGGCTGTGAATGTGGCAGAACCCTACAGATATATCATGATGATAACATAACATCAGTGCAAAGAGATCCTTCGAAAAATAATCTGAAAAAAAAATCAACATTTCTTTACTGTATTGAAGGTTTTCAAGATAAATCATGTCACATTCTATTTTGCATTTATAAGTTTCTTTGGGTTTTTGGGGGGAATGGGGAATTGATTTAACCTGTTGCTACCTTTTATTATATTAGCATTAATTAATTTTGGCAATAGACATTTGCAAAATTATCTGACATGGTAAATCAAATAGCATTTTAAATCTCAGATCTTTGCACCTGAGTTTAAAATATTTTTATAAGATATGGTTTAAAAAATGTGCAGGGAGCCTAGCCGGGGCTGGGAATGGAGCCCGGCAGTTGGGAGGGAAACACAGGGGTAAGGTGGCCATTGTCCCTCATCCCTCTCTCAGGAGCATAGCCTTGATAGACCTCTTCTGGTCCGGCAAACTGCCTGGTGTGGGACCAGTCAGATCTTGAGGGTTCCAGACCAGCGAGGTACAACCTATAGTAACAAACCTGGGTGAAATGGTAACCACTTTATATAACAAGCTGTTTTGAATTATTAACCAATCAAAGCACTCAATGGGTGAAACATTAAAAGAAAAACATTTTAAGTCAATAAGCTGTTTTCAACTACCATCCTAGGAGAGTTACTGATTTTTCTCTTCATATTTTTACGCTATCTTATTCAAAGAAAATCAAAGCAAAGTATGTAAAAAGTGAAAGAAGTCAAACTGCCAGGTAAAATACTACCAAGGACTTCAGCTGTCTCATTTTCCATTTTTGTTTCTCATGCTTTTTTTCTGCATGAGACAAGAGCAAGGAGGTTCCTCCATTGCTCATGAAACACCACTCTAACCAGAAGAAATACTGTCTGAAGCACATATCAATATTTAGAGAAGGAAAGCACTCAGCAGGACAGTGGATTACCAATTTTAATCATCTGTGCCTACTGTACGAGTGCTAATTTTAAATATGATCAATAGAGAATTCCCATTGACATGCACAGAGTTTTATCTTATTTTGTTTATTTTTACTTCTTCACTGAGAATTTGAGGTTTTCAGTACCCATGGAACTACGCTTACATCAACAGAAGCAATGTCATTTCTAAAAGTTTTTTGTTTTTTAACAGCACTAAAAATATTTGATAATTAGACTTGATTCTACAACATATATTTAATGGAAACAATTACAGTTAGTCTTTATATATACACATATATGGCTGTGTCTACACTGGGCCACTTATTCTGGAAAAGCAGCCACTTTTCCGGAATAAGCTGCGAGCTGTCTACACTGGCCGCTTGCTTTTCCGGAACAGCAATGATGATCTAATGTAAAATCGTCATTGTTTTTCTGGAAAAACTATGCTGCTCCCATTTGGGCAAAAGTCCTTTTCCGGAAAACTGTTCCGGAAAAGGGCCAGTGTAGACAGCACAGTAGTCTTTTCCGCAAAAAAGCCCCGATCGCGAAAATGACGATCGGGGCTTTTTTGCGGAAAAGCGCGTCTACCTTGGCACGGACGCTTTTCCGGAAAAAGTGCCAGTGTAGACGTAGCCCAAATGTTTGAAAAGTCATAATAAATTATTACCATTTCATTTCTGTGATAACGCTTTCAAATCACTTAACAACTGCTTCATAAAACCACTAAAAATGCACAATTATGTGTTAGAAAAAACCAAAACCATAAGTTTATTCTGTTATTTTTGCTTGGGAAATTATATTTTAACTATCCTAGTGCATCTTGCGAATAAGTGTAAAGAATGATTGCCAAAAAGTACTGATTAATGATGGGAAAGTAGATAAAGCTTAGTATTTTTTTATAAAGTATGTTCTTAGTAAAGAAACCTCTTGGGAAATTATTTCATTGACTGGTACAATTATTTCTAATGCACTAGACCTTTACTTTGGGCATAATATACTACTGTTGGCCACTTCAACACAGAGGCAATTGCTTTCCACAACAATTCTCAACTCATTTTTCTCTCTCTCTCTCTAATACAGATGTAGAAAGACAGAACTCAGATAACTGTCATCTTACAGCTATACATCACTTACTTCTTATGATAGCATATTAACCAAGTGATCTGAGTTGTTTGTCAAACTATTGGAACTCCAAGAATCCTTTATAGCATGGCTTTTCAGAGCTTTATAGCCTTACATTGTGGTTTTTAAATTACTTTAAAGCGTTTTGCAGGATGTAACTGAGGGCTAAACTCGACTATACTTAACTTTTACACATAAATAGTTGTAAATATTGATATTATGCTATATTTTGTGCATATTAACATGTGGAGGCTGCAAGGTCTAATGAATAGAGGCATTTTACTACAGTCAGGATATTTGGTTCTGTTCTTAGCTCTACCACTGAATTCCTATGTACCCTTAGACCAACTTCTCCATCTCTTTCTGATGCTGTTCTTTTTGTACACTTTGTCTTCTCTATTTAGACTATAAACTCTTCACCACAGTACAGACTATATTTTACTATGAGTTTGCATAGTACCTAGCTAAATGGTGCACACATTTCAGTGAGGCCTCTAAGAACTAGTGTAACGCAAAGAATAAGAATTTTCAACATATAACTTTTATTTTGACTAGCAGTTCATATGCATCCCAGTAGACGACACAGAGGATAAGGTTGAGGTCCCATGCTGGTATAGGATGTCTGACTTGTGGGAAGAGATTACTTATACCCTTGAGAAATCTCTTTGTTGTAGAATGAGCATATACACACTAGCCATCTGTCTTATGACGGAAGGTGGTGTTGCTGCACCTTTATCAAACTTGAAGATAATTCTAACCTTTTTACATCTAGGACATAATCTAGCATCAGTATGTAGGGGAGAGGATGTGTCCTGAATCACATCATAGATCTTCCATTTTTTAATATATGTGTAATCAGCTGTTACTTTTCTGCTATGTAATAGCTCCTCTTAAATCTTCTAAGCAGGACATCGCTAAGATTTAGAACCACTGAGGAACCATGCCTTGAGCTGGAGAACCTGTGGATTGGGGTGATGGATCTGACCACTGTTCTGAGAAAGATGATGAGGAAGAGGCTGAAGATTTATTGGCAGGCACATCACCAACTGAGTAAGGTATGGATATTATATCTGCTTTGGCCACATGGGAATTCTGATAATCACCCTTGCCCCCACTCTTTTATCATGAGCTGGACCTTTGATCTTAAAGGAACTGGCAGAAAGATTTAAAGACCTGTGTTCCCATGAAAGAGAAAGGCATGTTCAAGGGTATGTCTACATAGCAGCATTATTTCCTCATATTTTGAGGAGTAATGTTAGTTCGAACCAAGGGGTTTGATTTGAACTAACTCATCCTGGAGCACACTTCCTGGTTCGAATCAGCTGTTGAGCGGAATAATGCGCGGGCGAGATTATGCTAATGATTATGCATGGGATATTTAAATCCCCACTTCATTAGCAATTTCGGTTGGTTACATTTGCATCCCTAGCTCGAACTAGGGAGCAAGTGTAGATGTACCCTTTGAGACTCCCAAATGCGAAAGAAATATGCTGCAGAGAATAGAGGGTTCTATTTCCCATCCATGATCCCAAGGAAAAATTCCTGTAGTGACTTTCTGCTTCAGTGTTTTGTATTCCTGGGAGACAGGCTTCTGAGATGCTGTTGTGGTGTTGAATTCATCAATTCTAGAATTTCACTGTCTCAGTACAAGGGGAAGGTGATCTCGTTCTTTCCCGGTGATTTATGTAAAACATACTTGCTATGTTGTTTGTCATAATCTTTATGGCTACGTCTACACTGGCACCCTTTTCCGGAAATTCTTAAAACAGAACAGTTTTCCGTTATAAGTATTTTCGGAAAAAGCGCGTCTACATTGGCAGGATGCTTTTCCGGAAAAGCACTTTTTCTGGAAAAGCGTCCGTGGCCAATGTAGATGCGCTTTTCCGGAAAAAAGCCCCGATAGTCATTTTTGCGATCGGGGCTTTTTTGCGGAAGAGACTACTGTGCCGTCTACACTGGCCCTTTTCCGGAACAGTTTTTCCGAAAAAGGACTTTTCCCCGATCGGGAGCAGCACAGTTTTTCTGGAAAAAACACTGACAACTTTACAATAGATCGTCATTGCTTTTCCGGAAAAGCAAGTGGCCAGTGTAGACAGCTGGCAAGTTATTCCGGAAAAGCGGCTGCTTTTCCGGAATAAGTGGCCCAGTGTAGACACCGCCTATATGTTTGCCTCTGATCAGTGATATGAAATGTGAACAGGCATTCCTAACAGCTCTGAGCTTTATCACATTGATATGCAGTGTGGGAGACCATTGGAACCAGGGACCATTTTCCTTGAATCTTATGGTTGTCTGGATGAGCCCATCCCAAAAGAGATGTGTCTGTTATCAGAGCTGGCTGAATGAAGGAAATTCCTGCATAAATATTGTGAAGATCTTTCCGATATTCAAGAGAGCTTTTGACTGTTGAGGGCATCAATGGCAGTTTCCTTTATCTGTGTCTGCTTGATATGTACACTATTTTGAGCCATCCATGAAGATAATTCATGTGAAATCTTGCATGACATTAAAAAGGTACCTGCCACTATGTATCCCAGTAGTTGAAAGCAATTTCTGGCCAAGGTCTGGTCTGGTCTGGTCTGGATTGTCATGACTAAGTTGTTTTAGGTGTTAAACTTATGTTATGAGAGGAAATTTTGGGCTTTCTTACATTCAGGTAAGTCTCTACGAATTCTACATTATGCACTGGAGTTAGAGTCAACCTTTGAACATTTAGTTGTAGTCCCAGCTGTAGAACTAGATCCATAGTCTTTTATGTGGCTGTCAAGGAATGGTCAAAGGAATGTGCCTTGAGCATATGTAACACTGACAGGTGGAATTAAACCTGGGACATCTAGAGCTTACTGCAAGAATCCCAACAGCTTGCGCTAAAATCCAGTTGGCTCTCAGCTAAGACTGTAAAGCAAACCCATTCTCTCTCTCTCTCTCTAAGTGCAACTACATAGGACAGTACACCACTCTCAGTATGTTGGTATGTTACACAGGCAGTCATCTAAATACAGAAATACCATAATTCCAAGTTTGTGAAGATGTGCTGTCACCACACAAAGGCCCTTTGAGAAGATGATTGGACAAAGGGAAGCACTTTTATTGAAAATAATGTTGACCCAGTGTAAATATTAGAAATCTCCTCTAGGATGGTTGGATCATGATCAGTGTTTCCTATAAACTGAGCACCTGGGTAGCCACCCAGGAGAGATTCAAATGCCACCCAGTAGATTAGCAGAGTGCCCACAATCGGCAGCATGTGTTTCTACTGGTGGTGCACATCCACACATGCCTCCGTACACATTACAAAATTTATTTTGCACGTGGATGGAAAAAAATGGAGGGAACACTGATCACAGTGTGAAAATAAGCATCTTGTAGATCCAGGAACTAGCTTCCTTGGTATAGAGATGGGATTACTGCTGCCAAAATAACAATTATGAAGTTTTGTACCTTTACAAATCTATTGAGTGATCTCAGATCCAGAATGGTCTCTAACTGACATCCTTTTTTGGTATCAGGAAGCATTTTAAATAAAAACTGGTCCTATAACCCTGAGAAGAATCCTTGAAGAGGGTCAGAAAGGAAGGATGAGTAGGCGAGAAGGAGATAAAGTGGACTGAATATCCCCAGAAAGCATCTTCAGTACCTACTTTCTGTCATTATACATTTCCAGCATTACCAGAAAAACATTCAGCAGTTGTCAAAAGACACTGATGGTCAGTCAGACTGTTGCAGCAAATGTGGTAGGACTAGTATCTTGGGGCTCTGACCAGTGCATCACGACTGGACTTTAGATGTGAATGGCTGTGATGTTAAATATTGGAGGGGCAGTTGTTTTTTACTTTTGTACTGGTTTGCTCTTCTGGTGGGGTTCATAATGTCTCTGGGATGGAGTGAATTGCATAGGCTTTGTGCCATCCAGGACCTATAATAATCTATTCTTCTGTGTAGGTGTATAAATTCCCAGGGGAAAAAACATGACTAAAGCAGCAATGGGCAACCGAGACTAGAGAGCAGGCCACATAAGTGGCCCTCCTTCATGTCAGTGGACCACATTGGTGGGCAGCCTGCAGCCCTCACCTGCACACCTGTTTTCCTACTCCCCCACACACCTCCTGCATTCTGAGGGACTGGAGCCCCTCACTTCCTGCTCCCCTGCCTCCCTCCCAGCACTTTCGGAGCTTCATGAATTGGCTGATTCACACTCTGTCCCCACTCCTCCCCAGAGCTAAAATGACACGAATCAGCTGTTTGTGGCTGTTCAAACTTTGGGAGGGAAGGGGAATACTGAGGACAGAGCATGCATCAGATGATTCATTGTGCTCTGAAAGTGCTAGGAGGAAGAGGGAAGGGTAGGAAGTGTGGGGCTCCAGTGCCTCAGTGTGAGAAAGGTGCTTGGGGGAGGGCAGAAAACAGGTACACAGGCCACAGGCGGAACCCCAGTGTATGCCATGTGGCTCTCGGGCCACAGGTTGCTCACCACTCTTCTACAGTCTTTTACTCTTTGGAGGGATTTATCTGTTTTTTCTGTGAATAATTTGAATGCTTTGAATGGCAGAACCTCCACAGGAGATTAGACTGCCTTTGAGAAGGTGTAACACCTTCACATATATCATGTAAAGTTATAAATAACTTCAGTCTTGTCTTCTTTTAATTTGGAAGATTAAAGAAGTGTGCAAATATCTACTTAGCACACAATACGTAGTTATAGTAGAAAATCTTCAAAGACTTGGAGATACAGATTAATGAGATTGTCCATTCAATCATTAATATCTGAATCAGATATTTGTTTTGTAATTCATTATATATGTTGTATTCCTTAGCAAAAGTGTCTTCTAATAAAATATGTTTTGAATAGAGTCTTCCATAATAAACATATCACAGAAGAAAGCAAAGAGACTCCATAACCTACCTAGCTAATTGTGCAATGTTGTATATATAAGAAAAAAATCCTTTCAACACATGCAAGCAATCAGTTTGCAGCTGATTAAATAAGTGATTGGTTTTCCCTTAACTTACATTACCTCAAATTTTATTAAAGGTAATAAATTATCCACCTAAATTTTGCTACAGTAGCTGACTCCATAGCCTCCCTTCTGTATAAATGAATCTCACAGGTTTACTATACACAGTTTTAAACAGCATTTCCTTTCATATGTTACAAATTTGTCAGCCCCTAGTTTCATCATGAATTCTCCCTGGGTTCTTGTAATAGGGGGCACTTTACAAACAATGGACTAATGCATTTTCACTATATCCATCAGGATTTTGAATCCTTTTTTCAAGTCCTCTCTAAGACCCTGCCTGCAATTTCCTGTGGATGAGAGACCTGCTGCGCCCTCAGAGAATCCAGCAGGCCTCCATGAAGTGATAACATTCCATCCACTCAAAAGAAATTACAGGACTGCAGCCTCTTTGTCTTTCCAAATAAATAATCATAGTTTTTGCAAGTCACAGCTTTTTGTTTGTTTGTTTTTAAAACCATCTTTATTGTTTTCTCTGGACTAATTTCAAACTTTAGCTCTTTTATTTAACATTAAGTGAGTAAAACTAAACAATGTGGTCTTAAGAAAGCCTCATGATTGTTCAATAAGTCTTTATAACATTTTATTATGTTTTATTTCTTTTTTAATGCCTCCCAACATCTTATTTGCATTTTTAATTGATGTTGCACATTGTGTATGTGATGAGTTTGCTGTTATCAGGCATACTGGGGAAACAACTAGTCTCTTGGTAACTATCTTCTATTAATTCAGTATCTCTAAGGTACAAAATATGCTATTTCTCTCTAAGCAGAAATATGATAATGCCTTTTATAATGTAACTTTGTTCTGATGCACTGACATAAATACTGTGTTATAGTTTTTCTTTGATGCTCTTATCAATATAATAGAAGAATTTCTAAAGTCTGTAATAGCAATAAAAATAAATTATAATGAAGACTCTGTGAAAATACTATTCTAGCCCTCTAGATCGACATGCAAATTATCAGATTGTTGGTTTCTTTATTCCATATGCAAAGTATTAAACTAAAATAAACTGCTTTATCACATTAGAATATGCAAAGATATATGATAAAGCAATAATTTAAATAGTCTGTGGCAAGAAGAATTCTATATGAAGCACTTTCTCACTTCATGTTGTAAAATAATGAATACTTCTTATAACACTGGAAAAACCACAGCAAAGCTAGGGTTTTTCGTTATCCAGGATTATTTCTACAACATACGCAAAAAGTGTAGAAATCATTGATAGATACCAAAATGATAAACACTTTAAATTATACAAGCACTCAGATACTATGATAATGGAAGCAGAGTAAGTACTGATATAGATAAATGGTTAACAACAACAGTGAATCATTCCATATAGAGAGCTTTTTCATCCTTAAATATCAATGTATGTTGAGGGCTCATAACATGTTGAAGGAGTGTTCAGCACCTTGCAGAATCAAATTTAATGCAGGCAACAGACTATATGTTATTTTCATTTGCAACATTAAGTGGTAACTTAGCAGCACGAACCCACAAAAGAAAGAGTCATAAAACTTAAGTTCAGAGCACTAGCCACATTAGTTTGTATCTGCAAAAACAATGAGTCCTGTGGCACATTAAAGACTAACTGATTTATTTGGGGATAAGCTTTTGTGGGTCAAAACTCCTTTGTCAGATGCATGGAGAGGAAATCAGAGGATAAGATACTAACATGTCAGAAGAAGGGAGCTGCTTATCAAGTGTAGGACCAGTGTTAAAGAAGTCAGTTCAGTCAGAGTATATGTGGCTCGCTCCCAGCAGTTGATGGCTAGGTGTGAATACCAAAAGAGGGGAAATTACCTTTGTAGTGAGATAACCATAAAAACATAAGTTAAGTCGTCTTCCCAAATAGAGTTCATTAGGTAAGCTACTAAATTGTCTCTTTTTATATTTATGTATTTAAGAACACACCTTTATTTTACAGGTCACATTAGTGTTACCAATAAAATACAAAATCTGCATAATTCTTGCAGCTATGACCTTACAAACAGAGGTACTCACTAGTCTACATACACATCGTGGGCATTCAAATCCATTAGTTGGCTTTAAAAATCTCAGCTTAAATAGCCAATAGCACATTTTTTAAAACCGTAAAATACCTAGTATTCTCATCAAAATATTCTCCCTCCTATTGTTATAAATGATGAACTGCTTGGCTGCTGCCCTCCACCCCAGAGATAACTGCATTTTAGCTGTATTTCATGTTCATATTGTAGTTTAAATGTTTGAAAATCCTTTGAAATAAAAAATGCTAAGTGTAAAATATCTAACTATAATTATGATACAGGAAACCAATTTTTGTTTCATCCATATTACACATGCTCCCCTAGAGCAATGAATCTGAATAGCAAGTTTCACTCTGGATGGAATTTTTATTGCAAATTTATAAATCCCTGAGGTTTGTAATAAAAGTGCTGACACAAACTTAGCTTAAGCACCACAAATACAAGTCTGTGCTTGCTGGTTGTCAATTTTAAAAATGTATTTATTACCAGAGTTACCCCCCAAAAGTAAATTGATTCTGTATCAAAAAGAGAAAATTGTTAATGATTTGCGGATGTTATGTTTTTAAAAGTACAGAAATATAGTGTCCAACATTCATACGAAGTTATACTGTTTTAATTTCCTCACAAATATTGAAATACTTGTTGGAAATAAATGACCCAAATCAACCCACGTGCTGGCAGCAGTTTCACCAGGATAAAGATGGGCTTATTTTTGCTGTAAGAAGTAAAAGTAAAGTAACCCTGCATTCATTTTCCCATGATTAGGACACAGAAAAAACACGGGTTACTTAATTCTTAAATGTAAACGTGACTGTATTGCCTTCAACTCTGTAAGGGCACATCTATACTACTGAAGATCGATATTACTGTAGTTGATCTTCTGGAGTTCGATTTAGCTGGTATAATATAGACCCTTTAGATCAGTGTTTCTCAAAAAGGGCCACAGGCCCACTCTGAGGAAGCTGCTAATGGGCCACTCTGGTTTGTTTACTTACTGGCTCCGCAGCCACGGAGCCTCGCAACTTCAATTGGCTCAAATTAGCCACTGCTTCCCGTTGCTCCAAACAGCAAACCAGAGCCAATGGGAGCCACGAGGCTCTGTGGCTATGAAGCCAATTAGTAAACAAACTGGAGCGACCCATTAGCAGCTTTCTCAGAATAGGCCTGTGACCCACTTTGAGAAACACTGCGTTAGATCAAACTCAAAGGAAATCAAAAGTATTACATCATTTTTTTATGAATACTTAGATGTAAGGGTTACTATTGCATTTACATCATTTATATCATTGAAACATGCTATACAGCTGTTAAAAGGAAAATAAAATCAAGCTAAGCTTAATGTGTTTACTGTTAATCAAGTTAAGCTTCACGTATTTATTGATTCCAAGATGCGGGAATTATTGCTGATTACAACTGACTTTCTCATCTATGTGGGTTTTAAGAGCTTAATTCAAAATGCTCTGAAGACAATGGGTTCCTTTCAATTGGCTTCAATCACTTTTGGAGCAGGCCCTAAAAGAGTTCATATAATTAAATGACATAAAATTCCATTCTGTATTCCACAGTCCAACACAAAAACACTCTTTAGATAACCAGGCACACACAAATCTTACCCTTTCATGGGAAATTCAGAATGGGATAGGAAATATTTCTCCTAATGATTTATTGTACACATTGAGCAAGAAGGGAAACAAAGTAGGTATAGGATTTGTGATACATGGGTGTGAAGAGCACTACGAGTGCGTCTAGACTGGCAAGATTTTGCGCAAAAGCAGTCACTTTTGCGCAAAAACTTGCAGGCTGTCTACACTGGCCGCTTGAATTTGCGCAAGAGCACTGACGTTCTCATGTAAGAATTCAGTGCTTCTCGCGCAAATACTTTGACGCTCCTGCTCAGGGATAAGCCCTCTTGCGCAAGAATACTTGCGCAAGAGGGCAAGTGTAGACAGGCACCTTAATTTTTTGCGCAAGAAAGCCCGATGGCTAAAATGGTGCCTTTTTACGCAAAAGCATCCATGCCAATCTAGACACTCTTTTGCGGAAAAACTTTTCCGTTAAAAGTATTTCCGCAAAATCATGCCAGTCTAGACGCAGCCTACATCTTCATGTAACTTTCATAAACTTGGGTAATCTCGAAAACAAGACAAATGTCAAACTAGATCCTCAGCTGGTATCAATTCACATCAGCATCCTGAAATAAATGTAGCTTTGTTAATTTATAAGTGAGGATCTGGCTCTTAGCTTTTTATAAAGTGAGCTCTTTCATCAAGGTTTTTCACTTCCTTCATCTCTTCATCTCTGATAAAAATATAGTAGCACATTCTTTAGTGCCATGCCACTTTAAAATTGAAGGAAGAAGCTCTTTTGTTTTTTTTCTTTCCTTATTTAGACACAATATTTTTTCCAGAAAATAAGATACTGATCTCTCAACAGCTACATTGACAGATGCTAGTTTTAGCAACTGACACATCACAGCATTAGTGTTAGAAAACAAGTACTCTAAACTTTTTGACCACAAGTAAGATTTCTTTTTGATATTATAAACTTACAAAAGCTAAGGCAGGCTTAAAAGAAATGGATTACATTAAAAAATATATAGAGTTGCTTATTTAAAAGGCTCCAGTAAATTAATATACACCAGGGGTGGGCAAAAAGCTGCGCACAGGCCAATTGTGCTTCACAAGGATTAGACCTAGGTAGGCCGTGGGATGCTTTGTTTACCTGGGAATCCACAGGTACAGCTGCTCACAGTCCCTCTGGTTGTGGTTCACAGTTCCTCACCAATGGGAGCTTCAGGAAGTTGTATCCCAGCCCACACCACTTTCCGTGGTTTGGGAACAGCGAACCATGGACAATGTGAATACCTGCAGATGTGAAAGTAAACAAAGCATCTGGCAGTCCACCATGGGCTAACCCGGGTGAAATGCATCCAGCCCGTGGGCTGCTTATTGCTCACCCCAATAAACACTTATACTTCATCAGGGTTGGAATTGGAGAGAAACAAAGATGTTTTCTGTCTGATAGATCAAATTAATTGTAAAATGCATGTTACATGCTTTCCAGCTCCATTCTGCTAATGTTTATTCATCTTAAATCCTACCAATACTAATCTTAAACATGTCAAATACCATAAAAGGTATTTACTTAATCTAACATATCTGTTAAATTAACATTTTAACTCTAGTTTAAATGTGGAGAATATATTTATGAAAATGTGGTTAAATGTAATGACAATTTTATCTTTAATAAAAACTATTGGAGGTTGGTGTTTTAATGTAGGTAGGACCTCCGTGGTCTAGCACGCTTGGGACCTGACCGCACTCAAGCAAGGGAATTTGCTGAATCAGGGGAAGTCCCAACTGGGCTGCCAGCTCTGGCTGGACCTCTCAGACCCAAGATTACAGGAGAGAAACAGGAATAGCCTCAAAATCCCCTTGTTGCTGAGGAGTAGGAAGAGTGTAAAGCAAGGTACCCACTAAGCTCCAAGCTGCCTAATAAGCCCCACGTGGAGCTGCCGCAGCTGGGGAAGAGTCACGCTCCTCCAGCCCTAGCATCAGGCCTGAATTAAGAAAGGGGTATACAAAAACTCCTGTATTCTGGGACAGGTTTTCCTGGTGGGAGAGGGAGGAGGTAGCTCCATGTGCTGCCATTCCTCTCCCTTGGTGGAAGCCAGATCACTGTGGGCACCAGGAAGCTCTGTCCCTGTATTCCTGGCCAGTGGAAGCTGCAGGTGGGGGAAGGGGGAATGGAGAAGGGGGCATGCCTGCAGGTGAGCTTGGGGTAGCACGGAGCCACCTATTTCCAACCAGCACCAAACAGGAGATGGCCCAGGTAAGCATCCCTATCCCCTGCCCCAGCCCAGCCCAGCCCAGCCCAGCCCAGCCTTGAGCCCTCTCCACTACTCTAGATCCTTCCTACGCCCCCACACTCTGACCCCGAACCCTCTTCTTCATCCTAACTCCTGTGCTGATGCTGCACCCCCATTCCAACCTCCTGTCCTGTGCCTGTCCGTCCCTGCACTCCAATCCCTCTTGGCCCAGCCTTGAGCCCCCTCCTGAACCCCAAACACCTCATTCTCAACCCCACCCCACAGATTATTGTGTTCATCAGCCCAGTGGTGGGTAAACTACTGATGGTGGGCCCCATCCAGTCCGTCAGAGTTTATAATCCAGCTCTCGAATTTCACTGTCCTGCTCTAGTCACGGAGTGGGGTTGGGCATTTTCCCCACTCCACCGACCCAGTGCGCCCATGTGTTCTGGATCTGTATTTTGGCCATGAGGACACACATGCTACTCTGGCTGCACAACCCAAACACACCTCATGCACCATCAGAGACTGGAACAAGCAAGCCCGCATGCCTGCTACTTGTTGGTTTAGGTGATTTTTCTAGCACTCAGAAGTGATTTGACTGTGGCCTGCCATACTATTTCCATACCCAGATGTGGCCTTCAGGCCAAAAAGTTTGCCCATTCTGTATAACACATGTCATAACATTTCCCCCCAAATAATTCCTATGGTATATCTTTTAGAAAAAAAAACAATGAAAATTGTATGATAGGTTAGTGGGGCAGAAAAATACCCAGTTGAAATCAGGCCTTGATATACACACTGGGCACCTGGCCAGTCCCAAATGAAGGGTTTTTCAGGACCAGGGGAAGACCAGCCTCCCAGCCTGCTGCCCCTTCCTGCTGCCGACCTAGCTGAGGAGCCCCAGTCCCAGAGGATTCAAGGCCACCTTGGGCCACTGCTGCAGGGCAGCCCTGCTGCTGCTGGCTCGGCCTGGGATCCCCAGCCCTGGGGCTCCCTTTGCTGCCAGCCTGGCAAGAATCCCCACACCGGGGCTCCCCAGTGGCCGTTGGCCAAGGACCAGGGCCCTTCGGTCTAACAACATCCATGGTATAGCCAGAAAGTCCTGGATTTGAGAGGCTGAACCTGTACTACTATCCCATACCTGTCAACATTCTTCAAACCACAAAAATATCTGTTTCTAATTTGTATAAATAAGTATTAAATAAGCATTCCCATGCCTGCATTTAATTTTCAAGGCTTCCATCAGTTATACACTTTCCTGGTGTAACCCCAGTATTTCATTTTTTAGCTCCAATCCATAATGCCCACTCTTGCAGTTAGTTCAGATGTTCCCCATACAATGTAGCCTAATATTTAGTTGTCTACTTCACTCCAGATTTTCTGTACCTTTCCACATCCTCTCTTTCACATCACACACAACCCCAGCATTTAGTTATATGCCTTCTATCCCATAGAAGTCTTTTCCCTCTTTAGCCTGCATAGTTGGGGACTTCCTTCTGGCTTTTTGCCTAGATAAGCACTTAGCTCTTCTTCTATCTTGGCCAGTGCAAAGGGACATTGCTGGGAGCCTTCTTCTTGCCACTACTGACAGTGATAAGGAGCCATCATTGGCAGCCAGAACAGGAACTGCTCCCTAGCCTACTTCACCACAAGTGCTCATAGTCCTGCAGCCAGTGTAAAGGCAAGGAGGAACTGTCTGTTTCATATCCTGAAAAGGCAATTTGTCACTCAGCATGTTCAGTAGCTCTGGTTGGCTACTCTTTCTCTTGCTCTGCCCCAAGCGTCCTGATTTAGCCGCTGCTGAAACTGACCAGCGCTGACTACAGGAAGCCCGAGGCAGAGTTGCTCTGCCCCGGGCTTCCTGGAATCAGCTGCTGATCAGTTTCAGCAGCAGCTGACTTGGGGATGCTTGGGGTTCTTAAGTTGATTCTGTATGTAAGTCAGAACTGGCGGTCAGTTTCAGCAGCGGCTGAATCTGGACGCCAGTTCTGACTTACATACAGATTCAACTTAAGAACAAACCTACAGTCCCTTGTACGTAACCCGGGGACTGCCTGTACTCCACATAGGAAGGCACAATCAGTTCCACGCATACAAAATGGGAAGTGACTGCCTAGGAAGGAGTATTGAAGAAAGGGAACACACGCTAAATAGAGTCAACAGTGTGATACTGTTCCAAAAAAACAGCAAACATCATTCTGGGATGCATTAACAGGAAAGATGTGGAGAAATTGGAGAGGGTCCAGAGAAGAGCAACACAAATTTTAAAGATCTAGAAAACATGACCTATGAGGGAATGCTAAAGGTACTTCTACACTGCAACACCAATAACTATTGCTATTCTGAAATAACTTAGTCCACGTCTACACCGAAGGCAGTTGTATCGAAATAATGTCAAAATACTGTCAAGCTGGAGGACTTCTTACTCTGACTCCTGTAACCCTCACTGTACAAGGAGTAAAGGAAGTTGGAGGAAGAGTGCTCTAAAATAAGTGCTGTGTAGATGCTCCCTATTTCAAAATAAGCTCTCCTCTCCGCTGCCAGGCCCAGCCCTAGTCCCAGCTGCACTCCAGGCCTCGCTGCTGGCCCAGGCCATGCTTTTAGCCAATTGCTGGCCCTTGCCATGCTCCCAGCCCTGATCCAGGCCCCAGATACACTCCCAGCCTGGTCCCATCTGCACTCCCAGCTCTTGCCACCAACCCAGCTCCATTTCTGGCTGCTGCACACTCTGCCGCTGGACTCCTGGCCAGCCTCTGCTCCCTGCAGTTGCGACTGTTTACGTGAATTTTTTGCACAGTGACAACGGAAATAGAAATTTAAATAGAAAAATGTTATTGTAAAACTAATTAATTGGCAAGTGTGGTATTAGAAACGTCTCAAATTATTGTTTGAAATTGCTAGCTTTCCCAGTTTCATAGAGCTTTCAACCTGAGACTGTCTCCAACTCTGTACAATTAAAGTGAGGAAAAACCTTATAGATATCTATTGAAATGTATCCTATCCTATTCTAGGGCAAAACCCTTTCAAATGTGACCTATAAGCCACTGCTTACCAAAATTAATATGAGTTTACCTTCTCAACTTTGATGATTTACTTCTAATAATAATAAACAATTATTATTATCAATATTCTAAATGCCTTTTCTTTGCAGCCTTGTTCTACATAAATGCATAAGCAATTACACACAAAGAATTTATGCTGTTACCACTGTAAATTCAAAGCAATGTTGTGATTGCCCAAGCACAAAGGAATCAGAGAAAGTGACTTAAAGCATCCAAAGAATAGAAAAACTCTGCTAGCATTCAATATATCACTCAGTAAAATGAGAAACCAAATTCTTTCTAGAAAATACAAGGTCTACTCTCAAATTAAAGTTTTTCAATATTATTATCAAACTAGATTTACCTGGTGTTGCTCAGGTTCTTCTGTGCAGGGGGTTGGAGATCTGGGGGATGCAGGAGCCATGGCAGGGCCTTGGTGACATGGAGGACTCAAGGCAGGAGGCTGGGGGTGTGGGGAGGTGCAGGAGTCAGGGTTCAGGGGTGAGGAATGGCTCAGGGCAGGGGTGGGGAGTACAGGAGTAAAGGCAGGGGACGGAGGGCTCATGACAGGGCTGCAGGAGTCAGGGAGGGGGTTGAGAGGTGTGTAGGCCACAGGGCAAGGACTGGGGGGCTCATGGCCAGGAGTGAGGATGGCTGCCAGCTGCTCCCCCGGGCTGATACAAGATGGCGGGAGCCATGCTGCCTGCCTGCCAGCTTCTCCTCAGGGCCAGCTTGGGATGCTGGGGGCCAAGCAGCTTGTCCGTTGGCTTTTCTCCAGGGCCCAAGACCCATGGGATCTGTGGCAGCTCAGCCACCGGGCTACTCCCCAGGGCCAGCCTAGGTTGGTGGGAGCCATGCTGGCTAGCCAGTGACTGCTTTCTGGGGCTGGGATGCTTGCTGGCCACTGTAGTCATTCTGTGGTATAACTATTCCCCGTTCTTGCTGCCCTCTTGTAGTAATAACAGTCCCTGCTATCACAGCCCTCACTTTCCATTTAATGAGAAAGAACTGCATTCCATGCACATTCCATTATCCTGGCACAATCAAACCTTAACCATGCTGTAAGATATTATAAGAAGCTCCACACCAAATTTGGTGGTCCTTGCTCTTACGGTTTAGAAGTTCTTGAACAAACTGATTCTCAGACAAGCAGACAGGCACACAAACTCTCTCAAATATATAGTAGATAAAATGGATTGGAAAATCCAGAGTCAAAACAAGACTAAGTGAAGACTAAGATCAGTCATCTTCAGTTAATAAAGTGTTTTCAACATACAATGACAACATTAACAAGTGTATTTTAGAAAAGGATATACTTTGATCATGGCAATCTCCCATGTTTGTCCTTAACATTTTTAACATCAAACAAGTTTTCAAACTGTGAAATGTACTGCAGTGATTTCATCTAATATTACGCCTTCCTAAAAGATATGTGAGAAAGGGCAAACTGGTATCTGAACTCTAATCTGACAAACAAAATTGCCTAAACAAATGAACACAGCATGCTTCCATCTGGAGAACATAAGTAAAATTTCTTGACATTTCGTGTTTTTACTGATCAACCTTTCAGAAATAGCCGGTTTGTGATTTGCTCACTTTGTACTTTTTTACGTGCCCTTTGTTGCCTCAAGCCTACATTCTGCAATATTTTTATTTCTCTTTCTTGATTACCAAATAACAGTTGCTGTCACTATATATATATATATCCCAGTTTTGACCTATGAGACCAACCTGCATGCTGGCATCAGTTTCAGCTGCAGGAGACAGACAGGCAGAGAGAGAGAGAGAGAGAGAGAGAGAGAGAGAGAGACAGACAGACAGACAGACATGGACACATTTTCACCAAAATCTGAATTAGCAAATCTCATTTCAAATACGAAACAGCCTTTATATGGTAAGTTTTGGCCACTACTAAATTGGGTTAGATTAAAACAAGTAACAAGAGATGACAAGTTATTAATTAATTATAATTATAATTATATTATATTATATACTGCAAAAGCGGCGAGGAGTCTTGTGGCACCTTATAGGCTAACTGAAGTGTTGGAGCATAAGCTTTCGTGGGCAAAGACCCACTTCATCAGATGCATGTATCTGGTATCCCGGAAAAGCAACACCGTGTCCAAGGAACGCGTCTGCTTTTCTGAAATTTTTTCAAAAAAGCGGACGTGATCTTTTGCCATCCCTGTAAACCTTTTTCAATTAAGAATAAGGGATGTGTTGAAAGAGCACTTTTTTCCAAAATTTGGCACGATGTAGTCACGCCAAATTTCAGAAAAGCCTTTTTCTAAAGTAAAACGGGAAAAGATATGCAATTTGCATACCGCAAATTGCATTTCTTTTCCTATTTATCTTTGCAGTATAGACCTAGCCTTTATGTATAAATCCCATTCTACTTGCTTATTGATGGGAGGCCAGGAAGAGGGAGGGACGGGAAGAGGCATTATGGGGAGAGTTCTATCTGCATGCAGTTTCCCAGAAGGTAGAACTATCCTCAGTCCTGACAGGTGGTGCTGACTCTTGATCAGTGCTTCCTGAGAAGGTTTTCCAGGATGAGATGAGAGTTACAAAGGAAGTGGGTTGGTGGAGTGAAAGGGGAGTCTTGGGGGAAGATCCTGAAGGGATTGTACAGGGATGGGGGTAGAAGAGGAGTCCCAGGGAAATGGGGATCCAGAACTTATGGGGGTAGGAGTGTCCTTGAGAAGTGAAAGAGCACCACCAAGGCCAGGAACTGGACAGGATTGTGGTGAGAGCCACCTATACACAGATACATGAAACAAGTTATACTGTATACAGGCTCTTCTGAATCTGTGAACAGCAGCAGCAGCCAGCAGGCACGGAGCTAGGAGCCAGGCCCAACCCAGGACAGGAGTTGCCACTGAAGAGTGTGGAGTTCAGTTCCCTCCGATAATACTTTCACCAGTTTTCTGTATCTAGCATAATTTATGCAAGTGTATATGCATGAGTGTGAATCTGCAGTTTGTGAAATGTGTCAAATTATCATGCCGGGAGAATACGTTTTCTTTTTATCTGATTAAGACACAGCAGAAATATCAACAGAGGAAACTTTTCCACGGTGCACTAGAAATATGTCTGAAACTTATTGCAGAGACCTCTTCTGACCCTAGAAACACCGTATGCACAAAGAAAAGAAGCTTATTGATATCTAGTAATAAGTTTCATCCTGCCAGACCCGTTCAGTGTATCCCAGCTCACTAACTGCATAACCTGTATCTAAAAGGTATCAGGTAAGATGCCAGTAGGAAGCCAGTAGCATAATGATCCTTAATATTACTGCATAGCATATGTATTTAGAACAAATTCAAAATTACTAATATATTGCAGCAAATTATTGTATGTTTTAAAAGTGTGTCTTCCAGGCTTGGCTAAAATTACACCTCCCTAGACAAAGAAATGTGGTTTGGTCATCTGAAAGGCATTTCCAAGGTTTGTGAGGATACAATGGGAATGAAATGAATATAGAAATAAACAGGAAAATCAAACCAAAAAGAGGAGAAAATTGCAGGAGCAGATTGATTAGTATTTCAGTAAACACTAGCTGGGGAAGAAAACTGCATGAAACTTCCTTCACCATCAGATACCATGTTGCCTTCCTCACAGCTTGAATGAAATTCTCTTTAGGGGGTAATCATCAAAAGAATCCATTTCAAAGCTTCACAGGACTTTAAAAGAGTTATCTTTCACCTAAGAAGACAAAGGACCCAACCACTTTGAATTCTGTTGGGGATCCTGACCAGAGAGATGGTCAGTCACCTTGCTGGAAGGTAGGTTGGTAAAGAAACTGCTGAACAAAGCCTGTAGCTTGTTTTCTTAAAAGCATTTTTCTTTTTTTTCCCCTTATAAACATTTCTAAATCTATCCTTTATACCTGAATTCACTTAAAAGTCCTATTTTCTTTTATTAATAAATGTGTGTAACTTTTAATCTAAATCAACCCAATGCTGCGTTTACAGTGAATATTAATTACCGTTGCAAGTTGCTGGGCAATGTATCTTTAGAGCAGGACTGGGAAATTTCCAGCCCGCAGGCCAGATCCCATGCACAGGGTTAATCCCTGGTGGGCTCCCACCACTATTTTTATCTGTGCCTCCACAAATCGCCATTTTCAGCCAATGCGAGCAGCGGGAAGCAGTGTCCCAGTCCGCACCACTTCCTGCCGCTCGCATTGACCGCAAATGGTGATTCGTGGCCAACAAGAGCTGCGATCATCTGATACCTGCAGAGGTGCAGATAAACAGAGTGGCGGCAGCCCACCAGGAACTAAACCTGGTTAACCGCCATTTTATTGCCCACCCCAATTTAGAGAAACAAGGAAACCTTAATATCTCGTGGAATGTTCCAAAAGAAGGCTGGACATTTCAGAGCACATGGTTTGGAATGAGGAGGTGCTGGGGTATAACCAAAGTGTGGCTGGGGTATGACAACCAGGCTGCTGGAATCACAATTGCTGACTATCACACAGACATAAGAACATAAGAATGACCGTACTGGATCAGACCAAAGGTCCATCTAGCCCAGTATCCTATCTGCCGACAGTGGCCAGCACCAGGTGCCCCAGAGAGAGTGGACCGAAGACAATGATCAAGCAATTTGTCTCCTGCCATCCTTCTCCAGCCTCTGACAAACAGAGGCCAGGGACACCAATTCTATCCCCTGGCTAATAGCCTTTTATGGACCTAACCGCCATGAAATTATCTAGCTTCTCTTTAAACTCTGTTATAGTCCTAGCCTTCACAGCCTCCTCTGGCAAGGAGTTCCAGACATACGGTGCAGGGTTGTATACTGATGGGGAGCATTCAGGCAAGGACAGATATATCACTGGAACATTTTTAGGAACTGGGGATTACAGGGCAGGCAGGGACACAATCCCTTTCAGGTCTAGAATGAGCCCAAGAACCTAACACCACCATTAGTGCATGGAATGACCAGTTAGGCTGAATTCCCATTTGAATCTTTACCTGTCTGTTAAGATTGCCAACAATGTTTACAGTTGTGAATTTTTGTTGATTTTTTTTAAATGTAGGCAATTATTTAGTAGGTATTTGCTCTAGTGAAAACAATAGAACTTTTGTTATTAGTTTCACTGTGAGTAGAAAGAGAACTAATGAAATTTTTTCATAATCACTTCTGGTAACACCTACTCTGGCCTGGATTTACACCTAGGATCTGAAATTACAGGCTCTTTCCTTTAATACCAATCAATTTCCTGCATAATGCCATTTCTAATTGAGCACAATATTATAACAAAATGGGAGCAGCAAGGGAGTAAACATGTTAATAATGGTGTCCATTTTAAACCCTCATTACATGTTCAGTTGCATACAATTTTAGGTAGTTAATTCTTCCAGACAGAAATTAGGTACGTTGTACTCACAGCTTGAGAAGGTGATTTGCTTGACAAATATGCCAGTTTTTGATTCAAGAATTGTGAATTGAGATACATGTAAACTATATTTTTCCCCATATATTTTCTACGAATTTCAAAGTTGTATTTGTACTCTAAGAATTCATATCTTGCTTTATTTTTTTAAAAAAACTAGTTTGGTCAAATGATTAGGACTTAATGAGAAACATGTACTTTGACTATTTTGAAAAATCATTATTTCAAAAGTGGCAAAATATATAACTTTAATATTTCAATAATTGTGAAATGCAAAGAACATTGACCTTCCATTTTGACAGCTTCAATATGTCGCTGTCATATTCAAAATCAAGATTTTTGTATTTGACCACACCATACTGAACATGTGTTTCTGAGCCTCTATATTAAGAACTATATACATGAAAATTTGGAAATGAATTTGTGGGAAGTGAGCAGAGGCGTTTTATATATCTTAAAAGCATGGAACTTTTTTTCCACTGTTAACAATCCTAAACAGCTTTGTTCACCTAAATTATCCCTCCAAATGTGTTCTTTGCGCAGACTACAATTCTTTAAATAATTGTAAATAAATAGCAGTAAGTGGCAAACAGATGTATAAATATAACCGGAGAAAATTAATTACAGAAATGTTTGTAACTTGTAAATGCAGGTGCCTTGTAATTTAGAAGTGGGGAATGGAGAGGCGATTGTAAGTATGGCATACTGATGATTATCCTTTAGATCATTAGGTAGAACTACACTTTTAGTAACCACAAATGCTGGATTCAAAGGCCAATATTAGGAAAACGTTTCTCAAATTTAGGTTTAATAAAAGCATCTTTACTAAGACCAAACCAAATAATGCCACTTTAAAAATGTAATGGAAATAATATTTCCCTATAAAAAGATCCTTACAGCATTTGTAACCTAACATGTCAGCGCTGTGCTAGTGCAACAGAATGTGAAACAAAATACAACCAAAGTACTGTTTGTGTTTATTTTTTTCATAAAGTAACAAAGCTCTAAGGCTTTATAAACAAACAAATAAGGCCTGATTCTCATTTACACAAAGACCACCTTACATTGCTATAGTTGTGTAATTTAATCCCCTTTATTCTCAATAGTTCCTCATATGGTTCTAAATTTTGGCCATTACAAACTAGAGCTAAACTACAAGTGAAACTAACAACTCTATTTTCATTATGCAAGCAAAGAAATGCAAAAAATAAACCTTGTAAATAATGAAAAGGAAATATATTTTAATCTAGCCTGCTGCTAGAGAGGACAACTGAGAAGAACCACCCAGGGGTTAGAAAAAGAAAAAAATAATGTTTGCATGATTTAAGAGTCTGGGATTGGGAGGATTTGTAATGCATCAGTTCTTACAAGTGTCAACAACTTTAGCATGGAATGGATATATACTGGGGAAGACATATAGCAGGGACGTCTTGTATCTCAGCCATCTGGAGTGCTTTCCAGCAAGATCAACACAGGCTAACACATCAGACTAATAACTAACAAAATCAAAACTCAAGAAAAAAGAGCAAGTCTCCTATAGCACCCTAACTTCAAATTTTGACACAAGATGATAAAAAGTAGGTCTGAGATTACCAGAACTGTGCATACAGTCCTGGAGTTCTGAATACAAATAGCAAGATGTCTAATTGGCTGCTTGCACACACAATTCTGAAAACTTCAGATTACAAGTATAGGTACTGGGGTGAAGAACATGAGAAGGGCAGAGGCTGGATCTACATGAGTCATATTAATCAGCTGTGCAGGGTTACATACAGTGATGACTGTTTGGTTTATTCTTTCATACTGGTCCTTTCCTGCCTCTGGCTTTTAAAGCCTGCTCCTTAGGTCAGGCCTACCCCCTTGTTAGCCACTCGGGGAAGCGACTGTCTAGGAAGGAGTACTGCAGAAAGGGATCTAGGGGGTCATAGTGGACCACAAGCTAATTATGAGTCAACACTGTGATGCTGTTGCAAGAAAAGCAAACATGATTCTGGAATACATTAACAGGAGTGTTGTGAGCAAGACACAAGATTCTTCTGCTCTACTCTGTGCTGATTAGGTCTCAGTTGGGCTGTCTCTACACTGGCACCCCTTTCCGGAAAAGGGATGCTAATGTAGACTTCGGAATTGCAAATTCCGCGGGGGATTTAAATTCAAGTAGGAATAAGAAATCCTCCGGAAAAGGGCTTATTTTCCAGAGAATCACGTCTAGACTGGCGCTTTTCTCCGGCTTATCCCCAAGCCGGAAAAAAGCGGCAGCCATGTAAATGTAAATGCCGCGGGGGATATTTAAATCCCCCGCGGAATTTGCAATTCCGAAGTCTACATTAGCATCCCTTTTCTGGAAAGGGGTGCCAATGTAGACACAGCAGTGTTCAGTTCTGGGCACCATATTTCAAGAAAGATGTGGAGAAATTGGAGAAGGACCAGAGAAGAGCAACAAGAATGATTAAAGGTCTAGAGAACATGACCTATGAAGGAAGACTGAAAGAATTGGGCTTGTTTAGTTTGGAAAGGAGAAGACTGAGAGGGGACATGAGAGCGGTTTTCAGGTATCTAAAAGGGTGTCACAAGGAGGAAAGAGTAAAATTGTTCTCCTTGGCCTTTGAGGATAGGGCAAGAAGCAATGGGCTTAAACTGCAGCAAGAGAGGTTTAGGTTGGACATTAAGAAAACTTCCTAACTGTCAGGGTGGTTAATTAAACACTGGAATAAGTTGCCTAGGGAGGTTGTGGAATCTCCATCTCTGGAGATATTTAAAAGCAGTTCAGATAGACATCTATCAGGAATGGGCTAGATGGTACTGGGTTCTGCCATGAGGGAAGGGGACTGGACTCGATGACCTCTCGAGGTCCCTTCCAGTTCTAGTGTTCTATGATTCTATGATTTTCTATATGTATTATTGAAGTAACACCTCAATGTCAGATAATATGCTGACACTTCCCTGACAATTCACTATAATAATTATTATTTAATAACCTTTTCTTTCAACGTGTATAATTCCATTACTTTTAACCAGGTGTCCCATGAAATCATTTGAACATATCTGCTTAGTTCCGTCTGTTATTCCCTGATAATTGCCTGCCTCTTCCTAAAACCTACAGAATGGAACCACATGATTTAAGCAGTGAAGTGAAATGCTGAGTGTTCTTTGAACCAATGCTGGAATCTAATTACCCTCAAATGGATCCTGTAATACAGAAGTGGGCAAAAGGGCCTCCGCGGGCCGAATCCGGTCAGCCAAGCAGGTTGATACAGCCCGCGGAGGTCCTGCCACTCCCCTGCCCCCAGGCCAATTATGGTCTGGGGGCGGGGGAAGTGCACGAAGTTTCCACCGCCCTGCCAGGAGCACGTAAACTTTTAAGTTTTTTAAATGGCCCCCAGCCAAAAATTATTGCCCACCCCTGCCATAATACATAAAGACATTTGAGACTGTAAGTCATATATTTTTTCAAGATATTGTGCAACTTTAAAACTCAAGCTGGATGCTTTTCTCATAAATAAAGCTACATCAGAAGAGAGATAACAATACTCAATTGCATGTTTCAGTCGAATTTTGTGCTACAACAAGCACTGATTTTTAATTCACTGTATTTTCTTTTTGCGACAGTAAACACATGTAGACATCTCTATTTTATTCATGTACACTGTTATTATGTCATTTATGTCACCATCAATTTATAACATGCAATGACCCATATTTTCAACACCACTTGAAGTACTGTATCACCTATTTATATACTACCATATAGTGTAGTTATCGTATGCTAACAAAATAAACATTTGATAATTATTTAATCATCCTAGCAGAATGTATACAGTGCATGCAGCAGACCAGAGTTATAGCTGCTATGGGAACCGTAACCATTCATTTCCTGATTTATGTGGATTTAACAACTTCAAAAGTAAAATTAATACAGTTTTGGATACGGAATATATATTGTAATATACTAGCATTGAAGGCTTCCCTAGTAGATAAGAATGAAGAGCAAATATAATAATTATGCACCATAATTATGCATGATTAATGAAAAGGAATGGATTATGCTTTCAGAGCCCTAAAAAGTGTTTCCACAATTTTGTCATCATAGTTAAGGATTGTTTATCTTTGTTCCCCTGGCTGTCTTTTCATATTTCCTCATAAATTACACTCAGTTATTAGGAATCATCAATATTTTCTTAGCATTGATCAGCATGTTAACAAACAAGAGGACCTGGAATTGCTCATTTATGAGCATAAATTTGATATAGATGGTATTACTGAAACCTGGTGGGGTGATTCCCAGGATTGGAACATTAAAAGTCAATGGCTTTAAACTATTTAGGAAGGATTAAGTGAGACAAAGGGGAAGGAATGGCATGCCATGTAAAAAATGGCATTACCTGTTTACATGATTCTTACTACTTAAAAGAAAATAATCATGAGTGCTCATGAATCAATCTCCTAACAGCAAAAGCACAAGAAGTTGGTGTTTGTTTAGCTGATCACCAACTCATACTAAGGAATAGGATAACTGACTCCTTACTCGCTTCTTTATAACATGTAGGCAAATAAATTGCCCCCAAATCCACAATCCCATAATCGATGAAGGAGGCCACACTAGTTAAAAAACTAGCTTTAGAGAAGAAGACTATAAAAACAATATAAATGTATGTACACATATATTATATTTATTCAACCCATAGGTTCTTTTAGATAGATAGATAGATAGATAGATAGATAGATAGATAGATAGATAGATAGACAGACAGACAGACAGACAGACAGACAGACAGACAGACAGACAAAAAGGGTAGCAAATCAATAAGACAAGCAAACAGACAGAAGGAGAAATATATGGCCAGCAAGGTTAAAAACAATAAGGAATTTTTCGAAGTACATTAAGAGCAAAATGAATCCTTACAATAGTGTTGCTTTGTTATTAGACGGAAAAGCTTGAATTATCAATAATAATGTAGAGAAAGCAGCTATGCTCAATAAATATTTCTATTCTGTATCAGTGAAAAAGATGATGTCATATCACATGAAAATACTGTTTCTATTACACTAATATCCCCTAATGATGTAATAAACAGCAGTTAATAAAGTTAAACATTTTAAAATCATCCTTACACAATAGAGAACTCTATCACAGGAACTATTAACACTGAAAAAGAATTTGGAATGATGGTGGATAATCAATTAAACATGAGCTCCCAACACAATAGTATACCGAAATGGTTAATGCAGTCCTTGGATGCATAAACAGGAGAATCACAAGAAGGATCATAGAAGTTATTTGATCTCTTTATTTAGTACAGGTATGATCATTACTAGAGTATTGCGCCGAGGTCATGTGTCCACAATCCCGGAAAGAAGTTAATAAATTTGGAAGAATTCTGAGAAGAGCCATGAGAATGATTAAGTGATTAGAAAACATGCCTTGGAATAATAGACTTAGAGAATACCACTGATTTTAAAAAAGAGAAGATTAAAGGGTGATTTGATTATCATCTGTACCTACCTACATAGGGAATACGTATTTTAATAATCTATTCTTTAATCTAGAACACAAAGATATACAAATAATGCAATGCCTAGAAGCTGAGTCAAATTCAGTTTGGAAATCAGATAATTTTTAACGGTGGGAACAATTAACTACTCAACCAACTAATCAAAGGTTGTGGCGGATTGTCTATCACTGGCCATTTTAAAATCAAGATTGGATGTTTTTTCTAAAAGATCTTCTCTAAATTATTTTTGAGGAAGTTCTATGTCATGTGTTGTACAAGATTATCACAATAGTTCTTTCTGGTTTTGGAATCTATGAGTAAATACAATTCAAAACACTGAGCTTGCACTTTTTAACTTTGTCTACAATAAAACGTACATTCCTTGAAGTCTGCAATTCTCTTTTGAATGTATTTTGAAGTACTGGTGCATTTCCCTCTCTTCTTGCCCCCAAGGTTAGATCGTTGATTAAGTGCTTCTATTGTACTCTGTTAATATTCATCACATTAGAACAGGATTGCAAAATGCTTCTAATTTTGTTCTACAAAAGTTTAAGTAGGATAATTATCCACATACTATCTGAAATATATAAATTTATATTCACATTAATTGTTTCTGTATATGTCTTGGTAAAACATCTTATTCTTTCAGAAGAGCTCAGTTTTTACTTGCACAGCTGTTGTTTTCAATTCTAAAACATAACCTATAGTTTGTGTTGATTCTTGATTATATGCTGAATCCGTCCTTAAAATGCAGAGGATTTCAGACAACAGTAGGGTAACATGAGACTGTTTTGTCCAATGATTTAGAAAGCATAGAAATAACATGTGGCTGCAAAAAACTACAATACTTTAGAGGTACTATCACAATTTAAATGATTGATACTCCATTCAAACTATATGTACACATACCTGCCATTAAAAGCTTTAGAGCTAAGAAGAGCCAGGAATTGAGCAGGCAAGAACTAGAGTTCCAGCAATGGCACTGATTATGCTCATCCTGGCAGACTATGAGTTTATTTGTTTTTGTGTATCACTACAAGGTTAATTTCTGTTGAATCAAAGATACTTTTAGTCATTTTAATTACTGTTGCAGCCCTTAATGCAATGTAATTGTTTTTTTCTTTAACAATTGTATTAATATATGTTTTTGCTGAAATAACAGCTACTGAAGGTTAGCCAAGCTGTAATATAAAACCAACCCCATAAGCAGACCTAGTATCTCCAATAAAGTGCTATTAATCTTTTAGACTAGGTTTTCAGTTATTCTAAGCTTGTACATATTCCAGCACAATATTCCAAGTTGGCATTTGGGCACTGCACAGTATAGATGCTACTTAATCAACATCCCTAATAGAGTACTGATGGAAGTAAAAAAAGCTATTTAACTTTTTATAATTAATACATCAGAATTCAGCTCCCTCTTAACTATAGTATAATCAGAATAAAAAGGCTGTCACAAGAAAGTGCATCAATTATGTAATCTATAGAAAAACTCATATTTAAATTAATTATGTTTATATGTATTTGTTGTATGTATGTATTAATTATGTTCAATGTATTTCTTAGGAGTATTTCTTTTCTTTGGAATCTAAATTGTCACCCCTCTATGAAACTGGAAAAGAGAGAAACAAGTTAGCTAGATAATGACAAAGAGCGAACAGAGCTACTTTACTCTCGTCTCAAGTTATCTGATAAGAAAAAAAAAACCTGAGTCTATCACTGCAATTACTGATTTAAGTTTATAATTTTAAACAATAAGCTCATTGGCCGGGAAGCTGTCTTTATACATGGCTGAAAACTCCCAAGAAGCACTTGCTGATCAGTTCTCTTTGATTCTGAGGGCTTGTTTACACTACCAAGTTGACACAAGGCAGCCTATATCTGTCTAACTATGGAAGGGTACACACTGTAATGTTGCTCTTGCCAGTTTAATTCTTCTGCTAAACAGACACAATAAAACCACTTTGATGAGAGGCACAGTGCTTACGGTGACATAGTTATAGTGACGCAGAATCAGTGTAGACACTGTATTGCTTATGTGACCCTAAGTGGCTTTTAGGAGGTGTCCCACAATTCCCATGAACAATGCTCTGGTCACCTGTTTGAACTCCACTGCCCTGAAGACTGGTATACAGAAGGCTTTAATGGAACATTTTGATAATGAGTCACAGTAATGTGAATTTTGGTAATGCTTTTATCCAGGCATTGTTTTCTTTCACTGTGATATGAACCTTGTAATGATTGCTGTTTGCCTCGCAATTTAACAGTGCAATTGCACCAGTTGTCATTATCTATGAATTTTAGCAGCAACCATTTTACACCTCGTACTGGTAGTTCAAATTAGAGAGCCTAATTCGAACTACCTACTCCGTGCCGCGTGTAGCCACGGGCACAGAGTTCACACTAAAGGGGATTTAAAAATGGCGGCCCCTAGCAAGATGCAAATGAAGCCCGGGATACTTAAATCCCGGGCTTCATTTGCAACTTCGAATGCCTACATTAGTCACCCTAGTTCGAACTAGGGTGGCAGTGTAGACATACCCATACATACACTAGCCATGAAAGCCTCATTTACAAATGTGGTCTTGATTTTCATGTACCTCCCAGAACACAGAAATGTTTACATGGGTCCTGAATACAAATGTACTTACAGAAAGTAAATGAATCTTTATTTGTCTCCTAAATAAAATGGTTGCTGCTCAAATTCATAGATAATGACAACTGGTGCAGTTGCAGTGTTAAATTGCGAGACAAACAGCAATCATTACAAGGTTCATATCACAGTGCAAGAAAACAATGCCTGGATAAAAGCATTACCGAAATTCACATTACTGTGACTCATTATCAGAATGTTCCATTAAAGCCTTCCTGATTCAAATACCTCTCCCCTGAGCCCCTCTAATAACCCTGGTGTCTAGCTACTTAAAAGCAACAGTCAGCTCAACACACCACCCTAGTGGAAACTTCTCCTTAGCCCCACAAATGTTATGCAGACCACAGCAGGCTGCTATTACCATGGCAACATTTTCCTCCCTGAGCTCTAACTTGCTAAAGAAGCAGTGACTGTCAAAGGGACATTCGTCATTCTGTACCTGCTGAATCTATTGCTCAAGCGCTCATTGCTGGCTAAGGTTGCTTCTGTAAGGCTCCATGAGCCACAAGAGCAAAAGGTCTCCCAGGATCAATATTGGATTTCCACATCTCAAGTGGGGATCTTCTGTTCAGGAAAGAAAGTCCGTGCTTGCAGCTTTCTGTACAGGAGTGTGCATGTATGTATGGGTATGACCTGAATGTGCATATGTTGTGCACCATTCCTGACTAGCCTGCATTGATATTGGTAAAACAACCCTGGTGATCCGCCAGTACTTGCAGTACCATAGAACAGGGCTGGCCTTACCATGAGGGAAACTGAAGTGGCCGCCTCAGGCGCCAGAATGTGGGGGGGGGGGGGGGGGAGAGTGGCACTAGGACCTAGTGTCTGCTGCTGGTGCATATGTAGGTAGCAGAGCAGTACCATGAGAGGAGAAGAACAGGAAGAAGGCAGAACTGAGACCTTTCAAAGTTTTGGCCCAAGCAAGGGGGCATGGAGGGCATCATTTGAGCTCCCTGCCTCAGGTGCCAAAATGTTGTGGGCCGGCCCAGCCATAGAAAAGCATCCCTTTCTATTGATGTACTCTGTCACAAGATAGTGTAGGGCCAAAATCAGGACATATGTTCCCTCTACTGCCACTATGCAATCAGGATATCCCACTTCTGTAAAAATCATCCATAATTTCACTATATTAACCCTGTGTCATGGTCCTTCATAGCAGGAGGCAATTAATGACCCTGTACAATTGCATCAGTGCAACTCCCACATGGACTTTTCCACTCCTAACTTATTCACAACTGATTGGTAGCAAATTTGGCAATTGCCAACTTCCAGACAACATTTTCTGCTAGCTACTCAACTTTAAGGAAGCTCTCAGTTTGGTGTCATGGTGCTGGAGGGCAAGAGCGAGCTCCAAACAGTTCGAGAAAGGTGACTTTCTGCATACAAAAATTCTGCAGCCACTGCTCATCATCTGATAGTTGATGTGATCCCACCACTCAGAGCTTGTTTCTGGTGCCCAGAACTGATGGCCCAACATGTGCAGCTGCTCTGTGAATGCCAACAGCAGTTTTGAATTGTTTCATTCATTCATCCACTGTGTCATCATTTGCAGCTCATGGGATATTGCAGGATCAGGAGCATTGTGTTTATAACATTCATCTCAATTCATCTCAAAAGAGTAGTGCGGGATCTATGCTTTATCACAGACATGGCACACATGCAGTTTATAGGGTCTGTTGAAAAGCAGCACAAAAAATACTAGGAAGACCAAGCAATGAGGTGACAGAGACAACTGCATCATGGGATGCTGAACCTCATCCATTAGTAGATGGTGACGAGTTGTACAATGGGATGGCAATCAACGGTGCACAGTTCTCACTCTCTTGGGGATGCCTGGGGCAGAGCAGCTGGAGTGCTGCCGGGTTGGTCCCGCAGCGCCAAAGGACGGAATCAGCCGCTGATCTGTTTCAGCAGTGGCTGACTTGGGGAACCCTGGGGCAGAGCAGTTGGGGTGCTGCCAGGTTGGTCCCGCAGTGCCAAGGGGCGGCGCTACAGGACCAACCTGGCAGCACCCCAGCTGCTTTGCCCCAGGCGTCGGGATTCAGACGCTGCTGAAACTGACCAGCAGCATCAGTTTCACCAGCAGGCTGAATCCGGACGCCTGGGGCAGAGCAACTGGGGTGCTGCCGGGTTGGTCTCGTAGCGCTGCCCCTTGGCGCTGCGGGACCAACCCGGCAGGACCCCAGCTTCTCTGCCCCAGGGGTCCCCAAGTCAGCCGCTGCTGAAACAGATCAGCGGCTGATTCCAGGAAGCCCCAGGCAGAGCAGCTCTGCCCCGGGCTTCCTGGAATCAGCCGCTGATCTGTTTCAGCAACAGCTGAATCGGGGACCCCTGGGGCAGAGCAGCTGGGGTCCTGCCGGGTTGGTCCCGCAGCGCCGTCCTTTGGCGCTGCGGGACCAACCCGGCAGCACTCCAGCTGCTCTGCCCCAGGCGTCCCCAAGAGCAGCTGAGGTGCTCCCAGGTTGGTCCCGCAGCCCCGAGGGGCAGCGCTACGGGACCAACCGGGCAGTACCCCAGCTGCTCTGTCCCAGGCGTCCCCAAGAGCAGCTGGAGAGCTGCTGGGTTGGTGCCGTAGCGCTGCCCCTCGGCGCTGCGGGACCAACCCGGCAGTACCCCAGCTGCTCTATTGCAGGCATCCCCGATTCAGCTGCTGCTGAAACTGACCAGCAGCGGCTGAATCAGGGACACCTGGGGCAGAGCCTGACTATCGTAAGGGGGGGGCTATGAGAGGTCTGGGGTGGAATCCCCTCCCACCCCTCTCCAGACCCCTCATAGCCCCCCCTTCTGATAGTCTGGCATAACTGATAATCCGGCACCCCCTGGGTCCTAAAGGTGCCGGATTATCAGAAGTGTACTGTACAACAATTTTTATTAAATAAAATAGCCAAATCTGATTTTTTATAAATTCTTTTTTTAACCACATTCCAACTAATTGATGAAAGATTCCTCATTATTATGGTTAGTAGATGTGGTATTATAAAATCCAAAGTAAAGCAGAAAGCAAACACTATACCAAATGTTTGTTGTCTGTATCTCCTCCAGAACTCTCAAGATCTTAGTAAACATTACGGCTATGTCTAGACTGCAGGCTTCTTTCGAAAGAGGCTCTTTCGAAAGTATCTTTCGAAAGAGCCTCTTTCAAAAGAGAGCGTCTAGACTGCACGGAGAAATTTCGAAAAAGCGGCTTGCTTTTTCGAAAGAAAGCATCCAGTGAGTCTGGATGCTCTCTTTTGAAGAAGCCCTATTTACATTGAAGAACACCTTCTTTCGAAAGAGGAACTTTCGAAAGAAGGCGTTCTTCCTCGTGAAATGAGGTTTACCGCCATCAAAAGAAAAGCCGTGTTCTTTCGAATTAATTTCGAAAGAACGTGGCTTGAGTCTGGACACAGGGGAAGTTTTTTCGAAAAAAGGCTACTTTTTTCGAAAAAACCCCTGAGTCTGGACACAGCCTACCTTATTCCAGCCCAAGCATACAAGTAGTAGGTAGAGAAGGAATATACAAAATTAAAGTTTCATTCAAGTACAGAAGCAATATGTTTTATCTATAAACAATAGCTGAATTACCTTGTCCCTCTCAAAATCCAAAAAGCCATATCCGCTTTAAAATCTACTTCTGCCATAGTGCTTAAAAATGACTGCTATTTGGCATTAATTAGGCAAATGGTGCAGCGTTTCCTTCACTACTAAACTCTGTTAATTTTATTGTTACTTTATCCTCCCCAAACACCTGCATGTCATTTGTTTGTGACTCCCACTTCTTGTGACCTGTCTGACATGTGGATTGAAAACACGGTGGGTCAAGCTCATCTTTTTTTTTTGTTATTGTTGCTTGCCTGTTCATTGTCAAGTATAGTGGGGCCCTGATGCTTCAATTGGTTATATACACACACACACACACACACACACACACATACACTTTCACCATAAAGTGAAAACTAGTCTTTGCTAGAGTCCAAACATAAAGCATACATGAAATGAGCTCTTTTGGCCACAGTACCTGGAAAGAGTAAAACAAAAAAACCTTTGGGTTTTCTCTAGACTGTTTTCATCTTGCCACTCTTGGTTCCCTCCTATGCTGGTTTATAATCCCTCTTGGGAAAGGGAAGCT
The DNA here is from genome assembly GCF_049634645.1 of Pelodiscus sinensis. Classification (NCBI taxonomy): domain Eukaryota; kingdom Metazoa; phylum Chordata; order Testudines; family Trionychidae; genus Pelodiscus; species Pelodiscus sinensis. Next base: position 115,363,479 of record NC_134713.1, read on the forward strand.
CATTCACATTTCACTTTGGAAAGCCTGCTGATTCACTCACCCTTGCTAGCAGATTGAAAGCAAGAAGGTGGCTAAATTCCACTTTGTAGGCGGAGCACCTAGCTGTGAGGGGCAGAGCTTTAACACTATCCAGGCCATATACTGAGCACAGCTCATTTGATCCATCACACAACTGCACTTTACAATCTTAGAATCATGAATTAGAACAGTTGTCCCCAAACTTTCTGTCATGCCCCTCTCTTATCCATAATGTAATCTGTCCACATGCATTGGGAGCTATAGTCAGGAGATGGGGCTAGGAATCGGGCCATGGTTGGGAAACAGGAGTTGAAGCTGTAGCTGGGACCAGGAGTAGGGCCAGGGCTGGAAGCCAGGCTGAAGTCGGAAGCCAAGGGAAAAGTGGGACAGGATGGTGTTCCTAATCTGGCCCAGGCACTGTTGCACCCTCTCAAATGTTCAGATGCCCCCCTCCTAGTGGGGCATACCCAACACTTTTGAGATCACTGCATTACAAATATACAACTTTTTGTAAAGCATGTAAAGAACATGTTCAAAAACGTTTATCAGTAAACTCTCAAAAGACTAAAAATATGATTTTGTATCATTCCCATTTTTGTTCTTCTGAGAGTATATGAGCAAAGATACAAAATTTACTGATTGTGTACATCCGTGGTCCCCAACACGGTGCCCGGGGGCGCCATGGCGCCCGCGGGAGCATTTGTATGCGCCCGCCAGGTGCTTGGGGCTGGCCTGGCCCCAGGCACGGCGCGGCGCTTACGGGGAGCATCAGCCCCGGGCACACGGCGCTTGCGGGGGGGGGGAGACGAGGGCCCCGGCCCCAGGCGCGCAGCGCTTGCGGGGGGGGGAAGCGCTGGCACCGGGCGCGCGGCGCTTGCGGGGGATGCGCAGCTTGTGGCTATGGGGAGGCCCCGGCCCCGGGCAAGCGGCTATGGGGGGGGGCCTCCCCCGGGCATCAGGTTATGGGGGGGGCCGCCCCCGGGCATGCGGCTATGGGGGGGCGCCCCCAGGCGCGCAAGTGTCCCCGCCCCCTGGTGCCCGGCGGGCGAACGGCCACGGCCCCTGGCGCCCAACAACCTCAAAAGGTTGGGGACCACTGCTGTACATGCACAACACACATCATGTCAAACTGTAACTCTCCTTTCACAACTGAGAAAACTGACTGAAAATGAACAGATTATAAATGTTCCTAGAAAGCGATACATACAATGGTATCTCCAGCGTCCACGCCAATGTTGAGTGTTCCAATACTTATTCTTTTGAAATACGGTATGAAAATAAACTATTAATCTCCTAGGAAATTGGGCCTGATGCTCTTCTCAATTACACAATAATGTTATTCCACTCACTTCAATGGAATTACTCCTGATTTATAAAACTACAAGTAAGAGGCGAATCAGGCTTGCTGACTTAAATATGATCAAAATCTAGGTACCACTAAAACAATGAAATTTGCTTTCAATTTTGTCATCTGTAATCTTTATTCGTGAGGATATTTCATGCATCATTTTCTTTGGATAGAAACCTAAGAATTTATTAAAGCTTTGCAGGTAAGGCAGTGAATCATTAGTTCAATTGATGACTATATTTTTCTTGATGCCTGATAAGGCTGTTCTTTTAAGTTATGGATTTTATTTACTAGCAACTAACTTTTGCAGAAAGATCCCATTATGTACTCCATAGATTTTATCACCTGAGACATGATGAACTAATTTTCTTTCCACAAGAAATAGGTTGATATCAGAGTAAGATATATTTACAGAATTCTACACAGTTTTTCAGTATTCTTCTTTAGGTCACATAATAAAAAAGCAGTTCCTAAAGGTCTAAAACAACATACATTTCTCACCAGATATGCCTCACAGAGCAAGGATTTTGTTCATTCTTGGGAACAACTGATATAACATATTCAGCCATATGTGGTTTCAAAGTTTGAACATTATTGTTATGCTTACTTTGAGGCCAGAAAACAAGCAAACACCGGAACACTGTTTTGTAGATACTGTAGACTAACCATTTCATTTACTGGATTTTTTTAAAATCATATTCTTATTAACTTAAAAGTTTGATTTTGGTAAAGCATTTGTTTCTAAAGAAAATCCACTTGTAGTTGGATTCTGAGATATGTCATAGAAAAGAACTGTTCAGGTCCAGGCTATTTCCCTCTGTGGTAAATATATGATAACTTTCTATTTTTTTCAGTCTTCTCTTTAAATTCAGACCAAGATTTATGGGGAACTTGAAAAGGCAATTCTCAGTGGGTATGTCTACACTATAGTGTTATTTTGAAATATCTTATTTCGAAATAGTTAATTTGAAATATGTTATTTCGAAATAACGCATTTACACATAAAATGAATTTCAAAATAGCGTTTTACTATTTCAAAATAGCGCGTCTACACTGATTGGATGCTGAACTGCATTTAAGGGCAGCTGAAACCGGTTCCAGCAGGGCATTAGGTCAGTAGTTGCTTTGTGTGGCTGCTGCCTGAGGCTATATGAGGCTTGTGCTTAAAGGGACCCCCCTGGACAGCCGGTTCTCAGGTTTCCCTGCTTGCTTGCAAACCATTTTTCTCTCTGCTTGCTTTGATTGCCCTGACTCAGGACACCACACCACTCAGCATCATGGAGCCAGAGCTGCCTCTGGGAACTCTGGTGCTCATTCTGGATGTCTTGCTGCAAGCCTGGCAGCAAGTGCTGGAGACTGCCTGGCAGCTTCTGCAGCAGCCCAACCCCCAGGTCCTCTTCCAGACCCCCATGGAGGCCGTGAAGGAGCAGCATCCGAACGCCCGTGTGCCCCGCCGCATCTGTGCAGGGGGTGGGAGGGGAGGAAGGAGCGGGAGGGGGAGCAGGAGTGGGAGGAGGAGCGATAGCTGGAGCGGCAGCAGGCAGCAATCTCTGCGCCATGGTCTGCAGGTGGTTGCGGATGGCACAGCCCTGGTCACGCAGCTCCTGCAAGCTCTGCCACCACAGCTGGAGGTCTTCCTGCACCCAGTGCTCCTGGATGTGGACCTGCCTTTACAGTAACCCCTGGTATTGCCACTGGTATCCCTCCTGGTTCCGGGTGTGCCTGCTGGCCCGGGTGCGGGAGGATGTCTTGGGAGGGGTGGTGTGCCCTGCACTCGCAGCTGGTGCAGCTGTGAAGAAACCAGACAGGTGGTCAGTTCTCCCTGGGGACACAAGTTTGGGTAACAAGCAAGGGCGCCTGTGTGGCAGCCAGCCGAGGCCACATGCCCCAGTTGGCACGGCACATGCACAGGTTGCTGCATGATCTGTGGTCAAGAAGGCCCACATGCACAGTCTCTGGGCTCCCTCTCCCCCTCCTCCCCGCCCCACATAAGGGAACAGTGATGGCACTCACATGTCGAGGCCTTCCCGGCCTTGGAAGACAGCGGTGAAAGTGCTGCTGGTATGCCTCAGGAGTCCAGGGTGAGTGACATGCTCCCTCCGGGCTCCTGTAACTCCTGGCCATCGTCCTCCTCCTCCTGCTCTGTGCCCTGGTCAGGGCCCTCTGCCCCAGAGTCGATGACCACATGGGGAGCACAGACCATCCGGGCCCCCAAGATGCGCTCCAGGGCCTCAAAGTACAGGAAGGGGTCTGGATCTGCCCCTGGTTTGGAAGCTTCTCCCTGTGGCCCTGGCATAGGCCTGCCTCAGCTCTTTTATTTTCATGTGCACCTGCTCCTGGGTGCGCATGTGGCCTTTGGTGGCCAGGTTGTCAGCCATCCGTCCGTAGATGGCCGTGATCCTGCATCTAGTGCGGAGATCATGGATGTTGGAGGATCCCCCCCAAACCTCAATAAGATCCATGATCTCCGCACTGGACCAGGAAGGCGCCTGCCTTTTCCAGCCCTTGACAGGCTCCTGGGAGCTGCTGGCCTGCTCCTGGGGAGCGGTGGAGGGCTGGCTGGCACTGCCTGGCTCGCTCATGCTGGCAACTGGGTCGGGGCAGTGCCTGCAGGCTCTGGGCTGGCAGACCTGGAGCTGGCACAGGCCCTGCAGCCAAACAGACTCTACCCCTTTAACGGTTCTGGGGCTGGAGTGGGGAGCAGAAGAGTTAACCTGGTTTGGCCCAGAGTGGCCACTAGGGCACCCTGGGAAGGGCTGGAGGCCCCCTATTTCGAAATAAGTGTCTGCACAGTGCTTATTTCGATTTAGCTATTTTGAATTTGGCATTATTCCTCATAGAATGAGGTTTACCAAATTCGAAATAAGTGCTCCACTATTTTGAATTTATTTCACAATAGCGGTTTGCCTGTATGGACGCTATTAAAGTTAATTCAAAATAATGGCTGTTATTTTGAACTAACTTTGATGTGTAGACATACCCAGTGTTGTGACAAAAGTGATCTTCATTATCTTTATCTGTTTTCCAGATGTTCATACACTAATGTTTTTCTATGGGTGTAAGACTCTAGCAGCAGGAAAAGAGTTGGTATGAATATTAATGCCAATATTTTCTAAAAGTAGTATAAGCACCCTGCATTCCAGCTCCAAGCTCAGCTGGTACTTTTTATTTGTTCAAACTTGAAAGCACTTATATTTATACATGTAAATGTATAGGTGCTGAAAGTTTAATCTGACAAGAGATGCCAGCTGAGTACTAGCTTGGGCCAGAAGTCTGGAGGCTATGCTGCTAGGAGTGGCTGAAGAAGAGCTTTCTAAGGAGATACATACTCAATCTGTGTGATTAAAATTATGTAAGGACTTGCAAAAAAATTTCTTTGGTATTTTAATGCAAATATATGACTATAATCACAAGGAAATAATCCATTCTGGAAAACTTCCTATCTATAATCACAAATAAATGCACAAATATTTCTCATATTCCATTTTCTTAATCTCAGCCTCCTTAAAAAAAGGCATATTAAAGCCTTCATATGTGATTCAGTCACATTATCTTGGAGTCATCCGTCTCTAAAATTGTGAATAAGTTCATATATCAATTGTAAACCCTAAAACTCTCAGTTTACACATTTATACCACTGGTCTATAACAAACTGCCAGAAATATAATATAAATGACATTTATACAGGTCTGCTGTCATCTAAAATTAGATAAAAGAATAAAATCCCACCAGTTTCTCTGTCTCTGGAAAGGAAAGCATAGCCTAAAATAACCAAAACGTGTTGACATATTTACATTAATTTACAAATTACATTTTAGTTGAGTACAGAACAGTGCATAAATCAAAGGATAACACCAAGTTAATTAGGGGAAAGGCCCATTCTGTAACAATTTTTGCATGAAAAATAAGTAATGCATAATGTCTGACCATATGGTCTTTTAGTCCTGTTGGCTAATTATCTACAAATCGCTGTAGCAATTTTACAGCTGCTGGTTATTATTAACTGGAGTGTGTTTTCCCCTGAGAATTGTTCCTCCGTTTCACAATTTTTAATTTTACCAGAGACAAAGAATTTAATATTCAAAATGTTTAATGGACTGAACTGCAACTGATTCCTAGAACTGTCTAAATGTAGATTTTATAAAGCATAGATATAATCTCAAACAAAAATATGGTTAAATGAAAATTGCACTTCTATACATTTAGTTGCTTTTAAAACAATTTGACGTTATTAAAACAATTATATCTGTGTCAATATTTTCATGTGTATGGTTAAAGTAATGCAGCCTTAGGCATAAAATTGGACAGACATTGAACTGATGCAATAATGATTTTTTATACAGAAAGCAATTAGCATTTTTTAATGATCTATTCTGTAGGAGCCATGTCTAATTTGGGGCATCTGCTTCTAACAATACTTCAGCATCCATGTATTAGCGTTTAAATCTTAATTATTGCTTTTGCAATATAAGAACTGTAACATAACTATCAATTATGGAAACTACAATCACTTACAAAGCACATCTGAAGTATTCTCGCCAACCTGACAAAACCAGAAGAATGAGTAACATCTTCTTTTAACAACCCTCCTGTGCAAAAGATCCTTGAAGTTCTACGCTTTGATTAGCAAGTAATTATGCAAATTCAGATCTACAATACCAAAAGTTGAAAATAAATTATTTTGCCTGTTTTGTTCATATATACACATATTCATTACATATATATTCTATATTTTTTCGTCATATATTTATAAAACAAGAAACAATCACACTAGAGAGTAATGATCTTTCAGATGCCCTTTTGGTAGTAACCCTGTAAATATCAACACAATTAAACAATGGGTTTATCTCCCATATGCTAGAAATATTTCTCATTGAAACAGCTGTGATGGTCTGTTAAATTAATTTCTAACACTAATTTCTTAGGTTGCCAAAAGTGCTAACTGGAACTCAATTTAAAATTATTTTAAACCAACCCCAGAACTGAGCATCTTCCCATTTAATACCAAAATGAACATTCTTAGATGTGGGTAAACATCAAAATATTTCTGTATTGTCAAAGATTTTAAAATTTTAACAGTATGATTAATGCACTTTCATTTTGAAAATATATAACCTAGCTTTGAAAAAGGAATGCTTAAGCTAATTATTTACATTTACCTTTCCTTCAATTTTATAAAACACATTAATCAGAAAACTCTTTGTGAATTAAAAAGAGATTTCGTAGGTGAAAATTCATTATTTGAAAAATTCAGGATGATCTGTGCAGATTGATTACCATCTGGGATTTGTCTGTGAAGAACATAAATGGGCCATTCCAAATCCTCTCTCATGCGTACTCCTTTGTTTTAACTTTCTCTAGAGAAGAACCTCTATGTCAATTATTTGTAAGAGTAAAATTTGAATGACTGTAAAAAAAAAAAAAAAAAACAACAACCAATGAACCAACCAAACAAAAAAACAAGTATCCTAATGCTCCCTATTCCTACTTTATCACAGCTCTGGATGGGTTTCTGGATTGTTACAAATCCAGACTGTGAATTACTAGGCAAGATATCACATTTTGATATTTGAATTTTCTACCTATTCAGTTTGACAAGGTTTTTAAATATGGGGCTTGTGTACACAGTATGGCAATGCATACTACAGTGGTGTGATTTTTTTAATCACACTACCATATAGGACATTAATTGGTCTGCACAGACCCTTATGGTGTGCATTAAAATTTCCCTGGCGCACTTTAATGTATTAAAACCCACCATGTTAAAGTGTACAGTACCACAGAATCTTTAGTGTGCAAACAAATTATCCCTTCCCTGCCAAAATTCAGGAATGTTTGAAACATGGATTTTGTTTGAGACAATCTCTCTTTAAGAAACAGAATCTATAGCAAATTAGAGAAACAATGCATTAAGAAACATATTTGTTAGTTTTTGGCTTAAAATGTATTACAAATTTAACTATAGTTTGTGCAATAAAATATATATGTACAACACTTTAGAGCTCTTCTTAAAAATAAAAAATAGACAGATTTAACTTCCCATAGAGTAGGACCAAAATATTCCGTGTTCCATACAATGTAGAGTCTGAGTAAACGTAACATATATCTTCATGTTAAAATTAGCTAGTAATATACATTAAAGTTAACTGCTTTTGAATTAGCGTAACTCAAGTAAGAGCACCTACATTACAACCTCTGGTCTACACTAGAGGATACATTTGAATTAAGATAGTCAACTTCAACTACATTAATTGCATAGTTTAAGCCAAAGTATCTTAACTTGAATTTTGGTGCCATCCACACTGCGGAAAGTCGAAGGGAGCACACTCTCTTTGACTTCCCTTACTCTTTGTAGAAGCAGGACTACAGGAATCGATGGGAGCACCCTCTTAGTTCAAATTAGCATCTCTTCACTAGACCTGCTAATTCGAACCCCAGAATATCGACTGCGGCTGCTTTGATCTTATATGTAGAGTAGACAAGGCCCAAGAAAACTGCACAAAATAATTTCATTAGCTACACTGATGTGACTGACGTGACTGATGTGGAATGAGGGCACACACAGGTTTGGATTTTAAGCAGCAGGACACAAAACTTAACACATGGGAGAGTCAGGACCTGTGCTGTAACTCAAACGCTCATATACCAGGCATTGTAAATGGTTACAATGCAGAGATTACAGGGTTTCTACTATATAACCCATAACTCAAGACAGACTCTCCTCACCCCTCTCTAGGACTCAGTTGTATTTCTGAATCCTACTTAGATCGCACAAGGGGGAACAGAAGGGCCCTCGATCTGTAAAGGCCATAATATCTCCCCACATCCTATGAGCACAAGGCCCATCAGCAAAATCCCAGACCTTTTACTTCTAGGGTTGCCAACTTTCTACCTACACAAAACCAAGCAAAAACTAACCACCCTTGTCCCATCCTACTCCGTCCCTCCTCCAAAGCCCTGCCCCCACCCCATTTCTTCTCCAAGGCTCCAACTCCCCACTCACTTCTTTTCCCCCTCCCTGTCTCTCTCTGTCCTTGCTTTCTCCCACCCTCACTTGCTCATTTTAACCAAGCTAGGGCAGGAGGGTTGGAGTTCAGAGGGAGGTGAAGGGCTCTGGCTGAGAGTGTGAGCTCTAGTTTCGGGCTGAGAGATCTCGGATGCAAGAGGAGCCTTCAGGCTGGAACCAAAGGACATAAGGGCTATAGCATAAGACTGGGGTGCAAAAGAGGATTTGGTGTGCAGGCTCTGGGCGGTGCTTACCTCAAGCTCTTGGAAGCTGTGGCATGATCCCCTTTAAACTCCCCATCTGCAGGCACTATCCCTGAAGCTCCCACTGGATGTGGCTCATAGCCAATGAAAACAGCAGAGCCAGTACTTGTGGCAGGGACAGCATGCAGAGCTTCTTAGCTGCTCCAACATATGGGAGAGATATGCCACTGTTTCTGGGAGCCACAGCAAATAGGCAGCCTGCCATAGCCCCACTGTTTGGACCACTGTTTGGACTTTAAACAGCACAGTCAGAGGTGATGACGGGAGTCTCTAGAATCCCTTTTCAACCAGGCATTCAATTTAAAAACTGAACACCTGGCAACCCTACTTGTAGGAACTATTCCTTTTAGCCTTTTAACTGCATTGGAAGTTGTCCATAAGTTGTGATGAACCAACACTCCTACCAACTACTACCATGAATTACTAAATCATATTCCTATTTAATTCTGTCTACAATATGCTTTGAGGAAGGCAAAAACCCCACAAAGCCTATACCAATTTGGCAACAATCGGAAGAAAAAAAATCCCTCCTGATCCCCAAAACAGGCAATTGGTCAGACTGGCAGCATCTGCAAGATGCAGCTCTGAAACTACAATTAGATGGTGGGTTGGAGAGCAGAATGGGACAGAAATAGAAGAAAAGAGCCTTTCGCATGGCCTGGGTTAGGGCTTTAATAAACGAAATGGGAGTGTGAAGAAACAACCAGCTCCCTTCTCCCATCCCCTGCTCACCAATGATTGGATAAAGCCTCTGGTGGTGGGGGGACTACCCCAGCTAGTGCCCTCCTTTTGCCTTCTATTGGGATGGTTCCAATTATGGCTCATTTCATTAGTTTTTCCAGTAGGGGTGTTAACATACATTTACTTATGTAAACATGTAGCCAATGAAATTTTCAGCAGTTACATGTTTACATGTGGTGCTTAGGGGAGAGGAAGTGAGAGACAATGCTGGCAGAGAACTGGCTTTTTATTTTCCATTGAGGCAAGTGGGTGGTAGTTTATTTGCAGCACAAAATATCTGCATCTCCATTGTATTATATCTGTAAAGCTCCAACAACACCCTGTGAAGGGCCAGCTAACTTGAGTTCAAATCATCACCTTATTCAACCTAGAGATTTGTGTAAACAGACTGAGTCAGATTAGAGGCAACTTGAGTTATATGTGGAGCTAATACTGCAGTAAAGACAAGCCCTAAAAGACAAAGAGCCAGATCCTCAACTGCTGTAAATCTGTGTAGATCATTTGGCTTCCATAGAACTGTTCTAGTTTGCACTAGATGAGGAGGATCTGCTCCAGAAACTAGAAAAAAGATCAAACTTTAATTTAGGCTGCAAATAACAAACAGTATTTTGTATTAAATATACGTAACTCATTTTAATCTAGTTTACAATGTATTAAAGCTTTTATTTAACAAATATATATTTTCTTAATTTATTTTTTTCTTCTGTTTCTTCCTCTCCTCTTCTCATCTCTGACCAGGAAAATCAGACTTCATAAAACTCAAATCAAGTGTAGTAATGGCTGGCCCTTTAGGGATAAACCCATTGACACAACTGCAAATACACTTCTTCAAAAGACCATACACATGGCCATAAGCCTAACATCATGACTTTACAGTTGACCATTTTTGTCTTACAGCAATGTCATTTTATGCTAGATTTCAAATGCATCCTGACAATATAGCTATCATGTTTCTGTTTTGTTATTCATGCTTCCCTATTTTACTCATACTATCTATCTGCTTTACTTTTCTGCAGAAATTTTTGTTCCAAATTTGGCTGATAGAGACCCTTTTCTGCTCTCTTTATGATTTATAAGTTTACCAATTCTCAGTTATATGAATGAAAAAAAATCTTCAAGAAAAATATTTTGCAATTGCTTAATATGACCTGATGAAAGTGCTAATTATTTCACAGAAGCAGATATGATGTCACCTTTCATCGCTGAAAGATGCATACCAGACTTTACTCTTTCAAAATAGATACCACACCTGTTTAATATATAAAAACAATCTCATTTACACACAATGAATGTTAAATTTGTTCATAATACAATGAATTGCACAAGTCTTTTGGAGGCTGAGGAGTGTGATTGATAGTTCACTAGCTTGTAAATGATATTGTAAAGAGGTTTGGGAGACAGATTAATGAAAAGTATTATACAAAGTAGAACTTCATTGTACTGTAAAATGCTAGAAAACATATTTTAGTTTTATCCCTACAACCAGTCAGATTTCAAGGAGTGAAATGAATAAGGGTATGTCTACACTACCACCCTAGTTCGAACTAGGGTGGTTAATGTAGGCAACCGAAGTTGCAAATGAAGCCCGGGATTTGAATTTCCCGGGCTTCATTTGCATCTTGCCGGGCGCCGCCATTTTTAAAGCCCCACTAGTTTGGACTCCGTGCCCGTGGCTACTCACGGCACGGAGTAGGTAGTTCGGATTAGGCTTCCTATTCCAAACTACCAGTACACCTCATTCCACGAGGAGTAACAGTAGTTCAGAATAGGAAGCCTAATCCGAACTACCTACTCCGTGCCGCGTGTAGGCGCGGGCACGGAGTCCGAACTAGTGAGGCTTTAAAAATGGCGGCGCCCGGCAAGATGCAAATGAAGCCCGGGAAATTCAAATCCCGGGCTTCATTTGCAACTTTGGTTGCCTACATTAACCACCCTAGTTTGAAGTAGGGTGGTAGTGTAGACATACCCTAATAGATTCTGAACCTAAAAGGGGAAAACCTTTCAGGAAATTCCTATTCCAACAAACTAAAGCTAGCAAGACTTTTTAGGTTACTGCACAAGACAGTCTGCAGGGGAGGATTAAAAATACCTATGGTTTTTCTATTACATTAGGATTTGAGCATTACATTATACTTGTAAATATACAGTAGAGGAGCAAGTTCTTTTAACTGCTGAGTTGTGCTTATAGGCTCTCATACTGCATATTTTGGTCATATTTGCCTATTACATGCTCTGATTCGTGTTTTCTTAATTCCTTCCAGATGATCACAGTATAAATTAAAGCATTTTTCCTATAGAAAAAAAATCGCTTGATAAAAATGACATCTCAGGGCAGCATTATTTCTTCAGAGCCTTACATGAAATGTTTGTTCAGCATGTTTGTTTATAGGAATATATGCAGCTCTAGGGTATCATATTTTTTTCAGCAAATGTATATGCCACCAGGACCTTTTAAAACTGAAAGCCAACATTAATTGAAAAAAGATGTTCTTCTACTGGCCTACCTAAAAGGTAGCTATGCACTAAGCTATATATACTTAAAAATACTGGTTATCTTTCACAATTTAGAATGCATTTATTTTCAGGATTTCTTCTGACAATTTTCTTGAAAGCTCTGTAATACCTTGTCTCCTTACTGATATTTTTCCTCAATTCAATGGAGAATGAACTACCCTCTCACAGATATCCCAGTTTAGGAAAACATTTCTATTCAGGACCATACTTAAAAGACATGCTTAACTTGAAGCTATCAGTACTTAGGCACATACTTCAATGCTATGCTGGCCCAGTCTAGTGCTGGCCTCGAGCAGATCCTTTACGATCTGTGGAGTTGCGTGGCCCTAACACTATGGTGGTTCTTCACCATATGGTGGGGAAGTTAAACCTTGAACCTCATTGCACCATCTCCCCCTTGCAATACTCAGAGGAGATAATGAGGAGTACAGAGGTGAAATAAATGTCAGTTTGGCTTTTACTATTTATTTATAACTTACTTCACATGCAGGAAATATTTTGAAGAAAATAATTTAAACAATTAAGCTAACTGATCTGTAGATTTAAGATACTAAAGAATACAGCTGTGCCTAAGCATTAATCTGCATCTCAGCACCCTGCTGTCCAATTTACTATACCTTCAGTTAACACTATGACACAAGATTCTGAGGCCTGATTGAAAGTGGAACCACTTAAGAATTCTAAATTTCAGAATCTTTTTATGTTATTACAATTTATATGGATATTAACCAAAGACTTCTTAATGTACAAAAAGTCCTGTCATCTATAACTGCTAATTTAACAAGATGGATTTAAAACTTTCTCACATTAATAGCAATATTTTCTACAGCTTCAGAAATAATTTGCCATTTATCAAACACATCAGAGTAACCTGTAGTCCTGGAATCTATCAGTTTTGTTAATTTAGAATGTGTGTGAGAGAGAGAGAGAAAGAAAGAGTGCATGTTGTTTTGGGTTCTTTTGTAGAAGTGAGTATATTGATCAGCATTATTTTCTAAATACTACCAGTCTGTGATAGCAAAATCTATGAGAATAGATAAAACTAAGAGATAGACATGAGTGTCAGAATGTATATCCCTACACTTATTTCAGTATAAACAATTATAACACAATCAATTCCCTGTTCCCTCCTTATATGTACGAAATGGAATTATAGTCGGCCACGTGTAATAGGAAATCAATTAAATATTCGGGACTATAATCCATCTGTACTGAAGCATCAAAATACATTTGTGGATGTCAGAAAAACATTAAGAATATTGTTTGCCTTTCTCTTCCTAGATGGCAGTGAAATAGTGAGTGGCAGAAACCCACAAAATGACAAAGATGCTTATAAATTACTGTAGTTTCTGCTTTAGAAAATTTTTCTACTTCAAAAAACACTGAATATTCTTACTCCAACAGGATAAAAGTGTCAACAATATGACTTAAGGTTTCTTTGAACTATAGAACTTCCTTTTGCTGAACTCACATTATTGCACTCATTAAGACTAAAAATATACATACTTAATTTTATCTTCAAAATTAAATCTTTTTTACAACTGCTATTAGGAGGGAAGACTTAGATGTTTCCTAATACTTATTCATAGCATTTTCCCAGGCTAATTGTACTCACAAAACCTAGAGTTGAATGATGTGAGTACAAAACTTTTGCTCCTGCCATAGCTAAATGTGATTGTATTACTTTCCTTGTCAAGCAGATTCTTAGGATAAATGTAATGAAGTTAAGTTCAAAGTAAAGAATCATTTGCATAACATTTTTTTTCTTTTAATTTCATTTCATAACTAGGTATTGTGATAGTTATTCATTGGAATGTTACCCCATTATACTATTCTGAAGAAATTTCCCAGAACAGGACAGCTGTGACCTTTGGAAATGTAAATACTTATATTCTTGTACAAGTTCTAGTAATAACAGACCTATAAACGCTGTAAAAAATGCTTGGCTCCCTGTTACTATTCATTCTAATCTTTGGATATACTTAGTGGCTATAATTTATGATATGGCCTTTTTCTTTCTATTAAACATATTTAATTGAGAAAGTTAAGAAGAATGGGTTTCTTGTTAAAATGTTAATTTTTTTTAGGTTTTACTCATCAGTGCTGATTTATCAATTTAGCATTCTGGCTAATGATACAAAGTAGTCTATGAAGACAAGATGAATATTGCAAAGAATTTTATGTCTAGCATTAGCATTCAATAGCTTAAATTTGTCAGTTAGTTAATTTCCATGTGGCTCCTATTCCCAATGGAAGACAGTTTATCTACGTACTTAAAAACAAAAGTTTGTAGTCCCACAGACAACTTTTCACTACAGATCCATATATCTGTTATGTGCACAAGTGTTGTCAGGAAGATGTGTAGTAGCTGTAATTGTGTAACGGGTGAAGTGCACAAATTGAGAATTGACCTTCCTATTCTAGCTTTATTTTTCAAAACAAATGAGACCTCTCATAAAACAATCATAAACTTCAAACTATCATTGAGATGTGGGACTACTGTACACTAGGGCTGGGCAGTAACTGAAGGTATCTTATCTCTTCTGTTTGTGTTTTAAACTGTATAATATATAAGAAATAAACATCTGGTAATGTGTTGCATTCACATCTGGAACACTCAGCAGAAAAATCTTGACAAATCAGAAATAGTTCAGAGAAAAGCAACAAAAATTATCGTGGGGCTGGAGGATCTGAAATTATTAGGAAAGATTAAAAGAAGTAAAAAGATACAGTTTGGCTTTGGATTAATGTAATCTACATATAAGACGGACCTTGGGAAGGATGGTGAGTTTGTACAAGTGGGTATCATTTTATCAACAGCGTGGAGCACTGGGGATGTTACATTTAGTTTAATGAACTAATCGACTAGTGGATAGGTTTTCCATTGACTAGTTGATTAGTCAAAAAGCGGGGGAGCCGCAGCAGGGTTAGCTCCCAGCCCAGGAGCTAACCCTGCTGCAGCTCTGCCTTTTAAATATATTAAGAGCCTGTCAGCTGATACACAGCGAGGAGGGGGGCAGCAAGAGCCAGGAACCCCCTGCTGCACTTTTGATTTTTAAATGTATTAAGAGACGGCAGGCTCTAAATACATTTAATAAATCAGAGGCACAGAATCTAGGACTGGGCGCAAGCTGGGAATCAGCTGATTCCTGGCTTGGACCCGGTCCCTGCTATACCCTGCCCCTCACAGAGACGGTGCTGGGGGGAACCAGCTTTTAAGCTGTCTCCCCCCAGCACCAGCTCCTGCTCCACTCACTTGTTGCCTCAGACAAAGGCAGCAAGGGAGCGGGGGGACTAGTCAAGGGACAAGTTCACTATCCAATAAGCTTTTGCTTATCGAATAGTTGACTAGTCACTTATATCCTTATGGAACGCCACCTGCTTATGTCTTGCTAACAGTAAGTGAACATTCTATTGCTTTCAGGGATTGATGCCAGTAGAAAAACTGATCCACAAATTTCAGTGGGACTATTCATGTTCTTAAAGCTAAGCACATGATAATATTGCTTATTGAAATCAGGGCCTTAAACAGAAAAGATACAGAGGAATTATTTAGACCTTGGGTATATAACAAAATGTAACAGGAAATATGTCTGAATATTAGGAAAACTTCCAGACAGGAAACTATCTTAGCCTTTAGAACAGTTTTCAAGGCCTACTGAAAGATCCATTGGGTTGGGATCTTTGTAACAAGACCAAACAAAACAGAGTATAGAAAATGTTTGCTCTGATATATTTTTCCAGTTCTCACTTCTCTGAATCTATGAAAAAGGCAGAACCCACAACTTGTAATCAACAGCTCTTTGCTTCACATGCATGATTTTTTCCCCACACTGAGACCTAAATTCTGTTTCTTAATTGTTCATTTATTTGCTAGTCAAGCTACTATTTAGCCAGTGATATTTCTCCCATTAAAGGTGATAAGAATTTTATATTTAGTTACATTTCATGTAGTAGGTGATTTTCGGGTTTATGAATATTCATGGTATTTGCTGATACCAGAGATGATGGGACGTCCGGGGTGTCCAGGTTTATGGATTTTGGGAAGCAGATAGAACAATCCTGCTCACGCTCACTACTGGTTTATCCAGCTATGTAGACTCTCTTCTCAAACCCTACGCAACCAACTCCCCCAGCTATCTCCAAGATACTACTGACTTCCTAAGGAAACTACAAAACATCGATAACCTCCTTGATAACACCATCCTTGCCACCATGGATGTAGAAGCTCTATACACCAACATCCGACATGAAGATGGATTATAAGGAATTAGAAACACTATCTCAGAGGACACCACTGCCAATCTGATAGCAGACCTATGTAACTTTGTTCTCACCCACAATTATTTCCAGTTTGAGAACAACTTATACCTCCAGATAAGCGGCACAGCCATGGGTACATGCATGGCCCCACAGTATGCTAATATCTTTATGGCTGACCTAGAACATTTCCTCAACTACCATCCCCTTTTACCTCTTCTCTACCTTTGCTACATCGATGACATCTTTATGATCTGGACACATGGCCAAGAAACACTGGAGACATTCCACAGAGATTTTAACAACCTACACCCCACCATCAATCTCAGCCTGGACCATTTTACATGAGAGATCCATTTCCTGGACACCACAGTACAAATCAGCAATGGAAAATTAGACACCACTTTCTACAGAAAACCCACTGACTCATACAATTACCTACATGCTTCCAGCTCCCATCCAGAACACACCATACGATCCACCATCTATAGCCAAGCCCTTCGATACAACCGCATCTGCTCTAATTCCACTGACAGAGACCAGAAACTTCAGGATCTCTACCAAGCATTTATAAACCTCAATTACCCACCCAGAGAAATAAAAAAGCAAATTGAAAGAGCCAGATGAATACCTAGAAACCAACGACTTCAAGACAGACCCAAGAAAACCAACAATAGAACACCACTTGTCCTCACCTATAGCCCCCAACTTAAACCTGTCCAACATATTATCAACTACAGCCTATACTGTAACAGGATACTACACTCTGAGAGGCTCTGGGAGACAGACCCATAGTCTCCTATAGACAACCACCTAACCTCAAGATGATTCTTACCAACAACCACAGGACATACCACACTAATACCAACCGTGGTACCTTCCCTTGCAACAAACCCCGTTGCCAGCTTTGTCCACATATTCACTCTGCTGATACCATTATTGGACCTAACCAAGTGAATTATAAGATCAAGAACACATATTCCTGCGCATCCAGAAATATAATTTATGCTATCGTGTCGAAAGTGTCCATCTGCTATGTACATTGGACAAACGTCTCAGACACTTCGCCAAAGGATCAATGCCCACAAAACAGATATCAGACAAGATCACAAAGAAAAAACAGTTTCTTGCCATTTCAACCAGAAAGGACATTGTCTCAATGACTTGATTACCTGCATCCTGCTTCAAAGGCCTTTTAAGACTACACTTGAAAGAGAATCCTCTGAACTGTCATTCATGCTTAAATTCGACACTTTATACTTAACTTTGAATAAAGACGCTAATTATCTTACCCATTACAAAGATAGCTTCCCCAATTATCACCTCTAATATCATTAGCTCACAGACATTTACATCCCCCCCATCCCTCTTCTGATATGAAATTTGATTTGTCCTTTTCATATGTGTTCATTTTTGTATCCTTTGGTATACATGGTTATGAAAATTTTCTTCCACTATTTGAGTTGAAGAAGTGGATCTGGCCCACGAAAACTCATCACCTAATAAACCATCTTGTTAGTCTTTAAAGTGCTACATAGTCCTGTTTTTTGTTTCATGCTTTCTAGCTGACTCTGCGGCCCACAAACAGTATGTTCATCTACTTTGAAGCAGCTCTGCTGATACAAATTCCTCTCACATCTTGGTCTACACTTATAAGTGATTTCCTTTTACAAATGAACATTATGCGAGGTGACATCTGTTTGCTCAGAATGCGTGGGTTTCTGGTGTAACTGTATTGCTTAGGACTTGTTTGCCAATTTGTCTCAAAATTATTGTATCAATCAAAAGAGGGAAAGGACTTAAAAACGAATAATAAAAATATTTTAATGTAAATTATTAATATTATTGGTATATATCAAAAGATCTACAGAGGAGACTATTAAAGTATTTGAGCCAAATTCTCTCCTGGCATGAAGGCAATGGAAGCATACTTGAACAGTTGCGCCTAAGGGTACGTCTAGACTACCGCGTTTTGTCGACGGAAGTTTTGTCGACAGATACTGTCGACAAAACTTCCGTCGACAATTTGCGTCCAGACACATGGAGTTCTGTCGACAAAGCAAGCCGCTTTGTCGACAGAACTCCGTAGTCTGGACGCAGTGTTACAGGCAATAACACCTTCTGTCGACAGAGTTCTGTCGACAAAAAGTGTTATGCCTCGTAACATGAGGTATACCAGCGTCGACAAAACCGCGGAGTTCTGTCGACGTTATGTCGACAGAACTCCGCGGTAGTGTAGACGCTGGTATTGTTTTGTCGACAAAAGTCCACTTTTGTCGACAAAACGCGGTAGTCTAGACGTACCCTAAGAGAGTACAAGCAAGTGCTGTTCCCACCCTGTTCCTAATGCAGCACAAACAGGATTATTGTCTAAATTCATCATCCTTTCAGGATTGAAGAGGGATCTGTCTTGACATTTAAACTTCAGACCCCTGACTCAAAACTACATTTACAAAGACCTAATAGTACACTTTTCATTGAGTACTATACTTAATATCTGAGAAGCTCCCATTTATTTCAAAAGGATTACTTGTGATAGTAAGCACTGGGAGTCAATAATCTCCAGGTTTAAATGAGCTCAGCTCCACTGACTTTAATCTTTTTATTAATTTGCACCAGCAGGGAGTTTGGCCCTACATGTGACATATATTCAAGAGTCAGATTTATA
The DNA here is from genome assembly GCF_049634645.1 of Pelodiscus sinensis. NCBI lineage: Eukaryota > Metazoa > Chordata > Testudines > Trionychidae > Pelodiscus > Pelodiscus sinensis. The sequence goes on from NC_134713.1 coordinate 115,382,297, forward strand.
TATTTTAGCTCCCAAACTCCATCCTAAGTGTGAAGATTTTATCCTGCAAGGTCTCCAGTTCTTTCCTCTTTTTTCTTTTGCCCTTTGTTCATGCAAAAATTTCAGTTATTCAATTTAATCAGTTTAGAAACCAATTTAAAGGTATCCACACAATGTGGTTGTACTGATTGAATTAAAATTATTTAGTTAAACTTTTGTGTGCAGATATGGCCTCAGAAGTATGTTTTTAAGTTCCTAAGTGGATTTAATGAAACCTAGTCTGGCTATCAGTGAGAGTTCACAGAATAATTCACTTTTATTCAGGTTCTTGCAGATTGAAATATGTATGTGTATGCGCGCGCACACACAAGAAAGACAGAGTGAGCACACGTGAGTATATATTTATCATATATACCTGTGTTGTTCCATACATTCATAGGTTCCAAGATCAGAAAGGATCTATGTGATCATCTAGCATAGGCATGGGAAATTGGGGATTAGGGGGTGATACAGCACCTTCAGATTTTGTGCCCAGTGTTCCAGCCACTGGACCTGCTGCTGGCTGGGGGTTTGCAGCTGGCCCTAGGTCCACTCGGCTGTCATATCTTTACGAGCAGTGAGGGACACAGACTGGGCTAAAGGAAAGAGGCAGTTTGGCACTTTCACTCCAAGAATTGTTCCAGCACCTATGTCATCCAATCTGACCTCCTGTAAAACACAGGCCACAGAACTTCCCCAAAATAATTCCCAGGGCAGATCTTTCAGAAAAGCCTCCAATCTTGATGTAAAATTTGTTAAGGATGAAAAGTTCACTGCAAGTCTTTGTAAGTTGTTTCAAAGGTTAAATATTCTCATTAAACACACCTTATTTCTAGTCTGAATTTGTCTAGTTTCAACTTCCAGGCATTGTATTGTCTTATATTTTTCTCTGCTAGATTGATGAGCCCATTATAAAATACTTGGAATCATAGAATACTAGAACTGGAAGTCACCTCAAAAGATCATCAAGTCCAGTCCCCTGCACTCACAGCAGGACCAAGTACCATCCAGATCATCCCTGATTGATGTCTATCCAACCTACTCTTTAAAATCTCTAGTGATGGAGATTCCACAACCTTCCTAGGCAATTTATTCCAGTGTTTAACCACCCTGTTTATTCCCCATTGTTATCCGATCATCAGAAGTTAAGGAGAATTTTTCTCCTCCTCCTCCTCATAACACCCTTTTAGGTACTTGAAAGCTGCTATCATGTCCCCCTCTCAGTTTCCTCTTTTCCAAACTGAACATTCCCAATTATTTTAGTCTTCCCTCAGAGGTCATGTTTTCTAGACCTTTAATCATTTTTCTTGCTCTTCTCTGGACCCCCTCCAATTTTTCCACATCTTTCCCGAATTGTGGTACCCAGAACTAGACACAATCCTCCACCTGAGGCCTATTCATGCAGAGTAGAGCAGAAGAATGACTTCTAGTGTCTTGCTTACAACATTCCTGTTAATTCATCCCAGAATGATGTTTGCTGTTTTTTTCCCCCAACAGTATTATACTGTTGTTCATGCTAAACCTCCCTTGCTGCAATTTAAGGCCAGTGCTTCTTGTCCTAGAGGCCAAGAAGAATAATTTTTCTTCCACCTCCTTGTAACACCCTTTTAGATACCTGAAAACTGCTATCGTGTCCCCTCTCAGTCTTCTCTTTTCTAAACTAAACAAGCCCATTTCTTTCAGTCTTGCCCACATCCTCATGTTTTCAAGGCCTTTAATCATTTTTGTTGCTCTTCTCTGGACCTTCTCCAATTTTTCCACAACTTTCTTGAAATGTGATGCTCAGAACTGGACACAAAACTCCAACTGAGGCCTAATCAGTGTAGAGCAGAGCAGAAGAATGACTTCTGTATCAGTACCCTTCATTATTTATCATTACCCCAATATTTGTGTCATCTTCAAACTTTATCAGTGATAATTTAATGTTTCCTTTGAGGAAGAAGTGGGGACAAAAGACCTAACTGGCTTCAAGATTAAGCTAAATGGGTTTATGAAGGGGATGGTTTGATGGGATAACATGATCTTGGCAACTAATTGATCTTTCATTATAGGTGGTAAATAGACCAATGGTGGAATGATAGGAGTTATATAGAAAACTGCTTCCTGGGTGTCTGGCTGGTGAGTCTTGCCCACATGCTCAGGGTTCAGCTGATTGCCATATTGGGGTCGGGAAGGAATTTTCCTCCAGGGTAGATTGGCTGAGGTCCTGGAGGTTTTTCACCTTCCTCTGTAGCATGGGGCATGGATCACTTGCTGGAGGATTCTCTGCATCTTGGAGTCTTCAAACCATCATCTGAAGACTTCAATATCTGAGATATAGGTGAGAGGATTATTCCAGGAGTGGGTGGGTGAGATTCTGTGGCCTGTGTTGTGCAGGGGGTCAGACTAGATGATCATAATGGTCCCTTCTGACCTTAAAGTCTATGAGTCACTGATAATATTAAATGTTATAGGATTAAGAATTTACCCGCAGATACCATTAGAATCACACTCATTCAAAAATCATGGCCTATTTACAATTATATTTAGAGACTTATCAGCCAGCTTTTTTTAAATGTGTGCCATCTTAACTTTATATCTTTCTAATATTTCAACCAAAATGTCATGTTGTAACAAGTCAATACCTTATAGAAATCTAAGTATATTACATCAACACTGCCACCTGTATCCAAACTTGTAATCTCATTTAAAAAGATATCAACTTAGTTTCACAGGATTTATTTTCCTTAAAGTTCTATTGACTGGCATTAATATTTGATTTAACCAAGTCCACTCCATTATCTTGTTCAAGATCAATGTCAGACTATAAACTTATAGTTATAACAGTCATCCCATTTACCCTTTTTAAATATTGGCACAAATAAGCTTTTTTCCTTCCTCTTGGAACATCTCTGGTGTTCCAAGACTTATTGAAAATCAACAGTAACTATCCAGTGATCTTGCTAGCCAGCTCTTTAAAACTCATGGATGCAACTAACCTGGAACTGCTGATTTAAAAATATCTAATTTTAGTAGCCACTATCCAACATTCTTTTGCAATATCAGTGAAATGGAAAGAGTGTCGTCACCATGTGATACCACCATGACCTATGATGTCACCTGTTTTTCCCCAAATACAAAATAGAAATATGTATTAGTCAGCCCTTTCTACATTATTGTTGACAGTTCAACCATTTCAATCTAGTAACAGATCAATACAATTGTTAAAATTATTTCTGTTCCTAATATACTTTACAAAACTCCTTTCTAGAATAATCTCTGTAGTAGTATGTAGAGAATCAGCAAGTATAGTGCTTTGGCCGCGTGACAGGGCATCCCAAAGACGTAACCAAGCAAGAGTCCAGAGCCAACAATAACAACATCTGCCTGAGTCAACGACTTTCGAGAATGCTGTGTTTGGGACTGTGAAGAAGCACAGTTTATGAAAAGCAGGATGTGGACTTTTGGGAAGTTTGAGAGGGTACAAAGATAGTTGTAATCTTGCAATAAAATGATTTCGTGCTTGCACCGGCCGGAGTCCGTGCCTTCATACACCACAGTAGTACACAATACTTTCCTAGCATGGCTCTCAGACAAATCATCCTTATTCAAAGCACCATAGGAAACCATATCAGTTTGCTGATAGTAACAAATATGATTGTAACCAATATGGTTCCAATATCAATAAAAACAGGTCAAAGTGAAAAAGAAGAGAATCTAAAGATCAGAGGTTGAAGAATGAAATGGACACTGGATTAGATAAGGATTTCCAAATATATGTGTCTTAAGAGACCATCTCTTATGCTTTACTTAAATCCATCCAACTTCCTTCTCTGTGAAACAAGATTGGAAAAACTGCAGGGTCCCAATATCTGACTGTGACAATGTACCTTTGCTGCTTTCACCTAATGGCTTACTAGTGGATCAATGAAAATACACTCTGAGTACCTTTCCCAGATCTGAAGAAGAGTGCTGTGTAAGCTTAAAGGCTTGTCTGTTTCATCAATAGGAACTAGTCTAATAAAAGATATTACCTCATTCACCTTGTCTTCCCCATATCCTGGGGCTAACATGGCTACTGAAAACAATTCATTACACCAAGTGCTCCAGATTTTCAATTCCTATTTTATTTTTAAAACATTTATAAGTATCACACATTTGAAGTAATATATGGGTCCTGATACTACTAAACTTTACACTAGTGAGTTCCAGTTGTCCTGGTATGAGTAGTTCCACTGACTTTAATGAGACTTTAATGAATAAGGACTATTTAGTGTAAGAGTTTAAAGAATTAGCCTTTACTTCTAATACACTGCTATAGAGCATAAAACACAGTATTACAATGTTTGATGCTCATTATCATGTCTGGTGATTCCTTTACTGAAATACAGATACCACTATTTTGGGTACATTCTCATACCTTTCACATTCACTACATAATACAGCAATTAAGTTATTTCCTTGCTTAGTGCCAAAGTGATGTCTAATTTTATAAATTAACACTTTATATCTGGTTCTGCTTTGGTCAATGAATGTTTAAATAATAGCTTCATGGCTAATTATTGCACTATGAGAAAGACATCACACGTAGTGATCTGTTTTCCATTTTCATATATCCTTTGCTCTGAGTCATCCACAGTGACTCAGTTAAAGCCTTTAAAGACTGAAATTGTAGATGTATTTTATTGTTCAAAAATAAATATATAATGTGTTTGACTGGAGTTAGCTCATATTACTAGTTTTGTTTGTGTATTATATGACTTCAGCTTCAATGCCAATGTACATATTTTCTTCTGAAATCTGATGTAAAGTGTATGACGAAAGCATTTTAATCTAAAATAGATGAGGACAGAATTGGGAAAGTGAACAAAAAATATATTAAGTGGCGTTTCAATATTTATTTCAATTGTTTAAAATAAAGTGTCTTCAGCTGAAACTGATCCTGGAAACAAAGTGAGGAAGTCAATATATGTCACAGGTCCCAAAATACGCAATAAATTTTACAAAGAGATTTGAAGCAATATATACAAGCCCTTTACCCCTTAGTGACATGCTGTCATTCACAGTGTAAGATAGCAGTGTTTAAACAATGCCCAGCAACACTAAAAAATGCCTTGCATGAGTAAAACTAAGTTAGGTATGCAGAAAGTAAATATCCCTAATGTAGGGTTACCATATTTGAACTTTCAAAAAAGAGGACACTCTTGAGGCAGTGTATCTGTATCAGTATCTACCAACTCATGTTGTATTATATATTATATAATGTATATATAGTATGTACTATTTATAACACATTCAAATAATATTTTGAAAAGTTCAAATATGGTAACCCTACCTAATGCCATAACGGAACAGACTGAGGAAGAAAAGTGGTACATGCTGAGTTAACTAGATCTCACAAGCTGTGCATGACCAGGTAAGAACAGAAATGGGGAATGTATCTGTGCTTACCTGAAAATTTATTTTCTTCAAGTATTAAGGTCCACAGATCTGTTGGCAATATTAACTTCACCTTGCTTACAGATTGGAGGCAGAACCAGACCTATAATTCACTGGCAGCAAAGGAAAGCTCCACCCCCTGAAGCTCCCTCCAGTTAAAGGAATCAGTCAGGATAATTCCATTTTACCTTCCTAAATTGTAAATTATGTTAGCTATATTTTGAAGAATAATAAAAGAACAACAATTTCTTCCCCAGAAAGACATTTCTTCCTTTAAAGAAAAGATAGGACTATGTAGCACTTTAAAGCCTAACAAGATGGTTTATTAGGTGATGAGCTTTCGTGGGCCAGACCCACTTCCTCAGATCCAATTGTGGAAGAAAATTGGCATTACCATATATACCAAAGGGGTACAATAAAAAAAAGTGAACACATATAAAAAGGACAAATCAAATTTCAGAACAGAGGGGGGCTGGAGAGAGGGAGGTTAATGTCTGAGAGTTAATGATATTAGAGGTGATAATTGGGGAAGCTATCTTTGTAATGGGTAAGGTAATTAGCATCTTTGTTGAGACCAAGTCAGAAAGTGTCAAATTTAAATATGAATGACAGTTCAGAGGTTTTCTCTTTCAAGTCTGGTGTCAAAATGCCTTTGAAGCAGGATGCAGGTAGTCAAGTCGGTGAGACAATGCCCTTTCTGGTTGAAATGGCAAGAAACTATTTTTTCTTTGTGACACTGTCTGACATCTGTTTTGTGTGCATTGATTCTTTGGCGAAGTATCTGAGACGTTTGTCCAATGTACACTTTCGGCACATGATGGCATAAATTATATTTCTGGATGAGCAGGAATATGTGTTCTTGATCTTATAACTGAATTGGTTAGGCCCAATAATGGTGTCAGCAGAGTAAATAAGTGGACAAAGCTGACAACGGGGTTTGTTGCAAGGGAAAGTTCCAGGCTTGGTATTAGTGTGGTATGTCCTGTAGTTGTAGGTAAGAATCATCTTTAGATTAGGTGGTTGTCTATAGGAGACTATGGGTCTGTCTCCCAGAGCCTCTCAGAGTGTAGTATCCTGTTACAGTATAGGCTGTAGTTTATTGATAATATGTTAGACGGGTTTAAGTTGGGGGCTATAGGTGAGGACAAGTGGTGTTCTATTGTTGGTTTTCTTGGGTCTGTCTTGAAGAAGATGGTTTCTGGGTATTCATCTGGCTCTTTCAATTTGTTTTTTTATTTCTCCGGGTGGGTAGTTGAGGTTTATAAATGCTTGGTAGAGATCCTGAAGTTTCTACATAGTGCTACATAGTCCTGGTTTTTTTAATTTCAGCTAGACCAGACTAACACGGCTGCATCTCTATTACATTTCTTCCTTTGTTATTCAAAGAAAGGAAATTCTCAAGTTAACATATATAAAATAGGATTTTCACAACAGTGTGCTTACAGCTTGGGAAGCATTATCATCACTTAAACATGGACATCCAAAATAAGGCAAATCATAACTCCTTTATTTTCTCCTGTGTACTGAGGAATGGAGAACACTTTAAAATGGCTATAGGGTTGACCAATATGTTGGTTTTTGGTGAGTTTATGTACTGATAGCAATGTGGCCATCTAGTAGGTATTCCAGGACACATGACTTCCCTACACTGAGTTTGTCAAGATTACTACAGATTGAACTTTGATTCTTAATAGAATAATGTATATGTCTTTAATTTACTGTTAATGAATGAAATGACAGTTGTGAGCACTATTTGTTTGAATTAAAAGTAAAATACTGGCTCTCATTTGAGAAAGGTCCCAACATCTGACTAGTATTTATTAGAAAATTGGCTTTCATGGGTAGAAATTACATGGGTACCTATCACAGTGGTTCAACTCAGGTAGTCCTTAAGGTCCAGAATGAGATTTCAAGTGCAAGCTGGTTGCCATTTTGGAAAAAAAAATGAAATGACTTAAGGCCCAAGTATCAACCCTATGTACCATCAGAGAGAATGAAGACTTCCTCGATAGAAGGCAGCGTTTAATCCTGCAGGCACAGCAGGCTGAAGAGCCAGTGAGGGTAGTACATACAGGACAAGGAAGAAAACTGGCAGCATGTAACCTCTAGAAGAAGAAGAAAGCCAAGTCAGGTATCCCCCGTTCCTGTAGAGGTAAATAACTCCTTTCAGGCTCTCTCCACAGGCACTGTGGTGGAGAATGCTTTTGGAGGGACCTCTCAGGGAAGAAATCAGAAGGGAACACCATCTACTGGAAGGCATGGGATGCATAGTCCTAGGGATAGGGGTTCCACGACCACCACCCCCAAAAGAAGACGACGGGTGGTGGTGGTCGGGGACTCCCTCCTAAAAAGGACTGAGTCATCCATTTGGCATCCAGACCTGAAATCTCGAGAAGTGTGCTACTTACTGGGATCTCACATTCAGGATGTGACTGAAAGTCCTCCAAGTGATTAAACCTTTGGATCGCTACCCCTTCCTGCTTCTCCATGTAGGAACTAACAATACGTCCAAGAATGACCTTGAGTGGATCACAGCAGATTATGCAGCGCTGGGAAAAAGGATTAAGGAATTTGAAGTGCAAGTGGTGTTCTCGTCCATCCTTCCGGTTGAAGGAAAAGATCCAGGTAGGGATTGTCGAACTGAGGAAGTAAATGCGTAGTTGTGCAGGTGGTGTCAGAGAGAGGGCTTTGATTTCTTCAACCATGGGACTCTGTTCCGGGCACAGGGATTGTTAAGAAGAGATGGGATCCACCTAAGCAAGAGAGGAAAGAGCATCTTCGCGGGCAGGCTTGCAAACCTAGTGAAGAGGGCTTTAAACTAGATTCGCTGGGGGATGGTGACCAAAGCCCTGAGATAAGTGAGAAAGTCAGATACTGGGAAGAAACACAAGGAGGAATGAGCAACAAGGGAGGAGCCCTGATTCGGATGGAGAAGATAGGGCAATCAACTGGTTATCTAAGGTGTTTGTACACCAATGCAAGAAGCCTGGGAAACAAACAGGAAGAATTAGAAGCCCTGGCCCAGTCAAAGAACTATGATTTGATTGGAATAATGGAGACTTGGTGAGATGACTCGCATCACTGGAGCATGGAAGGGTATAAACTGTTCAGGAAGAACAGGAGGAAGGAAAAAGGAGTTGCATTGTAAGTAAGAGAGCAGTAAGATTGCTCAGAGCTCCAGTATTTAGAGGGAGAAAAGACTGATGTAAGTCTATGGATTATATTTAGAGGTGGAAGCCACAGGGGTGGTGATGTGGTTGGTGTGTGCTATAGACCGCCAGATAAGGTGGATGAGGTAGATGAGGCTTTCCTCAGACAACTGAGAGAAGCTTCCAGATCACAGACCCTGGTTCTCATGGGGGACTTCAATCACCCTGACATAGAATCATAGAATCATAGGACTGGAAGGGACCTCGAGAGGTCATCGAGTCCAGCCCCCCACCCTCAAGGCAGGACCAAGCTCCGTCTACACCATACCTGACAGATGTCTATCTAACCTGTTCTTAAATATCTCCAGAGAGGGAGATTCCACCACCTCCCTTGGCAATTTATTCCAATATTTGACCACCCTGACAGTTAGGAATTTTTTCCTAATGTCCAATCTAAACCTCCCCTGCTGCACTTTAAGCCCATTACTCCTTGTCCTGTCCTCAGAAACCAAGAGGAACAAATTTTCTCCTTCCTCCTTGTGACACCCTTTTAGATATTTGAAAACTGCTATCATGTCCCCCCTTAATCTTCTTTTTTCCAAACTAAACAAGCCCAGTTCATGAAGCCTGGCTTCATAGGTCATGTTCTCTAAACCGTTAATTATTCTTGTCACTCTTCTCTGTACCCTTTCCAATTTCTCCACATCTTTCTTGAAATGTGGCGCCCAGAACTGGACACAGTACTCCAGCTGAGGCCTAACTAGTGCAGAGTAGAGCAGCAGAATGACTTCACGAGTTTTGCTTACAACACACCTGTTGATACAACCTAGAATCATATTTGCTTTTTTTGCAACAGCATCACACTGTTGACTCATATTCAACTTGTGGTCCACTATGACCCCTAGATCCCTTTCCGCCATGCTCCTTCCTAGCAGACCAATCTGCTGGCAGACCAATACAGCAGTACACAGACAATCCAGGAAGTTTTTGGAGAATGTTGGGGATAACTTCTTGGTACAAGTGCTCAAGGAACTGACCAGGGGCCATGCACAGCTTGACCTATTGCTCACAACGAGGGAGGAACTCGTAGGGGAAGTAGACGTGGGTGACAGCCGGGGAAGCAGTGATCAGGAGATGGTAGATTTAAAGATCCTGATCAAAGGAAGAAAGGAGAGTAGCTACATACACATCCTAGACTTCAGAAAAGCAGACTTAGACTCCCTCAGAGAAGTGAAGGCAGGATTCCCTGGGATGCTTACATGAAGGGGAAAGGAGTCCAGGAGAGTTGGCAGTATTTTAAAGAAGCCTTATTAAAGGCACTGGAAAAAACCATCCCGCTGCACAGCAACAAAAGCAAATATGGTAGGAGACCAGGCTGGCTTACCAGGGACATCCTTGGTGAGCTTAAACTCAAAAAGGAAGCTTACAAAAAGTGGAAAGTTGGATGGATGGCTAGTGAGTATAAATATATTGCTTGAGAATGCAGGGGAGTTATCAGGAAGGCAAAAGCACAATTGGAATAGCAGCCAGCAAGGGATGTGAAGGATAACAAGAAAGGTTTCTACAGGCATGTTAGCAAAAAGAGGGTGATCAGCGATGATGTGGGGCCCTTACTGGATGAGAGAGGTAACCTAATGACAGATGATATGGGAAAAGGTGAAATACTTAATTCTGTCTTTGCTTCTGTCTTCATAGACAAGGTTAGCTCCCAAACAAATGCACTAGGGAACGCAGTATGAGAAGGTGGTAGACAGCCCTTGGTGGGTAAAGAACAGGTTAGGAACTATTTAGAAAAGCTAAACATACACAAATCCATGGGCCCAGATTTAATGCATCCAAGGGTACTGAGGGAGTTGGCAAATGTCATTGCAGAGCCTTTGGTCATTATCTTTCAAAACTCGTGGAGATAGGGAGAGATCCCGGATGAATGGAAAAAGGCAAATGTAATGCCCATCTTTTAAAAAGGGAAGGATGATTCAGGGAATACAGACCAGTCAGCCTTACCTCACTCCCCAGAAAAATCATGGAGGGGATCCTCAAGGAATCCATTTTGAAGCACTTGGAAGAGGGGAAAGTGATCAGGACTAGTCATCATGGATTCATAAAGGGCAAGTCCTGCCTAACCAATCTGATTAGCTTCTATGATGAGGTAACTAGCTCTGTGAATATGGGAAAGTCCGTGGTTGTGATATACCTTGACTTTAGCAAAACTTTTGATACGGTCTCCTACAATATTCTTGCCAGTAAGATAAGGGAATATGGATTGGATACATGGACTGTAAGATGGATAGAAAGCTGGCTAGATTGTCTGGCCCAACGGGTAGTGATCAACGGCTCGATGTCAGGTTGGCGGTTGGTTTCTAGCGGAGTGCCCCAAGGATCTGTTCTAGGATCGGTTTTGTTCAACATCTTTATTAATGACCTGGATGAGGGGATGGATTGCACCCTCAGCAGGTTCGCAGATGACACTAAGCTAGGGGGAGAGGTAGATACGCTGGAGGGCAGGGATAGGGTCCAGAGTGACCTGGACAGATTAGAGGATTGAGCCAAAAGGAATCTGATGAGGTTCAACAAGGACAAGTGCAGAGTCCTGCACTTGGGACGGAAGAATCCAAAGCATTGTTACTGGCTGGGGACCGAATGGCTAAGTAGCAGATCTACAGAAAAGGACGTGGGGATTAGAGTGGATGAGAAGCTGGATATGAGTCAACAGTGTGCCCTTGTAGCCAACAGGGCTAATTGCATATTAGGGTGCGTTAGGAGGAGCATTGCCACCAGATCCAGAGAAGTGATTATTCTGCTTTATTCAGCTTTGGCGAGGCCACATCTGGAGTATTGTGTCCCGTTCTGGGGCACCACTATAGAAAGGATGTGGATGCATTGGAGAGGGTCCAGCGGAGGGTAACCAAAATGATTAGGAGGCTGGAGCGCATGACCTATGAGGAGAGACTGAGGGATTTGGGTTTTTTTAGTCTGCAGAAGAGAAGAGTGAGGGGGGATGTGATAGCAGCCTTCAACTTCCTGAAACAAGGTTCCAAAGAGGAGGGAGAAGTGTTGTTCACTATAGTGACAGATGGCAGAACAAGGAGCAATGGTCTCAAGTTACAGTGGGAGAGGTTTAGGTTGGATATTAGGAAAAACTATTTCACTAGAAGGGTGGTGAAGCCCTGTAATGGGTTACCTAGGAAGGTGGTGGAATCTCATCCCTAGAGGTGTTTAAGTCTCTGCTTGACAAAGCCCTGGTGGGCTGATTTAGTTGGGACTGGTCCTGCCTTAGGCAGGGGGCTGGACTTCATGACCTCCTTAGGTCTCCTCCAGCTCTATGATTCTAAGTTTGTGCTTTATAATTTTGTGGGGCTGGAAGCAGCATAGATGTCATAAGGAAGCATTTAATGTCAAGGTTTGGTCAAAACTTTCTCTTTTTGAACATGCTGATCATGTTCAAAGAACAGAGTCCTGACCTTTTTGACTGAACCATTTCATAGGCCTACATTGGAGTCCTCTTGGAGAAATTCAATTGTTTATTTTATTTATTTAATGTGCACTTTGATTCAGAAAGACGAATACATTGTTGTCTGGCTTTTTTCTAGGGTCCATGAGAGAGTGATAATTACTGCAGCCATGTATCCATTTTAACCTGTCTGGTGCTGTACTGAGGGCTGTTTTTTGCACAGACTTCCACTATAAGGTAGAGGCATCAAAAGTTCCATTGTTAGGTACATCAGATCGGAGAACCATAGCCTCTTCATTGACACTCTCTTCTTCGGGTCACCTGTGTGGTCTTAGGGAACACAGGATTGCAAAGTTTCCCAACTGGACGGACCAGAAGCCATTCACCACAATGGTTTTCAGTCTGTTCCATTGGGAAAGATCACTAAGGGAACAGTGGAATAGGTTTTAAGGCATATAAAGACATCTTGCCCAAAGATGATCCCTCACCTTTTACACCAAGTCCTGACATCTGAAAAGACTACCACGTGCTTTACTGCTCTTTCCATGTTCAAAGAGGAAAATCACATCAAATTGACTGACAATGAATGAGGATATTTCTGAATGCAGGTTCTACTTTGCTTAAGTCAGTTTGTGTTGTACAAGTCTTAGGCTACGTCTAGACTACATGCCTCTGTCGCCAGAGGCATGTAGATGAGGCTACCAGGCATAGGAAAATGAAGCGGCGATTTAAATAATCGCCGCTTCATTTAAATTTACATGGCTGCCACGCTGAGCCAATCAGCTGTTTGTCAGCTCAGCGCGGTAGTCTGGACGCACGGGTGTCGACATCAAAGGCATTTGTCGACCACCCAGGTATGCCTCCTGGAATGAGGTTTACCTGGGTGGTCGACAAATGCCTTTGATGTCGACACCCGCGTGTCCAGACTACCGCGCTGAGCCGACAAACAGCTGATTGGCTCAGCGCGGCAGCCATGTAAATTTAAATGAAGCGGCGATTATTTAAATCGCCGCTTCATTTTCCCATGCCTGGTAGCCTCATCTACATGCCTCTGGCGACAGAGGCATGTAGTCTAGACATAGCCTTAGTGTTTATTCTCCCTTTCGTGGGTGATGCAGATAGATAAGAAACTTTTCTTCACTCGGGACATGTTCTTAATCTTTCCCCATGTTCTTCTTAATTATTAATAAAACCTCATCAGACATTTTGACTCATGACCAGAACAAATCTGTTTTCAGTGCAAGTAATAATGCTCTGAGAGTGAAAATAAATCACTATTTTCAGTATATAGGTGATGGGCTCACACTCTTTTTCTCCTATCCACTCTGTGGACAGAATGGGGACATGAATCAGTCCTTTCCATTATCCCTGACAAACACTTGCCAGAAGTATCAGAGGGGTAGCCGTGTTAGTCTGAATCTGCAAAAGCGGCAAGGAGTCCTGTGGCACCTTATAGACTAACTGCAGTGTAGGAGCATAAGCTTTCGTGGGCAAAGACCCACTTCGTCAGATGCATGTCACCTTGCCACCTGCCAGAAGGTCACTCTGGTTGGTTCACTAATGAGTAGATCCATTCAAAAAATCTGATTCTCAGAATTTACAGGATGAGAGAGTGGAGAATAGAAAATGGGACCTTGAGCTCTGCCAATGGCATGAGAGAGTGAAAGGCAGATGGGATAACAAGAATCCCTGGACTGCGTTTATGTAAACTGTAGGCCATTGAAACAAAGTCTGTGCATTAGATCAGTATTCCCAATAGACTTCACTAAGAACTGGATTTTTGTTGTTTTGACACCACTTGTTTTCCTTTATGGCCATCTTAATCTTCTGTTTATATTCTTCTGAGATTCATCCTTAGTTCACTAGTATGATTGGCTTTTCTGGCAACATATGTTTGTGTTTATCATGAATCCAAGATACTCCAGAAATTGTATCAGTCTCTGCTTGCTTGCTTTTTTTTTTTTTTTTTTTTTTTTGCTTTCTGTAAAGGGCCTTTATATGAAGAATTTTCAAGAAGACATGAGGAAATTTCCTTCTTTCTTAAAATCAATATTAATATATGTTGCACCTCTTGAATCTGGGAGTCTCTCATCTGGCAACATCCATGGTCCAGCATGTCCAGGGATGTTCCTGGATCAGAGAGACATGGGGCAGGAGGGCCAGCAGCTAGGAGCCCAGTGCAACCCTGTGAGTCTGCTAGCAGTGGGACTGCAGCAGCCTGGGAAGAGCATGATCAGGACTGTCAGCTGCCTAACAGCAGGGCCGGAACCACAGCAGCCCAAGAGGGGAAGCCCGGCCTGGCCACGTCAGGAGGCAACAAGGCCACAGCAGCCCGGGCAGCAGTAGCAGTGGCAATGGCAGTGTGATTTGGGCTGCCTGCCACCCAGCAGCAAGGCCAGGGCTGTGGCCGCGGCAGCCTGGGAGAGGAAGCCAGCCACAGCAGCCTGGGAGAATCAGTGCATCTGGGGCCACATGCCATCCGCCTGCGGGGTTGGGGCTGCAGCAGGCCACTCAAGCAATATGCCATTCTGGCAGTGGGGATGGGGTTGGCAGCGGGGATGGGGTTGGTATCAGGGGACCTCCCATTGTATGGTGAATTCCCTTTTCCGGGACCGGTCAGGTTCTGAGGGTGCTGGACAAGAAAGGTCCAACCTGTATAACCATGATCCTGAAAGAGACCCTTGGAAAACTTACCAAATCAAATAGCAATGATGGCTGAAGTTGAAAGCCCTCCCTCCTCAATCTACCACCATATGCAAAATAGAATGATAAAATGGTAATCTGAAGACAAGCTTCATTTAAGAACTTGTTCAGATGGAGTCTTGCTTTATTTGTTGATGATTCTATGAGGCTAGAAATAGGAAGGAAAACAACCACTGTTGGGGAATATAGATCTAACATGAAGGAGATGATGTATGGTTTCATTCATGTCCTGGTTTGTCAATGGATTGCCTGAGATTGGGAAAGGAACAAAACTGTATATAGAATTCTTTCACAGCACCACAAAGCAACTCTTCTGGTAAATGTCTAGTAACCTAATTTTGACCCAAAACTGTAGGCCGCCATTTGCTCCCAAACTGAAAGATGTCTGGCACCAATTGGGAGTCTAATTCCAGATAGTGCTGGTTGGGAAACACACAGCTTGTTCTGGACCTCAACTCCTCATCTTGAATATTGTCCAGCTACAGCTTATAAACTGTTTTTTTTCTTCTTGTTGTGTCTTCAACTTGTCTATGATTTGTATTCCTTTCTATAGTGTCTGTCAGAAGCCAAGGCTGTAAAGCTAATTTTTCAATTTTTCAATGAGTTTTGTATATCCCAAGCTTTCCCACTATAACATCAATAAAACTGGAAACAGTTGTGCCTGGGAAGGTGAGCTCAATGAGGAAGGCACAATATGATTGCTTGAAACAGATGTGTGTCCCACTATCCTTTCAGAAAGGAGCCTTTGCACCATGGGATCTTTAGATTGAGAGGGACCATTCATCCAATAGTAAATATACTTCAGGAAATTACATTCTATTAACCTAAATTCCCTCTTTAGTTTCAAGTAGATATATTATTTTTTTCACTTCCTGTTATAAAGTGTCATGTTGGGCTGCAGTATGCTTTATTCCTAAGGCAGTAAGATAAGTGATTTATCTAAACTGACACCTAGAAATACATTGTTTATGTATATGCTATACATTCACCCTGGCACCCAAACCCACTTTCTGAAATATGTATGAACTTTGGGAAGAAAGGTTTAATGAACTTGTCATTTACTATTAGTTTTCAAAGAATCCAGAACCTGCACAGAATATACATTCTGAAAATCCCCTTGTCAACGTCATCACAGAAATAACAAAACAAAGGAAGTGCTGTAAAAATTAAATAAAGAACCAAACAGGAAAAAAGCATTTAAATACAGAGAAAGCTAGCAGCAATATTAAATGAAATTTAAGCCTTCCAGAAGTATCACAGAAACACAGAAGAGGACACTCTTAAACAAACAACAAAAGAAAAATCCATAGCACTGCTAAAGTAAGTGAAATTACCTAAATTGTTCTCAGTCTAATGGGTGACAGAGGATTAATGCCACTTCAATTTACTATAAAATACTAACTTAAAAACATTAAACCTAATCATCCAAATATGTTAGTTCTTCCTCCATCTTGATTTTAATATTCTGTACTAGTTTATTGTACAATGCTTAGATCCTTATCAATAGACACCTTACAAAGACCTTAACTAAATATATGTCAACCAGCCAACCTCACTTTAAATGGACACCCTCCTCCCCCGCCAGTATTTCCTGCAGAACACTTACAATTAAAAGTGAAGAGTCTCTTTTTTTGTTCTGTCCCATCATTCACATTGAAATGATTCAGGGACATAATATAATCATTTATGGCATAATGTCCTTTTTGTGTACAGAATGAATAGCACTAAGAGTAAAGAGAAATCATGGGTTCTCTTGTTCAGTCTTTGGTATCAAAGCATAGGTAAAGTATTATTACACAAACAGGTTTTAACACACAAAATCTGAAAATGTATCTGAGACACGCAATCATCCGAAATAACAACAACTGAAAGTTATCCTACGAAAGCTGAATACTTCTAAGTGAAAACTAATTCACATATAAATGGCTGTCTAATCTGGAAACATGAACCCAAATTAACTAAAGAAAAATTAATATGAATTAAGAAAAGGTGCAAATTTAAAATGAATTATTTAAATTACATTAAACCTCAGTGTGGACACTCTTATTAAGATTTAAATTGGCCTTAGTCTGTGAACTGAAGTACACCATATTAGATTGTTTTGATTCTGAATCATTGAACACATTGGGGCTTAATGCAGTTTAACTAATGCCCTATAAATTCACAGCTTTACTTAATTCAGATTAATTTTCCTGTGTAAATAAACCCTACTTAAAAAATGACAAACTAACATTCTGAGATAGCTCTCAAATAATAATTAATCTAAACCTGTGTTACAGAACGGAAACATGAACAGGTAATGCTCAAGCGATGATGCTCATTGTGGTGATGATGATGTTCATATATGGACATGTCTTGTAATACAGGCAGTCCCTGGGTTACGTACAAGATAGGGACTGTAGGTTTGTTCTTAAGTTGAATCTGTATGTAAGTCGGAACTGGCATCCAGATTCAGCCGCTGCTGAAACTGACCAGCAGCTGACTACAGGAAGCCCGAGGCAGAGTTGCTCTGCCCCGGGCTTCCTGGAATCAGCCGCTGATCAGTTTCAACAGGCTGAATCTGGACACCAGTTCTTACATACAGATTCAACTTAAGAACCCCAGGCGTCCCCAAGTCAGCACCCAAGTCTGCCCCAGGCGTCCTGATTCAGCTGCTGCTGAAACTGACCAGCAGTGGCTGAATCAGGACGCCTGGGGCAGAGCAGCTGGGGTGCTGCAGGGTTGGTCCAGTAGCGCCCAGAGCGGCGCTACGGGACCAACTGGCAGCACCCCAGCTTCTATACCACAGGCGTCCGGAGCAAAGCCGCGGAGCACTGGGGCAGCGGGACAGCCCAGACGTGCCGCGGCTGTCCTGCTGCCCGCGTGCTCCGCGGCTTTGCTCCCCGTCTCCCTGGTCTGGGGAGACGTGGAGCAAAGCCATGGAGCATGCGGGCAGCGGACAGCCCAGACGCACCGTGGCTGTCCCGCTGCTGGCGTCCTCAGAGGCTTTGCTTCCCGTCTCCCTGGTCTGCTTGTCTTCAGCAGACCAGGGAGACGGGCAGCAAACCCCGTTCATAACTGCGGATCCGACATAAGTCAGATCCGCGTAACTTGGGGACTGCCTGTAATATAAGAATATTATGTATAACAAGTTTATGGACACTGTATGTGAATTGGTCAGGGAGGGAAAGAGGTTATATGACTCTACTGTTCTGATCTAGCTTAAATGGCAAGAATGAGCAGGAACACAGTACAATGGATCTTCACATAAGCAACTTTCAACCAAATACTTGCATGGGGAGCAGAGAGGAAATAGTGTAATTATAAGCCAAAAGCATACTTCTACATTCTAGTGCAAAGTGACATAGCAGTTTTGTGAGGCTGAAAATGACCGATCAAAAGGGCAGTAAATAGTTTAAAAGCCCTTCTCAGGGCAAGAAAGGTTAACTCTCAGAGCTGTTAGACAGGATGACAAAGAGAAAGGCTCTATGAAGTAGTCTGAAAATTGGATCCAGAAGTGCCAACTCCATAGGTGCTCCATGGGTATGGAAAAAAATAGTGGGTGTTCAGCACCCAATGGCAACACTGCAGATTGCAACTAGTCGGACACAACCCCCCATCCCTCCTCTCTACTGGCGTCTAGCTGACTGGACATATTCCTCTGTTTCTCCCTCTTCCCTGACCTTGGCTCTCTTAGTTACAATTTATGTTATACTTTTTATCATGTCTTTGATATGTTATCTTTAGTATGTCAGACAATACAATTTCTTGTTATTCAAGGCCATGAGGCCCAACTTTGACTAGAAACATATTGCTTATGAACAGCGCTCGCCGAACCGCAGTGAGCCCCACTCACCAGCTGCGCTGTCCAGCGATCTGTGCATGCGCAGATCGTTCTGTGCATGCACAGATCGCCCGAGCCCAGCTCTTCTGGGTTACAATCTACTCGCCACGAGCGAGTAGATTGTATTATTTGTCGAGCCCTGCTTATAAATATGTATGTGACCTGTGGAATGTGTGTGAGGTGTGAATGAGAAATACCCAACCCAAGGCAGTTTAGGATCTCTGACCTTTTAAGGCAAAGACTCTGGAAAGTAGATAAATTGACAAGTGGCCAGGAAGATTGTCTCCTTTTGGAAGATATGTAACAGCATATGAAACCTGGGTCTGAATCAGAGGCAGTAGTCCTCCTGTAGATCCAAGGAATTTCAGGGATAGCAGTAAGCCTCGTGGTCTCTAGGAAGCTGATGCCTGGCCAGCACAAGCCACCTGTGAAATTGTAAGTTATTTATGCCACGTCTGCAGCCTACCTTCCACTGCAAGTATGAATGCGATGTATGCATGAGCATCACCTTACCTTTAACAATCTGTATTAATAAATTAGCTTTAGTGCGGCTTCAGCTCACCCTTTGTCTGAGTTATTTCTTTGGCTGGTCCAGGGACCAGTAACACAGATCAGCTCCTCCTCCTCCCCCTCAGCATTTCCCACTCGCTGGTGAGCCCCACTTCCTTCCCCTCCCTCCCAGTACCTCCCATTAACTGGCAATCAGCTGTTCAACAGCATACAGGAAGCACGGGGAGCAAGATGGGAGGACTGGAGGCAGAGACAGGGGAGGATTCAGAATAGGGAAGGAAGAATTGGAGCAGAGTGGAGGTAGGAGAGGCAGAGCAGGAGGGCTTGGAGGACTGGTGGAACAGGAGTGTGGCCTGGAGCCTAACAGCAGTGGAGTACCCCCTGGGAACTTGGAAAGTTGGTGACTGTAATTGGATTTTGCCCCAGATCCAAACCTTAGGGAAAAACAAGCAAGAGAGTAAACAGCTATATTGTTTTAACATCTGTTTTCTCTTACATGTTTTTGTACTGAATACATAAGTTTGAAGAAGGCTGTTCGGTTACCAGTGTCACTGAGGGAACAGACTGCAGGATTTGAGCCTAAAACTTGCTGAGACAATCATGGGGTATGTCTACACTACCCCGCTAGTTCGAACTAGCGGGGTAACGTATGCATACCGCACTTGCTAATGAAGCCCGGGATTTGAATTTCCCGGGCTTCATTAGCATAAGCGGGGAGCCGCCATTTTTAAATCCCCGCTGCTTCGAACCCCGTGCAGCGCGGCTACACGGGGCTCGAACTAGGTAGTTCGGACTAGGTTCCTATTCCGAACTACCGTTACTCCTCATGAAACGAGGTGTACCGGTAGTTCGGAATAGGCACCCTAGTCCGAACTACCTAGTTCGAGCCCCGTGTAGCCGCGCTGCACGGGGTTCGAAGCAGCGGGGATTTAAAAATGGCGGCTCCCCGCTTATGCTAATGAAGCCCGGGAAATTCAAATCCCGGGCTTCATTAGCAAGTGCGGTATGCATACATTACCCTCCTAGTTCGAACTAGGAGGGTAGTGTAGACATACCCATGGTTAGCAACAGGGAACTGCAGCCCAATGGGAAAATAGCATGACTGTACCCTAAGAAATATAGCAGCTGAAGGTGCAAGACTTGATAGGGGCTACTTGAAGAGAGAAGGGGGGGATCAGAGGTGCAAGTAGTCTGGTAACTGAGATACTCATGTACTAATAATTATAAACAGCTGAATTGTCCTCAACTAACAGAAAGTAAGCTCAGCTCTATGGATTTCTTTCTCAAGTGAAAATACATAAGACCTGAAAGACACACGCAAAGGGTAGAAGAGCAAAGCAATTAAAATTACCTTATTAAGTGATACACTAATAGCAGCTATATTTTCTCATATATGAAAAAGGGACTCGTCAGAAAAATGGATGTGGATGGTAAGGCATAAGATCAGCAAGTGATAGATAAAACAGGTTCCAACAACCCAGCGAAGAAACTATCACCAATGTATGCGAAGGATGACCAAAATAATAACACTGCATTTTTACAGCACATTCTATCCTAGATTCTCAAAAAACTTTACTGTCAATGAATTAACATTTCCAACAACCCAGTGACAATGGCATCCAAGTGTCATTATCTTTATTTTACATATAGGAAAATGTAAGTTCTAAGAGGTTAGGTAACCTGCCTACCTATAAACAAGTATGACCCTTTGGCAGAATAAAGCAAAAAAACAGATCTCTTGATTTTTCTTTGTTGTCAGAGTGATTGCAAATGTATGGATGACAAGACAAAAAACATACACACAAAAGATAAAGTAGTGTAATAAATTAATGTATTTTACTAAATCCTTTCTCCTAAACATGAGTATACATTTAAGCCTGAGTACTGATGAAAATTAAATTGATGGCCTCTTCCAATTCCACAACATATGGAAGTCTTGAGACCATATCACAAAATAGCAAATAAATCAACTCTTTCTCCTCAGAAGAAGAACACAGACTAGATTATAAAGGATATTTTTTACTGTATGTATACCATACTTGAGTCTGTAAGAGGCAGTCAAATACTCCAAATCACGCTAATTAGAATTTCTATGTCAAACAATGCCCTTTCTCTAACTTGGAAATTAACAAATTTATTTTTAAAAATTTTATGTATACAAAAAAGACTCTTTCATACATCATCCACATGCATGCTCACAGTCCTCATTTAAAACCCCACACACATTTTGAGAAATCTAAGGGTAAGTCTACATTTGCACCTGAGTTCGAACTAGGGATGCAAATGTAGGCATTTGAAATAACCAATGAAGCGGGGATTTAAATATCCACGCTTCATTAGCATGATCTTGCCAGTGTGTTACTTCGATCAATAGCTGTTTTAAAGTAAAAGTGCGTGCTAGGATGCGTTACTTCGAACCAAACCCCTTGGTTCAAACTAATGTTACTCTTCATTTTTTGAAGAGTAATGTTAGTTCGAACCAAGGAGTTTGTTTTGAACTAATGCATCCCGGTGCACATTTTCACTTTCAAAACAGCTGTTGAGCAGAGTAACGCACCGGCAAGATCATGCTAATGTGGAAGAGGTTACTCACCTTTGTGTTGTAGTAATGGTTTTTCAAGATGTGTCCCTGTGGGTGCTCCACTCAAGATGTTGGGTCCCGTCCCAGCACCTCCAGTCATAGATTTCCAGAGCCATAGCCAGCTGGACCGCGCATCATGCGGCATTCGCGCCTTTGCAATGTCGCGTGGTCCGGCCTCCCCGCCAATTCCTCTCACCGCTCTGAAAGAGACAAACCAGAGAAGACCCGGAGCGGGGAGGAGGGCAGGACGTGGAGCACCACGGGGACACATCTTGAGGAACCATCATTACTACACGAAGGTGAGTAACCTCTTCTTCTTCAAGTGGGTGCTGCACTCAAGGTGACTACAAAGCAGTAACCCAGGATGCACTCCGGGTCAGTTATTCTCTACTGTGGACAAGACCGTAGAGGCTACTGCGGCATCCGAAGCCCATCTCCTGCTTATGGCATAATGACGTGCGAAAGTTACACTAGAAACCCAGGTAGCCGCATGACAAATATCACTGAGGGGGACTCCCCTCGCGAATGCTGTGGAAGTTGCAACTGCTCGTGCAGAGTGCACCTGAAGCATAGAAGGAAGGGGCTTATTGCGGATAGAATGACCAGTGGTAATACACAGCGTAATCAGCTTGGCAATGCGTTGACTGGAAAGTGCATTACCCTTGGATCTCTGTGCTGTTGACACGAACAGCCTGTCCATTTGCCGCCACTGGCGAGTCCTGTCTACGTAAAAAGATAGAGCGCACCGGAGATCCAGCGTGTGGAGTAAGGCGTCCTTACTTGAGGAATGAGGCTTGGGATAAAACGCTGTGAGGACAATAGGTTCGTTAATGTGAAAAGGAGAGCAGACTCTGGGAATAAAGGCCGGGTGTAGTCGTAATGTTACCGTGTCTGTGGAAAAAGAAGTAAAGGGGGGAGTTGTCATCAATGCCCCCAACTCACTAACTCTTCACGCTGATGTAATTGCGAGTAGAAAGACCGTTTTCATGGTTAACATCTGCAGGTAAACTGACTTAATGGTTTGAAAGGAGGGTACATAATAGTGTCCAGCACTAGGTCAAGATTCCAAGAAGGGGGAGGTGCCCTTCGTGATGGGTATAAGTTCATGAGGCCTTTTAGGAACCTCTTTGTGGTTTGATGAGAGAAGAGCGAGGAGCCTTCTATTGAATGGTGGAAAGCACTAATCGCTGCCCGAATTTCATAGATGAAGGATGTAATTGAAAACGTGGTGTAAGGGAGAGAGAAGGGATTGTACATTATTCTGAAGACACCACTTGGAGTATCTCTGCCATTTTGCAAGGTAAGTATTCCATGTAGATGCTTTTCTGCTATGCATCAATATCGCTTTAACCTCTTTGGAACAAAAGTTTTCTTCCCCTCTTAGCCAGTCAACAGCCATGCCATCAGATGTAACGACTCGAGTCTGGGATGTAATAACGAGCCTTGATCCTGAGAAAGGAGATCTCGGTGGAGAGGATGGGGGTACGACAGCTGTATTGACATTTTGTGCAAAAACGGATACCAGGCCTCTCTGGGCCAGGCTGGCACTAGTAAAATGACGGTCTCCGCCTCCGCTTTGATTTTTTCCAGTGTCCTGGAAATGAGGGCCGTGGGGGGAAAGGCGTAAAGGAGTGCCCTCTTCCAGTTGACTAGAAGCACATCACTGAGGGAGCCTTTGCCGATTCCTACTCTGGAGCAATATAGGCTACATTTCTTGTTGCAGGTTGTCGCGAAAAGATCCACCAGAGGCGTTCCCCATTTCAAAATATTGCCCGAATCACGTCTGTTCTTATTTCCCACTCGTGGTCTGTGGGAAAGCGTCTGCTGAGAGAGTCTGCAATTACATTGGCAGTGCCAGGTAAGTAAGATGCTGTAATGGTGATGTTGTTCTGTATGCACCAATTCTAGCACTGCACCGCTTCGGCGCACAGGGAGCATGATCTTGCTCCTCCCTGCCTGTTTACATAATACATTGCCACTATGTTGTCCATCAATATTCTCACTGTCAGACCCTTGATGTGTGGGAGAAAATGCTTGCATGCATAGAAAGTTGCTCGAAGCTCTAATTGATTGATGTGAAGACGCCTCTCGATGGGAGGCCATTTCCCTTGAATTCGTTCGTCGGCCAAGTGAACACCCCAGCCGATGAGGAAAGCACCCGATATTATTTGGACCGATGGTGGTTGTTGGTGGAACGGAACCCCCAACAAAAGGTTTCTAATTTTTGCCCACCAATGTAGAGAGCGTCGAACATGCTTGGGTAGCCACGCCCTTTTGTGAATGTCGTGCTTAGCAGGAACATACACTGTTGACAACCAGTGCTGGAAGTTTCTCAGATGAAGCCACGCATGGGGAACTACGACAGTGGCAGCAGCCATATGCCCCAATAGATGGAGGCAATTGTCAACAGAGATATTCAATTTTCCGTCGAGTATGGTGATGAGGTCTTTGATCGCTTGAAAACTCTCCTGCGGTAAGTATGCCTTCGGTGTTAGGGAATCCAGATTTGCACCTACGAACTTTATAGTTCGTGTTGGAGTAAGTATTTTTTGTTTGTACAGCAGGAGCCCGAGGAAGTTGAATGTGTGTTCGACCACCGCCACCATCTGTGTTGCTTCTCGTTCTGTTGAACCTTTTATCAAGCAATCGTCAAGGTACAGGAATATTACTACTTGTAACCAATGCAGATGAGCTGCCACGACAGCCAGGGCCTTCAAGAAAGCCCTGGGAGCTGAGGCCAGACCGAACGGCAGAACTCGATACTGAAAATGTTCGTTGTTTATCATAAAGCGGAGAAAATGCCTGTGCATGCGATATATGGTTATGTGGAAGTAATCGTCCTGTAAGTCGAGAGCAGCAAACCAATTGTTGTATTCAAAAGATAGGATTATGGAATTTAGGATTACCATTTTGAAGCGCTGTTCTCGAAGATGACGATTTAGGCGGCATAGATCGAGAATGGGCCTCCAACCTCCCGTTTTCTTTTCCATTAGGAAGTACCACGAATAGAACCCTCTTCCCTTGAACTGATCTGGGACCCTCTCTATCACCCTGATGGCAAGGAGACAATAGGGTATGTCTACACTACAAAGTTAATTCGAACTAACGGACGTTAGTTCGAATTAACTTTGATAGGCGCTACACTAGCGCTCCGCTAGTTTGAACTTAATTCAAACTAGCGGAGCGCTTAGTTCGAACTAGGAAAACCTCATTTTACGAGGATTAAGCCTAGTTCGAACTAGCAAGTTCGAATTAAGGGGTGTGTAGCCCCTTAATTCGAACTAGTGGGAGGCTAGCCCTCCCCAGCTTTCACTGGTGCCCACTCTGGCCAACACCAGGGAAACTCGTCTGCCCGCCCCCCTCCCGGCCCTGGTCCTCTTAAAGGGGCACGGGCTGGCTACGGTTCCCGTGCCAGGTGCAAGCCTGCCAGCACCTAGCTAGCAGACCCTGCACCTGGCACGGATCGAGCCACCCACCCGATGCCCCCCAGCCCTCCCCCTCTTCCCGGGACCAGGCTGGCGGCTCCCAGGAGCTTGCCCGGGACCGCAAGAGGCGGGCACCCGCCTGGGCTAGTGCGGACATCGTGGACCTCGTCCACGATCTACGCACTAGGCACAAGAAAGTGGCCGTCTAGGGCAGGAGAGCTGCCAGCCTGGCCACCCAGGAGCAGGAGTGCATGAAAATCAAGGGGGTCCACTGAGACCTGAGCCCTGAGCTTACAATGGCCGTCCTGGGTCAGACCAAAGGTCCATCTAGCCCAGTAGCCTGTCTGCCGACAGCGGCCAACCTAGGGACCCTGGAGGGGTGGACCGAAGACAGTGACCAAGCCATTTGTCTCATGCCATCCCTCTCCAGCCTGCCACAAACTTTGGCCAGGGACACCACTCCTACCCCCTGGCTAATACCACTCCATGGACCCAACCTCCATGACTTGATCTCACTTCCCTTTAATCTCTGTTCTAGGTCTAGTCTTCACAGCCTCTTGCAGCAAGGAGTTCCACAGGTTGACTCTTTGCTTTGTGAAGAACAACTTTCTGTTACTAGTTTGAAGCCTGCTACCCATTCCTTTCCTTTGGCGTCCTCTAGTCCTTCTTTATGGGAACTAATGAAGAACTTTTCTGTATGCACCCTCTCCACCCAACTCCTGCTTTTAGAGACCTCTATCTTGTCCCCCCTCCGTCTCCTTTTCTAAGCTGAAAAGTCCCAGTTTCTTTACCCTCTCTTCATATGGGACCTGTTCCCAACCCCTGATCATTTTAGTTGCCCTCCCCTCTCCCAGCCTCTCTCTTCCCCTCTCCCACCTCCTTTTCGCAGTCTCCCCCAATTTTGTTCAATAAAGACAGATTCCATTTTTGAACACAATTATCCTTTAGTTTGTACATCAAGAAGAGGGGCTAGGGAAGGGTAAGTGGAAGGAGGTGAGGGAGGAATGGGGCACGAGCCCCCGATGGGGAGGACTGGGCTGGCTCTGCGGGCTTCTGGGGGTGGAACCTCTCCTGCAGCCCCCCAATTGCCCCCTCTCCCCATATGGCAGCCTGCGGCAAGTGCAGCCAGGATGATGGCCAAGTGCTGTGATGTGCCCAGTGTGGGTAGTCCGGGCACTCCAAGCCAGGACTGCTTTGCAAGCGGGGCACCCCTGAGAACTGTCTGTCCGGGGTGGGGGTCGGGACCCTTTAAGCACAGCCCTCGGCTAGCCTGAGACAGCATCTCCACGCTCTAAGTCCTCCTCTGATGCCCTGCCGGCACTGCTTCCGGCCATCCTTAAGCCCGGTTCAGGGTCCACTTAATGTAGACATGCTAGTTCGAATTAGCAAAGCGCTAATTCGAACTAGTTTTTTAGTCTGGATCCGTTAGTTCGAATTAGCTTAGTTCGAACTAAGTTAGTTCGAATTAACGTTGTAGTGTAGACATACCCTATAGGCTTCCTGTCGTAGGAGATCTTTGAGAGATTGGTCCCTGAAAAGGAACAGGGAAGGTGAGGTGGTGGGGGGAATAGAAGTAAAGGGGATGGAGAAGCCGGCCTTTATGACTTCCAGTACCCACTTGTCTGATGTTATTTCGACCCACTGGTGATAATAGGGTTGTAGGTGGTGATGGAAAATGGGATTGGTGCGTGCAACAACAATTGGTGGATTTTGCATGCCCTCCACAAAGAAGTCAAACTTGCTGTTTAGAGGCAGGCACGCTGAATGGTCTAGGTGGTTGGGAGCGTCTTCGCTGTGGCCGCTGCTTAGGGTGAGATTGTTCAAATGGGTGGTTTTGTTGCCTATGAGACTGGTAATCATACCGTCTCTGGTATGGGAAATAGCGACGACGCCGGAATGGCAGGATGTACATCCTGAGTGTACGGAGTGTCATTCTACAGTCTTTTCCAGTATGAAGACATTGTCTGTTTTCTCTGCGAACAATGTAATCCTGTAGAACGGGAGATCTTCGACTTTGGATTGCAGCTCTTTGGGTACAGCTGCTGTGGCAAGCCAAGACAAGCACCTCATGGACACTGCTGTTGCTACTCCTTGTGTCCACCACGTCCATGGCTATCTGGAGGTTCGCTTTTGAGCATGCATAGCCTTCTTTGAGGATTGCACGTAACACCTGCTTGTCAGCCTCCGATGTTCTTTATGCCAACTCCATAAGCTTAGCAGTATTATCGAAACTATGATTTGCAAGTAAGGCTGCATAATTTGCAATACGAAGAAGTAACGTGGCCAATGAATATACTTTCCGGCCAAATATATCCAATTTTTTTGCCTCCTTGTCCACTCCTACATTTTTTAACTGCGGATTCTTAGCTCTTTGCAGAGCCACATCGACCACCAAGGAGTTTGATTGGGGATGGGTAAAAAGAAATTCTGAGTCTTTAGATGACACGAAATAATGCTTTTCCGCCAGTTTCGAAATTGGAGTGGTCGAGGCCAAAGTATGCCAGATTTCTGCTGTCGACTGGAGGATCGCCTCATCAATAAGGAAAGCGACCTTAGATTGTTGTTTGGGATGTAGATTTCTCCAGAGCTTAAACTGTTTCGTTGGTACGTCTGTTAATTGGACATCCTGCGACTGTGCGACCCTCCTAAAGCGGTCCTGAAACTCTTTTGTGTCATCTGGGGGCGAGGAATCCCCTGCAAACACAGCATCATTCAGGGAGGATGATGAAATATCCTCTGGAGATATAGCATGCGGCTGATCGTCCGTATCATAGATCTGCCCCTCTTCAGGCTCCGACAGCTGAACTGGGGCCGAGGGGGTTTCCAGAAGGGACTGCACCCTCTGATGGACCTGGGTCGGAGGTGATTGCCATCTACTGTAAGATGCATGTGTTGCCTGTCAATTGTAAATAAAGATCTGGGACATTATAATTATAAGGACATAAGAATTCAAAATGGAGTTTATGAAGGACATTTAAAATGGAACTCAAAGGAGCTGAGAGACTTTTGCCGCCAAAACTTAACATCTGCACACGGCACGTGGCTGTGCACACTGCACCACAGTGTTGCACACAGTGTGAAGATCTGAACTCGGCACTGATTTGTTTGCACCCAACACCATTTTGTGCACTAGAGATGCTCCAGCGGTTTTCCCACCTTGGGACCTTTATAAACTCAAGCCCCAGAGGAGATCGGGTTCTGTTCCATCTCCACTCGCTTGGTTTGGTTCGTTCATCTGCCTGACCTCTACAGCAGCCTGCCGTTCCTGAGACCACAGTGAAGGCCCGGGATCTACTGTCGGATGGACCACCATCTCCAGCTGCTCACAGGGTGCTTCGGCCCACCACTGTGGCGATTGCCCAGTACGGTGGACTCCAGCTACCTGCGTCCACAGAGTAACACCTTTGGACTCCTCAGTGTTCCTCCCTTGAGGCTGTCAAGCAGCCAACGGGTAGCAAGTCCTGAGCCTCGGCTGTCGCCTGCATCCTAGACAGACTGAGTATAGTTTATGTTCTCTTGTTAACTGTGCTATCCCCTATTATTTCAGAGGGTGAGGGGTTGGTTGTCTTTTACAGTGTTGTGTTCTGGGTTTATTCTTATGCTGCTTTCTGTTGTATACAATATATCTCTTTTAAATTGGATATTGGAGTCTTTGTTTATTTCGGACTGGAGAAATCTGCTGGTGACAGATACGATGGTTTCCAGGTCGGACCACTTTCTGGGACTAAGGCATTTAACATTTATTGGGCCTTGCACTAAATTTAGCTTACTAGTGCACCTTTGCTAGTAATACATGGTAGTAGCAGGAATGAGAATGGGAATGGGACTGCGATCTACCATGCCTATAAGATGAACGGTGGCTCCCATGATCACAATCAGCATAATCAGGCGACGATCATCTTAAGGAATATCTGCTAGCATGCCTCCTGTGATAAGGTCTTGGAGGGGAATAGCTAGGGGAGCGAGATCTGTGAGATGATCCATGATGGTAATAGGAGTATTGTCTGTAGCGATCAGAGTGGCAAGACACTGATCTCCATCGTGGAAAACGCGGCGTACGTCTGTAAGAGGTTGAGTAGTCTCTGATCTCTGGTGAGCAATGTGGTGAGGGAGAAGGTCCGGGAGAAAAAACTGGTGATGGAGAAATTGACTGCCTCGACATTGATTTCCTGGCAGGCTTTGTAGGGACTATAGAAGTTTGCACAGTGGGCAAGTCCCTTGTAGTAGTGTGGATGCAATCCCCTTCTTCTGATAGCAGAGAACGAGAGGAGGAAGAAGGTGGGGATCGTCTCTCCCTTTGCGGTGCCCTGCCACCATGCGGTTGAGCTGGGGTTCTACGTGGCATAGCAGGCAGTGCCATCTCCGCGGGAACCACTGATAGAGAGTGACCTGTTGGTGCCGTGTTGTCACCATGCAGACTGCTTGCCTCTCGGGCCCATTCCACCTTGGCCTTCGTTGCTGGCCCCGGTGCCAGGTCGGGTGCCAGCTTATCATGGCTCATCGGTGCCGCCTCCGGTGCGGCCAAACTCTGTGGCTGCGCAGTCGGTGCCGCTTCAGGTGCCCCTGGCGGTGCCAGCTGCTCGTGATGAGACGCCGAGCACTTATGTGGCGGTAGTGCCGGTGCCGATGACTCAGTGGCGCGGACATGTCAGACAGCACCCGATGTGTCTTTACAGGCTGTCTGGTCACCCTGGACGTACCCGGCCTGTCTCCGTGACTATCTGGGACAGGAGGATGGCTGGTAGAGAGCGTGTAGGGGAAGCTTTTTTCATTTTTGTTACCAGTGCCACAGGCGATGACGCTCTTCTTTTTTGCCCTGCGGGTGATCCCAAATTGGGAGCCTCAGATGGCTGTAAGGCCTTATCGCACAGCAGGAGTTTCAAACGCATCTCTCTCTGCGTGCTCTCGGAGTCACCTTAGCACAATGGACACACTTTTGTGGCACAAGCGATTCTCCTAGGCATCGGATTCATGTGGCATGCCCATCAGACGCCAGCATCGCGTCTTTACACTGGGAACACCATTTAAATCCCAGCGACCTAGGCATATTTATTCCGAATATCAGATCCAACTATGTATAGGCAACTAAATCTAAGTAACTGGAAACTATCTAATAATGATAATAAAATTATTATTATTATTATTATTAAACTAACAACAACAACAACACTACTAACTAACTAATCTATGAAGAAACTAAGAATTAAATGGCTACCTCTGAGGAGATAAACGGTGCTCCGCCAGCAACCAAGGGCAGTTGAGAGGAACTGGCAGGGGGACCGGACCACGCGATGTTGCAAAGGCGCGAGTGCCGCATGCTGCTCTCGTGCATGTGCAGTCCGGCTGGCTACGGCTCTGGAAATCTCCGACTGGTGGCGCCGGGACGGAATCCGACACTTTGAGTGGAGCACCCATGGGGACCACTCAAAGAAGAAACACGGGATATTTAAATTTCCGCTTCATTGACTATTTTGAATGCCTACATTTGCATCCCTAGTTCAAACTAGGGTGCAAGTGTAGACATACCCTAAGACTCCCTATTATGTTGCTAGGTAATATTGTGATTGCCATTAGATTCGGCAGGAAAACTAGCTGATGATTTAGAAAAATATTCTGACAACCAACCTCTGTGATAAAGACAGTCCAAAATTTGAGAGAAATATAATAGGTGAGTTCTTTGTTCTATGAGTCTTCTGATAAAGATATCTTCCAGTGTTATATGCTCGATAGCTAGGATTGTATTGGTCTCAGATTAGAGAGGCAAGGTGGGGAAACTAACATCCACGTCTGATCTTTGAACAACCCCTCCACGTCTCCAAGCTCATCATGAGAAGTAATCTCCCCACACAATGATCAATATACCTTTCAAGTTCCATGTATCCTCCACAGGCCTATCACATCGTGTGGTACTTTATCCAGTGCACTAAAAGCCCTAATAATAACTAGGTGCATGAAACCAAATAATCACTGCACTCTCGAACAAACTCACACAGGAAAATGGTATAAAAACCCACTTTTCACAAAGAGATCAGTGTATGTGTACCCTCATTCCCCAAAGAAACTTGCACACTTTCAAAAGATGAGCCTGTGAGTTTAAATTCATAACTCTGCTAGACACAAACAATGGATTGAACAGAAACCCTTGATTTAAAGATTATTACAACAGTCTATAATCCATTAATCTTCTCTTTTTGTACTCTGACTAAAGAGATGCTAAAGGGATACTCTACCTTGAATGATCATCCTTAATATATGATTTAATTACTTATTCTAACCAATCTGTGCCACATTGCACTTAGCTGTGATGCTCATAGTACTTTTCCCAGACCTGAAGAAAAACTCCATGTAGCTCAAAAGCTTGTCTCACTCACCAGCAAATGTTGGTCCAATAACAGATATTAGATTACTCATATTGCTTCCCAATAAACTGAATCTCTGTTAAACAAGTCATTGTTGTATATTTTCTGTCTTTAGAACCTCTTTCCATACCTACTGATAGTTTTTCACTAATGAAATTTGCATTTTTTTGTGCCAAACTGCCAATCAATAATTACTTTCACTGTAACAGTTAAAAAATGGCATTTCTCCACTTAGACTTTTCTGTGTAGTCCTCCCACACTGGATACAGTTATTATAGTATCTGCACTTGGAATTTGTCCTTTTCTAAACACCTTAATAACAACTTGCACTTTTAGGATACATCTACACTGTGGAGCTATTTTGGGATAATGGAATATCCCAAAATAGCTATTCTGCGTCTACTGAAGCAGTCCATTATTTCAAAATAGATTTTGAAATAATGGGCAGCTTATTCTGATGTCCCAGTAACTGTCGTTCCACAAGGATTAAGGGGTATTTTAGAATAGTGAGTTATTTTGAAATCTGACACTGTATAAATAGTGCCAAATTACAAAATAAGCTATTTTGAAATACATTCAAAATAAGCTATGCAATTTGCATAGCACAAATTGCGTAGCTTATTTCGAATTAAGGGTGCTGTGTAGACGCACCCTTATTTTTCTAATCCTTGACATGTGTTGAGCAGAGTCTGTTGAATTAAGGTTCTAATTCTACAAACACGTACACAACTGATTAACTTTTTATAGTGTGAGAAGTCTTATTGAAGCTAATAGAAGTTAGGCTCCCCCTTGCCCACTACTAGCAGTTTGGAGTTGGTGCAAGCATTTCAGACTAGAAGTCACTGGATATGGTTCTGGAAATGTATTTTCAATTAATAATCAAGTACATATTTTCATTTTAATACAATTATGTTTGAGGGCTACTGTTTAAAACCAGGGGGCAACTGTTTGGATAGTTCTGGTCTTTAGCAATACTTTTAATGCAGGGATTGGGGAACCTTTTTTGGATCGGGGGCCACTGAACCACAGAAAATCAGTTGAGGGCTGCACACATGTAATCTGGCCCCCCACTGAGAAGGAGAAAGACACTCTCCACATTCTCCTCCCACACCAGAGCCTAGGGGGGTTCAGTCTAGTAGATTTTGTGTGCTCTAGCCCCAAGTGGCGCAATTAGGGGACTAGAGTGCCAGTGTGGGCTCCCCAAAGCTGTGGGGACCTGAGCCTCAGGGGCCAGATCCAAACAAGCTGGGGCTGCATCCTGCCTCGGGCCTCAGGTTCCTCACCCCGTTTTTATATGGGCTCTAATTTTCAGATGAAAACTATACTGAATAATAGGTTTAAACTGTTACATACAGTTTAAATGTAATTGATGGCAGTAACCACCATCTTCTTTCCCTGTTCACACTGTCTTAAGACAACCTACATTAATTAGACCTGATTAGTAAAGTGAAACAAATTCTCTTTTCTTTCCATTTAGAAGGCCTTCATATTTAATTTGTGTCTAAAAAAATGTTGGTAACTTAAAGGCCTGGGGATATAAATTTTAATTTTATGGTTATAATAGAAAATAGGGGACTTGAAAACGCCTCTGCAGAGTTCAATCACAAAAAGAAAGGATTCAATTACTCTGAAAGTCTTTGGAACCACAAGACAGAAATACTGGAAATGATGAGCACGGCTGGGGGGACACACCATTAATTATAATCCCATAAGGTATTTATTCCTTGTCTTCTATTGTAATGTATTTGGACATATTATAAAAAAAAAATCAGTGAGCTAGCTACGCATATAAAAATGTAAACTATGCGTTAAATATTCATTAGCAGAAAAAAAGCCATTTTAGCCACATAAATGTTACTGTTATTTGCCTGGTATTCATTATCACAAACTGACCTTTTAAATTAATTTGGGTCTTTGCAATAGGTCTACCTTTATAACCTCCTTATCATTATTATAACATTACAGTGTAAACAGAGAAAGAGAATAGCTATTGATGTAATTTTTAATTCAGTGAAACTTGCTCTTAATAAATATGTAATTGTGTTGGGGTGGACCAAGCCCTGAGACCAAAAAAGGACATAGAGAAGTCCTTCAAGAAGACTAGAGTGGCTGTGAAGGAACCTGTTAATCAGGCGGCAGCAAGGCCTATAAAAAGAGCTGCAAAGCACAGCAGCAAGCAGTTGCAGCAGAGATCTGAAGGAGTGAAGATCAGGGTGACTGGCTGGCTGAGGGAGTGGCAGCACCATGGACAGCTCCATGTAGAGAGCTGATTAGAGACCATGGACTATGGAGAGACTATATGACAGCATTTCTCAAAGTGGGACCTAGGCCCACTTTGAGAAAACTGCTAATGGGCCACTCCAGTTTATTTACTTACTAGCTCCACAGCCATGAAGCTTTGTAGCTCCCATTGGCTCTGATTTGCCATTTGCAGCCAAGGAAGCTGCAGGAAGCAGTGGCCAGGGCCCTGCTGTTTTCCATGGCTCCCCTTGACTGCAAACAGCGAACCACAGTCAAGAGAAGCCACGAGGCTCCATAGATATGGAGCCAGTAAATAAACAAACCAGAGCGGCCCAGTGGCAGCTTTCTCAAAGTGGTCCCACAGCCCACTTTGAAAGACACTGCTATATGATGAATTGTGATAGAGCCCTGAGGTAAGGGTGGGGCCACTGACTGCAGGACGGGAAGCTCTAGAGGCACTACTTTCCATCCAAGTGGGGAATAGATAGACAGACTAGAGCACACTGAGATGAGCCCCTGGTAAATGTGAATCCTAAAAGGAGTTTGTATTTTACACAGGGGTGTGACTTGGGCAGAGGGCTGAGTAGCCAAAAAAGCTGATAAACTGAGGCAATGCAGGTACATTCATTCGACCAGATGGGGCACTCATGGGAGATGAGTGCCATCCTATTACAGTAATAAAATAACTTACTGAGAATAAATTTTGGTATTACATATTGGCATTTTCATATCTTACCCCTGACTTTTTTCACTCAAATCAATTTTACACCACTGCAACATCACAGATTTCAGTAGTTTACTCAATGTAAATGGAGAGATGGATCACATGCCTTGTGTCTATAAATATTTGATTTATGACTGATAAAGGTTGAAAACTGAAAGTGAATTACCACTACTCAGTTCTATGTATCAAGTATATACATGAGCTACGTATACAAATTAAACAGAAAAAGGGTCTGACAAGCTGAATTAATACAATTTTTAAAAATAACCCTTCTTTACGGACTGCATTATTGCAGTGATTTGTATTTGTCAAACATGTGGTGAAATCCAAACATGTATGTCTTTTCAGTGTTCTCACGTGTTCTCAATTTAAAAATCTGAGCGGTACGGGGGCTAGGCTCCAGGCCCTGGAAAAGGGTGGAGCTTTAAGCAGAAAGGGTGGGGCTGGGAGCCACCCGCCCACCAGCCACCCACCCAAGCTGGGAGCCACCCTCCCCCTTCATGGTGCATGGTGTGTGCTGCCCAGGGCTCCAAAGCAATTTAAAGGGCCTGGAGTTCCTGCTGTTGCCATGGTAATGGCAAAAGCTGGAAGCCTATCAGGCTCTTTTAAATTGTTGGGCCCTGATGCAGCTACCCCTTCCCACCCTCACCACCCCCCATCTGCAGCCCTAGTTCTTCTCAGTCAGTAGCCTATGATAGGATGTGGCAGTACTGTTGTGGAAGCACTTTAATGTCATTTCCCCTTTTGCCCCACCACATCCTGCAGCATCCTAGGGCAGGGCAAAAGGGGTGGCCATGGCAGCGTTTTAATATCAGCTGAATATGAGCCTGTACAAGCAGCTACTTCTTACCAGTATGCTGTACCAGCCCACTTTTACCTCTGCATCTGACCTTCTCATAAACAAATTGGGGGGGAAAAGAGTAGAGTAAAAGCTCAGTTATCCGACACTCAATTAACTAAAAAACTCAACTGGCATTTCTAATATCTTTCACATTAAAATCTTCAGTCTAGTAACAGGGATTAGTATACTGCCCAACACATTATACAGTTGCACATTCTGCACTCTACTTTTATGCAAAAGATATAGAAGACAAATAGGGATGTTAGCTATCAGGTAACTGAATAGTCGTGTAAGTGCATGAAATCTTTGCGGTTACATGACTATTCAATTGTCCTTAGGGGTGGGACTGGCAGCCAGTGCACTCATGGTCCCATATCAGAGGCATCAGCGCAGGGTAGCAGAGACAGGCGATCCACAAGGGGAGCCAGTTTAAAAACCAGTTCCCCATGCAAACCGGCTGCCTGCCATCCCATGCTGCTGCCTCTGATATAGGGGCACCTTAAAGGGGAATCTCACAGGGATCTGTGCGAGGCCCATTTCTATTAAATCTACTATATATTTGAGAGAGTCTGTCTGTTTGTCCAAGAACTCCTAACCAGTCCTAAACAATAAGAGCTAAGACCACCAAATATCCAGGGGTCAGTATACACAGTATATATCCTTCTCTTAACTTAAAGCAAGGTAAGGGTTTTGTTATGCCAGGAAAATGGGATGTACCTGGAATGGTATTGAGTCTCATTTAACCATATAGAAAAGAGACAATCACTAGACAGTGAAAGGAGCTGGGGAGGGCACACCTGCACCTTCACAGAGAGCAGCGGAGGGGGGGGAGACTGAAGCTCCCCCTCCCTCCCAATTCATACAGGAACATTGCTGGCTGTACCCCTTTGTCAGTGAGTGAGGGAAAAGTGCACAATTTGTTGCATTCTTCACTCTTGCTTGGGAGTGCAGGAGGCAGACGAACTTGAACCTGCCCTACCCGTAGGACATACACCCTTGTTTGGGCAGTGCCTGTTGAAGCTGCAGCAGCCATGGAGATGTGTTTCTCACCTGACCCCAGGCTAGGTAGTGGGAGAGGGCTGGGGTAGTCCTTTATCCCCAGTGTAGTTTGCATACTGAACCCCTCATCCTCAGCCCCACTCCAGAGCAATGATTTAAATTAAGCATGCACATTTTCATTGTATTTTTTAAAAAAAAAGAGTTAAGGACCTGAGCAAAGCTGGGTAAATCTTCTAGTAGCTTTATAAATGGTTTGGATAATAGCAGAGAAGGTATATTTATAAAGTTTTCAGACAATATCAAGCTGAGAGGATTTATAAATGCTTTGGAGGATAGGATTATAATTCAAAATGACCTTGACAAACTGGAGAAATAGCCTGTACTATGTAGGATTAAATTAAAAAAGAGCAAATACAAAGGTTTCAGAATCTCTGTTGTTGGGATGTTTTTAAGAACACCTGAAATTGTTTGGAAAACACCTGCCAGAAATGAAGTCCTGCCTCATTGCAGGGGTTGACTATATTGCTATGATTTCTATTCATTTACAGAAATATTCTGATATTCTTGCTGGGTCATTGTTGTCTTATTATTGCTATATACAAGTTTGATTAATTTATTTAAACAATGGGATTGCAATGTTTAGAGTATTTTGTTTCTGATTTCTCCAAATAATAAGTGTTCTTATCATAAGCATCAATAAAAATAAGTGAATTTAAGATTTGTATAAACCAGTACCAATGTGAACTGTAAGAAAAAGCTCTGTATGCACTCACATTATCCTATTCAGCTACAAAATTGCATTCTCCAAATTCCTTTTTACCATCCCATTACTGATAGCTTATATCCTCCAGTTAGGAAATACAGTGAACTTTTCTTCTAACTTTGGCTCCCCAATGACACTATTCAAATTCATGAGTCATCTAGTAGTAGAAACCTTTGGTAATATACAGTAAAACAATACTGTACTGCCTTCAGCTTTCCTAGGCCATGTCTACACCCAGGAGTTATTTTGAAATAACAAGGCAAGTGTGCATACTGGTAAGCCTGTTATTCTGAAATAACAGGCTTATTATTTCAAAATAACTCCTTATAAAGAGGAATAAGCTTTGAAATAGTTATTTCAGGAGTTACTATTTCAAAATAACTTATTTTGAAATAACCTGGTACTGTACACATAGCCCTACTATTGAAAGAATTCTTAGATTGGTAAAGAGGAATTTTAAAAGTGCAATTTCAGAGATGTAAAACAAACTCCTCTTTCTGTAGTATTTTTATATTCATCTGAATTTGGTACTAATGAGCAGTACAAGAAACTGAGTACACATAAATGAATGGCAGCATGTAAAACACTTCTATCAAACAAGATGTGCAAGAAAACCTTATCTAATAGCCAGAAGCATTACTAGTTAAGGAGAGAATTGACCTCCATGTACTTTAGAGTTTTCTGGACATACTCTAGGACTTCCAACAGTCCCAGATACAGCCAAATTCAGAATAGCAAAAGACTTTGGACATGCATGGCATGTTTTTACACCCCTTTTCTATTTCTCCGGAGAAAGGGCTGTAAATTCAACCCGAATTCAGAGCTCCCACTCCACAGAAAAACATTGCAGTGATCTGGTGCCAAAGACTTGTAACTTTGAAAACTTCCTTGTGGCTGGGTGTGCATACCCCATACTGGGCCGGAAGAAGTTAATACCCTATGGGTGGAGGAAGTCCCACCCTATAGCCATACAAGGCATGCTCCAAATGCTGGGCTAGTATAAAAGGTAGTAGCTCAGCTCAGTCTGGGCTGGATAGGAGGGACTTGCTGCAGGAGCTCTAGAGGTGGAACAGCCAGAGGCCATGACAGAAGGAGCTGGAGAACCAGGGCCCTGGGTTGGGGCCTAGTAGAGTTGGGTGGGCCTGGGCCCCATTACCAGATCTGCTGCCCCAACCTCATAGACACTAGCCATTAGGCTGTGCTGCCCTGTGGTGATGGGCTAACTTGGGTTACCCAATGCTCCAAAAACCACAATCAAACAAAGAAGGTTATGCCGATTAAAAAAAATTGACCTCCTTTAGTTGGGCAGTGAAGATAGCTATAAAAAATAGTAAATAATGAATAGTGATGGAAGAAAGGGAAAACTTGTATGGCCATAAATCAGATGTCAGGAAATGTAGAAAACTGATAAAAGAAACAAAGGAACACCAGAAATAATTAATGATCAGCAAAGTCAAGGAGAAAAAGCAGGAAATGTTTAAGTTTATTAAGAATAAAAAGAACAATGGTACTGATCCATTATTAGATGGCAATATAGGTTGGACCTCCCTGGTCCAGCACCCTTGGGACCTGATTGGTCTCAGATGAGGGATTTTGCTGGACCAGGGGAAGTCATTTCTGGTCCCTGCCCACCAGTTGCCAGCTCCACCCCCTGCCCAGACCCTCCACACACTTCCTGGGGTCCCTTCACCCACAGCTCAGCTGAGACGTGCACTGGTTCCCAGTTCCCATCCATCTCTCCCGTCCCCCGCAGCTCATCAGGGCCGTGTGTTGCCCCACCTGCATTGCACTGGACTATGGATGTTGCCAGACCAGAGAATTACAGTTTATAGAAGTGCAACCTGTAACAGAATTATTAATGATATTTCAGCAAAGGTAATGTTCAATAAATATTTCTGTATTTGAAGGGCTGCACATCTAATGCATGGAGCTGAACAGGCATGTCTGTGGTTCCACTAATTACGAACCTCCTAGACCCTGAAGGACCACAACTAATGGGAGTTATGAGCAGTGTTCCCTCTAAGCTACTGGGCATCAGAGCTTCACAGGTGATTAATCAGCTCCGTCCAGTCACTCAGCTCCATGCATGGAACCCTGAGCCTCTGACTGGGTGGGTCTGATTAATCACCTGTGAGACAGTGCTGCCCTGCAGTTTATAGGGAACACTGGCTGTGAGGTGCCTGCAGGTGCGGCACCATGTGGAGACTTTTTGACTACCTTCCTTGAAGTTACAGGGATCTGCTGGATGTTTCCTAGGGGCTGTCTTAAGTAAATAGGCCAGACACCACATCTCCGTGTGTCAATCTCCTGTTCCAACGCGCTCACCCTGATAAGTGTTCCCTCCTGAATACAAATTGAGGAGCACTGAGATTACTGGGCCAGATAATAGCCCTAACTGGACCTTTTAATTGCACTTAAAAATATGGCTCAAGTTACACACAGTTAATCTAAAAGAGGGAAAAAAAGATACGTGCTCAAACCATCCTCTACAAGATACTGTAACAATGGAGTATCTTGCCCCAAACTGATTCTTTAATGATCATCATTCCAATTCAATGAGCAGCATGTCAACATTTTTACTGCTATGATGCTGAAATCAACAATTAGTAAGTACAACAACAATTCCTACTGGACAATTGTATATATCACAAAAAGAGCTATCACAATTATCTTTGTAATCAGTCTCTACAGAAAGACTAAGAATAGATCACTCTTAGAGACTGAACCTCTCACCCTGATCACTAGTCCCTCCTGAACACAGGTTGAGGAGCACTGACAGATTATAGGAATGTTTATGTTTCTGCCATTTTTGCTTGTAGTTGTTCTGTGGATAAATCAAGAAATATCAAGGCTCTTGTGCTGTCAGTACAGAATCAACCATAATCACTAAATTAACTTTTTTTAAAAATTAATCTCTGAAATTCAGGTACATAATTTTATAGACGTGGGTGTACACTGAGGCAAAACAATATAGTACGATTGTGATATTAGAACTTGCAATAATAATAATTTTTTAAGCATTTTTGCACTAGCAATAGTCTAGGTGATGAAGCAATCAACAAAAAGCATTGTGGATACGTAAAATGGATTAGCGGTGAAAAGTGTATTCAAATTTGGCTTTGCCAACAACACTGACAACACAACAACAAATATAATATAGAACAGAATGACTGCACTCACATCAGAGTAGAACATGAAGATGTCAGAGTAGAACATGAAGCAGCAAAAGTTGGATTGAAAATAAATGCAGAGAAAGCCATGGTTACAAAGATAAGAAACTGGACAACAGTTACAAGGATGGACAATGAATTAGACAGGTAGAAAATGTTTGCTATTTGGGGAGTATGAAGAAATCTGAAGGTGGCCACAATAAAGATACTCATACAAGCTTAAGGAAAATAAACATCACTTTTGGAGGGATGAAAAACATTTGCTCCAACAGAGGTCTCCATGACACATTAAAGGTTAGATTAGAGAAGCTAAAGGTTAGATTATAGAGATGTGCAGCTCTGAGGGCTGGTTCACCCAAACCAAATGTTCTGGGAGTGCAGAGCCGTCTACACGCCCACCTTGTCTCGGAGCCCAGCAAGTCTGTCCACTCTCCTGGAAGTTTAGGACTGAAAGAAACTTCAATAAGTTATCTAACCCAGTCCCCTACACTCAAAGCAGGACTAAGTAATAACCAGACTATTCCTGACAGGTGTTTGTCTAACCTGCTCTTAAAAACCTTCAATGATAAAGATTCCAGTACCTCCCTAGGCAATTTGTTCTTGTGTTTAACTTCCCTGACAGGAAGTATTTCCTAATATCTAACTTAAATCACTCTTCCTGCAATTTAAATCCATTGCTTCTTGTCTTGATCCTCAGAAGTTAACAAGAACATTTTTTCTCCCTTCTCTTTTTATGAACTTGAAAATTGTTAACATGTCCCCCCTCAATCCTGTCTTCTACAGACTGAATCCAAGTTTTTCAATCCTTCCTCATGGGGCATGTTTTCTAGACCTTTAAAAAACACTTTTGTTGCTCTTCGCTGGACTTACTCCAATTTTTCCACATTTTTCCTGAAATGTGGTGCCCAGAACTGGGCACAATACTTTTCATTGATAAGGCCTCAGCTGAAGTAAAGTGAAAGAAATATTTCTTGTGCCTTGATTATACTACTGATACATCTCAGAATTTTTTCCCCGACAGTTACCTGTTGACTCTGATTTAGCTTATGATCCACTGTAATGACCTAGTGAGGTTCCTTCCAGTCCTACACTTCTATGATTCTATAATCTCCAGAAACTTTTTTGCAGTACAGGCAGTCCCCGGGTTACGTACAAGATAGGGACTGTAGGTTTGTTCTTAAGTTGAATTTGAATGTAAGTCAGAACTGGTACATATTGTAGGGGAAACTCTAGCCAAACATTTCTCCAGAGCTCAGTTTTATTCTCCCACACCTCACTTCCCTCAGTCCTTTATTCTCAAGCTGTCTGCTGAGAAAAGCCGCTCCGCGTCTCCCTGGTCTGCTGGGGGCGGCTCTAGCTTCGCGTCTCCCTGGTCTGCTGGGGGGAAGCAGCTAGTGCGGGGTTGCCTCACCCCGTTTGTAAGTAGGGATCCGATGTAAGTCGGATCCATGTAACCCGGGGACTGCCTGTACTACTTCCTAAGCAGTTATTTCCCATTTTGTATATGTGCAGTTGATTGTTTCTTCCTTAGTGGAGTACTCTGCATTTCTCCTTATTGAATTTCATTCTATTTACTTCAGACCATTTCTCCAGTTTGTTCAGATCATTTTGAATTTTAATTTAAACTAAGGGCTGGGGGGAAGCCTACAGGTGTGGAGGAGCTCATGGATCGGACAGAGATATCTCTTATGGGAGGGTTTGTTAATAGAGATTCTCTATATTCTAGTAAAGAGGAGAGGATGGAAGATGATAAAGTATGGATAAGATTAGATGAGAAGCAAATTAAAAAGATTCTAACACTTCAGAAAATGGCAGACAGATAAATAATAACAAATGTTTAAAGTGCATATACACAAACTCTAGACATCTGAATAATAAAGTGGGTGAACCAGAGTGCCTCGTATTAAAGGAAGATATTGATATAACAGGCATCACAGAAACTTGGTGGAATGAGGACAATCAATGGGGCACAGTCATCCCAGTGTACAAAATATATTGGAAGGACAGAACAGGTCATGCTGGTGGGAGAGTGGCACTATACATGAAAGAAAATGTAGAGTTAAATGAAGTAAAAAACTTAAATGAACCAAAATATTCCAGAGAATCTCTATGGGTAGTAATTGTTCTATAGTTAGGTAAATTTCATTCTCTGGCTCCATCAACTCACCACTTTTCATGAGCAGTAAATTTACTTTAAAGCGTTTAGAAAAGAAAAAAGCTTTTGTGCTTACTTTGTTGTTGTTGTTAAGAAGCTAAACCAGGTATATCACAGTAAAACATGCCCCTGATTCTCCTCTCACTTATGCCAGTTTTACAACAGTAACATGAGTGGAGTTACTATAAATTTAGACCAATGTGAGAATAGATTCAGAACTAAAATTTGTAATATTAATTTGGCTCATGTTGAAATGATCCAAGAAAGGCAGTTATGCATTATGAGTTAAGAGCACATGATTCCAGTCAACAAAGCAGGATTTATAAGGAGAAAATAAATCTTTTATAGAATGGTAATTTACTTTAACAATATCCAATACATGTTACAACTTGAAGTATAACAGCTGTATTAAAATTTCTGAACAGCTAGTAGCTGTATATAATTGAATATGCTTAGACAAATCCTTCCAGAAAATGTGAGAGTTAATAACTTGTGATAGAAGTTAGTGACAACAGTCACTTCATGCACTACTGAAAGGTGCACAGGTACTATAGTGATGAGGATGGTATAAAAACCTCTATAAACTAGATGAGACTAACTGTCATAGATTAATGGAATGAGAAAGTATTGGATGGAAGTAGAATTCCTTGGTCAAGAACACAGCAGAGCTGAAGAAAACATAAAGGCATGTTGGAAGACTATAGCAATGTCCCATCAACAGAGTAAGAACAGAAGCCGAAATGACAGAGATAAGGCTTGGGGGCTTGAGTAAAGTTTAAAGCAATAAGGAAGAGACTGGGCAGTTGAAGGTAGTAACTATGGAAGGTAAGTTGAGGTACAGAGCAGCTAAAAAAATTCAATAGGCTCTGAATCTAAGAACCTTACAACAAGTAAATGACATGAAACGAGATCTGGGAAAACTAAAAAGATGTTGATTGGAAAAGGAATGAATGAGTTGGAGACATCAG
The DNA here is from genome assembly GCF_049634645.1 of Pelodiscus sinensis. Classification (NCBI taxonomy): domain Eukaryota; kingdom Metazoa; phylum Chordata; order Testudines; family Trionychidae; genus Pelodiscus; species Pelodiscus sinensis. The sequence goes on from NC_134713.1 coordinate 115,425,595, forward strand.
AGAGGGAACAGTTTCTTGAGAAGACCAGGTCAAGAGACTCGATTGAGAGGAGAGTGGCAGAGTCAACCATGAGTTGGTGATCAAGGAGAAAGTGAGAGAGAGGACCTAGGAGGCAGAAAAATCAGAATGGATCTTGAAATTGCTTAGGGTAACAGGACGAGGAAAGAAAAATAGGGACAGCAAAACATTAAAGTCAGAGAGGAAAGTGAAAGCAGATTTGAGAAGCTGGAGTCCCATCTATGAGAGGGACAGTGTGCAGTACAAAGGTGGAGGAATAAATGGTGGGTGGAAGGAGTGGAAAGATGAGGAACAGGATGTAAGAGAGAAAACAAAAAGCCAGAAAAGGGAGGAACTCCATAGGAGAGGGCTGCACAATAGCAGATTTAGAAGACAGCCAAGTTTCTAAGAACCCTGAGATGAATTTTGAGAGTTTGAAAGATGGTGAACTACAGTGAACTTACTGAAAGCAGGGCAGGAGTTCCTGAGTGAGATTAAAAAAAAAGAGAAGTGGAAGTGCAAAAGATCAGAATAAGGTTAGTGGGAACAAATCCTTAGGAACAGAAAGAAAGACAGGAATGAGAGAAAGAAATAGTGTGCATATGTGCAAGGGACCCAGATTAGGACAGACAGCAGCAGCAACTCATTTAATATAATATACAGAGATATACCTATCTCATAGAACTGGAAGGGACCTCAAGAGGTCATCAAGTCCACTCCCCTGCCCTCATGGCAGGACCAAATACCATCCCTGACAGATTTGCCCTAGATCCCTAAATGGCCCCCTCAAGGACTGAACTCACAACCTTCGTTTAGCAGGCCAAAGCTCAAACCACTGAGCTATCCCTCCCACAAAGGAAGAAGTTGAAAATGGAGGGGCACATGTCAACTGAGGAAATGTGGGAGAAAAGGTAGGAGAAGGAAAAGGAGAATTTAAGACTTTGTCAGATGGCGAGAGAGGAGAGGAGAAGAGAGAAATGAAGGGGGGAAAGGAAGAAATAGTAGTGTTGAGAAAGAACAGTGAGAGGAGAATAGTTAGGAAAGAATGGAGAGAAAAAGGCCAAAGAGAAGGGTAAGTGGTGCTCTACTGATGTTACAAGTAGAGCAAAGATGTCAAGTCATACTATTGGTACTGGGTTGCTACACTTGTGATGATCTCAGGCTGTGTAGAGTAGCTGTTGGAAGGAGACTTAGCAGCTTTAAATCTTTCTCCTGTTGCTCTGAATGATTTTGGAAGAAATTTCCAAGGGAAGTTCCTGCTGGCAGCTGCAGGCATGTTATCATGTTTCTGTCCTATAGCACAATAAAAAAAAATCAATAGGTTGATAATTGCATTCCATCAAATTAAACTATGGGGGGAGTTATGAGATGGCTCAGGGGACTAGAAATGAGATGTGAAGCCTCTCACCTCTAGGTTAATTCTACAAACACAACCCAAATCAATAATGACAGTAAGTTGCTACTGTTGTGTTAGTAAAGAGACTGATGCTAAGCTTTACAACACACATTTATTGTATCACAACCTTAGAGACTCTCTACTAGTTCCTGAACAATGGCACACAAAATTTCCAATTTTTGCCATGTGATCTTATACTGTTTACAGTTAAAAGTTATAATAATACTGTTTTTAAAATACAGCCATACTCCTCCTGACTACAGTGATCAAAAGCTTTTCTGAAGCTTAGCTTCCTTAATCCAAAATTATTTCATTTGGAACTAAGACTGCAGCGAATGCATGACATAAAATTTCAAGACTGTAGTATTTAAGACTGGGCTAGGAATACATGAAGCATAGTTTTGTTTCAGTATTTCCTTTTTTCAGTCCTTGCCAAAATGAGACAGAACAAAGATGCAACAAAGTTGAGTTCAGCCATACTCCAGAAACCTCAAAAATGTTCATTTAGTATTTTCATTAGAATGTTGATTAGAATTTTCTGTTTGTATTTAATTCTATCATGTCTTCTATGTTATTTGATACTCTGTTGGCAGTTCAATAGAATGAGCCCACATTTGACACTACAGTATACTATAATCTAGACCAGTGTTTCTCAAAGTGATCTGCAAAACCACTTTAAGAAATCTGTTAACTGGATGTACAAGTTTATTTACTTACTGGCACTGTGGCCATGGAGCTTTCCTGGGAGCCATGGGAAGTGATGTGGGCCAGGATGCTGCTTCCTGCAGCTCCCGTTGGCTGCAAACGACAAAACAGAGCCATTAGGAGCCACAAGGCTCTGTGGCCACAGTACCAGTAAGTAAACAAACCAGTGCGGCCAGTTAACAGGTTTCTCAAAGTGATTTTGCAGCCCACTTTGAGAAACATTGCTCTAGACATTGCTTCTAGGGAAGATGCATAACTTTCACTGTTGCTATCCAAATTATATTTGTTATATGCTTCAAGAAAGTAGTTCAATCCGGAGAGATGCAGACTGTCAAACCTGTACCTTTCAGAAGCACTAAACTAAATTCCTTAAAGCCACTGAAAAGAAACTCCCCAAACCACACAAACCCCATAAAGGCAATACTGATCTTGATTTTATTGAGTTGTACAGAATACTGTAACTGTGAATAATGTCATGAACAGACTAGGCCACGTAAAGTATAAAAACTTTCTACCATGCTTTGAATGTGAAACCAAACCAAAATAGTATGGTAAAAGGAACAGAACTCTTTATAGAAAATTATTATAATAGTTGCTCAGCAATGGAACACATGAATAAAAATGCAATATTCATAGCATAAGAGGTGATAAGAATCTTTATGAAACCCATTCCTTTTCAAACATATGAGGAGTAAGATACATCAAGAACAGTTCAGCATGAGAAACCTTTGCAGCACTCTTGTTGTCTTTTCCTCCTTTGCACTGGACATATTGGGAAACTAATGAAAGGAAGCAAACAAAGAAAATGTATTGCACAAAAGTGGTATATGTTACCTGGGTGTGTACACTGTTATACATTAGCAGATAAAAGGGTGACTTGATTACAGTGTATAAAGTATCTACAAGGGAAAAATACTTTGTACTGGGCTCTTAAATCTAGCAGAGAAAAGTATAACATGATCCAATGACTGAAAGTTGAAGGTAAACAAACTGAGACTGAAAAAGGTGTAAAAGTTTAGCAGTGTGGGTAATTAACCACTGGAACAATTTACCAACAGTCATAGTGAATATTCCAGCACTAGCGCATTAGAAATCAAGACTGGATATTTTGCTAAAAGACATCTCTGTAAATTATTCTGGGGAAGTTCTAGGGCCTGTTTTATACAAAGGGCTAGGCCTGCATGATCACAATGGTGCTTTCTGGACCAGAAATCTATGCATAAGTATTAGCGTTATTTTCTCATGAATGTGTGATTTGAAGGCATGCCCATGGCACAAAGAGGCCCCACCAAAGCTCCAGCTATGTCTATTCCTCCCAACCCCAGTTTAGTATCTTTCAGCCTGGTCACTTCTCCACTCCTGCCAGTGCCATGCCCTACTGCCCTTGTCTCCAGCCCCAGTGCTAGCCCTTCCCAGCCATGCCCCCAGGAGTCACTTCCCCTCTGGGGTCAGTGTTGGGGCAGTAGATCAGGGCAGGAGTGCATGGCACCAGCAGAGGGGAGGGGGGGGTAATCAGGCTGATGGACAAGGAGCCAGGGTTGGGAGTCCCAGCTTGTCAATTCGAGGGGGTTCCATCCCCGATTTGGATGGTCAGAATGCTAAGTGGGTGGGTCCAAACAGACCCACTCTTATCTACGCCCCTGACCCAAAGACACAAAGCAGGCCACTGGCATAGTCGGAAATAAAACTCAGGCTCCTGAGTTCAGAGATCTCTCTAATAGGCCACAGTGCCCCTCAAAATATTTCAGGCTGCTTCATACATTACAGGAATGTTTATGCACATAGCAAAATGGGGCTCCTACTGAAAAGCTAGTTGAAAAGTAGATTCTAGCACCAAAAACTTACCATTGTCAGAAATAATGAAATTGCATATCTGTACTATGAATTCACTGTACACAATCCTTAAATTAGTACGTGAAATAATAAATGTTGCATTCCAAATTCTGACCTGGATACTTGAAGGTGCTGTTACAATACTTAATAAATATCAGTCTGATATGTGACTATGCTTGAAAATGAAATACTTTACATTTATTTACTATCAGCATTTTTCTTTAACAGAGTAACTACTGATGCCATTTTTAGCAAATCTCAAAACAGTCAGTCACAATTTTTAAACATACTTTTTATTGGCATAAACCAGCATGACCTTAGTTTGATTTATAATGCAGGTTTCGTAGTGTGTTATTTTTCTACAGCAGCTCTTAAAAGCCACTTCCATTCAGATACACTGTAGAGAACAAAAAAGTTACACATAAAAAGTAATGTGCCACTATAATTTGAAAATATCCATCTCATTCACGTTCCCCTGCCTCCACTAAAAGATTTATAACATGTCTAAAACAGGAATTGATGAATTCATCAGTGTCGGGGACATTTTGATCATAATCAATAACATAATTTTACCCTTTAAATGGGATTTCAATTAAAGTGCATTTTTCGAAGTAATTTTACTTTTATAATGAAAATGGTTTCCTTGCAGACCAATAGCGTTAACCCATTTGATGCCCAGTTGGAAGTAGTTTAAAGGATACTTCACTACACAGCTAAACAAAAAACAACAAACACGTACTTAAAGGAAAGCACGTAAAATTAACTATGATGTTTCATAGGTCAAAGATAAAATATAAAAATGTTCTTTTTGTAAATATTTATGAACATAAAATGTTATCAAAATCACTTTTTTTGCAGTAGCTTAAAAGGGTCACTGCCCATTAATAGGCGTATCTTCACCCTGCAAGGAAGAATCCAAGGACAGCAGAACAAGGAACATAAGCCAGCTTGGCCCTGCTCAGACCTGTATTTTGAGGCATGAGCATACATGCTCCCAATCCAGAGACTTTTTACAAGTTTCTGGGGATATGTGGGCAGGAAACACCAGCAGTACATGCAGGGAGCTTGTCTGTAAAAGCACTTCACTTCCCACCATGCCAGCAGAGCAGAACCAACAGCTGGAGCCTGGGCATCAGAGACATAGGTTCATACATTCTAAGGCCTGAAGGGGCAATTATGACCATCTAGTCTAACCTCCTGTAAAGCACACAGCATAGAACTTCCCCAAAATAATTCCTAGAGCAGGTATTTTAGAAAAACTTGACTTAAAAATAGTCAGTGATGGACAACCCACTATAACTTTGGTGAAATGTTCTAATGGCTAATTACTCTTACCATTAACAAGCTATATTTCCAGTATACATTTCTCTGGTTTCTACTTCCAGTCATTGGATTATTTTATTCCTTTCTCTGACAGACCAAAGAGGCCATTTTATTAAATATTTGTTCTCCATGAAAATACCTATAGATCAGGGGTCAAAAACTCCTAATGCAATTGCGCAATTCAGCTCAGGACTCCTAGAGGGTGGAGACCTGGCTGTTACTGGCCCCCAAACCTTGCCCCTTCCTGTCGGTGCTCCACTCTCCCCCTCATGGTACCACATCCCTTGAGCACATGGTTTTGGGGATCACCGGGGAGGCTGGTACCATAAGGAACAGAGTGCCATGGAAGACAGGGCAGGCTGATGGGAAGGAGTGGGTTCTGGGGACAGTAATAACAGGCCCCCGCAGCCCACCTGGAGTCCCAGGCCAGATTGCGTAATCACCCTGGTAGGGACTGGCCCACAGGCAGGGATTTTAAACTCCTTTTATAGATGTAATCAATTAACTTTTTCTTTGTTCATCTAAATAGAGTTCCTTGAGTCTGTCACTGCAAGACATGTTTTCTAATCCTTTACTCATTCTTTTCTCCAAACTCTCTCCAACTTATAACAACATCATTCTTGAATTGTAGACACCAGAACCAAACCTGGTACTGCAGTAGTGGTAGCATCAGGATCAAATACAGAGATAAAATGACCTCTCTACTCCAGATTTCCCTATTTATTCATCCAAGTTTGCATTAGGTTTTCTGACCAGTAACACACTGGGAACTCATGTTCAGCTGACTATCCAACATGAACCCCTAATCTTTTTCTGTTTGGGCTTCTGCTCCCCATCCCACATCTAAACTGCATTGTCCCATCAACTTCTGAGCCTTCTTCTAGTTCCCTATGATATTTGGGGAAGGAACCTCCAGTATCGCCTCTACAAGGCTAGCCTATAACTGGTTCCCCTTTGGTGGAGAAGATGGGGACAGCAGTAGAGTAGCACCAAACAGACCATCACAAAGATAGCATTAGATAACACAGAGACATACAAACTCATTTGGACGTTTATTCTATAGAAAATTATTCCTGCCGGAAGGGTGTAATGAAATATTAGCTGTGGTAATACATGGGGTTCTATTCCTTTATTAATTTTACAAAAAAGAGTTTTAGTAGCTGAAACAAGGGCAATTAATTTAAGAAACATATAGATATATGCATAACAACCTATAATGCAATGAGTGAATGGGCACATACAGACAAAACCTCCTTGTGGTCCAATGAACACCAAGTCCCAATTATCAGAACCCTGGAAATTCACAGATACCCACAGGCATCCATATCTGCAGATGTCAATATGGATATCTGCAGCTCATTTTTGTGGCTATCGATGCAGATATGGATATACATTTTGTATCTAGGACCCTTCCAATTTGGGGATACCCACTTTATATCCACGGATGATTTTTGTGGATACAGATGCAGATGTGGATATACATTTTGTATCCGAACAGGATTCTACCTATTATCTCCAAGCATCACTTGTCACTGATTGAACTGGTTCAGGAACTGAGACTTGCAGCTTCGCATTGAGGCTGACACAGATTGGCTTGGCATATAGCATGGGTTTTAATCTGACTTGGTGTCACTGTTAACAAAATTATTAATAGCTTGAGTATGGCCCTTTGGAGAGAGAAGGAATTGAAGAGAGTAGAAGTTGAAGAGTCCTCTAGCTATGGAAGGATGTTCATATTTGGAATTTAATCTTTAAAAGCTTGGTCCTCAAGGAAAATCTTCCCTCTCCGCTGGTAAGCAAATACTCAGGTACATATTTAAAGCCATGACTGACAAGATTTGGGTCAGCGATAGAAAGGCAAACCAGAAAATATATTACAATGACCGTCAGAGGACTCTAGGAGAGAAGGATTCCTCAATTTCTCAATTAAAAATGCCTAGAACCCTCCAGGATACACTAAGCCACCAAGAAAGTCTGAGCCATTGTAACCTACTAGCCTAATTAAATTTTTTAAAAAGTGTTTATGCCCATCTTGGTAAATGCAGTTAATTAAGAGACCTACTGTTATGACTAGCCTGTATTACTACACAGATCCTTAGTACTCTGGTGCTGTAAGTTTAAGACCCAACTGGGGGATTCAAATTTACAATGGCATTCTAGTGAGTTTCTGAAACACAGTAAATGTGGCATGGGAGTCAGTCTCCTTGGAAAAGGATGACAGCAGATGTCCTCAAGGGGAGCCTGGAAACATGCGTCATCCTGGACTGCTAAACTGGGTGAACACTGTTGAGTCTAGAAAAGAAAGTGACAGGCAACAGCCATGGATAACTGCAGATGTTCCATTTATATCTCTCCCAGCAGGTGTCACTACGAGGTAACAATGCTATAAAATCTTAAAAGGATAGCAATCAGACATGGAGAAAAAAAAAAGAAAAGAGGTATATATGCATAACAGCAAGTAAACACAGAGGATTGGATTTTTTCTCCAAATGGCAAAACATAATATACACATTTACCATGTCAAATATGGATAACAGCAGAAATCAGCTTTTGGGGGAAAAAATAAGTTTTGTGGTAGATGGAAAATATTATTTGAATTCTAATATATCTAATTTTCTGCCTACAAATTACTATAGCTCTGGAAGATCCGTCTTTAAGTGTTTAATACAAACATTAACTGCTCCTTTTATGCAACAACATATAGCATACAGAACTCTATTCATCAATTTAAAATAGAATTCAATAGTTTTGTAACTATTCTCTTTGAGAGATGAAATATACTTATAATAAACACAGTACTATAACTAAATTTTTTTGTAACTGTCTCCTGAAATATAGAACTTTATGACAATAAGAAAATGAATTTTCATTTTAAAAGACAGTTTCTATACAATTGCAGGTTATCCTGCCACCCAGCTATTCTGCAGGCATTCAGACACTTCACCGTAATGTCTCAAAAATCAATAGCAATTTATTCTCTCTTTGGACCTCAAGCAACAAAAGTAAATAATACTGTCACCTCCAGCCAGCCTCCAGAACATGGTCACAAAACAGTCTTGCCGTTATTATACAACCCTATATGGCTCTTTATCTATACTGGCTCTGCTGATTTTATCGGCTTTCATAAGGGACAAATATCCAGGAAAGCAACACAGAAGGGTCAAGTTCGTGTACTCTAGCCAGAAAAAGTGCTGGGTCAAAATTAAAAGAAAGGATTGGCATCTGCCTCAATTCAGTTCTGCTTACATTGATTTGATTGGGAAAAAATAGCCAATATTATAAACTTGTTCTTTTATTTAACAGAATAGCCAAATAAAAAGGAAAGAGTTTGAAAAGGATTTGCAACATGTCTTTAAGGCTTTCATAGCATCCAAAGAAGGAAAATTTTACAAATGCTATCTTTGAAGATGTATGGCAGAGATGGGGGTAGAGGGTTGAAAACAACCAATATTTTACAACACTGCTTAAGAATCAAAACTACAAACACAAATGAATCCAGGATATGCAGACAGATTTTTTTTTTAAATCACAGAAGTTTACAGCAAAAGAGTTGGAACCCAACTACTTCTTCATGAGAGGGATGTAAAATCCCATTGAATTAGTTAACCAGTTAAACATTAAGTTTAACCAGATAACTAACTGAACAGGGACGAGCAGGGGGGCACCACAGATGGGCTGGAGCTGTCCCCCTGCCATGGACAGACTGGAGCGGCCTTCCTGCTGTGGACAGGGACTGCTCTGGCTAGGCTGGAGCACTCCTTGCCCACTATAGGCCTCATGGAGCTAGAGCAGCCCCCTACCTGTAGTGGGTGGGGGACTGCTCCAGTCCCCACCAATCAACTATAACCAGTTAAGCCTGAACCATTAAGAATTAAACTTGCTGGTTAACAATTAACATCCATACTTCATATAGATGCCAGGAGTTCCCCTTCAACTTTGACAAACTCATAAGTTCAAGTCCCATCCCTGCTCCACCCACCCTGGGAGCTGCCCTGGCCCTGTACCACTCCTGAAAGCAGCTGGCATGTACAGCAGTGGCTCCATCGCTCCATGTGCTGCCCCCCACATATACATACACATGAAGCTATATTGTTTTAAAATATATTAGTAATGCTTAGGTCTAACTATGCATTCAGTTAATAATTAGTAGTCTTATATGTCAACACTGAAGAAGGGAAAATACTTTTCCAGTGTACCCTTTTTAAATATTAAAGGACCCTCACTCCAGGAAAAGTATCTGCTTGCCTGGATTCTTATGACTATATGGAATCATATTAACTTCAGGTTGTCTCTCTGCAGACATAAAAGTCTGTGCTAGCGTATCACACTGTGATATAGGGGCCACAGATGTTTGATAGTTGAACAATTTTCCCCTCATATTCCAATTCCATTTCTTGCTGACTATACAATGATCTTCACATATTTTAAGTCAAGGAAGTAACATTAAATCATCTAGACTGACCTCCTGCATAACACAAGCCATAGAATTTCACAGTTTTACTTCTGCATTGAACCCAGTAACTTATTTAACTAAACCATATCTTCCAGAAAGGTATTCAGTTGTCATTTGAAGTTATTAATAGATACAGAATGCACTGTTTCCCTGGGTAGTTTGCTCTAATGAACGTAAAGAAGGAAACACTTAGATTCTCTAATATGTGGGGGAAGTTGATTGCAGAATTTACCTTTCCCACTATAGCCTCCATTATGGACAATGATAAATGAAGTTCTCCTTCCAAAATGAAGTAGTTTCTGACATTTAAAAAAAATCACATTTAAACAAAAACATATCCAAAAATGCATATTAATATTTGATAACTACATGAAAAACAGCAAAAACAGCTGAGCAGATTTTATATCAGTTGTCAGTAAATCAACAGAAAAGGGAAGAAATCTGAAATGTTTTTATCAATAACAGAATTGAAAATCGGAAAATTTGAGATATTTTACAAAATTCTGTAATGCTCAAGGAACAAAATCTGAATCAGGATCCGGTTGACTGTCCTGTTAGCAGCTGGGAAACAATGTTCTTCCCTATACAGTAAAACTCCAGTGGTCCGGCATCCAAAGGTCCAGCACTCCTAATGGTCCAGCACCATCTGGAACCCGGAAGTGCTCCAGGCAGCCAGACAATTGGAGCTGCTCTGACCCCGGCTTCCCCAATTCAGCCACTGTCGAAACTGACCAGCGGCTGACTCGGGGAAGCCGGGGGCAGAGCAGCTGGGGTGCTGCTGGGTTGGTCCCGTAGCGCCACCCCTCGGTGCTGCGGGACCAACCTGGCAGCACCCCAGCTGCTCTGCCCCGCCCCAGACTTCCCCTAGTCAGCTGCTGCTGAAACTGACCAGTGGCTGATTCCGGGAAGCCCAGGGCAGAGCACCCCAGCTGCTGACTTGGGGAAGTCTGGGGCAGAGCAGCTGGGGTGCTGCCAAGTTGGTCCCGCAGCGCCGAGGGGCGCATCCCCCCCACTCCACCCCAAACCCGTCATAGCCCCCCCTTCCGATAGTCCGGCATATCTGATAATCCGGCACCCCCTGGGTCCTAAAGGTGCCGGATTATCGGACATTTACTGTACTACTTTTCTCTTCAGGCTGATACTTTGTCCTCATCACAATAGTATCCCAGCACATTTTAGGAGGGCATTAAGTGACATGTACTAGCACTGGTCATATGTTACTCTCTCTTTCTTTCCCTTTTCTCTCTTTCAAAATGGACAGATTTACACCTACATCCTAAAGACACAATCATAAAAAAGAACGTATTCACATACAGTGAAACCTTTGTTATCCGGCACTCTGTTAACCAGAAAACTTTTTTAACCGGCATTGCCCCCAGCCACAATGCTGTCACATCTTCAGGGACACTGGCCTGGCTTGGCTTACCATGATTGGCTTAATAATTTTTTATTTAAGAAGTACTAATCATCTTTAACTCAAAATAGAAATGTGAAACCAACTGCTTCACACTAAACAACTACCAATATTAAAAACTTGAGTTCTACTATTATTGTCCACTGGTTTTTCCTAGGTTGATGGGATCCTCAGATAACCAGAATTTTTAGATAACCGAAATGTCCTAACCCCCGAGCATGCTGGATAACACAGGTTTTACTATACTAAGGCTACGTCTACACTGGCCCCTTTTCCGGAAGGGGCATGTAAATTTCACTAGTCGTCGTAGGGAAATCCGCGGGGGATTTAAATATCCCCCGCGGCATTTAAATAAAAATGTCCGCCGCTTTTTTCCGGCTTTTAAAAAAGCCGGAAAAGAGCGTCTAGACTGGCCCCGATCCTCCGGAAAAAGTGCCCTTTTCCGGAGGCTCTTATTCTTACTTTGAAGTAAGAATAAGAGCCTCCGGAAAAGGGCACTTTTTCCGGAGGATCGGGGCCAGTCTAGACGCTCTTTTCCGGCTTTTTTAAAAGCCGGAAAAAAGCGGCGGACATTTTTATTTAAATGCCGCGGGGGATATTTAAATCCCCCGCGGATTTCCCTACGACGACTAGTGAAATTTACATGCCCCTTCCGGAAAAGGGGCCAGTGTAGACGTAGCCTAAGTGTTGAGCTACAACTGACCCAGTTTAAAAACTTCAGCAGCAGATAAAGGCTGATGAAAACTTTGTTCATAAACATCCTTTTTTCTCTTTATTAAAAGTGATTTGAAATATATTTGAAAAAATAAAAATTGCATAGATGTATGTTTAGAGAATGTTATTCTATGTTCAAAGTTCAAAGAAAAGTATCTCAAACGAAAATCACTGCTGAATATATATTATCTCACTTCTCTGTCCAATAAAAGAATTGTTATATTAAGTCATTTATTGAGCCATTTTCTAGTCTAATCATAATTTTAAAATACAGGGGGGAAGTAATGGCTAATATTTTAAATAAATGTGATTTCTGGTATTGTTAATCTAGTATCTTGATATGTTTGAATTGGCAAGGGAGCACAATACATCTCTTCACTACACATTCACAGTAAGCAGGAAAACAATCTCTTGAAAGCTAGAAAGAGACTTACTAATATTAGTACTATTAATTAATATAATAGTAGCGTTACCATAGTGTCTAGGAGCCTTAATAAAAGACTAGTATGGCACGGCAATAAAACAGTCCTTAACTCGAAGAGCAGACATGAGCATGGTGATTCCAGTATTTCAGCATCTAAGAGATCTGCTTTTCCTTAAATCACAAAAAAAAAAAAAAAAAAAAAAAAAAAATAGCAAAATGTAATGCCTCTCACAGTTGGCAGACTGGAAGTTTTGAAGCTTAAATCACGTGTCCACAGTAGAACTGGCAAGAGAGTTTGCCAGACCCTGAGCAATGTGTGTGCGGAAGCCTTGGGCAGAAGAGGAGGTGCTAGAGTCAGCTGGCCCTACATACGACCTGGACCATGTTGTGCCCCGTCGTCCCTCAAGACGGCCCTTAATTCTGCCTGGAGCGCATCATGCAGGGCTTTGGCATTGATTTAAAGAGCCCAGGGCTCCAGCTGCCGTTGTAGTAGCAGCCGCAGCACTCTGGAGTCCTGGGTCCTTTTAAATTCTCAGGCCCTGGGGCAACTGCCCTGCCACCCCTCTGGTGGTCCTGGTCCACAGAGTACATACCAGACAGGCCACCAGTATGCCTCAGTCCTGTCCTAGAGAGAAGTAGAACTGAGAAGACAGTTCAGTATCAGTAACCATTCTGTACTCACCACCTTCAGTACTGACAATGCCAGTAACGATGTTACTAGGATGTTACCTTTCCACTAGGAGATCAGCTAAAGCCATAAACTCCTTTAACATCTATTGGATAATGACTTTAGCTCAATATCAAAAAATGGACAAATGTACACATTCAACCTAAAGACAAAAGAGTCCACATATATTTTAAAAGGCAGTATTTTTGTCCTGTAATCAAGCTGAAATCGGTAGTTAGTATAAAATGGTATGTTGGCTCCTTATTGATTATTTTCTTGGTCTTTCATATATGGACCAACTTTCTAATTACGCCAAACAGAGAGAGAGAATTTCACAATAAAAAAAAATAGCTGATGTAGGGGAGCCCTAGCCCCAGTATCAATCCACAAGCTGAAACGTTCAAAGGTGGCATAGACACCTCTGTTTTGTTTATTGTTAAAAAAGGAACGTCTCTAATACTTCCTTTAGATGCATTTGGATTCAGCTTTTTTTTTCAGAACTGTTATTCCAAGTCTTTAGGTGTAGATGCCCAAATACTGTAAGGAGAGAGGGTCTTGTTAACTAGGAATTGAACTAGGACCAAAGAAATGTAGGTTCAGTTCCTGACTTTTCCACTTAATCCTTCCATGTGATCTTGCATAAATTGCTTATTCTTTTCTGTATCTGTGTATTACCTTCTGTAAAAGAAGATAGGCATATTTATATATCTATCTATATACATATAGAGAGAGAGGTCCCTATTTCACATGGTGGTTATGATAACTTTATTAATAGATGTATTCAAGATATCATGGTGAGAAGCATTAAAAATCTTGTAAATAAAAATATAAAAATCCAGTTGTTCTGAATTGCCTTTATTATTTATACCATGTTTTACTATCTTGGTATCTGAACACATTTTACTTTGCAACCTGTATCTCATCTGAGCAAAGCTGCTGACATCACCATAGTGTGTATTTCCCCAGTATGCCTCTAAAACCATATCATGGCTTTCTTTACATAAAAGGATCTGTAGTTCTTTCTACTTATTTTCTATTATGTCTCACACTGGTATAAACTTTTATCTCCCAGAGTAACATTGACCTTCTGGGGTTGAGCTGCAACTTTACAATGCCTGCCAGCCTCTTAAGCAGCAATTCAGACTGAGAAATCACAATACATACATTATAGCATAATTATGTTTTCCTAAATTTGAAGGTGGAGCTGCTACTTGCCCTTATTTGTTCTTCAAGTAGGCTAGTAACAAAAACACAATGTTAACTTCCACACAGCATTTGTACAGAAAGCACATTGCCTCTCTTTTCCCAGGTGTGAAAAATTGATAAAGAAGAAGCAAATATAGCATACATAATTCCTTACCTTTCTTCACCTAAAAGAAAGGAATGCTCCAGGGGTTGTCAGGATTAATGTTGTTGTGTTATTTATTGTTGGAACAAAGCAGTAGCTGTATATTATCAATGGTTCATTATTTATCAATATTTAGATAATGGAATAGAGAATACATTCCATTTGTGGACATTTGTAGATGATACAAAGCTGGGATGAGTTGTAGCACTTTGGTGGATAAGATAAAATTCAAAATAATATGGTCAAACTAGAGAAATGGTCTGAAGTAAATAGGATTAAATTAAATAAGAACAAATGCAAAGTACTTCACTTAGGAAGGAACAATTAATTGCACACATACAAAATCAAAAATGACTGCCTAGGAAAAACTGTGGAAAGGGAGCTGGGGGTTATTGTAGACCACAAGCTAAATATGAGTCAAAGTAAAGCACTGTTGCCAAAACCACACAAATCATTCTGGGATGTATTACCAGGAGGGTTGTAAGCCAGACATGAGAAGTAATCCTTCCATTCTATTCTGCACTGATAATGCCTTGACTAGAATATTGTGCCCATTTCAAGAAAGATGTGGAAAAATTGGAGAAAGTGCAGAGGAGGGCAACAAAAAACTCTTTTAGGTTTAGAAAACATGGTTTCTGAGGAAAGATTGAAGAAAATCAGTTTCTTTAGTCTGGAGAAGACTGACATGGGATATGATAATAGTTTTCAAGTACACAAAAAACAAAGAGGAAGGAGAAAATTGTTCTCATTAGCTTGTGAGTATAAGACAAGAAGCAATGGGTTTAAGTTGCAGGAAGCAGTTTATATTGGGCATTAGGAACAGCTTCCTATCAGGGTAGCTAAGTACTGGAATAAACTGCCTAGGTCCGTGGTCCCCAACCCGGTGCCCGCGGGCGCCATGGCGCCCGCCGGGCCCTTTACATGCGCCCGCGGAGCAATCTGGGCTGGCCCAGCCCCGGGGCGTGCGGCAGGTGCCAGCCTCGGGCGCATGGCCGGCCCTGGCCCTGGGTGTGCCACGTGTGCCCTTGCTGGCCCTGGCCCTGGCCTTGGCCCCGCCCCCGGGTGCACCGTGCGTGCCCTTGCCGGCCCTGGCCTTGGTCCCGCCCCCAGGTGTGCTGCACGTGCCCTTGCCAGCCCTAGCACTGGCCTTGGCCCCGGCCCCGGGGGCGCCGCGTGTGCCCGCACCGGCCCAGGCTGCGCAGAACCTGAGCAGCCCCTGCCCAGGATCGCAGCATATGCCGCTGCCGGCCTCTGGCGTGCGGCACATGTTTGGCCCCGCCCCCAGTCACGTGGCCTGTGAGTGGCCCTGCCCCCATACGCGCAGCGCGTGAGTGGCCCCGCCCCCAGGCGCCCGGCAGCCCCAAAAGGTTGGGGACCACTGGCCTAGGTAGATTACGGAATCTCCATTAGGGATGTTAGATATCGAGTAAC
The DNA here is from genome assembly GCF_049634645.1 of Pelodiscus sinensis. Classification (NCBI taxonomy): domain Eukaryota; kingdom Metazoa; phylum Chordata; order Testudines; family Trionychidae; genus Pelodiscus; species Pelodiscus sinensis. The sequence goes on from NC_134713.1 coordinate 115,441,300, forward strand.
GGAATAGTTATGTAATCACATGTATTCTTATCGCTTACATGACTATTTGATAGTTCCTGGGGCGGGGCCAGCAGCCAGTGCACTCCGACCCCACTCCTGGGGAGCTCCCTGCAACTCCATGCTGCTGCCTGTGTATGAGAGGCAGGAGCTCAGGGTGCTAGGTGGGAGCTGGTCCACAAGGGGAGCCAGTTTAAAAACCAGCTCCGCATACAGACCAGCTGCCTTGAGTGCAGGGGACAGGACTAGATGACCTGTCAAGGTCCCTTCTAGTCCTACACTTCTGTGATTATAGCAGGGGTGGTAATAGTGTCTTTTTCATTAAGATTGCCTTGGCACGTACCATTGTAAGGTTTTCTTTTCAACTTTCAGTTTATAACTATATTTGGGCTTAAATTTTCTATGCTTGATGTCTACCTCAGCCTGGAAGTGCAGTGGAGTTGGGGGAAGGAGTGAGTGAGGGAGAGAGAGTATGTATGTAAATATTCAGCTAAAAATTTCAGTTGTTTCCGAAGGCTGGGAATAATAACACTGCTATACAAAAAGTTAAAGTAATTACAAAGATCTTTACTTTGAAAAGTACTAGCACCTCCAGGTGGCTTGCGGGGAAGGGAGACAGGAGGGAGAGAGAGCAGGTACAGGCAGTCCCCGAGTTACGCGGATCCGACTTATGTCAGATCCGCAGTTACGAACAGGGCTTTTCTCGCCCCGGAGGACGGGAGCGGCGGGACGCCCAGATGCGCCACGGTCCCGCCGCCTGCGTACTCTGGGGCGAGAAAAGCTGCTCCACGTCTCCCTGGACTGCTGGGGGGGGGAGTTCCCCCCAGCAGACCAGGGAGACGGGGAGCAAAGCCTCGGAGCACGCCGGCAGCGGGACAGCCACGGCGCATCTGGGCTGTCCCGCTGCCCGCGTGCTCCGCGGCTTTGCTCCGCGTCTCTCTAGTCTGCTGGGGGGGGCTCCTCCCAGCAGACCAGGGAGACGGGGAGCAAAGCCTCGGAGGACGCTGGCAGCGGGACCGCCGCGGCGCGTCTCGGCGGTCCTGCCACCCGCGTCTCCCTGGTCTGCTGGGGGGGGGGGGGGCTCAGCTAGTGGGCCCCCCCCAGCAGACCAGGATTTTCGTGCCGCCGCCGACACCTGGGGTAGAGCAGCTGGGGCACTGCCGGGTTGGTCCCACAGCGCCGCTCCTCGGCGCTACTGGACCAACCCGGCAGCACCCCAGCTGCTCTGCCCCAGGCGTCCCCAAGTCAGCTGCTGCTGAAACTGACCAGCGGCTGACTACAGGAAGCCCAAGGCAGAGTTGCTCTGCCCTGGCTTCCTGGAATCAGCCGCTGATCAGTTGCAGCAGCGGCTGACTTGGGGACACCTGGGGTAGAGCAGCTGGGGTGCTGCCGGGTTGGTCCCCGCAGTGCTGAGGTGCGGCGCTGAGGGGACCTACCCGGCAGCGCCCCAGCTGCTCTGTCCCAGGCGTCCAAATTCAGCTGCTGTTGAAACTGATCAGCGGCTGATTCCAGGAAGCCCAGGGCAGAGCAACTCTGCCTCGGGCTTCCTGTAGTCAGCCGCTGGTCAGTTTCAGCAGCGGCTAAATCTGGACGCCAGTTCCGACTTACATACAAATTCAACTTAAGAACAAACCTACAGTCCCTATCTTGTACGTAACCCGGGGACTGCCTGTATTTCAAATTTGGTAGGGGAGTGGCCTTTCTATCAGGTATATGCTTTTTTATTTTCCTGTGAAAATCTATCCAAGTTGCAGCCGAAAAATGTCCGTACGCAAATACTCAGTACTCAGATTTTAGTAGTTAAAATCCTCAAAGATTCTCTGTGCACTGAGCACAGAATCCTAGAAACGCAGAGCTGAAAGGGATCATGACAAGTCATCAATGCAGAGGAACGACCACATAGATAAGCCATCTGTGAAAGGTTTTTGTGCCACTGTGGCAGGCAGGTCACTTCTGGAGAAACCCTTAATTATCTCTTACCAACTGGGAGAATGAATTGGGGCTGGGTGAACATCCTTCTTTGTTTGCCTGGTAAAGGACTGCACTTACCAGTCTCATTAGCAGGAGCTATAAGACTGGCAGTAAGTTAGAGAAAGAAGAGCAGAGACCAAGAGGGGAAAATCAGGCTCAGAGGGAGGTTGAAGCTTTCTAGTCTGTTGCTGGACTAGACTGTGTTATGCCAAGCAGTCGTAAAGCCTACATAAATCTAGCAACTGGTGGTGAGACTGACCATGAATAAAGAGCATGGGTGTTGCAGAAGACTTAATTCTCCCTGATTCACTGAGGAGGGGGCCAATGGTCTGAATCCCAAGGGCCATGTTCTAAAACATTTTCTTGGATGCCTACTCCAGCACTTAACTACCTGTACATTTACAAAGCTAATAACTAGACAAAATTTGTCTTGCTGCAGATTAACATTTAGGAGTGGACACAGAGAACAACTGAATCCCATTTTCCTTTTCAACAGTCCTTACAAGTATAGTCTCACTCTTCATTTCTCAACACTACAATCTCTTAAATTTGTCTATATCTTTCTTAAAAATATTATGCTCTAACCTGGACACTACTCCAGCCAAGTCCTCACCACTGCCAAGTTGAATGGGAAAATTACCTTTCACTGCACACATATGTCACTTCTGGTAATATGCCCCCAAATTATATTATTTTTTCCAAATAAAAATGTCTGTTAGCCCACATTCAATCTGTGATCCAAGATAAACCTTGGATCCTTTTCTGCAGTATCACTGCATAGCAATTTCCCCCCCCCCATTTTGTAGTTGTGCATTTTATTTTTCCTTCTTAAATGTAATATTGGACATTTGTCTTCATTTAATTCTAATGTTGTTGATTTCAGAACAATTCTCTAATTTGTCTAGGTTCTTTTAATTCTAATCCTGTCCTCCAAACTGCTAGCAGCCCCTCCCAACTTAGTGTTATCCACAGATTTTGTAAGCATACTCCCTACTCTGGTATCTTAGTCATAAATGACAATACTGAATAGACCTGGACCTAAGAGAGCCCAGTAGATATGTCCTCTGAGTCAGACAGCAAATCACTGATAATTCTCTTTGAGCTCCTTGTGCCCCCGACCAGTGGTGCCCAGATACTGTGGAGGAGGAAGCTACCTGATTCAAATACCGAGGGCAGAAGAGATGGACCAGGACAGTAGTGCCTAATGCGGTGCCCATGGGCGCCATGGCGCCCGCCAGGCCATTTCTGTGAGCCCGACAAGTGATCGGAGCTGTCCCCGCCCTCGCTCCCGCCCCCAGATGCGCAGTGTATGGGCATCTCTGCCCCTGGGCACGCGGCACAGGAGCAGCGCCGGCCCCGGGCATGCAGCGCATGGGCTGTTCTGGCCCCGGGCGCGTGGCATATAGGCAGCTCCACCCCTGGGCTTGTGGTACAGGAGCGGCGCTGGCCCCGGGAGTGTGGCGCATGGGTGGCGCCGGCACCGGGCATGCGGCGTATGGGTGGCCCCGCCCCCGGCTGTGTGTGCAGCCCCGCCCTTGGGTGCCTGGTGCATGAGTGGCCCCGCCCACAGGCGCCCGGCAGCCCCAAAAGGTTGGGGACCACTGGACCAGGAAATATGAATGGGGAGGTGAGCAGCTTGGGACATGGAGTCTGGTGGCAGACTGGGATTGGAAATTGGCAGGTGAAGAGAGGAAAACTGGGATTAGAAGCCTGTGAGGATACTAAAATTGGCAGTTGGGAATGGGCATGGGAGGGACTGAGAGTCAGTGGATGGCATGAGACTGAGACTAGCTAGATAAGAAGACTGGGAACTAATGAGATGGAGGAAAAAAGGTTATGGGGAAAGGAGAGGACTAGACACCCTGTCTGACTAGACAAAGAAACTGAAGGAGCTGAAGGAGGAGGGAACAAACATGGATATTGAGCAACAAGTCTTGGTAGGAAAGTGGGACTATGCACCTGTTGGAACAGGAACATTGGCAGGGGATGAGTGGTGCAACTGGAGGATAAGTGAGAGAGACTAGTTGGTGGGTGTATGGAAATAGGACTGAGTAAGGAAACTGGGATAAGGAGGAGACTGGGATTGAGACAGGGAATTCAGAGTCCTGACATCAGGACTTTATGGACAAGGAAACTGAGATGAGAAGCAGAGACTGTGATCAGCTGAATGGGACTCGGCAAGAAGCCAGGGGTGAGAAAGAGAGAGAGCTGGGTCAGGGACAGGTTGGAAAGAATGATCCAGAAAGAATCAGGGTTATAGGATGAAGTGCCTGGGACAACAACACACTTCCCCTCCAGAATCTGGAATGGAACCCAAGATCCCCTGATCCATTCCTCTTATGTCAACAAATATCTCTTTGAAATGCACTAGCAAAACATCTGCCTCATTGCCCTCTACTGTCAGTCCACAGAAAGAATGACAACCTACTGCTGCTATCTGTAGTCCACTAACTTAGAAGTCAGAGGTCTGGCACCTCTAAAGGTTCTAACTCTGCTGATGAAACATGGGTGTCATGTGATGCAACATAATGGAAGTTCTGCTTTTTTCAGTTTGCTTTTTTAAAAACCTAAGGGTATGTCTACACTACCACCCTAGTTCGAACTAGGGTGGTTAATGTAGTCATACGAACTTGCAAATGAAGCCCGGGATTTGAATTTCCCGGGCTTCATTTGCATGTTGCCGGGCGCCGCCATTTTTAAATGTCCGCTAGTGCAGACTCCGTGCCCGCGGCTACACGCGGCACGAACTAGATAGATCGGACTAGGCTTTCTATTCCGAACTATCTGTATGCCTCGTTCCACTATCTATCTAGTTCGTGCCGCGTGTAGCCGCGGGCACGGAGTCCGCACTAGCGGACATTTAAAAATGGCGGCGCCCGGCAACATGCAAATGAAGCCCAGGAAATTCAAATTCCGGGCTTCATTTGCAAGTTCGTATGACTACATTAACCACCCTAGTTCGAACTAGGGTGGTAGTGTAGACATACCCCTGGATATTACACACAACTCTTCTCTGCATTTAAAAACAAAACAAAACTTTGTTGCAAAACCATGCACTCAAAAGTTAGGAAAAGCCAAAATTAAGGTTGACTGGGCAGCCTTAAATTGGTCCCATTGTGCATATATATTATAATACAGACTTTAATTACATGATTACATTTTATGTTTTTTGCACATTAGCCCTGTCTTATTCAGTGCATAAGAGAGAAAGGGCTTCAGAAACTAATTAGAGATATGAGGTAAAGGAGAGTATTGTCTGTAGGGCCTCTGCTTCATTTGCTGTATAAAGTGGAATGTGTGCAGTGAATGAGACAAGGGAAAGGATAGTCTCATGGTTAAGGCAGTTGAATGCTGCTGTGGAGATTTAGATTCTTACCCTGCCTCTTCCAAATAAGTCTTTTGAAACAAACTTTCTATAGGTGGTCTTTAATTGTGTTGCTCATTTTCTGGGTGATCAGCTTGAAACCCTGGAGTCTGATTTGCAGAAGTGTTGATCACTCACAGCTGCAACTGGAGTCAATGGGATATATGCTTTGAACATATAAAGCTGTGGTGTCCAACACGCTAGCCAATAGCCACAAGTAGCTATATGGACGGTTGAGTGTGGCTAGTTCGCTATAGCAGTAGCCAATGTTGGACACTACGGATATAAAGCATATATAATGCTAAGTACACTGAAATAACCCTGGATGGTGGCATCTCTAATTGAGTCCCCCAGTCTTTGGATACTTTTGACTTTCATTTCTGTTGCTCAGTTCCCATTGGTAAAATAGGGATAATACCACCTCTCCATCTCACAAGGATGTTGTAAAAATATATTCATTAATTATTGTGAAGAACTCACATATTAGAACTTCACAAACCTTATTAGTCTATAAGGTGCCACAGGACTCCTCGTCGCTTTTGCAGATTCAGACTAACACGGCTACCCCTCTGATACTTGACAATCTAATATGAGGGTCTGCCAGGGCTGTTCCCCACTCTGAGTGCAGAAGGTGGGGGCCCGCAAAGACTTTAAATATGTTGCTTTTATAGGCTCTGCTACAAAAACAAAACAAAACTTTCCAGAGTCGCGGATGCACTGGCTCGGAGAAAAAAAACCGAAAAGCTTCCTCCCTAAAAAACAGGAGGGAACACTGTGGTACCTAACTGCCCAGTCTTAGGCAGGCAAGTATACATGCAGGCCCCCTATTACTTTCCAGGACACACAAATCAAATCATCACCTTAAAAAATTGATTTTTATTAACAAACAGAAGATAGACTTGATAAAGCATTCTTGGCTGCTAGGTGTACACAGCAACTAAGTAAAACACATTAAAACAGAGAAAAACTCTGGGAACAACTCTTAGATAGTGAATGACGGAGGAAAGGCATGGATTCACATTGAGAAATTTAAACCAAACAACCAAAATAAAGAAAAATACTCTGACTGTGACTAGATACTTTTCCCTCTACTCATGCTACATGCTGATCTGTATTTCAAGGTCCAGTTCACTCCCATGTTCAATATTTCTCATAGGCATGGTAATTCTGAACCTTGCTCTCTCCAGCCCTTTTCTTAGAAATCCCCCACAAAGAAAGAGCAAACCACGTATCTATATCCAATTCACATTTCAGCACTGTATCCCCATTGGTTCTTCTCCTCCTCCTCCCTCCCGCCGGCCAACACCCTTGATAGCTATCCGAGTTTAACCCTTTAGTCACTGGGTGTTGGCCAGCACTCCTCCTATCCATCACAGGGTCACAATATCAAAGTACTTCAGGAATCTTTTTAATGGGGTCACCAACACCAATTTTAGACTAGCTGAGACTCAGGGCATAAACTTGAAGACCAAACCCCACAGCCTATGGCTGAAGTGCAAGGGCTTCATAACTTGGCGGTGGGGCTCGGACATGGCCACCCCTCATTTCCGAAGTTTGGGTGTCATGCTCAGGCAGTATAGCTCAAGATTAGACTCAAGTTTCAGCCCAAGACATAGAGGCTCAGCCTTTGGCCCATGAGGCATTAGTCCTGTAGCCAAAGCCTTAACATATGGGGCTGAAGTGGAAGACCAAGAGCTTCAGCCCCACACAATAGGGCTTGGACTTCTGCCCTTGAGACCAGGACCCGGGCTACAGCCTCCCAGCCAGGAAAATAGAGTAAACACAAGTCACTGGAGTCGTGTAGTAATTTTTTGTTCTCAGAAGGGGAACGCAGTGCAATGAAGTCTGAAAACTGAAATACTAGAATAATGAGAATCACAGAGAATCCCACAAGAAAATAAATAACTGTCTACAGAGTAGGGTTCAAACATTGTGCAAAATAACATGCAGCAAATAACTCCTGAGGCTACACTCTGAACAAGGGGGAAACATAATATTAAACAACTGCTCTGTAAGTGAACATCATCTATTCTGTGTAAGGAAGGAGGCATGGGTCTTACAGAAAAAACGGCAGGTGATAACGTAAGTAAAGACTGTACTATAACTGTATATTCACAAGAGGGCTAAACTAAGGCTGTATAGGCAACTTGAATTCTGGCAGTTCTTAACTTCTCAGTGCCGTACTTTGCAGCCTTAATGATGATGTCTTCTAAGCTTAGTCTATTTGTGTATAATACTAATACGTCTGTATGAAATGTTCATCTTAATTAGAAAATGTGTACTTTCACATCAATTGGAAATGTAAACATAGGGTTTTAGAAAGTGAAACAGATATTGTACATATAATGGCAGGGAAGGGAGTAATTTAATACATATAATACAAATTTCAAACAGATAGGGAAGTAATTTAAAATTAGCCTACTGTTGGTACAATCATATGAAACAATATGCAAAGTTGGTCAAATACTTTGCACTACTTTAAACTGTAAATAATAGAACTTTGTTGTTTTAAAACAAATGGACTGCCTGACTTAGTCCCTTGTAAGACTGCAAAGAAAACAGAAAATGATGGTCAAGGCTGTACCTCAATCTGGCACTTCTAGTGCAGAAGGTGGGGGCCTGCAAGAGACTTAAAAATACCCTGCCACTAAAGGCTTCTCCTTAAAAAAACAACAACTCTGCAAGGTCACAGATTCCCCAACCTTGAATGGTACATGCCACCACCCAAATGCAAAAACCCCTTTGAGAAACCATGAAGAGCCATTTGGGAATTTCTTCCTGTGCAGTACCCTCAAGCTCTTTAGCCCTCCTTCAGGAGAGAGTTTGAAAACAAATTGTCATTTTTAATAGCTGGCCTGGAAGGACACACAACCTTCTGCCTTCTAGGACACAGGAATCAGATTGTGGTCTTTAAAAAGTGATTTTATTAACAAAACAAAGACGACATTCTTGGTAGAGCATTACTTGGTTCCTAGGTGTTACAGAAGAATTAAAAAAGGTAAGATTAAAAACACAGAATTGCTTCCCTAGGATTCAGTTAAAAAGTTACAATGTACAGAAGGCAGACAGTACATGGACTCAGCAGAAAGTAATCCAACAAACTCAAAAATAGAGAAAATAACCTGATTGCATCTAACTAAACATTCCCTGTTCTACTCGCATATCTGTTGGTTTGATGTTTAGACTTTCCCTAAACATGGATATCACTGGAAATGCCACGCCTTGTTCTTGGCTCAACTCAAATCCCCCAGCTCAGCTCTGGTTACACAAAGAGAAGGAAGGTCCTGCTTTTCAATTCAAAAACATACACTCTGCTTTCACTGATTCTCAGGACTCCCTGCCAACACTCCCTGGAGATTCTCCAGGACCCACTATCTCTGGGTTTAACTCTTATAGGCAATTTATTTAACTGAATGGCTGGGCTGTCCAAAAAAGGGCAGTATCCCTCCCATACATAACAAATATTTGAGTTGTTCATGCTATTTTAGACCAATATGCATCTTGGTAAGGTAAGTTTCTTTATAATTTCTCCTGTTACTTTAATGAAACAATGACGGACATAATTAATAACTTCTTTTCTGAATACAACTCTCACTTCTTAGGATAGTAAACAGAAGTTCAACAAATAGGGATCAAATCCAAATTGAAAGTTTGGCTTCTTTTTGCTTATTCTGTGCACAAGGTGATTTACATATATCTGAAAAAACTAAGGAGTTAGCGGATACAAATGTAGACTAAAACCACAGAAGTCAGCACCTGAGTTAACTGACAGAATGACACATAGCCTTCCAATGTTACTTACATTCTTCCTCTGGTAACTAAAACAAACAAGCACATCTAAAGATACAGAGTTTATTCATATACAATGAATCATGCTATCATCAGTGAAAGCTTCATCTACTGTAATATCTTATGCATCTAGTATTCCATTACATATTACACATTTTCCTTAACAGTGTATTTAATTTTCTTGATTTACCCTGATCATTTTCTGAAGATGTTCCAATCAATTTTAAATTAATAGGTTGTCTTCATTTCAAATATGCAGGCTACATTTTAGTGACAGATTATGAACAAGACAAAAGACTGATTATGTTTGTTGCAGTATGCCAAGTTCCTTTGATTTTAGTGCACTGCTTTCTACTCTTCAGGACTATTATTCTTACCAAGAAAATCAAGGTGCAACTTAATTCACTCTCGGATTTAAGAAGTGATATTGTCCAACAAAATTCCCTTAATTATTAAGCCTACAATAAAATAAGATTTTAAAAAGTTGACTAAATATTCTGTAGAGATATTTTTATAGGTACACAGGAAATCATCATGGCTACGTCTAGACTGGCCACATAAGACGGAATAGGCATGCAAAGCAGGCAAGTCAGAATAGGGAAATCCGCGGGGGATTTAAATACAGGCAGTCCCCGGGTTACGTACAAGATAGGGACTGTAGGTTTGTTCTTAAGTTGAATCTGTATGTAAGTCGGAACTGGCGTCCAGATTCAGCCGCTGCTGAAACTGATTAGTTTCAACAGCGGCTGAATCTGGACGCCAGTTCTGACTTACATACAGATTCAACTTAAGAACCCCAGGCATCCCCAAGTCAGCTGCTGCTGAAACTGATCAGCGGCTGATTCCAGGAAGCCCGGGGCAGGGGCTTCCTGTAGTCAGCCACTGGTCAGTTTCAGCAGCGGCTGACTTGGGGACCCCTGGGGCAGAGCAGCTAGGGTGCTGCTGGGTTGGTCCAGTAGCGCCGCCGCTCCTCGGCGCTACTGGACCAACCCAGCAGCACCCAAGCTGCTCTGCCCCAGGCGTCCTGATTCAGACGCTGCTGAAACTGACCAGCAGTGGCTGAATCAGGACGCCTGGGGCAGAGCAGCTGGGGTGCTGCCGGGTTGGTCCAGTAGCGCCCAGAGCGGCACTACGGGACCAACCGGCAGCACCCCACCTGCTGTATCACAGGCGTCCGGAGCAAAGCCGCGGAGCACGGGGGCAGCGGGACAGCCCAGATGCGCCGTGGCTATCCTGCTGCCCTTGGGCTCCGTGGCTTTGCTCTGCTTTGCTCCCCGTCCCCCTGGTCTCCAGACCAGGGGGACGGGGAGCAAAGCAAAGCAAAGCCGCGGAGCACGCGGGCAGCGGACAGCCCAGATGTGTCTGGGCTGTCCACTGCCTGCGTGTTCCGCCGTTTTGCTTCCTTTCCCTGGTCTGCTGGAGACCAGGGAGAGGGAGGGCCCCGTTCGTAACTGCGGATCCGACTTAAGTCGGATCCGCGTAACTCGGGGACTGCCTGTATCCCCCGCGGGATTTAAATAAACATGGCCGCCGCTTTTTTTCCAGCTTGGGGAAAAGCCGGAAAAGGGTGTCTAGACTGGCGCGATCCTCCGGAATAAAGCCCTTTTCCGGAGGATCTCTTATTCCTACTTGCAAGTAGGAATAAGAGATCCTCCGGAAAAGGGCTTTATTCCGGAGGATCGCGCCAGTCTAGACACCCTTTTCCGGCTTTTCCCCAAGCTGGAAAAAAAGCGGCGGCCATGTTTATTTAAATCCCGCGGGGGATATTTAAATCCCCCGCGGATTTCCCTATTCTGACTTGCCTGCTTTGCATGTCTATTCCGTCTTATGTGGCCAGTCTAGACGTAGCCCATGAGTTAAACAGCAACTTAAAATCATAATTCCTTCCTGGATATTTAACTATAATCCTGATAACCAGCAGTCAAGATTACTATAATTGAAAGAAATTAGTTTTTATTTCCAGTTTATTTGTACATTTGATAGTACTTTTCAGATAATAAATTTCAGCACTTTCCTTATTTCTGACAATAGGACTCCTCATATGAATAACATTATGCATCTGAGCACACACAAAACCTGAATTTGAAAAATAGTATATTGTGAGGTAAATTAATTTTTGTTTTGTTTCAAACATCTGGCTTTAAGAAAAATAGAAAAATGTAACAATCAACCATAATCACACTGAACAATTCTGGGAAATATAATGATAAACTAATGTACTTGTCTGTACAAGTTGGCAGTAGTCCAAGTGAGGAGAGCAATGAACCAATATATTCAAATATTCAAAAATGACCTATTTGGTACTCTCAAGCCAAATCCTGCATGAGGGAAAAAGGAAACTCATCCTGATGGGCTCTGGAGCCTTGTCCCTTCCTCCAAAACCCTCACAAGGCTAATTCTTTCCAAGTGGATACAAAATCCTTACCTGATAGGTTTTCCCCAAACAATCAAATAATAGCAGTTGTATTTGAATTTATCTATTTCCGGCAATATACCACAACTGCAGGATGTATTTTTAATATCCTTCAGCTACGCCTACACTGCAACACTATTTTGGGATACCATAGTTTCCCAAAATAGCTATCCCGCATCTTCATAGCAAGCCCGTTATTCCGATGTCCCTGTAAACCTCATTCTACAAGGAGTAAGGGACATTTTAGAATAGCACTTTATTTTGAAATTTGGTGCTGTGTAGACAGCACCAAATGATGAAATAAGCTATTTCAAAATACCATCAAAATAAGATACGCAATTTGCATAGCTTAAATTGAGTATCTTATTTCTAGTTACGGTGCAGTGTAGACACACCCTCGGGAAATAATTTACTGTTGTTCCCCTTGGATCCAGTATTACCTATAGACATTTATTTTAGAGCCTGATTCAAAGCCCACTGAAATTAACAGGGTTAACATTTTATTTTGAGCTTCTAAGACACATAGAACAAAACTTGAAGTCCAAGAAGAGGAGGGACTTCGGGGTTTTAACCATCTTTATGACATCATGATCCCGTGCTGCTCAGATTAAAGCAAGGATTCTCAAACTTCACTGTACGACTACCTCCTTATGACAACAACAATTATGAAATGACTCCACAAGGAGAGACTAAAGCCTGAATCCACCCAAGTTCTGATGACCCAGGCAGGGGGACCAAAGCTGAAATCCAAGGGCTTCAGCCTAGAGTGAGGGACCTGTAAATTGAGCCCCGCTGCCCAAGCCTGAGGTCCTTAGGCTTTGGTGAAGCCCCAGACACGGGGGGTTCAGATTTTGGCTTTTTCCCCAGGGGTAGGGCTCAGGCTTTGGCTCTAAACCACAGAAAATCTAACACCAGCACTGGTGACCACATTAAAACAGTGTAACCCACTTTGGGGTCCCAACTCACAATTTGAGAAACACTGGACTACAGTGGCCCTGAATATAATTTAGCTTCAGAAGACTCTCTGAGTTATGGCAGCCTTCCTGTGCTGCCCATGAACTGCAGCACTGCCCAGAATCACCAACGTTCTGAGTGCTGCATCCACAAACCAACAGAACCGCCAATGCCTGACATGCTCTTGTGCTTGGGCTTGTGAGTGGATGCTCAGAAAGCAGCCTTACAACTGCCTTCTGAAATGCCTACACTGGGGGAAGTCCTTCACTACTCCCTAGGACTTTTAATGCCTCTTCATGCCACTCTAGGCTCTAAAGGGACTACAGTGGGAGTGTAAAGGAGCTAGATTGGGGGTGAAGCTCTCACTCCAGAAAGCTTTTCAATGACTTCAGTAGACTTATCTAGAGTATTTATACCAATATTATCTATTTGCTTTAGTGGCCATATTCAGATTATATTCTCTATAGCCAGATTTTCTAGTTCCCTGGACTCCAAATATCAAACAACAGCACTGTTGCATACAGTACAACTAATTTTCGAAGCTAATATGCTAATGGATGAACATAAATTCTTCACATTTTGGCACTTTCAAAATCTTCAAAACAAAATCCTCATTAATTAAATGAGAATTTTGCCAGATGTTGTGAAGATTGGGATTGATATCAAGCAATCGTGAGATATTCCTCTCCATCCTAAACAGACAGACTCACATAGTGCAACCACTTATGCACATAGCCTTACACTTGTGAGTAGTCCCACGCAACTCAATGGGTCAGTTCATATGCATGTGGCTACTCAAACACACAAGAGTTTGCAGCATTAGGCCCTAAATTGTAAAATCCTTTTGTTTAATGTCACGCGGCCAAGACTGGTAGACATAGTCCCTCAGAAATAATGACAGAAAAATATCATTCACATGGAAGAGTTAGCATTTTTCAGTCAGGAATTCACAATCAGAAACTGAAATATGTTCTAATATTTTCTAAAAGTCATCTAAATCTATGGACACTCAATTTTCAGCATGATTTTTGGGAGAAATATTAATATTTCCAAACAGCTCCACACAAATACTGTATTGATACAAGAAAAAAATATAGTAATTTTTTTCTGAGTTACGTGGCCAAAAGAGGAGAAGGGCGGGGGGAAACAAAGCATGACCTTTTCCAGCACAGTCATTTTAGTAAAAACATACTGATTTCAGCACTTTCTAAAATAAATTTAAAACAAAACAAAATATATTACAAATTATTTACCTACAGAGCATACAGAACTACTAACACAAACGACAATGAATCGGAGCAATCTACAAGCTGAAAAATGGAGTTGAGACATTGGAATTATATGGGAACCTTTTACAAAATACTTTACTGAAAGCTGATTTCAGTCCAGTGTAGAAGCTGGACTGGATGGAAGCACTAAACCACACTCCAAAGAACCAAGAAGAGATAAGTAAATTTTCTTCTGCAAGGGGTGCTTTTTCCCAACTTACACTGCTACTGATTTTGTCTGACATTTAAGAAAAAACTCTACATACTTGCAAACAGGAGTGAAATTTGTAAACACTGCAAAATTAATTTAGACTACAAAAATGTATGTAAAATTTCCAACAACGGTTGATTAAATAACTTGTTACTCTTGATTGCTGGACAAACTACCAGTAATTTTAAATTATCAAACAGTGGGGTGGTTAAAAAAAGGTGCTAGTGCAGTACAAACACAATTTGTTTCCCAGCATGACTGGCAGACTGGTAATTTACAGGCTACACTTTTAGTGAGTAACAATGACTTTTCAGATTTAACTAATTCACATAAATCCCAATCTGCAGAGATTCTTAGGAAGAAACTGAAAGGAAGTATTTAAGTAATCTTGCAACACTAGATTTCAGTTAATCTTAAGGATAGTTTACTACTGCATGAAAACCTTTACAATAGGTATTCCTATGTGCATTGGTACAGACTGCTACACTAAATACAGAATCTTCAGGGGGTAGCCAAATTAGTCTGTACAAGATAAACTTAAAAACAACAAATGGACTGGTAGCACTTTATAGACTAACAAAACACGTAGATAGTGATAGAAATGTAGCCGTGTTAGTCTGGTGTAGCTGAAGCAAAATACAGGACTATGTAGCACTTTAAAGATTAACAAGATCTTGTTAGTCTTTAAAGTGCTACATAGTCCTGTATTTTGCCAAAACATGTAGATGGTATCATGAGTTTTCATGGGCACAGAAGCTCATGATACCATCTACATGTTTTGTTAGTCTATAAAGTGCTACCAGACCATGTGTTGTTTTTAAGTTTACATTAAATACAGTAACTCTGCTCACTTAACAAAGGCACATTTCTGTATCAATTGGCAAGCTGCCTAAATTTGGCCTGCTTGTGGAAGATTGTTAAACTTGTAAATTATTGGCTATGAAACAGAGGAACTAGACAGGCAGTACAGAGAGAAAGACTGACACACATACCTACAAACATTTGCACATATTAATAAACTGCAATGTAACTCTCTATAAAAAATGTCAACTGTAGCATTCTGCTGGTAAGTACCAAGAATGCTAATGATTAGATCATCTTAAACTACATCTCTTTGTATATTATAGCAACCACATATTTATAGCTCAATGTTGCTATAATTCTTACTGTGCCCACCATCATTCCTTTGTAAGTAGGTCTACTGAAAGACAATCGCTATTTTTTTAAAGTTCTATTCGCTCCTATTACCTACTAGGTTTTAAACAAGAGAAAAATGTATATTTAATGCATCAAATATTATGAGCATAAGCATAAACTGTGATATGGAAAACTTATAATTGTCTTTTCTTCTAGCTTTCTCTTAAACTGTAAAACAGAAATGATCCTATAAAGTTTAACTTGACAGAAAGGTATTAGCCTAGTGCATTAAAGTACAAAGATAGGACAGACAGTTATTTATGAAACACTGTTCACCATTATCCTTTTGAGATTCTACAAAAAAGGGATAATATTGATGCATTCCCCAGTCACCTTTTCCCCCCGCTAGTGTTAACAAGTAGGAGTGTATTTCTGATGATCCCAATTTGTCAAGATCAGGTGAACAGAATGGTTTTACAGAGTATACTATTCTTACTCCTTCAGGGGCTATAAAACCACATTAAACTCTGCTGGTTATTAATAATTCATGGAAACTTCTTTAGTTCACTACAGGGGCATCACTCTTAGGGCATCATTCTTATTGAAAGAAGTTAACAAGGAAAGGCAGATAAACAATGTTACAAGCAAAACTGGCAGAAGCCTCCTATGAATCCTGGGACATTGATGGCCCCAAAGGACTTCAGTTATCGCATTTTCAAAAGTTGGCAACCTATACCTCTGCCCAGAGTATACAACAGGTTATGTTTAAAAACTTAACAGATCTATACTGGTTCACTAAAAATAGATAACCTTTTCCCAGCTATTAAGATCTGGCTAATCTGAAAGTTGAAATGTCAAACATTAGTGCATTTGGATAAACTATGGATGTGTTTTACTATGCTAGCATTCAGAAACAGATTTGACTGGAAAACTTTACTCCAATTTTCAGATAAACAGAATACCTTCCTTATGAAATGATTAAAGAGCAAAAATGTATACTAACTCAAGATTTATGTTGTCAATCTATATTGGATTTTCCAGAATAACAATATTACCTAAACATAGCTTTTATGCTTTTTTTATTGGGGGGGGGAGTGAGGTAGAAGAAGACATGGGTTCTATTCTGCTGGTTAGACTAAAAAACTGAATTCCAAGATTATATAGAATGGATGTCTATATGTTCAGCTTTATTATTATCTATTTCTACTTGTATTCATATTTACAGCTATAAAAGAGCAGCTTAACACAGGTACTTTTGATTGGAATTCGATTTTTTTCTACAAAGCCCATCTCCAGTGCTTTGAACTCAAACACTCACAACTGTCAATACTATCCTATCTTGTCCATACCTGCCATCTGCATCACAAGTCAATATAATCTGTAGACAGAAATGAGAAGAAATTGAAAATATTTTGTGGCTGTTCTTCTTGAGGGAATAAGATGCTAAATCAATATCACGTGTCATTTCCCAAGAGGGCTGTACTCTCAGATATTTAGACCATTTACTCATTTAAGAAAAGGTCAAAATAAAAAGAAAGTTTCAACTAAAAAAATTAGCACGTACCTCTATCTGGGAGAAGAAACTAAATACGACTGAATAATATCTGAAACATAAATACTGATGCGATTTTAACCTAGATGTTTTCATCTAGGATAGTCTGGGAAACAGGCAGAAGGCCATAAAGTTATATCTTCCCATGAAAGTTGAACGTCACTGATACCATAGCTCCCTCATCTTATATGAGGGACGTCATTGTGATGTCACCTGCCTTCTCTAACAATACGCATGTAAAGAAATGTAAATATTTCAGGTCCGGTCAAATGAACAATTCACAAACTTAGACATCCCCTTTATTACAGCAAAATGGCTTTTGGGGAATTCCAAGGAATCCCATCAATGAACTTGTGAAACTTCTTATACTAGCTGCCAACACAGTAAAACACAGAATTCCGAATGATATAATTGGACAGAAAAGTGTGAAATATCATTACTATGGAAAACGTTTTCATTATCAGAGTTAAAAACACTGACTTTATATGGTCACTCTTTTGACTGAAAGAGCTGAAGAAGGAAATGCCATCTGGTCAATCCACAATTATGATCTTGAGTTCATTTAGCTATCTCATTTTCCTTGTCTTGTTCCTACACACATCTCTATAATCAAGACTGCTTTTGAACCATTCAGATACATTTTCATGTTTAGTTTAAGAATATATGGGGTAAAGTTATTATTAAATTAATATATTGTCAGAATATGAATGGATACTTTTAGGTGTGAGTATAACTGTTCATGTCAAAACACTTGCATCTTTGGACAGACACACAGACAGACAGTCTACCATATCTTTGAGAGAGTGTCTGCATCTGTCTGTCTCTGTCCATCCATCTGTGAGTCCATTTGTTCAAGAACTCCTAAATGGTAAGAGCTAAGACCACCAAATCTGGTATTACACTTCCTCTTATCATAACTTAAAGAAAAATAAAGGTTTGTTTGTGCCAGGACAATGGAATGTGCATGGGATGCAATTATTTCTCATAAAATGGAAGGGGGGGTCTGGTTGGCAGGGCAGTTATACTGCAGAATGACCACAGAGGGGCAGAAAGAGGCCAGAGATGGGAACTAGGACAGCTATAACCCCATTGGGCAAGCAGGGGGCAGAGGTGGAGAAAGGGACAGCTATCTACTATATATTTCTGAAAGTGAGTTTGTGTATGTGTCTGTCACCCAGTTGGGGGATATGCATCCCTTCCTTGGCTGTGCACACTGCAGCAGCCATGAACAGGTACTTCTCACCTAGCCCCAAGCTGCTGAGGTGAGAAAGAGCTGGGGTTGTCCTCTCTCCCCAGGACAGCCTGAATATGGAACCCCTCATCTCTAGCCCCACCCCACAGCAATGACTTAAGTGAAGAAAAACAACTTATTTGAGTTAAGGACTCAAGCAGAGCTCAGTAAATCTTCTAGTGTTATATAAAATATCAAGACTTGATACCCTTCACATGAAGCTAAAATTGAACTTAAAATCCCCTCCATCACAGCTGGGCCAGGGAAGCAGGTGAGTCTGGTCAGACCACAGGGAGAAGGCACTATTCTTAGAAAGTAGGTGGAAGTGAGTGAGGTCAAGTCTGAGAAATGCTCTTGCATTTGGGGAATGTTAGTTGGACCAGAAAGAGGAATACACTACTCCCAGAAGAGAAGTGGAGGTAGGGAAGCACATGCTCCAAAATGCCAGAGATAGGCCACTTTTCCTCCAGTGCTTCACGTAACATTGACTAGTAAAGTGATGTAGAGTGGAGTCTGACTGGCACATTCCTCATTCACCCCCAACAATTGTATCTTTTCTCTGCTTCAAGAATTTTGTCTCTTCAGCTGCAATTGTAGACAGTGAGCTGTGTTTCCAAGATGATATGGGTCTCTCTGATCACATGGTTTTGAAATCAGGAAGGAATTTTTTCACCTTCCTTGCAGAACTGTGGAGATTCACTTGGGATAAAAAGAATAGGATTTGGAAATATATTATTTGTAATAGAGAGGTGGACCAGTTTCTGAGTGCAGTTGTACAATGGGTTTGCTTTTGATGGTGGGTCAGGGTTCAACAGTTCTGTGGTTCGCTTTCAGTTTATATCTTACATTCCTAACACTCATGATTTATGGTCCTACCTGGCATCCAGCAGGTGTGAGGGATTTTTTTTTCCACCGTGTGTCCAGGGAAGTTATTTTTTATCTTCTTTCTCTAAAGCATCAGAGATAGCCACTGCTGAAGTTGAGACACTGGGCCAAGTGGCATTGTCTCTCTCAGTTTTGGGTAACTAGCTCTGGCTCACATAGTCAGAGTCTAACTGATTGCCATATATAGGGTTGGGAAGAAATTTTTCCCAGACAGATTGGCAGTCCATCACTTACCATGATGATATGGTTGTCTGTCATTTAATCATTTCTCTGTCACTGCTTGGTCTTGAGCAAAGTTGCATGTCAGTCCTTCCCTCCTATTTTCTGACTGTGGCACACAACAGTCTAGTCTCTCAGGCCTCTCATTTATTTTGTTCTCATTTCTGTTGCTGGGTTAAGTGTTGGTGGCCTGCGATATTCAAGAGGTCAGACTAGATGATCTGGTGGCCCCTTATGCTCTATGGCTACTTCTACAATGCAGGCTTCTTGTGCAAGAACTGTTTTGCACAAGAGCGCGTTCACACTGCCTTGTGCTTTTGCGCAAGAGATGTGCTTTTGCGCAAGAGTGTCCATGGCGATGCAGTCACTCTCTTGCGCAAGAAAGCTCTGATGGCCATTTTAGCCATAGCGGTTTCTTGCACAAGAAACCCGTGGCTGCCCACACTGCCTTCTTGCACAAGAGGGCTTATTCCTCGTGGGGAGAGAAATAACTCTTGCACAAGAAGCCCTCTTTTCTGATGCTTTATTGTAAATGTGCTTGTGCAAGAACACGCGTGCAGTATAGACGCTCTGCAAGTTATTGAGCAAGAATAGCCGTTCTTGCCCAAAAAGCCTGCAGTGTAGACGTAGCCTATGACTCTCCACAAGAAAACTACACTGGTATAATGTGAGTATGCTTTTAAGCCAATATTGTAAAACTGAACAAAATACTGGGTGGGCACTCTTGTTTTGGTCTCAACGTGGTTTATTTTGATTTAGCTGGGAAAAAAAAGAGCTAATTTCTACCATTCATCTTAAACTAAACTGGAATAAGTCACTTTTAAACCAAAATAAGAGTGTCCACCCAACCTTTCGAACCACTTTTAATTACACTGCTTTAAATTCACATGGTAAATTATACCAATGTAACTTTCTAGAGAATCATTCAGGCCTCCTATAAGAATTGTTTCGTCAGTTTTTAATAAAGTGCTTTAATGATAAATGCAATGAATAATGTTTTTCCAAAAACGTGTACATGACTTAGAATTTACTTCCAATGAGACTTACACTCCTCAGAAATAAGTCAATTTGAAATTAAGGCTTGGAGTTCGGAAATACTTTAGAAAATGTTAGTTTCTGAAACGTCTTTAACACAGCACTTGCAAATTATGTGGTAACTCTGAAATAAGATAGCACAGCAGACTGCCAGAGAACACTGAACTCTAGATAACCTTAATGTATTTTGTCTACACTGAAGCTTTTATTGCTAAAAAAGGCAGTTACCTATTGCTAAAAAAGGCAGTAACTGCTGTTCTTCAAGATGTGTTGCTCATGTCCATTCACCATAGGGGTGTGTGACTACCATATACACTGGTACTGGAAGTTTTGCCCTAAGCAGTACCTGTAGGGGCTGGGATTCCCAGTGCTCCCTAGAGTGACATGTATATGACGCGCTCTATAGGACACCACCCAGTCCTTCCCTCTTCAGTTCCTTCTTGCCAGGATTCCCACAGGAGAGAGGAGGATGGAAAGTTGAATGGACATGAGCAACACATCTCAAAGAACACCAATTATAGATCAGGTATGTCTTTTCACCTTTGAGTGCTTGCTCATGTACATTAAGGATACATCTGTACCCTGTATTGTACACTGAGGTTATTCTTACTTTGCTCCCTTTTATTTCATACTAATCAAAAACAGAGATGGCAAGTTCTTTCATTCTGAAAATTCAGGTCTGACCAGGTCAACTGAAAGTTGGAAAGGTCATGATAATGTTAAAGGTTTAGAAGTGGACTATAACAAAAATTATTTTGTAAACATGTAATCAAGTGTTACAATAATATAGCACACAGATTCAGTAAGCTTTTAAGAAAACTTTTTACTTAGTGAGAGGAGATTCAAATTGTCATTGGGCCCAATAAGTGTGGCAGAGCCACATCGCTTTGGATTTCACCAAATGTAATGTCACAAAACAGTTTTCAGATAGCATTGCAGACTGCTATTCTATATATCAAGAGTCTACCTACTAAGAACACAAAATCCCAGCAAATGGGAGAACATGCTAATGCACAAATATTATTATTTGGCTTGATACAATATTAATTACAAACTTGGTGGAAATCTTTTATATTGTAATTTTTTTAAAAATTAGAAAGGAAATTATGTCATTAAAAACATAAGGAATAATAAACTGACAAATAAAAGTAAATTCAGAGATACAAATATAATTCTACTTTGCCTAATTGTGGGTATGCAAACCCACACACAGAATAGTATGCAAAAATCAAAACTACATTATGAGTATATATCCCTCAGCAATTCTTAAGCACAACTGGGAGGAGGAAGTTATGGACAAAAAATGTTAGTCTGATTTAGATACTTAGAGGTAAATTTTCAAACGACAACAAAGGATTAGCCACTTGACTCACACTGATTTTAGTGTAGAGTGCTGAAGTCCTCTATCCAGGGAACAGGTATGGTATAACCAGGCATACTACAAGGTTATCAAATGTCTCCCCAAGCTTAAAATGTGTAACGAGTCACACAGCCAAAGCCCAATGCTATGCATTCAAAATCTGAGTTTTAATGTTATTTCAGTGCCGTGTTTGGTATTTAAATACGCTTATATTGCATTTTCATTTTACCTATATGAGAAAAAATATGGGAGAGCAGCAGGAAAACTTCTATTACAAGAAAGAAGGGCATAAAATGCAAGCATAATGAAATAAAGAGGGAAATGAAGGAACTTTTCTTTTCCTTTATTAGAAATGTAGGGAACAGATTGTGCTCATGTTGCTCAAGGCCAACCGCCAGTCTTCGTCACACAGCTCACTAAGGAGTTTTGCTGTGTTAAAGAGTAAACCAGATGGGATATTTGCTTCCAACAAGATAATTCTGATGGAAAGTGTTGTTAGTACTGTAAAAGAAACTTTTTAGCTTCATCTGCTATTTCAGTGTGTATAATGCAGGCGGAGGGAGGGGGGAAATGATACAAAAAGTGTAAGAAAATGAAAATAAATCAACACATTGGATTCATTAAGCCATTTTTAAGATTTATTCTGCCTCAGACATTATTTATTTACACAAAATTGAGAGCAGATTTAAATTAGATCTAACAGATTAACAAAATAATTAATCTGAATAAAACTCTTACAAATTATATAAAGTAAATTGAGGCCATGTAATAATTTTGATAATCTTACTGTGGAAGAACTGTTTAGGTCTGAGATGGTTTTAAGGGAAAATATATGTAGCATCAACAGATCACTATAGTGAGCATCTGATGAGACTATAATGAACTACCTTTTGTTCAGGATGATTAATACTGTGGTACCTAATGGATACAGCCACTCCCTGAGTTACGAACAAGTTACAGACCAACACTTGGTCCATAACTCGAAGTGTTCGTAACTCGGATCCCATAGATTTACATGGTGACCGTGCAGTTCGTAAGCGCGGATCGCCGTTCGTAACTCGGATCCGCATTTACGACCACTTTAGTCGTAAGTGCGGATGGTCGTAAGTGGAGGTGGTCGTAACTCGGGGAGCGGCTGTGTATCCTTGGCTTTGTTCTAGTAGATCACTATGGTTTAGAGATGACCTGATCTAGAAACAAGAATAGTACTGGCTTGAGTGCCAATGATAGAAGTTTTGTGCTAAGTCTGAGCAATTAGGGAATAAAGTATTGTTAAAGTCTTCTACTCTAAATATACAGGAGGAAAATAAAAGGGTGATACCATCATTGTATCTGAAAAAATCAGCTTCTTTAATCCAGGTTAGAGCCTTTTTTGTTAAAATTCCTAATTTTTGTCATGATGAGGAATTTCGTAGATAACATACCTGAGTTCTGAACGTAACCTCTTGCTTTTCATTGGTCAGAGCAATATCACAAGGGAACAAACTAAAGTCTTTTCTGATTGGGTTAAGAGAACTCTGCCATTTCCAGTAAAGAGGTGTTCACACCTCAAAAACCATTATTATACCAGGTGTTAAATTTGAACCCTTATGCTGAAGTCTCAACAGAGAGGCCAAGGATTATACTGAACTTATTATTCTTCACAAACAGCTGGGAGCAGCAGAACTATCATCTTCTTCCTCCTCTGTGAACAAGCCCGGAGCCACCTGTTACACCATCCTTTACATCTCTCTAACATGACTAGATCCAGTCTGATTAACTTTAGGACAGCCAATTAATGTTGTTGATTGATGTGGAGTCCAAGCTTCTCTCATCTTCCTCCAACTATCCTATTCCTGCTCCCTGAAGTCACACTACCTGCACGCTATATGTCTAACCATACTTCACTCTCTCATCCCTTCTAGTGTTAACGCATCCATATTCAATCCAAACATATGAATGTTTTAGCATATCAGGTATGTAAATACCTTACAATGCCAACTACAAAAGAGCCATGCGAATGTCTAGTCTAACTTTAAGGTGACACTAAGTAAGAAGTGGGCAGTATTATCTCTTATAAATGTAAACAAACTTGTTTGTCTTATTGACTGGTTAAACTAGGACTGAGTGGACTTACAGGTTCTCAAGTTTTACATTGTTATGGTTTTGAGTGTAGTTACGTAAAAAAAAAATCCTACATTTGTAAGCTGCATGTTCACAATTAAGAAATTGAACTTCATTACTTTTATAAGGTGAACTGAAATATACTATTACTTTTTTATAGTGCAAATCTAATATATAAAGGACAATGTTTGTAAGTTTGTGCACTAATAACTTGTACTAATAAGAGCTACCGCAACCAAACTTTGCATGGGGTAAGCTTTCCTCCAGGAGAAGGTTCTAAGGTACTTTTAGACCTGATCGGGCCCGAGATCAAGCTGTAAAAATCAGAAAGTAACCCACTGCACTGCACTGCAAGGACCGCCCCACCCACCCTACGTCATGTGCCTTCTGCCTGCAACCCCCAGCGCTGTCCAGGACTCACCCCCTCCTACTGGTGAGGTTACATAAGCGACCCTCTTCCTCCCGCCCTGTGCCAGCATGCAGTGCCCCAATCCCCATGCGCACAACAGCTCGGGCACCCACCCTGCCCCCCGCGGTACCTGCAGCCCGGGTGCGAGCTGGGGCGCCCCTCCCGCGTATAATCTCCCATCCACCTGAGGTTCCCCCCTACCTGGGGATAACGCAGATCTATATTTTAATCCCTATAGAAATCAGTGTAACTTTTCTACTATTCAAAAAATGATAATGGACTACTGTTTTTCTACATTTTGTTCCTCCGGTTTCCAGAGCAACACCGGGTAACTGCAGCTAGTATTTGAAAATTTAGAAAAACATCCAAAATATGCAATTAATTTCAGCTGGGATTCCATTTTTAAACAGTGTGATTAAAACTACAATTAATTGTGATTAATTTTTTTAATGAGTTAATTGTTTTAGTTATTTGCATGAGTTAACTATGATTAATCCACCCCCATGGTTATAACATGTTTAGAGTTCATTGTATCAAAAAACCAAATGTTTATACACTATTGTGAGATAGTCCTTCTTTAAAAGGACGACAAGGTTAATGCAATCTCTTGAAGGGATTGTAAGAATCTTCAAAGGTTCTTTTGAAACAATGTGTGGACTTTTAAGATTAAACCGGTTTCTCTAGGAGAAGGGAGTATATATGCTAATGTAATTTCTCCAGTTATCAACTTGTGAAGCCTCCCCTTGAGGGGTGATACATATACGTTTGTTCAAACTGTATTCTCCAGAGGCCAACAAAAATAAAGAAAGGATGTGTGGATAAATAGCCTGTGTTTAGACTGTCTAAGGGCCCTCTTCCTGATTGAGCCAATAGACAGAACCTCAGGTCCTCGTCAGCTATCCCTCAATGAGAGAATGATGTCTGCCAAGGGGGCTCACTGATAGGTTTTTAAGTAGCTGAAGAGTCCAATTCATGCCCTTCAGATTTTCCCACAGAAGTGACAGGTATAACCTTGGAGGAGATACAAGTGTTGGCTGAACTATCTTATGAGTACATCTGTTTTCCTTAAAGTGAGTTGTGCAGTGGTGTATGGTGTGGTGCCATGGTATTCTATTCCATGCTGAGTCCTTACAGTTTGTTGGATTGATTCCTCCCTTTTCAAAGTGTACTTTTAGTACATCTTCGAAGCACTTCTCCTGTCCTTTGCAAGCTTTCTTCCCTGATTTAACCGAGTGAAGAGTACCAACCCTGCAGCGGGCAAAAGGAGCAGGCCAATCACTGTCAGCTTGAGAGGCCACGCCTTTTGTCTATTGGGTTTGCTCCAAGAGGAGGAGCCAGATAAAAGGAAGCAGCCCAGCTCAGTTGGGGCTGTCTGCAGAGGAGGAATTAATGTGTTCTGGGGGCTCTTCCAGAGGTACGGAGCAACAGGGACTGTAATACACTGTGGATAATTTGTTGATTTCAAAGACTGACATGGACACCGAAACACTGCCAGCTAAGGAAATGCCTGATATACAACTTGCAGTAGGAAGTGACCCAGGGAATTTAATGGAAGTCACCGTCTAAATTCTTTACTGGGTTATTCCTGGTTTCATTGAGTGCTGGGTTCAGTGAAGTGACAGGGGCTGAGATGCCTTACCACACCCACATGGGTTATTGCTTCCCCAGGCAGGAAGCTGCAGTGTTCCAGATTCGTTTGTTTTGCCCAATAAGGGACAGAAAACTAATTGCTGCTCTGCTCTGCTCAAGGGGCTAATTCAACAAACACCACTGCTGTCCCAGCCAGGAGTTTGCAGGGCTCTAGACTAGGGATGTTAACGGCTAGTCCACTAATAGTTTAACCACTAAGCAACTGCTCATTACTTAATCAGGTTAACCGCAACAACAACCCTCCACACCTCTCCCAACATGCGCTGCATTTAAAACTTGGACTGGTAGGCTGGCTCAGTCCCAGCCTGCCAGTCCATGTTTCCAATGAAGAGCACAGAGGGGAGGTGCCTGCCACCCAGCGCTGCTGCCTCTGATACAGAGACAGCAGCACAGGGTGGCAGTAGCCCCTGTCCATAGGGGGTCCAAGCTCTCTGCTGACAGCGGATGCTCCGTGGGATGCCAGTGCATATATATTTCTATCATGCTTTTTATTTTATGAATATGAAATTTTATTATATGGCTTATATAGAAAGAGCCGTATGAACTTATATTAATAGCAATTACGGGATAATCAGCCTCTGAAGAGAAAGCAAACAGATTTCTTAGGCAACTTGTCTATGCTGCAAAATTCACAGTGAAGGCAGGGAACTGTGCTACCTGGGAAAACCTTGATCAGAAGGCAGAGAGATCACAGACAGGGCCGGACTGAGGCAAGGGTGAGCCGGGCAGCTGCCCAGGGCGCCAACCGATGGGAGGTGCCTGATGGCAGCTGTAAGGGGTGCATGGCGTCCCTTACAGCTGCCATCAGGGGCCCCACGCTCAGCTCCCACAGCGCTGGCCAGCAGCGCCCTTTCCCTCACAGCCATGGGACCCTGCACAGCCTGGCACGTGTGCCAGCAGCAACAGCTGGGACAGGCCGCGCATGCGCCATGTGCCCTGGGGGCAGCGCCGCACGCCCAGGCCCAAGGCGCCGAAAGGGCTCGGGCCGGCCCTGATCACAGACTCATAGAATAATAAAACTGAAAGGAACTGCATGATGAGATGATCAAGTTTAGCCCCCTGCACTCATGGCAAGACAAACCATCATCTAGACCATCACTAACCCACTCTTAAAAAAATCTACAATGATGGATGTTCCATAACCTCACATAGCAATTTATTCTAATGTTTAATCTCCTTAAGAGTCAGGAAATTTCTCCTAATGTTCAGCCTAAACCTCCCTGATGCAATTTAAGCCCATTGCTACTTGTCCTATCATCAGAAGTTAAGGAAAATAATTTTTCTCCCTCCTCATTGTAAAATGATATAAATACTTGAAAAATGTTATTATGACACCTCTCAGTCTTCTCTTTTCTAAACTAAACATATCCAGTTCTTTTAATATTTTCTCATAGGACACATTTTCTAGACTTTTAATATTTTTTCTGGGTCTTCCCTGTGCTTTGTTTCCCCAGAATTTTTCTGACATAAGGTGCATGTCTCCACCAAAGAGAAGCAACAGCTGGGGAGCTGGGCACCAAAAGTGGGTGCCCTTGCTGAACTACTGAGAGGAAATAAAAGTGTGCTTGTCCTGAACTATGACTTTCTTATTCATGTCCCTCAAGTTTTGGCTACCCTATTTGATGCCTGGTAGTGCCTGGTTTTCCAGGATTTTGAGGATCCATAGCTATGCAGCTAATTATAATTAGTGAACAATTCTGAAAATATTTGGACTTAGTCTATGATAACAACAATATGATCATGTTTTTCAAAACACCAGTAGGAAAAACAAAACAAAATCCCTGAAACTGAAGAACATCCTCTCACTTTTGGGAAGATGCCAGGAAAGGATGATAAAAATACTTTAATGTCTCAGATTAGATTGATATTTTCTCTACCTCACTTCAGACACTCTAAATACTCTTTAAATACTCTTTGACTTTGTCCTGTCATGTTTCTTCAATCAATTACAGCATAGACTGGAATCAAATTGAAATGACTGGATCAACAAAAATCAAATTTTTTAACATTTAGTTTCCATAACCTGATTATGAAGCTTGTAGTGATATTGTAATTACTTTGAAGTTTTGAGCATATGTTTCTACTGAAGGTATTCCAGGGAGATCATTGCATCAAGAAAGGTACAAAATGCAAAGCCAAAAGTGTCAAAAATATTTCAACTTATAATAAATATTAAACTTGAGGGGGAACAATAAGAGTAATAAAATGTAACGTCTAATAAGAAATACCTTATTTCCACTATCAATACTTTTTTATTTATACCCATATAGAAAACTAAAAACCATTTGTTTCCATACCCTCAATGGCAATAGTAACTGGGTAATTGGAAGGACAGCTGTATGGGAAAACATCAGCAATCAGCTGTCCCCTGCTCCTTGACTTCTAGGAAGATTTGAAGGAAAGTCTAATATTAATTTTGTCAGTTCTAATTTTACACAGATTTTTGTTGATGTTGTTCAACATGTCCATAGAAGTAACCAAAGTGTAGCAGCAGTCCCTGCCTGTGGGGGTCCACACTCTTCTAAGGTTAATTAATTAGCCTCAATTTTGTACACTGCTAAATGAATTTGAAACATGTATAATTTGACACAACACAATAACATTTTTTCATATTTCTAGGAATAAGCTTAACATGCCAAGGTCTGGCCTACACTCCACAGGGAGGTCAAATTAAGATATTCAACTCCAGCTATGTTAATTACGTAGCTGGAATTGACGTATCTTAAATCATGTTTCCGTATCACCCACGCAATGGGAGGCCGAAAGAAGAAAATGCTCCTGTCAGTTTCCCTTACTCCTCGTAGCTGCAAGGAGTACAGACGCCGGCCAGAGCTGCCCTCAATGTTCAATTTATGGGTCTATACTAGACCTGCTAAATCATATGCCAGAAAATCAACTTCAGGAGCGCCAATCTGCCGGTAAGTATAGATGTGACACAAAGGTGCTATTCACCCCTGAGCAGAACTTGCACATGCTCTTCTCAGCTTAAATCCCACTTCATCCCCTGTTCAAAGGAGTGAATTCCATATCACACGTCAAATTCTGAACATTTTAGGATCTTCCCAGCTCTTACTCTAGTAAACTCTTACTGAAATCCATCGGAGTCTTCTATAATAAGAGTCTCAGGACATGATCCAGAGATTCAATATTCAAATAACTAATGATGAGCTTTATTAGATATAACCATACTGCATAGGCTTCTATATAGCACTATCTAGTACCACCCAAATCATGTCTCGGTGTATTCACTAAGTACATTGTAAAATCTGGATGGATTCTTTGGGAGGACTGAAGGAGCAGTCTTGTCTTAAAGAATAAACTAAGGATTTTCCCAGAATAATTAAAAGGACATTGAAAAATGTACAGTATATCCTTCAAAGAGAAGATGCTGAAGTAGTAACTATAGGATGCAGAAAAGAGGAGCAAAAATAAATAAAATACAATACATAAAATGCCTGGAAAGACTGGAAAAATCAAGCTAATGGTGGGAGGATAGTCTCAGAAAGAAAGCGAGTACATATACTGTTTAAAAACAATAGGGGAAAAAGTAAATATGCCCTTGACTCCTGACAGCCTCAATGTTTTTTTTCATATCAAACACTTATTTGTAGAATGAGTCTGCTTCAAAGCTCACCACAGTTATCACAAGTAACTTAAAATGTAAAAAACTGGTTATTTTTCTTTTATATTGTTATATTGTAAGAACTTTCTATTTATTTTAATGGGACTTGGTAAAGACAGGATAAAAGTGAGGAAGAACTTAAGGATTTGGCACAATGTAAATGCTTATTCCACCTTCATGCACAGCACAACACAAAAAATATTTTTGTTGTAATCTACTTTTTAGATAGCCCCACTCTTTCATTTCTCCTCTATTAATATACTATCACCTTGCCATTCTTCAAGATGCCATAGAATGAAAAGCACGTCCTTTAGTCATGTCTCCATTAATCTTTTCAAGCTTCTTACGATATTAACCATTACTTCAACTACTTATCCTTAATACAGTCACTTCAGGATTACAAACCTTTGCTGTGTAAGGTTTAGATTCTGAGTTTAGAGTCCAAATTTTGCCTTTACCTCTATACATAAGAAAATACAGAATTTCAAATCCAATGGTATAAAGAAAGACAAAGCATTCTGATCATTTTATAGGGACAAGAGATTGTAATAGGATTTACTTTTTCTTCACACCATAGGAGGAAAGTCACAGGGACAGTTGATAAACAGTTGAAGAATTCTGTAGTGTAAATATAATAGATGTGAGATCTTACAAGTTATGATGATCAGAAACACTTAAGTGGGTTCTTTAGTTCAACAAAGCCCAGTTCTTTTGGCTGCCCACAGTCTTTAGGGTAGGACTACTCAACTTTGGAAGCTCTGGGGCCACGATACAGCACATGCCAATGGTCGCAGCTTAAGTGTGGTTGCATATACATGCAAACCTATATGCAAATAGATTATTTCACACTGAAGGGCATGAATACAAAGATTAAGGCAAGACTACACAGGCCACATTTAAGTCAGTTCTTTTGATATTAATAAAATCCATTATTTACCCGATTTCCACCCATATGACAGTACTTTTAATAAGCAATGACAGTCCAGGAATTTAACTACTAAAATGCATATCCACAAAAGACCAATATATTGACTACTTTTTTGTTTTGGCTCCCATCCGCGAGTCGCAGGTTGAGCCCCACGTAAACCCAAACTGCACCCCGGGCCACAAGCAAATGGGCCGTGGGCCGTATGTGGCTTGTGGACCACGTGTTGAGTAGAGATGTAATAGTATAGTCCCGTGGTCACCAACCAGTAGATCGCGATCTACCGGTAGATCTCAGGGGTTCTAAGAGTAGCTCTTGAGCCCTCTCTGAACTGCGCACATGCACAGTACATTTACATTAGATTTCCTTATGTAATGTAGGTGGGGCTTCAAGGAAGGGGCGGGGCAGTAGATCTTCACCTGTTCTGAGACTTAAAAAGTGATCTTGGGTGTAAAAAGGTTGGAGACCACTGGTATAGTCGATTAACAAATAAGCAAAAGCTTATATGTTAATGCGATCGACTACATGCATTTTTCCCCTCGCCAGTAAATCTTTTAGCAGGCTGGTCAGCAGCATAGCTCAGTCCTGGCTTGCACTGGGTCCTGGACCTACCTCCACTGCGACTCTGCATTTAAACTGTATTAGGAGCCAAGTGAGTAGGCAGCCTAGCTCAGTTCTGGCTTGTGCTGGGTCCAGGAGCTCAGAAACCCTCTCCACCAGACAAAATGTTAACCTACGGCTCCCAGCCCCTGCGGTGAGCTCCCTGTGGCTTCCAGCTGCCACCCCACAACAGGTCAGGGGATGGATTGCAATGGGGGGGAGAGGGCATGGCAGTGGCAGGAAAGGGCCGAACTTGGAGATGAGAAAGATCTGCAAAAATTGCAAATAGTGATTCCACGAATAATAAGGATCCCCTTTATCTGTCTGGTGATGCCTCTTTATGTGCAGTGACCCTTGCAATGCTAAAGATCACATTCCATCAGTATTCATTCAAAACTGGAATGTATGGCCAAAATAATAGAAAATAGGAATATTGTGGAGAATAATATATCTTGTTGACATTATTAATAATATTATCAAATGCTTTCATTTATCAGGGTTAAGAAACCATAGTATGGTACAATGTAGGAACTGAGTCAACTGAAGTCACCCATGAATCAATTCGGACAGACAAATAACCAAACTTTAATTTCTGATGTCAGGAAGTTTTGTCAACAAACAGAGAAATTGCTCAGATCTAACCAAAAGAACAAAAACAAAAACTCTTAAATATGTTCTCATTCGATTCAAATTAAAACACTGAACAAGCAGCGGGCCACAATTATAGGCTAAATAAACAGCAGGTAAAAACAAGTTTCATGGATCAAAGTATAAAAAAGCTAAAATATTATAGTAAATATTGTGCACACATTCTCCCTTCATGAATATGGAACATTATGAAGAACTTTTTTATGTGTCAGTTGAAACTTTGAAGCCAGAAAGAGATTTACATATCATTATATACAATATGTATAGTACTACCCTGAGACTATAGTGTTTTTAAGAATATTTTTACAAATAAATGGTTTCACAGTAAGCTGCTAAAAAAAACTTTAAAAATGCAGGCCTTGAAAATTAAGATAAAAACTTTTACTATTGAGCCATTTGAACGAGTCTGATAAAACAGCCATGCAGGGCCTAAAAGTATTTAGGTGCCTAAACATGTAGGTATGCGCCTGCTAGGATTTTTAAAAGCATCTAAGCAAGTTTGGCATTTAATCTGAACCGATTTCAATGGGAAGTAGGCAACTAACCTGCTTCAGCACTTTTGAAAATCCAACTACATCTTTAAATGCCTAAATACCTTTGAAAATCTGGCCTGTAGTCACAGGAACCACCATTACTTTCCTGCAAAACTTCAGATCACTGTATTACCTCGCCAGTGCAATCTGCAGTTATGGTAGGTATGAGACGTCTACAAATTGTTTATCTAGTGAAACCTGAGCTTTACAATGGAAATGCAAACACTCCTTACTTATTATAATCAATAATAATAAGTACAGTTTGCATTTCCATTATTAAGCCCAATTTTCATATTTTAATATCCCAGTCATTTAAAATATATCAAGCTAAAACTTGATAAGTTAATAGTCTGAATACTAGTCTGAAGTTTCTTCTTGTTTCCCTTCCCTTGTAAGTAAATATTTGTAGAAAATGTCACTGATCTTATCACTGTTGGTGTAGTTTGAAAATTTTCTAATATTCATGAATAGCTATGTGCAGCATTGGATTGTTGAAGATCCACTTCAGTTAATGTCTATGCATGTGAAATTAGTTTTAAACTTACTGTGTTTATTCATGAAAACCTCACTAACAAAAATGTCTAAAAAACAACAATGATCCTGTAGCAAATAGAGACTAACAAAAATATATAAATAGTATCATGAGCTTTTGTAGGCACAACTCAGTTCTTCAGATGGCAAATATGGGCAAGGTGCCCAGAGTTTGAAATATAAAGCAGAAAAAGAGGAGAAAGGGAAGGAGAAAGAAAGGGGGGGAAAGGTGGAGGGGGATGTCAATTAAAGTGTTCATGCTAAATGAGCAGTTTTATTGGCCGGGCGTTTACCGGGAAGTCAAAGACTTTTGCCTGTCCTGCCCAGAATGCCAATGAGTAAGCCCAAGGGGGGTCCCTAAGGCCCCACTCGTGCCCCTACCAATCATAGGCGTTCCCTTTGAACGAATGGCCATGGACATAGTTGGCCCGCTAGAAAAGACAACTACCGGGTGCCAATATATTCTGGTGGTCCTAGACTACACCACCCGGTACCCCCTTGAGAACAATGACTGCCAGGGTGTTAGCTACCGAGTTAGTGAGAATTTTCTCCCGGGTAGGGATACCCCAGGAGATACTCACGGACCAGGGGACGAACTTTATGTCCCGCCTCCTAGCGGAGCTGTGCAGGCTATTGCAAATCCGTACTTTACGGACGTCTGTTTACCACTCCCAGACGGATGGCCTAGTTGAACGTTTCAACAGAACCTTAAAGAGTATGTTGAGGAAGTTCGCAGAACAGGACCCCCGAGCCTGGGACCGTCTGTTGCCCGCTCTAATGTTCGCGGTGAGGGAGGTTCCCCAGGCTTCAACAGGGTTCTCCCCCTTTGAGTTCCTCTACGGGCGACAGCCCCGGGGGATTCTAGATATTGTGCGAGAGAATTGGGAAGCCCAGGAAACCAGGGTGAAGGGCTCGATCACCTATATCTTAGAACTCCGGCAGAAGTTAAGAACCCTTGGGGACTTTGCCCAGTGGCACCAACGGGAGGCCCAGAACCGGCAGGCCACCCATCACAACATCAGTACCTGCTTGAGGACCTTCGAGCCGGGGGATCAAGTCCTGCTCCTGTTACCCACACAAGATTCAAAACTATTGGCGAAATGGCAAGGACCCTTCGAAGTAGTCAGATGGGTGGGAGAAGTCGACTACAAGGTGCACCTGACCGGGCCGCGCAGGGAAATGAAGATCTACCACATCAACCTCTTGAAGGCCTGGAGGAGTCAGGAGGTGCTGACGGGGGATAGCGTCGAAGATGACATCGACTTGGGCCCTGAAGGGATAGCCGCCGCCGTAGCCCCAGAACCCAGAGTGGGCCGGGAACTGACACCAGTTCAGAAAAAGGAACTAGAACAGCTGCTCCAAGCCTATGGAGACGTGTTGACCGACCAGCCCGGGGGTACGACCCGAGCATACCACCATATAGACACCGAGCCCGGGAAAACGGTGAGAGAGGCCGTTCGGCCCCTGCCAAGAAAGGTCTGGGAAACGGTAAGAGAGGAGGTCCAGAAGATGCTCCGGTGGGGGGTGATTGAGGAGTCCCACAGCGACTGGCGGAGCCTGATCGTACTGGCCCCAAAACCCGACGGTTCGATACGTTTCTGTATCGACTTTAGAAAAGTTAACAGCATCTCACATTTCGATACCTACCCGATGCCAAGGGTCGATGAACTCTTAGACCGCCTGGGCCACGCCCGCTATCCATGAACAATAGACCTAAGCAAGGGGTACTGGCAAATCCCCCTCACCACATCTGTGAGAGAGAAAACAGCCTTCTCCACACCCTTTGGGTTGTACCAATTCATACGTATGCCGTTTGGCTTACATGGGGTGGTGGCCACGTTCCAGCGGCTGGTAGATAAGGTACTAAAAGACCATCGATCATACACCGCCGCATATATCGACGACATCGTCGTATACAGCGAAACCTGGGAGGAACACCTGAAGAGGCTTCTGGCTGTCCTGAAAACGTTGAAGGGAGCGGAACAACGGCAAACCCCAACAAATGCCGGTTTGGAGAACGAGAAGTGATGTACCTCGGTTACACGGTGGGGCACCGGAAAGTAAGCCCCCTAGTCGACAAAGTAGAGACACTGCAGGAATATCCACCAACAAAAAACAAGAGACAGGTCCGTCAATTCTTGGGTCTAGCTAGCTATTATAGACAATTCGTACCCCATTTTGCGTCGCTAGCGGCCCCCCTAACGGACCTGACCCAAAAAGCGCGCCTGAACAAGGTGGTGTGGACAGAGGCCTGCAAGAAGGCCTTCCAGACACTTAAAAACAGCTTGACCGGTGGCCCCATCCTAACACAGCCGGATTTTGACAAACCCTTTATCGTCCAGACAGACGCCTCAGAGGCGGGGTTGGGGGCGGTCCTGTCCCAGGAATGGGAAGGAATTGAACACCCAGTGATGTATATAAGCCGCAAGCTGTTCCCCCGTGAGTGTAGATACTCAACCATAGAGAAAGAAGCCCTGGCCGTAAAATGGGCGACAGAGACGCTCCGATACTATTTGTGGGGCAGCCGATTCACGGTAATGACAGATCATGCCCCACTACAGTGGCTGCAAAATATGAAAGCCTCAAACACCAGGATCATGCACTGGTATCTCTCTTTGCAGCCATACATGTTCGATGTGGTCCGCCAGGCCGGAGCTAAGCACGCGAACGCAGACTTCTTCTCCCGAAAAGACGGCCCCGAGGAAGACCCGGACCAGGGGGTAAAGGGACCTTTAAAGGGGGAGGTGTGTGATGGGGCAGAGGCGCCCCGCACTAAGGGCCCCTGGCTGACCGCCTGTTTGGCGGATCTCGGGGAAAGCCGGGGGGCCCCCGAGCGGAGCAAGCCGCGAGCGGCCGCCAATGCGGCGCCCTCGCAAGCCGCTGCACCAGCTGTTTGGCGGCGGCAGCACGCCGGACAGGAACTGCAGGGATCCCCTGGGACATCACCAGGCGGGTGACGTCAACAGCTAGGCGCAGCACCGGACCGGAAACGCGCCCACGCCATGGCGGGCGGGGCCACGCCGCGGGGATTTAAACGCCCGCTGGGAGTGAGACCAGAGGGGAGTGCCGAGAGCGTCCTCCCACGAGAGCAGCCGACGGATGGGCCCCAAGCCGAGGAGGTAAGCCCCTACTCGGCGGGCCAGACTGGCATGGGGAGAGGAAGCAGCCCAGGGCAGGCGAAGGGAGCCTGCGGACTGGCGTATTTTGGCTACAGCCTCGCCAGTCGGACCGGATGCAAGTCACGTCCGAGTCCTTAGGGCCCTGGGCTGGGGTCCGTGAGAGGGGGCGGGCCCGGACACTCTTCTCCCCATTGCGGGAAGCGAAGCCTCCGGTGTTTCGAAGGAGGCCTGGGGGATTGACAGTGCGATTAACAGGGATGCCGGGAGGCAATTTTGAGGGTGTTGGGATCACAAGACGGGGGTAACGGATGGGGAGATAACAGACAGACCCCCGCAGGTGAAGGGGGGCACGTTTACAGAGACTAAGAGTCAGGATTCACTTTCCATTGAAGATAAGTCAAAAGCTGAAGGAATACTGTATCAGATCACTGATTACACTGCTAGTGGAGTCTCCAATGTAGCCCCCTGACTGAGGTAGTCAGGGAGAGGCTCCTATCCCCTCCGGTTAACCAGCAACCTTAATAGGTGTTGCTTACTGGTTAACCTTTCACATCTAGACTCTCTACTGATTTTCATTCCTTCATGGTGCCCTATATGAAGTCTCATGATAGTGAATGTTATTTTCTGAGACACTTCATTAACAGAAAATATTTCATCTTCTAACCATTAATTTCAGTTAATATTTCCATTTATAGAACATCAATATCCTTAATGACTGTCATTTCAACTTGTTTCCAATCTTTCAGTTTTGGCTAGGTCACCAGCTATCTCACTCCCTTAATACCCAACATGTGATGGAATGCGCTGAAAAGTCAATTGATTGCATCACTTTATGATCCTCAAAGCCTCTTTATGAACTGAACCATTGTTAGCATTTTGGTTTCTTCAAGAGGAATTGAGGATTATCGCCCACAAGCAAATAAACATCACAATATTGCCTCTATTTCTTTTCTATTTATGTCTTGAAGTACAGTAAGAACAGCTTTCAGTTTGGCCATATAGTTTAAATATATCCTGAACTTGTGTTCTTTCTTATACTCTATCACTGGATGAAGATACTGCAACCACCGCTCTTGAAACATTTGTCTGTTGAACCATCAGTGTAGACATGAATCTATCTGCCTCATGACTGATGTGGTCAGATGGTCTTTTCTACACTTTTCTTTAGTGCAGCCAAGTCGTTTGAACAAGGTTCCAAAAAGGAGACATTTATTAAAGCAAATAGATTCATGCTAAGAAATTACTGGGCATACAACTTTCTTTACACACTCTATTCTCATAGTAGCATCAAGTGTTTCCATCTGAAACAAGATGATTGAAACAACAATCTTGATTTGGTTTTCCCACTTTTGGACAGCCCAGAATAATAATGAGTAGTCTTGTGGCACTTTAGGGACTAACAAAAATATATAATGTATCATGAGCTTTTGTAGGCAAAAGTTGCTTCTTCAGATAAGATTGTCTCCACTCAATCCCAATCCCCTGGGGCTCTTATACATTTCAAAAGCAGAAGCCATGCAGGGCCAGGGGGGACTCCCCACTGACCTGTGCTCCCTGCAGTGCCTCAGCCTTTGAAATATACAAGAGCTTGTACATTTCAAAAGTAAGCCCCACAGGGAGGATTAGATCAGCAAGTCCCAGTGGGGCTCTTGTACATTTCAAAAAACAGAATCGCAGCAGAAGCAGCGCAAGCGGAGACTGCTTCAGTCTCTGCTCGCACCATTTCCACTGTGCCTTTACCTGCCCCATCCCCCACGGAGAACGTGCTGAAGGGAACTGGCTGTTAAGCAAACTCTCCCCAGTACTGACTCCTGCTCCCCCCCACTTGCTGCCTCTCTTTGATAGAGGTGGGGGGAGGGACTAGTCACATTGCTAGTTGACTATCCAATAAGTTTCTATCAGCTACCCTTCTGAGAGTGAATAATAATGACATTTAGGTGGGAAACAACGATAATTTCCATACTGAAGTACCTGTGTTATTCTATAATTCTTAATGGCTGAATATCAGACTTTTTTTTTTTACAAATTGCAGTTGGAGCGGATCTGATGGTTGTTGCTAGATTTAGATGATGTTTATAAAATGCATGAAGATTTCTGCATGACTGATAATAGCAACTATCATAATAAGTATCTTTCCTTTGTATATATCCAAGAGCTTTAAAAAAGTCAGTATTATCATGCCCATTTTACAATAGAGAAACTGAAGCATAAAGCAGGGATCCAGAAGGCCTGTCAGAATCCCAGTTTTCTTTAATCCCAGTTCAGCACTGCATTCACTAGGTTATGCTACTGTATACAGGCCAGTGCTACAGCTGCTGTAAAACCTGTGTGACTCAATTGCCTTCAATAGATCTATGGCAACCTACAGTTGCTGAAAATCTGATATTGCACTTAAAATTATAACTGAATGGAAATTAGTTCTGGCTTTGTTTTTCTCTTTATTATATTCACAAACTTGTGACAAATTGAGCCTTGTTTTAGAACATTTTAACTGATGAAAACAGTGTAACGATTCCCTTTATTAAATAAATAAAATAAATCTATGCTACAGTATCTCTTTCCAGAGTTTAGTACATTTGTTTCCAATGGATTAATTTCCAAGTTAACTGATTTTGAAAAATGCCTGGCAGACAGTAATGTAAATAGATCAGATATACTGAGAGATGCATAATGCAACTTAAAATATGTAATTGCATTATATAAATATTACAATGATTGTTTTTTTGAAAATGGATCTGGCAAGTCTTCTCCCATAGAAGAATTAACACGTTTGGACTAGAGATTTCTGGCTATGCAGTATTTCTCTAACGTTGTGGTTTCCTGTGATTCCCTAAGGCCATGTCTTCACTACACAGTGGATTGACTGCAGTAATCAATCCACAGGCAGTCAATTTACCAAATGTGCAATAAATCGATCTCCAAGCACTCTCCCATCGACTCCAATACTCTACCAGGATGAAAGGGTAGTCAGAGTTGACAAGGACGGAACAGCCTCCACGAACCTTACTGCGTGGAAGATGCAGTGGTATATTGTCTTAAGCTATGCTATTTGCATAGCTGAAATTGCGTAAGGTAGACCAATAGTGAAGACACTAGTGTAAAGAAGGCCTAATTTAGGGGTCTTTTATACTTTGTTTTTGTGTCAAATAAAAATGTGTTGCCAATACATAAATCACTCAAGGCTCTAGGTAATTAATATATTGTCATAGAAATAATTTTTTACCTAATCAAAATATATTTTAAAAATTATTTTTTACACACTATTTGCTACAGTGAAAAGACAAATACAGCCTCCATTTCTGACCACACTTACACGCTTAACTTTATATATTGTGCCTGGTCCTATATATTTACAATCTGACCCATTGGGTCACATCCATATGCCTATACAAAATATCACTGACATCAGTGGTACTCCTTATGAGTGCAGGGACCAACCAGATAGATCAAATTGCTGATCTGTAGTAATTTCTATTCAAAAGAAAATTTTCCACAAGAACACTATACTGTTAGAACATGATTCCTGTGTTTGTCAGGTTTGAAAAAACGATGTTTTACATACACACATATATATATTTAGCATCTGACAATTATTTTGAGACTTTCTTGATCAATTTATAAATGAGCCATATAAAGCTGATCAGTTTAAATTAAGATTTTCTGTCTTAATAGGTTATAGCCTATCTAAATTCGGGTCAGTAGGTATGTTGCATTAGCCACATGCAAATAAAATTGAAGACTGGTGCAGATTTAATCCTAACAGGAAGATTAGGGTTCAGTTCGTGCTCTATAATTCTTCATGCCACACAATCAGAAGCATATGACACTCAAGCCTTTCATTCCTTCAAAACTTTAAGTCACATATGCCTTTTAAAACTGTCTTATATTGACTTGCTAAAAAATTAAAGAAAATTTTAAAAAGAACACTAACTGCAGCTCTGTAAGCAAGTACTCTGATCTGAACTCTGTACAATTCATCAAGATATATAAATATTTGAGTCAGAAAACACTTCTTTCATTAAATCAAGTTTTCTTATAAATGCTCTCTACTGCATTAGAAAAAAAGGAACAGATATATGCAACTAGGCACAAATTGCAGTAGACACTGCATATAATATTCACATAGAATTAAAAAAATCACACCGTCATAAAGTTACACAACTTTCTTTTGCTTTTAGATGGTTTAAAGAGAACATCACACTAACATTCCAGAAACCATACATTAACAAGAAAGGAAAAATAACTTCTCGCTACAAAAATAATAGGGAATGTGCAGCAATTTCCCAAGAAATTCAGTTACAAAACTTTTAGAGGATCAATGTTTCATCAGTACATCAACTATAAAATTGAACATATTTAATTTTGATTAGATCTCAAATAGGAGACAAACACCCAATGAGAGAGGCAGAAAAAAGGTATTTAAAATCGGGGGATAGGAAGAAATCCTTCAAGCACAAACAACTTTATCTAGGACCTCAATGTTATGTTCTTCATCTGTAATTAACAAAATAAAAATTAAAGTGAAAAAGGAGGAGTATGTAAAAGGAAAAGTTTACAGTTTTTGAGACCATGTGGTAGCCTTTGTGATTTGTGGGGTCCACAATGAGGGAACAGGGATATTGGGGATTAACTACCTCTTCTTTCCAATACCAGAGGGAAATTTTGGCTAGTTGGATTACAAGGTCACGTGTTGTAATCTGCACAATACATGTTGTCAACTTTGAGGTAACTCTGGTCATTTCACCCAGTGCCCTCTTACCTCCCACCACTATCTGTGAAGCCCGAATGTAAGTTGATTCCTCAACTCCACTCCTGCTGTGTGAAGAGATAACAATGGCAGGGCAGGACTGCAAGAGACAACTACTCTCAGCCAGCATGAAGGCAATGGAAAGATCAAGATGAACCACGACTTAGCTGCCATCAAGATTTATAGAGACAAAATGGGCAAGGTAATTTATTAGTCAAATTTCTGTTGGTGAGATAGACAAGCTTATGAGCTGACACAAAGCTTCAATAAAAGATATTACCTCACCCATACTGTCTCTCCAATATCCTGGAACTTAATACAGATACAACACTGCATACAGTTAGATTTATAAGCAGACCACATGGTGAAAGAACAAAAGGGATACACTTGATTAAAAGATACAAATATTTCCTGGAAGGTCAAAAGAAAAAAAGTCATCAATATCACACTCTTTTTATGAGGACATATGCCAGTGCAAAGCTGATGTAAAACACTTTCAATCCCTTTCCATTGGGTTTCACACTTGCTTTGCATAAGTGTAGTACTCTGCAAAGGAGTGGAGAGTCCAGTCACTTATACTTTCACTTACCTGTGAAGCATATTAGGCACCAGGGGAGAAGGGGTCAACCTCCACTCTTCATCCTCTGCTCCCCCAGACTTCACCCACCACCTCCTCCAAACATGCCATATCCCTGTTCTCCTCCCTCCCCCCACCCCCACTATGAGCACCCCCACACTGCAAAAACAGCCTTCTGTGGCAGGCAGGTGTTAGGAGAGAGGGGGACAAGCTGGTCAACGGTCAATTTTTTTTCCCCTTGGGTGCACCAGTGCTAGTATGTCTTTGCCGTAAAGCACCATTATGTTGATATTGGCTAAATAAGAGATCAAGACTAGCAATATCTCGAGTCACAAACTAAGTGCATGCATATGTATTGTGCCTATAGTGCGTGTGTGCGGGGTACCCTGGCTGCATAGATGTACGTGTGCATGGTGTGAGAACCTACAGAGTGGCTGCATTATGTTGGGGAATGCATACACTACGGGGTGTTGCACGGAAGGGTGCGTACTCTACAGTGTGCGTGT
The DNA here is from genome assembly GCF_049634645.1 of Pelodiscus sinensis. Taxonomy (NCBI): domain Eukaryota; kingdom Metazoa; phylum Chordata; order Testudines; family Trionychidae; genus Pelodiscus; species Pelodiscus sinensis. Next base: position 115,482,656 of record NC_134713.1, read on the forward strand.
TGCCATTCCTGCACGGTTGTCCTGCAATCTCTAGGAATTAAAGGGTTCATCTTTAATTAAATATTACGCCATGATGAGATACCAAAATTGGCAGCCCTGTTTGTGTGCGCGGGGGGGAAGGGAGTATTGGGGCGGGGGGTTGCACAGGGAGTGAACATGTTGCGCGCGGGGAGCGCAAGTAATTTCCTATGTCGGTAGCCGCGGGGCCAGGCCAGTGCTGGCAACAGGCGGGTGGAGCAGGTGGCCACGAGCCGGGGGGGGGGGGGGGGGGGGGGGTCCCGGGCCCAGGCTGCTGCGCCACAGGCTCGGTGGGACTGGCTCGCGAATAGATTGTGTGGGGGGCGGAGGAACCGCTGGCTGCATCCGGGTCTCACTCACTCACCTATCATGGCCACGATGGGGGGGGAGGGAGGAGGGCGCGCGCACGCCCCCGTCCCGTCCGCGCTCGCAGCTCAAATTCTCGCCTTCAGCACGGGACTGAAGACGCAAACTGCGGGGCGGGCCGGTGGGACGGGCTGGGCCGTACTGCGCATGCGGAAACTTGGCGCGTGCCCCGCTGAGCGCAGTAGCCCTCTGGGTAGTGTAGTTCTCCTGTGCGCCCGCGCTTTCTTACTGTCGCCAGGGCTGGGGTGCGTGATCGGCGCGATTTCCTTTCCCCCTCTCCCCTTCCCCTCTCGCCCCGCCCACCTTCCTCACGTGACCGCAAACAGAAACCGGGCAGGTTGTTGACACGTTGCTTAGCAACCGTGAGGCGTCCCTAGAAGCGTGTCGGTGTTAGCAACAAAGCGTGTCAGTGGCCCAGCCCCCCCGACCCTACCTAGGCGATAGCAGGGGGTGAGAAAAGGCAGCAGGGGCAGGGGGCCAGGAAGGGGCAGCCGAGCGTGAGGTTGATTTTATTTTCCAATGTATTCTTTTAGCCTGTATTGTGATTCCTGTTTTCCACAGAGGTGCCTGGGGAGATGGTGGCAGAGAAGGAGGATTCGAGCCCCCCCAAGCTGCCTGCAGAGAGACCCCAACAACAGCAGCAGCCACTAGGCCAGGCGAGGAGAGCCAAGCAGCAGGTCACCGATGGATTCACGGTTAAAGCCATGATGAAAAACACTGTGGTACGTCTGCTGCCAATAAAGAGGCTTTACATTCATTTAGTCTCATCTGCCTGTGAAGCATGTTAAGAGGCGGTGGGTGGGTGGAAGGGGGACTGTGACTGCCAGAAAGTATGTAGGGTTGGTATGATTTTGTCTGGGGTTATGCAAATAGCATTCAGGCCTTGAGGAAATGTCAGCTTGAAGTAAGGGCGGTGTCTCAGGCTATTGCCATGCCTCTTGTTAAAATGTGTCAGTTTTGTGTCACCATATTGTTATATATTGCATAATCCAATTATATATTGATTTAAAGGCCCACCTATCATGGAGTTATGTCCAAACATAATTATGCTGTACATTATTAAAATATTACCATTTCATACCATGGCACTGTGTCAAATATGGTGAAATTATGACATACATATCACATTATCTGGGGAAAGTTTCTCTTTGCAAAGGAGACAGTCCTTAAATTCTCAGCTGAAAAAATGATTATAAGCACATATTTTTAATTAAAGGAAAACCTATACAAGGTGGTAAGATAAAAGAGTTGAATGTCATTATTTAATCCTGAAAACATGAAAAATATAGCATTTAAAAAAAGTCCAACAATAATCATGAAATATCTTTCACACAGTATTAGTAAATACTGTCTTGAAAATAAACATTCTTTTTTTGTGGATAGCCTTTTAACATGAGGCGGTCAAATAGGGGTTGATCCATCAATCTTTACTTTCACTAACACTTCTGCCATGAGTAATAATTGTGATATCCCATCCTGTCTTTATAGTGAACCTTTCCGACAATAATTGTTGTAATTGATTGCTTCCATTAAATGTAATAAATAAACCCCAAAGCTTGTGGTAATGCAGAATGCAGCTGCTCAGTTACTGAGTGGAAAGTGCTGTTATGGGCACACAACATCTGTGCTCAAATCTCTGTATTGGCTTTTTGTTTGCTTTTGGGTACAATTCAAGGTGTTGGCAACAGTCTCTTGCTTTATCCCTCACTCTCTCTTTAACTGCATATATGTTCCTGATAATAGTTACAAAATGCATGAAAAGAATCCCTAGAAACTGATCTGACCTGGCTCTGGAATTCATTACATATGTCAACATTTAGAAGGAAAAGAAACGAACAGTCTATCTAAATATAATGTAATCTGTAAAATGTATTTGAGAAATAACATTTCCCCCTTTTATAGGTTCCAATTGGGCTAAAAGCCAACAATAATTAAGTGCAAAACCCATCCCAGCATTGACCTATTATCACGTAATAATAAAAACACAATGTTTATTATTTAATGTTAGCAGCCAAATCACTCACGCCCAGATGCTTAACTTTATGCAGGTGCATAATAAAATTAACTTCAATAAGATTATTCATAGAACATAATTATTTTATGCATAAAACTTTGCCTCAATCAAGCCTTAAAGACACAAAACATGAAAGGTAAGAAACAGGGACATAACATAAAGCAAGCATATGAACAGTCAACAAACTTGAACCGTAATCTGAAATTAGTGATCAGTATATAGAGAACTGTTTGTTTTGTTTCTTTGTTTATTACTGCTTTTAATTCACAAAGTCTCCAGTCAGGATTTGGGCTCCGTGGAAACACAAAGAACTATATCATCACCATTCTGAAGCGCTTAGAACTAGAATTGATGCTCTACCACAGCTGAAATATGGGAATCCTCTCTTTCAAATGGCATAGAACATTTATCTCTAACCCTGAGGTTCATGAGTCCTCGATTTAGAAGCCATCAGTATGTATTTCCTAGATCATAACATTGTGTTTTTCTAATAGCTCTCATATCTACAATATATGCTAGTGAGTGACAGGCCCTCATGTCCAAAACCTAATTCTTACATTTTCACAAAAGCAAGCTGGTCTTTGATGCTTGTTTCAAATTTGTTCTGGATTTTCACTTAAATCAGCCTCTTACTTTGATAATCTGCAATTACATTCATCCCACATACTCCGTAAAATGAACATTAGACAGTTTCTGTCCTTTTATTTGGACAGGTCATAGATCTTTTGTGAGTCCTATTTTCTCTTCTTGATTTCTGGGAATAAGTTTAGTGGCATTTCCATCCTTCAAATTGTTGGATAATTATTGGCTGCAAATGCACAGACATGAGTTCATGAGACAATTTTCTCTATTTATACCTCTGCTGGAGTGTTACATAAAGTTCTGACTGTCTTTGGTCAGATCCACAAAAAGACTTTGGTATTGCAATGCTGAATATTGCATCACCTAATGTTTTATGTGCTCAGATAATTCAGGAACACCACTGTGATCCACAAACCCTGAGGTTAGTGTAGAACAGGGCTGCATAAAATATGGCTCACGGGCCAGATTCAGCCTACTGAGCCACGGGATCTGGCCTGCGGACGCAGCAGGGAGCCCCAGGCAGGCTCCCTAATTGCCTCGCCCCACCCACACTCCACTCAGAAAAGCAGCTGTCGGGACATTTCTCTGTCACCACTGTGAGCTGTTTCTGGCCAGTGAAAGCTGCCTGTTTGAAAAACAGGCAGCACACAAAGAACTACACCTCCCTCCCCTATGGCTTGTAATTATTCTCACACACACACACACACACACACACACACACACACGGGAAGCTGCATCAGAAATGTGCTGGGCTGCTGGCCCAGAGTCACCCAAGTAAGTCTCCCAGCCAGAACCTGTTTCTGGCACCCCAGCCCCTCCCTCCCCCAACCTTGTGCCCACCACTCCTGCCTCCCCTACCCCATATAACCCGAACTGTCTGCCCCTCTCCTGCACCCATACTCCCTCCCAGAACCTGCACCACAGCCCTCTACCCCAGGTAACAAACCCCTTCTCCCCTAGGTCACATCCCAAACCCCAGCACCCCAGTCCCCTGCCTGGATCAAAACCCAAATCCTTACACCCCAGTTCACAACCTCTTCCTGTCCTATGTCACAATCCGAACCCTTCCACCACAGTCCAGTGCCCCAGATCACAACTGTTTCCTTCACCCAAGCTCCCTCCTAGATCCCACATTCTCTCCAATCCCTTACCCCAATCTCCCTTCTGCACCCAACTTCCATCCCAGACCCCGCACCTCCTCCATTAATATCATGGAAGAGTGCAGCCTTTGACCACTTTCCAGAATCTTGGAGTGGCCCCCCATCAAAAATTATTGCCCACCCCTAGTAAATAGGTTCCCTATACAATTAATGGGAAGAGGTAGGAGCCTAAGAATGTGATACACAAAAGTTAATTTGCTAGGCAGGGAACTGCCTAGCTAGCTATAGGCAGATACTAACTAAAAAGTTGTATACTAAGCCCCTTTCCTCTCATGGAGATAGACACCCTAAGTGCAGGCTGCACAAAGGCATCTAGCTTCATTTGGCCATCCACAAATGGGAGCCCATCTCCTGAAGTCAGGAAGTTTAAATGTTGACACTATTTTTTGCAGAAATAAGTGAGATGTCTGTGTAGTGCCATACAAAACAGCCAGAGAAGGTGGTGCTCGCCGTGTAACTTTTAGCCCAGTGGTTGGAGCACTCACCTGGGATGTGGAGATCCATGTTTAAGTGCCTTCACTACTAGAATGGAAGAAATAATTTGAACAGGGATTTCATTGCTCCATGGAATGTGCTCTAGCCAATGGGCTATGGGATCTTCTAATCTGAGGCTCCCTCATATTCTCCTGTTATATCTTTTCCACTGTCGATAAATACTTAAAAAGTGATTGGAGCAAGGAGACAGAACCTAGGGTCTCCCAAATGGATGTTTTATCCTCCAGGATATCATATTATTCTCCCTCTTGCTGGTAATATGATTTTTCCCCCATGGATAAATACTTAAATAGTCACTGAATGAGAGAGAGCACTGCTGGGACTCGGGAGATTCAGAGTCCAGTCCCCCTGCTCCAATCACTCATTTGTTATTTATCCTTGGTGAAAGAGCTTCAACAGGGGAGTTTATGGGACCCTGCCTTCAGAATATCCCATAGTTCTGTGATTAGAACACTGTTTTAGGGTGGCAGACCTCTGTGAAAATTTTGAATGGAACCCAATCTGATAGATGGCCTCAGAAGTTCATCCATCTAGCTTTCCCCCACTTTGTGGATTTTTCTGGGGCTAGAAGGGAGATAGGCAGTTGGACACCTGCGGTATGTCTGCACTATGCACTTATTTCAGAATAACTCCCAGAATAACTATTTTTGAAATAGCACATCCACACTACTTGAAATTAGTCCTAGGCAGGATCTCCTAATGTGGATGCACAACCTCAATTTAGAGCCCCAGGAAGCACTGAGGAATAATTACTTTGAATGGCCCTGGTGTGGACTATTTTGAAACAGCATTTTCAAAACAGGCATTATTCCTTGTGAAATGATAGTTTATTATTCTGGAATAATAAACCTGTTACTCTGAAATAATTTTGAAATAACGGGCTTGTCGTGTGGATGCTCACCTTGCTATTTCGAAATAATGCTGTAGTGTAGACTGTTTAGAGTAAAACATCAGTGTCACAATCATTCAGAGTCATTTAGGCATGGAAGGAACTTCTTCCCTGACAGCTTAGATACTGAGTGAGTTTAAGTGCCTGCAGTATTTGGACTAAGTTTTATGAATCTCACTAGAGCCAAAAAATGAGACTTATGCACCAAATCTGGGGTTTAGGCCTCCAATTACTTCTGGGAATCAGATTGGAGGAAATGTCTAACCTTCTTTTTTCAATGTTGGTTTATTAACTTGAACTTCCCACCATTGTTGTTATCATATTTTCAGGTCTTGCTTTTTGTCATACACTTCATTTATTGGATAGATTGCACCTTAATGTATCAAGAATGTTTTAAATAACAAAACAACTCTCTCCTGTTTTCAAAACAACAAATCTGAGACAAGCTTCAAGAAATGATAATCTTTCAGCCTTTGGCAGCCATATGAATTATGGAAATCACATAATTACTTTTTAATTTGTCCTTTATGCTGCAGCTCTATCATCTCAAATCTTCAGTGCCTCACCATACATTTGTTTATAACACTTTCTTCATCAAATTGTATTGATCACTAATAAATTCACTCTTTCTTGCCACAAATTCTGGAGATACTTAAATATATCAGTTTAGTGTAAAGACTTTTTAAACATCTTTTTCATATCAAGAAAGGTAAGGTGAATTTGACCTTGGTAGAGATAACGCAAAACAAAAGAGAAAGAGAGCTTTATTTTACAGCTTTCTTTATTCTAGGGATGTGCAGAACAAACTATAACCACTACAATTGAGTTTAAGGATTAGTTTTTAAAAGATCTTTCCTCCTCTTCAGATAAGTTCAGTTCACAGAAATATTTGCATATCTTTGTAAAAGCAACAGTATGTAAAAAGAATACTTGATTTAATCTAGAAATTAAAAAATTTTAGGGCATAACAATTGTACTCAATTCATGACAAGTGGGAAGTTATGGCTGGTGTATATGCATACTTTCACACTTTAAATGAATTTAAGTTATTTTTAAATAAAATGATTCTAGCTATCATGGTTTTTATTATGGTTGCAAAGCTAACATTTGAAAGATTAATAGAATGTGAAAAAATGAAGTGTTGGCTTCCTAGTCTGCAAGTAAGCAAATTCACTGTCACTTGAAATGGCTCCTAGCTTTGATAATCATTAGCAGAATGAAATTAATAAAATTCTGATCAGTTTCACAGGTGATATTTAGAACATCATGGGAAGTAGTGAAACTGTTAAGAATCATGGTTTATTTTTACTGACACCATTATTGTTTGGGAAAATTATGAGCAACTGTATAGATAGCCTCTGGAGTTATTTTCATGGGAGGGAGAAGGACTCAAAATGGAGATTAGGGAGTTGTAGAGCAATGGGCCCAGATACACAAACGGATCTAAGTGTAACTTTTAGATGCTTAGAAAAATCACAGGAACAACAACTGAATCCACAAACCTGGAATTAAGTGCCCAGGCCTCCTATACAATGTATGTAGAGAGACAGGTGCATGATAATAGGACTCACAAAATTCAGCATGTGAGGGGAACCACTTAAACTAGACCATAATACTTACTGAGGAGGGGGATATGTCCAAAGTGCAACAGCTTCAACAGGAGAGACTGAGAGAAACTCAGTTCACAATATTGCAAACCTCACAGCTCAGGATACACTTCTGAGACCTTAGTGACTCCTGTGTAAATCATTGCTCTTTCTACTGCAGAAGAAATAATTGAACTTGGGTATGCTACATGCTGGGGGAATGCACTAACCTGGGACAGTGTTCCCTGTTAGCTGGGCACCTGTGCAGCCACTTGGAGAGATTCAAATGCTGTCCAGCTGATTAGCAGAGCACTCACAGCAAGGTTTTGTTTCTACTGGTGGTGCATATTCACACGTCTTAGCATGCATAACAATATTTATTCTGAACATGGAGGGAAAAAATCTGGACAGGGATGAAAAAGATTAGAGGGAACATTGACCTGGGGGTGGGAAAAATATGGCCTGTGGGTCAGATCTGACCTGCCGAAGCTTTGGATCTTGCTTTTCACAATCCTCTGGGCAGCCATTAGGACTCTCGGGCCACACTCTGCTAAAATCAGCCAATTGATGGGGCCATATGTGTCTCTGCACTGCCTGCCTAATGCGGAGGCGGGGATGATTCATGCTTCCACTATCCCTAGCACAGTCCTTGCAGTTCCCTTTGGCTGGAAACAAACCAAGGGGAGCTGCTTGGGCCATTTTTGTGGTGCAGGCAGCATGTGAATGCCCTCCTCCAAAGGGTGTGCAGTGGAGAGACACACATGGCCCAGCAGCCAGCTGCTTTCAGCAGCATGGAACTGTGGCAGGAAGCCTGCCTGAGGGTCCCACTGGGCTGCTAGCTAGGAGTCACCTATGGTAAGCACCTTCAGCCCACAATCTGTACCTGGCATCCTGTTTTCTTATGCACCCAAACTCCCTGTCCCAGGTCAGAACCCCCTACTAGCCCAGGTCGTAATCCAAGTCTTCTGTAACCCCTCCTGCAGTCCTGTCCCTGGTCACAACACCCTCCCAGGTCCTATACCCTCTCCTTTACCCCTGCCCCTGGTCATAACTCCTTCCTAGACCATGCACCTCCTCCTATCCACAGCCAACTGGAGCTGAGATTGCCAACACCTGCAACTGTGCAGCGAAATATAGTGACAGCAGCCCACCAGAGGCTAACCCTGGAGAATTGCTGCCATGTTATTGCCTGCCCCTTTCCTAGGCTGCAAGCTGTAAGAGAGGCACTACTTACCATAGCTTCCTCTGGCTGCATTTTTAATGGGGCCTGACAGAGCTGTTTCCCACTCTGGCATACCAAGTGCAGAAGGTGGAGGCCCACAAAAGCCCTTAAATACCTTGCCTCTATAGGCTCTGCTTACAAAACAAAACAAAACCAAAAAACCCAAATCCTCCCCAGAGTTACAGATGCACTGAATCTGGAAGATAGGCTATCACCATCAAGGCTACCACTATCAAGTGATTTTTAAGAACCCTGTAAAACCAGGAAGGAACACTTGCATTCTTTCCCCAGAGGTACCCCAAGCTGTTCTGCCACAAGAGAGATTGAAAAAGAAACAAAAGAAAACACAGAAAACAAATTGTGTCTTTGATAGCTGACCTCTCAGGCCAGGCAGGCACACACACAGACCTGTTACATGCCATAACAGAAGAATCAAATCATCACCTTAAAAAAAGATGATTTTATTAACAAAAAATAAAAAGATTTTTACTTAATAAAGCATACTTGGTTGGTAGGTGTTAAAGAGCAACTGAGAAAAACAAATTAAAACACAGAAAATATTGTATCTCTAGATACAGCTTAAATATAATAAATGCAGGGGGAGAGCACATGGATTTTACACAGAGAAGCTTAACCAAACAACCAAAACAAAAACACCCTGATCACAACTAAACATACACTCCTTTCTCTATTCACAGTCCATTCTGGTCCATACTTCACAGCCCAGTTTACTCCCATGCCCAATATTCCTTATAGGCATAGTAATTTTGATTACTGCATGTTGCTCCTTCCTGCCCTTAATTTAGAACTCACACAAAAGAAGAAGCAGCTAGGTATCTATATACAATTCAAATTTCAACTGTCTTTCCCATTGGCTTTCCTGGCTTTCTGCCAACACCTCCCCTAGCTACCTGAGTTTAATCCTTTAATCACTGGGTGCTGGCTAGTATTCCTCCTATCCATCACAGAGCCACATCCAGTAGGCCAGCTCTTAGCATGTCAATCAGATCAATCACTGGAGGTGAGTTAGGCTATTATCTGCTGGTTTGAGAATTGTGGTGGGGCATAGGCATTAATAGGTACCCAGATACCTAGGGTGAAGAGCAGTGAACATGCCAAGGGGCACATGCCAAGCATCAACCTAGATGCTTCAGGGACTGTTACTGCAAACATTTAGATGCAGCGTGAGCCTTGATCTACATTGCAAAGTTAGGTTGATATAAGGCAGCTTGTGTTTACCTAATTATGTTAGTGTCCACTGTACAGTGTTGCTCTCACTGAAGTAAGTGTTCTAATATGCCAACATAATAACTTCACCTCCATGAGAGGCTTAGAGCTTATGTTGGTGTAGTTAGGGTTACACTATGTTCCTTACATCAGTTGTTGGCTTTTTTGTTAATATCACTTTGGTCTAGAGCTGTGAAATTGACAAGAAAGCCATCTCACCCTCTGGGTACTATCAGGTCTCTGCTCCAAGCCAAACTGCCACCCAGGCTCACAGGTTGGGCAGCTGCCCTGACTGCCCACTCCCTCTGGCAATGACCGCTGACTGGACTCTGGATGGGGATTTCCCTGCTGAAAACAAGAAACTTCAGCTAGCTTCCCCCACACCCTCACCTCCACTGCCAGCTTCCCCCATGCTTCTAGCTCAGGTCAGAGAGGTGAGAAGCCTATGAAGGAAACTGGACTCCCTACAGGGAGCTGCATGGAGCTAAGAGTCCTGGCTTTCAGCTCCCCACACTGCCCCTCTTCAGTCAATGGAAGTGTTCCAGGTGAGGACATACACCACCAAAAGGAGGGTAATGTGGACATCAGTAACTATTGCAGTGGCTCTGAGTTGATCTAACATAGGTCTTCTTAAGATTGTAGTGTAGAGATGCTTTGAGGTTTAGTACCCACAAGGTTAGGCAGTAGCTAAATATGGGGGCAGATTGTGCATCGTGGTGCTGCCTGAAACAAGGACATAGATGCTTAAACACTTTTGAAGATCTTAAGTCTTGTGGAAACTACTGGAATCCACAAAGCCTGAATTAGGTGCCCAGGCATCATCCACCTAAGTATGGAAGCCACACAAAAGTCAGCAGACTAGGGGTGTGTCTAGACTACATGCCTCCTTCGACGGAGGCATGTAGATTAGCCAGATCGGAAGAGGGAAATGAAGCCGCGATTAAAATAATCGCGGCTTCATTTAAATTTAAATGGCTGCCCCGATCTGCCGATCAGCTGTTTGTCGGCAGATCGGGGGAGTCTGGACGCGATGCGCCGACAAAGAAGCCTTTCTTCATCGGCACAGGTAAACCTGGTTTCACGAGGCTTACCTGTGTCGATGAAGAAAGGCTTCTTTGTCGGGGCATCGCGTCCAGACTCCCCCGATCTGCCGACAAACAGCTGATCGGCAGATCGGGGCAGCCATTTAAATTTAAATGAAGCCGCGATTATTTTAATCGCGGCTTCATTTCCCTCTTCCGATCTGGCTAATCTACATGCCTCCGTCGAAGGAGGCATGTAGTCTAGACACACCCTTGGTGGCTCCCCACTTAAACTAGACACAGCAGATGTGAATGAGAGGCTGTGTAAGCTTCACCCATCTCAGGAAGTTTACTGCTTGTCTCTATTTGGGCTCTCCAGCCATGAACCCTCTATTACAGTCATGTATCTAAGCCGTTTTATTTAAGAAATTCTGGCAGACATCATAGTAATGCCCACTTTATAACTTTAGCTCAGTGATTCAAATGCACCCAAATCCATGTTCAAAACCACTCTCTGCCCAATGGGAAGAATGTACTTGAATGTAGATCTCCCACCTTTCAAGAGACTGTTATATCCACTCTCCCTGTCCAACATGGAACTTGGTGAAAGGACTCTCACCACCCCAGTTGTAGAAAGAAACATTTATTCTTCTGACTAGTCTGGCAAAAACTCGAAAGTTTTCTCAGTTTTAGTATACTGTGTTTAAAATGTATTACAATAGAATCTCAGAGTTACTAACACCTTAGGAATAAAGGATGTTTGTAACTATGAAATATTTGTAACTGAAATATTTGTGGCTCTGAAATATTATGGTTGTTCTTTCACAAATTTACCACTGAATATTGACTTAATACAGCTTTGAAACAGTACTGCTTTTAATTGTCTTAATTTAAACAAAACAAACACAGAAACAAAGTAAGATTTCTTACCTTGAGAAATCTTCTTCACTCTTTCCCTTAATTTTTTAGTAGTTTACCTTTAATGCACTACTGTACTGTGTACTGTATTTTCTGGGTCCACTCTCCCTCCTCCCCCGCTTTTTGTTTTGTTTTGTTTTTCCTACTGCCTGATTGCATACTTCTGGTTCCAAATGAGATGTGTGGTTGACTAGTCAGTTTGTCACTGTGGTGTTCATAATTCTGAGGTGCTACTGTAAATTGTATAGCTAGCTTAATATGTATTCACCAAAAGAGTGATGTTTCTGGTCCTAAAGTAATTGAGATTCCTTTTCCTTGTTCATGTGTAACTTTATTAACTTAATATGTTTTTTCTTCAAAAATCATGGAACAGATGTACTGACATACCAAGATAGACTAAAACTTCATGTAATTCAATTTTCTGTTTCAAAAAGTGGTCAGTATCAGATGTTAATAACACTTTTCTATAACAATCATGTAATAGTTTGCCTATGGGAGAATTCCTTCTTAACTCCAGAGTTAATTTAGTGATGGTTTATGTCCTGAAACAGAAGAGTATGATATTCCTTATGAACTTTTATTCACGCTATGTAACTTGAAATATTCTTGTTATTCACATAGCTAATACTACCTCCGGGATCTGGTAGCCAACAAGGGAAGAAATGAAGAGCAATAGGGAAATAAGTCTTCATTTCAGTAAAGCACTTAAGCACGTGTTCAAGTGGTTTGCTTAAATGAGGTCTATGGCCAGGTCTACAAAAGAGAATAAGTTTGAATTAAGGCCATGTCTTCACTTGCCTCACCAAAGATCAATCTTCTAGTGCTCAATTTAATGGGTCTAGTTCAGAGCTACTGAATTGAATGCTGAGGGTATCTCTTGTCACACCTGTACTCCTCACATTCTTGAGGCGTAAGGGAAGCTGATGGGAGCATTTGCTCCTGTCAACCTCCTGCTGTGAAGAGGGTGCCAAGCTTAGCTTAAGCTAAGTTGACTCCAGTTACGTTATTTACAGAACTGGATTTGCGTACCTTAAGCCAATCTTCTGGGGTGTAGTATAGACTTGGCCTAAGATATGAAATTCCAGCTCCATTAGTTGCATAGCTGGAGTCAACATACCTTGATTCGATCTTTGGCGATTAAAAAAAAATCTCATGATTATGAGCATCTAGCTCATGTTTTTTTAATTATTGGTGGTGGCAATATTGTAGTTTTGCTCACTTGGCTCCATGCAGAAGACCTCCACACACATTTCCAATTGCTTCCTTGGCTTCTAGTGAACATGTAAATTTTAGGTATCATAATACATAAATTCTTGTCCAGTTCTCTTTGAATATGAAAAATTCTACTTCATCACTAGTGGTAACATACTAATGATGAGATTGCTATTGTTTTTGCGTGTTTTAGAATGTAGTACAGTACCAGCATTGTTTTATAATGGAAATGTAATTGCCATCTTAACTATGGCTCAATTATTGCTGTTCTATAATCAGGAGAACAATCAAATGGAAATCTACTAACTGTAAAGAGAAGACCCTCCTTTAGACTGGGAATAAATATGAAAAATTTCAGCCCACTGAAATTTCACTTTTTCAGAAAATTATAAGCATCCAAATATAAGGACTGCTTATGAAAAGACCTTTTCAACCATAATTATAGTATTCTTTCTACAATAGAAAACAACTATATTTAATGCTAGATATTATAGCATTATTTACGAGAGCTCCAATTTCATATTATATTTTTAACTGGAATTTTTATGGCTTAATTATATTTCTGTTCAGCAAGTATTCTTAATGTTGCCATTCTTGATATTTTAGACCAAGATTTAAAAAAAAAAATGGTGGGGTAGAGTTGATATATTTTTCATAAATATGAGAATGAGACTTGTTTCTTATTCTTGAGCATGAAGAAATGAACTGCTCAGTTATGTATTTGAATCACCAGTCTATCTTTTATAATTTAGTTATGTACCTGAAAATAGATAATAAGCAGATTGTCAATTATCACCCTAAATCCTTGAGTCACATTTTTATTATTTTAAATCACTCCATTGATGTTATTCACATTATTTCACATAGAGTAAAAGTTTGGAAAGATTTACATTTCATACATGGATGAACTAGATGTAAAATTATTTGAAACTATGACAATTATGTGTCAAGATGACTTTATGAACTAAAAATCACATATTCACACAACCATTATTTTAAATATGAGTTGCAGGGAGAACTGTCAGTTCATCCCATTGAAATATTGGGATAAAATACTTAAAACTTTGCAAAATTGCCCAATATTGGGCAATCCCTGCCATCCTTCCACAAATCCCTCCAGCATCAGGAGCCCCCTGTATGCAGAACCCTACACTGCGCACCCTGAGCCTTACACCATTCATCAAAGGCCACCCACATCAGGACAGCCACTCCAACCAGCTTCAGCCTGACTCCCAACCCCACACCCCCTGCCCTCCCCACCTAAGTCTACACACTTTTTCCTGGACTCCTCTGCAAAATTCCATTTCCCCTGTGCCTAGAACCCCACACCAAGCTCCTGTATATCCTGTTTCTCCTACCCCCTGCAGGTCTCCCACTGTGCTGCCTGCACCCAGTTTGTACCACACAGAACCCTGATAACTGGGAGGGAATCCTATGTCCCAAAAAATTAAAATATTAAAATTCTGCAAAGTTATGCATATTTATTTGTCAAAATGACGCCAAACAACAACAATAATATAATCACAACAGTTTCAATTATTTTGATAATTTATTTCAAAATACTTGCCAACAATAATTGAAAATGGTGTGGTTATCTTGCTGTGTTCGTTATTTTGACAAATAAAATATGAAAATTGTAAAATATTGTACACAGAAGTTTTATTTTTATTTTCTTGGTGCAGAATTCCCTCAGGAGTAAAAACGTGGCAGCCTTAGAATGTTAAATCTTCATCCTTTAGTAACTAAAGTTTAGTTCAAAAGATCTGTTTTCTTGCTTTTGTTCTTGAGAACTGAAGCACAGCATCAGAGATCCAAAGACTGGCCAATGGCATTTTGAAATGATAAAATAGCAAGTGATGGCAGTCTCTTGTCTCTTGTGATGTCAGTCTCTTGTCAGCCATCATCAATAACAGACTGTGTTTTAATGAGCTTTGATCACCACTTGCAACTGCGACCAGCAACATGAGCAGAATCCTTAAATGCTACCTACCTACCAGGAAAAGTGCCCTTCAGCCCTGCATCATGAATAAATTGGAGAATTTGAAGTGGAGAGTGCTTTCCAAATGGCAAAATATATTGGACGTTTTCCAATTTGACATAGCAGACTTTATTATTGATGTTCAAACATTCCCTATGTGTCAGTGTCCAATGAAGGTCTGTACAATTGTTCAAGTGTTTTCCTGTCTGCTGGTAGTTTATGACGGTTGTACAAAAAAAACCTCAGGTGTTTTTGTGATGATTCATTTGTAGGAACCATTCTAAGATGAGAACACAAGCGGTGCCAACGAGTGAGCAAGAAAAACCTTCTATTTTAATTTTTCTTCCAAGATTCTCATCACTTCATCTGTGCCCTGTAACTGAAATGTCTATTCTTTCAGGGTATGTCTACTCTACATGAGTATATCAAAATAAGCTATTCCAGAAGAAATACTCCAAAATAGCTTATTTCGAAATAACACATCTACATTACAGAGAAATCTCAAAATCAGTCCTAGGCAGGCTTCCTTAATGTGGATGTGCTACCTTGGTTCAGAGCCACAGGAGACATGGGGGAATAATTAGTTCCTCCCCAGGGCCATTCAAAGTATTTCAAAATAGCAGCAGTGGAGCATCTGCACTATAGCTTTTCCAAAATAGCTATTTTGGAATAGGTGTTATTCCTCATGGAATGAGGTTTACATAAGTCAGAATAAGCTGTCTGTTATTTTGAATTTATTTTGAAATAACACAATTGCTGTGTAGATGCTCACATTGTTATTTCAAAATAGCGCTAGTTATCTTGAGAAAATGGTGCAGTGTAGATGCATCCTATCAGATGTATTATTTAAGCTACCCCTCCTTGTTTTTGCAGATACAAACTAATATAGCTACCCCTCTGAGATTTGTCATGGTTATAAAGAGTAATCAGCATAGATTTATTAGGAACAAATTATGCCATACCAACCTAATTTTCGTTTTTGTTAGAGTTACTGGCCTAGTGGATGGGGAGGAAGCATTTATAATGCATTGCTTACAGCATTTATTGGGAAGAGAATATCCTTTCAAACCATAATACAACAAATTTTTTAATCGGTTGTCTGGTTTGCACCTCATTCTAGGCTTGTCTTTATTCAACTGCACCACTTCTGTCAGATGGTGCTAAACTTCAGGCCCATGCTTTCTCACTGGCCTTATTCTGTCAATGCAGCTCTTTCAGAGAGTGAACTTTGGGGCTTCATGGTTAGATTTGTAATCTTGTCTGTGAGGATCTTCTACCTGATAGCTTGCTTTAAAAACAGGATGTGTATCTTTTGCAGTACTCCAAAAAAACCCAAAACCGAATCAAAAGAAGGTGATACTCTGATACAACAAGGTTTAGGAATGGTAGTCATAAGATTGTATGCTTTATTCAGCGCAAAGATCCTTGCCAGCACACCTTTGTTTCTTCCCTTCATAATCACATTGTTGGTGTAGTCTTGGCTACAACAGTCCAAAAGCTTTATTTTATTCTCATTCAAAATGTTCATAACAGTTGTGTTAGGCCTTTTTCAGCACAGTTGTCTACAGATCAGTAACAGATAAAGCGTTCCTTTATATCATTGGTCACCAGCCCATTGATAGTGACAACTGGTAGATCCTGGAGCCTCTGCTGGTCGATTGCGACTCTCAGGTAGACTGTTTCTGCCTGCCTGGCCCCCATACAGCTCCTGGAAGCAGTGGGATGGCCAAATGAAAACAAACACTGCAGCACCCAGGAAGCGGGGAAGGCAGTTCTGTGCAGCCTCTGACTCCAGCACTGTCAAAGCAGCTTCCTTTGGCTAAGAGCTGGCCAATGGGGGAGGCACTACGAGGCTCCATGCAGCAATGTAGCACAAGGAGATCTCCTTTCCTCTTCCCCTTCTGGGGCCTGCATACAGAGGGTGTCTGCACTCAACCACACAGCATTTCCAGGAGCAGCAGGGGGCCAGGCAGAAGCAGCTTGCATGAGCCCTGCTTCACTGCCAATTGGGAGCCACCTGTAGTAAGTGCTTCCCATCTTCATCCTGCACGTGTCCCCTCTGTGTCAGCCCTGAGCTATTCCCAAGATTCCCTCCTGGAGCCCACATTCCTCACCCTGTCCTGCACCCAACACTGCACCCCACCCTGGATACTCTCCTGCACCCAAGCTCCCTCCCAAAGTGGTGGGGTTCAGGAGGAAGTGAGGGATGTGGGCTCTGGAAAAGAGTTTATGTTCAGGAGGGGGCTTCAGGCTGGGACAGACTCCCAGGGTATGTCTACACTACAAAGTTAGTTTGAACTAACGGACGTTAGTTCGAACTAACTTTCATAGGCACTCCACTAGCGCTCCGTTAGTTCGAATTTAATTCGAACTAACGGAGCGCTTAGTTCGAACTAGGTAATCCTCATTCCACGAGGATTAAGCCTAGTTCGAACTTACTAGTTCGAATTAAGGGCTGTGTAGCCCCTTAATTTGAACTAGTGGGAGGCTAGCCCTCCCCAGGTTTCCCTGGTAGCTACTCTGGCCAACACCAGGGAAACTCGTCTGCCCCCTCCCGGCCCCGGACCCCTTAAAGCCACCCACCCGATGCCCCCCAGCCCTCCCCCTCTTCCCAGGACCAGGCTGGCGGCTCCCGGGAGCTTGCCCGGGATCGCAAGAGGCGGGCACCCGCCTGGGCTAGTGCGGACATCGTGGACCTCATCCACGATCTCCACACTAGGCACAGGAAAGTGGCTGGCTAGGGCAGGAGAGCTGCCAGCCTGGCCACCCAGGAGCAGGTGTGCATGAAAATCAAGGGGGTCCACTGAGAACCCCCAACCCTGAGCCCTGAGCTTACAATGGCCGTCCTGGGTCAGACCAAAGGTCCATCTAGCCCAGTAGCCTGTCTGCCGACAGTGGCCAACCCTAGGGACCCTGGAGGGGATGGACCGAAGACAGTGACCAAGCCATTTGTCTCATGCCATCCCTCTCCAGCCTTCCACAAACCTTGGGCAGGGACACCACTCCTACCCCCTGGCTAATACCACTCCATGGACCCAACCTCCATGACTTGATCTCACTTCCCTTTAAACTCTGTTCTAGTTCTAGCCTTCACAGCCTCCTGAAGCAAGGAGTTCCACAGGTTGACTCTGTGCTTTGTGAAGAACAACTTTCTGTTACTAGTTTGAAGCCTGTTACCCATTCCTTTCCTTTGGTGTCCCCTAGTCCTTCTTTATGGGAACTAATGAAGAACTTTTCTGTATGCACCCTCTCCACCCAACTCCTGCTTTTAGAGACCTCTATCCTGTCCCCCCTCCGTCTCCTCTTTTCTAATCTGAAAAGTCCCAGTCTCTTTAGCCTCTCTTCATATGGGACCTGTTCCCAACCCCTGATCATTTTAGTTGCCCTCCCCTCTCCCAGCCTCTCTCTTCCCCTCTCCCACCTCCTTTTCCCAGTCTCCCCCAGTTTTGTTCAATAAAGACAGATTCCATTTTTGAACACAATTGTCCTTTATTTTGTACATCAAGAAAAGGGGCTAGGGAAGGGTAAGTGGAAGGAGGTGAGGGAGGAATGGGGCACGAGCCCCTGATGGGGAGGACTGGGCTGGCTCTGCGGGCTTTTGGGGTGGAACCTCTCCTGCAGCCCCCCGATTGCCTCCCTCCCCAGATGGCAGCCTGCGGCAAGTGCAGCCGGTCTGATGGCCGAGTGCTGTGATGTGTCCAGTGTGGGTAGTCCGAGCACTCCAAGCCAGGACTGCTTTGCAAGCGGGGCACCCCTGAGAACTGTCTGTCCGGGGTGGGGGTTGGGACTCTTTAAGCGCAGCCCTCGGCTAGCCTGAGACAGCATCTCCACGCTCTAAGTCCTCCTCTGATGCCCTGCCGGCACTGCTTCCGGCCATCCTTAAGCCTGGTTCAGGGTCCACTTAATGTGGACATGCTAATTCGAATTAGCAAAACGCTAATTCGAACTAGTTTTTTAGTCTAGATCCATTAGTTCGAATTAGCTTAGTTCGAATTAACTAATTCGAACTAAGTTAGTTTGAATTAACGTTGTAGTGTAGACGTACCCCCAGAGCTTTTACTCCTCACTCCTGCACTCCAATGCTCTGTCCAGCCTGGAGTCCCTTCCTGCACCCAAATTATATCTCAGAGTCTGCAACTCTTACTTCCTCCAGCACTCCAACCCTCTGCCCCAGTCAAATGAAAATTAATGTTGGGGAGAGCAAGCAAGAGAGTGGGGTATAGTAGGCAAGGCTGAGGGGAAGAGGAAGGGCTTCAAGGAAGGGGCAGGGTAGATCCTGGTTTTCTCTTAAATTCAAAAAGTGTTCTTCATTGTAAAATGGTTGTAGGCTATTATTTTACATAGATACAGCCACCTTCATTGTCAACAAATCTTACTGTAAACAATCTTTTCACTATGACTAACATTAGGAGTGTAGTCTATTATTATTATTATTATTGTGTTATGTATTATTATTATTATAATGTAGTACTTCACTTTGTCATCCGCATAAGTATGTTACAAAGCACCTTCCTTACCGTAAGTTCCATCAGTTTTAATTGTTTTGCTGCAATAACGATACATAGCTTCTTTATGAACGTAGGTGCACACATTGTGTTTCCCAGGGAGCTCTATCATGCCAAGAAAATTACCATTATATTCAGTGAGTAGCTTATCCAATGAGCCCCAGAAAGTCAAATTATTCTGTGTAAGGAAGAGGGTAATCAAAATTAGATGCTTCAGCAGAGCATGTTTCTTCAAAACTGGGTTTCTACATTGATAATGTGTTGTTTTTCTGCATCTATGCATTTAGTCATCTTGATCTTGGACTTGACCTCTGTCCATTTGGAATAGGCTCTAAAGTGGCCAGATGATTTTTCATGTTGCTTCAGAGAATCAGATAAGTTATTCCAGTAATTTTACCCAGAAAGCACAAGCAGCCATTTAACATTCATGTCAAATATTTTGCAGCAAAACCAGAACACTATGTTAGCTAATTTAGAGTAAACTAGCCAATGCCAATTCAGTTTCTCAGCATACTCTCTCAAAGAGATTTTGAAAAGTGTTTCTTCTGCTCATTTACTGGAAACATCATATCCTCAATTTCACCAAACCCATTCAAAATTGCTAATCATAAAGCGAGAGCTAATGTATTGATTTGTGACATGCCATTTCTCACAGCTATTTCTGTCACCATAGCTATGTGTACACTACAGAGTTTTTTTTGAAAAACGGCCGTTTTTATGAAAAAACTTCACTTACATCCACACTGCAATCGCATTCTTTTGAAAAAAAAATCAAAAGAACAGAGGGGTTTTTCTGACATTGATAAACCTTTTTCTACAAGGAAGAAACCTTTTTCCGAAAGAGCTCTTTTGCAAAAAGGTGTGTGTGGATGGGGAAGAGGGAGTTCTTTTGAAAGAAGAGGAAAAAGGAAAAAGCACAGGTGCCCTGGTGGCCACTCTGTCCATAGTAATCACAACTTAAATGCGAGATAGTGTCCATTCACTGTGGATGCTATCTTTCAAAAAAGCAGATTGCTTTTTCGATGCGCTTTGGCAGTGTGGACACTCTCTTTCGGAAAAAAAATTTTTGGAAGATCTCTTCCGGAAAAGCTTCTTCCGAAAAAATCCTGCAGTCTAGATGTAGCCGTGCACGTGAGGCAGATTCTTTTTCATTTCCCTCGTTTTCATATAAATCAGATTTTTTTTGTAGTTATTCTCCTTTTCATGTAAGTCACATTCTTCTTTATCATTGCTCTCCTTTATGCCACCAGTTGAAAAGTGGACAATTTCCTATCACTTTCCTCAGATTTCTGTTCCTTATTTCACGTAAATATGCTAATGTATTAGTAATAGGACTTCCATAATTTATAATTTTCTCCTCAATTTCTCCTGCACAGGAATATTCTGGGGAATATTCTGGGGCATGAATATTTATTCTGCCTAAAATCTGTTCTGTTTTGTTTTGTTCTACTCAGCATCTGAAGGAGTGGATTGTACACATGAAAGCTCATGATACTTTCTATATTTTCTGTTAGTCTCTAATGTGCTACAGGACCACTCGTATTTTAAGTTTTTTTAAGTTACAGACTAACACAGCTACCCCTCTGAGACTTTTGTTTCAGATATTTTCCCATCAAATTTACCTTTTGCTACAAACTAAATTGCAACTGAGCTTTTTGTTTCCTATACTGAACTCCTCAAGGCTTCTTCAGGGACATCTTTTATATTCTATGGGGAAAAACAGAAAATATTAAGGAATGTTGCTTCTATAAATGTCCCTGCTGATGCAACATTTCACAGATTAACTGCAAATGCTTCATAGTCAAGTAAACCATGAAACCTGGTTTTTGTATCTTACTTGGTCTGTATAAATAGCAGCGTAAAACACAATATCATGAAGGAATTGTTAACTTCAGATGCCACATCAAGACTACCTAACAAACAAACAAACAAACAAAAAAGCCACACAAACAGGTCTGTAAACTAAGAACAATTGAATAAATTAGTGAGATCAATAAAAACACATGATAGAAGAAGACAAATAAAAATAAATTTTTGTAGGGTAAGCAAAAATGTATTAGCTTAGATTACTGACTGTGATTTTTGCATAAGAATGTTTTGGTCAGGATTCAGACTAGATAGGTACACAGATGAGGTAAATAAATAAGTTGAATCTGTGTTATGTTTTAAATCCTGTTTCATAACTTAAGTGATCGACCATAAGACAGTGGAGAAAAATTGGAAGACCATAGCAGAGATTAGAGAAAAGAAAAAGTTTCCCTTTTGATAGGAGAGGGAATTTGGCCAATTATTTTTCTTTCCTGCTCCGTTTTTACATGTCTAATTCAGAGATGATAATAGCATTGCATGAAAGTGTTTGTGGCTAAATTGGAGTAGGTCTTATTTGTCACCCAACACACCTTTCAGCTATGTCTGTTCTACAGCCTATGTCAGCAAAACTTATATTGCTCAGGGGTATGAATATTCATCCAACCTTGAGCAACATAAGATACACTGACATACATGCTTGTGTGCACAGTGGTATGTTTCTGGGAGAGATTCTCCTGCCAACATAACTTATGTCACTCGCAGAGGTGGTTTCATTATGCCTACACTGGCCTCCTGTGAAAGAATACTTGTGCAAGAGGGCTTATCCCTGAGCGGGAGCGTCAGAGTATTTACGCAAGAAGCATTGATTTTGTACATTACAACGTCAGCGTTCTTGAGCAAATACTTGTGGCCAGTGTAGACAGGTGGCAAAATGTTGCCAATGTAGACACAGCCCAGATGTTCTACAGTAGAAAAATAAGGAATAAGGGATCTTTCGGAAAAGGCTTTATTTTCTGAAAGATCCACGTCTAGACTGGCGCTTTTTTCCAGCAAAGCTCCGAGCTGGAAAAAAGCGGCAGCCATTTTTATGCTAACGAAGCGGGGGGATTTAAATCCCCGCTTCATTTGCAACTGCGATATGACTAATTTGCATCCCTTTTATGGAAAACGGATGGAGTCTAGACACAGCCCATGGGTATATGCTGAGCCGCTGCTGTGTTATTGATAGAAATATGGCCTTAGAATCACAAATAGTCCTGGAATCATTGAAGTTAATGCGAATACATGTGTGTCTAAAGTTAAGCACATTCTTAACTATTTTGCTAAACTGGGTTTTAATATTCAGCATCTTGCAGGATTAAACCATTATAGAATATAAATATATGATTGCTATTCTGCTATGTAGTTAAAAGGTAAAGGTCTTGCAAGGCAGCATTTACAAACTTAATTCTTTTGCGGGATGTGATTATGATTGCCAGTGAATTTTGTTTAAAATGTGTGGAATTTCTTTTGGTGGTCAGTATCAGTGTAATTAATGCTATAGTTGAGATGTTCTTCTAAAATGTATGCTGGTTATCTTTTTTTCAGACTCTTTTTGTTATTGTACAAAGTTATGTTGTCAACATAAAATAACAACAACTATGAATACAACAAATAACAACCTCATTTTGTATTAGGAAAAACTTCTGAATAGTTTTTGAGAAGCACAGTAGCAAAAAAACTATGATAAATTGTGTGGTTCCTCCAAGCAATAGTTGAATTCTTGTTAAATTTGTTAAATTTGACATTAATGTAAGTAGTTTGCTATGGGTTTTCATTTCAATAGGATAGTTGTATTATTTTTCCTAGAAATTTTACTGCTCTCTAGTAACTTTATTTCTTAGACAAAATACATGTCAGATAAGATAAAGTACTTTGTCATAAAAGGAGTACCATGAGGGCATAATATGCTGAAGGGCTGCTTGTATAAAGAACTTGAGTTTCTTAGTTACACTCGCGGCTCTGCTGGTTAAAGTGGAATTTAAGAACATAAGAATGGCCATACTGGGTCAGACCAAAGGTCCATCCAGCCCAGTACCTTGCTGCCAACAGTGGCCAATGCCAGGTGTTCCAGAGGGAGTGAATCGAACAGGTAATGATCAAGCGATCTCTATCCTGCCATCCATCTCCACCCTCTGACAAATAGAGGCTAGGGACACCATTCCTTACCCATGCTGGCTAATAGCCATTTATGGACTTAACCTCCATGAATTTATCTAGTTCTGTTTTAAACCCTGTTATAGTCCTAGCCTTCACAACCTCCTCAGGCAAGGAGTTCCACAGATTGACAATGTGCTATGTGAAGAAGAACTTCCTTTTACTTGTTTTAAACCTGCTGCCCATTAGTTTCATTTGGTGGCCCCTAGTTCTTATATTATGGGAACAAGTAAATAACTTTTCCTTATTCACTTTCTCCACACTACTCATGATTACATAAGCTGCAATAAGCATCAAGCTTATAGTTCCTGATGCATTAACTAAAAGGTTTGCTTTTTAGAGTAGTTGCAATCCTGGAGACACAATAGAATCTTAACAATAGAATCTTAACAGTGTCTTTTACTTGGCAATCAGGATTTTTGTGAAGTGGCCAAAATTGCAAGAATAAAAGTTGGATAAACTTACTGGTCAGTACATATTTAATTTAGCTTTTTACATTTGCAATTGTCTATTGTTATGGTATGTATAAAAGTTACTTAGCTATTTCAAAACTAGATTCTAAAAAATTGCAAAACTTCTCTGTGCTGATATTGCTAAAAATAGATGGAAAAAAGTTGATGCTAAGAACATAGAATTTTTCTTTTGTATTTGAGCTTTAACAACTTTGTAAATCTGACAGGGTATTTTAATTACAAATTTGTAATATTTAGGAATGTTTATATTAAATCTTTTGTACCACAGTTCGTTCAGGGTACGTCTACACTGCACACTTATTTCAGAATAAGCTAGTCTGGAAGAAATACTCAAAAGCCTTTGTCGACCACCCCGGTAAACCTCATCCCACGAGGCATAATGGAACGGATGACAAAGGCTTTTGATGTCGACCGCCGAGCATCCAGACTACCGTGCTGTACTGCCAAACAGCTGATCGGCACAGTGCGGCAGCCATTTTGATGTAGATGAAGAGGCGATTATTTAAATTGCCGCTTCATTTTGCTATGTCTACAAAGCTCATCTACATGGCTCTGTCGACAGAGCCATGTGGTGTAGACATACCATCCATGGCTAGCATGGAAACACATATATAGTCAGATTAGCTCTGTGATCTCTGAACTTTCATTAGAAAGATGGGAGGAAGTTTTGTTATATCTGTTCAAAATCAGCAATTAATAATGGTTTCCCTTGGGTTAAAAAATGAATATATAATGTCTACCTGATATTTAATTTATACAGTAAAATTCTAGTAGGCTGCCAGCTCTAAAATCTGCATGCTTAATTGCCTTGAATTACCTTGAAATTTGCTGCACCAGACAGGGATAGAAGACACTGTGATTGAAATCTGGGGTCATTTGAGCAAGGTGGTCCTGAGATACAACATAATTTCTCAACACTGACATATTCTACCAATATTTTTTGCATATACCTGGGGCTCAAAAAATAGGTCTGATCATATTTAAAATGTTTCTGGTGGTGATTCAATATTTATGCCAGGTAAATCCTGGCACCTATTACCCCTTTGTGGAATCAATAGAACTCTGCAAATCCATGGATATCTACTTTATATTGTTGGATACCCGCATCTGCAGATGTGGATGCAGATATCCACAGCTCATTTTGGCAGATATGGAAGCAGACGCAGATACAATTTTGTATCTAGAACCCTGAAAATTTGTGGCTATCTGTTTCATATCTGTGTATATCCGCATCCACAGATGTCAATGCAGATATCCATGGTTCATTTTTGTAGATTGCGGATGCAGATACAAAATCTGTATCCATGCCAGACTGTAGGAAACACGAATGATAGATTTATCCAAAAAGAGTTAAGCTGCCCAGATAAGCTCATATACCAATCAGGTTGGGATATGCATGAGCAGAAAGATTAGCCAAAAGGGTTTCCAGCCAGGTAGTTTTCATATGACAAGGACAGCTAAAAGGGACATTTTGAGTTACTCTAACCCAAAGCACAGTCCAGCGATAAGAAGTTTCAGATGTAAGACATTTAAAATAATAAAAGAGACTCCTTATGTGACCCAACACCAGCCAAGTTGATTATAATGTGCAAAATACCACTCCATCAGCTGAATATTTAAGAAACCTAAGCAAAGCAGGAGCAAACTGTATTTGCATATGTCACATAAAAACCAATATGTGGGGCCGGCAGCTTAGCAAGCTGGGATGGAAGTTTCCATCCTTGGAGTACATAGCCTGGGACCCTGCAAGCACAAACAGCAGCTGGCCCTTATCAGCTTTAACCCATGCACTCGAGCTGGGAAACTACTAAGCAGTAAACAAGTTTGACCTTGGTGCACCCGCGGAGCAATTTATGTGCACCCGCGGAGCAATCTGGGCTGGCCCCGTCCCCGGGCACGCAGCAGGTGCCAGTCCTGGGCACATGGGCGGCCCCTACCCTGGGGTCGCGGTGCATGCCGGTGCCAGCCCTGTGCATGCAGCGCCTGGGCAGCCCCTGCACAGGGTCACGACACATGCCGGTGCCGGCCCTAGCCCCGGGTGCACGGCACATGCCGGTGCCGGCCCCAGGGTGCACAGCGCCTGGGCAGCCCCTGCCTGGGGTCACGGCACCTGGGCGGCCCCTGCTGGGGCTGGCCCTGGGTGTGCGGCACCTAGGCGGCCCCTGCCCAAGGTCGCAGCACATGTCGGTGCCGGCCCCGGGCGTGCGGCGCATGCTTGGCCCCGCCCCCAGGCCCGTGGCCCATGAGCGGCCCTGCCCCCGTACGCGCGGCACGTGAGCGGCCCCGCCCCCAGGCGCCCGGCAGCCCCAAAACGTTGGGGACCACTGGTGTAAGCATTTCTATGTGCCTGTTACTCTTTTGTGCATTGCTCTGCCTGTGCTTATTGATGTGTCACTTTGCAGCATCTGTATAACCATTTGGCAGTATTAGCCCTGTAATAGTAGTGACATAGTGAGATTAATAAAAGCAACTATCCCTAATCAACTCTGTGTTGAAGCATAATCCTGTTTGGCCTTGGCCCTGTGAGTTGATAGCATAGACACACTCAGAGTCTCTCCCCACTTCCATCTAGCTGTAAGGGACACATTCTTTCAGATCCTGCCTACATCACCATTCTACTATAACAAGCTGCACAGAAGAGGCAAGAAGCACTTAAGAATTACCAGCACCATTTAGCTTCATGTAGCCAAAATATCTCTTCAACTAGGGATATAAAATCCTGATTAAAAAGTTATCTGGCTAAACAAAGTGTTTAATCAGTTAACGGTGCTGGGCTGAAGTGGCCCACTGCCTGTGGTGTGGTATGATGAGCCTGGCCAGCGGGATGTGGGTGGGAGGGTCTGCTCCAGCCTGTTTGGGCCCACTGCACCATTGGCAGGAAGTTGTTCCAGCCAGGCTTAGCCCACCGCACCACAGGTGTGGGGCTAATCTGGCTGGCCTGGTTCGAGCCCACCATGCCACAGAAGGAGCTGCTCTGGCCGGGAGGGCCCAATGCACTGCATCACAAGTCAGGTTGCTCCAGCCCAGTTTGGTTGGCTGGACCAGCTCCCCACCAGTTAATGTGTTAATCCAGTAAGCATGCCAGTAAGGACAGAACATTATCTCCTACAAAAATATTTCTCTTTCTGTGAAAAAATGTAGAAAATTCAGTGGCAGAAAACTTAATTAATACAGATTTTAGTTGACCTGATAATATCTTGTGCCTTTCCAGAACACTGAGTTCAGCGAAATGTAAACATTTGAAAATCAAGGAATACAGAATTAAAGTACATGGCGCGGTTGACAAAGGAAGCTTTTGTCTAGACTGCTGCGCTGTGCTGGATCAGCTGATTGTCAGCACAGCGCGGCAGCCATTTTTATTTTATTTTATTTTATTTTATTTTAATGAAGCGGGGATTATTTAAATCCCCGCTTCTTTGACTATGCCAAATAAACTATTTTACATGGCTCCGTCGATGGTAGTCTAGACGTAGCCTCAGTGCAGAACACTCAAGAAACAAATTACTTAAGCTGCACTCACCTTCCCTACACTCAAACACTTAGCCACTGTTACAAAAACAAACCCATATCTACCCAATGTTACAATACCTTCATTTCTAGGCACCACATGCCATTCAATACTATACTTTAATTTATCTACAATTAAATACACAGATCACTATTTTATCCCATCTTGCTGCTGACAGCTTATAGCAAGAAGACTGTTATGTACTGCTGCTGACATGAACTTCAGAATGAATAGCTGACATGACACATACTACATTTCTCTAGGTACTCACATACCTTTTTCCCATGAACACAAACAAATGCTGTTAGGGTGAGGGGGATCAGACCCTCCCAAAAGCATATGACCCTCCAAATGTCTTCATATCACAAATCACTGCTCTGACAACTACTCCATTTAATTCCTTCACAATTCAGTTTGACTACACCTTATCAAGTGGATAGACACAGTGTGAATCCACACAGATAAAGATAAGTCACAACAGCTATTTCCTGCTCCAGTTGGCAGAGATAAAGTTGTGTTGCCATTTACCTTAATTCTGCATTAACTGGTTTTCAGAGGTTTGAGTTTTGCTGATCTCAATTTTCTGGAAAGCCAAAGTCTACTTTAACTTTGTTGTCAATGGATACATATATATCACAAATATCAACTGTAATAAAATTAAATATTGGTTGTCTTTAAATTAGCAATGAATTAATTTTATATCTAGTTTTAAAAAGCATTCTGAAGAGGAGTGTACCTGCACACTTGCGGCTTGGTTTGGTGTCTACTTCATTAGTCATTATGAACTACATTACAGAGTATGCTGTATGAATCTGTCAGAGTATGCAGAGTCTACAGACCTTTCTGCGATTAATTGAAATTTACAGTAAACTATAAGAACTAGCACAAATGGTGATGTAAACCCTAAATTAAAGAGTATAGTGTAAAGAAAAGGAAATATTTTTTTATTAGTCTTCCTTCTGTAGTATTTTCACATATGGGCTATGCCTAGACTGCAAGCCTCTTTCGAAAGAGGCTCTTTCGAAAGATACTTTCGAAAGAGCCGCTTTCGAAAGAGAGCGTCTAGACTTCACGCGGAACTTTCGAAAGAGCAAGCCGCTTTTTCGAAAGAAAGCATCCAGTGAGTCTGGATGCTCTCGAAGAAGCCCTATTTACATTCAAGAACGCCTTCTTTCGAAAGAAGCACTTTCGAAAGAAGGCGTTCTTCCTCGTGAAATGAGGTTTACCGCCGTCGAAAGAAAAGCCGCGTTCTTTCGATTTAATTTCGAAAGAACGCAGCTGCAGTCTAGACGCAGGTGAAGTTTTTTCGGAAAAAGGCTACTTTTCCCGAAAAAACCCCTGAGTCTGGACACAGCCATGGATAATATATCCAGTGTTTTTTCAGTTACAACTATTCAACATTGCTTCTTACATTACTATGTTAAATAAAATATAATTTTGTTCATATTGTTTGCCCTTATTTTTTTCTTTTTAATTTGTGCAGTCCTAACCCGATGACAATTAAAATGTCTCCACAACCTAACAGTTTCCTTAAGTACCAAATTTATGATGTGTTTCATTCCTGAAATTATTACTTGAGCAAGAGTATTTTCAATGGAAGTTTTACCTCACTCATGAGTGCATGGTTTACCCCTTATTTTGTCTATTTAGAATGAAATTTCAATTAATACAGAGATCTTTTTAAAAAAAGATATATTTTTATAGATTAACATTTATTTTTTTCTAATTTTTTTTAATTGAAAGCCTAGAATTGATTAACTAGTCCTTCATATTTTGTTTATACAGAATCAGGGATATCAATCATGGTCATAAAATGTTAAATAAATATAGCAGTGAGGCAAAAAGAAACCAAAGTGCAATGAGAATTTGACAAGTAAAGTTGCTAAACAAAATGTTTGCAGGATTAATTTAGTTTGCTATATTAGCGAGTCATAGGTCAATTAACTTACACTTAGTCTTTTGGAAAAATAAAGTGGATTGATTGTAGTTTCTTTAAGAATTGGTTGTATTGCATTTAAAATAAAACGAAGCAATTCAGAGTGCACAGGTTTTTCCTGATCCAATTTTATTTAAGGTCACTAGTATAAAGTAGTTCTTAGGAAATTAAACTAGTGGGAGTTAATTAGTAAACCAGATGCTGGAGAAAATAAATGTGTCCTAAGTGTGAATTATGTTCTGTTAGGTTAAGTTATGAGTTCAGATGGTGATTTCTGACTCTGGGATACCTCAGTGTAGATAGTTTTCTTGTAACGTTAATGTCCTGAGTGATGGTGAATAGCACTAGTCAGATTAAACAAAGTTAGCAATGTCACTTTCTGTGTCTTAGGTCATCACGGTTCACTTTACCTCACCAGGAGTGCTGCTATACAACAGAAAGAAAATCCCTGAAGTCAGAAAACAAGCAAACAAACAAGGAATCCCAATTATGAGAATCCTTTTAACGTTCCTATTGTGAATCTATCTGTCTCAAGATCTACAAAGTGATAGTCAATACTTCGTCAGAAACATCTTACCATCTTAAGATTGACCAACTCTTTTTTAGAAGCCATTATGGTAGCACAAAAGTCCATGAAAGAAATTCTTCTGTTCCTCATATTGCTTCAAAAATATATATGACCTCATTCTAATGAGATGAGGGTGCAGGCATACCTTTCTTATCAAACTCTTTCTGTCAAGATTAGAAATCCTGGTATTTTTTCAGATAAAATCAAAACACTCTCCCTTCCCAAAGCAATTAATTCTATGTAGCTAAATAGGCATCAGAGGCAGAGAAAGTTAAGGAGGTTGCTGAGAAATCAAGGGTAACTGACTATAAGGACACAGTTCACATTTTAGATTTTTATCAGATTATACAACAATTTCAGCAGTTTCCTTGTCCCCATAACATTTTCATGTTTTTTTGTATTAACCTCCATCTAATCTAGTCACCTCTTTCATTACACTCTGTTGCTTTCCACCATCACTTTCTTGTGTCTTCTCTAATTTATTCATTTTTATCTCCCTCTCTTTTCAGTCCTCCATCTTTTTTCTTAGGGTCCACACAGCACCCAAACATTGAAATAAAATACGCAATTTGTGCTACACAAATTTCATATATTATTTTGATTGTATTTTGAAACAGCTTATTTTAAAATTTGATGTATCTACACAGTGCCAAATTTTGAAATAATGCATTATTTCGAGACATCCCTTAACTCTTATGGAATGAAAGTTACAGGGATGCCAGAATAACTCGCCCGTTATTTCAAAAAATGTATTGAAATAACAGGTGTGTTTAAAAGATGTGGGGTGGCTATTTTGGGGTATACCCTTGGTATGTGAAATAGCCCCACTGTCTAGATATACCCAAAGTGACTTAAATTCTTATTAGATAGCACATTTGATAATTAGCCTCTCATTTTGTTATGCCTTAAATCTCAATTTTGGTCTTAAACCTTGAGTAAGTTCTCCCACTCATGAATTCTTTTAACCTCATCTTTATCCAGCACTGGTTCTCTTCTGGCCTTTCAATCTCAGAATTTACTCTTTCTGACCACTTTTCCTTTTTAGTGCCATTCAGTCCCCTCCAGCTCGCCATCTTCCCCCCACTCTTCTGACCTCTGAAACCATCAACAATCCTGATTTTTTTCTTGAATCCCTCAGCCCTTCCTACCCTCTCTATCTTGTCTTTCCATCATGGACTCTTTGCTTGACTTACTCAACTCTTCTGTTTACCCTTCACTCCTTTGCCCTTCTCCCCCATTCAAGGATTATCCCAACAAACCCCAGCCTTTACTGATATCCAAGCCTGATTTCTGCTACTGTTTCAATACTGCCTAGCACTGCTGAAGGAAATCCAAAGAGCCAACTGACTGCTCTTTAACATTTTGTCCTGTCCTCCTTCAGCCATTGTAACAATAGTCTCTTGGGAGGAGGGCACTACTGAGAATATCAATTTGGAGCAAATCACTTAGGCTACGTCAAGACTGGCCACATAAGAAGGAATAGGCATGCAAAGCAGGCAAGTCAGAATAGGGAAATCCGCGGGGGATTTAAATATCCCTCGCGGGATTTAAATAAACATGGCCGCCGCTTTCTTTCCGGCTTGGGGAAAAGCTGGAAAAGAGCGTCTAGACTGGCGCGATCCTCCGGAATAAAGCCCTTTTCCGGAGGATCTCTTATTCCTACCACTATATACCATTAAAATTTGTTCCTCCTTAACTAAAAAATCAATGGACTTTTAGCAGGAATAAACTTGTCCTTCCCATACAGACGCCTAATGTACAGTGTTCCAATAGCCACTGAGTAGGAGAACAAACATGACTTACTGGAATTTATTCAAATAGCTCCTGAGAGGCAATGATTAACTTGCCACTAGAAATCTGTACATTTTCAAATCATCTTTTTTCAGTTGGCCATGCTACAAACCCCATCACTATTACATAAAAGCCCATTTGTTACAATCCTTTTAACACAAACATAGGATTTTCCCTGCAAATTAAACACATAGGCTATGTCTACACTGCCTTTTTGTTTTTGGCAGAAGATATGCAAATTGTGCTCTCATTTGTATATCTTCTGCCGATCCTTTTTGCGGAAGAGGTTTTGTTACTAAAAAGCCCCATGTAGAGGTGGCCATTTGTCAGAAAACCCCCTTTTTCACAAGATCCCTTATTCTTCAAAAAATGAGGTTTACAGGATCTTGTGGAAAAGGCTTTTTTTTCTGACAAATGGCCCCGTCTACACAGGGCTTTTTAGTGGCAAGACCTTTTCCACAAAAGGGATCGGTAGAAGATATGCAAATGAGAGTGTGATTTGCATATCTTCTGCCAACACCGCCCCCCCCCCCCCCCGGCAGTGCAGACATAACCTCATGAGGGTATATCTACAGAGTAGTGGTATTCAGAGTGGCTGTGTCTACACTGGGCCACTTATTCCAGAAAATCAGCCGCTTTTCCGGAATAAGCTGCGAGCTGTCTACACTGGTCCTTGAATTTCCAGAAAAGCAATGATGCTCTACTGTACAAAATCAGCTGCTATTCCGGAAAAACTACTCTGCTCCCGCTTGGGCATAAGTCTTTATTCCGGAACACTGTTCTGGAAAAGGGCCAGTGTAGACAGCCCAATAGTCTTTTCCGGAAAAAGCTCCGATCGCAAAAATGGCGATCGGGGCTCTTTTCCGGAAAAGCGCGTCTACATTGGCCACAGATGCTTTTCCGGAAAAAGGGCTTTTCCGGAAAAACAGCCTGCCAATGTAGACGCTCCTTTTCTGGAAAAACTGAAAACGGAATAGTATTCTGTTTTAAGCATTTCCGGAAATTCATGCCAGTGTAGACACAGCCAGTGTGTGTCTACACTGTAAGCCAATAGAGTACATCTACACAGCATGACTAAAGTTGAATTAATCTTCACAACTTGAGCTACGTCAATTGCGTAGCTTACATCAAAATAGCTTAACCCAGCTTTAGGTGCATGAAGTCGAAGGAAGAACACTCTTCCTTCAACATCCCTTACTCCTCGTGAAATAAGGATTACTGTGAGTTGGAGTAAGAAGTCCTCCAGCTCAACATTATTTCAAAATAAAGGCTTGTAGTGTAGACACGCACTATGTTATTTTGAAATAACATCAATTATTCCGAAATAATGCAGCTGTGTAGAGGTATCCTTACAATTTACACACTTTTCCTTTTATGATGCTAAAAATAATGCTTTTATTGTGTTTAAGTTGCTCTTTTTATTCTGATGACTAGAGATTGACATATTTCAGATTATCTAAGAACTCCTGAATTTGAAAATTTAAAGTGCAAGTAAAAAGTTTGCTCTCATTGCCTCCACAGAACTGCTATAAAGCTTCTCTAAAATGTTCAGAAAATGAGGCTAAGCTAAGATGTATATGTTGATGCTTTCCTTTCCAAATCAAAGGTTTGATTTCTTACTTTTCAGTGTGGAACACAGTGCTAGATTGTCAGCCTTTACATTGGTAAAAGCTTTTTCAAAATACTGTTTTACCATTGACTTGATATATGAAATGAGGCATTGGTTTTGCTTTTTAGTTTTTGGAGGGCACTTAAAATGTATTTAAAGTGCTATAAGTTCAAGTGAAGCAAATTATAGTCTGAGTACAGTGTTACAGTACTCTGTCCTGGAGGTGGGCATGTGAATCATCCATCCTCAACAGAAAGGGGTGAAGTTACCAGGCCAGTCAAGAATGGTAAAAAAAACATTACTAGCTATTGATCTCCAACACTGAAAACCATTGTCATGACTGGGGGACAAGATGTTCAAGGGACAAGGAAAATGTTACATTTTTGACACTTTTTCGGTGTATTTCCTTCTATCCATTTAAACTACTTGGCTTTGTTTTTAGTTTAAGTCAGCTGATCTTTATGCTTCTTATTTCACTCGGTACTAGGGCAGCTTGTGTTTCTTTGCTTTTCTTTGTTTGACATGAATCAGTTATAAGGTAAATTGTAATCTGCATATTGTTGGCACTGAAGTCCATTTCATCTCATAATCTCTCTATGCTTACACTAGGGAGTTACTTCAGAATAAGTTATTTTGAAATAACTCCCAAAAGAACTATTTTGAAATAAACTATTCCTCTCCAGAAACTGGAGTTATTATTTCAAAATAACAAACCCTTTATTTCAAAATAACAGGTTTGGTACTGTGGACGCTCGTCTTTTTATTTCAAAATAAGGGGAAATAACTCCCCAGTGTAGACAGACATGTGTTTTCAAATCTTTATTGTACAAAATGGGGGCAAGAAGGAAACCTAGCTGATAGGAATGAAAGTACAGGCAGTCCCCGAGTTACACGGATACAACTTACGTCGGATCTGCACTTATGAACAGGGCTTTTCTCACCCCGGAACTCGCGGGCGGCAGGACCACCCAGACGCGCAGTGGTCCCACCACCGCATCCTCTGGGGCGAGAAAAGCTGCTCCGGGTGTCCCTGGTCTGCTGGGGGGGGGGTCCCCAGCAGACCAGGGACACCCCGAGCAAAGCCGCAGAGGACCCCTCCCAGCAGACCAGGGACACCCCAAGCAGACCAGGGACACCCGGAGCAAAGCCTTGGAGGCGGCGGGGTCCCCGCCTCCAAGGCTTTGCTCCGGGTCTCCCTGGTCTGCTGGGGGAGGGGGGGCGGAGCTAGTGCGTCCCCCTCCCCTCCCCAGCAGACCAGGCTTTTGTTGTGGACGCCTAGGGTAGAGCAG
This sequence comes from Pelodiscus sinensis, assembly GCF_049634645.1. NCBI lineage: Eukaryota > Metazoa > Chordata > Testudines > Trionychidae > Pelodiscus > Pelodiscus sinensis. The sequence goes on from NC_134713.1 coordinate 115,517,029, forward strand.
CTGGGGTGCTGCCGGGTTGGTCCTGGGGGGACCTACCCGGCAGCGCCCCAGCTGTTCTGTCCCAGGCTCCAGATTCAGCTGCTGTTGAAACTGATCAGTGGCTGATTCCAGGAAGCTGGGGACAGAGCAACTCTGCCTCGGCTTCCTGTAGTCAGCCCCGGTCAGTTTCAGCAGCAGAGGCTGAATCTGGAGCCAGTTCCGAGTTACGTACAAATTCAACTTAAGAACAAACCTATAGTCCCTATCTTGTACGTAACCCGGGGACTGCCTGTATCCAGTTTAATGTGATTTGACCTGCTCATGTTTAGAGTCCTAAGCAAATCAGCAATAATCTGTGATCTTCAATGTCAAAAATTGCTAACAGCTTGAATGAAATAAGCAAAGATGTTTGCCCTTTGTCTATGCCAGAGAGAAGATGATTCACCAGTAAGGCTAATGCTGTCTGCATGTTATATCTAAGTCTGAAATCTCAAATGTGAGTGATTTAGGAGGAGGATGATAAGAGAAGTAAAATGCTGTTAGAGATGACTCTTCACTAGCTTTTAACTTTATCAGTCACGTTGCCCAAGAAAGATTAGATATTGTGGGGTAATTGGAGGGAGCATGCACACTGAGAGATTAGGGGTTTTTTTTTTCAGCTTGAGACAAACTATTACTTGTTTCAGGTTAGCTAGAAGATTGCCCTTACCTAGAGCAGTATTGATTCAACCCTTTTAGCAAAGAGCTTACACTATCTTTGATGACTGTCTCAAGCTCTGAAGAGAACCTATAGAATTTTGGATCACATGCCTCAATGATTTTCAGTGTGCACCAAGCAAAAGATCTCATTGATATGTCAGCATGGTATCCAGATTCTTATTGTGGGTGGTTACAGTTAATTGAGAGCCCAGTAATGTGTATTAACAGTTCAAATTATACCCTCAATGTGCATTTAATTGTGTTTCTCAACAATGAATTTCATTTGCCATTGTGTCTGTTCAGCTAGTTTTTTAGCTTCTTCTGAAGTTCATGAATCATCTCCAGTCTTAACTAACCTAAACAATTTTGTTTCTTCTGCAAATGTTTCCACTTCCCTTTTCATGCCCTTTTCTGGATCACAAACAAATGTGCCCCAAATCCTACTACAAATGTTTGATGTATCCTATTCTTAGCCTTCATGTTGGTATTTCTACAGCCAGGCTACGTCTACACTGGCATGATTTTCTGAAAATGCTTTTAATGGAAAAGCACGTCTAGATTGGCAGGATGCTTTTCCGCAAAAGCACTTTTTGCGGAAAAGCGTCCGTGGCCAATCTAGAAGCAGTTTTCCGCAAAAAAGCCCCGATCGCCATTTTTGCGATTGGGGCTTTTTTGCGGAAAACAGTACTATGCTGTCTACACTGGCCCTTTTGCGCAAAAGTCTTTCGGAAAAAGACTTTTGCCCGAATGGGAGCAGCATAGTATTTCCGGAAAAGCACTGACGATCTTACATGAGATCGTCAGTGCTTTTCCGGAAATTCAAGCGGCCAATGTAGACAGCTGGCAAGTTTTTCCACAAAAGCAGATGATTTTGTGGAAAAACTTGCCAGTCTAGACACAGCCCCAGTGGCTAATTTATTGCAGTAGTTTATACCTCACTCCATGGCTACATAATTCCCTGTAATAGCTTTTTGTGAGGGACATTGTCAAAGGGATTTTGAAAGTCCAAAGACATTATGTTAAATGTATGTATTCTTTTGTAGACGCATTCAGAGAATTCTGGTAGACCTTAGGCTATGTCTAGACTACATGGCTCTGTCGATGGAGCCATGTAAAATAGTTTATTCAGCATAGGCAAAGAAGTGGGGATTTAAACAATCCCCGCTTCATTAAAATAAAAATGGCCAACGCGCTGTGCCGACGATCAGCTGATCCTGCACAGCGGGGCAGTCTAGACACGCCACAGTCGACAAGGGAAGCCTTGTTTCATGAGGTTCACAAAGGCTTCCCTTGTCGACCGTGGCGTGTCTAGACTGCCCCGCTGTGCCAGATCAGCTGATCTGGAGCCATGGAGTCAACGGAGCCATGTAGTCTAGACATAGCCTTAAAGACAAGATTCTTCCTTTGTCCCTATTAGATCTCATTCCATGTAGTGTTTCATAATTCCATTTTTATTTTAATTTTAACTAATTTTCTGGGTACTGAAGAAGGAGTCACTCCTGGAGCATATTTATTTATAAGTATATTTTTTCTACATAGTCCTCATGTGTTATGCTGATTTTAGGGAGCACTAATTTAACTTTTCTCCAGTATCATTATCCTTCTTAATCTTTCCACATACCCTTTCCATGTAGTCCAGTAAACCCACCAGTAGACTTGCAGGCTTTCTACTTTTGATATACTTAAAGAATTTCTCATTATTGGTGTTTATCTTTGAATATTAGCTCTTCAAAATTCCTCTTAATGCTCCTAATTTCTATCTGACATTTTAACTTGCCATAGTTTATGTGCCTTCCTTAGTGCCTTTAGATATGTTATGTTGTTAAGAATTTTAATTTTTCATTTTTGACATTGCAGTTTTTATTATTTATTATTTTCCTATTTTTAACCTTCTGTTTAATGTTTGTGTCATAGTGCTGGGTTTGTTGTATGAGCTCCTCCACCAGGATGCTGAAATTAATTATATTGTGATCTCTGTTACTTATTGGATCAAGTGTAGTACTTCTTGAATCAATTTTTATGGATTACTGAGGCTTAAGGGTAAAATTTTAAGAAACAGCTACGTGAAACAGCTTTAGCAGGAGAGACTGAGAGGACCTCACCTCAGAGTACACTATAGGCCAGTGATTAGGGCTTTCTCCTGTGAGGCGGGAGACTTGTGTTCAATTCTCTGCGCTAATTAAGGCAAAGTGCAGCTTGAACCTATATCTCCCACAACTGGGTGGATGCTCTAAGCCACTGGTTCTCAACCAGGACATGCTTACTCCTGAAGGTTAAAAATGTAAAATCCCATTTAATTGATTAACCAGTTAAACACTAAGTTTAACCAGTTAACCAATTAAAGGGAGGCAGGCAGACTGGAGAGCCCTCCCTCCCTGCCTGCCTCCCCCCCCCACCTCCAGCTGCAGGCAGGGGTGCTCTAGCCTGGCTTTGTCCTGGGCAGACCCAGGTGTGTGGCAGACAGGGGCTGCTCTGGTTGTCTGGAGCAACCCCTACCTGCAACACATCCAAGCCCACGGTGAATAGGGGCTGCTGTGTTGGGCCCCCCTGTGGGGCTGGAACAGTCCCCTGCTCGCAGCATGCAGGGCGCTGCTCCAGCCCACACTGGTTAACTGGAGCCAGTAAGCATCGCCCATTAAGAGTGATGCTTACCATTTAATTGGTCAACCTTTTACATCCCTACTGGAGGTATGCAGAGGTCTTCCAGACGGTACATCAACTCACCTAGGGTATGTCTACACTACCCTCCTAGTTCGAACTAGGAGGGTAATGTATGCATACCGCACTTGCTAATGAAGCCCGGGATTTGAATTTCCCGGGCTTCATTAGCATAAGCGGGGAGCCGCCATTTTTAAATCCCCTCTGCTTCGAACCCCGTGTAGCGCGGCTACACGGGGCTCGAACTAGGTAGTTCGGACTAGGGTGCCTATTCCGAACTACCGTTACTCCTCGTTTCACGTGAAACGAGGAGTAACGGTAGTTCGGAATAGGCACCCTAGTCCGAACTACCTAGTTCGAGCCCCGTGTAGCCGCGCTACACGGGGTTCGAAGCAGAGGGGATTTAAAAATGGCGGCTCCCCGCTTATGCTAATGAAGCCCGGGAAATTCAAATCCCGGGCTTCATTAGCAAGTGCGGTATGCATACATTACCCCGCTAGTTCGAACTAGCGGGGTAGTGTAGACATACCCCCCGATATTTGCCTACTTTTACAACAGGTTATTTAAAACGCGCTAGCAAAGTCAGTACAAACTAAAATTTCATACAGTGATTTGTTTTTACTACTCTCTATATCTGGAGTGGGCAATAATTTTTGACAGGGGGCCACTCCAAGATTTCGGAAACTGGTCGAGGGCTGCACTCTTCCAGGATATCAATGGAGGAATTCCAGGGTCTAGGATGAAGGTTGGGTGCAGAAGGGAGCTTGGGGTAAGGGTTTGGGGTACAGGAAGGAGTGTGGGTTCTGGGAGGGAGTTTGGGTGAAGGAGGTGGTTGTTACCTAGGGAAAGGGACTGCAGGGTTTTGGGATGTGACCTAGAGTAGGAGGGGATTGTGATCTGGGGCTGGAAATTGGGGTGCCAGATTTGGGACAGCGTATGGGTGCAGGAAGGGGCAGAGAGTTTGGGTATGTGGAGGAGGGGCAGAGGGTTGGAGAAGGGAGTAGCTAGGGTGCCAGAGGCAAACTCTGGTTAGGAGGTGCTTACCCGCAGAAACCTGAGGCAGACTGTCTACTGTAGGCTGCTCGCTGCTCCACATGGGTCCACTCCAGGCATGAGAGGGAGGGGCAGGAGAAGGAGGGACAATGAGGGAAGAAGGCTTCCTACACTGCCCCTGCTCTCAGCAAAATTATCAGCTCCTGTTGGCCAATCTCTCAGGGTATGTCTACACTACCCCACTAGTTCGAACTAGCGGGGGTAATGTAGTCATCCGCAGTTGCAAATGAAGCCCGGGATTTGAATTTCCCGGGTTTCATTTGCATGAAGCTGGCGCCATTTTTAAATGCTGGCTAGTTCGAACCCCGTGCCGCGCAGCTACACGCAGCACGGAGTAGCTAGTTCGGATTAGGCTTCCTAATCCGAACTAGCTGTACTCCTGTGTTCCACGGGGGGGGGGGGGGGGGGGGGGAACAGCATGAGAAGCCTTCCTCTTTCCTCCCCAGCCATCCAGAGTGGAGAACAGCTGGCTTTTTAAACTGTGTGCTGTTCTCTGCCTAAGGGTCACGGTGAGGCGGCCGTGGGCCAGTTCTGGTGACTTGGTGGGCCAGATCCAGCCTGCAGGCAGCCTCTTGCCCACCCCTGCTATATAGGGTTGCCAAATATCTGGTTTTCTACCATGCAGTCCGGTTTTTGGGCCCTCTGTCTGGTAAAAAAATCCAGGATGGAAGCCTGGCTGGGGGAGGAGGGGCGGAAATGGGGGAGAGTGGCTGGGCGGCAGGCCACGATTGGCGCTGGGAGCCCTGGTTGCGTGTGAGGAGGAGGGGCAGCTCGGTCAGTGCTCCTGCACGCTGGTCAAGCCCGTGGTGGAGTCGCAGCTGGACTGACTCGTGCTTCACCTGGACCCTGCATGGGACGGGAGCTGCACGTGCCCAGGATATCTGCACATGCCCACGTCAGTCCTGCTCCCCGCTGCCGATTCGCTTCCCCTCTGGCCGGCCGGTTGGTTCTCCCCCATTTATCCTCGTGATCTTCTGTGGCCAGCCCTGCTGCACCCAACCCCCGCCACCAGCTCTGCCTCCCACCGGCTGGTTCCTGCTCCAGATCTTCCCCAGCCAGCCCCACTACAACCCGCTCCAGCTCTGCTTCTGGTGGCCAGTTCTCCCCTCCTCGTCTCGAACTCCCCCGGCCAGCCTCCTCCCCCGATATTCCCCAGCCAGCCCTGCTCCGCCCGACCCCCCCCCCCCATCCACTGACCAGCCCTACTTAGCGTCGCCCCCTCCATTTTCCCCTGCCAGCCCTGCTGCCCCCCTGTCAGCTCTGCCTCCCGGCTCCCCCCTTTTCCTCCTAGTCACCCGCACTTTCTCCCAGCCAGCCCCGCTCCCCTCCCGGCCGGTCCCTCCCCTCACCGCCCCGATGAAGTGTGTCCGGTATTTTTTTTATGATTACATGGTAACCCTTGCTTTATACTATAGTACATGATAACATAAGGTGTGGCTAGGTACTGTATTAGATGTGTTTTATGTCATTTACTGATACGAGCAAGCATGTTAATGAGTTATAGTTTTTAAATGAGGTAAAACTTGGGATACGAAAGACAAATCAGACCCCTGACGGGTACAGTAGTCTGGAAAAGTTGAGAACCACTGCTATAAGTACTGTGAAACAGGCTATTAGGGCAGAAAGCATCACCACTGCTTCTTGTTTTTTTGTGAGAAAACATTAAATTTAACCGGTGAAACGGGATCCTGCGGGCAGGGGACCACTCCAGCCTACCCATAGCATAGTGCGGCAGGCTCAGCTGGGCTAGAGCATCCCCCTGCCAGTGATACAGCATGGTAGGCCCAACACAGCTGGAATGCCTCCCACTCATGGTGCAGTGGGTCCAGCTGGACTGGAGTGCCTCTCACTCCAGGGTAGAGGGCCCAGCTGAGCTGGAGTATCCTCCCGCCCATTTCATGAGATGGCAGATGTGGCTGGGTTGGAGCAGCCCCCCTCCTGCGTTGTGGGAGACTGTGTAACCGGTTGGCCTGCTAGAGCTCCTGGGGTACCCTCCAGTTCGTGGGTCACTACCCCGACCCTTCCCTGCCCCCGGCTTCTATTTTGCCGTTCCCACGGTCCACTCCCGACAGTCCCTCCCTCGCGTCCCCGCCGATCCCACCGGAAGCTTCCTTTTGCGCCCAGACCACTGTGCCACTGCTCCGGTTCGCTGGCTGGTCCGTCGACGCCACTACCGCGGGGCTCCCCGTTGGCTCCCTCCTTGCCGCACCATCCGCCCGCGTCGGTCGCCTTCCCTCCGCGTCCTCTCCTGGCGGTGTCCCCAGCTGGTCCCTCGGTCGGTCCTGTGGAGGAGGCTGAGAACAGAATCTCCCCTGCTCTCCGCTCACCTCCCCTCTTCCTGCCTCTCTCTCCCCTCTTTTAAACTCCCCGCTCGGTGTTCCTCCAGCCCCCGCCCTTCCTGGGGCCGCTGCTGGCTTCTCGGGTCCTAAAACCCGCCCGCTAGCCTCCGGGCTGCAGGTCACGTGCGCGCCAGCCGTGCCGGCTTCCCCCGACCCTGCTGGCTGCCCTGCCGTGCGGCGCCGGCCTCCCGGCACCAGCTGACACTCCGCACGGGGCTGCGGATCCCGCGTCCGCTAGTGTGGGGGTGAGTCCCCCCGTCACAGACTGCTCCAGCTTGGCTAGGCTTACCACATGCAGCAAGCAGGGGACATTCCAGCCCAGCCATTCCCTGCCTGCAGTGTGACCTGGCTAGAGCAGCCCCCCCACCTGCAGCATGGTTTGGCGAGCCTAGCCCAAGCAGCCCCTGCCCACATGGCAGTGGGTTTGTCCTGGAGTTAACATTTAACCAGTTAACTTTTTAAACAGGAATTTACATCCCTAATGCATATTCATATTAATAAACCATTTTTTATAAAACAAGGTTGTTTGTGACAAGTACATCCTGTTATGTGCCTAGCTCCTTTGAATGGTAGTGCTAAGGCCACACTCCTGTCTGTGGTATTTCCTATCAGTTCTGTTGAAGCAAAAAAACCGCTCCTCTCTGCTTAGGCAGCTAACAAACAGCTTTATTAATTAATAAAGCACAGCATGAGCCAAACGTGGGCCCAGCAGAGCCGGGCCCAGTAAAGCTGCTTAATACAATCGATCCTAGTATCTTTATACCCTTAGCCAAACAGTCTGACGTCAGGGCATCCAATTACAGAAATCATCAATTAAGCTAGTAAAATAAAGCCTTATCAACAAGATGGCGGACAGGTATGAGGGAGTGCAACTCCTGTCCCAACCAGCCCAATTAACTCATACCAATAGCCCATCCTGTAGGCCTCTTCTCACAGGGGGTATGTCTACACTACAAAGTTAGTTCGAACTAACGGATGTTAGTTTGAACTAACTTTCATAGGCGCTACACTAGCGCTCCGTTAGTTCGAATTTAATTCGAACTAACGGAGCGCTTAGTTCGAACTAGGTAATCCTCATTCCACGAGGATTAAGCCTAGTTCGAATTTACTAGTTTGAATTAAGGGCTGTGCAGCCCCTTAATTCGAACTAGTGGGAGGCTAGCCCTCCCCAGCTTTCCCTGGTGGCCACTCTGGCCAACACCAGGGAAACTCGTCTGCCCCCCTCCCGGCCCCGGACCCCTTAAAAGGGCACGGGCTGGCTACGGTGCCCGTGCCAGGTGCAAGCCTGCCAGCACCCAGCCAGCAGACCCTGCACCTGGCACGGATCGAGCCACCCACCCGATACCCCCCAGCCCTCCCCCTCTTCCCGGGACCAGGCTGGCGGCTCCCGGGAGCTTGCCCAGGACCGCAAGAGGCGGGCACCAGCCTGGGCTAGTGCGGACATCGTGGACCTTGTCCACGATCTCCGCACTAGGCACAGGAAAATGGCCGGCTAGGGCAGGAGAGCTGCCAGCCTGGCCACCCAGGAGCAGGAGTGCATGAAAATCAAGGTGGTCCACTGAGACCCCCGACCCTGAGCCCTGAGCTTACAATGGCCGTCCTGGGTCAGACCAAAGGTCCATCTAGCCCAGTAGCCTGTCTGCTGACAGCGGTCAACCCTAGGGACCCTGGAGGGGATGGACCGAAGACAGTGACCAAGCCATTTGTCTCTTGCCATCCCTCTCCAGCCTTCCACAAACCTTGGGCAGGGACACCACGCCTACCCTCTGGGTAATAGCACTCCATGGACCCAACCTCCATGACTTGATCTCACTTCCCTTTCAACTCTGTTCTAGTTGTAGCCTTCACAGCCTCCTGCAGCAAGGAGTTCCACAGGTTGACTATTTGCTTTGTGAAGAACAACTTTCTGTTACTAGTTTGAAGCCTGCTACCCATTCCTTTCCTTTGGTGTCCTTCATTATGGGAACTAATGAAGAACTTTTCTGTATGCACCCTCTCCACCCCACTCATGCTTTTAGAGACCTCTATCCTGTCCCCCCTCCTTCTCCTCTTTTCTAAGCTGAAAAGTCCCTGTCTCTTTAGCCTCTCTTCATATGGGACCTGTTCCCAACCCCTGATCATTTTAGTTGCCCTCCCCTCTTCCAGCCTCTCTCTTCCCCTCTCCCACCTCCTTTTCCCAGTCTCCCCCAGTTTTGTTCAATAAAGACAGATTCCGTTTTTGAACACAATTGTCCTTTAGTTTGTACATCAAGAAAAGGGGCTAGGGAAGGGTAAGTGGAAGGAGCTGAGGAAGGAATGGGGTGCGTGCCCCCGATGGGGAGGACTGGGCTGGCTCTGCGGGCTTTTGGGGTGGAACCTCTCCTGCAGCCCCCCGATTGCCTCCCTCCCCAGATGGCACCCTGCGGCAAGTGCAGCCGGGCTGATGGCCGAGTGCTGTGATGTGTCTAGTGTGGGTACTCCGAGCACTCCAAGCCAGGACTGCTTTGCAAGCGGGGCACCCCTGAGAACTGTCTGTCCGGGGTGGGGGTCGGGACCCTTTAAGCACAGCTCTCGGCTAGCCTGAGACAGCATCTCCACGCTCTAAGTCCTCCTCTGATGCCCTGCCGGCACTGCTTCCGGCCATCCTTAAGCCCGGTTCAGGGTCCACTTAATGTGGACATGCTAGTTCGAATTAGCAAAACGCTAATTCGAACTAGTTTTTTAGTCTAGATCCGTTAGTTCGAATTAGCTTAGTTTGAATTAACTAATTTGAACTAAGTTAGTTCGAATTAACGTTGTAGTGTAGACGTACCCAGGGTGACAGAAAGTTCACTCTGGTCTACGTGCTCGAGAGAAAAGCTGAAATGGTTTCTATTATACAAGATGGCTTCTAGCTAAATATGAAATGGTTTCTACAGCTTCTACAGTTCGTTTAGGTGGCTTTCCGCTGAGCACAACTATCAGACTGGGCCCGATAGGCTAGTCAGGCAGACAAATGCCTATCTACCCTTCATTAGTGAATAGCTATGAGGCTTATGCAGGAGATAGAGAACTTTTACTACAGAAATCTAGATGTTAAGTGAGTTTTGTTATCTGAATCAGTGTTTTTCAGTGGGCCATATGCCCGCTCTGAGAAAGCTGCAAATGGGCCTCTCCAGTTTGTTTACTTACTGGTTCAACAGCCATGGAAGCATGCTTTGCCTTATGAAGACTGACTAACAAACCGTCCTCTCCCGTATATTGGTTTTCTTAAAATATCATTTTCAGTTGAAATTTCTCCCTTGATTTGTCATCCAAAGTGTTTTTCAGTTTTAGAAGTACAACGCTGTGTGTGTGTGTGTGTGTGTGTGTGTGTGTGTGTGTGTGTGTGTGTGTGTGTGTGTGTGTGTGTGTGTGTTAGATAGATAGATCTCAACTGAACAAACTCTAGGTTTGTTTTTAGTCATCTTTCCTCTATGAGAATGACCTATAGTAGTAGAGTATTTTAGAGATGGTTGGTTGGTCAATTATTATGTAGTTACCTGCAACAGATTTCTGAATCTTTCAAACATCTGTGAGACCAAAGTTTAAAACATTGATTGAATTTTGGTCAAGGACTTGAAGAAGTTTCAGGAGTACTTCTGAAACAACTTAATTACCTTTCTAGCAAGTGAGAAGCAAGACATACTAATTAACACAGCTGCCATCTAATATGTAATCTAATTTACATAGTGGAGAATTAATAATTCTGCATAGTAACTTACCAGTATTTAACCATATCAACTTTATGAACACACTAAGGGAAATCCTACTAAAAACCAATAAACAAAAGCTTTTAATTAAGATGGAACAAGTAAATACAGATCAAGTGTTTTAAATAGTCTTATTAAAATGATATGGTTATAATAAATATTTGACAGTCATGAAATTAAAATTAAATAACATTTTCAATTGTTTTAAAGGTTTGGAAATTCACTGATCTATATTAATCAATATCCATTCTCAATTCATTCATCAGCAATCTCTTGACAGTCTCCTATCATATTGCCATATCACAGTACATCTAACATATTTTTCATTATAGACCCAAAGCAGCCATTTGTGACACTATAAATACAAATCTCCTCCATCCATCACATAAAGGCTATTGACCCAAGCATATATCCTCCTCCACTTCAACTATGTACACTTTGAGAATGAAAATCACTGACACCATCACTTGTTTTTATGCTCTATATAATTTTTAAAAAACCACTGCCCACCTCTGAAGTATGTAGAGGCTATAATTTCCCATAACATCTCCTTCACTCACCTCCTGATATGGCTCAGATACTCTATCATAAGTGGTGTATCATGTACTGATGTTCTGTCCTGAAAATATGCAGAAACTGGAATGTGAGATATCTACTATATATTTTAGAGCGTATGTCTGTTTGTCTGATCAACAACTCCTCCTAAATGATAAGAGCTAGGGCCACCAAAATTAGATATACAGCTTCCTCTTATCATTACTTATTCCTCCTAAATGGTAAGAGCTAGGACCATCAAATTCAGTATACTGCTTCCTCTTATCATAACTTAAAGCAACGTAAGGATTTGGAAAGGCAAGAAATGGGATTGTGTTTCATAAAACTGAACAGAAAACAGACAGAATCATCAAATCAAGTACAGTCCTCAAAACTGCCATAACTGAGCAAATGTTGAAAGAGACTGAACCAAGATGAACCTGAAAAATAGGATGAACTTGTAATAGGATTGCTTCTCAATAAGCCTTACGGAAAAGAGATAAAACTGAGAAAAGTGCCAGGAAAATGGGATGTGCCTGGCATGGGATTGCTGCTCATAAAAAAAATTAAACAGAAAAGAGACAGAATCACCAAATCAAGTATAGTCCTCAAAATTGACATAACTGAGCAAATGTTAAAAAAGACTGAACCAAGATGAGCCAAAAAATAGGATGAACCTGGAACAGGATTGCTTTTCAATAAACCTTACAGAAAAGAGATGAAACAGAGAAATTTGAAGTAGTGCCCTGTTTTGGCACAAGTAAATTAATGCTTAAGGTTTGAAAACTAGAAGACAATGTTATTGGAAATGAAATTGACTATAGCCCTTTTTTATTAAAACATAACAAATGATAAGAGTTTATAGGGATGAAGAAAGAATACAGTTGATGACATTTACATTTACAAAATTTACTAAATTAACTTCATAAAAATAATATCATTTTTGAAAATTACAATCATTTAAAGAATGTACAGTTTCCTTTTATTTCCCCTTCCCTTAAAAAATAGAATTTAAGCCCTAAATCGAATTAGGTGGTATTCTTCATGGAATGAGGTTTACCACCTAATTCGATTTAGGGGTTTATTCTGGAATCCCGTTTCACTGCCGCGTGTAGATGCGGACAGTTACTTCGGGCTAGTCAATTTCTAAAATGGCGACCGGCCGGGAACATGCAAATCAAGCGTGGGATATTTAAATCCCAGGCTTGATTTGCAAATCTGGTCGCCCTCATTAGCCTTCCTAGATCGATCTAGGGGGCTAGTGTAGACGTACCCTCAGAGAATTAAGTAGCCTAGAAAGTTGTTGAACTGACAATACTAGAGATAGAAGTCTTCTATTTGTTCTCGGGACAGATACTATTCTATCCATGTATTTATCAATCCAAAGGAACCCACCTTAAGACAAGTGATTAGGTCAACATTTCTCAAATTGGTATCCATGGACACTGGGGCTACATCTAGACTGAAGGGTTCTTTCAGAAGAAGCTTTTCTGGAAGAGATTTTCCAAAAAAAAAAACCTCTTCTGAAAGAGAGCGTTCACACTGCCAAACCACATCGAAAAAGCGATTTGCTTTTTCGAAAGATAGCCTCCACACTGAATGGACGTTATCTCGCATTTAAGCTGTGATTACTATGGATGGACTAGTCACCAGGGTACCTGTGCTTTTTCCTCGTTCCTCTTCTTCTGAAAGAACTCCCTCTTCACTGTCCACACACGCCTTTTTCTGAAAGAGCTCTTTTGGAAAAAGGCTTCTTCCTAATAGAAAGAGATTTACCAATGCCAGAAAAAACCCTCTGTTCTTTCAAATTTTTTTCCCCAAGAATGAAAATTGCAGTGTGGATGGAAGTGAAGTTTTTTCAGAAAAACAACCATTTCCCCCCCAAAACTTTGTAGTGTAGACATAGCCTGAGGATCCACAAGGAATCTGCTAAGCAACTCCTCCCCTCCTTCTTTGTCTCCCTCCTTCCCTCTCTTTTCTCAACTCCTTCCCCTTCTTCCCAGTTCCTCTTGCACACATACCCAGCCCAGTCCAGAGTCCCCTCCTTCACCCAAACATCCTCCTAGAACCTGTACCCTCCCACCAACATCCCAACCACCTGCCCCAGCCCAGAGCTCCCTCATATACCCCAAACTCCATATCCCAGTCCAGAGACTGTACCGCCAGTGAGATACCTCACCCCCCTGCATACCGAGGGACAAGGTGAGTGCGGTAATGTCTTTTTTGAACCAACTTCTCTTATTGTAGAGACCTCTTCTTAAGGTCTGGGAAAAGTACTTCTGAGTGTTGCAGATAACTGCAAGATGGAACAGATTATTTAGCATTAAGTTGTGAATATACATATTCAACTCTTCGGCTCAGGAGAAAGGTTAGTCGGTCACAGATTGTGATAATACAACATAAATCCAGTGTCTTTATTAAGATGATAATATTTTCTGTATAAAATGTTATCAATTTAATGTCCCAGGCTTGTGTTTTGATGATGTGCAGGTTTCTTTTTGAGGATGAAGTGTTAGAAGTCTGGTATTAGTGATTATTTTGTGAAAATGTTTGTCCTCGGGTGATATTGTGTTTTTGTCTTTTGTCATTTTTCTGTGCAAATTCAGTTGAGAATGTATTGATTGTTTCACCCACATAGTTGTTATTGGGGCATTGAGTGCACTAGATGAAGTATGTCCCATCTTATCATAGAAATGTTGGACCTATGCATCTTGAAAGGTTTGTTTGGGGGCTGGAGTATTGATAGTCAACAGTTGAAGTAAGTGTGCAGGTTTTGAATCTGTTGTTCTGGCATAGTCTGGTGCTGCTTTGAGGCAGAAGTTTCTGACCAATGGAGAGCTTGTTTCTGGCAAGGAGCTTGGCAAAGTTGTGGAGTTGTTAGAAGGCCAGTAGGGAGGGGTTTTTAGGAAAGATACTTTCCTCAGGATGTTGTTCCTATCGAGTATAGGTTTTGTTTAATGATTCCCCAAATGGATTCTATTGGAGCGTGATAGGTAACAACTAGGGATGTGCGATCAGAGGTATTTTTCTACTGTACTGAGGCAGACTTTCTCAGAGTATTTGGTGGCATGTTCCATGTAGCAATCCACAGACTGTCCTTTTTTGATGAATGCAGTGTAGTTGTAGTCATATCAGTCGTAATACCTTTTATTGGACCAACTTCTTTTGATGAGAGAAACAAGTTTTTGTGCTAGGTGACTTGAAGAAGAGCTCTGTGTGACTTGACAGCTTGTCCATGGATCTGACAAAGTGGTTTTGACCAATGAAAGCTTATGTCCAAATAAATCTGTTAGTCGTTAAGGTGCTACAGGACTCCTTGTTGTTTTTATAAGGAATATATGTGTTTTAAAAAGCTTTCATGCAGGGTTTTGTACATACCTGTTATTTTACTGTTTATTACAAACACGAAAACAACTATAAAAGAATATTATTTGTTAAGTCTAGAATTTAAAACAGGGTTCGCAAACTCATGGCCTGTGGGCCATCTGTGCCCCAAGCAATTTCCACAATCCAGTCCACACATGACTGCGGCATGTGAATCCCTGCAACCCTGGGAGTGAGGGGCATCTGTACCCTTCCCCCAAGTCCATCCCTGCTCTGTCCCCACCCTGCCACTTCCCACCTCTGCTCCGTCCTCTCCCCCCCCCCCATGCATTCCTTCCCCCAAGCTCTATCTTCTGATTAGGGGGGGATTAGGGAGGCCAGTTGTGGGGTGGCAGCAGGGGGAGCTGTGGGGAAGCAGTGTGACAAACCAGCCTGCTCTGCTGCCCTCTTCCAGTCAGTTCAATCGCGCCACTTCACCACAGTGGGAGGCAGCAGAGCACCCCAGCATGGATTAGCTTGGAAGATGACAGCAGAGTTGAACAGGTTGCCGTATCATTCTGCTTCCCCACTGCAGTGAGGGGAGGGGGTCCCAACCTCTGCTGCTGGCCCCTGCCCAGCCCACCAGGGCCCCATAGCCAATCTTGAGTATGGGAAACATTCCATCCATAGAATGGTTGGGGTGGCTACACTGAACTGTCTTATGGATGGGAAGGCTCTGAACACACCTTCCCTGGGCCACTAGGATGTGCTAGCTGTGGCAAACAGCTAGCAGCTGAAAGATAGTGGTCATGGGGGTAAGCAGGGCCAGGAGCTAATCGGGGGAATTAGTGGACTGGCAGGCCGGGCCAAGAGACATGTGGAGGAACACATGGAGCTCCCTGTGCACCCGAAGTCTTGCCACAGAGGGGTGCCAACTGGCCCACTAGGAGTTTGCGCAGTATGTAAGAGATTAGTATGACTGCTCAGAGCTCCAGTATAAAGCAGGAGAAAAGCCTGCTGAGACTCTTTGGATTAGGTTTAGAGGTGGGAGCAACAGGAGTGATGTCATGGTCAGTGTCTGCTATGGACCAGAGGATCAGGTGGATGAGGCAGACGAGGTTTTCTTCAGACAACTAACAGAAGCTTCCAGATCACAGGCCTTGCTTCTCATGGGGGACTTCAATCACCCTGACATCTGTTGAGAAACCAGTACTGTAGTATACAGACAATCCAGGAATGTTGTAGACAACTTCCTAATATTAGTGCTGAAGGAGCCAACCAGGGGCCATGCACAGCATGACTTACGGCTCACCAACAGGAATTAGTAGGAGAAGTAGATGTGGGTGATAACCTGGGAAGCAGTGATCATGAGATGGTTGATTTCATGATCCTGACCAAAGGAAGAAAGGAGAGCAGCAAAATACAGACTTTGGACTTCAGAAAAGCAGAGTTTGACTTCCTCAGGGAACTGATGGGCAGGATCTCCAGGGATGCTAACATGAAGGGGAAAGGAATCCAGGAGAGTTGGTAGTATTTTAAAGAAGTCCTATTGAAGGCACAGGAACAAATCATCCCGATGCACAGTAAGAAAAGCAAATATACTAGGGGACCAGCTAGGCTTAGTAGTGAAATCCTTGGTGAGCTTATGCACAAAAAGTAAGCTTACAAGAAGTGAAAGCTTGGACCTATGACTAGGGAAGAGTATAAATGTATTGCTCAAGCATGCAGGGGAGTTATCAGGAAGGCCAAAGTGCAATTGGAATTGCAGCTAGCAAGGGATGTAAAGGAAAACAAGAAAAGTTTCTACAGGCATTTTAGCAATCTTAGAGTGGTCAGGGAAGGTGTGGGACCCTTACTGGATAAGGGAGGTATCCCAGTGACAGATGATATGGACAAAACTGAAGTGCTTTTTCTGCCTCTGTCTTCACAGACAAGATCAGGTCCCAGACTACTGCATTAGGCAATGCAATATAAGAAAGAGGTGGGCAGCCTTTGGTGGAGAAAGGGCAGGTTAAGAAATATTTAGAAACACAAATCCATGGGGCCAGATCTAATGCATCCAAGGGTGCCGAGGGAGTTGGCTGATGTGATTGCAGAGCCATTAGCCATTATATTTGAAAACTCATGGCTATAGGGGGAGGTCCTGGATAATTGGAAAAAGGCAAATGTAGTGCCCATCTTTTAAAAATCCAGGGAACTACAGACTGGTCAGCCTCACCTTAATCCCCAGAAAACTCATGGTGTGGACCCTCAAAGAATCCATTTTGGAGCACTTGGAAGAGAGGAAAGTGATCAAGAACAGTCAACATGGATTCACCAAGGGCAATTCATGCCTGACCAACCTGATTGCCTTCTATGACAAGGTAACTTGGCTCTCTGGATATGGGGAGGCCAGTGGATGTGATATACCTTGACTTTAGCAAAACTTTTAATACTGTCTGCTACAGTATTCTTGCCAGCAAGTTAAGGAAGTATGGAGTGGATAAATGGACTGTAAGATAGATAGAAAGCTGGCTAGATTGTCAGGCTCAACAGGTACTGATCAATGGCTTGATGTCTTGTTGATAGTCGGTGTCAAGCAGAGTGCCCCCGGAGTTGGTTCTGGGGCTAGTTTTGTTCAACATATTTATTAATGACCTGGATGAGGGGATGGATTTCACCCTCAGCAAGTTTGTAGATGACACTAAGCTAGGGGGAGAGGTAGATATGTTGAAGGGTAACAATAGGTTTCAGAGTGACCTATATAAATTGGAGGATTGGGCCAAAAGAAATCAGATGAGGTTCAACAAGGACAAGTGCAGAATCCTGCACTTGGGATGGAAGAATCCCAAGCACTGTTACAGGCTGGGGACTCATTGGCTAAGCAGCAGTTCGGCAGAAAAGGACCTGGGTTTTACAGTGGATGAGAAGCTGGATATGAGTCAACAGTGTGCCCTTGTAGCCAAGAAGGCTAACAGCATATTGGGGCGCAGTAGTAGGAGTATTTCCAGCAGATCTAGAGAAGTGATTATTCCCATCTTTTCGGTGATAGTGAGGCCACATCTGGAGCATTGTGTCCAATTCTGGGGCCCCGGTTACAGAAAGGTTGTGGATGCATTGGAGAAGGCCCAGTGGAGTGCAACAAAAATGATTAGGGGGCAGAAGCAAATGACATATGAGGAGAGGCTGAAGGATTTGGGTTTATTTAGTCAACAGGAGAGAAGATCAAGAGGCGATTTGATAGCAGCTTTTATATATCTAAAGGGAGGTTCCAAAGAGAATGAAGAGAGGCTGTTCTCAGTGGTGACAGATGGCAGAATGAGGAGCAATCGTCTCAAGTTACAGTGGGGGAGGTCTAGGTTGGATATTAGGAAAAGCTATTTCAGTAGAAAGGTGGTAAAGCACTGGAATAGTTTTGCTTGGGAGGTGGTGAAATCTCCATCCCTAGAGGTTTTTAAGTCCCTGCTTGTCAAAGCACTGGCTGGGATGATTCAATTGGAGTTGGTCTTGTTTTGGACAGGGGGTTGGATTCGTCCTCCTGAGATCTCTTCCAACCTGTAGTGAGTCAGCCTCCTGCTGACCCAGAATAGGAAATATCCTCCTAACACCACGTAGTGATCAGTGCTAAAGCAAACCAGCCCCACTCACAGAAAGACGGGGCTGGAAGTATAAGAGAAAGAGCCCAGAGCTTGGTTGGAGCCCAGTTGCCAGGCCAATCAGACACTCTGCCTAAGCTCCCCAGGAAGAAGACTTGGCTGTCCCGCCTGAGAAGGAAGAATTGGCCTGAGCCACCAGGGTCCCCAGCAGGACCAGGAAACTGGGTTGGGTTTTCAGGGCTGCTGCCAAGCCTACAAGACTGGCCCGGGGTATCCCGATTGTTGATATGCCCCGAGGACTGGCCTAGATGGCCAGAGCTGCTGACGGGCCCAGGAGATTGGCTTACACTGCCTGGACCGTTGATCAACTCCAACCTGGCACCCTTGGACACACTGCCAGCCACCATCATCCCTGGCTGATTCCGATGACTTGAGGCTGAGGCAGGTAGGCCCCTGGAGGGAACTGGGAAGTCGGCTGAGGAAATGGAGGTTAACTGGGCCTTGCTTTGCGGTCAGGATCCCTGCTGACCCAGTGACAGCACTTGTGGTCACTGTTAGGGCCCTGGGCTGCTGTACAGTGCAGTGCAGTGTTAGGCTTGCTTCTCTCCACCTCCGCTCCCACTCCTCACATTGAGTGGCAGGTTTCCCTCATGGGGATAAAACCCCTGCACTTGTCAGCTCTTTGCCAGCAAGGAGTCCCAACCCCTGCTTAGCTTGAAGACAGGCCTGAGCATTAAACTGCTATACTGTTTGTTTGGTGCCCCTCCCCAACCAGGAGCTGAGCTTTTAAAATGTTTATTGTTTAGCCCTGAACCAGGGCCTGGGCCTACTTGCACACCATTGAACTGTTTTGTTTGTCTGCCATGCCCTTCACTAGGGCCTGGCCCTATATGAACTGGTGAACAGGTATTTGTGTGCCCGCCCCACCCTATGCTCTGGGCCCAGCTTAAAGGTGACCACTAACTGTTGATTTACGGGTCTGAGCACAGATCTGGGGCCCGGGACTAAGGCATCTGGGCTTACACAACCCTATGATTCTATGATTCTGTGATTCCACAAAATTAATGATAATATCTGAAAATTTGGTTTCCCTAACATCACATATGAAGTCTGGCAGAGATGAAGATAGAGTCCAGTTTTCCAGGTCAGCATTCACCTGCCTTCATTGAGATTGTCCTTTCTCATCATGAAATCCCCATTCTCATTTTCTATTCACCTTCCAACTTTTGCAACATGAAGCAGGGGTCCTACTGTAAAACAGCAGTCTCCTCTGCCACACAGTCCCAATTAATTGTTAGACAAAGTCCACCCTGTTCTTTTAATGAGGCAGGTGTCCTATGGAAAAACATTAAAGTGTGGGTTATGAGGCAGATGCACAAGGGGTCAAATTAAAGTTGAATAAATAAAGTGGAATAGGCAACCTTAATAATGACATTTCCATGTGCTTTATTTGCAACCCTCGTAAGGTTTTTTTTTAATAGAGCTTTGATCGGGTTTTTGATGTAGGTTTTTTTTTTTAGATTTTTATAAGAAAGAAAAAACTGAAAAAACAAAGTCTAATATGTGGAATCATATTCACAGTCACACAATTAATCAGCAGGATTGCAACCTTTAGGTCCACCTCACAGACCACTGCTACTTGAGCTAATTGAGTTACTTATAGCAATACTAGATTGTCGTCCTCTATTTATACCATGCTAGATGGCTTTTGGATGCTTTGAAAATGGGTTTCACAGATATTTGCAAACAGCGGAGGAATGCTGAAACTGCAGATTCTTGGTTTTCATTCCAGATTCTGGATGGGAATGTGCTTTGTAGACACACACTTGACTGTTCATTCCCCCAACTTGTCCCCTTCACTCCATCCCATCCAACATGTCCCTATCTCAGTACTGTCATTCCCATTATTCTTATTCTTATAATTATTATAGCGATTAGGAGCCCCAGTGATGCTCCAGGATCCCATTGTGCTAAGTGCTGTGCAAACACAGAAGAAAAAATCAGTCCTTGTTCCAAAGGGATTACAATTTAAGTATAATAAGAGACCACAGATGGATACCAGTAGCTTGAGAGGGGAATACAATAAAACAGTATTAATCAGCATGGTAGCAAGTGGTCTTGGCAGACCAATAACATAACTACTGTCAATTTTTGGAGGTATCAAAGAAGAGTTTTACAAAGGGATTTGGAGGACAATGAGTTAGGTTTATGAATGCTTATGGGGAGTTCCTCCCAGGTGTGAGGAGCAGCATCAGATGCAGCATGTATGTATTTTAAAATTTAACAAGTGGGGATTGAGGCTGGCATCATGGGTCAACCAGAGGCATGAGCTGACTTTTCAGTACTGAATGGGAAATGATACAATGATAGGGTACTTCTAGACTACAAGCCTCTTTCAAAAGAGAGCGTCTAGACTACAGCCAGTACTTTCAAAAAAGTGAGCCATTTTTTTGAAAGAGAGCACCCAGGCAGTCTGGATGCTCTCTTTCAAAAAAGCACAGTTTGCATTACATAGCGCCTTCTTTTGAAAGAGCACTTTCAAAAAAAGGCATTATTCCTCGTAAAATGAGGTTTTCTGCGGTCAAAAAAATTGCCGCGTTCTTTTAAATTACTTTCGAAAGAATGCGGCAGCAGTCTAGACGCAGGGGAAGTTTTTTCAAAAAAAGGCCACTTTTTAAAAAAAAACCTGTAGTCTAGACACACCCATAACTATTGATAGTGAAGGGCCTTGAAAGTGAAGACAAGTAGTTTATTTTGATACAGTATAGAGGAGGAAGCCACAAAGGGTTGTAAAGAGCGTGGTGATAAGATCAACTGACAGGCTAGGACAGCAATCTTTGAGGTACCTTCTGATTTGATATGAATGGATATGAGCAGGCCAAGACTGCATTTGTCAAGGACAAACAAAAGAATGTTGCAGTAGTTAAAATGCAAAATCAGGAGTAAGCAAATTATGACCCCTGAGCTGGATCCAGCCTGCCAATCCTTTGGATCTAACCTGCAGCCCACTGGGACTCTCAGGCAGGCTCCCTACCTGCACAGCGCCAGGCTGCTCAAAGCAGCT
Organism: Pelodiscus sinensis; assembly: GCF_049634645.1. Taxonomy (NCBI): domain Eukaryota; kingdom Metazoa; phylum Chordata; order Testudines; family Trionychidae; genus Pelodiscus; species Pelodiscus sinensis. Next base: position 115,537,943 of record NC_134713.1, read on the forward strand.
GTTGGGGCCACGTGCCTCTTGCAGAGGAGGGGAACCTCCTGTCAGCCGACGGTCAGGGCAGTGTGTGTGTGTATGCTTCCAAGAAAAGGTTTAACGTCTGTGTCTTTACTGCTAGGACCGGGGTCCTGTCACAGAGGATGTCCAGCAGGCCAACAGACGCCCCGTTATATAGGAAGAGCTTATTACACCTTAGATTTTAACTGCTAGAACACAAAGTTCCTTCGCAGCGGGCAGCCTGGGAAAGGCTGGAAAGGTGCCCCAATGGATCTTGTCACCTGGGAGTGACACAGATCCAAACGCCCAAGCTCTCCCTATGTCTGTCCCTTTATGACCGGCTGAAGTTCTTTTAAATTGTGCTTGGTTCTGTTACAGCAACTGGAGGAGTCAGGTTAAAGCTTAAACAGTTACAGGTTTATTAAAAGACTTATAAAAGCATATGGTTACAATGGCTATTGCTCTATTTCTTAAATGCTAACAAATACAGATTTTAAAAATGGTTACAAAGAAAATAAAGATAGAAAATAGAAATAATGGTACCAAGTGACAGCTTAATCTTTAAAGAGCTCTGTCTATGTATATATATACTTAAACAAAGGACCACATCCAGGTACAATTTTTACCCCTTTCTGTGCCTCTCGACTCCAGCGTGTCAGGCCAGGGCCGGTCTCTCAATTCCTAGGAAAGACGAATACAAGGTGGGCGTCCCCTTGGAACCTCGGGAGATCAAACACCTAACCCGACCAGCAGATAGATGGTAGATTGACACTCAGAGAAAATGCGCTGCTGGACCTATCTTTATACCCCTGGAGGCCCGTATTCTCTTTTTTATCTAAGATGCTGAATTGTACTGGTCCGTTTTGTGGCGCCAGTTCTTACAAGCAAGTTTCAAGTTAATTTACACTTGCAAGAGAGATAACTAAATTGTGAGCACTAGACATTTTTTTTTACTGGGCGAGAGATTCCTCCCCCCCGCGGATGGATGTGTGTTCGTATCAATATGGGTTTGAGTCAAGGGCACTCCTTGGCAGCCTCTTGGTCAGCAATTGGCTTATCTCTGTTTACAGCCATTCACGGTCACACAGCCTGGGCTTTCTGCTCTGTGTGCCCTGGATGCTCCAGGCAAGCAAAAATGGATGTTACAAGGGGGGTTCCTGTCTGGCTACACCTCCATGTATTGCTCCTGGTCCCAGCACATTGCTACCCTTCTCTCTGAGGCCCTACCGACCCACCTCTCCCTTCCTCCCACATTGCCCAGGGGCTTGACAATTCTGTTGGCTCCCCTACCCCAGGCCAGAATTCTCACTTGCATCTAAATCCCTTCCCAGACCCTGCACCCCCTCCCATTGTGTGTATGGATAGGAAAGAACATTACCTATATATTCAGTTTCCACTCTTTAGACTCTTGTCCAGTCTCCTTGCTCAGTAAGTCTCAGTGTCCCTGTTCCAGCCTCTTCCCGCACTATTTCACCTCTGGTTTCATTCTTCCTCCCAGTCTCCTCATACACTTTGTTTTCTTCTAAACCTTCCCTGGTTTCCTATCTCAGTCTCTTTGACCAACAAATTCCATGTCTTCTTCACCTCAGCTCCATGTCAGAGATGTCTTTCCTCCACCTTCCCCATGTCCTGTCCATTGGTTCTTGTCCATTTAGTCACTGTTTTCACCCCTTCTCCTTGCACCTCATCCAATTTCTATGTACCCTTCCTGGCAAGCTGTCTCCCTGCAATCCCCACTCCCATTTTCCTCACTGGCACTCAGTCTCCTTGTGCAACCAGTCTCATTCTCCCTTATTACAGAACTGCCTAAGAGGAGCAAAAGTTAATGCAAATGAGCACTGCACCTCCTGAACATTTCTTTTCCTTCCTTAGTCATTGAGCCTGCAAAAATTACTAGAGTACTTGAGCTGTAGTATCAACCCTGAACAAGTGAAGATTGAAGGAAGTAACTAGCTTTAAATTGGCCACTGCTTGGCTTATAAATAAATATTGCCTGGTAAAATCTCTGGCTCTTGTGCACTGACCATTTGTGAGACTGTTATGGGAAAATGATCTCATCATTTTATACTCCAGTGGGTGTGTTCTCTCTTTTGCTATTTTCAAGGAGATAAGGGGTTAATTTTGCACTGCCTTTCTTCCTTCACTGATGGCTACATTTTGGAGTGGCCAATCACAAAAAAATGGATAATTGAAGTAGCAGAGAGTGGTATTAGTTCTGATACTTGCAATGTCTGAGAGTGCTGATTTTTAGTGAGCTAAACTATATATTCCTTCCTAGATGAAAAAAAAAATTTTTCCTTTGATGTCGACACCTGCGCGTCCAGACTACCGCGCTGAGCCGACAAACAGCTGATCAGCTGTTTGTCGGTTCAGCGTGGCAGCGATGTAAATTTAAATGAAGCGGCGATTATTTAAATCACCGCTTCATTTTCCTATGCCTGGTAGCCTAATCTACATGCCTCTGGCGACAGAGGCATGTAGTCTAGACGTATCCTATAATTCCTCTTCCCCTGCACCCCTTAAAGCTGCAGCCACAGGGGAAAGGGCATATGGCAGGAAGCTGGTCCTCACAGTTTCCAGCCACACTGCAGCAGCCACAACAGCTCAGTGGGCCAGCATGGCTGACCCCAGAGCTCCCCAAGAGCCTTCCCCCTCTCCCAGGAAGCACTCTAATGGCTCCCAGGAGCCTGCCAGGTCGTTGAAGAGGCCAGGCAATTGGGGCACAGATCCTGGCCCTCATTGAGTTGTGGGGCAAGGAGGAAAACCTCCAGGATCTCTGCTCCAGACGGCATAACACTGACATGTGCAGCTGCGTGGCCGATAGTATGGCCACCAAGGGCTACATCCAGACCCAGAAACAGGTCCGGATGAAAGTGCAAGAGCTCTAACAGGGCTACACCAGGGCAAGAGAGCGCAGCTCTTGCTCAGGGGTAGAACCACACTCCTACCCCTATTACCAAGACCTGCACCACATCCTGTGGGAAGGTATAGCCTCTTCCCCACCCCTGCTGGTTGACTTGGGGCTGGAGACTGCTGTCATCGTGTGCCTTGGAGCCAAAGCTGGTGAGGAGAAGGACGAAGAGGAGGAGGAGCAGGAGGACCCCGATGCAGCCAGCACCGTCACCTTGCTGACCCTGGAGCCGGTACCCAACGACTTAGATGTGTCCCGGGCATCCTCCAAGGCCGGGGAGGGAACATCAGGTGAGAGAACTTATTTTTCTCACACAGACAGGGTGGATGTGGCAAGCAGTGAGGGGCTGGGGTGCGCTTCTCACTTGGCCTTCTCAGACTGGGGAATCACGCTGCAGTCCATGCATGTGAACACCTGAACACCCCTGGGCTCCTGCTTAAAGGGCCTGGGGAGGCTGGCCACACTTCAGACACCCATGTGGGACATTGTCCCACCACAAGCCACTGCTAGAAGGAGACTGAGGACAAGGACACACACACACACACACTTTGGAGAGCCACACACAGCACATAGGCATGCCTGCATGCTCAAGGCAGCACCTGCTCCTGGGGACAGGCGCTGCTAGGTGTAAGTGTATCTACTGCTCACCCCCCACTCCCTACACCCTTACCCCTTCTCCCACAGCAGCCAGAGATACAAGTTCTCTCCCCTTAGGATGCCACCACTGCCGGAGCTGGCCTGTGTGCAGCACCGAGGCAAGCTCATTCAGTCCAAGGCCCTCCTTCCACCCACAGGATCCTAGTGTGATTGGCAACTTCCCATGCCTGCTTGTCTCCGGGACGCGGGGCGGGGTGAAGCATGCTCCTCTGTGGACATCTGGGCCTCTGTAAGAAAGGGCTTGCTGTCTAGGCCACACTCGGTCTTGCTCCCAGGACATCACCTTCATGTTACCCAAGAACTGTCAGTCTCAGCTCACAGATGAGGGCAAGGCTTCAGGGACAATGTCTCCAGGGTTGACTGACCATCTCTCTTTATTCTCCCCAGCTGACCAGCTGTGAGAAGGGGGAAAGGGGGCAACACAACCTGAGGCAGCCATCCGACACCATAGGAGCTGCAGGCGCTGGACTACGCAGGAAGAACTGATGCAGGAAACTCCATGCACAAGACATTGGTCCAGGAGGACATGTAGTGGTGGAGAGAGAGCTGGACGGAGTTGCTGAAGCAGGGACGCAATACGTGTGCAACTGCACAGGCTCTTCTTGTCCACCTGGAGCTGGCTCCTGCTCCTGCTGCCGCTCCTACCCCAGTTCCAATTCCTGGTCCTGCTCCTCCCCCATGCCAGTCCCTACCCGTCCTCCCATGTCTGGCCCTGCTCCAGCCTCCCTCTTGCTTCTCCCCCTCGCCTCCCCGCCAACCTCGTGGTTGCCGAAGTCCCTGCACACGAAGTGGAGGAGCCATGCGCCACTCCTAGCCCCAGCCCTGAGCCTCTCCTCCCCACTTCTCCCCCTTTCATCTCCCTCCTACCCCTCAAAGGTTCTCATTCTCCCTCCCCATTTCAAGGTTCTTTCCCTGGTCTCTCCCAAGTTACTTCTACCCCTAATAAATAAACTTTTTCCCCCAAAAACCAAACAGTTGGTTTTATTGTCTCTTCAGGGGAGAAGGGTGGAGGGGGAAAGGAGGGGTTGTTGTAGGAAAGGCAAAGAGGGACAAGGCACAAGCCCTTAGTGGAGAGACCCTGGGTAGAGTGTCACTGGGGTCCTTGTGAGAAACTCTCCCTCCGGGCCTCTCGGATGCGCACCCCCGCCTGATGGGCCTGTCGGATGGCAGCTGTGCACAGCTGTTCCAAGGCTCTGCCTTCCTGGCTGGCCTCTGCCCCACGCCCAGGTAAAAACACCTCCTCCTTCCTCTCACAGAGATTGTAGAGCACGCAATACACAGACAACACCTGGGGGATGTTCTCCTCCCTTAGGAGGCATCTGAACCTTGCCTTGAGATGCCTGAAGGCAGACTTCGCCTGCATGTGGGCCCTGCCCAGCTGGGTCCTTGCTGCAATGAAGATGTCTGGTATAGTGCTTCATAAGCTATGTCATGAGAGGGTATGCTGCATCCCCCACAACGCACAGAGGCATGTCCATGTCCCTGACCCTGATGGTGTGCTCGGGGAAGAAAGTGCTTCTGGAATAGGCTGGAGTTTCTGAAGATGTGGGTGTTGTGCGCCTTCCCAGACCACCCAATGAAGATGTTTGTAAACTGCCCGCAGTGGTCAACCAGGGCCTGAAATACCATGGAAAAATATCCCTTCTGGTTAATGTAGAGAGATGCCCGGTGGTCAGGGATGTGGGTGCCACCAGTAGTCCCCCCACAGTTGGGGAAGCCCATGGCGGCAAAGCCAGTGGTGATGGGGTCTGCGTCACCAAGGTGGATGATCCTGCACAGCAGGATGGTGTTGATGGTCCTCACCACCTGCAGAAGGAGCCAAACAAAGAAACCAGAGAATCACAAGGGTGCCAGAGCCCTTGGAAGGTCACCAAGCCCCCTCTTTCCCCCTCAACCACACCAGGAGCCACCAGGGCTGTGTGAGGGGAGAACTGCCTGGAGAAGGGGGTTTTCCCATCACCACCACCCTCACCCCCCCCTTTCCCTAGGGTTCCCCTTTCCAGCATTTCCCCCGCTCCTCGGACTGCAGCCCGAGAGCACCATACCTGCATGACAAGAGCCCCAACGGTCCACTTCCCCATACCAAACTGGTTCCGGATGGATCTGTAACTGTCCAGCGTGGCAAGCTTCCAGATAGCAATGGTGACCCACTTCTCCAGTGGGGTGGCAGGCCTCATCTGGGTATCCCGTCATGTGAGGGCAGGGGCGAGCCAGGCACACAGCTGCAAAAAGGTCTCCTTCCTCATTTGAAAATTCTGGAGCCACTGTTGGTCATTCCACTGCTCCATCATGAGCCAGTCCCGCCAGTCAGAACAGGTATCGAGCCACCAAAAACGTCAGTACACAGTGGGTGCAGCTGGAAGATCTGCGCACCCAGACAGAGGTTGAGGGTCTCCTCAAGCAGCTCAGGGTCATGTTCCTGCAGGGCCAGGAGGGCAGCCTGCAGAAACTGCTACAGAAACTGCAGCATGACAGTCAGGGTCTGTCGCGTGCCCAAAGGCAGCTCTGGCTCCATAGCTGGGAGTGCTGAGGTGTTCAATAGCAGGGCAACCAAAATACACAGTGAAAATGCTTTTCTTTCTCTTGGAGAGGTAGATAAGCAAGAGAAGAACCTGACAAACAGTTGTCGAAGGGGTTCCCTTGAAGCACGTGTCCCAGGTAGCCTCAGGCAGCAGCTCCAGGAAGTAACTGCTGACCTGATGACCTGCCTGAACTGGTTCAAGGTGGCCTTAAATGCTAGTTAGCATCCAGTCAGTGTGGACACTCTATTTCAAAATAGCTAAGTGCTATTTTGATGAGCTTTTTGTGTGTAGATGCACTATTTTGAAATAAGCTATTCTGGAAAATAAATTCCAAAATAGCTTATTCTGAAACAAGCATGCAGTGTAGATATACTCTATGTCTACGCTATAATGTTATTTTGAAATAAGTTATTTTGAAATAACAACTCCTAAAATAACTATTTCAAAATAACGCATCCACACTAAAGATGTTAAGTATCATGTAATTGACTAATCGAGTAGTCGATGCATTTTTGTATCAACTATTTGATTAGTCGATAGGGCAATGCTGCCCCTTTAAAACGCCACGGCAGCATTTCAAAGGGGGCAGCGCTGCTTGGAAAGGGGCAGCACCGCACAGCTAATCCCGGGCTCTATGTGGCACTATCCCAGGGAGCCGGGGTCAGCTGGGAGCCGGGGTCAGCTGCCCCTTTTGAAATGCAGCTGCCCTTTTGAAATGCCGCTGTGGTGTTTCAAAGGGGCAGCGTTGCACAGCTGATCCCGGGCTCTGCGCTGCGGTGCCCCTTTGAAACACCATGGCAGTATTTCAAAGGGGCAGAGCTACACAGGGGCATATGCTTATCGGATAGTCAACTAGTTGACTAGTCCTTAACATCCTTAATCCACACTACAAATCCCCATTGAAATTGCACAGATTTATATTGAAATAGCACATCCACACTCATTGTAGCATGAATCACATTTAAAGTCCCCTGGAAGCACTCCAGGGAGAGCATCAGGACAGCAGTCACTTCCTATAGCTGCTTCCTGAGGCTAGCTCAGGCTCATGCTTAAAGGGGCTCCCCTCTACAGCCGTGTCTAAGACTCTTCTTCACCTTTGCCTACCTCTTTGAGGGGAATCAAATACCACACCACGTGCTCTGGGTGTCCTTATGGTGTCCCTCCCCCCATCGCGCTCCTCCTAATGGGAACCAAAGCTGGTGCAGGGACTGGAATGTGGCACTAACATTAGCACCGCGTGTAGCCCAGCTCCAGGGCCGGCAAGTGGTCCTGCCTTGGAAGCAGCTGGGGCCAGGGCCGCAGGGACTTCTGGGGCCTGACCACAGACTCCAGCCCCACAAACTGGAAGGCAAAAGTTGGGGGAGGGCCGGAGAGGCTCGGAGAGAACTAGGAGGAAGGAGAGTACGAGAGGAAGGGGCTTGTGCTGAGGGGAGGGGGGCATGGCAGGAGAAGAGAGGGGAAGGCACCAAGGGACATGGTGGAGGAGAGACAAATGCCAGGAAGCCAAGTGGAGAGAGTGAAGAAAATGGCAGGAGGAGGAAGGGAGGTATCAGTGGTGGTGGGAAAGTGGAGGGGACAGGGTGATGCTGGGAGAAGGGTTGAAAGGAGGGGTGGGCATGAGGAAGACAGGGATGGAGCAAGTCATGTGAAGTTGTCCTCAGTACATTTTGAGTACTTATTGTTCATTTTGTGTTTTGACATATTATTTTTCCAGTGAGAGAGAGGGTAGTTAAAGTCCCCCATTATTATCAGGTCTTGTGTTTTGGATATTTCTGTTATTTGTTCTAGACATGCCTCACCTCATTTTTTTATCCCTTTTATCATTAGAAAAGCAGAAGATTAAGGTTGGAAGAGATCTTAGAAAGTCATCTAGTCTGACTCCTGGCTCAAACTAGGACTAAATTGAACTAAGTCATTCCAGAAAGGGCTTTGTCAAGCCTAGCCTTAAAAACCTCGAATGATGGAGATTCCATCATCTCCGTAGGCAATTTATTCCACTGCTTCACCATGTTCCTAATGAAATAGTTTTTCCTAATATCCAACCTAGACTTCCCCCCACTGAGAAGCATTGAGACTATTGCTTCTTGTTATGTTATCTGCCGCCACTGAGAACAGTTTAACTCCATCTTCTTCTCCCTTTTAGGGAGTTGAAGGCTGCTATCAAGTCTCCGTTCAGTCTTCTCTTCTGCAGACTAAATAAGCCCAGTTCCCTCATCTTCTCCTCATAAGTTATGCACCCTAGCCCCCTAATCATTTTCTTTGCATTCCGCTGGACTTCGTCCAGTTTGTACACCTTTTCTGTAGTGAGGAGCAATACTTCACATGTGGTCTCCACTGGAGGCAATACTCCACATGTGGTCTCATGAGTGCTGAATAGAAGGGGATAATCACATCCATTGATCTTTTGGAAATGCTCCTATTAATGCAGCCCAGTAGGCCGTAAGCCTTCTTGGCAACAAGAGTACATTATTGGCTCATATCCAGCTTCTCTGTTGGAATCCTCAGGCCCGTTTTTTGCAGAATTGTTGCTTAGATCCTCAGCCTGTAGCAGTACATGGGATTCTTCAATGCTAAGCGCAGGACTCTGCACTTGTCCTTGTTGCATTTCAGCAGATTTCTTTTGGCCTAATCTTCCAATATGTTTAAGTCACTCTGGACCCTATCCCTACCTGCTACCATATCTACCTCTCCCCACACCTTAGCATTAACTGCAAACTTGCTGAGGGTACAAACCACCCCATCATACAGATCTTTGATGAAGATGGTGAACAAAAACAGCCCTAGGACCGACCCCGAGGCACTCAGCTTGATACTGGCTGCCAACTAGACATCGAGCCATTGATCATTACCTGTTTTCTGTCCACCTTATAATCCATTCATCCAAATTATACTTCTTTAACTTGCTGGCAAGAATACTTGGGGAGATTGTATCAAAAACTTTGCTGAAGTCAAGGTATATCACATCCACTGCTTTCACCATATCCACAGAGCCAGTTGTCTCATCATAAAAGGAAATTAGGTTGATCAAGCATCACTTGCCCTTGGTGAATCCATATTGAATGTTCCTGCTCACCTTCCTCTCCTCCAAGTGTTTCAAAGTTGATTCCTTGAGGATCTATTCCATGATTTTTCCTGGGACTGAGGTGAGACTAAATGGTATGTAGTTCCCCAGATTATACTCCATCCCTTTTTTAAAGATGGGTACTACATGTGCCTCTTTTCCAGCCATGCAGGACCTCTCTGGCACCACGAATTTTCAAAGATAATGACCAGCGGCTCTGCAATCACATCAGCGAACTCTCTCGGCACCCTTGGATGCATAAGATTCAACCCCATAGACTTGTGCATGTCCAAATTTTCTAAATAGTCCATAATCTGTTTTTTAACTACTGAGGACTGCTCACCTTCTGCCCATACTCTGCTGCCTAGTGCAGCAATCTGGGAGCTGACCTTGTCTGTGAAGACTGAGGCAAAAAAGCATCAAGTACTTCAGCTTTTTCCTCATCATCTGACATCATTCCATCTTACCTTCCTCATTCAGTAAGGGTTCTACACTTTCCCTGACCTTTTTCTTGTTGCTAATATTTCTAGAAACTCTTCTTGTTATCTTTCATATCCCTTGCTAGTTGCAACTCCAAAAGTGCTTTGGCCACCCTGATTACACCCCTGAATGCACGAGCAATGTTTTTATATTCCCCCCTAGTCATCTGTCCAAGTTTCAACTTCTTGTAAGCTTCCTTTTTGTGTTCACTGAAGATTTCTCTGTTAAGCTAAGCTAGTCACTGGACTACCTCTCACCTCCTTTTGGACTTCAGAGCAAATGTATATATCCTTGTTGTGAAATGCAACACCTCTTCCCCTTTTATCCTGCCTGCCCTTTCTGAACAAGCTATGTTCCTCTATACGTACATTCCAGTAATAAGACTTATACTACCAAGTCTCTCTGATGCCAATTAAATCATAATTCAGCTTGTATGCTGATACTTCCAGTTCTTCCTATTTTTCCCCTACCCCAACATTTAATTCTCTGCTAAGATTGCCTTTTCTTATACTTACCTGTCGGCTTTTGTTTCTTCTGTCAGAATAGAAATGCCAAATTTTCAGAATATGGTCTCTGTTTACACACAGATCTCTTATATGTACACCTTTCCCATACAAATTTCATATTATAGACTCATTCCAACAATAATCCTCCAAAATGTGACCACAATATTTTTTCAGTGAAATAAAAGATTTCACAAAACGTCTTCATAAGATTGTCAGGAGATCAGAGTTTGGTGTCTGTGCCTGGCCTTATAGCCTAGTGGTGCCTCGTGCCTTATAGCCCAGCGTTATGCCTCGTGAAACGAGGTTTACCGGAGCGGTCGACAAAGGCTTCCCTTGTCGACTGATCCGCGTCTAGACTGCTGCGCTGTGCCGGATCAGCTGATTGTCGACACAGTGTGGCCACCATTTTTATTTTAATGAAGAGGGGATTATTTAAATCCCCGCTTCATTGACTATGTCAGGTAAACTACTTTACATGGCTCCGTCGACGGAGCCATGTAGTCTAGACACACCCTAAGGGCACGTCAACGGAGCCATGTAGATTAGGGTTGTAGGCAAAGGGAAATGAAGCGGCAGAGTGGAAATGAACCGGCACACGCAGGAGAGTGACCCTTTTATACCATGTCATGCAGTGTTGAGAGTCAGTGGCTGGAAGCAGAGGAACCCAGGTCCTTCCTGCTGCAACAGATTCTAACCCAGGGCCCAATGAAACACTAATGCAAAATATATTGCACAGGAGGCCAGAACTCCTATGCTTGCTCTCTGGGCCACTTTCTGTCCTGGCTTTGGTTCCTCTGGTAATGCCACAGGTTCATTTCTGAGTTCACCAGAGTGTTCTGTTTGCAGTCTGGAAGGTTTTCTTCTTTCAGTTGGGCATCCTTACCATCCTCTGCAATTGAAGGTACGGTGGTGGGACCAAATTCTGGCACCTTGGCATCCCAGCAGCTTATTCACAGGAACCTGTATTGTACAACTACTGTCCTGCTCTGTGCACCCATCCTAGAATATGCTGAACTACTCCCTTTTGAGTACAAGCTCCATTGTGAGTATGCCCATTGGAGCAGCTGGGCCCAGAACTACTACTTAACCTTTATGTCTCACAGTGAAGATTGGACGCCCCATCACAAAGATACTGTGATCAAACTGCATTGTTATGCTCATACATAGAGAACCTGTAGGAAATAAATTTAGTAAAGCAATTAAGAGTCTGATCTTGAGTCCTTGCTCTGAGGTATTGAGCTTGCTCAATGTCTGTTAAAGGAGAATGGGAATTCAGTACTTCTCAGGAATGTGCTATGTCTTAACTTTGCTTCTTGGAAGTTAACAACTTTTTCCCTATCACTGAAATTTTGTTGCCTTGTTGAAAGTCCTTACATAAAATAAAAGGAAAATCTTAAACTATCTTCTTCTTTAGTTGGTTACACTGTATTCACACATGCCCCCTAAAAGTGGTGTTACAAATGGATGGAATCTTAAGTTGATTAAATATGGCTTTTCATTGAAAACAAATGTGCAACTGGAGTTGTATTTTTAATATGTTTCATTAATTAGTGATAATGTATTTTTTCTGAATTTTATGCTTGTCATATACTAAGTGGAAGAATCAAACATATTTTAATTTAAAATCTCCATTCAATCCTTAAATGCCCTTGATTAATAAAAATACATGTGACAGCAAAGTATAGCTCTGCTTTTAAGCTGTTAAGAACATAAAATGATTATAGCCTGCAGTAAATGTTATTATGGCTCTAAGATGTTTCCTGAGGGATCAAGCAATCTTCTTCACTTTTCTTAAGACTGACCCTATCACCTTGAAAACAGACATGAAGGAGAGCTGCAAATGCTAGACCACTGTCAGGTCAACTTGTCGTAGCACTGACAGGTCTCTGATATAAAACCCAATTTACTGTTTAAGAAGCACATCCATTATCCTTCTGATTTTAAAATAGAACATACATCAGCAAAATGATAAAAGAAAGTGCTTAAGAATTATGAAAGTCAAGGACTATTTTATAACAGAAAGTCACAACCTTTTTTGCATATCATTGATTAAAATTACACCGAAACTTAATGTTCATTTGTGTCTTGTTCTCTTTTAGAAAGTTAATAGTTTGCATCAGTTTGAAGTTCAGTAATTGTAACTCTACATGTACTATTCTGTCATCTGGATAAATCATACAGCATATAGAGTTTCCTATTATCAGGATTTTAGTTTTTGTTTTTTTGGTTTTAATTTTGGCATTGATTTTCAAACACATTAATTACTCATTTTTGGGTGTAAGAATCATTTTTATCAGATTTGAAAAATTGTTCTCCTAAAATTATTGCAAAACCTGTTTCCCCAGGAAGCCTCTTATGCATGTTGATAAGATCCCAATGAGTTCCCTATATTAACAGCTTGCTAACCCCTCTGTATTTCACATTTTTGAGTACTGAAAAATGGTAAGTTTGGGGTGTATTTGGTGGAAATTTAAACAAAACTATTTTCATGTTTTTCTTCAATGACTTTTGTCACTTTAAACCTAAAACAAGACACTCTATTTATATAATAATCTCAGGGTACGTCTACACTGTGCTACTATTTTGGGATACCAGAGGTATCCCGAAATAGCTTCCCTGCATCTACACAAGCCACCTGTTATTTTGAAATATTTTTTGAAATAACAGGCACGCTATTTCGTCATCCCTGTAAACCTTGCTGCAAGAGGGTTAAGGGATGGCTCAAAATAGTGTGATTTTGAAATTTGGTGCTGTATAGATGCACCAAATTTCAAAATAAGCTATTTTGAAATAGATTCAAAATAAGATATGAAATTTGCATAGCACAAATTGTGTATCTTATTTCGAGTGTAGGGTGCTTTGTAGATGCATCCTTAGACATCTGTGAGCAAAACTGCTTACATTTTTGGGCCAGGTATTTGCAAAAATGTCCATATGGGACATTATTGTGACCTTGAGTTGTGGAAATGAAGTTTATGGAATTTTACTTTAATTTTTTTTTTGGCTCTCTGGCTTGTTTGCTGATATAGGATTAGTGATCTGACAAGTAGTATTTCATCTTGCAAAACATGCAGGCAACAGTCACCCGCTTAGAGCATAATTTTTACCTTAAAACTTAGTTGGTGAAAATGTATTGTTGGAGTCGAAATTTGTTTTGTCTCCCTGATTTTCTTATACAATTTGTCCAGTTTGCATGTAATATGGTATTTATTTTTCTAACTACTAGTTCCACAAACTTACCCTGGGTTCTGACAATCAAGCTGGGTTCTTTTGATCCTTCATGTTCATTCTGCACATGGGATGAGCATTGCTGAGCTTTAGAAACCTGCTAAAAAGGCTGACCCTATTGAAGCAGTCCCTATGACATTTAGCTGTTCCAATGTGAAGATGTAGGGGTAGTGCAATCCCCCATCCCTTGTTTTCCCTTTCTTTCTGCAATAAACTATGAACATAGGGACTTTTACTCTATGTCTGGAGAGATTTGGCTATTTTATTCAACTGAGAATTTCTTGTTGACTTGTTAATTAGGACATTTTAAAAACATTTTAGATAGACTGGGGTGTTGCTAGTATAATTAGTAGGAAGCATCTGCACAATTTAGAACAAAGGTGGGTAATAATTTTTGCAGGAGGGGCAAGCCAAGAATTTTGGTAAGTGGTCACAGGTCACACTTTTCTGTTATATTAATGGAGGGGGTGAAGGGTCTGGGAGTGAGTTTGGTTCCAAGAGTGGGTTCTCACCTGGGTCGGGGGTTGGCATGCGGAAGGGAATGTAAGTTGCAGGCTCTGGGCCTGGCCAGGAATCACTTACCATAGGTGGCTTCCAGCTGGCAGCGCAGTGGGACATTCAGGCAGGAGGCTGCCTGCATGCCATGGTGGCCCCATACCACTCAAAGCATCTGGCTGCTGTTGGCAAATGTGTATCTGCATGCCTCTTGCTGGGAGTAGGGTGGAGTAGAGGATCTTTGCACTCTGCCTAAGCCCACAAGTATTGCCCTTGCAGTTCCCATTGTCCAGATTCTGGCAAATGGGAGCTGTGAGGATGGTGGGAGCAGCATGTGGGAGACCTGCTCCCCACCTTCCCATCAAGGGGAATGCAGAGACATGCTTGCTAGCAGCAGTCAGCCACTTCCAGGAATGGTGTTGCTGGGACCACAGCAGGCAGATAGCACTGGTCCACCACAAGTAATGTGTAGCACTCTCATCTTTGCATACATAACTGAAGATTCCACTTTATGCATTTGATGATGTCAGCTCCAGCCCATGAAAGCTAATGCCCAAATACATTTTGTTAGACTTTAAGGTATCACAGGACTCCTCATTGTTTTTGCTAAAAACAGACACAGCTTCCCTTCTGAAACTTGTCAGCCAGAGCTAAGACAGCATTCCGTCATCAGCCTCTGTAATGTTTCCAGTATAACAATTTGTAGGGCTACTATCTGGAGTGCTATTCAAATATTTACACAACATTCCTCTCTTGACTTGGCATCTGGACTTGATGCTAATCCTGGGAGGCAATTCCGCTGTTCCAGTTTTAATAAAACTCTTTAGCTCACCTTCTGGGTGATAGTTTTTGTTTCTTTGAGAATGTTGTTTCTCTATATTTGGAGTACTGACCAGACTATCTGTCCCTGTTCCTTACATTTCTGTTCTCCAGAGGACTCTGAGGCTGTGTCTAGACTACATGCCTCTGTCATCAGAGGCATGTAGATTAGACACATAGGCAAAGGCAAATGAAGCCGCGATTTAAATAATCGCGGCTTCATTTAAATTTACATGGCTGCCGCGCTGAGCCGACAAACAGCTGATCAGCTGTTTGTCCGCTCAGCGCGCTAGTCTGGACGCTTCCCTGCCGACATCAAAGCCCTTTGTCGGCAGCCCCGTTATTCCTCGTGGGATGAGGTTTACCGGGGCTGCCGACAAAGGGTTTTGATGTCGGCAGGGGAGCGTCCAGACTAGCGCGCTGAGCGGACAAACAGCTGATCAGCTGTTTGTCGGCTCAGCGCGGCAGCCATGTAAATTTAAATGAAGCCGCGATCATTTAAATCATGGCTTCATTTGCCTTTGCCAAAATAACAAATCTACATGGCTCCGTCGACAGAGCCATGTAGTTTAGACGTACCCAGAGTTGGGGGTGGGAGGATGACAATTAGAAAAAAAAACCTTTTTAATTCTAAATGACTGAGCAAATTTGATATGGAAATCAGTGAGATTCTGGATTAAACCAAAGGTCCATTGTATGGCCATAATGAAACCCCATTATGCCATTTTTATGGAGTCACTTTATAGAATAGAACAACTTTAAGATTGTCAAGATTTTATTTTCTGTTATTGTACACTTCCAGAAATAATACAGACCTGAGACAGAATGCAATAAACAAAATAGTAGTGTTTTGACCATTTTTTAAAGTTATTTTTTATTATTTCTATTGTGTGTAACCCTGCTGACAGACTTTTAAGGTAAGTAATTGCGGTCTGGATCCCTAGCAAGTGAGCTGTTTAACAATATAAGGTTCTGAAATCCTGTTTGTGAAGATAGAGGATTATTTTGTATACTATGGCTTTAGTGCCATTAGCCACCTTCAGCTTCTGAGTTTTGCAGTTTTAGAAAGCACTAGTCAATGTCCTAATGGCTGTTGTCTATTGTACAAGGGGGGCCCCCACTGACCCCCGTTTCGGGGTCCTCTGACCACGTCCCGTGGGGGCTTGATCCCCATGCAATGTCTAGTCTTCCCGCTTTCAAGACGGGGGATGTGGGTTGTCGGTCGTGCCTCGTGCAACCGCACGGCCGATCACTAGCTCGCACGTTTCTCCCCCCCTTACGGAGGGGGGAGGGAAAGGGGGGCCCGGGCCCGCCCTCACTCACGGGCCCCAGCCCAGGGCCCTAAGGACACGGAGGTATTTAGCTCCGGTCCGGCTGACGGGGCTCCATGCCGAAACGCGTCAGCCCGCCAGCTCCAATGAGCTCTGCCCTGGGCTGCTTCCTTTCCCTCCTCAGGAGCCCTTCCTCCCTCGCCTCGTGGCGGTCACCTTGGGCTCGTCCGTCAGGCTGGCGTTTGAGCGTCCGTATGTCCACCACTTACTCTGGGCTGGCCCCCCAGCCCCGAGGATTGTCGTGGCCGGACTCACAGGGGGGTGGTTTCGCTCCGACCTCCGCCTCTTTGGCGACAAGCCCCCTCACGGCTGCCGCCCGACTCCTCTCTCTCTCCCTCTTGAGCGGACGGGGGTCCATCTTAAATCCCCCGCCGGGCGGCCGCCTTTGCTCACGTCACCAGGCGGGCGCCTCCCCTATCGCCCATCCTGTCTCCCCATTGGCCGGCTCCCCTGTCACTCCAGGCGGGGAAATGCCGCCCCCGCTACCGCCGCGTCGGCCGCCACGGCGCTACCGCTTCGGGGGGGGGGGGCGGCCGGCTTTCCCTGCCCCGGCGCGGCCCGCGTGCACGGCGCGCAACCCCGGCAGGGCCCCCCCCTTACCCCCAGGAATGCCTGCTCGGCGGTGCCCCAGGGACGGGCGGGGGACGCTCCGTCACATCTATCATTTAGCAATTTGATGAACAGAATGAGTTCTTGCACATGTTTGAATGGTAGAAAGCATAGAAACATATAGGGCCCTTTTTCTCCTTGGTACCTGGTCTTGGATCTAAAATGAATTCCACAATGACTGGATCTTAAGGTAAATAAAACAAGTCTGGTCATGCATTTTGGACATTGGCTCAGTATTTTTTAACCAAATGTTAACTATTTGAACAGAGCGTGTAACCACTTCCAACTCCCACAAAATGACAGCCATTGATTAAAATTGTTCAGGTAAGGATCAGAATTTGTTCCAAGTAAGGCAGAACTAGTGAGATCACTGTCATTCTTTATTATGCTGTGAAGTAACTAATTGAAATAAAACCGAATGAATTAGCAAACACAGGGGCTTGGAAGTAGAGTCTTGAATAAAGAATGAACCATGAACCTGAGTATTTAAATGTTATATGTTCATCTGTTAAGAATCTCTCAGACATTCAGAAGTCAGAGAGGCATATAATTTTCAGGATTTACTTTTAAATTGTCAAATGCCATCTCCACACTAAATATTCTATACATTAGGGATCCTTGTGAGGATCAGAGGGAAGAAATCTGGTCTGTGCATTACTCATGGATTAGGCCTGGCTACTGGTTGCAGCTTAGGTTGCTTTTTTTAAGTCTTTAGTCCAAGGGTTGGGAACCTCAGACCTGGGGGCCGGATGTAGCCCCATCTTGCCAAAATCCACCCCCTCAGGGCTCTGCCCTAGCATTGGAGAGCCCATGCTGGCGCTCCAGCCCTCTCCCCATTGCCATCCTTCCAAGGGGCTTGAGTACACACAGTCTTCCATCTTGGGTCCCCAAGGCTCTGGAGTGAAAGGGGAATGTGGAGAATGTTTTTCTCAGTTGGGGGCTGCTTCGCTGAGGGTTTTTGGTTTTGTTTGATCACTACCCGTTAAGCCTGACAGTCTAGCCAGCTTTCTGTGCACCTTACAGTCCATTTATCCAATCCATACTTCCTTAACTTGCTGGCAAGAATACTGTGGGAGACCGTATCAAAAGCTTTGCTAAAGTCAAGGTGCTGGCCTCCCCATATCCAAAAAGCCAAGTTATCTTGTAATAGAAGGCAAACAGGTTGGTCAGGCATGAATTGCTCTTGGTGAATCCATGTTGACGGTTCCTGATCACTTTCCTCTCTTCCAAGTGCTTCAAAATGGATTCTTTGAGGATCCCTTCCATGATTTTTCCAGAGACTGAGGTAAGGCTGACTGGCCTGTAGTTCCCTAGATTGTCCTTCTTCCCTTTTAAAAAGATGGGCACTACATTTGCCTTTTTCCAGTCATTTGGGACTTTTCCTGATCTTCATTTGTTTTCAAAGATAATGGCCAATGGCTCTGCAATGACATTTGCTAATTCCCTCAGTATCCTTGGATGCATTAAATCTGGACCCATGGATTTGTGTATGTGTAGGCTTTCTAAATAATAGGCTGTTCTCAGTAGTGATGGATGGCAGAACAAGGAGCAATGGTCTCAAGTTACAGTGGGGGAAGTCTAGGTTAGATATTAGGAAAAACTATTTCACTAGGAGGGTGGGGAAGCACCAGAATGGGTTACCTAGGGAGGTGGTGGAATCTCTATCCCTAGAGGTTTATAAGTCCCTGCTTGTCAAAGCCCTGGCTGGGATGGTTTAGTTGGGGGTTGGTCTTTCTGTGGGCAGGGGCTGGATTCGATGACCTCCTGAGGTCTCTTCCAGCCCTAGGATTATATGATGCCTGTAGAAACCTTTCACATCTCTTTCTAGCTGCAATTCCAATTTTTGTGCTTTGGCCGTCCTGATTACACCCCTGCATGCTTGAGCAATATGTTTATATCCTCCCTAATCATCTGTCCAATTTTCCACTTCTTGTAAGCTTCCACCAATGGTTTGACTTTCTTCAAAACTTGGCAGCAAATATGTACTTCTTAATATTAATTTATCTATATTACTGTATTGTACTTCCCTGATTTTTTGGAAAGTAGTCAGGATCCTTTGTGCCTTGTTTCTATAATTCTTTGTATTTATGCCAAACCTTAGCTGAACTGTAGCTGAACCTAGTATGAGCTTTTGCTGAAACTTAGCTTGTTATCAGTGATGATTTGGTTATCCTATTACTCTGGCCCATTTACTTTTTAGATAATGTGTCCAGATGGCCAGAAAGGGACTACTTGTGAGATGCACAAGTTTCTGTGATTGATAATAATATATTGGGGGGATGCTTTTACCTTATCAGAGACTAATGTTTACAGATGTTTTCTGTCATAATGACTTGTTTATAGGTATCTTTAGCCTATCAATTAGATAAACAAGATAAAATGAAAAGGGCTCATGGGTCAACGCATCATTTTTTCCCTCTTTTTCTATAAACATGCACAGTATATAAGGAGGAAAGTTGGGAGTGAAGTGAGATCCAACGTAACTTCTCCATATTGGTTTGGTATTCATAACCTTCCTTTTTTTACTGCAGTGTATTGATCTTTGACTAATAAACTTTGATTAATAAATTTCAATTGAGTCTGCTTATTTAACATCTGCTATTATATTTGTTATTAACATTTGAACCCATTAATTTAATTTAAACGATTTGAATAGATTATAGTAAGTTTGGGGCCTGAAATAGGTTGCCAATTTCAAATTTAATTTTAAATATTTTTGTAATCTGGTTTTAATTTAATTTTAAAAATCCAATTATTTTATTTTATTTTATTTTATTTAAATATCAATTTTTATCCCTCATGCTACTAGTAATAGTAAGGGAAAATGTTTGGTGTTCATTGTGTAATATTTGTAAACAGAACATAACTTACCACTGACCAGTTACTGAGCATGAAACAAAAATAATGAGTACACTTACAATTTTAGCATGAATTGTTTTGAAATTATTTAAAATCTTTAAAATTTAGGAAAATATTAAGTGTTTATGGGGAAGGCCAAGAGCCCACCTACTCTCCTCCTTTTTTTATCCTGAGCAAACAGTATTGTTGACATATATGACATTTCCTCCAGTTTAACAGGATTTTGGCATAAACATAAGAATGGATATTCTGAGGCAGACCAGTGGTAGTGGTTGATAGTGGCTGGTGCCAGACACTTTAGAGGGAATGTGCAAGCAAGAGGCAAGAGGCAACATCCCCTGTTGTTCAATCACAGCTTCTGGCAAGAGAGCATCTATCATATAAATAACCACAAATAATTTTGTATTTTATGGATGCTAATCACACTTATAAAGTAAACATCTAACTTGTGTAATGCTTTCCATTTTTGCTTACTTTACAAACACTAACAAATTAATCTTCATTGTAACCATATGGGGCAGATTACACAGAGCATTTGAGAACAGATATTGTTTAGAAAATATTTTCAGCTTTAATTGTGTAATCTTGTATAATTTCAGATAGGTTACGTCTAGACTACATCCCTCTTTTGGCAGAGGGATGTAAATGAATCACTTCAAAAGTGCAAATGAAGCCAAGATTTAAATATCCCGCACTTCAGTTGCATAATCACGTAATGGTGCTCTTTCGAAAAAGCGCTATTTCGAAATTGAAACCTCAGTCTAGACACAGTTCTTTCGAAAATGCTTTTCGAAAGAGCCCATTACGTGATATTTAAATCCCGGCTTCATTTGCACTTTCAAAATGCTTCGTTTACATCCCTCTGCCGACAGGGAT
Source organism: Pelodiscus sinensis (assembly GCF_049634645.1). Lineage (NCBI taxonomy): Eukaryota > Metazoa > Chordata > Testudines > Trionychidae > Pelodiscus > Pelodiscus sinensis. Next base: position 115,558,291 of record NC_134713.1, read on the forward strand.
GTAGCCTAGACACACCCTCATAGAGGAAAAACAATAAAAATGATAAAACCTGATAATGGTCAGACTTGGGGAATACAGTGCAAAACATGCATTATAATTTTTAAGTTTATTATTCTATATTGTCCAAAGATTCCACTTATAATAGTTTATGGAATTACTCACAGTACACAAAGTTAAGCAGGTGCTACGTCACTATCAGAGGTCCATTGTACAAATGTACCTGACTCTATCCCTGACCAGAACAGCTTGCATTCAAAGCCCCAGTTGTGCAAAGACGTAGCACCTGCTTAACTTTGTGTACTGTGAGTAATTCCATAAACTATTATAAGACCCATAGCATGTGAAGTTGTATGCATATAATTTTGCAGGATTGAGCCTTGTATAGAGCCATAAATAGTAATATAGTGCTATATATAGTATAAGCAGGGTTGCCAACTTTCTAATTGCATTAAACCAAACACACTTTCCCTGCCCCTTTACCAAGGCCCTACCACTGCCCTGCATTCTGTCTGAGGCCATTTTGAGTCAAGGTGATTCTGCCCCACTCTATTAGGCTGTGTCTAAACTACATCTCTTTCTCAAAAAAAGGATGTAAATTAGACACTTCGAAATTGCCCGCACTTCATTTGCATAATGGCGGCCGCAAGTTTTTTTGAACAGGGGCTTTTTTACTCATTTTTTCAAGTGTACAGGATCTTTCGAAAAAGGGTTTTATTTTTGAACGATCCCCATTTAAACAGCAATTTTTCTTTCGAAAAGACCCTTTTTGAAAAAAAACACGTCTGCCATTATGCAAATAAAGCGCAGGAAATTTAAGTCCCGGCTTCATTTGCAATTTTGAAGTGTCTAATTTACATCCCTTTTTTGAGAAAAGGGATGTAATCTAGACGCACCCTTACAGTCCACTGCAAATCAGCCTAATAAAGGCAGTATTTAATCCTGAAGGATGTCTGCACCTGGAAGGTCAATGAAGGAACTATTCTGGAATAAGAGTGCCTTTTTCTGACTTAGTGGATTGAAGCTCATATCACAGTGTTCTACCAAAATAATTATTTCAGCATAGCTATTCCAACACATTACTAAGTGTAGAAGTGCTTTCTGTATTTAAGCCAAAACCCATTGACATTAATGTGAGTGTGATGGGGTGGACTAGGCCCAAAGCCCCTTGCTGCAGGGTGCAGGCTTTGCTGCACCCTACCCCAGGGAGAAGGGCAGAAAAGAAGTCCTCCAGGCAGACTAGAGTGGCGGCTTCTGCTGCAGCTAATCAGGAATGAGCAAGCTCTTATAAAAGAAGCTACTGGGCCAGGGTCGGGCAGTTCCTTACTGGAGCTTGAACCAGGCAGACTTAGGGACTGACTGGGAGGATAGCAGCAATTCAGACAGCTCCGAGTGGGAGCTGGACTTCAGATCTGGTTGAAACCCAGGTCCAATGGCTAAAGACTAGCTGTTAATAGACTACAACAACTTGCAGAACCCTGGGCAGGATGCAGGGAGAACTGGACCGCAAATCCCCAAGAGAAAGCTGGATAGAACATCTTCCTGGGGAACATCTTTCCCCACTTTCCTGAAGTTATCCTTCATGTAACTGAGTAACTCTTCAATCATATCACTAACTTTAGCATGAAGCAGAATCAGTAAATGTTTCCTAGCACTCTTCTGTATAGTCTTTGTCTTATCTCATCTGTCTTGTTCCTATCTCTTTCACATTTTGTCTGGGTCATAGATGGACCAAGATGTGTTAGCTGCTATTCAGTAAACAATAAAATCACATGCTCTTCATCATCTCTTATGGCTCAGTTTCAGTTATTTATTTAATTTCAGTTCCTTTAAAGTGCATATTACAAACATTGTAGAACTGTGCTTTCACAACATTCAGACTCTCAAACCAAGGATAAAAATGTACAAACTTGACTGCCAGTATAACCACCAAGATTAAATCTCTTTCAGTCACTAATAACATCAGAACTTTATCTATTTTTTAATTAAAATTATGTAATAAAATATCAGAAAAAAAGCTGTTGAGGTGTCTGTTAATAAATAAATCATTAATAGCAGGTACTCCTGTTTCTTTTTAAGCATTTGCTCACTTTATTTGTATTGCAGAGATCTTTCATCTATGACATCTTTCACTTAAGAACCCTGGTATTTATGAGATCGTCAGTTCTTTTCATAACATTCCTTTTGTGTTGGTCTTTTGATTACTGGTGAGGCTACAGTCTGTTTTTGGTATGATCTAAATTAGATCATCCTCTAACTTGTCAAGGACAGGCTATCTATTTGACTGGCTTGTTTGAATGGCTCTGTATTCATTTCTGGTGAGGACTTGGAAAACAAATATCAAATATGTCTCAAGTGCTTTTGCAGTTCATTGAGGTGAAATCTGGGATGAGGCTGGCACTTTATGGAAATTTGATTTATACCCAGTCTTTCTTGTTGGTGTTCTTGCTACGGTATGTTAGAGGAGAGCATACTGGATCATCCAACAGCATTTGTAAGTTTAGTAAATGTGTATGTCATAAACCATATCTCAGTCACATTATAAGTAATAATCTACCACAGTACTATAGTAAATACTTTGTATCTGTAGAATGTTCTTTATCTTATAGTGACGATGAAGGTTCCACATTTCACTTCAGTTGGTATATTGGGAGAGAGGAGAATCCATGCCCAAGAGCCTACATTCTTGAATCCACTAAGGACACTTTGTACCACATGCAGCACAGAATGGCAACGAAGTAACCATAGATGGCCTGGGTGAATTCGTACTGTGGATTTCTCTATACTGTAATTAAAAACCTACAGTTGGCCAATGCTCGCTGACTCGGGATTCCAAGGTTCCAGCTAAGCAGCTACTTAATTGTGGTGTAGACATTTATGCTGGAGCCCAGTCTCTAGGACTGGCGGGTAAGTAAGGCTGCAACATGACCCTGAAGGTCTACTCAATTAAACAGCCCTGTGAACCACACTCATTACTCAGCACTTCTGTGGATGACTAATTGCAGTGCAGGAATACCTTGTGAAATTGCCCACTGTTGGAGATCTGGCAAAGGCAACTATTCCATCTCTTCTCCTAGACACCCCTTTACCTCTGGCATAAGAAGACAGGGTGTGGCATGATGTGGTGTGAAACAGTTAGAAAGGGGTTTGGAGATGGTGGAGCAGAGCTTAGCTATTTTGGTGTAACTCAGAGCAGCCCCTCTGTAGCCCTAACCTTCATCAGGGCAGGACATCTGTGAATCAGAAAGCTGCATGTATCTCCTTGCCACAACTCCTCACCATTCTGTCTGAGCATTGTTCCATGAATTGAGAATAAAACTCAAGTTGTGAAGATGGTTCAGACTGATGTGCAACATGTGGCTACACACTCAATTTTCTACATCAAATTTGTAATTTTATTAGGCCCTGATTTAAACAGCAACACTTGTAGCAACTCCAAAGAATAAGTACATAGAAAGGTGATGTGAACATGAGACATTAATAAGTTCTGTATAGTCTTCTGATGTTTTGTTGAAATCTCCTATTTGTCAAATTACTTTATTAGTTTGTTCAATCGACACTTCTGGTCAGTACATTTAATGTTTTACATCTGCAAAATCAGTGGGTAAAAGCAGTAAAAGCCAGTACTGTTTGTAGTCATGTGTGCACAGGAGATACAAACCATATCCAATCAAATATCATTTCAGTCTTCTGCTAGTGCCATACAGTCTTCTATTGCAATTATTTGACACTGTAGTCTTAAATCCTGCTTTTTTAAAAGATTTAGTCTGTATCTTAGGTCAAAACACCTAAAAGCAACACAAGTTGTATGATAGTTGCTGAATTCAGAGTTCATAACAACCATCTTGAACTGTGAAGAAAATTTTGTGGCTTTGTAATTCCTGAAAATGTTAGGAGAGTTTCAAAGCAATACCAACCCATATACAAGAAAAGAAGAAATAAAATAATTTTATTGCTTCTGAAAAAAGACATTTTTTATATTGCCTTTCTAGTGTGGCACATAAGCTTTCATTGTGTTTTGACATCAGGAAACCCATAAAACCAGGCTTTTTGGTATGGACCAAAAATATATTTGTTATGGTAAATGTCAACCTGCACAAATCTTTGCATTGCAAAAAGACTCAAGAGAACCATGTTAAAATTTTTAATAGTTTTATTTTAGGCTCATTAATTACATTCATCAGGAGAAGTAAAATGTGCCATAATGGAAAAGGGCAAAGATATATGTGTGTAAAATACAGTAAAAGTACCACACAAATTAAGCCATATATTTATAAATCTATTTCCTATTCAGTAATATGGTTGCTTAAGTTTTACTTACTTAGTGCAGAAGTAGTTGCAAGATCAATGGAGAAGTACAGATGATTAATAATGTGTAATATAGAACCTTTTCTCCTTAAACATCTTGTTTTGATTGTAGAGGTAGTCCATCCACATCGAAGATGACATTTGAGCCATATTAGTGGCACAGTCCTTGAGAAGATTATGTTGCTAATGTCTATGCTCTATTTGTTCTATAGATGAGTACAGAATTTTATTCACCAGGGTTGGGAATTTGATACCTTTCCCAAGAATTCAACTCAGTTAGGCTAAGTCTACACTGCAGGCTTCTTGCGCAAAAACTTGTGGAGTGTCTACACTGCACACGCGTTCTTGCACAAGTAAATTTACAGTAAAGTGTCAGAAGAGAAGGCTTCTTGCGCAAGACTTATTCCTCTCCCCCTGAGGAATAAGCCCTCTTGCACAAGAGCATGTGTGCAAGAAGGCAGCGTGGATGGGCAACAGGGGTTTCTTGTGCAAGAAACCCCTATGGGTAAAATGGCCAGCAGAGTTTTCTTGCGCAAGAGAGTGTCCGCACTGCCATGGACGCTCTTGTACAAAAGCACATCTCTTGCACAAAAGCACATGGCAGTGTGGATGTGCTCTTGTACAAGACCTTTTGCACAAAAACTCTTGCGCAAAACAGTTCTTGCGCAAGAAGCTTGCAGTGTAGACATAGCCTTATAGTTTTTGTTGCTCCTTAGACAAAAAAAGGTAAAGTTTAACTAGCATGCACTTTCCCTTGCTCAGGATTATACTGCGGGGTTTTCTACTATATGTAGAACTTTTAAAAATATTTTTATCAATTCAGTATTTAGAAATTGATCAGGTTTTTTTGTATTTCTAAAAGTATATGCTTCCTTTACATTTGCCCTTAAACTTAATACAGCTAAAAATGTTCAGCATACCTTAGTTTCATGTAAAATTAACCTGCCTTATTTATTTGTATTTTGGTAGTGCCTGGGAACCAAAGTAATGGATCAGTATGCCCTGGAATAAGATATTATCAGGGTTGCCAGGTGGTTTAACCCATCTCCGCCCCCCCAAAAAAAACACTGGGGAAAAAATTCAGTTGAGAAAAAAAGGGGGAGACCAAAGTTGCTGAGCCAAAAAAAAAAAGGCTCCAGACCAGACAGCTCCCCTGCAGAACCAGGTAACCTGGGATTTTCGCCTCCTGGCTGGGAAAAAAATCAGAAAATACCAGCTATTTTAGGTGTCCGGTATTTTCTGAATTTTTTTACCAGACAGGAGGTGAAAATACCGGACTGTCTGGGTCCATACTGGACACCTGGCAAGCCTAGACATTATACAAAACAGTAATAAGTCATCAGGACCACATGGCATTCACCCAAGAGTTCTGAAAGAACTCAGATGTGAACTTGCTGAACTACTAACTATGGCTTGTAACCAATCCTTTTAAATCATCTTCTGTACCAAATGACTGGAGAATAGCTAATGTGATATCAATTTTTAAAAAGGTCTCTAAAGGTGACCCTGGCAATTACATACCAGTAAGTCTAACTTCAGTACCAGGCAAATTGGTTGAAACTGTAGTAAAGAACAGAATTGTCAGTTACATAGATAAACATAACTTGTTGGGTAAAAATCAAATGGTTTCCGTAAAAGCCTTTTTTGAGAGGGTAAACAAGCATGTAGACAAGGGTGTTTGAGTGTATATAGTGTACTTATAGTTCCAGAAAGCCTTTGACAAGGTCCCTTACCAAAAGGACTTACGCAAAGCAAGCTGTCATGGGATAAGAGGGAAGGTCTTCTTATGGATTGAAAACTGGTTAAAAGATAGGAAACAAAGAGTAGGAATAAATTATCAGTTTTCAGAATGGAGAGAAGTAACTAGTGGTGTCCCTCAGGACTCTGTACTGAGACCAATCCTATTCAACATATTTAGAATCTGGAGAAAGGGGTAAACAGTGAGATGGCAACATTTGCAGATGATACAAAACTGCTCAAGATAGTTAAGCCCAAAGCAGACCGTGAAGTGCTTCAGAAGGATCTCACAAAACTAGGGACAGGGCAACAAAACTGCAAATGAAAGTCAATGCTGATAAATGCAAAGTAATGCACATTGGAAAAAATAATCCCAATGAAAAATGATGAGACTAAATGAGTTGTTACCACTCAAGAGAGATGTTGGAGTTATTGTGGATAGTTCTCTGAAAATTTTCACTCAATGTTTAGCAGCAGTCAAAAAACCAAATAGAATGTTAGGAATCATTAAGAAAAGCATAGAGAATAAGATAGGGAATATCATATTGCCTTAATATAATTCTGTTACCCCTACCTCTTGAATACTGCATGCAGATGTGGTTCTTTCATCTCAAAAGAGGGCAACAAAATGATTAGGGGTATGCAATGGCTGCCACATGAGGAGAAATTAATGAAACTGGGGCTGTGTCTACACTGGGCCACTTATTCCGGAAAATCAGCCGCTTTTCCGGAATAAGCTGCGAGCTGTCTACACTGGCCCTTGAATTTCTGGAAAAGCAACGATGCTCTACTGTACAAAATCAGCCGCTATTCCTGAAAAACTATTCTGCTCCCGCTCGGGCATAAGTCCTTATTCCGGAACACTGTTCCGGAAAAGGGCCAGTGTAGACAGCCCAGTAGTCTTTTCCGGAAAAAAGCCCCGATCGCGAAAATGGTGATCGGGGCTCTTTTCCAGAAAAGCGCGTCTACATTGACCCCAGACGCTTTTCCGGAGAAAGGGCTTTTCCGGAAAAGCATCCTGCCAATGTAGACGCTCCTTTTCTGGAAAAACTGAAAACGGAAGAGTATTCTGTTTTAAGCAGTTCCAGAAATTCATGCCAGTGTAGACACAGCCTGGGAGTATTCAGCTCAGAAAAGAAATGATTAGGAGGGATATAATAGAGGTCTATAAAATCATGACAGATGTGGAAAAAGTGAATAAAGAAGAGTTATTTACTCCTCACAACACAAATTAGGGGTCACTAAATTAAATTGATAGGTAGCAGGTTTAAAACAAGGAGAAGGAAGTATTCCTTCTCACAATGCATAGTTAACCTCTGGTATTCCTTGCCAGATGATGTTGTGAAGGCCAAGACTATAACAGGGTTCCAAAAAGACCCAGATAAATTCATGGAGGTAGGTCCATCAATGGCTTTTAGACAGGATTGGGAGGAATGGAGTTCCTACCCTCTGTTTTTGAGAAGCTGGGAATGGTCAACAGGAGATGGATCATTTGATTAACTATTGTGTTCAGTCCCTCTGGGCCACCTGGCACTGGCCACTGTTGGAAGACAGGATACCGGGCTAGATGGACCTTTGGTTTCACCCAGTAATCAGGGGAGTTCTATAGAATTTAATCTTTTATATATGTCACATAATGAAAATGACTATAGTAGAACATGAAGAATATGTCTTACCTGGAATATTGTGTCCAATTTTGAGTGCCTTATTTCAGGAATATAGTGAACAAATTGGAGAAAGTCCAGACAAGAAGATCTAAGAGGAAAGATTGAAAAATGTGGCTTGTTTGGTCTGGAGAAGAGAAGATTGAGAAGGAGCGTGAAAAATGTTCTTGTTAACCACTGGGATAGAACAAGAAACAATGGGCTTAAGTTACAGCAAAAGAGGTTTAGATTGGACATTTGGAACTGTGACAAATTTCATTTGGATGATTCTGGAATCTCCATCACTGCAGGCTTTTAGGAACTGGTTAGTCAAACACTTGTCAGGAATGATGTAGTTATTTAATCCTGCGTTGAATGCAGGGGACTGGACTAGATGACCTATTGATGTCCCTTCCAGTTCTACAATTCTATGAGTCTATGTATTTGAAAAAATAGGATGGGTGATGATGGAGAAATACTGTGAAAGAGAATGCTCACCAAATCAAGAAATATGAGTGGGGAATACTTTCATGTATATAAGATAAGGCTTACGAGGACTTAGTCAAGTTAAATTTACATGTTTTACAGACTATTCAGTGTCTAGCTAAGATATTGAGACAGAGTAAAGTATTGGAAGTGATGTATAAGACAAACAAAACTGGTTCAGTTGTAAATGCAGTGTTTTGTGTCTTCAGGTAAAATAAAGTCACCACCCATGCAAAGGTTACCCAGTCCACCAGCTAGTATGATAAAAATCATGTATGAGCTTAGTGAAAGTGACATCAGTGGAAATGGCATTTAGGCTTTGTCCTGATTTAAGATTATTTTACTTCCATTCCATTTGCCTGTAGTCTAAACATATCCAATTCTAGCTTGTAAAATGAACTAAATTTGGTATAATCTCCTCTTCCCTGGGGTTAAAAGAGAAAGAAACAAGTATGACAAAAGTCACAAGAACTTTGTCAGAGTTGTTTTGGGATAACCTACTTTACATATTTTTGAAGCAATCTGCATGGTCATATAAGAATCATGGTATGATAATTTACTAGAGTATTTTCTGAGTTTGCAGTATCATATTTAGACATTTTTGTTTAATTGTCCTTCAAATAAGCTTTATTTGAATATCAAAATACCCAAATTCCTATACATATGTTGGTTTTTCTGTCAAAATCATTTTGTCAGATGACTAACTTTAGTTATTTGAACAAATAATAATTTCTGTTGCACATTTGACTAAAACTTAATGTATTTAGTCAAAAGACTGAAATTTTTATCATGATTCTAGATGACGGTAAAATTAGTTCTGTTTAGATTACAAGTAAAATTTGTCTTCAGGTCATCAGTTTAACTATACAGTAATGTGGTGGTCTTCAAACTTTTTTCTCATGATCCAGTTGAAGAAAATTGTTAATGACTGCAACTCAGCATAATTTGACTAGAGTGCAGGCTCTGGGATGGGTCTGAGGAAGAGAGCTTTGGGATGCAGGAGAGGGCTCTGGCTTTGGGGAGGGTCAGTGCTGGGCCAGGCTGGGCTTACCTTGAGCAGCTCCTGATAAGCAGTGCAGCAGGGGTGTTAAGGCAGGCTTCCTGCCTCTCCTGGCACCGCAGAAGCAGCACCCCAGAAGCAGCCAGGCAATGGGCGTGCAGGGATAGAGCTCAGGACAGGAGCAGTGTGTGGTGTAGGGATATTAAAATGTGATTACTTCCCTAATCGAATAGTCAATAGATTTTCTGTTGACTATTCGATTAGTCGATAATGGTAAGCAGTTGTGGCACTCAGTTTGGCTAGCACCAATTCACAGTAAAACTTCCCCCACTGCAGCTCTGCATTGTAAAGCCCAGGGAAGCCAGCACACAAAGTCACTAGCTTGGCCCCTGCTCCACGGGTGTCTTTTCATTCATCACACACACGCACAGCTGTGGCTCTGCATTGTATAGCCCAGTTGCACTGTGTGTGTAAGTGAGGTGTGAGGAATGAAAAGACACCCACAGAGCAGGGGCCGAGCTAGCGACTTTGCGCGCTGGCTTCCCTGGATTTTACAATGCAGAGCCGCAGAAGGGGGAAGTGACTAGCTGATCGTGCTAATCGATAAGCGCCTGATTATCAATTAGTCAACTATTTGAGTAGATGCTTACATCTCTAGCATGGAGCTCTGTGCTCTCCTGCCACGTGTACACCTAAGAGCTGGGCCTGCTACCAGCTGCTTCTGGGGTGCAGTGCAGTCAGTGGAGCCAGGACACGTGGGTAGCATGCCTTAGCACTCCCACTAGTCACCTGATCACCCTTCAGCAACAAGACCCAGTGCCTAACATTCCATCGCCCAGTACTTGATTGCAACCCATAGTTTGGAAACCACTGCAGTAATGGAACTTTAATCATGAAACAGTAAGTAGACTTTCACTATACATGTAATTTATATTTTTGTGAGTGCACTCTTCAGTTCTCTGTGGGCCTTCTCCTTATTCATACTCTGCAGCAATGGCACACCTCCAATGTCTCTTCCTCACTCTTTGTCTGTATATGGCAGTGGGTCTGGGGCAGGGCTGGACAATAAAATAGTTGCAATTCACTAGGGTTAGCCCAGCGGGCCACAACCGCTATTTTTACCTGTGCCTCTGCATGTACAGGTGATTACAGCTCCTGTTGGTTGTGGATCATAATGGGAGCTGTAGGAAACAGCACAGACTGGGACACCACTTTCTGCAGCTCCCATTGGCCAAGAATGGTGATCCACAGCCAATGGAAGATGCAATCATCTGTACTGTACCTGTGGAGGCACATGTAAATATAGTGGACCAACCTTAGCAGACTGGATTCAGCCTGTGAACTGGTATTTGCCCACCCCTAGTTTGGAGCCATGGCTGCAAGCAAAACCACAATTGGGGCTAGGAGCCAAGGCTTGGACCACAGCTAGGGGTGGGTCTGTGGCTTGAAGTGGACCCACAGACAGTGAGAGAGGCTGGGACCAGGTCTGGGGTTTTAGTCAGGACCAAGATCAGGGCTCTGGCCCATTTCAGGACCAGGAGTGGGGCTGTAGCCAGGCCAGGAGAAAAGAGCCAAGCTTGAGGCTGCATCTGGGTATGAGGCCAGAAGCAGTCACAGCTGGGAGCCAGAGCTAGAGCAAAGCAAGGGGCAGAAAGGGGCTGGGTGGCACTTCTTCCCCATCCCTGTGAGGTTGGCCCAGGCTGATAATCTCTCTCATAATGTTCTTGCACATCCCATAGAAGGGCACACTCTACAGTTTGGAGATCACTGAAACTGTTAGATCCATCCTGCATAAAATCATGTTTGGTGAGGTTAATGTGTCTCTAGTTATTTTGAGTGATTCAAATCAGGAAGATAAGGATTTTGCAGGAGGCATAACGGATCTGTCGAAAAAAAGCTTTCTTCCTCCTCTAGACTGCCGCTTTTTGCTGACAAAGTGCTGAGTCGGCAAAATGCAGTGGCCATTTTTATGCAAATTAGGAATGGGATATTTAAATCCCTGCCTCATTTGCAATGTAAACCTGCCTAATCTGCATCCCTTTGCCGACAGAGGGATGCAGTCTAGACATACCCTTACATTCCACAGCTTTCTTTTTTCATTAAATTTGAAGGCTTTAGTTTTTTCTGATATCATACAGGGAAATTAACAAAAGTGCCAAATAAGGTGTCTGATTCCTCTCTACCACAAATGTAGATCTTTATATATAAAGAGAGCCATATTTAATAAATAAATAAAGCAATTTAACAGTCAAGTTAACCATAAAATCAAGTGTATAGAGATTCCCTCCCACCCCCGCTGGAATCCCCTGTATTCTCATGCATCTTGTTCTTAACTTTCCAGATTTTATATTTTTTTTCTTTCTAAGATCATTCTGTTTTAATTTTGGAAATACTTTCCTTTAGAAACCTGTAAAGCATCACATTTTTCAGATGTGTTCAAATGCTTGTCTCACTCCATGGGCTTAGGTGTGTAAATCTGCACTTTAGCTTCATTTGCAACAAGTGGTGCCAGTATGCCTTGTGAGTTTTTGGAAGGCTATTGCTTGAGAACATCTTCTGCTGTCTTGTTTTTGAATTTTGCTATCCATAAAAGTTTATCAAATCTATCCTTAATTTGATATTTTTAGAAATATTTTGTCTTTATAGGCTGGGGTGGGGAATAGGTTAATCAGAGTGAGCCTTTGGTGGGCCAATGGACAGTTGTTTACCTGAATGTCTTCAGGCACACAGCCTCGCAGCTCCCACTGGCCACAGTTTGCCAATCCCAGCCAATGAGAGTTGTGGGAAGTGGTGCAGACCAAGCCACCAGTTTCCACAGCTCCCATTGGCCAGGAATGGTGAATGGCAGCCTCTGGGAGCTGTGAGTGGCTGTGCCTGCGGACATTCCATTAAACAATGCATCTGGTGACCCACCAGCAACTAACCTTGAAAAACTGTGTGCAAGCAGCATGGTGGAGGTTCTCCACACCTGTTATAGGACAAGCAAAAGCCATCAGTTTTCCACGTTGGAAGCTAAGATTCTGTCTTCCTATTTTATCTTTATTTAAATTAAATGGATTTAATGTGGACAAACAACTTTCCTTTATTTTTTCTTCTGTGATCCTTAGTACTCTAGCTTATTTTGTCTTGTTAAAAAAATAAGCCTTCTGAATTGGAAACATTTTACATCTCCTACGACTGTAAAGTTGCATGTGCATCAGATTAATGGGGTTTATTTTCTCAAGATTTGCACCTCTTGATGAAATAGAGATCCAAAGAAGTCTGCTTTATTCTTTGCTCATAAGTAGCTATGCTTTCTGCTTTCTAATGATAGAATGCACCAACATATAAATAATAAATTGAAAGAGATTGAATTCCTGTAATTGGGATATCTTACCATTCATTTTTTGATTCATGTACAGTGTAATTTTTCTATTTTTTTAATAGCTGAGTTCTGGAGGGAGAGGGATAAATTATATTGATCATTTTTCTGTTAATATTCTTGGTATTCTTTAATACACAATTTCATCTGTTATGTCAATACATATTGGAATGTTATGTTAATTATGAAAAATTGGGTTTTTAGAGCTGTACTGCAATGTGAATTATCTACAAAATACATCATTTCATGCCATATCTGTTTCATGTGCCAATGTCTCTGTCAACCTGGCACATGACAGATTTTATAAAATATTTAAAATTACAAAAACTGATGGAATTATTTGTTCTAATACCCTGCTAACCAACATTTTAATCATTTGCATAGCAGGCTATATATATGTTATATGTGTTGGTTCATTATACAGTATTTCCTTTCCAGAATACAGATGTTGATAAAGCTAGTGTTTATATTTCCGTGAAAGATTAACAGCAAGAAACATCTGGAAAACTTGTAGTAAAATAGAAATATCACAAATATATTCTTTAGGTATACAGTGGTTATTAGCATCATCATTCAGTCTTTACATTAGAAAAATTTGTATTAATTAGGAAATATTCACTTATCAGTACGATCCTGTGTCTTTACTTGTAAATGCATTAGTCACAGCATAAAAACAGTTATTCATATGTTATTTTCCCTATTTCAGCTGAGGCAGATTTGAGGTCCTACTGGTCACATCAGACTAACAGCTTTAATTATTTAGATCTAGGGCACTGTTCCTTGCTATAAATGCAAATTTCTTTTTGTTTTCTGCTTGGTTTTTGAGAGATTAGATATTCCATGGTTTGATATTTCTGAAGAGGCACATCAAAGCCTTCTTTGTACTCAAATGGCATTCAGTGGAAGGTCATTTAATATCAATTATTATTAGCCCATTATAACAGCTCTAAGCCACTTTGTTATTGTAAGCTCAAGTTTTTAACATGGAAATTTGTATTTCCTCTAGCTGCAATTTAAGATATTTTAACCATTGGGCTTTACACTGTGGTGAGTTGCCCAATGTGATCCAACTGCTTTACAATTGACCGTTTCATTCCATAGAAAATGATCACATTTAAGACCTTGTCTACTCTACATAGTTTTGTTGGCAAAATTCACATTTTGTTTCAAAACAGTGGAAGTGCACATAGTACAATGCTCCTTCTACTGACAAAACTCTTGTGCTTTGCTGACAAAGTATAACCACCTTGATCAGAGGCATGTTGCTTTTTGTGGCAAAATTACATTGACAAAATGTCAGCAGACACATCACGTTTGGTTATATACCTTTAAATGACCTCCAAGAGGTATCCCATAATAACCATCCTGATCACTCTGGTCAGTAATTTGAATAGCCATTCACCTGGGAATACAGGCAGTGCCCCCGCCCTCCAAATACCTCCCCCACCCCCCACTGCTTTAAAGGCCTGGGATATTTGAAATTCTACTTCCAGTTTTCTCAGCATAGAGAGCTCACATTGCATTTTCCCAGCTGACCATGATGGCTCCACATGGCCAACTCTGTGCCACTTGGAGCACACCTGCTGGCATTTGGGTGGGTAAAGGAGGAACTTTGATACTTATGAGCAGATTTGTCATGGTTTATTGGATAAGGACTATGAATGGGATATACAGCAGTCCAGGCACAGATAAAGGAGCTGAAGCATGCGTTCCAGAAGGGAAGAGAGCAAACAATCACTCTGGTACTGTGCCAAAGACCTGCCACTTCTATAAAGAGCTAGATGCCACCCTTGCTGACAAACCCACCTCTACTTCAGCAGGGCTAGAGGCAGTGGACAATGGACCAAAAGCTTAGTATGAAGTTGTGGATGAGAAGGTTGTGTTGGAGGATGATGTGGAACATACTGCAGGGTCGTTCAGTGGTTCAGCAAACAAGATTTCTTTTCTATTCTGGAGGAGTCTAATCAGTCTCAGCAGTCTATCTCTGGCGCTCAGGATACAGGAAACGAGAGCTCTGGTAAGTGATCTTTAAGTTAATATTGCTCGGTTATATGAAGTAGAGCTGTCCTTTGTTCTGTATATTCTAGATGTGAGTACAAAGATAGAAAAAAGACTAGATGTATTTTGAGTGCACTCCATATGCCCCTGTGTAGCTAAGCAGTGTGGCGGAACATTGTGTTAATGCACACCAAGATTTCATGAGAATTCTCTAGAGAGATTTCTAAGAAATTTTCCTATAAGTACTTGTCAACCTTCTGCCAAAGGTTCTTTGGAAGAGCTACTTTGTTCCTTTCTTCACTGTAGGAAAATTTCCCATGCAACTTCACAATCACTTTTGCAGGGACCAAAGCAGCACACAGGCATGCTACATAGAAACCAGGTCTGAAACTGCATACATGCAGGAAATGCCCCTTTGCATCCTTTCTTTAACCTTAGGAATGAAATATCAGCTTTAATGTCTCTTGCTTATGGAAAATGGTGGCAGAAATTACAATATTGTCCCTACTTTCCTGCACTGATTCTCTTAAAAAATCACCTAGACTCTTTCCCCCACCTTGAATGCCCAATCCCCACCCTACCTGAACTCGCTGGCTGTGTCTACATTGGCCCCTATTCCGTAATAGGGATGCTAATGTAGCACTTTGGAATAGGCAAATCCGCGGGGGATTTAAATATCCCCCGCGAGATTTGCATTTTCATGGCTGCCGCTTTCTTCCGGCTTGTAGATAAGCCGGAGAAAAGCGCCAGTCTGGACGCGATCCTCCGGAAAATAAGCTCTTTTCCGGAGGATCTCTTATTTCAAGTAGCCACCATGTTTAAGGGCTTCAGGGGGTAGCCGAGTTAGTCTGTACAGGATAAACTTAAAAAACAATGAATAGTCTGGTAGCACTTTAAAGATTAACAAAACATGTAGATGGTATCATGAGCTTTCATGGGCACACTCCACTTCTTCAGATGACCAGAGTGTTGGATGTCCAGAGCTAAAATAAGGTGTTTGCTGAGATGTGCACTTGCTAAGGGAAAATGAAAGTGATTTTTATGTTAAAATAGGTATATTTTACTATAATGATTCAGTGCTATAGGTGAACTAACAATCATGCTTCTGCGTATTGTTTCTTGTGCTTCTGCAGATGTGGCCTTCAGGGGAACTCCCTACACACCAGTAAAGTGCCTCCATCAGATAAGAAAGCAGCTAAGGTAGAATGAAGAGGACAAATTCAAGAGGTATTCCAGTCCTCAAGGACCAAGAAAAGAGAATGGAGAGAGACCCCGACAGAAAAAATAAAACGAAGGCAGGACAGAAAAGAAAGTGAGGAGAGTAGGACCAGGAGCAGATGATAAAAGTGATAGAGGAGCAAACAAGATGTCAAAGTCTCTAATTGCATTCCAGGCAGAACATATGTGTACTCACCCATTCTCCTCCCCAACAGGCTATAGAGAACTACTTTACATGCTCTCCTCAAACTCCTCCCACACAGACTTTGTAGTTTTTTAGAATGTCTTGGTTACCCTGTTCATTCCACCTCTTCAGACAGCTTCCAAAATGACAACTGAACTTATATATAGCTATGAGAGCCTATACTGACTGCACTATTATCTCCCTTCCCATGAAGCCTTTTGTGTGTGTTAATTGGTATTTAATAAAAAAAACTCTGAAATATAACCAATCTTTATATTTTTCGTACACATGTGGTTGCTGCTGATAGTATTATGTAGTGACAGTTTAATCATTTGCTGACTACAAATTCTGATTAGAAATCATCACAATTTTCATGCTAAGTGGCAAGTAAACAGAACTAAACAGAAGTCGTCCCTTGGCTTCTGTGTAAAGATGTTAAGAGGTAGGTAATTGGCTAATCATGAAGTCAATACAAATTGTATTGACTCGACAATTAGTCAATAAAGGAATGTGCTCAGTCCCGGCTCTGGATCCAGGAACTACCCTTGCTGCAGCTCTGTAGTTTAAATGTAGTAGGAGCTGGGCACGCAAGCAGCCTGGCTCCTACTACATTTAAACTGCAGAGCTGCAGCAGGGGTAGCTCCTAATCCAACGCAGCATGATCCAGGACCGAGCCAGGCTTGCTTAGTGCCAAATTTTGAAATAAGGCACTATTCCAAAACATCCCTTAACCCTCATGCAATGAGGTTTGCAGGGACATCAAAATAGCAAGCCCATTATATTTTGATATAACAGGCTTGCTCTAAACATGCGGAATAGCTATTTCGGGATACCAAAGGTATTCCAAAATAGCTCCACAGTGTAGATGTAGCCTGACTGTCCTCTCCTGACTCTCCTCCTTCATCTCTCTAGTTGCACCTTCAGTGCATTGGAGGATTCTCCTTATCTGCCCTCCAACTTTCTGTGGAGGGGGGGGAGTCTCTGTCTTTGATTCCTTTGTCTTCTCCCTCCAAACCGTATCTTTGGCTAATCTCATCTGCATACACCAATTCAACTACCATATCTATGCTGTTGATTTATATATCTGCTGCTGATTTATATATCACATTGCATACTGGATTAGTAGGTCCCACAAAAATGCCGGAATCTAGATGCTGACTTTTCATTGTCAAACTGAGAATACAACAATCAGAATCATTATTTGACCAGTGTTTGAATATGTGAAGCCTAACAAATAGATTGGCAAGAGAGAATGGCTCATCTATTCACCTTCAGAAAAGAAAGTGTACTATTTTTATTGCTGCCTGTTTTCTGATACCAAAAAGTGGGGGATGTTCTGCGAAGGCTTCAGTGATTGGAAGAATGCTGCATACATTACCAATCATGCAATGAATGAGAAGCATACATTATCCGTTAGCAGCTACCGAGCCCGAAAGAAAGCTAGTGGCAGAATTGACATCCAAACTGAAAACCAGTTTTTAGAAGCTATTCTTCCAATAAGCTCAATTCTCAGATGCATAGTTAAAACTAACAGAGATGTAGCCGTGTTAGTCTGATCTTGCTGAAACAAAAGAAAGGACTATGCAGCACTTTAAAGACTAACAAGATGGTTTATTTACGAATGGGCCTTAACAAAGATGCTAATTACCTCACCCATTACAAAGATAGCTTCCCCAATTATCACCCCTAGTATCATTATCTCATAGATACTAGCCCTCCCCCTCACCCCCCTTCTGTTCTAAATCTGATGTGTCAGTTTTATAACGTTTTCACTTTTTTTCATTGTATTCCTTTGCTATATATGGTCATGCCAGTTCTCTTCCAGAATTTGATCTGAGGAAGTAGGTCTGGCCCACGAAATCTCATCACCTAATAAACCATCTTGTTAGTCTTTAAGGTGCTGCATAGTCCTTTCTTTTGTTTTAGTTAAAACTAGTTTTTCTTGCTGAGTGTGGTCTGCCATTCTGTGGGCACGTCATTGAACACACAAAGACTACGTCTACACTGGCCCCTTCTCCGGAAGAGGCATGCTAATTTCAAGCTTTGGAATAGGGAAATCCGCGGGGCATTTAAATATCCCCCGCGGGATTTAAATAAACATGTCCGCCGCTTTTTTCCGGCTTGGGGAAAAGCCGGAAAAAAGCGTCTAGACTGGCGCTATCCTCCGGAATAAAGCCCTTTTCCGGAGGATCTCTTATTCCTACTTTCAGGAATTTCCTGAAATTCCCCACGGATTTCCCTATTCCAAAGTTTGAAATTAGCATGCCTCTTCCGGAGAAGGGGCCAGTGTAGATGTAGCCAAATTGTGGGAAAGGCCATACATCATATCTATCAAAGATTATTTGTAATGAATTCATTGCACTGCTGGCAAAGAAGATGCTATCAACCATTGTAAATGAGATAAAAAATGTGGGCTATTTTTTAGTATCCTTTTATTCAAC